>NC_090451.1:435572575-436852515 GCF_031143425.1 Pleurodeles waltl | reverse complement strand
ATTAGAGAATCCCTGTGCCTCTCCAAAATTCAAAGGACTATTGGCTTCCACTGAAGCAATCAGAGTATGTTATTGTCAGGGGTACCAATTAAGAGAGGTGTAATCACTGGTGCTTGCTGATTTATTGTGGACTTTGTTTGCATATCTCCCTGACATTTTGCACTTTTGCCTCCAGTATACAATTCAGTGCAAGATGTATCATCTGTCTAAGCAATATTAGTAAAACCTCCATGACTCCATTAGGACAATTCACACATAGTGAAGTGAGCATTGTTGATTTGTTTCCAGTGTGACATGGGTATTTTCATGTCACCTTCTTCATGCTAGTGTACTTCTGGCAGCAACATGACAGGATTTTTGACCACCATTTCTACATGATATGGTATTAGGTATGTGACGATTAGCTGGATGCATGACCTTGTGTGGGATCTGTTTAAATGAACTTGACATTGCCCTACTATTGTACGGCAACAGGTAACTGAGGAATGCTACATGAAGCAAACCATTGCAGGTGATAAGGTATCCTATTTGTTCAATGGGTATTGTGATTGCACAACTGTACCCATGCAATTGGAGTTGTCTGAAATTCTGAATATCCTGTGGCCAACTGTTGACAGTTCATGTAGCATGCATGCATATGGTGTGGCAAATCCAGGAGCCACTTTGGTGGAGCTTGTTGCTGGGGGCTACTTTATGTCATGGTGATGTTTGCTAATCCTAGCTGTTCTTCATGTGCGATCAGGAACATGTAGTGACCCTATTTCTCTTTGTAATTTCAGCATCACCCCAGGTAAGTGAAGAAAGAAGACTGGGTGGAAGCATCTCGCCACGGTACCTCTTGTCATGACACCACAAACTCGGAGGTAACCGGTTGCCAGGAGGGTGAGGAGAGTGCCACGAAGGACACAGGATTGACCTTATCATCTTCTGATTATACATCCAGTGGCCACTCCCTATTAGTGGAGGACCCATCACAACCTACTCCTGTTCTATTCTTGTCCACCACCCCCAGTTCCATTGCCACTCTCCCACTTGCTCCCCACCTAGTTGAACGTGCCCACTCACCCAACAGGGTGGGTGTCTCCTTTGTGCCAGGCACCTCAGCCCTGTTACCCCTACTGCCCTGAGTGAGGAGGCTATTGACCTCCTGAGGAGTATCTCTATGGTTCAGACTGCCATTCTGAATGCCATCCAGGTGCAGGGCGGCAAGCTCCAGCATAGGTTTGCATACCTGGAAGACATTCATAGTACCTACAGAGATCTTTTCAGGCACTGGGCCTCCTCACTGATGGCAGCCATATGTCCCTCACAATCCTCCCCCACCACCTACCTCTTCCCAATACAAATTCCCTTTTCCCTTACCTGTCCCAAGCATAAGGCAGATCCACAAGCACCCATCTCAACGCACACAAGCAGCACACATAAACATAAGGATCACTAGACAAACCAGCATGTAAGCACTCGACAGTCACCCACAGATACCACAGCAAACACCATTCCCACAGACACCACCACCACACCCACTGACCCACACACCACAACTACCATACCCTCACACACCACCACAACACCCAGTGATACATCCACCATTTCCCCAGACAACACCTCACAATGCACAGACCCACATACCTCAGACTCCATACTCCCAGGCACAGCCCCAGCACCCACAGACACATCAACCACATCCACCATACCCCCAAATACTACCCCAATACCCACACACAATCCACCATATCCAGCATAGCAAGACACCACCCAAACACACCCACCCAAGCATGATCCCTGAGGTGCCTGCAAGCTCACTTGATGCCCCTTCCTATTGAGGTTCTCTGGCAGTGGTTGGAGTCAAGCTGGAACACAAGACTGTGCATGGACTACCATTTGCACTGGCCAATGGCCTTTGTTCTTCAGCATTTACTGTTAGTAAACCCAAGTTGTTGTGTTTTGGGTTCACATTTGTCCTGCCATTACTTTTCTACCTTTTTGTTGGTCCTGAGTAATGTGTGTTGTATGCCTACAGTTGTGTGTGTTTCACCCAGATTGCTGACCATTTGCTGCGGTTGTCAAGATCTGACTTTGTGGGCAGTGCTGGTGTCACCCAGGACAAGGGCAGATGTTAACGGTATGGATATATGGGTGGTAATCCAATTGGGGTGTCAGTGCACTGTGTTCTGTTTGATATGGTAAGTATTTCATCTTGACTTGACCAATGTCAGCTTGTAGTGTGTTAGTTTTGTCCCCATGATGTGGATTGGACATTCGTCTCATGTATGCAAGCTAGAGTTTTGTTTGTCCACACCTGGAGAGCATTCAGTTGTGCTACTTTCCTTTACATTTCCCTGACCATTTGTCCATTTTGATGTGTGTACCTTCCAGCTACTTCATCTAAATATATGACCCATGTTGTTGCTGTTGTATTTGCTTTCTTGACTTGCACTTACACATTTGGTAGATAGGCAGGTCACTTTTCTCTACTATTGTTTATCCCTGAAATATATGAAGGGTCGCTTCCTGTGCAAATTGTGTTTTAAGGGCATGTGCAAAGTGAAATGTTTCCCAGGGCAGCATCTTTCCTGGAGTACTCCTGACACCTCCATTCCTATTGTTCAGGTATTGCTTCCATTGTGAGCTTTGGATATTTGTCTCACAAAATATTGTGCATCCCATTGACCTTCCATTGTGTTGCAAAATAGATGGTATGTGTGGGTCCATTACAGCGGTGTTTCATGGAAGGAGTGTTTATGTTTTTGTAGAGTGCGGCAGTGAAGTGTCAGTGACCTGCCCAAAGGAGGCGTCATGTGGCTGTGAATATGTAATTTGTTTTGTACAACTCCGACCCAGAACACAATGACAGTTGCACTTGGTCCATGTAGAGTAACTTACATATCAGGTGGATGGCAGAACCTCGACCTGTTGGTGAGTTTCAGTATACGGGTATGTGTTTTGTTTTACTATCGGTTGTGCCCACGGCGGCATAGATTTTGTGCTCCATCTATGAGCAGCATCAGTGGCAGGACATGTGTGATCGGCCCCATGGTGGCACAGGACATGTGACGCTGCCTGCAGGTAAGTTAATTCCTTTCATGTCTCAGTTTCTGCCAGCTGGGACGTGGTGATTGGACCACCACAGTCACGTTGGCGGAAGGCAACATCATAATGTGACCGGCGGAAACACTGGCTCCGACGGCTTCATTGGCATATCTCGCCACCGCAGCGGTCTGTGCTGCCTGGCGGTGCAGGCGGGACCGTGGTGGTCTTTCTTCTATAGAACCACATGCATCATAATACGGTGATCCGACCGTCAACACAACAGCAGTCAGATTCCCCAGCCGCCAACTCATAATCAGGCCCTTAGTCTTCCTAGAATGGGTCATCCTGATTCTCCTTGCCATGGTCCTTGTTGTCTACCTGGTACTGCCTTCACTGGTCCTAGTCCTCCTTATTGTATCCTCTTGGGCTGGCCTGGTCATTTTGGTCCTGGTCTCATCCCATTGGTCCTCGTGACTTTGGTTGTCCTGGTTCCCCTGATCTTCACCAGCCTGGTCCTAGTAGCCTAGTTCCTAGATCTCCTGCTCCACTTGGAACTTTAGGTCCTGGTCCCTTGGATATGACATGTCTGGTCCCCATAGCCCTCTTCATGATCCTGTTACTACTGACCCTTCTAGTCCACCTAATCCTTCCCCATCTGGCCCCAGGTCTGAATAGCCCTAGTCCACCTACTCCTAACTGTCAAGTTCTTCAACATGTCATGATTCTCTTGGTTATGGTACTTTTTCTCTTGGTCATCTTGGACTAACTTGTCCTCTTTATCCTGATCCTTCTTGTTCAGGTCATCCTGTTCTTAGCCATTCCTAGCCACCGAGCTTGGTCATCATGGCTCCTGTCATCCTGGCCTTACATGTCCTGGTCCTCCTTTTCCTCCTCATCCTGATCCTGCTTGTCCTGGTATGCCGGGTCCAGATACTCTGGGCCTCTGTGAATTGAGCTTCCTTTCCCCCTAGGTTTTGGGCCCACTGGTCCTATAGCCCTGGTCTTCTTACCTCTTGTTCAGTTGGCTCTGGTTGCCTGGCCATCTCCTCTTTATTCTTCAGGGGTTGTTCTCCTAGGTGTCCTCACTCTCATTCTCGTTTGCCTAGCAATGACCATCATATTCTTGGCCCTCAGAGTCCCTGTTCTCTTCCTGGTTTTGTGCACACTAGAATTGATTATTTTCTTCCTATCCTCCTTGTTTGGTTCTTTGTGTACCTATTCCTTTTGGTTGTGCTCCTTCTGGCCATCCAGGTTCTTTCAGGCCCCCTTCTCATTGCTCTTTATTTTATTTTCCGATCCTCCTAATCCTCTTCTATTTAACAAGGTCCTTCTGATCCTTCTCACCCGGCTCATCTGATTCCCACTATATCAGTTCCTGGTCCTGATGGTGCCTTCAGACTACCTGGTCTCTTGTGTTGGTCTTCTTAGGTCTTACCGTCTTAGCACTTATCTTCCTGCGCTTTGGATCATTCTTGTCCTCCTGGCTCTGTGCTTTATTCTTGTAGCCCTTCATTTTTGTCCTGGTCTTTCTGGACATCCATGTCCAGTCCCCTCAGCATTTCTGGCCCTGGCTATTATGGTCATTCTGATCTTCCTCATCCTGGTCCTGCTACCCCCAGGTCCTGGTATTTTTGCTCCATTTGGTACTATGGGTCCTAGTCCTATGTTCCTGTCCCCCCTGGCACTCCTAATCCTCTTCCTGGTCCTATTGGTGCTGATCCTTCTAATCATCCTTGCTCTGGTCCTGGTCCTCCTGACTCCAGTCCTCCTGGTATAGTTGGTACTGATCCCTTCATCTTCCTTGGTTATTCTGGCCCCAAGTCCAATTTGCCTGGATCTTTTCATTCTTGATCTGGCCCTGATCATCTTGGACCTGGTCTTCCTGATGATTGTCCTTGTGCTGCTATACAAACTCATCATGGTATTCCTTTATCTGATCCTCCACGGCCTTGCCATCCTGTTACTCATCTTCTTGGCCATCCTGTTCCTAGCTTTGTGTCCTCGACCTTAAGGCTGTGATCATCCTGATCCTGATGCCTCTAGTCTTGATCCTCCTTTTCCTCCTCACTACTATCTTCCTGGTCCTGCTATTCAAGGTCCTCATGCCCTTTGCCCTGATTTTGCTGGTCCCTTTAGTGCTTTGTTTCTGGGCCTCTTAGAACTTTCCTTGTGACCCTGGCTGCCTGTGTCCCTAGTATCAGCTACCTAGCGCTCCTGGTCAACGTCATGCTATTTTTGTTTTTCATGGTCCTTGACCTTCTCGAGATTCTGTGCCCATTGTCCCTGTTCCTCTTGGCCCTGTTCAATCAATCAATAAAAATAGCAATATTTCGGCCGAGTAGTCCATAAAAAACACACATAAATGTCAAAAGACACAATAAATAATTTAAAACTGGAAACAGTTGGGAGCACCGCACCCTGCCTCACACTCCAGCATGCAGTCAGCACCATTGTGTCATTGCAAATGCAGTGCAAGTTTGTTTTTACTTCATAAAGTAGTCTGTAATTTTTCACCTTAGTAGGTGCAGGTAGTGCTGTATATCTTTCATCAGCAGAGAGCAACAGGTCTACCTCTAGGGTTTCTGGAAATGCTGCAAAAGTCCTCTCAGGTCTCAGTACCACTCACTGGCATGCAGGTGCTACAACCAGAGCTCGTAGCTCACAGGCTCAAGGGAGCCTTTTCAAACAGTAAACAGTTGGGAGTACCCAGCCTCACACTCCAGCATGCAGTCATCCCCATTAGCTCATGGTAAATGCAGTGCAGGTTTTTTTTTACTTCATAAAGTAGTCTGTAGTTTTTCACCTTAATAGGTGCAGCTAGTGCTGTATATCTCTGGGCCGCATTTCTGGGTTTATCCCTTCATCAGCAAAGAGCATCAGGTCTATCTCTCAGGTTGCTGGAAATGCTTTATAAAGTTCTCTCAGGACTCAGTGCCACTCACTGGCATGCAGGTGCTACAAACAAAGCTTGCCCACTCACTGGCTCAAGGGAGCCTTTTCAAACAGAAAATAGTTGGGAGCATCATGCCTCACACTCCAGCATGCAGTCAACCCCATTGCGGGAGCCTGTGCAGGCTCTCTCCCGCCCAGCAACCGTGTTGCTGGGCTGGAGAGAGCCCTGTGCGCATGTATGTTTGGCTGGCCTGAGACGGCTGGCCAAACATACATGCGCTGTCACTCTCTTCACCTCTAAGGCTGACGCTGCTGGCGGGGGGCGTCCCTGGTACCTAAGGTACTTACCCATTATACCAGGTTAGTTATCCCTTGTCACAGTCACCAGATCCTCGGGGTCTGCGCACATTCCCAACACGTCCACCACAAGACAGCTCCAATACTCTGATTAGAATGTCACAGAGTCTAAGAGAGTCCAAGTGGGGAAAAGGGGATTAGATAGGGAACAGCTGGGAAGGAGACCTGTAGGAAGCAAAAAGGTTAAAACACACAATATCAAGATTATATCACATTAATCATCACTAGACTATGATTCTAAGCATTGTCATAATAGAAACATGGATAACTTCAGCATGGACTAAATAGCTAGGCCTCAAGATATCTGGTTAACTGTGAAGGAATCAAGAAGGATTAATGCAACTGTTCAATGAACCTCTTAAATGAAATGTTACACATGGATTAGAAAACATCAGAACCTTCTAGGATTACGTTTTCAAATTCAAGCATAGTGTTTTGCATGAGGACAAGAAAATAATCTGAATGAATTCTATAACACCATAGGAAATGTACTTAAGGGACTTATTGTGCACACACAATATAACATCTAGAATTCTAACACTTTAGTTTCTTAGAATGCAGGAACATGAATTACGCACATTGCGGATTTCCACAACAGTTTGTAAATGCCATGAAATGGTTGCGCACAATGAATAACATGAATTAAACACAAGAAATTAATTGCGCGTCTTGCCGATTCGAATGTCACCACGTAAATGCCAGGAAATGGTAACACACCATGAATACCATTAATTCAGCACAAGAAATGAATTGCGCATCTTGCAGATTTGACTGCCACCATATGGATACCATTAAATGGTAGTGTACAATGAATAACATGAATTATGCACAAGAAATGAATCGCGCCTTATGCTGATTCGAATGTCACAATGTGAATGCCATGAAATGTAGTGTACAATGAAGAACATGAATTCAGCACAAGAAAAGAAACACAGGTCTTGCTGATTGGAAGGCCACCATGTGAATGCCATGAAACGGTAGCGCACAATGAATAAGGTGAATTAAGCACAAGAAATTAATTGCGCGTCTTGCCGATTCGAATGCCACCATGTGAATGCCAAGAAATGGTAGCGCTCAATGAAAAACATGAATTAAGCACAAGAAATGAATCACGCGTCTTGCCGATTCGAATGCCACCATGTGAATGCCATGAAATGGTAGCGCTCAATGAATAACATGAATTAAGCACAAGAAATGAATCGCGCGTCTTGCCGATTCGAATGCCACCATGTGAATGCCATGAAATGGTAGCGCTCAATGAATAACATGAATTAAGCACAAGAAATTAATTGCGTGTCTTGCCGATTCGAATGCCACCATGTGAACGCCAAGAAATGGTAGCGCTCAATGAAAAACATGAATTAAGCACAAGAAATGAATCACACGTCTTGCCGATTCGAATGCCACCATGTGAATGCCATGAAATGGTAGCGCTCAATGAATAACATGAATTAAGCACAAGAAATGAATCGCGCGTCTTGCCGATTCGAATGCCACCATGTGAATGCCATGAAATGGTAGCGCTCAATGAATAACATGAATTAAGCACAAGAAATGAATCACGTGTCTTGCCGATTCGAATGCCACCATGTGAATGTCATGAAATGGTAGCGCACAATGAATAATATAAATTAAGCACAAGAAATTAATCACGCGTCTTGATGATTCGACTGCCACCATGTGAATGTCATGAAATGGTAGCGCACAATGAATAACATGAGTTGTACACGAGCAATGAATCGCACGTCTTGCCGATTCAAGCGTTCAGCATGTAAATGCCATTAAAACACCAAGCACACATTCACACGCACAAGAACCAAAATAGTTCATCATGCAAATTAGGCCCAAGAACTCGAAAGCCTTTGAGAACGGGATCGGGGGCCCAGCCCGACCTCCATCTTACTGCCCTGACCAAGAATCACCAACAAAGTAAAAGGGCAAGGCCTGGAAGATCAATGCAGGCCTCCTAAACAGGAGCTCAGGAAGTTGCTGCTGCTCTGCACCGGGACCTCTGAATAGTGAGCACGTGGAGCTGGGCTGGTTCCCTTATATAGAGTCTTGGCCCAGCCCACAAACCACACCCAGGCATGCTGCAGGGAAAGCTTTGAGAAGGCCCTGGAAAGGGACCACACCCTGACACACTCTGAAAGCCTGAAGCAATACATTGCAAATGAACAGTATTTATAAGCACCTTGAAAAGAAGTCTTCAGGATTAAACTCTGCAATGTAAAAGGTTAAACAACAGCATATCAGCACAATGCATAAATTACGTTATCTTGAAAGTGCTAGGTTTTTGCATTCTAGTCGCCCGTATATCGCGCACTGCCCTGATGTTGACAGTACTCCCCTCTCCCAGACGCGCTCTAGGGCCTGGTTTGTCTGGATTGAGACGATGAAAGTGCCTCACAAGTACTGGAGCATGAACATCAGATGCGGAAACCCATGAGTTACTCTCAGGCCCATAACCTTTCCATGAGGTCAAGTACCATAGGTTACGCCCTTTCAGTTTGGAATCCAACACCTTCTTGACTTCGTATTCTAGTTCCCCCTGTACTAGAACTGGAGCTGGATGAGGGCAGACCTTCTGGACTGCCTTATTTAAAAGGGAAGTGTGGAACACTGGATGAATCCGTAATGATCTTGGCAATTGCAGTTTATAGGTCACAGGATTGATTTGCTGAAGGACAGTGTAGGGACCTATGAATTTGGGATTAAACGTGCTTCTTCTTGAAGTCTATATGTCTTGTAGAAAGCCACACTTTATCACCTGGTTGATACTGCGGTCCCTCACAATGTTTCTTGTCATAATGCTTTTTGTATTTTTGTTTGTCCTTTTCTAAATGTTGTTGAATCAATTTCTGGGTTTGATGAAGATGTTGGATGGTTTCTGACACAGCTGGTGTAAGAGAACTTTCTTGAGGGATCGTGATGGGCAAGGTGTCAGGATGATAGCCAAACAAGCCAAAAAAGGGTGTAAAGCCAGTGGAAGTGTGGAATGAGTTATTGTAGGCTAACTCCGCTAACCAGAGCATTGGTGTTTAAGAATGAAGTGCTTTTTCCGCGTAAGCACGCAGGTATTACTTCAAAGTCTGATTTAGTCTCTCAGTTTGACCATTTGTTTGAGGATGATGGCTAGTAGATAGTGTGGATGTGACTTGAAGTGTTTTGCACCATGTCTTCCAGAAAGTGGAGGCAAATTGCAACTCTCGATCGGAGAGGATCATTTTAGGCAGCCCATGATGACGGACCACTCTATTCAGTAAAATAGTTGCCAGTTCACTGGAGGTGGGCAATTTCTTACAGGCAATGAAATGTCCATATTTCGTGAGACTATCTACTACCACAAGGATTACTGAATGTTGTTGAACCACTGGTAGTCCTGTAATAAAGTCTAAAGAAATGTGCTCCCACGGATGACTTGGAGTTGGGAGTGGATGCAACAACCCTTTCGGTTTTGAATGACTTGTTTTTATGCGAGCACAGACTTCGCAGTTGTTTACCATTGCTTTTACGTCTTTTGTCAAGGTAGGCCACCAAAAGTAGCGTTGGATTAATTCAAGAGTTTTAAGAGTACCTGGATGACCTTCCGTAGGTATAACATGCAACCAATGAAATACTATCTTGCGAAGTTTGGTAGTGGGCACGAACAAACGAGCATCATGGAAAGGTAGTCCTTGCTTGATTGACCTTTTGGGATCTGCTTGGGCCCATGTCTGCCATTTCTCAATGGTGAATGAATTACGGATGTTTTCAAAGAAATCTTCAGTTTTTATGAAGCATAGGACTTTGTCTGGAGCAATGATAGCTCTGGAGGTTTGAACTACAGGCAACGTGGTAAACTCTTGGCGGGACAAGGCGTCAGCTTTGCGATTGTCTTTACCAGGACGGAAAGTTACCACAAAATCAAATTCAGCAAAAAACAGCATCCAGCGTAATTGCCGAGGAGTCAAATGTCTGGCGGAACTCTGAACTGGAGATTGCGATGATCAGTATATACTGTGACAGTATATTTGGCACCCAACCAATGATGTCTCCATTCTTTAAAGGCGTCACAAATCACCAGAAGCCCTTTTTCAGCAATGACATAGTTTTGTTCGGCTTCGTTCAGTTTCCAAGACATGTAAGCTACAGGATGAAGTTGACCAGTGTCTTTACTTCGTTGTGACAAGACTGCACCTATTGCCACATCTGAAGCATCAGCTTCCACTATGAAGGGGCGGTCCGCATCAGGGTGAGTCAAGACTGGGGCTGTGGAAAAAGCTTCCTTCAAAGTTGAAAAGGCTTGATCAGCTTCTGGGGACCATACACATTTTTCTTTCTTTCTTAATAGTTTAGTGATTGGGGCCACTGTCTGGGAAAAATGATTTATGAATCTCCGGTAAAAATTTGCAAACCCCAGGAAACATTGTACATCACGAACAGTTTTTAGGGTGGGCCAATCAAACATGGCTTGTACTTTCTTCTCTGCCATCACCATACCTTGAGAGGTAAGGATAACCCCTAAAAACTCAACTGTGGTAATGTGAAACTCACACTTGGTTAGTTTGCAATAGAAATGTTGCTTGCGAAGGGCTGCAAGAATTTTCTTGACATGTTGCACCTGTTCATTTTCATTGTCAGAGTAGATCAAAATGTCATCGATGTATACTATGGCAAATATGTCGAGGTACTCTCTAAGAACGTCATTCAAGAAAAATTGAAATGCTGCTGGAGCATTACACAGACCAAAAGGCATGACAGTGTATTCAAAGAGGCCATATCTTGTCCTGAACGCTGTTTTCCATTTGTCACCCTCTCTCATTCTGACCAAATGATAAGCGCCTCGTAGATCGAGCTTCGTGTAGATTTTAGCTTTCTTTACTTGTTCCAGTAAGACCGGAATCAGGGGCAATGGATATTTATTCTTGATGGTGATCTTGTTCAAACCCCTATAGTCGATACAAGATCGAAGATCTCCATTCGCCTTCGGAACAAAAAACAAAGAAGAGGCTGCAGGAGACTTAGAAGGGCGGATGAAACCATTCTCCAAGAATTGATCTAGATACTTTTGTAAATGTTGATTTTCATGCTCTGACAGGGCGTATACATGACAGTTGGGGGGTATCGCACCTGGGACTAGATCAATTTGACAGTCATAAGGTCTATGAGGAGGCAAGGTTTCTGCTTCTTTCTCATCAAAAACATTTTCATAGGATCAATACTGTTTGGGCAATTTAACTTCTTTCTCCGCGGCAGTGGCTATGTAGTTGTTGCAGACTTTTGGTACTTGAGACTTTTGGAGGCATTGTTCTTTACATAGTGCTGATGAGAACACTACCATTCGTTCTGCCCAATTAATCTCAGGATTGTGATGAGTTAACCAGGGTAAGCCAAGGATAATTCCACACTGGGGAGCATGAATCACGCCAAGGACGAGTTTCTCTTTACGTTTATTTCTTTGGTTCTTACCCTCACAGATCACCGACAAGGGAACAGTCTGAAGAGTTACCGGACCTCCAGTCAAGAGTTTTCCATCTACTGCCTGGATTATTTCTGGAGTCTTCTTTTCAATACATGGGATCCCCCATGCACGAACCAATTGGGCGTCAACAAAGTTCCCGGTAGCCCCAGAATCTACTAGGGCCTTCTTGAAATAGGTCTTTTTCTTTACTTGAACTTTTATGCCCAGCTTGAGATGTCTAGATTGTGAAGGGTCCACGGTAACACCCAAGAGCAACCCTTCTTTACATCTTGGGTGTTTTAGTTTCCCAACTCGACTTGAGCATTGGCTGCAATTTTCTGGACAGGACCTCGTTTGTTCTTTGGTTTGATTGGACATTCTTTGGCGAAATGACCCTTGCGCCCACAATAAAGACATTGTCCATTCTTTCTACGTAAGTCCTTTTCGTCTTTGGTCAAAGGTCTCCTGATTGTTCCAATTTCCATAGGTTCTGGCGTTCTTTCCTTCTGAGTTCTTGATTCTCTATTTTCGTGAACACGCCAGGAATATCTTTCAGTCCTTTTGCGTGTTCCCTTTCATTCTGCTAAACGATGATCCAATCTCAACACGAGGTTTATCAGGTCTTGACAGTCTGTTGGCTGCGGATCTATTTGAGCTATAATATCTTTTAACTCCTCTCTGAGTCCCTTGTAGAACAAGGCCGCTTGCTTTTCTTCAGGCCAGGATATCTCGGCTACCAGTCGATTAAAGTTGGCTAGATATGACACTAAGGGGGTCATTACAACATTGGCGGTAAAAGGCGCTTACCGCCGTGCCGAAGACTGCCAATACACCGCGGCGGCGGCGGGAGACCGCCACAGCTATTATGACACACATCACGGAATCCGCCGAAATTCAGACACCCCCACAAGTCCGCTACACCAAAGGTCAGCGATAAATATGCAGAAACAAATCCTCCACCTCCACGCCAATAGAAACACGCCCATGCTATTACGACCCACAAATCCACACGGCGGTCTTTCAACCGCGGTATTCCATTGGCGGTACACACCGCTGCGCTCAAAATACACACACCTTTCCAAAACACCGCCATATAGGACAATTCAAAATACACACACCTGATACACATACAAACACCACTCCCACACATCCAATACAATATAAAACACACACTCACATCACCCACAAACCTCTACGACCACAGATTAGAGACGAAGGCCAGAGAGAGACAGCACAGAATAGATAACACACAGAGGCACACTACACCATCACCCACACAACATCCACGCACAAAACACCACATACCACTACACCCACCACACTCATCAACACATACACAACCCCACACATCACACACACCACCCCATGTCACGCCAAAGACACCCCCGCTTCTCCAAGGAGGAGCTCAGGGTCATGGTGGAGGAAATCATCAGGGTAGAGCCACAGCTATTTGGCGCACAGGTACAGTACACATCCATAGCCAGGAAGATGGAGCTATGGCAAAGAATAGTTGACAGGGTCAACGCTGTGGGACAGCACCCAAGAAATAGGGAGGACATCAGGAAGAGGTGGAACGACCTACGGGGGAAGGTGCGTTCAACGGTATCCAGGCACCACATCGCGGTACAGCGGACTGGCGGCGGACCCCCACCTCCTCCCCCACAACTAACTACATGGGAGGAGCAAGTCTTGTCCATCTTGCATCCTGAGGGCCTCGGAGGAGTCGTCGGAGGAACGGACACTGGTAAGTCTAATCTTCACTATCATATCCCCCACCCTACCAGCATGCTATCACACACCCCAACCCTCACACCCTCCCCTATCACCATAACTCCTCACTAATCTACCCATAACACCAACCACCCATCCCAACCCCAAGACCTGCATGACACAACTAAGCATGGACACCCATCACTAAAGCATGCCCACTGCACAGACCCACAACACCCTCCAACCATCACCACACAAGCCCCCACACAGGAATGCCTGCACTGGGGTTCACGCACACCCATCCATAGCACACCATGAAACACACACATGCAATAATCATGTTCTCATACCCCTGTAGGAACCCGAAGGACCGTCACCACACCAGAGGGTCCAGACAACACCACTCCACCCCCAGAAAAGGCCCACAGTGACGACAGCAGCTCTGCCCTACTGGATCTTGATGACCAGCCCGGACCATCGTGGGCCTCTGGACAGTCGGTTCCCCTTGCACAGCCACAGCCCAACACCGAACTGCCACCCTCTGGGAACACCAGCACAGCACCCACCCAGCGGACCCATACCTCCCTACCCAGGACAGGTCAATCAGCGGTGTGTCCACCACTACAGGGCACCCAGGCTAACCCACCACCCCAACAACAACAGGGACCTGGGGGCAGTGGTAGTGGGCACACGGTCCAGGGGACGGAGGCACAGGAACCCAGGGGAACTGGGAGGGCTGATGTGTGACAGAGGGAGGACAGGCCAAGGGAACCCACTCTCCACAAGGCCCTATCCTCCATCATGGGAGCATACCACCACTCCCAGGAGACGATGGCAACGGTCCTGGACAAGTTGCAGGAGACCCTTCGCCTGCAGGAGGAGCAGTATTTGGGGTTCAAGGAGGAGCTCAGGACCATCGGCTCCGCCCTGGGCACCGTCATAGGGGTGCGGACGGACATTCAAAAGACTTTGAGGGACACCGTGGCACTCCAAGGGGCCCCTGACACTAGCCAGGACGACGAACTGCCCACCACCTCCACCGGCGCTAGTGGACAGGAGGCCTGGCCACAGGACCACCACACCAGCACCCCACCCCCTGCAGACGGACAACCACCACGCAAGCGGGCCCTGAGATCCAGGAACAGGACACAGCAAGATGGCAAGACCCCCGGCAGGAAATAAGACTACCTTGATTGTCCCCCCACTGTCCCACTTTGTTACCCTGTCCAGATTGGAACTGCCCCAGCTCCACTTCCAATGGCCAGATGTGCAATGTACCTGTGAGACTAATAGACTGGACTCTGCCATGGACATTATTCCACCATGACCTCTCCCCATTTCACAACCCCCCCTTCATTTTTATGCACTTCAATAAACACCCTTGAAACCTCAATAATATTGGAGTCAGTCAATGATTGTGAACTTTGTATTGTCAATTATAGTGTTAAAAAAGGTTAGCCATTGGAAGGTAAACATACCTATGTCACACACCACAAGCCTTTCAAGGGTGCAAGCTGTTGACACGTAGGTCAACACATTAGTGAAACTGAAATGGAAGGGGACAACTCAGTTAACAAATAGGGAGTGAAATGTAGGTACAGGATAGAGGTAGACGTGTGAGATGTAATATAATGTGAAACATGAAATTGTACTCACCTGTGTCTCATTGAAAATATTGCTGTATGACTGATTCCCTGTTGTCGTTTTCATCTTCATCAGCTTCATCCTCATCACTGTCCACAGGCTCCCCAGGCTCCCCCGCTGCAACAACACCCTCATCTGGATCATCCTCCTGCAGAAAAGGCACCTGGCGTCGCAATGCCAAGTTATGGAGCATGGAGCAGGCGATGATGATGTCGCACACCTTCTTCGGTGAGTAGAATAGGGACCCACCTGTCATATGTAGGCACCTGAACCTGGCCTTCAGGAGGCCGAAGGTCCGCTCGATTACCCTCCTAGTCCGCCCATGGGCCTCATTGTAGCGTTCCTCTGCCCTGGTCCTGGGATTCCTCACTGGGGTCAGTAGCCAGGACAGGTTGGGGTAACCAGAGTCCCCCAATAGCCATACACGGTGCCTCTGGAGTTCACCCATCATATCAGGGATGCTGCTATTCCGCAGGATGTAGGCGTCATGCACTGAGCCAGGGAACATAGCATTTACCTGCGAGATGTACTGGTCTGCCAAACAGACCATCTGGACATTCATCGAATGATAACTCTTCCAGTTCCTGTACACCTGTTCAGTCCTGCAGGGGGGGACCAGAGCTACATGGGTCCCATCAATGGCACCTATGACGTTGGGGATATGTCCAAGGGCATAGAAGTCACCTTTCACTGTAGGCAAATCCGCCACCTCAGGGAAAATGATGTATCTCCTTATGTGTTTCAGCAGGGCAGCCAACACTCTGGACAAGACGTTGGAAAACATAGGCTGGGACATCCGTGATGCCATGGCCACTGTTGTCTGAAAAGACCCACTTGCTAAGAAATGGAGCACTGACAGCACCTGCACGCCAGGGGGGATTCCAGTCGGATGGCGGATTGGTGACATCAGGTCAGACTCCAACTGGGTACATAGTTCCCGGATTGTGGCACGGTCAAACCGGTAGGTCACGATGACATGTCGCTCTTCCATTGTCAACAGGTCCACCAGCGGTCGGTACACCTGCGGATTCCGCCTTCTTCCAATATGTCCCAACTGACGGTGCCTAAAAAGGACAACAGCAAAAAAACTGTCAGCATTCCTCCAGGTATGTACCCACAGTCATACACAAGACTACACCAGACAGTTAACCCATCCAGGAAAGGTTTTGAGTGTAGGCCTCGGTATGTGTGACGCAATAGTAAATTAAGCCATGTGGGACCCTGAAATGGCAGCTGCCTGACCTCTAAAATGGGACAATGGAATTGTGGGGTACCTGCGCTGGCGTTGCACACCGTCGCGGTAGGCGGTCGTAGAGCGCGGCGCAATGCTGCATTGGTTAACATTGGACCCTATGGGTCCCAGGAGCCAATGAACAGGTGCGCTGGCGGTGATGATGCGCACCGCCGCGGACATCACTGCCGCGGACGTCACCACCATTTTCTATCTGTTCAATCACTAGATACCTGACCTTCGACAGGAGAGGACCTACACTGCTAGTGCTGCTGTGACCTCGGTCTGGAAGCGACGATGGCTGCTGCGTCTGGGGAAAGGGCTCCTGCCTTCACTGCACAGGAGTTGGAGAAACTTGTGGATGGGGTCCTCCCCCAGTACACGCTACTCTACGGTCCTCCAGACCAAGAGGTTAGTACATAGGGAGCACGTTGTATGGGCTAGGCCTGGGTGGAGAGGGCTGGGTCGATGAGGGAAGGGGGCAGAGTACATAGAACAGTCATGCATGGGGATGAATGGGACACAGGGATAGAGTTGGGAGGGGGCCAATTACAACGACGGTGCAGTAGGTAATGACTGTTCCTCTTTCCTTGTGCATGTCATGTAGGTCAGCGCCCACCAGAAGAGGGACATTTGGCATGCCATCGCCAAGGAGGTCCGGACCCTGGGGGCCCACCAGAGACGGGGCACCCACTGGCGTAAGAGATAGGAGGACATTCGCCGCTGCAGAAAGAACACGGCGGAGGCTCAGCTGGGGATTGCCTCCCAACGTGGGAGGGGTGCCCGTCGCACCATGACCCCCCTGATGTTCCGGATCCTGGCGGTGGCCTACCCGGAGTTGGATGGGCGCTTAAGGACATCACAGCAGACACAAGGGGGTGAGTTCAACCTCATGCAATGGACTTTGCGTGCTGTGGAGCTGTCTGGGTGGGGGTGGTGGGCTGTGGGTGTCCCTAGGCCAGGGCGAGTTAGGTAGGCAAGGCCCCTCCATTATGTAGGCCATGTGGCACTTTACCCCAGCTAAAAAAAGGCAAATTGATGTATAGTTGCCCCTTTGCCATCCATGTGGGCAGATGTCTACCATTGCCATGTAGGCCATTTCCCAGGAATTGCATGTGCAGAGGGCAGGAGCACGGCGTAATGCAGGGGGCTGCTGCATTTGTCTTGTCCGCCAACAGTAGCGGTATGCCATGCACTAAAACGCTCTTTCTTCTGTCTCCACCCTTTTTCTGCTCTCCCTGTCCTTCTGTACATCAGCATCATCAGGCGGAGGTACAGTGGCACCGGAGCACGAGGGAGCTGCATCCCACATGGCAATGGAGGGCCACACCACAGACTCTGATTTCACCAGTGGGACGGAGGGCAAGGGGAGCTTCACGTCGGCCACAGGATCACCAAACAGCGATACGGACTTGTCCCCCGATGGGAGCTCCCCTGTGGTGGCGGCACCATCTGTGCGCCCCACTTCTACAGGTACAGCCGCCACCTCCCCTACCAGCACCGCCCTCCCAGCAGCCCCTCAGCGTTCGCCCGGTGCCCGCTCACCCAGGAGGGTGGGCATCACCTTCGCCTCAGGCACCTCAGGCCCTGCCCCTGTCACCCCTGCTGCCCTCAGTGAGGAGGCCATTGACCTCCTCAGGTCACTCACTGTTGGGCAGTCTACCATTGTGAATGCCATCCAGGGTGTAGAACGAGAGTTGAAACACGGTAATGCATTCCTGGAAGGCATTCATTCTGGTCAGGCTGTCCTTCAGCGAACCCTGCAATCTCTGGCCTCAGCACTGATGGCAGCCATTGTCTCTCTGTCCAGCCTCCCCCTCCAACTTCCTCTACCCAGACCCAATCCCCTGTACCCCAGCCCATCCCAAGCACACCTACAGACCAGCATGCACACAAGTCAACACCCAAAAGTAGCTCAAGTAAACATAGGCACCACACTCACCACAAGCACTCACACAAGCATCAGACCCATACAGACACAGCAACATCCACTGTCTCCACTGTGTCCCGCTCCTCCTCTTCTCCCTCCTCCCTCCCAGTCTCGTCTACACACACACCTGCATGCACTACATCTACAGGAACTAGGACTCGCACCAGGACACCCAGCACCACAAGGCGCTCACCTTCAGTCACCACCTCCACTGCCATATACACGTCCCCTGTGTCCTCTCCCAGTGTGTCTGTGACGCCCCCTCCCAAAGTACACAAACGCTGGCAATCACTCACCCAACATCCATCCACCTCACGACAGCCTCCAGTACCTGCACCTGCACCCAAAACACCTAAAGTGACACCTCCTACAACCACCTCCTCTTCCTCCACTCCCAGAGCCCCTCCAACTACCCATCCCAGTGTACGTCAGAAACTGTCCCTATGTCAAATTGACCTTTTTGCCCCCACACCCCCCCTCCAATTCATCAGTCCTGTTGTAGCGCCTCAGTCAAAATGCCTCCAGTACCAGTGGTGCGTGTTCCAGGTTTTTGGAGTGCCCCGTCCACCAGGGCAGGCAGTAGGACCCGGAGCCAAGGCACTGTCAGCCCACCCCCTGTGAAGGCTCCGAAATTGGAGATTGGACGACGGGACCGTGTCAAGACTCCTGGTGGTACAAACAGTGAAATGGGATCCAAGGCGATTGGTGAGTCATCTGTAACTCAAAAGAAGGTAGGGAAGGTCCCGAGGAAGTCTCTCCAACCTGTTGTGAGTGTCACGGCGGAGAGGTGCGCCATCATTTCAGGCGGTCCAGACACAACCGCCAGCACCGTTGTTACTGGTCAGGTGACCACCGCCTGAGTCATAGCTCACGAGGGCTCAAGTATCGTTACTGGTCAGGAGACCACCGCCAGTGTCAGAGCCCAGGAGGGCTCAAGTATCGTTACTGGTCAGGAGACAACCGCCAGTGTCAGAGCCCATGAGGGCTCAAGTATCGTTACTGGTCAGGAGACCACCGCCAGAGTCATAGCCCAGGAGGGCTCAAGTATCGTTACTGGTCAGGAGACCACCGCCAGAGTCATAGCCCAGGAGGGCTCAAGTATCGTTACTGGTCAGGAGCCCACCGCAACCGCCGGAGTCACAGCCCAGGAGGGTCCAGAATCTCACAGCCCCACTGGGCAATGATGGAACGTCATGCCACACACCAATGTCGGTATCTGAACCGCCATCTTAGGCCACCGCTGAACAGTCCATAGGCAGCCATGGCAAAGCACCGCTGAACAGTCCAAAGGCAGCCATGGCAAAGCACCGCTGAACAAGGCCAAGACCGCCATGGTGAAGACCGCTGAACAGGGCAAAGACCGCCATGGCAAAGCACCGCTGAACAGTCCATAGGCAGCCATGGCAAAGCACCGCTGAACAGTCCATAGGCAGCCATGGCAAAGCACCGCTGAACAAGGCCAAGACCGCCATGGTGAAGACCGCTGAACAGGGCAAAGACCGCCATGGCAAAGCACTGCTGAACAGTCCATAGGCAGCCACAGCAAAGCACCGCTGAACAGTCCATAGGCAGCCATAGCAAAGCACCGCTGAACAAGGCCAAGACCGCCATGGTGAAGACCGCTGAACAGGGCAAAGACCGCCATGGCAAAGCACCGCTGAACAGTCCATAGGCAGCCATGGCAAAGCACCGCTGAACAAGGCCAAGACCGCCATGGTGAAGACCGCTGAACAGGGCAAAGACCGTGTGGGTATGAATAGTCCAGCACATCAGGCATCGTTCTCCCATGTGCAGCTGGGACAGTGACAGGACAGGTACTTTCACGGGGGAACTCATCCAGTCTGGGCACCAGTCCCCCTCCAGAACCAGTGGAGACCTGCATCTACCTGAGAGACTGTGGCTTTGCACTCCCCAGGATATGGCAGTGGGCAATCCACCCACTGTAGAGACTTGAGAGGCTGTGGCTTTGCACTCCCCAGGATATGGCAGTGGGCAATCCACCCACTGTAGAGACTTGAGAGACTGTGGCTTTGCACTCCCCAGGATGGCACAGTGGGCAACCCACCCACTGTAGAGACTTGAGAGACTGTGGCTTTGCACTACCCAGGATGGCACAGTGGGCAAACCACCCACTGTAGTGACTTGAGAGACTGTGGCTTTGCACTCCCCAGGATGGCACAGTGGGCAAACCACCCACTGTAATGACTTGAGAGACTGTGGCTTTGCACTCCCCAGGATGGCACAGTGGGCAACCCACCCACTGTAGAGACTTGAGAGACTGTGGCTTTGCACTCCCCAGGATACATCAATGGGCATGGAGCCCCGTTGTGGATCTGGCTTCGCATTCATGTGGCTGAGGTGCCCCCCCTTCCCTTCCCCCTGAGGTGCCTGTAGTGTTTCTATCTGATGCCCCGGCAGTGTTCTCTCGGATTTTGGTCAGGTATCTATTGTGGGCGTCGCCCATGCATTTTTAGACTGTTGGTGCACGGACATTGTTGTGTACATATCTGCACTACTTCTTGTTTTGTATATTTATTTTTGACAGATTTGGTGATATATATCCGTATATTTTTTAATGAGTTGTATATTGGCTAAATACAAAGTTTGGGTGCTATTCGCTTTGTCATTGCATTCTTCCGGGGGGTTGTGGGTTGTTACTGTGATTTTTGTGACTGCATTGGTGTGTATGTTGTAATATGCGAGGGTGGGGGTGTTTGGTGGGTGTCCCCGTAACTTTTGCCTCCCCTCTCCCCCGTGTCGTAGGTGCAGTACTCACCGGTATGTTCTGCGCCTACGTCGCTGTTGGTTGTAGATGAGCAGGAATGCAAGGGCAGGTAAGATTTGTAGTTCCGGGTCCATGGAGTCCTCTTTCCTCGTGGGATGTGTTGAGGTGAGCGTTTTCCCATTGCAAAAGCTGTTTCCGCCGTGTTTTTATCCACGGTGAGTCCGCCCCGGAAAAGGTGGCGGATTGGTGTGTTGTGATAGTGTGGGTGGTACATTGTCTTCCGCCTGTCTGTTGGCGGTGACCGCCGCGCTGTTTGTCTGTACTGCCCTGGCGGGCAATGTGTTAAAGTGGCTGTCTCTGTTGGCGGTTTCCGCTAGGGTCATAATTCCATTTTTTTGTCCGCCGGCCTGTTTGCTGTATTACCGCAGCTTTAATACAGTCCGCCAGGGTTGTAATGACCACCTAAGACTTGGTTACCTTGTAGTAAGTCTAATAATTCACGATCTGTCGACAATGTTACAGTTCTACGATCAAATATTGGTTCAAACTCATAAACAAAATTTCTCCAGTTGTAAAGCAGGGGACTGTCTTTACGCACAAGAGGGATAGCCCAGGTAGCGGCATCCCTAGTCAGGTATGATAACAAGAAAGCCACTTTAGACTGGGCATCAGGGAAAGTATGTGGTGTGCAGGTGAAGTGTAATTCCACTTGAACCAGGAATGATTGCGCTTTCAAGGGATCGCCTGAGAAACGTTCTGGTGGAGCTAAAGGAATGGCTGAAGGAACATTGAGGGAAATGTTTGTTGGATTACCTCCAGAAGTCTGAGAAGAAGGACCTGGCTAAGACACACCTGTGGGATTTTGTTCCTTCTTCTCTACCTTATCCTGTAACTGACTCACTCTGTCAGCTTGGCTAGTTGCCAAATCTTTTGATGACACCACCTCTGCTTGGAGCTGCGTAATAGCCTTGACTAGCTCGTCCAATGTGGCCATGCTGAGAACATACGCAAACCAGGAGGATTATTAATTAATGGGCTCACTATTCTGTCACAGTCACCATATCCTCGGGGTCTGCTCACGTTCCCAACACGTCCACCACAAGACAGTTCCAATACTCTGATTAGAATGTCACAGAGTCTAAGATAGTCCAAGTGGGGAAAAGGGGATTAGGTAGGGAACAGCTGGGAAGGAGACCAGTAGGAAGCAAAAAGGTTAAAACACACAATATCAAGATTATATCACATTAATCATCACTAGACTACGATTCTAAGCATTGTCATTCTAGAAACATGGATAACTTAAGCATGGACTAAATAGCTAGGCCTCAAGATATCTGGTTACCTGTGAAGGAATCAAGAAGGATTAATGTAATTGTTCAATGAACCTCTCAAATGAAATGTTACACATGGATTAGAAAACATCAGAACCTTCTAGGATTACGTTTTCAAATTCAAGCATAGTGTTTTGCATGAGGACAAGAAAATAATCTGAATGAATTCTATAACACCATAGGAAATGTACTTAAGGGACGTATTATGCACACACAATATAACATCTAGAATTCTAACACTTTAGTTTCTTAGAATGCAGGAACATGAATTACGCACGTTGCGGATTTACACAAGAGTTTGTAAATGCCATGAATTGGTTGCGCACAATGAATAACATGATTAAACTCAAGAAATTAATTGCGCGTCTTGCCGATTCGAATGTCACCACGTAAATGCCAGGAAATGGTAACACACCATGAATACCATGAATTCGGCACAAGAAATGAATCGCGCATCTTGCCGATTCGACTGCCACCATATGTATATCATGAAATGGTAGCGTACAATGAATAACATGAATTATGCACAAGAAATGAATCACTCGTTTTGCCGATTCGAATGTCACCATGTGAATGCCATGAAATGGTAGCGTACAATGAAGAACATGAATTCAGCACAAGAAATGAATTGCGCGTGTTGTCGATTCGAAGGCCACCATGTGAATGCCATGAAATGGTAGCGCTCAATGAATAACATGAATTAAGCACAAGAAATGAATCGCGCGTCTTGCCGATTCGAATGCCACCATGTGAATGTCATGAAATGGTAGCGCACAATGAAAACATGAGTTGTACACGAGCAATGAATCGCGCGTCTTGCTGGTTCGAGAGTTCAGCATGTAAATGCCATTAAAACACCAAGCGCACATTAACACGCACAACAACCAAAATATTTCATCATGCAAATTAGGCCCAAGAACTCGAAAGCCTTTGAGAACGGGATCGGGGGCCCAGCCCGACCTCCGTCTTACCGCCCTGACCGAGAATCACCAACAAAGTGAAAGGGCAAGGCCTGGAAGATCAAAGTAGGCCTCCTGAACAGGAGCTCAGGAAGTTGATGCTGCTCTGCACCGGGACCTCTGAATAGTGAGCACGTGGAGCTGGGCTGGCTCCCTTATATAGAGTCTTGGCCCAGCCCACAAACCACACCCAGGCATGCTGCAGGGAAAGCTTCTAGAAGGCCCTGGAAAGGGAAAACACCCTGCCACACTCTGAAAGCCTGCAGCAATACATTGCAAATGAACAGTATTTATAAGCACCTTGAAAATAAGTCTTCAGGATTAAACTCTGCAATGCAAAAGGTTAAACAACAGCATATCAGCACAATGCATAAATTACGTTATCTTGAAAGTGCTGGGTTTTTGCATTCTAGTCGCCCGTAGACCACGCACTGCCCTGATGTTGAAATCCCTTATTAGTGAAACGTAGGCAGTGTTCTAGCAGCTTAGGCTGTCTAGAGGTAGCTGTAGCAGAGCAGCTTAGGCTGAGCTAGGAGACATGCAAAGCTCCTGCAATACCACTATAGTTATACAGAACTTATACACAATAAAATACAATTTTTTTTTAGTGACACAATGCCAAGCATATCTCAGAGGCTATCCTTCCTTAGGAGGTCAGTATTATACACAAAATATACACTAGTAACCAAATTCAGGTAAGTAAACAGTCATTAAATAGTGCAAATAGTGAAAATCACCTTAGGTTACAATGGGCCTAGGGGGAACATAAACCATATACTAAAATAGTGGAATGCGAATGTCGGTTTCCCACCTAGGCAAGAATAGTGTGTAGAGGGGCGCTAGGAGTGTAAGAAAACACCAAAGGTAAGTAAAGTACCCCACCTCATAGCCCAGGAACCAGGACTAAAGTCCAGCAAGTTTCCTCAGAACACACTAGAAGTCATGATAAAGAATAATGCAAAAACCAAGTAAGACTACAAGACACCAACAATGGATTCCTGGACCTGAAGACCTGTGAAAAGAGGAGACCAAGTCCAAGAACAGCTGAAGGGTCCAGGAAGAACAGGAGCCCCTGCTAACACGGATGAAGGTGCAAAAGTGAAACCTCCAGTTGGAAAAAAATGTCAGAGATGCACCAAAGAAGACAGCTTCAGGTTCCTGCTTGGTACAAGAGATGTTTCACATTGAGTAGATGAATGTAGGCTGGTTTTCATTACTGGATTCCGGCAACAAGCTTGGCTAATGGAAGAGATGCGTTTGGCAGGAAAAGGCGCTACCCGAGCCCAGGAGGGACTTGGAGATCTCAACACAGACTGAGGAGACATAGGCGGCTCTCAGCACTTGAGAGCCCCCAGAAGACCAGGTAGCACCCACAGGAGTCCAAGGACACAGGGACAAAGGAGTTGCAAATCGCAGTTGTTGCAGCACTACACAAAGGGATCAAAAGCTGCCGGAGAACAACTCAGGGAGCTGTGCATCACAGGATAGAGTGCTGAGGACCTGGGCTAGACTGTGCATGAAGGATTCCTTGCAGAAGCGCACAGAATCCCTAGGAGCTGCATAACACCCAGTGCACAGGGGTACTGTCTCGCACGGGGAGGCAAGCTCTTACGTGCACCAAATTTGGACAGTTGGACCTTTGGACAGTCAGGGTCGCTTCAGTCCACCACCTGTGTTCCGGGATCCATGCTCATCATCAGGAGAGGGGATCCTGAGTACTGTTTTTTGCTGCAGTTAGGTGCCTGCTGAAGCAGGGAAGTGACTCCGTCACTCCACAGGAGATTCCTTTGGTTCTTCTGGTGCAGGATGAAGACAGGCAGTCCTCAGAGCAGGACCTGGAAATTGTTACAGTTGCTGGCAGGAGCTGGAGTTACAGGGTTGCAGTAGACGTTTTGGAAACTTGGTTGCAATTTGTAGAGTTCCTGGAGCAGTTCTGTGGTTGATCCGAAGGTAGAAGGTGAAGCAAAGAATGCAGAGGAGTCCTGCTGGAGTCTTGCAATTCAAATCTGAGGAAACACCCAGAGGAGAGACCCTAAATAGCCCTGAGAAGGGGATTGGTCACCTAACCAGATAAGCACCTATCAGGAGGGGTCTTTGTTGTCACCTGCTGGTACTGGCCACTCAGATGCTCCCAGAGTTCCCTGACCACCCTGAAACCAAGATGGCAGAACCCAGGGACACTCTGGGAGAGCTCTGGGCACCACCCCTGTGGTGGTGATGGTCAGGGGAGTAGTCACTCCCCTTTCCTTTGTCCAGTTTCGCGCCAGAGCAGGGGCTGGGGGTCCCTGAACCAGTGTAGACTGGATTATGCAAGGAGGGCACCATCTACGCCCTTCAAAGCATTTTCCACAGGCTCTGGGAGGATACCCCTCTCATGCCTGTAACACCTATTTCCAAAGGAAGAGCGTGTAACACCCCTGTCCTAAAGAAAATGCATTGTTCTGCCTTCCTGGGATTGAGCTGCTCAATCCCCAGGAGGGCAGAAGCCTGTCTGTGAGGTGGCAGCAGCTGGGACTGCAGTGAAAACCTCAGAAGACTGGTATGGCAGTATTTGTGGGGCCATGCTGGAACCCTCAGTGTGCATGTGATAGTGCAACCAATACTGGAATCAGTATTGGGGTACAATTCCCAGTTGTTAGACACCTTACATGGCAATATTCGGAGTTACCATTGTGAAGCTACATATATGTATTGACCTATAAGTAGTGCACACTTATAATGGCGTCCCCACACTCACGAAGTCTGGGAAAATGGGCCTGGACGATGTGGGGGCACCTCTGCTAGTGCAAGGGTGCCCTCACACACAGGTACTATGCACCTAGTCTTCAGGGTCTGAAGATTAGATATATAGGTTACTTATAAGTGACCTGGTGCAGTGAAAATGGCTGTGAAACAGTGCTTACACTATTTCACTCAGGCTGCAATGGCAGTCCTGAAGAAGTGTTTGTATGAGCTCCTTATTGGTGGCAAAAGAAATGCTGTAGCCTATAAGGATCTCCTGGAATCCCAATGCCCTGGGTACTTGGGTACCATATAGTAGGGACTTATAAGGGGGTCCACTATACAAATTTGGAGTGGAATACTGGGTTACCAGTATGTAAGTACAAATTTGGAATAAGAGAGAGCATGAGCACTGGAGTTCTGCTTAGCAGGACCCCAGTGACACAGTTAAGCATACTGACAAAAACAGTGAAACAGACTGACAAGTAGGTGTAGGAAAGTACCATCTTTCTTGGCATGCTACCCACAATTTGTGCCTGTTTGTCAGTGTGTTTTGCCTGTCTCACTGGGATCCTGCTAGCCAGGACCCCAGTGCTCATTGTTTGTGGCCTATGTGTGTGTTGTCAGTATGCTTAACTGTGTCACTGAAGTTCTGCTAACCAGAACTCCAGTGCTTATGGTCTCTCTACTTACCAAATTTGTCACTATAGTTTAGTGACTCCATATTCCAATTCTGATTGGCACACTGGACCCCCCTTATAAGTCCTTAGTATAAGGTACCTAGGGCCATTTTTTTCGACTCCCAACGCCCATTGTCTTAGCAAAGACAGGAGTCATGCCCCATTTGCCCAATGGCCATGCCCAGGGGACTTATGTCCCCTGGGCATGGTCATTGGGCATAGTGGCATGTAGGGGGGCACAAATCAGGCCCCCCTATGCCACAAAAAAAATTAAAAAAAATACTTACCTGAACTTACCTTAATGTCCCTGGGATGGGTCCCTCCAGCCTTGGGTGTCCTCCTGGGGTGGGCAAGGGTGACAGGGGGTGTCCCTGGGGCATGGGAGGGCACCTCTGGGCTCCTTCCGAGCCCACAGGTCCCTTAACGCCTGCCCTGACCAGGCGCTAAAAAACGGCGCAAAATCGGCTGGATGTCATTTTTTTTGACCCGCCCACTCCCGGGCGTGAATTTTTCCCGGGAGTGTAAATACGGCGCACATGCCTCGGAGTCAATTTTTTAGACGGGAACGCCTACCTTGCATATCATTAACGCAAAGTAGGTGTCCACGCTAAAAAATGACGCAAACTCCATGGACTTTGGCGCTAGACGCGTCTAACGCCAAAGTATAAATATGGAGTTAGTTTTGCGTCGGAATTGCTTAAAAAAAACGACGCAATTCCGGCGCAAACAGAGTATAAATATGCCCCCTAGTACCCATGGCATTGAGGTTCCAGGAGATCCTTATGGGCTGCAGCATTTCTTTTGCCCCCATAAGGATCTCAGAGAAACCTTTCTTCAGGACTGTCACTGCCGCCTGTGTGAAATAGTGCCCACACTATTTCACAGCCATTTTCACTGCACTTAAGTAACTTATACGTCACCTATATGTAAAACCTTCATTTACTGAAGGCTAGGTGCAAAGTACCTAGGTGTGAGGGCCCCCATGCACTAGCAAAGGTGCCCTCATGTTGTCCAGGGCCAATTCCCTGGACTTCATGGGTGCGGGGATACCATTACACGAGTGCACTACCTATATGTAAATACATATATGTAGCTTCACAATGGTATCTCCGAATATGGCCATGTGAAGTGTCCAAGATAATGGAATTGTCCCCCCATTACAAATCTGGTATTGGGGGGCCAATCCCATGCACTGTGGGGGCTCCACCATGGACCCCAAGTACTGCCAAACCAGCTCTCTGAGGTTTCCAATGCAGCCCTTGCTGCAGACACCTCACAGACAGGTTTATGCCCTCCCGGGGACTGAGCAGCTCAATCCCAGGAAGGCAGAACAATGCATTTCCTATGGAAGGAGGGTGTTACACCCTCTCCCTTTGGAAATAGGTGTTACAGGCTTGGGAGGAGTGGCCTCCCAGAGCCTCTGGAAATGTTTTGAAGGGCGCAGATGGTGCTCTCCTTGCATAAGCCAGTCTACACTGGTTCAGGAACAACCCCCAATCCCTGCTCTGGCAGGAAACTGGACAAAGGAAAGGGGAGTAAACACTCCCCTGTCCATCACCACCCCAGGGTGGTGCCCAGAGTTCCTCTAGAGTGTTACTCATGTTAGCCAACATGGATTCCAAGGTGTGGGGACCCTCTGGAGACCTCTGAGAGGCCAGGGCCAGCAGGTGACATCAGAGACCCCTCCTGATAGGTGCATACCTGGGTATGTAGCTAATCCCCCTCTCACGGCTATATAGGGTCTCTCCTCTGGGTGTTTCCTCAGGTTCAGCTTGCAAGACTCCTCTAGGAATCCTCGGCATCCTCTGCTTCAGCTTCTGACTGTCGGATCAACCGCAGAGTGCTCCAGCAACCGATGTAACTGCAACAAAGTATCCAGGATGACTCCTGTGACCAGCAACTTCAGCTCCAGACAGCATTTGCCACAGTTTCCAAGGTGTGCACGCTCTGAGGACTGCCTGTCTTCATCCTGCATCAGAAGAACCAAAGGAATCTCCTGTGGAGTGATGGAGTCACTTCCCGGCTTCTGCAGGCACCCTTCTGCAACAATGACTGGTATTCTGGGACTCCTCTCCTGATGACGAGCGTGCTCCCTGGAACACAGGTGGTGAATAGACGTGACCCAGACTGTCCTAAAGTCCAGCTGTCCAAATTTGGTGGAGATAAGAGCTTGCCTCCCCGTGCTGCGACAGTACACCTGTGAACCACGTCTTCTCCAGCTGCTTGGGCTTCTCTGCACTTCTTCTGAGAATCCTTCATGCACTGTGTAGCCCAGGTCCCCAGCACTCCATCCTGTGACACACAGCTCGCTGAGTTATTCTCTGGGGGCGTGGGACCTTCCTGTGTAGTGCTGCGACAACCGCACTTTGCATCTTCTTTGTACCCGTGTTTTGGGACTCCTATGGGTGCTGCCTGGTCTTCTGAGGGCTCTCTGGGGTGCTTAGAGCCCCCTCTGTCTCCTCAGTCCGAGTTGAGACACCCAGGTCCCTCCTGGGTCCAGGCAGCTCCTTTTTGATGCAAACCTCGTATTTACTTGAATCAAGGTTTGTTGGCAGAAGCCAGTGACACAAACAGCCTGCATCCAACAACTCAACGTGGGACATCACCTGCACCACGCAGGAACCTGCAGCCATCTTCTTTGGTGTTCTTCTGTACTCTTCTTCTTTCTGGAGAATCCACTTTTGCACCATCTTCTAGGTTGGCAGAGGCTCCTGTCCTTCCTGGACTCTTCTTCGACTTCTGGACTTGGTCTCCCCTCTCCACAGGTCTTCAGGTCCAGGAATCCATCAGTTGTTGCTTGCAGTCTTGCGTGATTCTTGAAAAATCTCTTATCATGACTTATAGTGTGTCCTGAGGAAACTTGCTGTACTTTACTCCTGCTTTCCTGGGCTCTGGGGTGGGGCACTTTACTTACCTTTGGTGCGTTCCTACACTCCGAGCGCCCCTCTACACACTACACTTGCCTAGGGGGGAATTTGTGATTTGCATTCCACTACTTTAGTATATGGTTTGTGTTGCCCCTAGGCCCATTGCAATCTATTGTATTTTCTACTGTTTGCACTGTTCTATGACTGTTTACTTACCTGATTTTGGTTACTAGTGAATATATTGTGTATAATACCTACCTCCAGAAGGAATATTGCCTCTAAGATATTTTTGGCCTTGTGTCACTAAAATAAAATACCTTTATTTTTGGTAACACTGAGTATTGTCTTTTATTTTGTATAAGTACTGTGTAACTACAGCGATATTGCAGGAGCTTTGCATGTCTCCTAGTTCAGTCTAAGCCGCTCTGCTACAGCTACCTCTAGACAGCCTAAGCTGCTAGAACACTGCCTACATTTCACTAAAAAGGGATAACTGGACACGGTATAAGATATAAGTACCATAGGTACCCACTTCAAACCAGGCCAGCCTCCTACAGTAGGCCACAACCTATGAGCACTGGGGTCCTGACTAGCAGGATTCCAGTGACACAGTAAAAACACACTGACAACCACTTTCTCACACAATAACGCTGCACATTTTAGAAAAACATCTTGACAAATACTGCACCTCTCAATTTTTAATCATGGTGGGGGATTTTAACACTTCATTTGAACCTCTTGATGGAAATGATGTTGGACTAACCTACCGGCAAGACTCAGGTTGGGCTGTCCCCCCCATGAGCACCAGTCCAATTTCCAGATAGACTCAAGTTGCACTTCAGCTGAAGGTCCTTGCAAGTGAGCATGGGCTCTAGGCAGACATTGCCTAATAAATCCGGGGCCCACACATTTAACAAATCACTCCATACCAGCAGGATCAAATACATTCTTATTAATCTCTTGGTCCTGTTCTTTTTACTTTTGTGTAGTGTCTTGAGAGTTTTATGACAGACCCCTTCTGGCTCCGAATGAATGCCATAGAAGTGTGATGTAGATGTTAGATCAGAATGCAATGAAAACTCGATTTAGAATGTTGAATTCACAGTTACATGCAGAAGAATAAAGATGTGTAATATTCAGCTCCGTGTGTGGCATAGTTATTGGCAGGTACCCAGGCTAGGAAGGAGTCTACAACAGGCAAAGATGCCTCCTCTTTTTGAATGATGGGGACTACGATTGTAAGAGTACAATTATACCATTTCGCATTGTCCAGTGAAGGCTCAAAACCCTGCTGAATACTTTTCCAGAGATATCAAGGCACTCCATACAAGATGGTGGAAGCCTACATTAATTTAATTGTAATATCAAATACACCAGATGCTATCTCGTTAGCCCAGATTATCACTGCCACAAACCATGATTGTGACATGCTGAAGTTAAAAGATATAATTGCACATCAGTCATGGAACCGAAGCACTCAATCTCTCACCAATAATGGTGAAAAAAACTGAAATGTCAAGAGGGAGTTATACTGTGAGGGTTGAGAATCCTGATTCCGGAGAGTCTGCAACAGAAAATAATTGAAGTAGCTTGCGAAGGACATTGTGGGATTGTTGCCACAAAAAGAGCTTTCTGAGACCGAGTTTGGTTTCCGTATTTAGATGAGATGGTTGAAAAAGGACTCAAGGTCTTTCATTTATGCAACTGCCTTTCTAAAAAATATTACTTAACATACTCTAAACATGTCAGAACTCTCTAAGAATGCATGGGAGAAAAAAGCCATAAACTTCTTCGGTCCACTCGATAATGGACATCATCTAATAGTGACTGTGAACAAATACTCAAGTTTTCCATTAGTCAAAGATCTCTCATCCACAAAGTACAAACGAGACATTGAGTGACTAGATGGCACGTTTGTGACATGGATGTTCAAGCCACTGTGAAGTCTGATAATGGCCTGCCTGTAAACAGTTGAGAATTCAAAGAATATCCTGGAGTATCTGAATATAAAGCATCAAATGAGTATACCTTTGTGGCTGCAGACCAAGGGACTTGTTGAGCGTTTTAGGAGTACACTAAAGAAAGCAGTACAGTGTGTAACTCTTAAGAAGCTCAGTTTGAAAACTGTATTAAATTCTACAGACAGGTGAAAGCCCTCCAACTTTGATGTTCAGGAGTGCAATAACAACCAAAGTACCTCAATGGGCCAACAAGAGACAAAGAGGTGAGAACACAATTCGTACAAGTGACTTGGTTAACAAGCAGAAAATGAAAGCCTATGTGGACAAGAGGTTGCATGCAAAGAATATCACTTTTAAGAGAGGAGATTTAGAGATTGACTGATAGATACAAAGAAGGAAATCTGATGCTCCATGTGATGCTGAACCTTTCCACTTTGTGTCTACCTATGAGGTAAAAAAATGTTATGCTACATTGGGATATCAAAGTGCTGCAATTGATATTCATTGATATTACCCAAATTAATTACCACAATTTTCTGATCTCGGAAGGATGGAAGGCAGCTTCTGCCTTTTAAGGATTGCACCCTTAAACTTCATTTAGCAAGAGACATCTGCTTTGAGAGTTAAACTTAGTGAGACACTCACAGTTTACTTAAATAGTTGATAATGACAATCACCGTCCTCCCCACCACCAGAAAAAGCTGTGGTCATTTGACTTACAAAATAAAGGCGGATGCACAGTTCCACCCTAAGTGCCACTCCTCACTACCAATTCAGGGAGGAGTCAACTGGTCCCTGTAAGTGTTCAAAACTGGGAACAAGAGCCCTCACTCACCTTTCGGTGACATGCTTCATCATAGGGCATTGCCCCTAGTCAGGCCGGCACTGCATTGCCTGATGGGCCCCTCAAGGGTGCTCTTTGACAGAGATCTTTTAGAAATCTTTTGCCAGTGATGAGTGCGATAATGTGGGACCGGTGAAACTAAACTGTTAAAATTGACTAGGGGAACCAAATGACAGATCTTTATTATAAATGTGGACCCCAGTGAAGGTTAGGGAAAAATGAGTTTAATGACTGTATTCTCCTACTTGTATATTGAGTTGTGTGTCATATGCCCTACCGTCTAGGCATTGACTCACAAAGAACAGTGTTGGTAGTCCCTACACTGCCTATCATGAACTGGTCAACATGTATCTCGCTGTGCTAGTCATAAGGATCTAAGTGCGATTCATCAGGACCTAAAAAAAGTACACATACCTAATCTTCACTGTCATATTGGACTAATACCATGTGATATTTAGATGATATTTAATGGAGAGCAGGAACCCTCCTCGAATGATGGGCCCAATAGGGAGAGCGACAGGCTTGCATGGTCCAATAAATGTATTAATTTGGAAGAGGACCGGCGTTCACTGCATCCCCTACCCCAGCTCCGCGCTCCCCGAGATTATTAATTTGTCGTTTGATTTACCACTACCGGTGCTGCAGCCGCTGTCCACTTAGCAGCCACCAGCCAGTGAGCTACACACTTATCACTGCCACATTGTTGCTGCTGGCTGGCTGCATCCTCATGCTGGGCTGTCTCCCATGTTCTACAGTGCAGCCAGCATTCTTCTTTCTGGGATAGGACCTGACAGAAGCCTCGAGACTGGAGTTGTTGACATTTCTGGTCACAGTCGAGCTTAAACACTTGTGCGCTCTTCCGACTGAAAAAAAGCCCAGAATTAGGTGACTGGACATGCACTGTGCCACATGTGACCGGAGGGCGGGAGCTGAGAAGCTTACTTTTTGGCAACAATCTCTGGAAATACATGGACAGGCGGGTGCAGGGTCTTAGGAAGACATGGGACAAACATTCTGCAAGCCTACATTCTGCACTTTGATCCTCCCCACAATACTGTAAGTGGTTTGACAGCACAGGAACACCACTTCCCTGCTAATGGCAGGCACTGCAAGGAAAGACAAACTGTCGCCAGGGGCCAATCTGCGAAGTGTGTGCTGCTGCTGGCCACCAATGGGGTGCTGATTTTGCAGACAAACTACAGGTGAAGAGCTACCCCAAGAATCATCCATGTGCTGGCCGGTACCCACAGAGTAGACTGGGAGGCTGGCCGGGTGGGGCACGGCTGATTTATCTGTAAAGCCATGCCCTGCCCATGTTTCATTTATCATAAACACTCACTGTGGTTAATAATTATTTCACCTCTGACATAGTGCTAACATTTGACAGGCAGCAGCGCAGTAGCATGCTCATATCTGCAAGACAATTTTAGCGCACTAGCTGGTACTGCTTTGTTGGTGCTGTGCCTCATTGCAGTGTTGTTCCAGGGGTGCTATAAGACATTACTAATACATTTTGGTGTATTGTTGCAGACACCTTTGATGCATAGTACTTGGTAGGATTGCCCTCCACAATTATCTTAGTCATGTACAGCCTCCAAGCCTGTCACACAAATAATTTTTTGGGCTTTCAGATTTCTTTTGCTGAAACAGCACTGTCAAGTACAGAAATAAGGGATAAGTGAGACAGGACCCTACAGTGTTGAACATGCTAGAAATCAAAACTAACATTCCCAAAATACATTGTGCAGGTGACTGAAATGCAAGTGTGGCTGAAGGGGCCACTCATGCCATAGGGCCAATACGCATCAATGCCCAAAACCTACTCTGCTGGGTCAATAATATAAAAAAGTGTTTGTTCACAGACAGCAGAGTGAACTCCTCCTTTGCGTTACCCAGATGAATTACCTCCTGTCTCGTGCTTTCATTTCCCATTTGTCACAGAAGTCCCATTACAGAGCCTCACTCAGTTTACCTCCTGGAAGTGCCCGAAAGCTCTGTGCCCACAATCACCAATTTCCTACAGTACATGTCCCTACCTCCGGGGCCCAGATACCACCTATCTGTCTGCATTCTATGTTTGCTGCTGCTTGATAACTGCTGCTGTGTTGCCAGATTTAAAATACTAAACTAGCATAATCCCCATTAAACAAAAGTTAGCACAATTAGTTCCCTGCTATACGAAGCCCAAAAAGAGACCAGCCCTCAAAAATCATCAAAAGGAGTCATGAACACTAAAAAAATGTATTCTCATGAGTGAAGGAAACTTTACGGTGCATGCTTTAAAACCATTCTGAATATTATTTGCTGAATGCCAAATACTCCCTGACTGAAGTGGAAAATATCTGTGTGACATATCCTGCAGCTTCTGTTTGATTTCTAAATGTTTTAATTGAATATGAAAACAGCATAAATGTTTTTGTTCAAAATTGATTTTACATTTTTTATCATCTGTAAACAGCTTAGTTTATTTCATGCACCTTTTTGCAAACTATTGTATATTTGTATACTCATTTACTTTAAAACATTTTGCATCCCCAAGTTGGCCACCACACTACCAATGCCCAGAACACCTTTTTTCTTTATGGCCAACTAAATAGAGACCTCCTGAACACTATTTATCCAACCATTGGTCAAATTGTATATCATCTCAACTATTTAGTCTATGTCCAGCTAAACAGCAGAGATAGTATCATTTAACAGGTCGCTGGGTAAATGGCAGAGATTTTGTACTATTTGGTCGGCAGCCAGGTAAATAGAGCTTCCAAGGAATTATCCTCTGAATGCAGCCTGTTTTGAAATAAATTGTGGACACGCATTTGTGAACTAATCCCAGGTCTAGTACCATCCTGTCCCCTCTAAAGGCTTCTCCACTGGAAAAGTATTGAGCAAATCTCCAAACCTTGCTCTCCTTTAGAAATAGAAAAAATTCATTTTTCCTGGGTACTCTGAATGCTCCCTCCCAAAGGGCAAACAATTTCTCCTTGTTCCTTGGGACAGGCATAGGGATGAAATCCTATTCTGAAGATTGTGAACAAAAGCCTATACTGTAGCCCTGTTTGACGATATTCAGAACTCAAAGATCCGTCCCATCCTGACTCCAGACACTTCAAGGTCTCTGATACAGCCACACTCAAGGGCAAATGCGCTTAAATAGCTTGATTGTCAGGAGCACTGAGGTTTCTGGTTAGAAGAAGGATTGTTAGAAATTGCCTTTTTGTAATCCTTATTGTGTTGGAATTGCATTCTTCTTCTTGCCTTCCTCTGTGCATCTTTGGAAGAGGAATTTGACTTCCCTTCATAAGTAAAAGCATGCTTGTGGTCCTTATAGTCTTTACTGACCATGGAATCAAGTTGTTCTGCAAAAAGCTTTGAACCTTTAAAAAGAATCTTGAGCTAGACTGCCTTTTTTTTTAATTTTCTTCCTTCCAGTCTTTAACCATATTTGTGTTCCTGCAAGAATGGAACCACCTTCCACCATTGCAGAAGCCCTGTAACCACCACAGGAGACATCTGCTAGAAATCTAGCTTGGAGCTTCATGATTGCTAGCACATAATAACAGTCCTCTCCTTCCTGGATGGCCGCAGCAATTCCATCAAAATCCTTGTCCAGTGACTATGCTGTACAGGCAGCATAGATTGCACTGCACAAAGCCACTTTCATGACCACATGAGACTTCTTTAGGGCTTACAATGTGTTCTTGTCTACTACAGCATATGAAGGGGTACAGTCTTCTGAACAAACTGACATCTTCTAAGCTAGATTCACAAGCAGAGTCGATTTCTGCACGGTGTGGAAGGACTGAATGTACATTCTCCAGTACGTAGATTTTCTGCATAAATCTTCTGACAGTCAGGTAACCCAGTCCCTTCCACTCTTGCAAAATGTGAGATCTGAACTCTTCATGATATGGGGCAGCTGGGCCTGAAGATCCTGCACATTGTGAAAAAAGGCAGAAGGTTCATCTTCCACCATCTCGATTCCAAGAATTTTCAGCTTATTTCTGAGGTGCAACAGAATATGTTCCACTTTCTCCTTTCTCAGATATCTTCACTTCATAGCAGAATCAGTGTCCTCTGGTTAGGAGGAACCAGAGGAAGAGGCATTGTTTCCCCTTCTGTGATGTTTCTTCCTTCTTTTCCTTTCAGCTTCTAACACATTTGAATTAGTTGCACCGATAAGGTGCTGGATATCTGGACCCACCTCATTATAACATCATCCCTTGCCCCTGCTCCCCTTTTCTAAAGTGAAACTGACAAATGACTACTAGGCACAGGTCTGTTAGAGGAGGTAGGTTCTTTATTTGTATAGGACCAGTGCCGGTACTGTCCAGTACAGAGTACCAGCACTTTTATATTTTGCGAGGGAGAGTACCTGCACTTAGCAAGAAAAACATAATACTTTACATTGGAGAGCACCGGCACATCTCCGAAGCAAGCAGGTATTCTGATGCAGAGTGCCTGTACTTCTATTTTTCCATTTTAAGCGCTGTATAGGAATGTAATGAAGAAGGTAATACTGATGTAATCATAATGTAAGGCCGGGTGAGAGGGTCAGTGCATACATATAGGATGGAAGTGTGGACATCTTTGGAGTGTTCACTGGCTGCCTTAGCTTTCAAAGACAGCAGAGAGGACTGACCACCATAAGACATGCAATAGGGCTCATGTGTACCTCAACTCGTGGGAGATCTCAGAGCCATGGACTGTGGGACAAAGGGTCTGAGGTGAAGTTCCTATTTCTTTAGTTAATGGCCCAGCAGGAGCCATCTGCTGAGGACCTCTCTGCTAAGGGTCACAGGAAGGGGATGAGATGTAGAGCTCATTTTTTTCACCTGATGCCTCTGAAGGGGGAGATAGCATTCTTATTTTCACATTTTCAGGTGAGTGTATCTCATACAGTCCAGGTTTGCTTCTTTACATTCATAAACCCCTAATCTTGTTTTTATATTATTAAATCAGTTCTCTGAAAACCAGAATCCCAAGTAAAAAATGTCTGGAGTGGATGAGCGGTTCATGTATGTAATGTATTTGGGAATGTTGAGAGCTCTCTTGGTGGCCTTAGAGCCTGAGCCCCCAGGGAGGAAGTCTGTTGCAGGGTTCTTTTTTTTTACTGAAAGCCTCACAGGGGCACACTTCTTGGGGCCTCTGTGTTATGAACCAGAGGGAGGGGTAGCTAATTTCGTTTTTTCTAAAAGCTGGGGTAGCACGCCCAAGTTTTCCCTGCCCACTTGTGCGTAGTTTATCCAGTTCAAGCTTTGTTTTTCATTCCGGAACATGTAGCCTACTATAAGACATTATTAAATCAGGACTATGAGTCCGAGGATGTAAAGGTAAAAACACACCTGCGGTAGATGAGGTAGATATGCATGTACCTAGAAAACGTGTGAGTGCATCTAGCCTTATTTGGTGTTTTATGATTTATTTGTAAGGGAACGCTTTAGAGGTTTGACTACACTTAGAGTGATTCCAGCACGTACACAATCTTTACTCATAATCTGACCAACAACAAACATGATGAAGAAACCAATTATTAGAAACTTGGAGTCAGTAATCATTATGCACCATGACCCATGTGGCCATGAATAACCATGTATTTCCCTATATTAACAATGCTAATATCACGTAAATTAGTCTCAATACCAAATGATATGCATATACAAACAACACAGGCTGACCAAAGCATCAGACGAATCTCAATTTAACTAATGCATTGATGATTAAACATTCAAGAATTACAGTACAAACTAATAACATCAATAACTGAACAACAGAGATAGCATACATCTAGATTCAACAGGTGAACAAAATTATTTTTTTGTTAATAACATTTGCCAACACATTGAGCATACTGACTAACCCTCTAATCCGAAAAGCATGTTTGGGCTTCACGCAAAAGCAATTTTAGTCAAAAGTTAATTTGGAAAACATCTAACGAGGGTCCTATCAAAATTAGCAGTTGGTACCTGAAAGAAAGAACAAAAATCTACAACAGAAACAATAGCATTTTGTTATACCTCTCCTCAATGGATCAGCAAGCTGCAATTTCTCTTAGTCAGTTGGACATCCATCTGGTCAGCATCAGCAACGGGCCAGTGGAAAGGATTGGCTCAGCCATGGTTGGGCTCTAAGTTAATTGAACCAACTTAGAGAACGTAAAACTAAGGAAACAGCATCTACCATTAACAGACTAATGAATGAAGCTAAAGTTAGGAAGGAAAGACATCAGGAACTGCTCAGCTCCACAAACAGGACTACTAAGGGGTAGAGAATGGGATTGAACAACCAAATTGTTTGACAAAGGACAGGGAAAAATGGACTAGAACAGAACTGGAATGCAAAGCATCTGGCTCTCTCTTATGAATGTGTAGTCTGGATATACTAAAATCCATAAAGCATTTTCTCACACCAACATTGGGTAGGAAAACATATGTTCACAGTTGGACCAATGGTCTCTGAATTTTAAATCTAAAATATAACCCGTTTTATACACCTCGATTATTGGCTCTTCTTCCCCGTTCCCATTGTCAGCTTCTTCGGGTAACTTTTTAGTTGCAATCCTAGCTGTAGTCAGTGCGGCTATTGTCCAGGCCTGAGAACGTCTTCTTCTCACGCATGAACATTCACAAAGTATTAACTTCTAGTACAGGATGGTTCATTAAGCAGTTCTCATGAGAAAACTTTAAGACATTTACAAATCGCTTGATCAGCGCAGTGTGAACAATGAACAATATTAATTTTTGCTTTCACAAGACATTTACGAACATTTATTAGGCCATGGAACTTAACATGAGGCTTTGTCGACTAGGCCCAAACCACATAATTAATCAATGCCTACATTTATTCAAGCAAATACATAACATGAATACACTAGTATAATCTGCTAATACATTTTATCATACATGTGCACATTATCTAACTATAAATGTGAATTCTTTATCAATTCTCATACACGTCTTGGTGGCCACTCAAGTGGGTACATTTACCAAGGTACACATTATATTCTATGTTAGCCTAATTCATGTAATTTCTTTAGCTAATAATCAATTCAAATGTATTAGTACTTAATTCAACTTTCACAAACACGAGAGCTGTTACGTAGCCTAGAAGCTCTACCGTCCAGTGGAGGAAGATTTTTTTTAAAAAATAAACCCTGCAGAGGAAGCAGACTACTGGAGGTCTCTTTGTTGTGGCCACTGGAAGGGTTGAGAAAGGGAAGCCCTTATTTCATTTTACTTTAAGTCCCAGTGTGGCAGAACGTGTAGGCAGTGCTTTCAGCTTTCCACGGTCATTGTGTGATTCCAGTTTTTTCCTTTACATTTTGGAATTTGAAGTTCTGGTTATTACATTACCAAATCAGGACTAAAAGTCCCAGGATGCAAAGGAAAATGCCAGGCGTGGATGAGCTCATGCGCATACATGAGAAACTTGAGTGCGATTTTGGCAGCATTAGAAACATAGCCAGACCAGTATTTTAAACAAAAGACTGCTTAATGAACCTGGCCTAGTCCTGCTCCTACTGCACTCCCTCTTCTTGACCCTAATTTTTAGGTCGAGCATGGCAGTGCGCAAGTGCAGCTTTCCAGATGTGTTGGTATGTATCTGGGATTTTAACCACGCCCACCGCATGCCCATCACTCTCATTCTTTTATGGGCTTGCCTTTCAAAAATCCATTATCATCATTGGTAAATGCTTTACATGTGTCCCTCCTTGGGGCAGTTTTGTTACCACCTTGGCCTTCCACCCTGATACATGGATAATTGCACTTTTGCCAATAACTTTGACTGCAAGCGAACTTCTTTTTCCTTTTCAATCCATCAATCAATCAGTATTTGTAAAGTGCGGCTAATCACCTGTGAGGGTCTCAAGGCATTGGGAAGGGAGGGGAGGGCCCTAATCCGAAGAGCCACGTCTTGAGGTTCTTACTGAAGATGGTGAGCGACGGGCTTTGTCTGAGGTGCAGGGGAAGGTTGTTCCAGCTCTTTGCTGTAGTGAAGGTAAAAGATCATCCTCTGGCTGTGGTTATGCGGAAGCGAGGGATGGTGGCCAGGGATCATCTGGGCGGAGCAGAGGGATCTGGCGGGGTGTGGAAGGAGACACAGTGGTTGAGGTAGGCTGGTCCTGCGTTGTGTATGGCCTTGTATGTGTGGGTGAGAAGCTAGAAGGTGATTTGCTTCTTGACCGGTAGCCAGCGAATGGCCCTCAGGTGTTGGGAGATGTGTTCTCTGTGAGGGAGATCCAGAATGAGTCTGGCGAAGGCGTTCTGGATGATTTTAAGTTTTGGGATGTTCCTAGTTGAGGTGCCGGCATAGAGGGCATTGCCGTAGTCGAGCTTGCTCGTGACTAAGGGGTGGGAGACTGTCCTTCAACAGTCTGCTGGGATCCATCTGAAGAGCTTCCGGAATTTGCAGGTGACCGAGTTTACCTGGTGAGTCATGGATGGGGAGGAGTCGAGGATTATTCCTAAGTTGTGGGTGTGCTTGGTGGACACAGGGGGGGCGCTGAGGGATGTGGGCCACCATGAGTCGTCCCAAGCTGAGGTAACGTTTCCAAAGATGATGAGCTCCGTCTTGTTGGAGTTGTGCTTGAGGCAGCTTTTGCTCATCCAGGTGGCAACGGCTTCCATTCTTGCATGAAAGTTCCTTTTGGCCGTGTCCGGGTCTTCGGTGAGGGAAATGATGAGTTGTGTGTCATCAGCATATGACACGATGTTCATACTGTGGCTTCTGACGATGGCAGCAAGAGGGGCCATGTATTTGTTGAACAGTGTGGGAATCAGTGAGGATCCTTGGGGGACTCCGCAGTTGACTCCTGTTGGTCTGGAAGTGTAGAGCAGGAGTCTGACCCTCTGTGTCCTCCTGGAGAGGAAGGAGTGGATCCATTCCAGGGCTCTTCCGTGGATTCCTATGTCGTGGAGTCTGGTGAGCAGAGTGCTGTGGGAGACTGTGTCCAAAGTTGCTGAGAGGTCAAGGAGTATGAGTTCTGTGGTGTGGCCGCGCTTTAACAGTCATTGGATGTTGTCGGTGGCTACCAGGAGTTCTGTCTCCGTGCTGTGATTGCTGTGGAAGCCGGACTAAGAGATGTCCAGGGAGTTGTTCGCCTCGATGAAATTCTGCAGTTGTGCCTTGATTGGTTTCTCTAGTACTTTGGTGGGGTAGGGTAACAGCGAGATGGGCCGGAAATTCTTTAGTTCTGATGGGTCAGCCAAAGGTTTCTTCAAGAGAGGGTGTATTTTGGCGTGTTTTCAGTCCTCAGGGAAGGTGCCCGTGCTGATGGAGCAGTTGATTGTGTTACGAACCTTGGGGCGATGGATGCCCTGGCTCTCATGTATATGTGGTGCGGGCAAAAGTCCTAGGGGGCTCCGGAGTGGGTGCTGTTCATGATGTTGATTGTTTCCTCTGTGGTGAGTGTGGACCAGTTGTGGATGGTCTGGGTGGGTTCTGAGGGGGTGGGTCAATCGCAGGGGCTGTCGTAGATGTCGCGGATCTTCTGGTGGAAATAGGAGGTGAGTTTGTCAGAGAGGTCCTGTGATGGGGGATGCTGGTGTTTTCGGAGGGGGGATCTGTGAACTCGTTGATAACTGAGAAGAGTTCCTTCTAGTTGAGTGCGGAGGAGCTGATGCACTCCCGGAGTGCGTCCTTCCTTGCGTTCTTGATTTTTCGCCGGTGGCCAGCGGTTGTGGCTCTGAATGAGACGAGGTCTTCGCTGGATTGGCTGTTCCTCCATTTTTTCTCTTAAAGTCTGCAGGTACGCTTCGATTCTTGGGGTTCGGTGGTGAACCAACTGGCCTTCTTAGGTACGAGTTTGGCTGGTGTCAGCTGGAGAGGGGCTAGAGTGTTGGTGCATATCGTGATCCATGTGTTGGCATCATCAGAGGAAGGAGGGATGGATTTGGTGAGCCATAAGGTGAGTTGCTCGTTGGTGATTTCATTCCATTTCCTGTTGGGGGTCCTGGAGGTGCAGGCACGGCTGCTGGGAGCAGTGATTGTGAAGTGTATGCAGCAGTGGTTGGTCCAGTCTGGGGTGGAGATGGTCTTGATGGTGATCCGGTTGCTTGAGGTGAACATAGGGTCCAGTGTGTGTCCTGCAATGTGTGTGGGTGCAGAGACCAGCTGTCCGATGTCAAGGGTGGCGAGGTTGTTGAGTACAGCGGTAGTGTTGGGTCGGTGCGGTCATCAAGGTGGAAGTTCAGGTCGCCGAAAAGGAGGCATCGAATGACGCCAGGGCCTGGGGGTAGCGATGTCTACGACATTGTCTATGAAAGCTGGGCAGGGCCCGGGTGGCCTGTATACCAGGGTGCCGCGGATGGAGGAGTTGTGGTTGGAGTAGACCAGGAAGTGAAAGTGTTCCATAGTGGTGCAGTGATCTTTGTGGACGGCCTTGACACGTAGTGAGGACTAGTGTATGATGGCGAGGCCTCCACCTGGGCAGGAGGGCCAGTCCCTCTTTAGGATGCTGTAACCATTGGGAATGGTGATGGAGATGTCTGGACCCGAGGTGGGGTTGGTCCAGGTCTCGGTGAGGAAGGCGATGTCCGGTCGGGTGGTGTTGATCAAGTCCTATAGTTTGGTGGCATGTTTGTGGAAGGAGCGGGCGTTCCAGAGCAGGCAGTTGATGGAGTTCTGGAGGTTGTTGGTATCCTTGTGTGCAGAGAGTACCTTTGGTTTGGCGCTGAAGTTGCAGTTCCTGCAGGGTGAAGGTCCGTGGGTGTCTTTGGGGGAGATGGTGCAGCAATTGTTGAGATATCCAGTATTGAGGCGGAGGAGGGTCTCAGAGTCATAATGGAGGCAGTCCAGGGGGGTGGTTTAACAGAGATTCAGGGTTCCTGGCGCTGGGTGAGGTCCAGGCGCAGATGGGTTTGCCTTTGGCGCACCCACTGCTCGCGGCAGAGCTGCAGCTGCCATTAAGAAGGGAAAAGGGGTGGAGGGAGCAATCAGCTGGGAGGTGGGAAGGCGGGAAAGGTGCTTCACAGGGGATGGGGCAGAGGAAGAGGAGAGAAAGGAAAAAGCACTACGGAAAAATGAGGGGTGATAGAAGAAAAAGGCAGAAAATGCAAGAGTAAAAGAGCGACAAAGAGAAGAAAAGAAAAGGCAAGTGATAGAAGAAAAAGGAAGAAACTGCAAGAATGAAAGAGCGACAGAGGGAAAAAAAGAAAAGGAAAATACTTACTTGTGATGGCCACTAGACCACCAGGGTTGAGGCGCAGGGACGAGCCTGCGGGTAGAGGAGGACCTCGAACTGAGATCAAGGAGATTCTCAGGTCGTCCCAGGCAAGAGGCAGAGGGAGCAGCAACAGCAGCAGCCAGAGGAGCTGGGGAGGGCAGCAGATGCTGATTAGGAGGTCAGTGCATTTGCCCACTCACAGCGCTGCAGACGCCATTAACCGGGGGGAGCAGTCAGCTGGGAGGTGGGATGGGGGAAAGGTGCTTTGCAGGAGGCAGAGGGAGAGGGGAGAAAGGAAAAAGCACTAGGGAAAAACAAGGGGTGATAGAAGAAAAAGGCAGAAAATGCAATAGTGAAAGAGTGACAGAAAGAAGAAAAGAAAAGGAAAATGCTTACTTATGGCCACTAAACCACCAGGGATGAGGCGCAGGGATGAGCCTGCGGGCGGAGGAGGACTCAAACTGAGAATCAGGAGACTCTCAGTTCATCCCAGGCAAGAGGCAGAGGCAGCAGCCAGAGGAGCTGGGGAGGGCAGCAGATGCTGATTAGGAGATCAGTGCAGTTGCCCTCTCACAGCACTGCAGACGCCATTAAGCGGGGGGGAGCAGTCAGCTGGGAGGCAGGATGGGGGAAAGGTGCTTTGCAGGAGGCAGAGGGAGAGGGGAGAAAGGAAAAAGCACTAGGGAAAAACAAGGGGTAATAGAAGAAAAAGGCAGAAAATGCAAGAGTGAAAGAGCGACAGAGAGAAGAAAAGAAAAGGTAAATGATAGAAGAAAGAGGCTGAAAATGCAATAGTGAAAGAGTGACAGAGAGAAGAAAATGCTTACTTATGATGGCCACTAAACCACCAGGGATAAGGCACAGGGATGAGTCACAGGAATGAGCCTGCGGGCGGAGGAGGACTCGAACTGAGAATCAGCAGACTCTCAGTTCGTCCCAGGCAAGAGGCACAGGCAGCAGTCAGAGGAGCTGGGAAGGAAAGCAGACGCTGACCAGGAGGTCAGTGCAGTTGCCTTTTCACAGTTGTGTGGCCGCCATTAAGAAGGGGAGGGGGGCGGAGGAGCAGTCAGCTAGGAGGCGGGAAGGTGGGAAAGGTGCTTTGTGGGGGAAGGGGAGAAGAAGAGGGGAGAAAGGAAAAAGCACTAGGGATGAATAAGGGGTGATAGAAGAAAATGGCAGAAAATGCAAGAGTGAAAGAGTGAAAGAGCGACAGAGAGAAGAAAAAAAATGGCAAATGATAGAAGAAAAAGACAGAAAATGCAAGAGTGAAAGGACATAGGGAAGAAAAGAAAAGGCTTACTTGTGATGGCCACTAGACCACCAGCAATGAGGGGTGAAGTAAGTACACTGGCTCTTCTTGTTCTTTCCTTACAAGTTTATTTCCAGTTATAATGTACAGACAGAGATACATGTGCTCGCCATCCCCAAACCGGCACAACTCCAACCTTTCATATGAAAACATTCCAATCCCCAGTCACAGCCTGCCCCAACATTCCACTGCCCCAACATTCCACTGCCCCTGATGTCATAGCATTCTTCTTTTACATACAAACCAATACATCACTACACATCCCCTTCCCTTAAAACAAAATAACAAAAAAACAAGAAAAAAAAATGTATAATATGTATATAAATAAATATTTATATTTTTATTTATTCACACACAACATTTTCTAATACCTTAGGTTTTCTCAAAACCCTGCCGAAACAACTTTTCTTCACTTCACCACAAACTACATTTTTATTCTGTTCACGCTCATTCACATTACATTCAAATTCTCCCATATTAATACGAGTCTGGACACCTTCCTGACAGCCCCTAGCTCCCAATTCCCCAATAACTCTAGAATCTTTGTTACCATCAATATCACACTCCAACCACCAATATTTGTTATTATTACCTTCCAGCAAATCATACTGCACAAATTGTTGTTTGCAAGGCTTAGCAATAGCAACGCGACTCATGTGACATACACTGCCATCATCCAAAATGACAGTATTTCTCATCACTTTCTTAATTCTTATAGGCTCGCCAAACTTGCTCTCACCTTTAGCCACTTTCCTTACGGATTTCACTCTCACCCAATCTCCCACATTCAAATGTGCTTCTTTAGTACCATATTTATTATTAAAATATTTCTTGTTCTTTTCTTGTGAACTCTTTATGCACTTTCTTACATGTTCTTTGCTCCAAAGTACTTGTCTGCTTCTTTGCATCCAACCAGGGTTAATCTTCGAAAATTGAATTCTACCTCGCATTATATCAAACGGACTTTGACCTATTGTCTCATGAGGTGTCACTCTATAAGCCCATAACATTTTCCTTAACTCAGAATCTATATTACTTTTGTTTCCATGCTTTGCAATTTGAATGATGCCCTTGAAAATCCTATTTATACGTTCCACTACAGCATTCCCCCTGGGATGATATAAAGCTGTAAACCTTTGTTCAATACCAGTCATTTTAGCAAAAGTTTTCATTTCCTCAGATTTAAATTGAACACCATTGTCCGTCAATAAAATTCTGGGAAATCCTTCCCTCAAAAATATTTCCTCCAAAAAATTAATCACTGCCTTGGTATAAATTTTTTGTAACACAGAAAATTCAATCCACCTTGAAAACAAATCAACTAAAACCACAATAAACTTTGAAGACCCATCATGCCACGTAATAGGACCCATAATGTCTAAAGCAACTTCTTCCCATGGTATATTAGGACAACTTGAAGAAGAAATTGGCGGGTTAAGTGTCTTTTGAGATTTGTCACTATTCTCACACTCCATGCAGTCACGTACATATCTCTCAATTTCTACATCAATTTTTGGCCACCAATAAAGTACTTTAATTCCTCTTTTGGTGCGAGATATTCCTGAATGACCCTCATGTCCAATAGCGATAAGTTTATTTCTAATACCACAGGGGGGAATAATCTTCCCACCTCTACACACAAAATCACCTTCAATACTCAATTCATCTCTCACTTCCCAAAAAGCTCTTAACATATCACTGCTTTTGACTTTCTTGTCATTATACCAGCCGAACATCACTTTGTTTTTAACTTCTTTCAACACTTCGTCTTTCTCATACTCCATGATCCATTCTTCTTTTTGCAATGAGCTTAAAGTATTCTCATCAAACACACCAGCTACACACCAGTCATTCCATGGATGTTGATCCAACTCTCTTAAAGGTAAGGACATTCTACTTAAAAAATCTGCAGTAACATTTTTTACCCCAGGAACATACTGCACTTCATATAAGAAATCTTGTAGTCTCATAGATAGTCTAGCTATTCTCGCAGATGCTCTACATAAACCTTCTGTAGTTAACAATTTAGTAAGAGGCTTATGGTCAGTCCGTATGATGCATTTTTGCCCCCAAACAAATTTCCGAAAGTGTTCTAATGCCCATACACATGCCAAAGTTTCTCTCTCTATTACAGAGTATTTTTTCTCTGTGGGAGACAAAGAACGGGATGCAAATGCAACCACATATTCTTTACCCACATTGTCACTCTGTGTTAATACACTACCAAGGCCCTTACCACTTGCATCCGTAGTGATAATAGAACAAGCTTTTGGATCGTACCCATGCAACATTGGAGCACTCACAATTGCATTCTTAATTTCCTGAAAAGCCTTCTGACAACTTACATTCCATTCAAATTTCACTTTGTTTTTTAGTAACAGTCTCATTTGGTAGGTTTTAGCTGAAAAATGTCTATAAATTTCGAATAAAACTCGGCTAGACCTAAAAAGGATCTCAAATCATCTTTAGATGTGGGGCATGGGGCATTCTTAATAGCTTCCACCAACTTTTTTTTAGGTCTTATGCCTTCATGGTCAATCTCATGTCCTAAATATGTTACTTTTCTCTGTGCAAACCTACATTTACTGATCTCTGCGGTCAGACCTTTTTCTTGCAAGATGTTCAAAACATTCCTCAATTCCTTATCATGATGTTTCTTGCTACTTCCCATAACTAAAATATCATCCTGAAAGAATGTAACATTAGGCAAATGTCCAAATAACTGCGCCATCAACCTTTGAAAGACGGCAGCCGCCGACGCCAAACCAAATGGCATACGTTTGAAACGAAAACAACCCCATGTGTACAAAAAGTTGTAAGATGTCTGCTATGATAGTCCAACCTAACCTGGTGGTAAGCAGACGACAAGTCCAAAGTGGAAAACCATTTAGCATCTCTCGTGGCAGACAACATCTCATCAATACGAGGCAAAGGAAACTGATCTACTATGATATTATTGTTCAAACCTCTCAAATCCACACACAAACACACTTTGCCATTAGCTTTACGTGCAACAACCAAAGGTGAAACCCACTCAGAAGCTTCAACTGGTTCTATAATCTGTGAATTTTGTAACCTGTCCAACTCTTTTTTTACCTCTTCCCTGACAATAAACAGAATATTCCGTACCTTATGAATTTTTGGTTTGGCATCCTTTTTGAGTCTAATCTGATGTATAAAGCCTTTCAGTTGACCTACTTGCCCATTGAACACTCCTGGAAACTCTTGTGTGACCCATTTTTTTGTGTCTTCTTCATCACACATTACTAAGACTTGCTCTACACTGTTAGGATCAAGCACAATATGCAGTTTCTTTTGGTCTTTCCAGCCTAATACCGACGGACCATCCTTAGCCCCATATAATTTACATACGGCTTGTCTTTGCTTAAATTTGAATACCAGCAATCTAAAACCAATAATATCTATTCTATCACCAGTGTAACTTTCAGGAGAAATGTCAGAGGTTTCTAAATGTTCTCCTAAACTATGTACAAAATGCTTTTTCCATGTGCATTCTGAAACAATACTGTATGGGGAACCAGAGTCTGCTGCCACCTGCAGCATAACTCCCCCAAATGATACCCAACACAAGGGTTTGTTTGACGTTTGTCCTGAAATGTTCAAAACCACAGTTTTGTGACCCCTCAGTTTATAATTTACGTCTTCATCACTGTCATCAGAACAGTCTTCCACCACTTCCTTAATGCAGGCCACTTTACTGTTCACTTTCTTCATTTGTTTCTTCCTGCACACCCTAGCAAAATGGCCTACAATTCCACATTCCAAACACTTAGCATTTTTAGCTGGACACCCATCAAATTTTGCAGAATGAAAGGAACTCCCGCAACGGAAACACTCATTTCTGGATCGATCAGACATGTTATATTTTTGATTCTTTGCAAAAGTTTGATTTTTCTCTTTTTTAAAGTCATTATCCCGCTTATCCATGGACCATTTGTTGTGCTTGCGATCACTAACTTTGGCAACAACTTCTTCAAAGTTCTTATCCTGTGCCAAAGTGATTTTCGCACATCTTTCGGATAATTCCGCTTTCTTCACTAAAGCAATAATATCCTTTAAACTGGATTCGCCTTCAATCCACAACCTTTCTTGAATAGATTTGTTGTTAGTATACATTACAATCTGGTCCCGGACCAGTTCATCATGTAGACCAGCAAACCTACATGAGCTAGCTAAATGTTTTAAAGCAGAAACGAAGCTCTCTATGTCCTCGTGTTTCTCTTGTTTCCTATGGAAAAATGAGTGACGAGTAACCGCAATGCAAACAGCAGGAGAAAAATGATCATTTAAATCCAAAATAGCACTTTGAAACACATCTTCATCGCCTCTATCGTGTTTTTGTAGTTGATTGTAAATACGAAGACCTTCAGGGCCTAAACAGTGCATTAAGATCCTTTTTTTTCTTTCAGCAGAGATTAAACCATTGCAATCTTCTAAGTTTGCTATGTAATTCAAAAAATATTCCTTCCACTCCTTCCATTGTACAGCTGGTTCACCAGGAGATGCTAAAAATTCCTTTGGTGTACTCAACTGCAAAGAAAGCGACGTCCCTGTACCAGAAGAATCTCCACTCGAAGACATAGTGTACTAAAAATTATAGCTGTAAAATATAACTCTTTAGCTTACTTCTTCAACAAGACATGTATCTCTGTTATAATAATTTCTGTTAGTTTTCCTTTGTGCCGGATAAACTTCAGCAATGAAGTTGCTAAAAAGTTAAGAATAGTAAAAATAATACCATGTACTTGGTACTAATTAACATTAAAAGGGTGCTGTTCCTGCTCCTATGTAACTTCCAGCGCAAGAACCAGCACGTTCACAAGACATTGTTATTAAGCATTATGTTGTCCAGGCAACCAGTAACCATGCGGGGGTGCACGCGAGGACCGACGCGATGGAAAATCTAACGTTTGAGCAGTACACACGCGCCTCAAACAAAATAAACAAACGGCAACTGTATTAGAGAAAGAGAAAAATAAAAATAAATAAATAATAATTTTTAAAAAAACTGCCCTCACTTGCTTAAAATATGTTGCCTTTAACAAAGCAGGTCCGAAAATAGCTGCTCTCCAATCCTCAGTCTGATGTCTGTAGCGTTGCCTTCCAATACAGTTTTCTTAGTCCAATGCTTGCTGCTTTACGATCCTGCTCGTCGCCATGTGAAGTAAGTACACTGGCTCTTCTTGTTCTTTCCTTACAAGTTTATTTCCAGTTATAATGCACAGACAGAGATACATGTGCTCGCCATCCCCAAACCGGCACAACTCCAACCTTTCATATGAAAACATTCCAATCCCCAGTCACAGCCTGCCCCAACATTCCAGTGCCCCAACATTCCACTGCCCCTGATGTCATAGCATTCTTCTTTTACATACAAACCAATACATCACTACAAGGGGCAAGGAGGAGCCTGCAGGTGGAGAAGGGCCTTGAACTGAGACTCAGGAGACTCTCAGTTGTCCCAGGCAAGAGGCAGCAGCCAGAGGAGCTAGGGTGGTAAGCAGACGCTGACCAGGAGGTCAGTGCAGTTGCCTTCTCACAGCGCTGCAGCCGCCACACGCTCATGGTGGCCGTGGCGCTTTGAATGGGCTCGCTTATGTTAACTGTTTTACTTGTTATTTTCAGTTTGGGTGGCAAGAAAAGTCCAGTTAGGAATTTACAACGCTAATGGCTCTAACTCGAGCAAACGCGAGTCCCATTGCATTGCAAGTGCTTGTTTGAAGTGTCCCCGAACCGGAAACATTTTCGTTAAGAGGGGAAAGCACAGCAAGAACACGTTTTAAGATTCCCGCAGAGGTTCCAGAAATAGCCAATATTGTATATTTCGCTACAATTACAAAAGATGCCCAGAAGGAGGCAGTATAAGACTTCGACCTAAGAAATCAGTGAAAACGTGAGATCAAACTCCACCCTTTTTTTTCTACGAGTCATTCGCTGAGTCGATAACAAGGTACGTGGTCGTGCTACCATTTCTGCGTTAGAGTATATATGTATATAAAACTTTGATAATAAGGTCACTTTGAGTTAGGTCCTTTATCGGGAATTACACGGATCAATTTGATAGCTTACGTCCGTTTTCTGTCGCACTATATGAAAGGTCGTATTGTAAAGATGGATACCAAGCCGAAGCTCTAGGAGCTGGAGCCTTAGAGAACTAGTTTGTTACATCAATAAGTCGTCATAGTTCACAAAGTTCTATGAGAAAGTTAAGAAACAGGAAACGTTCTCTTTGAAATCATTGAAGCGGTGGCGTCCATGTTGCGCGGAGCATCTTTAGTTCATTAGCTTACTTCTCCAGTTTGGCCCCTAACAGGTAGAAAGTGACCTAGTTTTTCCGCTTATTATCCGAAGTCCATTGTTTGATCGGTTTAGCTGAGTCAATCTTTACCTCCTAAAAGGGAAATCAGGCGACTGGGAGCTGTTGTTTACCTAATTATTGTTTTCACTTAGCTGCTTTATTCCACTGCACTGACGTACACATTTGTCCACTTGGAGGACCAAACGTTTAGAAACATCCGTATTTGTTACAGGATCTGGAGAAATGAGGTCATATTGGAGAACGACTTTCGCACTTATATGTGTGGTTGGTATGAGGACAGGTGTTGCTTCTAAAGGTAAGAAAGTTGCTATTTACATTTTTAAGTTGTCCTAATTTCTAAAACTTTCGTTGACACACTTTATAATTCGCATATATTATTATAGATGTAGCATTAATTGTAATTTAAAGTACCCATTTTCACATCTGGGCACTCTTGAAATGTCGGGGTTAAATTACAAAATCATCATTCAGTACAGTAATTAATTCAGCACTAGTTCTCTTTTATACACCCTACTTACATTTGATGGCTAAATAGACGCTAAAACGCCTAATTGCGTATTAGTAAAAGTGCAAAACGTTTAGTGTTTTTTTTTTTACTTTTCCTATGTACAAATATTCCATAAATAATTACATTTTTTCCTATTGTAAGTGTTTTGTGGGCACTTCACAAATATATAAAACAGTATGGCAGATGTCATAGTTTACCTGTGCTAAAACACTGGTTCCCAACCTTTTGACTTCTCTGGACCCCCACTTTATCATTCCAGGAGCCCAAAGACCCCCACTGAATCTCTATCGGAATCCGGGGACCTCCCATTGAGTCATTATTGAAAGATGGGGACCTATTCTGTTAATATTATTTAATTTTCTAAGCAGTCGTAGACCCCCTGAGGAGGCTTTGCGGACCCCCCAGGGGTCCCCGGACCACAGGTTGGGAACCTCTGCTCTAAAATACTTTTATTAATAGGCCCCATTTTGTATTTAATATATGTAAGGCAAAAACAGGCAGTGTAAGAAACAGTTGTTTTTCCCTGTACACTGATTGCACCGCTCCGCACACACACACACACACACACACACACACAGGACGTTGAAAATCTCTAGGTGACTACAGCCAGCATAGATTGTCTAGCTACTCTAACCCCAACTCAGTGATGGGTTTCTGATTGGATGAGGTTTTGTGGAGGTATCTTGCAGTAGTGGTTAGCAACTTAAACCAGTGGTCGGCGTGGGTGGGATCGGAGGGGCACGATGTGCCCCAACTATTTTTAAAGACCACCATCCTGGACCGGTAATGCTGATATTAAATGTTTCTACTAATGTCATTGGTTGTCCAATCTTGTGAGACTTGAAGGCGGACAGCTTAACTGTAAACAAGCCTTCTTGCCAGGGTGCCTGCTTGCCTGAAAGCAATGCAAATGTGTGCAACTAATTAATCCGCAAATGTAAAGGGTGCTATAGTGTCAGTACTGGCTTTGATGGATGAAATCACTTGAAGCTCTGGCATGACCAAGATTTACTCTTTTTGAGTGGTAGTGCAAGAGAGTTACCTAGTGAGCTGTGAAGTGCTTAGCTTTAAAGGGACAGCTATATTAAAAAAAAATGCATCATGTGCAGTCTGGGTATTATTACAAAACGACATTTTGGAAGCACCATTTTATCTTTTTGTGATATTGTAGCAATCTCTCTTACAGTTTGTGTAATGCAGGTTTAAAGTAAGGACTTACCTATTCACTGTTCCTTTTGTCACAGACTGTAACCTCGTAGCACTAAAATACAAAAGTCGCTATTCTCCACTGCACACACCAAGCTTTAGGTTTGTGTTTCTCTGGTTACACCCATATCTCAGCAGTGCATTACCTAATTTAAGTTTCGTAATGAACTATAGTGCATTTGCCACTGATTAACAACATTTTTTTTATTTATTTCTTATTTAATCTGAGTGCTATTTTATATGTAGCTGAAGGTGAAAGAAAAAAAACCTTACAGGATATTTGATTTTTATATCTACACCTCACTGACCCTGCCCACATTGCATGCAGCATCACAGTTCCCATACCTTTTTTAATGTACTTCAACTGCTGCCTTAAACATAGCTCACATTTATTCGCTGGAAAGCTCTAAATTGTGACATGGTTGGAAGATCTTCCAGACAATTGGATGGTTTCTTACATAATTCACATAAAGTACGAAATGCACCATAGTAAGGGACTAGACCAGAAAATACATGGATTCTAGTTTAACCCCTTTGGGACTGTCACTAGTTGGAGAGAGAAACAGTGAGATTTCCCATTCTGCAGTCCTGTAATACTTTCTGTTGCTAGTTTGTCCCAAACTTAAGCATCCTTTTATGTATGGCCACATGCGCTCTAGCAGTGGCCGTCTATTATGTGATATGGTGTACGTCAAGTGAAACCATTTTCCAGGCACAAAATGGGTCTAAAGCTTATTTTATGGCATCAGTGAAGACATGCGACCAGTTTAGATAACGATCTAGTGTTTCCACAGCCCATCCATGATTTAATCTGCATGCCGTCAGAGCTCTACTTGGGGCAGGGTGTGTTTCCTTGATATGTTTGTGACGGTAGGGGCGGAAGAGCCCAGTTACGATCACAGGGTAACAAGACTGAGAGCCATTTTGACACCTGGCTAAAGAGGGACATAAAACACGGTGTGATGGATGCTAGGGACTGAGCCCTTCTGCCTCCACCCTACTGGGGGCAGGAGAGCATCTTCAAATCCAGCCTGATGGGTTATTCCCTTATCACTGGGGGGTGCGGTTTGTGCATTACACAAGTACACATGTTCGAGCAGCTCGAATTTTTGGTTTTAAAACTAACGTTTACAAACGTTTGTGTTGCTGTTCGGACAAGTTGTTTAGTGCTAAAAGATCACATGTCGGGGTGTTATGTACACGTACATTTATAAAGAGCCGTTGTTGTAAAGGTTCGGGTGCTTGTGAACTTTTTATTTTATCTAGTGAGCGCCTGCAGTTCGGACTTTAGAACTCGATGGTAATTCGATTGGCAAATCCAATAGGTTTCGCCTTTTTTTTTGTTTTTTGTTTTTTTCTAAGTGGTTTTTAAAATATTTGAAAATGTTATAAAGATTTTTGTTTTAGATTTGATAAACCACTAATGGTTTATCAAATTTTGAAACAATCATTATTATAAGATTTTTTAAATATTTGTATTCCAGTTAGACAGAACGAAGCGCAGCGGTGCAAACTCCCTTAAAGGTACATAACTTAAAAACCACAGCTGTGCAAGCGTCATTCACACAGAGTAGCACCAGTGCAAGCTTCCTTAAAAGTACATAACTGAAAAGCCATAGCAGTGCAAGCGTCAATCATATGCAGTAGCAGCAGTGCGAGCTTCATTCCAGGGACATCACTTTAAAACCATAGCAGTACAAGCTTTTATCACACAGAGCAGCACCAGAGCAAGCTTCGTTCCAGAAGCATCACCTAAAAGCCATAGCAATGCAGTTTGGCAGATGGATGCCCATGTGTATGCCTTCTTCATGCATGTGGTTGGATTATCATGCACCAGTGATCCAGTAGAGCTGTGTAATTGGGCTCTCAATTTTCCTGATAATTTCAGCCTTTCTTTTAGTGTACCCAGCTTTCTTCTACCTTATTCGGTATTTGGAAAGCCTCTCACCAGTTTGTCAATACAAAGAGTTGGTCTGTGTTGTAGATGTGGAGATTGAGGACTTTCCCTCTGGAAATCTTTACAAGTGACTAGTCTTGCAGTTCGTCTAACCTGCCAGCAAGCACAGAAGTCCCAATACATAGGACAAACTGAATGGGAAATAATTAGTCAATGCAAAATGAGTGTTTAAAGTTGCAAGACATGTCATTGGAAGGACCTCTGTTTTGTAGAGTTCATATTACATTGTGGACACACCTGACAGCTATTTGTAAAACAGACCTTTTTAGAGCACAATGTGTCTTAGATAATGGAACAGTTTTAAAGTAGGACAGTCCACTATCTGCAAACAGATGGCAAGTGTGAAAGGGCTGATTAGGCATCTAACAGTCATCCTTTTGTAATGGACTTAGTAGTTTATGTCGGAAGATTGTGACTTAAGTGCAGCGATGAATGAAAGGATGTCACATGATGGTAGTGGGTGACATGCCAAATGACTGTCTTGCTTGGTTTACATTTGGTCATAGGGATTGTGGCTTACTTTGCTTGAGGCCGAACTGGGAAGTGAGGAGTGCTGGAAAATCTCAGCACTTGCTGCTGAATTGGGAGGTAGATATCTGAAGGGTCTCTCCTCCAGGTTGCTCTTGGCAAGCAGCACCTAGTATGCTGATAGAGAGTGAAGACCTCTCCCCAACCATGCTGCTTTTAAGGGTGACATCTCGCCACCGTGCCTCAGCCGTGCAGCTGCAGATAGGTGGCATGGACCTGATTAAGAGTGGACAGCAAGAAGCATGAGCAGGCCTAGTTGTGCCACAGGGAAGAGGCTGTCTTGTGGGATACTTTGACCACGGAACTGAAAGTGAAGTCTGGGAAAGCTTTGTGCTTTTCTGGTGCTTGCTTCTGTTGACATCACTCAAAGAGGAGGTGGCGGGGAGGACTACAGCATCCACAGTGCATCAGGCCAGAGGAGGTGGGGCACTTCTGTCTTGGGGACGCAGAGGGCTATATTTTCATATCTGTGCCCATGGGAGGCCGGCTAAGTCCCCCCCGACCCTAATACCTCTCCCTATACTGTTAATTTTAAGCCTAGCTCCACACCCTGGTTTTGCATTTCTGCATCAAGCACCACAGAGCTGCATCACTGACTACTGCATGGGGTGTTTTGCTGCTATAGTTACTGTTCCCCTGTCCTCCAGATTAGGTATGGCATGGCATGGAATTTCTGCCTAGACCATTGTAGGAGGCTGGCCTGGCTTGTAGTGGGTACTAAAGGGTACTTACACTCTGTACCAGGTCCAGTTATCCCTTATTAGTGTAGAAGAGGTGTTTCTAGCAGCTTAGGCTGATAGAAGGTAGCCATAGCAGAGCAGCTTAGGCTGAACTAGGAGACATGCAAAGCTCCTACTATACCACTGGTGTCATATGCACAATATCATAAGAAAACACAATACACAGATATACTAAAAATAAAGGTACTTTATTTTTATGACAATATGCCAAAAGTATCTCTGTGAGTACCCTCAGTATGAGAATGCCAAATATACACAAGATATATGTACACAATACCAAAAAAATGCAGTAATAGCAAAAGGAAGTAATGCAAGCAATGTAAAGTTACAGTAGACTGAAATAGGAGCACATAGGTATAGGGGCAACATAAACCATATACTCTAAAAGTGGAATCCGAACCACGAATGGACCCCAAACCTATGTGAGCTTGTAGAGGGTTGCTGGGACTGTAAGAAAACAGTGAGGGTTAGAAAAATAGCCCACCCCAAGACCCTGAAAAGTAGGTGTAAAGTGCACCTCGAACCCCCAGAGAGCACAGAAGTCGTGATAGGGGGTTTCTGCAAGGAAGAACAACACCAGCAAAGCAACCAAAGTAGATTTCCAGACCTGAGTACCTGTGGAACAAGGGGATCAAGTCCAAGAGTCGCAACAATGTCAAGAGTGGGCAGATGCCCAGGAAATGCCAGCTGAGGGTGCAAAGGAGCTGCCACTGGATGGTAGAAGCTGTGGATTCTGCAAGAACGAAGAGGGCTAGAAACTTCCCCTGTCCCACGTCGTGAAGAAGCTTGCAGAGGTGTTCCCATGCAGAAAGTCCGCAAACAAGCCTTGCTAGCTGCAAGGGTCGCGGTTAGGGTTTTTGGGTGCTGCTGTGGCCCAGGAGGGACCAGGATGTCTCCACTTGGATGAGGAGACAGAGGGGGCGCCCAGCAAGTCAGGGAGCCCTCACAGAAGAAGGCAGCACCCGCAGAAGTGCCGGAACAGGCACTTGGAAGAGGAGTGAACCGGAGTCCACCTGAAGACACAAAAGGGAGTCCCACGACGCCGAGGACAACTCAGAAGGTTGTGCACTGCAGGTTCGAGTGTCGGGGACCCAAGCTTGGCTGTGCACAAAGGAAATCCTGGAAGAGTGCGCAGGAGCCGGAGCAGCTGCAAATCACGCGGTACCCAGCAATGCAGTCTAGCGTGGGGAGGCAAGGACTTACCTCCACCAAACTTGGACTGAAGAGTCACTGGACTGTGGGAGTCACTTGGACAGAGTTGCTGAGTTCCAGGGACCACGCTCTTTGTGCTGAGAGAGGACCCAGAGGACCGGTGATGCAGTCTTTTGGTGCCTGCGGTTGCAGGGGGAAGATTCCGTCGACCCACGGGAGATTTCTTCAGAGCTCCTGGTGCAAGAAGGAGGGAGGCTACCCCCAGAGCATGCACCACCAGGAAACAGTCGAGAAGGCGGCAGGATAAGCGATACAAGGTTGCATTAGTCGTCTTTGCTACTTTGTTGCGGTTTTGCAGGCGTCCAGAGCAGTCAGCGGTCGATCCTTTGGCAGAAGGTGAAGAGAGAGATGCAGAGGAACTCTGGTGAGCTCTTGCATTCGGTATCTGAAGAATTCCTCAAAGCAGAGACCCTAAATAGCCAGGTTTGGCTACCTAGGAAGGAGGATAGGTTAGTAACACAGGTAAGAGCCTATCAGAAGGAGTTTCTGACGTCACCTGATGGCACTGGCCACTCAGAGCAGTCCAGTGTTCCAGCAACACCTCTGTTTCCAAGATGGCAGAGGTCTGGGGCACACTGGATGAGCTCTGGGCACCTCCCCTGGGAGGTGCAGGTCAGGGGAGTGGTCACTCCCCTTTCCTTTGTCCAGTTTCGCACCAGAGCAGGGCTGGGGGATCCCTGAACCGGTGTAGACTGGCTTATGCAAAGATGGGCACCCTTTGTGCCCATCAAAGCATTTCCAGAGGCTGGGGGAGGCTACTCCTCCCCAGCCCTGTCACCTTTTTCCAAAGGGAGAGGGTGTAACACCCTCTCTCTGAGGAAGTCCTTTGTTCTGCCTTCCTGGGCCAAGCCTAGCTGGACCCCAGGAGGGCAGAAACCTGTCTGAGGGGTTGGCAGCAGCAGCAGCTGCAGTGAATCCCCGGGAAAGGCAGTTTGGCAGTACCCGGGTTTGTGCTAGAGACTCAGGGGATCATGGAATTGTCTCCCCAATGCAAGAATGGCATAGGGGTGACAATTCTATGATCTTAGACATGTTACATGGCCATGTTCAGAGTTACCATTGTGACGCCATACATAGGTAGTGACCTATGTATAGTGCACGCATGAAATGGTGTCCCCGCGCTCACAAAGTCCGGGGAATTCGCCCTGAACGTTGTTGGGGCACCTTGGCTAGTGCCAGGGTGCCCACGCACTAAGTAACTTCGCACCCAACCTTCACCAGGTGAAGGTTAGACATATAGGTGACTTATAAGTTACTTATGTGCAGTGTAAAATGGCTGTGAAATAATGTGGGCATTATTTCACTCAGGCTGCAGTGGCAGGCCTGTGTAAGAATTGTCAGAGCTCCCTATGGGTGGCAAAAGAAATGCTGCAGCCCATAGGGATCTCCTGGAACCCTAATACCCTGGGTACCTCAGTACCATATACTAGGGAATTATAAGGGTGTTCCAGTATGCCAGTGTGAATTGGTAAAATTGGTCACTAGCCTGTTAGTGACAATTTTGGTATAACCACTGAGGTTCTGGTTAGCAGAGCCTCAGTGAGACAGTTAGGCATCACACAGGGAACACATACATATAGGCCACAAACTTATGAGCACTGGGGTCCTGGCTAGCAGGGTCCCAGTGACACATAACAAACATACTGAAAACATAGGGTTTTCACTATGAGCACTGGGCCCTGGCCAGCAGGATCCCAGTGAGTCAGTGAAAACACCCTGACATATACTCACAAACAGGCCAAAAGTGGGGGTAAAAAGGCTAGAAAGAGGCTACTTTCTCACAACCATGCAAAAGTAACTGGCCCAGCAGCATGGTTGTTTGATGGTGTCTTTCTGCTGCCAGCTGCAAGGCCGATATTATTATCTGCAGACTGCCATAGCCGGGTGAAAAGAGGAATTCACCTAGGCCCTGTTCGAGAAGGAACACTGACTTAAGGACTCCTGGCATGTCTTTGCCTGAAGTAGGAACTGATATGGGGGTTTTGGGCCTGTACATCTAAATAATGACCATGTCTGTAATGGTGGTTTGCTGCAGATGGACCATTTGTTATCGTATGTCTCAGAAATATTAGAATCCTGTGTCAAAACAATGTTTGATTCTATTCTGGTCAAGCACACTGCCATACAGCTCTCTCTCTCTAATTGTGATGTCAGCTGTCAGTGCCTCTTTTGAACTTTTTCTGTTAGCAGTGTTGTCTTCCTCCCATTCCCCATTCCCCATTCCAGCCTCTTGAGCTGTGAGCTTTAAGATAGGTGGATGGAAACAAGACATCTCCTCGTGCATCTTTGTTTTTAGAGAGGAGAGACATTCTAGCTCAGTAGAAACGGTTGTGGAAGATCAGAATATTTATGCCTGTGGAGAACAGCTCTTGTGTCCCTCTACCAGTAGCTATGGGGTCAAAAGAATCCTTGGTGGAAAGGAACAGAGATAGTTCGACATTGCAGTAGGGCATAAGTGAACATACCGCAGGCCTCTAAAAATCATAAAAATGTTACTCGACATGCAGGTCGAGTAGCTTGAACAATCTACTCGACCTAACTGTAATGTACTTGACCCGGAAACGGGTCTCAAATTGTGTGATCCTATGCAAATATTGTCTTTTTCTTCATTCTCACATATGAGTGCACCTTCAAATATGCGAGTTCGGCATTTCTGCTGTAAAAAAAAGTCCTCTTTTGTTTGATTAAATATACTAAGCATTTGCTCCATGTATAATAAATCTAGCCCACAAATAGGGTACACATCATCCACGCATGAATTACCCCTTAGTTTACTAATAGGTTTGCAGTCAGGGCAGGAGTGTTTCTCAGTTTATGATAGTGCACTGTCATTTAAAGACAGTAAATTCCCAAGAAATGTCCAAAACCTTTCCACTAACTTGCAGCTTTACTGATAAAACTAAATAGTGTATTAACATTAATCCGTGAAAATTAGGTTTCAGAAAACATATTTCTCATTTGCACATCACACAAATACAAAAAATGGTCTTTCACAGATACTGAAATATATTTTTAAATGTTTAAGTTGACTTAGTTATATAAATGGTGTGTTTTTAGGAAAGGCTTGATACTAACTGCCTTTCATTTCACACAGGTCAGACAGTTCATCTTACAAAATCCTGGAACTCTGCAGACACAAGGAAAAGTATTTGCATTGCAGGAAGACAGACTGACTTTTGACCTCTGTCTCTCAACAGGAGCAAATGTGACAAGGATAAGATTTAAAGGCATTGTAATTGCTAATTCAATTTCTGTCTGAACAGAACACCTGTTCTTTGTCCAGTTGCCAGAAGGGGCGAGTATGTTCTAAAAATAGCTCAACCTCATAAAAAATGACTCACCATAGTGAGTGGGCGAGTAGATTTTTTGAGCCCTGTGCCAGTTCCTTTGCTTTAGATCCCTGCGCCCCAATTCCTCTCCCTCTGTATTGGTTCTAACGAATGTCCTACCATTGACTGAGGGGCACAATGAAACCACATAGCAACTTATTAAAGTGGTTTATTGGGGCAGATGTCAAATGCGGATCTGCAGTCCTGTGTGGCAGTGGATTGTGGGGTTACATGAATTGTTCACCACAACAAGTGGTAGAGAACCAATTTCTAAAATGTTTACTTGCAGTGCTATATGGCACGTCATCTTTTATTTCCGACGAGGGATTAGGGAGGGATATATTTTTGGCACAAGTGCCCTTTAACCTTGTTCTAAATGACTATTGATCTGGGTCAATCGAGACTTGGAATTTAACAGGCTGTTTCTGAGGGATCCTTTCATTGGATCATGTGAATAAAATTGCTTGGCTTAACTATGTTTATGTGGGCTTTTAGGACCTCTGGCGACCGGAGTGGTTTACGGTTTCTGGTTCCATTACAACATTTGTCTTAGCCTGGACTAGGTCAACTTTCTTGCTCTTGTAAAATCTAATAGTGAGGATCATGAAGTGCAAAAATGAACTGTTCATGTGTATGTTATTCTTAAAACAACTCTATTTGATCTTTGCAGATAATTGTTTTCATGGTTATCTTTTAACTAGACTTCCCCTTGGTCTGATGCATCAACTGTTGGCTGTCCCCAAAGGCTAGTCTGTGGTAGAGAATCTTCAACCTTGTTGCTGTGACAATTTCTGGACACAAGATAACTTTCTTTTTATCATATTTTGTGATATTTATACTGATTTTATTCATAATTTTCTTCTTCTTCATAAGGATATGAGTTTTACACCAGCAAGACCTGCTCTTATGTTGACAAAATTATTAACATTGGAACACATCTGTTTTCATATTGTCGGGTTTTTAAAGCTTGTGTAAAAGAAATGACTGAGGTTGGCGAATTAACTGTTTCAAATTAGCTCATTTGAATTGCTTGGTATTTATACTTAGGAGGATTTTAAACAGTTCAGCTATATTTATTTTGCAGTGTTTGTTTTCATTCTTGTGGTATGCTTTATGGAATGCACTTTCAAAAATAAATTCATGTATGAAACTGGTAGCTACACAAGTTTGCATTGTGCATGATGGCATTTTCCAAGCTCCAGCTTGGGTCTTTCATGGGAAGATCCAGATGCTAGTTGACAAGAGTTTTCAGACAGTGGGAAGGTCAGATGGGTAGCGGGTTAATAGAGTTGTCACTCTCAGTTTGATTCAGGCAAGGTGAGAAAGTGGCATTAAAGACAAGTTTCAGGCAGGTACTTTTGAGTCTCAGTACTCCAAGGTAATAAGATTATCATCTTTAATCCACTCAGAAAATGAGCATGACATAATACAAGAATAGCTGTTATAATGTTATCTAAAACACACAGCCTATCCTTAATATCCTCTACACACATATGTTCTCCTTTGAGATAATAGAATACCTACAACCAATGGTATTACTTACGAAAGTACTTAGGATGTGATTTTATGTCTTCCAAATATGGTATTCCTACAGTCAACCATAAGCAGGTGGTGCACGGACCCAAGGGTTCCTGTCAACCAGATTTATGAAGCCAAGTATCATAGGCCCTACTAATGCTCACCAAATATGAGAGGGGTCATATTAATAGGTATGTGCAACAAGGGAAGGACTTTTTATGGACATGGATACATACTGCTTCAGAGACATTTTTGGACGCCTTTAGAGGGCGCCTCAAAATAGTACAGAATCACGCTATCCATTTTAGACACAGTAGAGCCCTAACAATGCCTTGGCTGAAAACTGCAGAACTGGAGCTTACAGCATGCTTGGCAGAGGGGCAAGGCAACATGGCAGTGAACAATCAAGAGCTTTACTGTGAGCTGTACCATGTTAATTGCTTCTCTCCTTTCTTTCTTGACACATGTCCTGAAGCATTTAATGCATCAGAATCTCTCTATAAATTTCCTCTGCTATTTTAGATTCTTGTTTAATAGGTATAACCCCCCTGAATCAGCAAGAGAATGAAAAAACAGGCAATATGGTTTGCAAACTAAGGCACCTAACTAAAATGCATTATTCTGAGTTACTATTGCAGCCTTTGGGAGAAACTACCATCAAGACAGTTTTTTCTTATTACGTGTAATTGCACCAGGGAATATGATTTTGAAAACACTGAAATAGTATGCAAGAAATTGATCTATAGTAGGACCCTAAAAGACTGGCAGGCGAGCCCATAAAAACATGTTTGCAACGCAAAACTACCCTTTGTTACCAAAAGTAAAGTAGTAAGAGTTTCCAATATTATGTGTGACACCCTCCAGTTTGACTTCTACCATGTTAAAAATACAGAAAACACACAGCAAAGAATGCATTAGCATGTTTTCAGAGAGTTATAGTTTGCATGGCTGTTGTGTGAGCTTTGGATTCAGGTCCTAACCATAACATTCAAATTTCAGTTATTTTTCAATATTAAGTTGTAGCCATAACAGTGCAATTTAAGTGTGATTTTTAGGTGAATTTTTGAGGGAGCTCTTCACATGAATTCAAGTGTTATAACAAAGACATCCATACTGTCACTTTTATTTTTTATTTTTCAGTGAAGCCATACTCTTGTTTTTGGACCAGACTAACCATCTTTTTTGCCACAGTACCTCCCACAATACAGGTGGAATCTTAGTGAAAACATGCCAATTTAGCTGGATAATCTAAATTTGAAAGGCCAGCCAAGGTATTCAGAGGAAGCTCGAAGATAAAACACTAATGAATTACAATTGGTTGGGAGAGCCAAAGGAGAGTAAAATCCTTGTCAGCTCTATGAGTCCTTTAATTTTTGTATATGTAAAAGTTAGAAATTATTGAATAATACAGGTCATTTTATTTTTCACAGGACAAGATGCTCATGGCCCTATAGTAGCAACAAAATATGGCCAAGTTCAAGGAACACAGCTCCGAGTTAAAGGAACAGACAGAGCAGTCAACACATTTTTGGGAATTCCCTTTGCAAAACCCCCACTTGGAAAATTGAGATTCTCTCCTCCAGAACGTCCTGAGCCATGGAACGATATCAGGGATGCAACAGCTTATCCTCCACTGTAAGAAAACAAACAATATTTGCTCATCATATGTACGCCCTCTGTTATTTAGATGTGACAACATAAATGCATTACATATGAATAAATATGTTTTAGTACCAAACTGCTCTGGTTGAAATTGGAGGTAATCAGGAACAAATGGCTTCTACTGGCCCTAACAGTAGCATATGTTTTTCGACATTGGGCTCTGTAGGTCTAGTGGAAAAAAATAAGTTAACATCAGATTAACAGAGTGACAGTGTTACTGTGACATGTAGAGTAAGTACTGATTTAGGGTTATCAAAATCCAATTGATGAGGACTGCATGCCCCTCATACAGCAGTATGCTATATCCTGGCATTTAATAGTATGAACCATCAACCACCAAAGCTGACAGAGGGTGAACTACTTGTGTACGAGATGCACATTATTTGTATTTGCTTGATAAGAATTAAGTGAAGGGACACTTTAAACAACAACTGCAAGCCCAATGAAATATCCAGCAATCAACTAAGAGGTTCAACTAAATACCGCACATACAATTTCCACTATTGTTATACCAACAACAGGCAAGTAAGTAAATAAATAAAGACTGACTTGCTTGCAAGTGTACTGTATCCCGATACTGTATACTGGATACTTGCAAGCTGATGAAAACCTGTTTGCTGCAATGGAGCTACTATATCATCTTCAAGAATTAACACCACACATGATTATGCCTAATAGGACAATGATTGAACAAAGACCCAATATCAAATTTATCTCTGATTTGCATCAAGGACTTTACAAGCATTCTTACAGAATTGTTAGCTACATTTAACCATGATAGTGGCTGGATCAAAAGTCTCACAGAGCAAGTGGGAAGTAAAGAGATAACTTCATATCCCTGATCAAGTTAACACAAATTACCCATAAAGGACCCGCTGTATTCATTTTGAAAGACTAAGTAGTATAGTGTAAGGATGAACACACACTCAGTTTCCTAATAATTTAGGAATATTTAGCTTCTTCAAATCCAGAAGCTTCCCACCATCACAAACATAAAACAGCCCCCCCTGAATTTGGTAATAAATTATTGTGAAATATAACATAAACATCTTTAAGCAGCAGGGTAAAACTAGGCTTACCATTTTAACAGTATTCACTGTATACAGATTAATATGATTTGTCGCTTTTCCACACCTTATGTCTTTTACATTCATAAAACAATTTCAGGGTATTCTTATAAGAGAGATCCTAGATATTGTGATTGATTACAAACCCTAGATAGCTAATCCCCTGCTTGTTAATGACACTGTTTGTGGTTGTGTTTCAGTTCATTGTTTCATACTTAACCTGATTTATTTCATATCATCACCATCATCATTTCTGGCTCTATCATGGTTCATCCAATGTTTCCCAACTCTCTCCTCCTTTGGAAATCTACTTTACATTGAACATATGATGACTCCATGGAATTATGAGAAAGCTAATGGATATGATTAGACCTGCCTTAGCCATTACAAAATAATGAATTGCAAGGCCAGGTAGCCATTAATCTGGATGCACGCAGAGAGTCTTATAAAACATGTCTTGTCCAAAAAGTATAGTATTAACGTCATCTTTTTTTCTAAATTCTCTACCAAAATCACAGTTATTTTTGCTTACTTTAGGAAAAGCTCGAGAGAAACAAGTGGTCAAAACAATTTTGCTTATCCCATTTGGACTAGATGGTTTCCCACCTTCTAACCTTGAGAAAAAGTTTGTTGTTTGTAAAGTGTATCCAAAACTGCAGCTGTTATATCCTGATATGTCTCAGTTTTTGCCTAATACATGTTCCTATAGAATTCATAATACCCTAAATGTATGGTCTTCGTCATCTATTGAAACTATAGTGTCTCACTTTAAAAAATAATACATTTTACATTTGTCTGAATTTGTTTCCATATGCCTGGCTAATATAGTGTCACATTTTGCACATCCAAAGGACCTATTTCTTGATGTTTCTCGAATGTAACAAATCCGATTTTTCATGAGTTTGTTTTCAATACACATAATTGTGTTGGTTTAGATTCTTCATTCCTTAGTGACCCCACATAGTCCTCCTGTTTTCTTTGGCTGCACCCATGCTGATTTTATCAGTTGTCCTGCACCCTTGTTTTGAATTATATTGACCTCATACTGCAAAATATTCCATAGCATCTTTAGTTAATATAAACATATCATACAATCCTCTTTTTAATCTTGTCTGTGAATGCTTGGTTTTGACGGAACTCTCTGTCAAACACCCATCTCTGTTTGTATCTTAGGCATGCCTGAGCAATTAATGTGGACGCAGAATAATTCAGCAACATTCTTAGATTGTGCTGATCCCTCTGAACGTGACTTCTAGAATAGGTTTTAACTACAATTTAATCTAATCTGGATGGATTATCTCAAAAGCATGGAATAATTGTCAGATAACAATGATGATTTAGTCCATGATAATTTAGTAGCAGTTGATATGGTCACTTCCTAGGTCATGACATATTTATTCTATCCAGGACTAAATGCCATGGAAATTTAAAGTTTCCCCTTCCTCTAACCAACATTGTGCCAAGTTATCCTAAATCCCTATAATTTTCATCACTATTTCAACTATAGAATGAAACAATTCTGTAAGGGTTTGTACTCATCTTGCCTCCAGTACGAACCATTGACCATTAGAAACTTACTGAATGTGTAATATTTCAACATTAGAACATTTACAGACTAAGAACCTGAACAGGCTGTCTGTCTCCTTTGTAACCCGTCCGCCGAAGTCTAACTCAGGTCCTGGATATTAAGCTGCCCCTCCCTGCCATGCAACGTCCACTGAAGCAGCACAGTGTATTCTATTCGAAGTTTTTTGTCAATATTTTTGTTTCCATAGAACTAGGTGAAATCTCATGGTAAAATAGGATCTTCCTTTGAGACTTCAACCAAATCAGTAATTTCTCATTATTCAATAAGATATCCAACCATTACACATTACACTATGTCAACTTAACATTATCTATGTCTCACAATTTGACCACTGCGGTCAATGAGTATGTTTCTTGTTCTTTTTTGTTTTCTATTGTTCTATTTTGCCATTCTTCCAACAGCCTTGGCCTGTATTGAAAAAATGCTGGTCTGAAAAACCAAGATTAAACACTACTAAACTAACATCAATCCCCACATAGTCGTCCAAATTTCTTTTTGAGGCTTTTCTGGTACATTGTTGTAGTGTGCACCCAAACCCTCCCCACCGCTACGAAACATCATGTTTCTTCAATGGCTTTAGGGCAACCCGTACAAGATCTGATTACATCCAGACATCTAGGAAACATAAAAGGTTTTATCCCATTACCCCATCAAAGAGATTTTGAACATGGAGAAGGGTCTAATTTACTCACCCTTTGAAAATACTTTGATCTCAGGTAGATCTAGGGGCTTCTTCAGTGAAATAGGTAATCACTTTATTGCGAAATGTCACTTTTGGTTTATCCAAAAGCTTTAACTTTGGCATTTTTTAAAACAATTCTGACTAATCAGATGAACCAATTGCCATTATAGTTCTTTGGTTCACAAGTAAAATCTCAGAAAGTAGTTAATAAATTATGCTGATAATATAGAGAGCTACCATGTAAATCTCATGAAAAGGAGTGCATTTCATGCTTGAAATGCCTGAAATGTTAGGAAGGTAACTAACTTACTAGGTTTTGACTACTTAGTTTTTGAGAGGGAGGAAATATTCTATGCCTGCTGTTTTTCTCTCCCAAGGCTATTGATTAATCCTTAAGCAAATTACACTCTACCATTCTAAAAGTACCCAGAGTTCTAAACCCCTTTCTTTGCTGGATTGATTCCCAAAACGGCAGGCTATTGTGCCACTTAGATTTTCCAGTCCTCAAGCTTGGTCTGCCATCTAACTGGAGATGTTTCTTATCCAACGTGGCTTTTTGTATGTTTGTCTGCTTCATTTCGAAACAGGAATTTTTGTATGTAAGATTACTAACATTTGATCCTTCTTCTGTTGTGATTTTGAGACCCCCACACTATTAGTCATAGGATCAACCCAATAGATTGATACGGTGACCAGAATTCACGCGTTAACAAACAATACCCTTTTTCAATGTAATACCTTCTCTCACCTGGACCTACAAGCCCTTAGTACTTGGAAGAAACACTGAGGGCCTGATTTTGAGTTTGGCAGACAGAAAACTCTGTCTGACAACTCCCAACAGGGTTCCTGCCGCCTATGCGACAATATCCCTATGGCTACTGCCACGAAAAGGCTGGTGGAGAATGAGGTCATAATCCCTGGCAGATTAGGACCGCCACCTACCTCCAGACTGCTGGGATCTCTGATCTCGGAGCTGACGGTTCCCTGGTGGCCCGAGCACCAGGGTTGTAATGTGGTGCTAGTGACCGCGGACTCGTAATGAGGCCCTGAGTTTTTCACATTAGTCTGGTGTCGCAGTAGTTGTGCTTCTCCTCATGCCATCTTTATCTGTACTAATGTTTTATAGTTGCTGTGCGATCCTTTTACAAAGGAGCATACCTTGCCCCTTTATCAGGTCTCCAATTGTAAATTCTGAAACATGCAAGTAGCAATGTTAATGAAGGGAACGAGTCAAAGGCTGCAGAGTACAACTGAAATTGTTAAAATGACCAAGCATGCAGATAATCAAAAAACACATTACTGTGCTGCTCTTCAAAAGCGTCTTCCCCTCTTACCAGTATTTTGATCTCTCATAAATACCTTAAACCCAAATTAGATGCACAAATAAAATTTGCCCCATTCTATGCATTGCATGAAAGGGAGGAAGCAAAAATGCTGCATATTTACGAAAATATCAAGCATTTCTTCTGCTTTCTTGCATTAGTTCATTGCGTGCTCCCTAGCACCAATGCTGACACCCTTACATCATAGTGCAAGGTTGCCTGTGTTAAAGGTAGGATTGTTTTTGAGCAGGAAGAGACACCTTCCTTCAAAAAAACAATCCTTAGAGAAATATTGCTCTTTCTAAGCAGCAAATAGAAATAGGAAACAACAATGAGAAATAAAGATAATTCTCTTCGTTTTTCCTCCCTTAGGAAGGCATAACATTTTGATACATCTCCCGGTTTAGAACTCTTTGTAAATCTAGGAATGCATCTAAATTCATGATGCATGAGAACAACCATGTTCCACCCATGGAATACCTCCCAAGTTGAAATGTTACATAACGCAGTGCAAGCAGCTGCCCTGTATTACAGTTCTTTACAAAGGTGACAAGACTATGCAAATTGGGCCTTGTGTGGCTTTGTAAATATCACTGAGGCCTTTGTGCTGCCTTGTGTCGCATTGAATGACACAAGGACAATGCAAAAGTTCCATAAATATTGGCCTCACATTTTTATCAATCTGCTGCTGCCCCTGTCTTATCCTGATACGTAAAGACTGTTATAGTCTTTGTAAATCTCTCAAGTACGTTAGAAACCTGTGCTTCTAGCAGGTTTCACATAATTCCAGTTTCCTAGCTCTTCAGTAGATCTTCCATAATCACCCATAATGAATTTGTCATTCCTTACCTTTTCTATATACCTTATATCTTACATTTCTTATGGTCCTTTCTATCTAATGTGCACCATCTTATTTTCAATCATTCAGTTTACCTGGCATGAAAATATAAAATTCCTGTCCTCTTTCTTGGTATCTTTCTCAAGTGTTGTTAAGATTAAGTTACTCATTTTTTAAATATTGTTTCAATTATTTTCAGAATTTATTCTATTTGTGTTTATATTGATTTGCTGCATCTATGTTGTGTGGCTCTGTAACAAAACACAATTATATACAATACATTAATAAATAATACTGTCTCACACAAAATTAAACCATGAAAAGACACTGGATTTGCACCACTATTACAGGTCTGACTGTTCATAATATTATACGAAATACTAACATATCTGTATTATCATTTGCAGCTGCATACAAGACCTGAAGGGAATTGATCTGGTCAAACAAATAGCTCAAGTACAAATACCAGATTTTAAAATTTCTGAGGACTGTCTTTACCTCAACATATATACTCCTGCAAAGGTGAAGAAGAATGACAAGTTGCCAGTAAGGACGTTTTTAACTTGTTTATCTTCAATCATAAAAAAGTGAAATAACTTTAGTTATTATTTATAATGCATGTGTGATACAGGGTTTACCCAGTAACTGCAGTAAACCTACTCTGCACTTTTTAATTTATTTAAATGATTCTCACATAATTCACCCACACATCCTGCATTTTGTATTGACTTTGTCATTTAGTTTTCCTGCTGAGACACTTAGGCCCATATTTATACTTTTTTGTGCCGCATTTGCGTCACTTTTTGACGCAAAAGCGGCGCAAACTTACAAAATACAATTGTATTTTGTAAGTTAGCGCCACTTTTGCATCTAAAAATTACGCAAACGCGGCGCAAAAAAAGTATAGATATGGGCCTTAGAGTTAAATTGTATGTGTTTGAAATAGTGATTTACCACTCCTGTATGTTCAGCCTTGAATGAGCGTGAAGTCCTGTGCTAAGGTTTCCATTCAAACCGTCAAAATATTTGACGCTATTGTGGTGCTTTGCTGCACTAAAACTCAAACGTTTGATGCTAGTTCAGCAAAGCACAGGGAGGGCCATTCGGTAAAATGGGTGCGTCATTTTAATGACTGCTCTGAGCAGGCGGTAAAAATGTAGGGTAACATGGTGCAGTGAAATGTTGCAAATGTCACTGTGTCATTTTTTTGGGCCTTCCGGGGTGAGAACACCTCCCTGGCATACATTATGCCTGGCGCAGGCATCATGTGGTGCAAGGGTTTACAAACACTTTGTAAGTACGGGGCGGAAGAAAGGCCTCCTTAATGTTGCCTTAGCGTTAGGAAAAATTACGCTACAGCAGCGGAGTGTGGCGCTATGGGCTTGTAAATATGCCTCTTAGCGTTTACACAAACTGTGAATGAGCACAAACACCACAGTTGGGGGGGTCATTGAGAGTTTGATGAATGTATGACATTCTGCCAAGAAGAAGATGATGATTCCCTGAATCACAAACATGTGGTTCAGCCCCCAATCCCCCCCCCCCCTCCATTTAGAGTATGATGGCCCTTAGAAATTCCACTGGCAGAGCTTCAGCTGGCCATAGCCTGACAGCACATTTACTATTGGGCCTGCCACTGCACATCTTCCAGACCCCTGTGATTATGCCAGTGTGATGAAGTGAAATCAGAATATGGCCTTGATGTAGAGGAAGTTTTTTAAGAGCATTTGAATTTTTCTTGTTTTTGTACAGGAAACACCTGCAATGGGAGTGTTAGGAACAGGTTGTTGTGGGAATGTGGTTTATTAGTTAGGGCACTGAGGCTCACCACATGTAAGAAAGGCACTGTTGGGTCCAATAAATGGTTTCAGTAATTTAAACCTGAGCTCAACCTCAGGTTGCACAAAACAGAGGGGCTTATCTTAGGAGGCCCCTTTGTTTAGAAGTACCAAAACAGTTACAAATAAATAAAAAAATTAATTAAAAAAAATAGAGAATAATTTAATAAACAAAGTTACAGCAAGATGACAAAAACTCACTGAATTTTAGAAGATCTAAATAAAATTCGCGCCAAAATGCACTGTCAATGTGGGCCAACTGTTTACAGTAGACTGGGAACTTGGTGCAATTTCAGGCCAACTGTGATGGAGCGCGGCTGAAATACATCACTAAGATTTTACCTGGTTTTACTTGGGACTTAGTCCCTCGTTATGTCATTGGCGGTCTTTCCCGAAGACCACTGTGCTGGCAGCTGCCAAAAGACTGCAGTGGCAGAGGTAATCCGCCCGCCCAATTACGACACACAAAATCACCTGAACACAGCCACAAAACAAACCGACACCGTCAGGCAGAATGACGGCAGCAGAGAGGCGGTCCCGCCACCTACACTGGCACGGCAGAAAAAGAGTGCACCCTCCAATACGACACAAAAATCAGCACAGCAGTAACAGCGCAGCGGTAATCTATTGGTGGCCAGGACTGCGGCGGACGAAATGGAACCTCACCTACAACACAACACTACATAGGCCAATTCGAATACCCCACACCTTAAACACATACACACACCACACCTCCCCCCCATAAAACACAAACAACCCACAACCCCTTGGTATGACAAACAACTGACATACATTGCAGGACCACGCTGAAGATCGCACTGCACACAGACACCACAGACACCGGCACACTTCTCACGCTTCACACTTCACTAAAAATATTTTAGACTCACACACACATCACAATCACCATGTCCTAACAAAAGCACACCCGTTTCACCAATAATGAATTAAGGACCATGGTGGATGAAATCATCAGGGTAGAGCCACAGCTGTTTGGGGCATGAGTCCAGAAAATATCAATGGCAAAGAAGATGGCGTTATGGCGGAGGATTATCGACAAGGTAATCTCAGTGGGAAGCCACCCAGGCACACAGAATGACATACGGAAGAGGTGGAACGACCTGAGGGGGGAAGGTCCGGTCCATGGCGTCCAGACACCAAATCGCCCTCATGAGGTGTGGCGGAGGGCTCCCACCTCCTCCTCTGGAGCTGACATCATGGGAGTAGAAGCTCTTGGTGATCCTGCACCCTGAGGGTCTCAGTGGAATCCCCGGAGGACTGGAAATTGGTAAGTCACCTATAATTCCCTAGTAAGAAGTATACATGTAATGCATGCATCCCCATCCCCTGCATGCCCCCCTACCCCACTAATATCAACTCCTAGAAAGTACTTCAGGCAGTTGTGAATAACAATCCCTGTCATCTACAGGTGTTACTGAGAATGTCGTCAGACAACCAGTTCCACATACAGCCAGTCCCCACCTGATGAAGGCCCCAGTGATGACAGTGACACCATATGTCTGGAACTGGAAGACCTACCTAGCCCATCTGGGCTCTCTGGGCAGTCCACCTCCATCAGCCTCACCCAGGACACCATGGAGCTCCCCACAATCTCTGACACCATAACACCTGTCGCTCAACGCCCCACACCAGTGTCTCAAGACCACGTCAATCCATAGTGTGCCCACCTCTAGGGCGTCCTGAGTCAACACCCACCACACAAGACGATGGAGGTCCTGGTGTAAGTGGGAGCCCGCACGCTGTGCCGGAGACACAAGAACATGGGGCTAGGGCCAGTGGGAGGGCACCTAGGGGCCACAGTGCTGGGCAACCCAGAGAGACACCTGCTCACGAGGCTATAGCACAAGTCCTGGGAGCATACAACCTATTCCAGGACAAAAATGGACCATAAATTTTACCTGTTAGGGAAAACCTGAGCCAGGAGAGGGAGTACCACTGGGAGGCCATGCAGGAGTGGCAAGCTATCAATGCCACTATGGCCTCCATGAAAGGCTTGATGCAGGAGCTTATCACAGTCCTGCATGAGTCCTCTACCTACCACCAGGCCCCTTCCACTAACCAACCTACTGACCAACCCTCTACATCTGCTGCAGGTAGTGGGATGGTTGTCTTGCCTGAGGTCTCACAAGCCACTACTGAGCCACCCCCTGTTGCTGAAGACCTCCCACCAAACGTGGTCGCAGACCCAGACATCCTGCAGGGACAGAAGCCAAGACCAACCCCACTGCCAGGAAATGAGCCTCTCAAGAACTGTCTCCCTCTTGTGCCACTGAGACGCCTTGTTGACTTCCTGCTGCCATAGCCCCATTTCCAAATGCCACATGGATACTGAACCTGTGCTACCAACTGCTTGACCTTACAGACTGATGAAATAGAACACCATGGTCCCAATGCTTTGCACGCTATCCACCCTTTGGTATACACAATAAATACACTCACACACAAGTTATGGTGTCATGTGACTCATTGTAATAGTGCAAAAAATGTGTGACATGTCATAGAAGTTGAGTCATAAAACACAGTGAAGATGTGTATGTATCATGCTGTCATCAAAGTTCCTGCAGCAAAGTCAATGTCCACACATCACTGGGTCCTCAGGTAGCAGACTTGGAAGAGTAGTGAAACATCATCCATAGTACATCTGCAATTGATAGCACAGAATGTACATCACATATTATTTTCACAGTTGCCAACAGTATGTACCTGCACATCATGATGGTTAAACGATTTACACTGTAGGTTTACACATCGATAGACAATCCAATGTTATTGCACACATGACCACAACCCTGCTCAGGTACTATGAGACAAGATAATCGTTGCATCTAACAGTGATGACCTGAGTAATAGACACTCATTGTAGTTGTACTACACAACTCACACCTCTGGATGCCAAGTATTTACATCACTTGAAGTCACAAAAGCAGAAAACTATGCCAATGAACATGTGATAGCAGAATGTAGAAGTCACAAATATGTGAAGAAGTAGATGGGATGTCTGATCTTTATGCAAAACAGAGAGACAAACTAGATATCATCACAGTGGGATTGTTGACCTACTTGTCAGACCACTCTTGTATACACTCATCTGATACCCAAATGGGGTCAACACCAGGAATGGATAAGGAAATACACCCAATCTGTGCACCAACATGTGACATGTTAAACATAGAGAAGTACCTACCAGAAGCTTAGCTGAAGTACTGCTGGCTGAGATCTGTCCTTGTGCCTCATCCCCAACTTCGTCACTCATATTTCCTCCCTCCTCTGCCACCGGATTGTCCCCTACTCCTAACTCCTCCAGCAATGGGATATTCCTCCTTAGTGCCAGATTGTGGAGCATGCAGCAGGCCACCACAATCTGGCACACCGTCTGTGGTGAGTACTGCAGGTAACCCCCAGAGATGTGCAGACATCTGAACCTTGCCTTCAACAGACCGAATGTCCTTTCAATCACCCTTCTTGGCCTTCCATGAGCCTCATTGTACTGTTTTTCAGCCTTGGTCCTTGGATTCCTCACCAGTGTCAGTAGCCAGGAGAGATTGGGATAACCTGAATCAATCACCTGTGGATAGGGTAAATTAACATTTACTATCCACTATGTCACATACAGACTGAGTGGGAAGGCTGGGGTAACAGTAGTTACATATACACTCATCATACTCACCAATGAGGTAGGCCCTCACTCTTTGTAGAGGCGCTGTCAGCCGTGGGACACTGCTATTCCTGAGGATGTACGAATCACAGACCATGGAAACCTTGCAGTCACCTGGGAGATGTACTGGTCAGCTAAGCGGACCATTTTCACATTAATAGAGTGAAAGCTCTTACGGTTCCTGTACACTTGCTCATCAGCCCTGGGTGGTATTAATGCAATGTGGGTGTCATCTATGGCCCCAGTCACATGAGGGATATGTCCCATTGCATAGAAACCAGCCTTCACACTGGCCAAATCTACAGGATTGGGAAATTGAATGTAGCTGTCCATATGCTTGACTAAGGCGGAAAAAGACATTGCTCAATATATTGTTGAACATAGGTTTAGATGTGCCTGTAGCCATTCCCACTATCCCCTGGGATGAGCCAGTGGGCAAGAAGTGGAGGACGGATAGCACCTGCACAGTTGGAGGAATGGCTGTAGGTTGTCGAATGGCTAGCAGCAGATCAGAATCCAACAGGGTACACAGCTCCCCGATTGTAGCATGGTTCAGTCAATAGTGGGAGATGATGTGGTGTTCTTCCATCGCTGCTAAGTCAACCAGGGGCTGATACACAGGTGAATGCGTCACCCTCCACAGTGGTTGGCATGTACACATGGCATACAACACAAGTATGTCAACGATTACAATGCATACATCTTACTGGAGGGTCAGAAATGGAGACTCAACATCACATCTGCTACCACTTGTTGCATGCAAAGCAGACTTCACTATGCCGAGCTGTTGAAATTCCCATGTTAGTTGCACACACATCAGGGATTTTCAGTGGACGACATCCGTGAATATCTTGTCTGTCGCTGCTAGTGTACAGTCACCACCAATATGTAAGTTTATTCCCACACTGTCATGATGTCATTTTCTGAATCTGTGCACACTCCAAGTTTATACTGCATGATTGTAATTTACACTGTCCAGGGCGTAATTCATCACATGTCCATGATGGAAATGAGTAGTGATGCTATGAATTTATGTATTTGTGACTTTTGCTGTGCAAAGTGGCTGCTGCCTGTCCTGCATGCAGGGGACAGATGTCAGTGAGCTCATTCCTCTGGGGTATGCCGTCATGGTAGTAGGCGGTCAGAAGTGCTGTGTAACTCCTCATTGGTTAACATTGATGTCTATGGCATGCAGGGACCAATGACGATTACCGCCAGTGGTGACGGTGCAGACCTCTGCAGCCGTGACCTCCATTTTCTACAGTATATCTCACTTGACTCCTGACTCTCCAGCCATGAAGACCTCCACTGGTGTGCTTCTGTGTCGTGTTTCTGGGAGCCACAATGGCGCGTGTTACAGGGGATAGGGCCCCCACCTTCACATCGGAAGAACTGGAGAAACCTGTGGATGGGCTCCTACTCCTGTAGACAAGGCTGAATGGGGCTCCATAACAGCAATTAGGTTGCATTATGGTATTTTTAGTTGCTACATGGGTATGTGTGTCAGTATGTGCATGGAGGAAGCTCCAGTAGAGGGTGTACCTACAGATATGACTGCTAGGAATGTTGTGGGAGTGTGAAGTCATATGCGATGCTGATATGTGCAGTGTTAGTAGGCCTGTGAATCTCGTAGGTTGTTGGGTCTACAATAATGTGACTTTCCTTCTGTCTCTCCTATGTAGGTCAGTGCCCATCAGACAAAATCCTTGTGGAAAGCCATCGCCAAGGAATTGCGTACCCTAAGGGTCCATATCCGGCAGATCACCCACTGTGGAAAGCGATGGGAGGACCTGACACGCTGGGCCAAGAAAACCACAGAGACCCAGTTGGAGGCGTCCTCCCAATGAGGAAGGGGTGCCGTCAGATCCTGACCCCCCTGATGGTCCTCATACTGGCGGTGGCCTATCAGGACGGAGTTGGATGGGCGCTGGAGGGCAACACAGCAGCCACAAGGTGGTGAGTCAAAAAGTACATTTCCTGCACAGTTTGCTTTAGACTGGAAAGAGTGTGTTAGCCATGGGATTAAGGATGTTTACTGTAGCTATGACAGTTAATGCAGGTAGGATACTGTTGTGCTGTGAAGATTAGTAGCTGTGATAGGTGAGCATCTGTGCAACAGGTTGCCATGGCATTTGTTCAGTGCGAGTTTTATGATATGACGTGGAAATACAGGACCTTAAGTTGGTATTATCATTCCCATTATGGGTGATACCGGTAGGTTTGACAATGTACAAATGTCACTCCTGGACTGACTCCTCACAGTATTGATCCTGTATACAAGAGCCATTAAAGTGTAGAGTAGTACCTGAGTGTAATTGTAGTGGTTCCATGAGTGTGTATGCACATCAGAGGGTATGCACAGCTGGTGTGGGGAAATGTCTATTGATGTTGTGGAGCGTGCATTCAGGTATGTTCAATGAGTCATGTCATTGGAATGTACAAATGTGCAATGGGGATTGGTATGCTCTCATCTTTTTCAACCCCTCCCCTCCTATTTGTACTATCCTATCCTTGTGTGTATTAGCATCAGCAGGCGAAGGAGCAGGGGCACCGTCGAGTGGGGAGGCTACAGTCCACAGGACCCAGGAGGCAGAGACCACCAAAGCCAAGGGGACCAGTGGGTTGGAGGACAAGGGGAGCACCAGGGGGAAGACTGGAGCAGATACCACTGATACTGATTCCTCCTCCGATGGAGGCTCCCTTCTGTGCTCGCTCACCCAGGAAGGTGGGAGTCTCAGCACCTCTGCCCCTACCCCAGTCAGCCCTGCTACCCTCAATGCTGAAGCTACTGACCTCCTGAGGTCCATCTCTGTAGGGCAGTCAAACATCATGAATGCCATCCAGGGCCTGGCACCCAAGATGCAACAGACTAATGCTTACCTGGAGGGCATTCACAGTGCCTTGACTGGCCTACAGAGATCATTTCAGGCTCTGGCCTCTTCATTGATGGCAGCCAGTATCCCTAGTACTTGCGTTCTTCCTCCTCCTACCTGTGCCCCATCCCAAAGCCCTCTTCTAGCCAAGCCACACATACAGAAAAGCACTCACCCAAATCAACAGACAAGTTGCGCAAAGACAAACACAGGCACCACAAATCACATCACAAGTATGCACACACTCAACACACAAAAGCAGGCACAACATCAGCCACTACATCCCCTGTTTCCCCCAGCATCTCCTCCCTTACAGTCACATCAGCACTCACACCTGCCAGCACTGGATCCTTACTCCCTGTTCCTGTCACCACTTAGCCCTCAGTCACCACAACAGCAGACACCCATACATGCACCCCATGCACCACATCTACACTAACCACAACTACCATCACTGACACATGCAGCACACTCACCTTATATGCAGACACCACCCCAACATACATCCACATGACCTGTCTGTCATCACCTGGCCTCTCCCCGGTAGAATGATGGCTTTTTTTTCTAGGATGGTTACCCCCTTTTGTGGACTGTTTGTTTGTCACTGTTTGTCACTGTTTGTCACTGTTTGTCAGTGTGTTTTTACTGTCTCACTGGGGTCCTGCTAACATTGCTCCTAGTTTGTGGCCTATATGTCAGTATGTTTTCATGTTTTGTCAGTATGCTTGTCTGTGTCACTGGAGTACTGCTAACCAGAACTCCGGTGCTTATTCTCTCTCTGATTTCAAATTTGTACTTACATACTGGTAACCCAGTATTCCACTCCAAATTGGCATACTGGACCCCCCTTATAAGTCCTTGGTATATGTTACCTAGGTACCCAGGGCATTGGGGTTCCAGGAGATCCTTATGGGCTGCTGCATTTCTTTTGCCACCCATAAGGAGCTCATACAAACACTTCTTCAGGACTGCCATTGCAGCCTGAGTGGAATAGTGTAAGCACTATTTTCACAGGCATTTTCACTGCACCAGGTAACTTATAAGTCACCTATATATCTAGCCTTCAGACCCTGAAGGCTAGGTGCAAATGTGTGAGGGCACCCCTGCACTAGCAGAGGTGCCCCCATGTTCTCCAGGACCAATTTCCCAGACTTTGTGAGTGCAGGGACACCATTATTACTGTGCACTACATATAGGTCAACACATATATGTAGCTTCACAATGGTAAACCAGAATATGGCCATGTGAGGTATCTAGGATTGAGAAATTGTACCACCCATCTTATTCTGGTATTGGGTGTCCAATTTCATGCACCCTGGGGGCTCCACTATGGACCCCCACTACTGCCAAACCAGCTCTCAGAGGTTTTCACAGCAGCCACAGCTGCTGCCACCTCACAGACAGGCTTCTGCCCTCCTTGGGCTTGGGCAGCCCAATCCCAGGAAGGCAGAACAATGCATTTCCTTTGGGACAGGGGTGTTACACCTTCTTCCTTTGGAAATAGGAGTTACATGCATGGGAGGGGTATCCTCCCAGAGCCTCTGGAAGTGCTTTGAAGGGCACAAACGGTGTCCTCCTTGCATAATCCAGTCTGCACTAGTTCAGTGACCCCCAGTCCCTGCTCTGGCACAAAACTGGACAAAGGAAAGGGGAGTGACCATTCCACTGTCCATCACCACCCCAGGGGTGGTGCCTTGAGCTCCTCCAGAGTGTCCCTGGTGTTAGCCATTTTGGATTCCAAGGTGTTGGGATACTCTGGGAGCATCAGAGTGGCCAATGCCAGCAGGTGATGTCAGAGACCCCTCCTGATAGGTGCTTACCTGTTTAGGTGATCTGTCGCCCTCTCAGGGCTATTTAGGGTCTCTCCTCTGGGTGTTTACTCAGATTCAGTTTTGCAAGACTCCATCAGGGATCCCTTTGTGTAGTGCTGCGATGACTGCGATTTGGAACTCCTTTGTCCCCATGTTCTGGGACTCCTGTGGGTGCTGCCTGGTCTTCTGAGGCCTCTCTGAAGTGCTGAGAGCCCCCTCTGCTCCTCAGTCCAAGTTGAGACCCCTAGGTCCCTCCTGGGTCCAGGTAGCGCCGTCTCCCCCCAATCGTGTCTTTTGCATGAGCCCAGGCTTGTTGGAGGAATCAACGAAAACCAGCCTGCATCTACTTGATGTGGGATATCTCTTGCACCAAGCAGGAACCCGCAGCCGTCTTCTTTGGTGCATTTCTGACTTTATCTTCTAACCGGAGAATCCACTTTTACACCTTCATCCGGGTTAGCAGGGCTCCTTTTACTCCTGGACTCTTCAGCTGTGCTTGGACTTGGTCTCCTCTCTCCGCAGGTCTTCAGGTCCAGGGATCCATCGTTGGTGTCTTGCAGTCTTGCTTGGTTTTTATCACGACTCCTAGTGTGTTCTGAGGGAGGAAACTTGCTGTACTTTACTCCTGTTTTCCTGGGACCTGGGGTGGAGTATTTTACTTACTGTTGTTGTTTTCTTACACTCCCAGCACCCCTCTACACAGTACACTTGCCTAGGTGAGAAACCAACATTCCCATTCCACTATTTTAGTATATGGTTTGTGTTCCCCCTAGACCCATTATAGCCTGTGGTGATTTTCACTGTTTGTACTATTTTATGAAAGTTGACTTACCTGATTTTGGTTACTAGTGTATATTTTGTGTATAATACTTACCTCCTAAGGGAGTATAGCCTTGTGTCACTAAAATAAAATACCTTTATTTTTGGTAACACTGAGTATTGTCTTTCTTGTGTGTATGCAATGGTATTGCAAGAGCTTTGCGTGTCTCCTAGTTCAGCCTTGGCTGCTCTGCCTACAGCTACCTCTAGACAGCCTGACTTCTAGACACTGCCTACATTTCACTAATAAGGGAAAACTGGACCTGGTATAAGGTGTAAGTACCTTAGGTACCCACTACAAACCAGGCCAACCTCCTACACCCCCTCCTCCCTAGACACAAAAACGCCCACACTCAGACGCTCAACGTTCCTCCACCTCACACATACATACTCTGCATACATCTGCACCCATATCCGGCACACCTACACGTCCTACAATCGTTTCCTTTACCTCCACCTGTTTCCAAATCCATCCCCCTTGTTCCTAAGAAGATTTTCCTTGCCCGCCTTGACCTGGTCCCTGAGCCTGTCCCACCCCATGTTGCCCCTCGCCATCATGGTTCCCTTCCCATGCCAAGTCCCTCCACCTCCAAGTCCTTCCATGACCCCCCTTCTACCTCTGCTGCCCCTCCACCTCCAAAAAAGCCTTCCCCTGTCCCCCCAAAACAAACCTGACCCAAAACATGGATCCAAAGCCCCTGCCCCTCTGTCAAGAGTAAGGCTGAAACCCCCACCCATTCCCAGACCAAAGCCAGAGGAGCCCCCTCCCAAGCCAAAACCCAAGGAACCCCCTCCCAAACCGAACCCCTCTCCCCCAGACCCTTGAGGTGCCTGCCTGCCCCATTGATGCCCCAACCTTGTGGAGGCCATTAGGCTGTCAGGAGTCAAGTTGGGGTTTTTGACGGGCACAGTTGTGCCAATTGGACATTGAACTGGCCTACAGGCCTTGGTGCTTTGTTTTGTAAATTTTTCATTGCATTTGTTACACACATGATCCCTGTTGGTTTCTATCCCATACAGTTGTTGAGTCTTTTTGTTTTCTGGTGAGTTTCCATCCATTTATCATGTGCTGTCAAGTGTGCATATCTAGGGATTTTTTCAGTCGCATTCAATGTTCTTTCTTTTATTTGGGCATTGTATGTAGTGTTGTGTCTTTGTATTGGTTTGTGTGTCTCTGCTTGTTGGTGCTATTGGTGTGATTGTGTAGTTGTCATCCGGGGTGTCTGTATGTGACGTGTGTTTGGCGTGGCTGTGTTTTGTGTGTGTTTGTCTCAGTACAGGTGTTGTGTTGTGTGTGTGCGCGTTAGAGTCTTTGCATGGCGTGTATGTTGCGTGTGGGTGTGTCACTCTCCCCTTCCCCCTTGTGTGCTCTGCCGGTGTACTCGCCGATGGTGTCAGCGGTCATAGAGGAAGAAGGCGAGGAAGAACACTGGGAAGATTTCAAGTGGCGTTCCATTGCTTCTGCAGAGTTGTCTGTGTCCCTGGAGGTGAGTCGGTCCTTTTCTACTTGCTGTTTCCGCCAGGCTCTGGGTGGCGGGCATCCCGCCCCGGAAATCGTGGTGGTCTGCAGTGTCGTAATAGGGTGGGCTGTGCAGTGGCTACCCCCAGCCTGTGGATGCCAACCGCCGTCGGCGGCAGACTGGCTGCACTGACGGCAAACTGGCTTTGTTTCATTGGGTTGACTGCCGTGGTCGTAATATGGCTGCGTTCTGATCGTCGGCATGGTGAGACCGTTACCACCAATGTCATAATAAGGGCCTTAGTCTTTTTTTATAAAAGTCAAAATTCATTAGCTGGACAAGGCAGCAGGGTGTATCCGAAGAGGGTTCCACAACGTCCGATCTTCATTGGTCGACGCCCCAGTCAAGTTGTTGGTTATGGTGGGTAAAGATTTGAGTGGGAGAATACGAAATTGGAGCCCCGGGAAGTCCTCTTGCTGTTCAGATGCATTTATTTTCTTCTCCCATTCAAGATTTTCACCTTCAAACTTTGGTCTAAGTCTCTTGCAGCTAGTTGTGGCCCTGTAGCTTACACAGGAATTCAGCCAATTGACACTTCAAGTCCATTTCTATGTCCAGGGTGCAAGTAGAAGTAGGTCCAGCCTTTCAAGTCTCAAAGAGCAGATGTAGTCCCTTGATTCTTCTGCTTGTCCAAAATGTTCGGAAAGGGTGTATTGGGATGCCAAATTAATGCCAAGCACTAGCATGTGGGTAAGGGTTACTCCAGCCCTTTCCCTAACCAATAAGGCAAAGGTACCCAGGGGTAACAATGCCCCCTTTTTGCAGCAGTTCCTGTGCACCCTACTGCAAACCAGTGCTTAATTTGTGCTTGTTGTTACCGGTGCTGAGCACCGTCACTTATTTTTGAGGGCCGCAGCTTATTCTTCTGTCTAAAGCATTTACTGCGAGCAAAAGACACATACAGGAAAGACGGAGGATGGGTAAAACGAAAAAGCGTCACAAAGGGAGAAAGTAGAAAGATGCTAGAGTGAGCTGAAGGGGCAGCAAGTGCCTTTATATGGATTGAGGAGGCCCGAGATGGCTTCAGGATTACCCTGTCTCAGTATTCTGTGTTCACACATTTAATTGCAGCAGCCGCGTGTTTAAGAGGAGGGCTTTGGGTACCAGCACATTTTTATTTACAAATTAGGCACTGCTGCAAACCATCCCACTGTGCCCTTCACTCACAAAATCGAGGACGGAGAAACCCTTTTCTACTTGTGCAGAGCAAGTAGGCCCACCCAAAGGTGTGCCCAGCTAATGAGCGTTCCACTCCTCCTTGGTCATGCCAAGCCATTTCTGGGGGCATCTTCATCCCAGTGGGTTTTGTGCCTGTCTGAATGGTACAAGAGAGGAAGAGGGCTGTACAGGTGTCATCTGACATATACTTGTGACAGGGGAGTCCCTTGTGAAGTAAATTAAGTTCCTGGGCAGAGCCCAGCTGGGTTTCCTGCCTGAGTAACAAAACCACCTCCCCACACCCAAGCCATTGTCTCTGCACTGAGAACAGTTTTCATTCCTATTCACGGCCATTCACTAGCTGGGGGACAGTAGAGGTTAATGTATAGTAGCCCATTTATCAGCTCAGTCAGGGAAAGAGTAAGGGCCAGATGTATCAAAGGGTTTTACCATTAAGTTGGGTTGGGAGTTTAATACATATTATGTATAGTCCATAGCCTCAAATTGCAGAAAGAATGTTAAATATTTCCTTCCAGTTTCTTTATAGGCCAAACAGTCTTCCTAGAGTGAACATATTTTAAGGATACATTAACTTCAGATTTCTAGGAAAGTTAAATAGGCCATTTAGGAGTAAGCAAAATTCAACATATTTTAGATCATAGAGCACAGACACTGTCTCCTGTTTAGTTGTGTCTCAGTGCACTGAGTCACAAAAACAGCAATATCAGTATACATAAAATATGGTTTCCCCAGACACCAACAAAACATGGCTCCTGCTCAGCAAACAGCTCAGGCGTCAGTGCATTCTCTGCACTGGGCTGTTTGTAGTGACATTGGCCTTTATGAATTATTAGAAAACATTGTAGGCTCTTTCTAATCCATCCTGTAGTGAAGCTCTGACAGGGAGGACAGCAATCAGCTGCATATACAGTAGGGGCCAAGTCAGGGTGTGGTCTAGTTTAATTGCTCAAGAACATGTGCCCCTAACACTTTGTATTTCATTAAACACATTTGTTTTTTTTGTACAGTTGTGTCTACCACGTTGAAGGCCCCTAACACTTTTTTTATCTTCTTGTTCTTCTCATAAACATCTTTGCTGTACACAAGTATGCTGTACTGAAACTTGATGACACTATCAATCCCCAGAGGATTCATTAGGCTTTAACAGGTTAGGTTGATACTAAACCAACAGGCATATAACTAAATTGGGACATTCCATTAGTAACAGCAATTTATGTGATCACATGCAAACTGTCAGAAGGCATGTCTTGTAGTATGGCTTACACGTGTGGCTCAGCAGGTAGAGGGTGCAGCATTCCAAGTTCATTTCAGAGAAGGAAGGGCTGGTGGTCCCCACCAAGTGCCAGCATTTTCTGGTGTAATGCTTTGTGTGTGTGGTAGCATGATGACAAACTATGTTCCCCAGCAGCCCTTCTACATTCACATTGTTTGGAATCAGTGATGGCCATCTTGAATTATTGGATACCATATTCTTTGTTTTTCACTGTATCTGGCTATCTGGCTATCATGTTATATTGTTGCTGCAGTCATTTGCTTGCACTGTGGACTGAGAATGTCCTTTTTCAAGGAACATTTGCTACGATTTTGAACACTGAACATTTGACTTTGAGCATTGCTTAAGACTTTAAAGACTTTTTCATTTAAAGCTTGAGGGTGAGACTATGATGGAAAAGGAAGAATTATAATGTCAATATATGTTACATTATTACTTTTGTGTGATTAGAGGCAATGTATTAAATGTTTTTACTAAGTGATGTATGAATTGCCAATCATAGGAATCCCTTACTATTAGTGTCTCCACATCAAGTTTTCAGTGACACAAAGAGTCCAGTAGTTAAAGAGCTTCTCTTCAGCAGAGGGCACATAGTTACCAACCTTGAGGTAGTTATCCTACTAACAGGGAGACGTGTTGTTGAAGTTATAAATAAGGTGTTCATCTCCTGTATGCTTTAGTTTCAGGAATAGCAAGCTTTGTATCAGAACACAGGGAGGTTGTTACATAGAGAGACAGCTAAAGAATCTACGTTCACTCTTATGTTTAGATGCAGAACTGCCATGGCTGGTAGCAAAGATATTCCTGCTTCTTTTAGATACCCACTACAACCTGAAGATGTCAGTTCCCATCAGAAGTAAAGTGTCAGAGTGAGAGTCACATGTTTCTGCTCTCTTATCCCTCTCCCTTTTCTCTGTTTCTACTGGCTCTCATATTATTGTTTATATCAAAATTGGTGAACGTTGTGAGAGATAAAAGAGTTCAGCAATCTTGTAGGATCCTGAGTACAAGGTTGGTGGTTTCTGACCTAAGCTCACTTCATGCTTAATATGTTGGTATACTTCTCTTGACAATAAAAATATGAAATTAGTTGGATTCACCCTGAATACCAACCTTTCCATCAAGGAGCACATTGGCAAGAAGTATAGACAATCTTTGCTCTCTTGTCCAAAGAAAGTGGAACCATTCATTCTAGAAGGCAACTTTTAAACTGCTGTTTAAATCAATTTACTCTTGCTTCTGGGTGGTCTAAATGCACTTCTCTATGGCCTTCCAGGCCTTCCGCTGGCCTACCTTATGGGCATCCTACATTCTGTCGCAAGTCTTATCAAGAGATACCAACATGTCTTATCCAGGGCCTGAAGAAATAGATTAACATCACCCCCATTCAGTTGTAAATTCACAGGGTTCTCATATTGGCACTCAGCATTTTCAGAACAGCTGCTTCATTTATAAACCCATTAGAACCAGTATCCTCACCCACCTCACCTTCTCAACCCCGTCCCACATACCTGGCTGACGACCTCACCATATCTGGTGGCTCCTGGCATGGCCACATCTAGGATACCTCACACAGAAATCAAAGAAATATATTTCACAAATCATGGGCAGCATTTAATTCCTAACTATTCTAGACTTTTAGAAACCAAAGTCCTTTCAGAAGAAATGCTCGAGACATATTTATCCCTCCTGTGGTAAGTGGAAATCTCATTTATAGTATATCACCCTTTCACGTTGGTGCCTCTTCAGGGTGAATCTGCAGTATGGTGATACTTCTTGCTAATAGTGTTTCTTGGTATTGCTCTGGGAGGCCCTTGTAGTTCAAGTGCATGTTTTGTAGGAGTTTAGCCATGTATTATGAATCCAAAGAAGTTTAAAAAAGAAAAAGGCAACATGCCTTCTCCTTCTATACACTCTGGATCTGAACAACATACCTGTACCCTCAGGACGTCCCCACCCTCCTCCAATATAGGAAAGAGCTGAAGACGCACGTCTCTAAGGAACACTACACCACTCTAGTAAATGGCTTCTTCTGCTAGAAATATCCATCTACCCTCTCCAATCACTCATTGACTGTATCTTTGCCTTTCACTATGTGAATACTTCACTGCTGTTTTTACTAGGTGTGTGCTATATAAATACCTCATGCATGCATAACTTTTCACCACCAGCTTCTTAGCCCGGCATTGGAAATGAGAAGCTCAATACATGATCATAACTCTTCATTTGTCTTTCTGCCTTTGGATTTTCTAATACTGTCTACACAAGGTTGCCACATAGTTCGGACCTGTATCTATAAGGCCATGCAAAGCTACTTTGCATGACTTTTCATGGCCTTATAGACCTGGTGTAAGGCAACACAGAGGAAGTTGCTGCGTTGCCTTGCACTGAGTCAAGGAGGCATACCATGGGCGTTGCAGTGGGTGTTCCTATTTAATACCCATTTTTGAGGTTTTCTGAAATGTACAAGAATCTGTGGACCTGAGAATGCGTCACAACTGTACTCCTCCCCAGGTCCGGCACAACAGAGGGAAATATATTTATTTATATTTATATGTATTTCTTTACATTGTTTTCTCTTTCCATGTGTGCTGCATTCTGCAACACATATAGAAAGAGGAAAGTGCCTGTCTGGATTGTTTTTGTGCAGGGAGATGTCCCTTGTGCCACAAATAAATCCTGCTGATAACGCAGACACCCTTGCACCATGATGCAAGGGTGCCTGTGTTGGTGCTAAGCAGCAATCCATGCAGGGGGAAAGGACAGATATGCACTGTATCTTGTAAATATGGTGCATTCTTCCCTTTCCCTGTGGTGCAGGGCAGTGCAGCAAGGTTACTTGCTGTGCTGCCCTGCGCCACAGGGCTTGTAAATATGCCACTAAGTATGCAAAAAGAACAGATGTTGGACAGAATGGTGAACAAATCAAACATTCACCCACCCAGTCACTGATTTGGGTGTAATCCACAGTTTTTTGCTGGCAATGTCATTCCTGTTTAGAAACAGCCATATGCAAATCTGTCTTGACCCTGCTCCCCAAGGGAACAGTCCAGCCTGAACTGCCAGGCCAGACCCTTCCTGGACCGTAAACAAGAATCCTGGGACCGGTTTCGGGGTATAACTACTCAGGGCTCGGAAAATCCACTCGACCACTTGCATTGGTGAGTCTTCTTTGATTAGGTCGAGCTATTTTTAATACTTACTTGTCCTTTATGGCTAATTGACACTGAACAGGTGTTCTGTTCAGTTGAAAAGTGGAGGGGCAATAAAAGATGCCTTTAAATTTTGTTACTATGTCACATTTGCTCTGTGTTCAAAGACAGAGGTCTAAAGTCAGTTTGTCTTACAATTAATTTTCCTTCTGACTGCAGCGTTCTAGGACTTTGTAAGGTGATCTGTGTGGCCTGCTGCTTAGAATGTAAAATAAAATGATATAGGGTGTCAGGTTTTTCCTAACACTCAACATTTAAATTACTAAGGACCTCATTATGACCTTGGCGGTAAATTCCAAATACCGTCATTTTGCCTGCCGCCAGCATACCTCCGTGGAGGCGGACATCCATCTGCCAAATTATGACACATACATACAAAATTGACAGAAAACAGCTACAAGCACAAATCCGCCAGAACCACTGAACGTGATGAACTGTCAGTACTTCCACCCATACCGTTACGCCCCGAATACTACGCCCTCCAAATAATGACCTACCAATCACCACAGGGGACATTCAATGGAAGTAATGCTTTGGCGGTGAACACCGCCACTGCGGATAAGGCCACCCAAAGACAATACAAGACAAAATTTACCAGAACAAAAAACCCACACTTGACACAAATATACACACCCTACCCACCCACCAACAGTACTATAAAACACACACCAACAATCCTTTGCTAACACGAAAAGACCGCAGTAGCTTGCCACGCATATCACAGAAACAACTTCACCCACACACACACACCACAACCACCTATTCAACGTTTGCGCACCACACATCCCACACCCCACCACATTACTCAACACCCTCTGCACAACACACACACACTCCACACAACACCCATGTCCCCACAAAGGCACCCCTGTTTCACTGATGAGTTGCGGTTCACGATTGAGGAAATAGGGTAGAGCCACAGCTTTTTGGGTCACAGATCCAGCAGATTTCCATTGCCAGGAAGATGGAGCCATGGCGGAGGATCATGGACAGGGTGAACGTCGTGGGACAGCATCCACGAACAAGGGACGACATCAGGAAGAGGTGGAAAGACCTACGGGCACCATCTCGCCATCCAGGGGACTAGCGGTGGACCCCCACTTCCTCCCCCACAGCTGACAGCATGTGAGGAGCAAGTCTTGGCAATCCTGCACCCTGAAGGACTCACTGGAGTTGCCGGAGCATTGGACACTGGTGAGTCAACATTTACTACCTATCATCCCCCCATACCTGCATGCCACCACCACCCCTCACTCTGACACCCATCACTCCACACCATCTCACACAGTGCACCACCACAATTAACAAACCAAAATGCCAAGCCCTGCATGCCATACCCACTGCATGCACATCCCTTCCAGCCCTGCATGTACACCCACCACCAATGCATGCACAGCATGGAGAACTAGCAATCCCACAATACATCACCATACACAAAGGTGGCAGGGCAACAGCAACGATATAGGGGAAGCTAGGGTTGCAGAATATGTCACAGACATGTAGCATAATACACCACTTATATCCCCACAGGTGCCCCAGCCAATCTCAGCGGCGAGGAGGTGCCACGGCTACCCAGTCCCCCACCAGAAGATGCCCCCAGTGATATCAGCAACACTGGACTTCTGGATCTGGATGAACTGCCTAGCCCATCAGGGACCACTGGTCAGTCTGCTCCTCCAGCCCACACCCAGTCCACCACAGAGCCTCCCCCCTCATTATCCCACACCACAGCAGCCACTCAACGTCCCTAGACCTCTGTCCCCAGAACACATCAATCAGCAGTATGCCCCCCTGTAGAGGGACCCCAGTCCACACCTCACAGGCAAGACAATAAGGGTGCTGGGGTCAATGGCAGTGGGCACACCGTTCAAGAGACACAGGCACAGGGGGCCAGGGACACTCAGATCAGCTGTGCACCAGGGCGAGGACAGACCCGGGAACCGGTTGTCCAGGAGGCACTCACTAATGTCCTGGGGGCATACCAACAATACCAGGACAAGATGTGTCAGGTGATAGACATCATGCAGGAGAACCAGCGGCTGCAGGAGGAACACCACCAGGAGATCAAGAAAGAATTGCTGGCCCTGAAAACCACCATGGTCTCCATTGCAGGGGTGCTGGGCGATATGGCCAACATCATGAGAGATTACTACATCACACCAGCGGGCCCCCTTAAACTAGCCAGTCAACTGACCAGCCCTCCACATTTGCTGCAGCTAGTGGACAGGAGGCCCTGCCACAGGACCCACAGGTCACCAGCTCTCCTCCCCCTGCAGAAAGTGAACCACCCTGCAAACATTCCCTGCAACCCAGACAGACACCAGAGGCAGTTGCCAAGGCCAAGACCACCGCCAGGAAATGAGCCCCTCCTGAATGTCCCCCTTGTGTTCCACTGTGTCTCCTTGTCCACTTTGAACTGCCATTGATCCCCTTCCTATGGCCCATTGGACATTGGACCTGTGGTGCAAACAGACTGGCCCACAAGACTGGACTATTCCCAACCATCAGCCCCACTCTATTGCACTTCCCATCACAGATCAATTTTCAATAAACACCCTTGGACACAACTTGAGTAATAGTGCTTCATCTACAGGTAATGTACAATGTAATGAACTGCCAGTAACATGTTGACCCATCCAACAAATGTGTCTCAGCAGTCTGTACACATCACAGCAGTACACTGTTGGAACAACACCAACATCTGCAATAAGGGAATGCATAGGTGACAGGTGGGATGCAAAGGGAATGATTGGCATTATGCTGCAGTCACACAGTACAATACTAAAATGTAGTAGTTCAACAGTCTTACCTGAGTGCCATTGGAAGTACTGCTGGATTAAATGTGATCTGTTGTCCACATCCTCCTCCTTTTCCTCCTCCTAACTGTCCTCAGTGTCCACTGCTGCCACAGCTACATTGTTACCCCCTCCTGCAGACAGGGTACATGTGCAACATGTAGCACACAACAATGATTTTGCAGACCTTCTCAGGGGAGTAGAATAGGGATCCACCTGTCAGATGGAGGCACCTGAACCTAGCCTTGAGGAGCCCGAAGGTCCGTTCTACAATCCTCCTGGTGCGCCCATGAGCATCATTGCTTCTATTTTTAGCCACTGTTTTCGGATTCCTAACAGGGTTCATGAGCAAGGATAGGTTTGGGTAGCGGGAATCACCTGCAAGAAGTAAGTTACATACATTAGCCCTGCACAATGGTAGGGCTATGACTCATGAAGGCATAAACTTACAAACATTGAGTTGGGACACAGGCTCACTTTTTAGCCACTCTGCACCTCTGTAGTTGTGCCATAAGCTGTGGGACACTGCTATTCCTCAGGACAAAGGCATCTTGCACCGACCCTGGATACTTGGCAGTGACGTGGGAGATGTACTGGTCAGCCAGGCACACCATCTGGACATTGAGTGAGTCGAAACACTTCCGATTCCTGTACAGTTGTTCATTGGCCCTGGGGGGGACTAAAGCAATATGGGTCTTGTAGATTGCCCCAATAACATGAGGTATATCTCCCATTGCATAAAATCCAGCATCCACAGTGGGTAACTCATCTACCTGGGGGTATGCGATGTAGCTGCACATGTGTTTGAGCACGGCAGACAAAACCCTTGCAAGAACAATAGAGAACATTGGCTGTGACGTCCCTGCAGCCAAGCCCACTGTCACCTGGAAAGATCCTGTTGCCAGGAAAAGGAGCACTGGGAGTACATGCACAAGATGGGGGATTGCTGTGGTGCTACGGATAAGAGGTAGCAGATCAGGCTCCAATTGTACACACAGCTCTGTGATTGTGGCCCTCTCCAGACGATAGGTGTGTTTGATGTGCCGGTCTTCCAGCGTATCCAAGCTAACAACGGGTCTGTACACTGGTGTGTGCCTCTTCCTGTTCCTCCGCAATGGTTGGTACCTAAGGGACCCAAATTTAAGAAAGGACAACAGGAACCAAGAATACACTACAGCAGTGTACACAGAGGATGCTTGTATGTTGAACACTGGAATTGTGTAGGTGAGTACATAAGACTACAGTGATGCACTTATTAATCTGTACATGTTTACCAGCATTAGAAAATGGCACCTGCCTATCCTGTATTCATGGACAGGTGGAAGTGACCTCACTCCGCTGGCATTCGCGTCATGGCGGAAGGCGGTCTGCACCGCCGTGCAATTCCTCATTGGCTAACATGGACCTCTATGGAGAATAGGAACCAATGATGATCAAAACCGGCGGTGACGGTGTTCCTGCCGCGGATGTGATCGCCATTTCCTTTCTACCACTTCACTTGATTCCTAACTTTCAACAGGATGAAATCTCCACTGCGTGTGCTGCGGTGACCTGTGTCTGGAACCTGCCATGGCTTGTGCAACAGTGGAAAGTGCCGCAGCCTTCATGTTGCATGCAACATGACTGCATGGAGCTGTGTGTGTGTGCTGGCAGTGTGTCAGGTGGGGCGAATGGCTGGTGGCAGCATTAAAGCAGGTGTGTGCCTGATGAGGGAAAATGCTTTTTGCGGCCCATGTGTGTGATAGGCTGATTGTCAGATTCATGGTGTCCTTCCTGCCTTCTGTGTTTCCTCTGCAAGTCAGCGCCCATCAGACAAGGGGTTGTGGCATGCCATTGCCAAGGATGTGTGGACCCTAGGGGGTCTATAATAGGTGGAGCACCTACTGCAGGAAACGGTAGGAGGACCTGAGACGCTGGGCCTGGAAGACCGCAGATGTCCAGCGGGGATGACTTCCCAATGAGGGAGGGTTGCCTGTCGGAACCTGACCCCCCTGATGGCTCGCATACTGCCAGTGGCCTACCCAGAGCTGGATGGGCGCTTGAGGGCAGCACAGCAGTCACAAGGGGGTGAGTACAGTGTGTTTGTCTACCATCTCTGTTGCCTGGCATGGGATTTGGGTGCAGGATACTAGTCAGTGAATGCCCCAGTATGCCAGTTCAGATATTGCTGCTTGGTCCAGCCCAGGTTGATAGGGTCGAAAGCATGTATTAGATAGCTAGGTAGGTGGCTTCCCATCTCAGACAGGGCTTAGCTGGTCCCAGTTGGTGTGTAGCTGGTGGTGTTTGGCTCCTACCTGCTGTTGTACTTAGCCAATGGTATGCTAGTGAGGTTCATACTGCCCATTCTCAGTCTCAGTGTGTGACAGTGAGGTGTCTGCCATCTCTGCTGTTGGTGCTGAGATTGACCCTGTGCTCCCTTTCTCTCCCCCCTCTCCTTTTGTCATCCTGTCCATGTGTGCATTAGCATCATCTGGCAAAGGAGCAGGGGCACTGGCAAGTGAGCGAGCTGCAGGCCACGGGACCCAAGAGGCAGAGTCTAGTGACGCTGAGGGGTCCAGTGGGACGGAGGGCAAGGGGAGCACCACAGCAGGGATAGGAGGTTACACCACTGACTCTGATTCGTCCTTCGATGGGAGCTCCCTGGTGGTGGAGGACCCCTCTGGGACCACCCCAGCTAAAGGTTCTACCACCACCCCCATACCAGCACCGCCATCCCAGTTGCACCCCACCGTCATCTCCTTCGCCCCACTCACCTCAGGCCCTGCCCCAGTCAGCCCTGCTGAACTCAGTGAGGAGGCTCCTGACCTCCTAAGATCCATCCCTGTGGGGCAGACAACCATAGTGAATGCCACCCATGGGCTGGCATCCCAGATGCAGCAATGTATTGCCTTCCTGGAGGGCATCCACAGTGGATTGGCGGACCTACAGAGATTGTTTCAGGCTCTGGCCTCTTCACTGACGGCAGCCAGTGTCCCTGTTTCATCCGTCCCCCTCCAAGTACCACTACCCAGTCCCAGTCTCCTCACCCCCAACCCATCCCACGCACACATTCTGACAAGCATGCACTCAAATCAACACACAAGAGTTGCACAGACAAACACAAGCAACACACTTCAGTCCACAAGCACTCATACAGTCAACACACAGATGCACACACAACATCATCCACTGCCTCCCTCTCCTCCTCCCTCACAGTCACATCTGTGCTCACACCTGCATGCACTGCATCACCAGTCCCTGAACCTGCCACCTGCACAGGCTTGCCCACAGTCACCACATGCGCAGTCACCACCACCACCTCATGCAGCACACCCACTTTACTTGCAGACAGCACCGCAACATCCATCCACACATCCTGTTTGTCCTCCCCCACCCTGGCTGCCCCCCCTTCAGTGACACTCGCACTGAGACCTCCAAAAGACATCCACCTCACACACTCACACTGTCTATGCACCCAAGTCCAGCACACCTCTTCCTCCTCCTACAGCCACTCCCTCTACTTCCACACCCATCCCTCCCCCCCACATCCCACCCCATTGTCCTTAAGAAGCTTTTCCTTGCATGCCTTGACCTCTTCCCTCCCCCCACCCTGCCTGTACTAGGAAGGTCACACTACCCCAGCCCAGTACATCACGCATCCAGTCTGACACAGCTCCACCCCCAAAGTCGCCAGCTGACACTAAGGGACACATGAGTGAGAAGCCAGCCTCCGGCACCAAGGGCACTCCCTCCCCCCCAAAACGGAGGACTGAAATGCAGCACCCTCCCAAACAGACTGGCAAGACCATGGGGCCACCTCCAAAATCTAGGAACAAGGAGGCCCGACCCAATTCCTAGGACAAGGAGGCCCCACAAAAATCCCTGCCCAAGGAGGCCCCAACAAAATCCCTGGACAAGGGGCCCCACTCAAAACGATGGCCAAGGAGCCCCCACTCAAAATTGTGGCCGAGGAGCAGCATCTGGAACCTGAGGTCAAGGAGCAGCATCCGGAACCAGAGGTCAAGGGGCATAATCAATAACCAGTGGGCAGGCAGCCCTCTCCAGAAGCAGTGGGCAGGTAGCCCCCTCTAGGACCAGTGGCCAAGGAGCGCCTCCAGAACCAGTGGACTAGGAGCCCCCTCACAATGAGATGCAACCCCAATCTATCCCCCGCCCCCTGAGATGCCTGCCCATTTCCAACATGATGCCCCTGAACAGTGGAGTCCCAATGTTGTCAGGAGTCAAGTTGGGGCTTGGACTTTGCCATGTGGACATATGTGACTTTGGGCTGGCCTTTGGGCCTGCATTTATTTATGTCTGCGGTTGTGCATGTTTTTGCATTTTACATACAACAGGAATACAATGGTTGGAACTGTGTATGTGTCCTGGGTTTCTTTACTCCAGGGTTCTGTTACTGTTCTTTTCCTGTGCATGTGTTTCTGGGTGTGTGGTGTGTGTGTTGTGCGTGTGTGTGTCACTCTCCCCCCTCCCCCACCCTTGTGTGCTAGGCAGCTGTACTCACCATCGTCATCTTAGTCTGCGTTGGTGCTCCAGGATGTCCAAGGCGTGGTACAGCATCGGGAATACTTGCAGTTCTGGTTCCATGGCGGCTGAGGACTCCTGTGTGTCCCTGGAGGTGAGTGTGTTCTTTTAAATGTTCTGTTTCCTCCAGGCCTTTTGTGTTGTTGCCACCTCCCGGAAATTGTGGAGGTGTGCTAAGTCATAATATGGTGGGCGGATCCTTGTCTTCCGCCTGCCTGTAGGTGGCTACTGCCATGTTCAGTGTTCATACCGCACTGGTGGTTGGTGTGTTACATTGGCTGTCTATGCAAGGGATCACCGCCATGGTCATAATTTGAGTATCATTACTGCCAGCCTGTTGGCAGTGATACCGCTATGTTAACTCTGGCGGTCAGAAGACCGCCAGGGTCATAATGACCACCTAAGTCAACTGTGCAAAAATTAAAAAATATATTTCATTAGTTGTGAAATACTTTTTTATATTTCTGTGTGATGAAAAAATATTTTAATAGGATGAAAACAAATCAGAATACTTTACATGTTGATGTGCAAAGGCTATGTTTTCTGAAACCCAATTTTCACAGATTGTTAATACACTATATAGTTTTATCAGTAAAGCTGCACATTAGTGGGGAGGTTTTGGACATGTCTTGGAAAGTTAGTGTGTGTAGATGACAAAATTGAGTGTTTAAACAAACTGGGAAACACTCCTGCCCTGGTGACAATGTTGTTAGTAAACTAAAAGAAGTCCTAGGTTTTGTGGGCTAGACCTCATGGGAATGTGGGCTAGATTCTTGTGACACATGCAGCAAACTTTAGTCTGCTTAATAAAAAAAGAGGAGTTTTGTACAGCAGAAATGATGGACTTGCATATTTGAAGATGCAATCATATGTGAGCATTAAGAAAAAGGCGATTCTGTAAACTATTTGCCTAGGATCGCACAATTTGAAACCCGTTTACTGGTCAAGTACATTACAGTTAGGTCGAGAAGATTATTTAAGTTACTCAACCTGCAGGTCTAGTAACATTTTTATGTTTTTTTGGCCCTGCCCCTCATCAGCCAGGCAAGCTTGAATCCAGTGGCATAGTAAGCACGGGATCCACGTCTGGGCATCCCCAATTCACCCCCAATTCTCCCCACAAGCAGCATCATCATCATCACCTCATAGAGATGACTTGGGTGATGTTCCACAAGGTGTGGATTCATGGAATCTATATGATCCAGATCCTGTTCTCTCTGATGACCCTGACCTTTATCCAGCGAGGCCTTCTCGCCCTGAGGATAAAACTGCATATAATCAAGTCATAGCAAGGGCAGCAGCATATCACAATGTGCAGATGCATATGGAACCAATCAAAGAGGATTTCCTCTTCAACACTTTAACACACACAAAGAGTCTCACTTTCTACCCATGTTACCAGGCATGCTCAGACATGCCACTGACATATTCAAAGAACCTGTTAGGATAAGAATCATTACACCAAGGTTAGACAAGAAATATAAAGCTGCACCCTCAGATCCAACTTTTATAAAAACACGACTACCACCTGACTCTATAGTGGTAAGTGCGACACTAAAGCATGCTAATAGTCAGTCCACACGGTATGCCCTTCCTCCAGATAAGGAGAGCAAAAAACTAGATGTAGCAGTCAAAAGAGTGACTGCTCAAGCTGATAACGATTGGAGAATTGCAAATTCTCAAGCACTCCTGGTGAGGTATGACAGGGACCACTGGGACAAAATTGAAGATTTATCACAATATCTTCCACAGGAACACCAAAACAGAGGACAGGAGATAGTTGCAGAAGGACAGGCCATCTCCAATAACTCCATCCGATGTGCCATTGATGTGGCTGACAAAGTAGCACGTGGGGTGAACACTAGTTAGTGTTCTCATAGGAAGAAATGCCGCGTTTAGGTGTTCAGGATTTGAGCCAATAATACAACCAACAGTCTGGAACATGTTGAACATGCCTTTTGACAAGGAACATTTATTTGGCTCAGAGCTATGCACCACTATCGACAAATTAAAGAAGGACTTTAAAACAGCTAAAGCCATGGGCACCTTCTTCACTACACCCTCCAGGGGCGCTTTTTGTAGGCCATAATTTAGGGGTGGTTTCAAAACATCAGCCACTGAACCTTCCACTTCACAAAATAAGCAAGGAACACATTTTTATAACAGAGGTTCTTTTAGAGGATCCTATGGAGGCACAAATAATATAGGGAGAGGTAAAGCATCCACTGCTAGAGGCCCTCCCTCTAATAAAAACTGTGACTTTTTACAAATTCCCACAGCACATTCACCTCCAGTGGGAGGAAGATTGAACATTTGTTATCACCACAGACCAATGGGTAATATCAATTATCCAACATGGGTATTGTCTAGAACTCATTTCCACTCCAACAAATGTGCTTCCTCGTTTTCACAAGCTCTCACATGACCATCTCATTCAGAGACAGTCCCTTCTTCCCAAAGGGGCTATCGAACCGGTTCCCCTATCTCAACAGGGGTTATGAATATATTCACTATACTTCCTCATACCAAAGAAAGACCGTTCTTTAGGGCCAATTCTCTATCTCAGGTCTCTCAACCTATACATACTTTCAGAGAATTTCTATATGGTCACTCTGCAAGATGTTATTCCTCTATTACAGAAAGGGGATTATATGACTGCATTAGATCTCAAAGATGCTTATTCCCACATTCCCATACATCCGGCACACCACAAATATCTAGAATTTGTCATTGCGGGAAAATATTATCAATACAAAGTACTACCATTCAGGGTAACAACCAACCCAAAGGTATTCAGAAAAAGCTTAGCTGTAGTAGCTGCATTTCTCAGAAGACCAGATATATACATGTTTTCCCATACTTAGCCGAATGGCTCATAAGAGCCAATATCTTCCAAAAATGCCAGCAGCGTACTCAGTATACCATAAGACATCTACACACTTTGGGATTTTCAATAAACTATCTCAAATCCCATATTCAACCTTCGCAGATACAGCATTATCTAAGAGCAATTTTGAATACTCGTTCAGCATTGGTATATCCAAAACCCACTAAGGATTCAGGCTTTTCAAAATCTCATTGCTCAACTACAGGAGAATCATACTTGCACAGTAAAACTAATGATGCAACTGTTGGGGATGATGGCCTTGTGCATTGCCATTGTCCTCCTTGCTAGGCTACACATGCCTCCACTACAGCAGTGCCTGTCTTGTCAGTGGTTTCAGTCACAGGGTCATTTTCAGGATCTATTGTTGAAGGACTGCCAGAATCACCGCTCTCTGCAATGGTGGAATCCCACCAACCTTTCAAAAGGGCAGTCTTTTCAGGATCCTATGCCTCAGATAATTCTCACAACAGATGCACCCCAGATGAGTTGTGGAGCTCACCTCAGCAACCTTACGATACAAGTGAAATGGTATCCCATTCAACAGACTTATCACATCAACTATGAGGAGTTGTTAGCAGTCTTCCTGGCACTAAACACATTTCTGAGACAAATCTCTGACAAGGTGGTATTAGTCTGTACAGACAACATTACAGCTATGTATTACCTGCAGAAAAAGGGGGGCACGCTCATCTCAATTGTCCCTCCTAGCTCAGACAATTTGGAAATGAGTGATTCATAGTCACATTCAATTACTGGCAGAATATCTCCCAGGAATGGAAATCAGTTTGTGGACCTATTAAGAAGGACGCAGCAACAAGTCCATGAATGGGAAATTCACCCACAAGTACTTCGCTATTACCTTTGCCTCTAGGAAACACCCGAAATAGATGTCTTTGCCACCATAGAAAACTCAAAATGCCAAAACTTCACATCCAGATACCCCCGCCCTCAGTCCAAGGGCAATGCTCTATACATGAATTGGTTAGGGGTATTTGCTTATGCTTTTCAACCGCTCCCACTCATTCCATTTCTGGTACGCAAATTAAAACAACAGGGTGTAGAATTTTTTTAATAATTTACTTGGCCAAGCAACAAAATGCTAATGAGATCTACATGTCCTGAAAAATCCACTTGTCCCACCTATTTCCTACATCAATTATAAGGGCTGACGCAGAAACATGTAATATGTTTTTATTTTGTTTTATTAAACCAATAACTATTCAGTGCTTCTTAATCATGCTAAAGAAAAACTTGAAAAGCTACATGATTCCTATTATCCAAAAGTATCGAAATTGCATAGGAACACAGCAGTGAATGGTCTGCAATGGCAAGCTGCTCTAAGACTCATATTGACAATACTTCAATAGTTATGATAGTTTGGCCTCTTATGTACGCACACATGCTTTGTGCCTTTTTTTGTAAGCCAAAGATCAATAGCTCTGCTGGGGTCATATTCCTCAAAGTTGGGCCTGTCTATTTTAAGAAGCATTAGATCATGGAGAACATCTTGATTTAACTGTGTTCTTAGTGGGTACGTCTTGATTTAACTGTGTTCTTAGTGAGTTCTTGATGACATTAATTGCAGAAAACATACATTCACCTTCCGCTGTAGACACACTTAGGGCCACATTTATACTTTTTGATGCAAAACTGCGCCAACACAGTTTTGCGTCAAAAAGTTTAACACCGACTAAGGCCATTTGGTGGCGTCAAATTCATACTTTGATGCTCCACGGCGCAAACCACAGGTTAGAATCATAGTTTTTTTACTCAAACCATTGCACCACGTCGTAAAGAAAAATGACGTTAACGCGGCAAAAATGACTTTAATTCGGTTTACGACGTCGCAAACTGGATACGCGCCTTTTTTTGCCGCAATTGCGTCAAAAAGCGGCGCAAACACAGCAAATTGTGCAAAGGAGCCCCAAAATGGATTCTAGAAGCCATGAGAGACCCCAGGAAGACTACAACCGACCACGAACCAGCCAGGATGACCCAGACAAGACCCAGGAGAGAGAGAAGGAGAAAAGGAAGTGCCGGTACAGTGCAGAGGAGCATGAAATACTGGTAAAAGAGGTGACAGAACACAAGAATCAACTTTTTGTCACCTCTAAATTGCCAATTGGGAGGAGAGAGGCAATTTGGCAACAAATTGTCGATAAGATCAACAATGTGGCAGAACTATGGAGAACAGTCACCGAGTGCAAGAAACGCTGGAATGACTCCAAGCGGAGGACCAAGGAAAAGATTAAAAGGAACAGGACGGCAGCACTGCAGACTGGAGGTAGGAGTCAGCACCACAGGAGGCCCTGGACCAGATGGAGAAGATGGTGGCAGCTGTCATCCCTGAGGAGATTGTCACAGGGATTCAAGGACAGGACAGCGCAGACTACCATGATACAACACAGATGCAGGGTAAGTGGCATGGGGAATAAAAATGCCCAATTGTAAACTACAAGCGGGGGGGAGACATACCAAAGGTTCTATAGCCCCCTTGGGACAAAGCATGTCAGCCATGATAATCAGGTAGTGACAAGGGCAAAGGGGCACGGCATGGGTGCTTGGGCTGTGCAGGGGAAACCTGGGGCACAGCACAGCACAACACTACACCAACAACCTTTGCATGGGGGTGCTCTGCCATGCCAAGGATGTTGGAAAGGCAAAGCCAGTCCAGGAGGGTAGGGTACAATGTAAAACTGGACTGCTGTCACACAACAGCTGATATTGTCGCTACATGAACTAGGGCTCAATTTCCAGTCTCAGGCCATATCCGCAAGTGGTATTTACCATTTACAACAGTTGCCACTATCACCTGTGCTGTGAGTGCAGGTCAAGTAGCCTATGGCAGTTATGTGCCTATGGATCAAACACACCCAGGATGACAACATTATCAATCCCCTGTAATTACTAGAAATGTGCAAAACCTGTCAAATGCTCATGTCTATAGGTGCTATTAACATCAGGTATTGTAATTACCATTATGAGGTACACAGCAGTAATGTCATACCCATGCTGCACATGTCAGGGTCTACCCTGTGCCTGTGTTACAATAGCTGCAATGCCACCATGCAACATCTCAAGTGTCATAGTGCTAAGACAACAGCATTAAGGGGGAGGACATATGTGTCTAGCTAGTGAAACACACCCGCACAGTCATAAGAGGAAATGGAACACTGCTAAGACCATCAGTGCAATCCAATGTAGCACACATTCCCCAACATAAGCAGTACACACTACCAATGCTGACACCTGTATCGTGCCAATCCAATGCTATACATAGTATATGCTAGATCTCAGCAACATATAGGTGGATGTGAAATATCAGAGACTGGGTCAGTTCTAGATTGTTAGGTGTGGTGCAAGTGCCATCAGAACACCCACAGCCAGTGCAAGGCCACACCATGATAATGGAAGTACACGGAGGGTTGAGAAGTACAATAAGGTGTCAACATACAATTTGGACAGAACCTACACCTAGAGGATGTGACACAGACATTTCCCCAAACTGCCCACACTACATGTGACATGCAGGTGGGGCATAGGCCTGTGAGAATTCTAATATTAATGACAGGAACAATAAACAGGAACCAAGATCTCTATGTTCAACTAATAGGAAGTCAGGAACATCACATTACAAATGCCACAACACAGACACACTAATTGTACAATATCTCATTGCAGAGGACGAAGGCTGTCCTGGGGATTTGCCTGTCTTGGACTTCCCTGATGACATGGATGACGAGCTGACAAACATTAGCCAGCAGACCCTCCAAGATGTCCATGGAACCCTCCAGACCCCACCTTCAGTCGCAAGGAGGGGCACAGAAGTAGCAGCCATCACAGAGGACCCACCATCCCATTAGTACGACCTGCCAGCTCCAACCCAGCTGAGGACTCTGAGGACACTGGTACCACCTTTGAGAGGACTGTAGTTGGAGTACAGGGGGAGCTGCCCAAGGAGGTGCGGGTGGGTATGCAAAATATGGCAGCCAGCCTTGAGGGGATTCGTTCGTGCATGATGTCATCTGCAGAACAGGCAGCAGCCATGCAAGTGCTAACCTCCATCCTGCAAGGTCTACAACAAAGCGTAAGGGAATTCACCACTGCAGTAAGGGAGTTGCCACAACACCTGGCACCCCAAACCTTTCACTGCGTGCACAAATGCAATCATGAACCCCCTCAGGGCCGACCTGGCTGCCTACCACGGTGATGTAGCTGCTATACTTAAGAACCAGCAGCTCCTCCTTGCTGCAGTAATGCCCGTAATAGCCCCACAGTTGGCAGCTACCGGGATTTCTGACTCCACGTCTGCAAACACTGAAGTGTGTGTTGCCCCTTCAAACCCACCACCACCAATGGCAGAGGAGGAGACACACACATCAGAAGATGAAGACGCGGAACAGATCACCTTCACCCGTAGGAGTACCCAGTAGCACAAGTCCATGCCACATGGGCACTGATATCGTAGGTCCTGTGCTTGTTAACATGCCACTCTTACAACAGCTGCTCACATGCACTGTTCCCCAGCACACTGTTTACCTTGACACTATGCTCTGTGATTGTCTCTCACTACCTCATTGGCAATTCATTTTCCTCTGCACTGAATGACACTTCAACCCAGCATGTCCAATGACCTGTCCCATTGTACTTGTGTAGCATCACAATAGAAGGCGTCACACTAATGGACTCACAATCCTGGACTATGTAATTATTGCACTACAGCACTTTAAAGTAAATAGCACTTACACAACCACTTTGTCTCTGTGTAATGTGACACATCAACTGTGTAGGAGATTAGTGATGTATGTCACATGTCAATGGCCATAGAATGTCAATACAACTGTGTTGAAAGATTGTGGGCTGATAACTATGCACTGGGATTTGGATTGTATCATGATCTCTGCTTCCTGATGTAAATTGAAAACTAACAGTATAATGCTGTTATGGAATGAAAAAGTCCACCTCAAGGTATGTATAAGCTGCCAAATACCCTTCAAGACCATCTTTATGTATGTGACATCTGACTATAAACTTTCATCACACACACCAGACAGCAGGAATGCATTGAGAAGTAGCTGTGGTGTTGCTGCCAGTGTGACTGCACATTTGGAATTGTGAGTAACCATGTCAATAATGGGATTCGGTTGCAGGATGGTACACAAATGCAAATACTAAATTGACACTGTTCACCCATGCCAAGGCCCTGATCCCTAAGCATATGACACATACTGTAAAGGAGTACCTAAATATTTATTTAACAGTAAAAAAGGATAATAAAACTAGGCAATACACCTTAACGAACCTAACCTATCCTAACTACACATTACCCACAACTGGCCCTAACTACTCTAATCTAAACTTACTTATCACATTTAACTAAACACACTAAACATCAACCCTCCACCCCCCTTATATGATGGGACACATGTGGGACAACATATACTAACCTAAACACATACTATCTTAACCTAAACAAATTTATATTATTTTGGTATTTATTTTTTTATATATATATTTTTTATACACATACACCCCAACATCATCCAACAAAAAAAACACATGTAATAATATAACCCCCTCCACCCCAACCCACTTATACTAACTAACCTAACACTAAGCCCCCTAAAACCACTAAATATAAGAACCAGGAAAGAGGAGGAAGGGGAGGGAATCATGGCTGGGGGTCCCAAAGTCACAAAATTGCCCTACGCCGGATCTTCTTTATCTCACACAGTCTCCTGCTATTGTGGGACACCTCCTGCTGCAGCCTGTCCATCCTGTGCAACATCCGCTGCATGTCACATCTCATTGCTTGGAATTGGGCATTGTCTATCACTGCAGCTGGGGTTGTCTGTGTGCCACTAGTGGATGGTACTGCTGGTGCTGGTGTCGTGCTTGGAGGGGGAGGTGCTGGAGCTGCTGTTTGTGGGCCTGGAGCTGATGAGGTAGACGGACCTGCAACAGTGGCTGTCATCCTTTGTGCGACTGTGGTCTGAGCGGTTGTGCTGGTGGTGGTGGCTGTTGTGGGCAAGGATGGCCCCCCTTGGGCAAATGCCCTCCAGACCCCTGTGGCTCTCTCATGGCGATAACACCGTGCCATATTGCGGAACCCAGACTCCACATCTAGTATGTGGTGGTAACGCATCGCCCGCCTCTGGAATTCCCTGATCTCATGGGCATTCATGTTGACAGCTGTAAAAATAGAGAAAGCCAAACATTAGTGAACATTATTGTGAGATACATCTATAGATGGTATTCTAACACTTCCTCAAAATTAGCTCAAATAGTCCAAATCACAATACAGATCATAGAATGTCCCTAAGGAATGACAGGCCAACGCATCCTACACATCTACTATCTAACAGCACAGCAATGCTCAAAAAGGTGTGTACCAACTTAAATGATCTGTGCATCATTGTACTGCCATTAGTCACATAACAAATGCTGCAAGTACTCCACATGTCACAGGCCAACTAATGACTATCTTCTGGGTGACAATCAAGGCCCACAAGATCTGTGATTTGTAAATGGAATTGCCTGGATGGTATGCAGTTGCTAATCATGAGGGGGTATCCTAGTTTGGAACAAATTAATGTTGGAAATACATGTCTGTCTTCTACACTGGGATCCTCAGACCAATGTACACATATTTCATAACCCTAACCCTGTGCCTCGGGGGTGATGGACATGCAACACATAATTTCATACATGAAGGACAGCCAGGAAGCTTTGGACAGCTGTCCATGGTCCACAGGTAAGTAGGGCTGCCAGCTAGGATTGACTCAAACATTGGACAATCACATCCACATTTATGTTCCTAATTGCGGACAATTGTCATCATAATTTGATCTCACTAATACCGTTCCAAAACAAGCAAATAGATGCAAGCACCCATCTGGGCTTGAGCTGCATGCACACCTATGACATTTTACTCAAGTGCCACATAAACATAGCACGACATGTGGAGCTAGATGCTGCTAGGAAGTCAAACAGTGAGGCTCAAGTCTGTGGGTGATACTTCGGCATCACTGGTCTGTGTGAATCAGGTTATGACTTGCTGACAAAATCATGAAAATGGCCACCTCCAAATTTATCGTTAGCATAAATGTAGCAACAAATATCACCCTGTTCACCTTCCCATGCCTATAGTTCAGCACTAGAATCCCAAAATATGACTCTCCGCCACTGATTGTCCAACTCAAACATGGAACGAAATGTCAAACTCCAGGCAAGTCACATATCAGATCATGTGCCAGCACATCATACCTTGCAAAGTGTCCAACACACAGGAGTCAATCACACAACAGCTGCAAACACAACACAGAACTAACATATCAACACTTATTGGATATGTCTGGGTCCGCAAATCGAGCGACTTCTCCAATTGTTTAGGGGGCTGGTCCACCTGTAAAACATGGAAGGGTGAAATGTGTTCAATGTCTGCTCACTGTACAAAACTTTGAACAACAAATCACTGTGTGTGACATTTTATATGATAGAGCAGCACCTCAGGCATGTAGACACCCCAACAGACATACTACTGCAAACATGTATTGACCCTGTCCCCCCAGTGAGTGATAGACACACATATGCACACATGCACTGGCCCTAACAATCATGTGGTGCCAAACGTGATTACTCAATTATGTGCATAATTGTTTTCTAGAGGGTACTCCATTTCTTCATTTGTTGTTATGAGAGACATGCAAAGCCACATTGCTGGTGCACTGCAATACCAGTCACTCAGGTATTGTGGCTTGTGCATCAAGGGACAATGAGTTACTGTATGATGCTCATATGGGTTGAGTTTAGTTCAGGAATTTTTATGCTCTCTCTGGTCCATTACATGTGGGCCTGTGTTGCCTGTAGGTTACATATGCTACATTGACAGTGTATCCTGAGCCAGATATGCCCCCTATGACACCAAAATGGCAGGGATCCTGTGTGTTACTTGATGACAATTTTACGCTAAACATGGATTGGCCATTTATCCAAATCAAAACAACAAAGAAATATATGCTGACAGTGTCTAAGTTGGTCATCCGTGACAGAATTAATGGGCACAGGTGTAGTCATTGCACCTGAAATGTGTTACTCAGGGCCGTGTGTACCTATATCAGGTATTGTAGATCACAGTTTGCTACATTTGCCAAGTTGGGTGATCTGTGGTTATATAACGAACTGACACTGTCCCCTAATTGAAACATGGTTTAGCAAATGTCCTACTGTGGCAGTCTTGATGAAGTAGGTCTCAATTTGTACACACCTTGGGAATGGCAGCAGTCACAGGAATGCTTGTCTGCTGATCTTAGCATACACCCATATCTGTGATAACCTTCATACTGAGAAGTTAACAATTGTACCTATGCTGCACTAAATCAGCAGGGGTGTACCAAACGTAAACTAGCAAACTTTTTCGTCACTTTAAATGTATGATGGAAGCAGTCAGGGGTCCCTTGCACAACATCATGTAAATAAATAATTTGTGACCATGCATTCACAAAGTTTAGGGGTTCCATGATGACCCATTAACCTATGAAAATTGCTTGGCTATAAAGTGACACAGATGGCAGATGCATCAGCTCTGTACCAACAATTATGTCTAAGGCAAAATAAAACACACAGGAACAATGAACATAGGGCCAGATCTTTTTTTTTATGTGTAGCATTTGTTTCATGTTTTTACGCTACAGCTATGGAAAGTAGCACCAAACATTTAGATATTATCAAGTGTGCATTACTTTGGCATCCATAATTAATTTAAATGCTGCACAAACCAAGTCAAAATATCAGCCTAAGATATTACCAGAGGTTAGGAAGATCTTTGTACGTATGGCCATGAATACAGTTCAGACATGTATTCAAAATAATTGGGGACTACATTCATTCCTTGCATTAGCATGTGAAATACATCTCATTCCTGGTACACTCACAGGCCATGAATAAAACATTTGTTTGTGCAGCATTACCATCATCTATTCATGTCAAAGCAGCACTAATTTACAAGATCAAGTTGTGTTTTGTAAGTTTGTGCAGCTTTTGATGGTAATGCGTAGCAAATATTGTATAAATTAGGGCCACTGTATGTTCAACTTGCATTCCACATGTCCACAAACATTGCATGCAGCATGTCACCAAATCTGCTACTGTCACTACAGAGCATTTTACTGTACAGATTAGTCTGATTTGTACTCACCAACAGGGCCACCAATCACCACACCCAGGTGGTCCAGCAAGTCTTGCTCTCTGGCCACACGGTCAGCCCAGCGATGTTTGAGTTGGTGGTCGTTGCGCTGGCTGTTGAACACTCTAAGGTGGAACAGCACCTTGGACCACCTGAGCCTCCTCGCCTAGGTGTGATACCCCTGTATCACCCTGCCACCAGCCTCTAACATCAGGGGGAGGAAGTGGCGCACCATCCAAATAAAAGCCCCCAGCTCCTCCTCACCCATTCTCCCCTGACGTGGCCTGCCCAACATCATAAACAAATAATAGGGATAGGAAAGGGAACAGATGGAAATACAGGGAAAGGAGGTATGAAAATGAAACTTAAAGAACCCACAAACAGCCCAACAATACCCCAACTAACAATACCCACTACACACTCCCAACCGTAGAAAGACAAAATTAGAGACACAAAATGACAAAAACACAGTTACAATGAATTACTGAGACAATTACAAAAACAATAGATGACAATTGAAATGGCACACAGCAGACAAAAGCGCAATTTGGACAGACACAACTCTCATCACAGCCACACAGTCTAGAAGAATCACAGACTGCAAAGTGAAAGTGAAAGTACACCCACTGTACCATTTCTGTCAACAAGATATCCTTGTCATACCTGGGGCACTCGTGCTATCCATTTTCTGCTTAGATGCACTCCTTGTCACACATGCTCCTTGCAAAGATAGCTGTTTTCACACTTACTGCTGTCAAGGGTCTGGTCATACATTCCTGTTACCAATACAATAGCACATCCACTGCCTCACGTATGAAACACTTTTTTACCTAATGATTGATGGTGTCTTAGTTGTGTGTTATGTGATGCAATTAACCATGTTGGCAACATGGGTGTGTGTCATAGCTGTAGTCCTCTGATATTGCCCTTCACATGTGAAATAGACAGGGCATATGTCATTTACACTGTGTGTGATGTTGGCTGTACATTCATACCCATCAAATGTCATGTGGCTTTTTCAGTATCCTAATCTGTATTTCTGCAGTGCTCCATGAGCAAAACTCTGATTATGATTCCTACGGATCATGTGATGCATAAAAATTACCCAGAGCATGATTGAGTGATGAAGGTATGTGTTTAATTACATATGATAACAAAGTGGTGATGGTGTCTATAGTTAGAAGAAGTTTTGTACAGTGTGTTGTCTCCGACATAATCCTGCTGCAGTGTTTAGATGGTCCCCCTCATGTTCACGAACAGCATCCTCCTCTTCCTCCTCTTCAGGCATTTGTGGGTCTGGTTCATAGAGAGAAATGTTCCTCCTCACACAAATGTTGTGCAGGATGGCACAGGTCAAAATGATCTTGCAGACCATTTCAGGTGAATATAGAAGGCGGCCTCCGGTGATGTTGAGGCACCGGAATCTGGACTTCAGGATGCCATAAGTCCTCTCTACCATGGCGCGTGTCCCCCGAGCTGCCTCATTATAGGCACTCTCTGATGCTATGCTTGGGTTGGCAAATGGAGTCATGATCCATGGCTGGATCCCATAACCCTGATCAGCTGGAACAGAAAATGAGTGTAAATATTTGGATGTTGGTTGCACCTTTATTATCACTTTGCATGGCAGTTGTTATCTTGTGTCGTCTGTGACTCATCTGTGTTTGTGTTATTGTGTGGGGTCCTAGGCTTTTAGGATGTTCTTTCTCCTTTGGGTTGTTTTAATTATCAAAACTAGTGTTTGGTTGATTGACCTGATATCAGCGGTATATTTGTAAACTTGCAGCTCATTGTGTATCTCCCATGCATTATGTCATGTGAAAGAAGTGTCCATGTGCCTTCACTGGAGGTGACATGATACTTCCACACACACAATTGATTCCACTGTGCTGGTAACACGGTTGCACTACATGGCCTGCACATCCCATCCAATTCAACATATGTAATAGCATGTGAAATACAACAGTGAAGCCCTTTGATTTGGCTAGGTGACAATGTACACCACATCTCCATAAGTTGGCAGCACTGAAGTGTTCACAATTGACAATGCAAAAATATCCCATGTGTGACAAGTTTTATGCAAACATATTTTTGTGCCCTCACCGAGTTGGCTCATGTGCAAACGTGTACCTACACTACTGAACCTGCTCCTGGTAAGCTGGCTAACTTGGTTGTGTGGGTGAAGGTTTAAGTGTCAGAAGGTTCATGTGCCTGTACATCTGTTATGTATATGTGTAATTGTCTCAATACGTATGTGTAGCAGTGTGCACTTTGCAATATTGCCACATCAATATGTGCTCTTAGCACAGTCCACTTCCTTATTGGTAGCGGGCAATGTCACCCCAGGAGTAATGTGAAATGTTGGTACTGCCTCAATGATTCCAGGTCACCTTCATTAGAGTCAGCATCATCATGCTATGTGTCTCATGGTGTTTGACCTGCAGCAAAACACATTACACACCCCTTACACAGTAGCTATTGGTTGGAAGCGTGTGTGATTGAGTGATATTGATGTGATATTGGAAGAATCATCTTCCAAGTTGTACTGCCAGTTAAGGCCATGTCATTGTCACTGTGTGGTTTTAAATTGGTCCCTTGTGGCTCTGGAATGTCATCTGTTGTTATTTGCATCTGTCATTTGTCCATAGATGTGTATCCTATGGGGTCAGGACATCAAACATGATTAGCAGTGTCTTCCTGGCCACGTGTCAATTTAGTGGTGTATGTGTTGTGTGTCCTACAGGGTTGCTGTGCAGTGTGTATATCACTAGGTTTCTGTACTTACCAACAAGTAGGCCATTTCCATATCGTACATCCTGGAAGTGTTGATTGATGGTGCAGTGGCAGAAGATGAATAAATCATGTACACTCCCAGGATACTTTGCCACGATGTTGGTGATCGATCCCCGGTGATCCACAATGGCCTGCACATTGATGGAGTGTGTGTGCTTCCTGTTGCAGTATAGATGCTTGGATGCAGCAGGTGGCACAATCTGTACATGTGTGCAGTCAATGGCACCAAGCAAGTGTGGGAAGTCATTGATTTGATAGGAGCCCTGTTTGGTCTTCTGCTGCTTCTGCTGTGTGTTGGGGAAGCTGATGTGGTTGGGTCTGAGGGAGATGATGGCATCCAGTACCTTGGGAAGGAAGGCAGAGAATGAGGGCTTTGAGATCCCGGCAACCAGGGCACCAGTGGTTTGAAAAGAGCCACTAGCCAACATGTGCAGGACAGCTAGCAGCTTGGTCTCTGGTGGAATGATGTAGGGTGTCTGCAAACTGGGTGCCAACTGTGGCTCAATGTGGCGCAGCAGCTGCTGTACAGCTTGACAGTTTAGTCTGTACCTCTGGATGATATCATGTTCCCTGAGGCCCTGAAGGGTTGTCCTGGTCCGGAGTATCCTCTCCTGCCTTCTGCGTTGCCTTTGGGATCCCTGTTGGTGTGTTGGAAGCTGCTGCTGTTGCTCCTGTGCTCTGCATCTTCGTGCATGCTGAATGAATAGCACCTCCATGTCTTCCTTATGGAGCTCTGATGTTGCTTCTGTGTGTTTTCCTTAAGTACTGGTGTGTTTGCCCCATTTTAACGCCTGCTCTGACCCAGGCGTTCATTTTTGATGCAAATCGGGATGTGCGCCATTTTCCGCCTCCGCCTCCCAGCCGTGCGGCATTTTTGTGCTGTTGGATAAATATGGCGCTCGGGTGTTTAAGTCATTTTTTGGATAGAAACGCCTACCTTGCATGTCATTAACGCAAGGCGGTTTCATGCATCCAGAAAATTACGCACACTGAGATATTTTGACGTTAGCTGGGTCTAGCGTCAAAGTACAAATATGGTCTTAGTTTTGCGCCGAATTTGCATTAAAAAAAATGCAAATCCGGCGCAAGCAGAGTATAAATATGGGCCTAACTGTGCACATCATCTCCACAAGCTTTATTTATTAATTAACTTGGAAGGTTTTGTTGCTAGTAGGGTGGAGTATGCAGGCAATACAGGAATGTCTCTGGTCTGAAAGCTTTTCATATGGGTTTTAAGCCCACAAAACTCCTCTACAATTGCCAACCATTCGCATGTGGGGAAATGCACTTCAACATTTTAAACAATTGCCTCAGCATCAGAGAGCCCATATTTATACAGTTCATCTCTACTCTCTGGCCATAGTGTATAATCAAATGCGTGAAATCCTTGAACTGCCATGGAATTAAAATGTACAAACCTCATGTCAGTGTGCTTAACTACACTGTCATTGAGCTCAATGTCACTTTGGATTGTTGCAGCTGGTGGACAGCAGACTGATAACATTATTTCCCAGCCATCAGTAGAAGTGTTTCCAAACTTATTTTCTGCAGGGTGGTAGTGTTTTTTAAACTGCTGCATGTATTCACTCTACTTACTCTTAAGGCCTACTAGGGTCAATGCACACCTCTCTAAAGCAGATGGAACACGCAATAAAAGCAGTTCATTAGACTGAAAGAATTCTGAAAGCTGAGAAACTGCCTTCAGAACATCTCTCAGGCTGAAAGGGTTTTAAAAAAAAAAAAAAATGTAAAGCTAGTTACAGTTATGATGTACTTTTTTGCCTTAGCAGCAGCAGCATCATTTCCAGCTGCAACCTGGCCCAGGTGTAGAACCACTGTCTGCAGATTTTGTTGCATGGCTGCCAAAGCCCTGGTTTTGCTAGATACCCATCTAACCTGTTTAATATCAGTGAAATGTGCAACATTTCCAGCAATTGTTCTTGAACTTTCTTTGGCATCTCTTCGCTCATAGGACTACACCAGTAAAATTTGAAAATCCCTTTCAAAGTTTCTTCAAACTGACAAATATGGGGTTTGGATTTTACAGCGTCTAGAATCCCAAGCTGAAGTTCCTTTAGTGGAACGGTTGAAGAAAAGGAACGTCTATCTTTAGAAGTGCTTTAACTCCTCCCTTAGATCTCATCATACCTGCAGCTCCACACCTTCAAAATTGACAGCTATTAGTAATGGGCCTGGATATTCTGTAGACCTCATACCTACTAAATCCAAAGATAACATTTGGATTCCTTTAGCTATACCATCCAGAACACCTTGAACATGTGCATGTTCAAGTGGAACAAGATCTGCAAATATAGTGTAGGGTTTCCCATCATTGACTACTCACCAGCACAGTTTACTGTTCTATGATGGCACTATCTGTGCTTCCGTCAGCAATAATGCAAATGAAGCGAGAATTTGAAACTATTTTTTGATGTCCAAGTATATCTGCCTCTCTTTTTACGGTTTGTATAATTTTCTCCTATATCCACACCATCCTGCTTCTTAGCCCTACATATGGTTTCCTTTTCTGAGAGTGGCTTACCTTGGTTTGCAATTAGGTAAGCATTGTTAAACAAGATGGTAAGTTTATTTCTTTCTCTCTACTTCAGCTTTTGCAGTGCTTACATGATGAGGGGCTGCTCTGTAGGGAGACTGGAATTTGAGGTACTCGCTCTGAGAGTCTGAGACTGCAATGCTGTTTCTCTCATTTCCTGGCGGTGCCATGAAACACGTCATATATGCCTTACTAGTTTCAAGAGCTCTAATTGGTTCAATGCATAACTGGTCACATCTACTTGAGAATGCATTTCTACCTGAATAGCTGACTGGTACAGTATGTTATGTTTGGCAAATAGTGCAGTACATTTTTGGTCCTTCTCCTTCCTGGCTTTCCTTCAGGGCTAGCCATGGTCAGGATTCCACCCAGTGAGACTGAAAAACTTGTTTTCTTTTTTTCAGCATCATACTTTTTTTTCTTGCTTATGTTAGGATTATGAGGGGTGGTACAACACCAACCCTCAGTTGGTTCTATTTGGTTTCCTTCTCCTAGCTTTTCATTATTAGTGTATTTACTTCTTTTGATTCCAAAGTTGAAAAGACTTTCCCGAGACATATTTGCCTATCAACAGGACAAAGTGATCAAGTCTGAGACTATGCTTGATTCAGTTTTATACTCTAAGTCCAGAAATATTGAGCTATTTATGGCAATGCCCCTTTCACATAGGAGACGCCAATAAATATAGAGACAGTTTTCCAAACTCTCTGAGAACAAGGGCTGAGGCAGCCTGCTGCAATGAAGCTTTATGCTGCTACTTTTTGTAGTGATTCTGTTTCCTGCCAAGTTGTGAATGTACTGAGTCTGGTGCTACACTGGCTGCACAGTACACCTAGAAGCCAAAAAATGATTTACACTAAGAACAAAGATGTGAGCTTTGGAAAAGGACAGGCTTACCTACATGGGATTCAAATCTACCGTCCTTGTTACATTAAAAAAAAAAAAAAACATTAGAAATTATGTATAATTGACTGCTCAAGAAAGATCGATTAAAAAAAATTAAGGAAATAACGAATGGAAGTAAAGAAGGATAGGAAAGGAAAAATAAGGTAAAAAAAGGGACAAAAGATAAAGAATAAAAGAAGGTAAATAAAGGAACGAGGCAAAAAAAGGAAGAACAAAGGAAAGGCTAAAAAGAAATGAAGAAGTCAAAAAGGAAAGAAAGAAGAATGGTTGGAAGGAAACAGGTTCCTAAAAAGAAATAAAGAAGGCAAAAAGGAAAGAAAGAAGAATGGATGGAAGGAAACAGGTTCCTTAGTAAAAATAAAACAAGATACTAAAAACCAAATTACACCACACCTATGTAAATTAAACTGCTGCAAATTTCCCCCTTTGCTGCCAGGCCTTATCCCCTTAGTGCCAGGCCTCTTTTTGGCTATTTGGGGTAGTTCACGCTTAGGCCCTCATAACGTTTTGTCCACATAAGCTACCCATGCCAAATTTGTGTTTTTTCCCCCCAACATCTTAGGGATTCCAGAGGTAGCCAGAGTTTATGGGTTCCCCTGGAGGAGACCAAAAAATTAGCCAAAATACATCAAAAGGTTTGTTTTAAAAATAAAAAAAAATGGAAAGAAGGGCTGCAGAAGAAGGCTTGTGGTTTTTTCCCTAAAAATGGCATCAACAAAGGGTTTGCAGTGCTAAAATCACCATCTTCCAAGCTTTCAGGAACAGGAAGACTTGAATCAGAAAACCACATTTTTCAACACAGTTTTGGCATTTTACCGGGGCATACCCCATTTTCACTATGTTTTGTACTTTTAACCTCTTTCCAGTTAGTGACAGAAATGGGTGGGAAACCAATAGTGGATCCTGGACAGCTAAACATTTCCGAAAAGTAGACAAAATTCTGAATTAAGCAAGGGGTCATTTGTGTAGATCCTACAAGGTTTTCCTACAGAAAATAACAGCAGAAATAAAAACATATTGAAATTGAGGTGAAAAAACAGCCATTTCTCTCCACGTTTTACTCTGTAACTTTTTCCTTCGATGTTAGATTTTTTTTAAAAGCACTATACCATTACATCTGCAGAACCTTCCTGGTTGCAGGAATATATAGGGCTTTTAGGTTCATCAAGAACCCTACGTACCCAGAGCCATAAAGGAGCTGCACCTTGCAATGGGTTTTTTTCATTCTATACCGGGTATACAGCAATTCATTTGGTGAAATATAAAGAGTGAAAAATAGGTATCATATCAAGGAAACATTTGTGTTTCCAGAATGGGCACAAGATAAGGTGTTGAGAAGTAGTGGTTATCTGCACATCTCTGAATTCCGGGTTTCCCATACTAGCATGTGAATTACAGGGCATTTGTCAAATAGTCTTCTATTTTACACACTGTCTCACATTTGGAAGGAAAACATAAAGAGAAAAACAAGGGGCAATAACACTTGTTCTTCTACTCTGTGTTCCCCCAAGCCACCCAATAAAAATGGTACTTCACTTGCATGGGTAGGCCTAATGCCCGCAAGAGGAAACGCAACATGGACTTATCACATTTTTACATTGAACTCTGACGTGTTTTTTTTTTGGGGAAAGTGCCTAGCTGTGGATTTTAACCTCTAGCTCAACCAACACCTAGGGAAACCTTCCAAACCTGTGCATTGTTAAAAACTAGATAGGTTGGGGAATCCAGGATGGGGTGACTTGTGGGTCTCTCACCAGGTTCTATTACGCGGAATCCTTTGCAAACCTTAAAATTTGGTAAAAAAACACTTTTTCTCACATTTCGGTGACAGAAAGTTCTGGAATCTGAGAGGAGCCACAGATTTCCTTTTAACCAGCATTCCCTCAAGTCTCCCGATAAAAATGGTACCTCACTTGTGTGGGTAAACCTAGTGCCCGTGACAGGAAATGCCCCAAAACACAATATGGACACATCACATTTTCTGAAAGAAAACTGACCTGTTTTTTGGAAAGTGCCTAGCTGTGGATTTTGGCCTATAGCTCGACCAGCACCATGGGAAACCTACCACACTGTGCATTTTTGACAACTAGACACCCAGGAGAATCCAGGATGGGGTGACTGACTTGTGGGGCTCTCACCAGGTTCTGTTACCCAAAATCCTTTGCAAACCTCAAAATTTGGCAAAAAAAACGTTTTTCTTACATTTTGGTGACAGAAAGTTCTGGAATCTGAAAGGAGCCACAACTTTCCTTCCACCCAGCATTTCCCATAGTCTCCTAATAAAAATGGTACCTCACTTGTGTGGGTAGGTCAAGTGTCTGCAACAGGAAATGCCCCAAAACACAACATGGACACATCACATTTTCCCAAGGAAAACTGACCTGTTTTTTGCAAAGGTCCTAGCTGTGGATTTTGGCCTCTAGCTCATCTGGTACCTAGGAAAACCGAGCAAACCTAGACATTTCTGAAACCTAGACACCCAGAAGAAACCAGGATGGGGTGACTTGTGATGCTCTCACCAGGTTCCGTTACCCAGAATCCTTAGCAAACTTCACAATTTGTCAAAAAACACTTTTCCCTCATATTTCCGTGATAGAAAGTTCTGGAATCTGAGGGGAGCCACAAACTTCCTTCCACCCAGCATTCCCCCAGGTCTCCCAATAAAAATGGTGCCTCACTTGAAAGGGTAGGCCTCGTGCCTGCGATAGGAAATGCCCCAAAACAATATGGGCCTGATTACAACTTTGGCGGAGGGGGGTTAATCCGTCCCAAATGTGACGGATAGCCAGCTGACCGTATTACAAGATACCCATCTAACCTGTTTAATATCAGTGAAATGTGCAACATTTCCAGCAATTGTTCTTGAACTTTCTTTGGCATCTCTTCGCTCATAGGACTACACCAGTAAAATTTGAAAATCCCTTTCAAAGTTTGTTCAAACTGACAAATATGGGGTTTGGATTTTACAGCGTCTAGAATCCCAAGCTGAAGTTCCTTTAGTGGAACGGTTGAAGAAAAGGAACGTCTATCTTTAGAAGTGCTTTAACTCCTCCCTTAGATCTCATCATACCTGCAGCTCCACACCTTCAAAATTGACGGCTATTAGTAATGGGCCTGGATATTCTGTAGACCTCATACCTACTAAATCCAAAGATAACATTTGGATTCCTTTAGCTATACCATCCAGAACACCTTGAGCATGTGCATGTTCAAGTGGAACAAGATCTGCAAATATAGTGTAGGGTTTCCCATCATTGACTACTCACCAGCACAGTTTACTGTTCAATGATGGCACTATCTGTGCTTCCGTCAGCAATAATGCAAATGAAGCGAGAATTTGAAACTATTTTTTGATGTCCAGGTATATCTGCCTCTCTTTTTACGGTTTGTATAATTTTCTCCTATATCCACACCATCCTGCTTCTTAGCCCTACATATGGTTTCCTTTTCTGAGAGTGGCTTACCTTGGTTTGCAATTAGGTAAGCATTGTTAAACAAGATGGTAAGTTTATTTCTTTCTCTCTACTTCAGCTTTTGCAGTGCTTACATGATGAGGGGCTGCTCTGTAGGGAGACTGGAATTTGAGGTACTCGCTCTGAGAGTCTGAGACTGCAATGCTGTTTCTCTCATTTCCTGGCGGTGCCATGAAACACGTCATATATGCCTTACTAGTTTCAAGAGCTCTAATTGGTTCAATGCATAACTGGTCACATCTACTTGAGAATGCATTTCTACCTGAATAGCTGACTGGTACAGTATGTTATGTTTGGCAAATAGTGCAGTACATTTTTGGTCCTTCTCCTTCCTGGCTTTCCTTCAGGGCTAGCCATGGTCAGGATTCCACCCAGTGAGACTGAAAAACTTGTTTTCTTTTTTTCAGCATCATACTTTTTTTTCTTGCTTATGTTAGGATTATGAGGGGTGGTACAACACCAACCCTCAGTTGGTTCTATTTGGTTTCCTTCTCCTAGCTTTTTTATTAGTGTATTTACTTCTTTTGATTCCAAAGTTGAAAAGACTTTCCCGAGACATATTTGCCTATCAACAGGACAAAGTGATCAAGTCTGAGACTATGCTTGATTCAGTTTTATACTCTAAGTCCAGAAATATTGAGCTATTTATGGCAATGCCCCTTTCACATAGGAGACGCCAATAAATATAGAGACAGTTTTCCAAACTCTCTGAGAACAAGGGCTGAGGCAGCCTGCTGCAATGAAGCTTTATGCTGCTACTTTTTGTAGTGATTCTGTTTCCTGCCAAGTTGTGAATGTACTGAGTCTGGTGCTACACTGGCTGCACAGTACACCTAGAAGCCAAAAAATGATTTACACTAAGAACAAAGATGTGAGCTTTGGAAAAGGACAGGCTTACCTACATGGGATTCAAATCTACCGTCCTTGTTACATTAAAAAAAAATAAAAACATTAGAAATTATGTATAATTGACTGCTCAAGAAAGATTGATTAAAAAAAATTAAGGAAATAACGAATGGAAGTAAAGAAGGAAAGGAAAGGAAAAATAAGGTAAAAAAAAGGGACAAAAGATAAAGAATAAAAGAAGGTAAATAAAGGAACGAGGCAAAAAAAGGAAGAACAAAGGAAAGGCTAAAAAGAAATGAAGAAGTCAAAAAGGAAAGAAAGAAGAATGGTTGGAAGGAAACAGGTTCCTAAAAAGAAATAAAGAAGGCAAAAAGGAAAGAAAGAAGAATGGATGGAAGGAAACAGGTTCCTTAGTAAAAATAAAACAAGATACTAAAAACCAAATTACACCACACCTATGTAAATAAAACTGCTGCAAATTTCCCCCTTCGCTGCCAGGCCTTATCCCCTTAGTGCCAGGCCTCTTTTTGGCTATTTGGGGTAGTTCACGCTTAGGCCCTCATAACGTTTTGTCCACATAAGCTACCCATGCCAAATTTGTGTTTTTTTCCTCCAACATCTTAGGGATTCCAGAGGTAGCCAGAGTTTCTGGGTTCCCCTGGAGGAGACCAAAAAATTAGCCAAAATACATCAAAAGGTTTGTTTTAAAAATAAAAAAAAATGGGAAGAAGGGCTGCAGAAGAAGGCTTGTGGTTTTTTCCCTAAAAATGGCATCAACAAAGGGTTTGCAGTGCTAAAATCACCATCTTCCAAGCTTTCAGGAACAGGAAGACTTGAATCAGAAAACCACATTTTTCAACACAGTTTTGGCATTTTACCGGGGCATACCCCATTTTCACTATGTTTTGTACTTTTAACCTCTTTCCAGTTAGTGACAGAAATGGGTGGGAAACCCATAGTGGATCCTGGACAGCTAAACATTTCCGAAAAGTAGACAAAATTCTGAATTAAGCAAGGGGTCATTTGTGTAGATCCTACAAGGTTTTCCTACAGAAAATAACAGCAGAAATAAAAACATATTGAAATTGAGGTGAAAAAACAGCCATTTCTCTCCACGTTTTACTCTGTAACTTTTTCCTTCGATGTTAGATTTTTTTTAAAAGCACTATACCATTACATCTGCAGAACCTTCCTGGTTGCAGGAATATATAGGGCTTTTAGGTTCATCAAGAACCCTACGTACCCAGAGCCATAAAGGAGCTGCACCTTGCAATGGTTTTTTTTCATTCTATACCGGGTATACAGCAATTCATTTGGTGAAATATAAAGAGTGAAAAATAGGTATCATATCAAGGAAACATTTGTGTTTCCAGAATGGGCACAAGATAAGGTGTTGAGAAGTAGTGGTTATCTGCACATCTCTGAATTCCGGGTTTCCCATACTAGCATGTGAATTACAGTGCATTTGTCAAATAGTCTTCTATTTTACACACTGTCTCACATTTGGAAGGAAAACATAAAGAGAAAAACAAGGGGCAATAACACTTGTTCTTCTACTCTGTGTTCCCCCAAGCCACCCAATAAAAATGGTACTTCACTTGCATGGGTAGGCCTAATGCCCGCAAGAGGAAACGCAACATGGACTTATCACATTTTTACATTGAACTCTGACGTGTTTTTTTTTTGGGGAAAGTGCCTAGCTGTGGATTTTAACCTCTAGCTCAACCAACACCTAGGGAAACTAGATAGGTTGGGGAATCCAGGATGGGGTGACTTATGGGTCTCTCACCAGGTTCTATTACGCGGAATCCTTTGCAAACCTTAAAATTTGGTAAAAAAACACTTTTTCTCACATTTCGGTGACAGAAAGTTCTGGAATCTGAGAGGAGCCACAGATTTCCTTTTAACCAGCATTCCCTCAAGTCTCCCGATAAAAATGGTACCTCACTTGTGTGGGTAAACCTAGTGCCCGTGACAGGAAATGCCCCAAAACACAATATGGACACATCACATTTTCTGAAAGAAAACTGACCTGTTTTTTGGAAAGTGCCTAGCTGTGGATTTTGGCCTATAGCTCGACCAGCACCATGGGAAACCTACCACACTGTGCATTTTTGACAACTAGACACCCAGGAGAATCCAGGATGGGGTGACTGACTTGTGGGGCTCTCACCAGGTTCTGTTACCCAAAATCCTTTGCAAACCTCAAAATTTGGCAAAAAAAATGTTTTTCTTACATTTTGGTGACAGAAAGTTCTGGAATCTGAAAGGAGCCACAACTTTCCTTCCACCCAGCATTTCCCATAGTCTCCTAATAAAAATGGTACCTCACTTGTGTGGGTAGGTCAAGTGTCTGCAACAGGAAATGCCCCAAAACACAACATGGACACATCACATTTTCCCAAGGAAAACTGACCTGTTTTTTGCAAAGGTCCTAGCTGTGGATTTTGGCCTCTAGCTCATCTGGTACCTAGGAAAACCGAGCAAACCTAGACATTTCTGAAACCTAGACACCCAGAAGAAACCAGGATGGGGTGACTTGTGATGCTCTCACCAGGTTCCGTTACCCAGAATCCTTAGCAAACTTCACAATTTGTCAAAAAACACTTTTCCCTCATATTTCCATGATAGAAAGTTCTGGAATCTGAGGGGAGCCACAAACTTCCTTCCACCCAGCATTCCCCCAGGTCTCCCAATAAAAATGGTGCCTCACTTGAAAGGGTAGGCCTCGTGCCTGCGATAGGAAATGCCCCAAAACATTATGGGCCTGATTACAACTTTGGCGGAGGGGGGTTAATCCGTACCAAATGTGACGGATAGCCAGCTGACCGTATTACAAGATACCCATCTAACCTGTTTAATATCAGTGAAATGTGCAACATTTCCAGCAATTGTTCTTGAACTTTCTTTGGCATCTCTTCGCTCATAGGACTACACCAGTAAAATTTGAAAATCCCTTTCAAAGTTTGTTCAAACTGACAAATATGGGGTTTGGATTTTACAGCGTCTAGAATCCCAAGCTGAAGTTCCTTTAGTGGAACGGTTGAAGAAAAGGAACGTCTATCTTTAGAAGTGCTTTAACTCCTCCCTTAGATCTCATCATACCTGCAGCTCCACACCTTCAAAATTGACGGCTATTAGTAATGGGCCTGGATATTCTGTAGACCTCATACCTACTAAATCCAAAGATAACATTTGGATTCCTTTAGCTATACCATCCAGAACACCTTGAGCATGTGCATGTTCAAGTGGAACAAGATCTGCAAATATAGTGTAGGGTTTCCCATCATTGACTACTCACCAGCACAGTTTACTGTTCAATGATGGCACTATCTGTGCTTCCGTCAGCAATAATGCAAATGAAGCGAGAATTTGAAACTATTTTTTGATGTCCAAGTATATCTGCCTCTCTTTTTACGGTTTGTATAATTTTCTCCCATATCCACACCATCCTTCTTCTTAGCCCTACATATAGTTTCCTTTTCTGAGAGTGGCTTACCTTGGTTTGCAATTAGGTAAGCATTGTTAAACAAGATGATAAGTTTATTTCTTTCTCTCTACTTCAGCTTTTGCAGTGCTTACATGATGAGGGGCTGCTCTGTAGGGAGACTGGAATTTGAGGTACTCGCTCTGAGAGTCTGAGACTGCAATGCTGTTTCTCTCATTTCCTGGCGGTGCCATGAAACACGTCATATATGCCTTACTAGTTTCAAGAGCTCTAATTGGTTCAATGCATAACTGGTCACATCTACTTGAGAATGCATTTCTACCTGAATAGCTGACTGGTACAGTATGTTATGTTTGGCAAATAGTGCAGTACATTTTTGGTCCTTTTCCTTCCTGGCTTTCCTTCAGGGCTAGCCATGGTCAGGATTCCACCCAGTGAGACTGAAAAACTTGTTTTCTTTTTTTCAGCATCATACTTTTTTTTCTTGCTTATGTTAGGATTATGAGGGGTGGTACAACACCAACCCTCAGTTGGTTCTATTTGGTTTCCTTCTCCTAGCTTTTCATTATTAGTGTATTTACTTCTTTTGATTCCAAAGTTGAAAAGACTTTCCCGAGACATATTTGCCTATCAACAGGACAAAGTGATCAAGTCTGAGACTATGCTTGATTCAGTTTTATACTCTAAGTCCAGAAATATTGAGCTATTTATGGCAATGCCCCTTTCACATAGGAGACGCCAATAAATATAGAGACAGTTTTCCAAACTCTCTGAGAACAAGGGCTGAGGCAGCCTGCTGCAATGAAGCTTTATGCTGCTACTTTTTGTAGTGATTCTGTTTCCTGCCAAGTTGTGAATGTACTGAGTCTGGTGCTACACTGGCTGCACAGTACACCTAGAAGCCAAAAAATGATTGTTGGACTTTTGCTTATGCAGGGTCATCCCCAGTCTTTTTGCCTCCTGCCTCCTATTTTTTTCTGACCTGTCGCTGTTGGCTTTTGAACTCTGAGCACTTTCCCACTGCTAACCAGTGCTAAAGTGCATATGCTCTCTGTGTGAAATTGTATGTGATTGGTTTATCCATGATTGGCATATTTGATTTACTAGTAAGTCCCTAGTAAGGTGCACTAGAGGTGCCAGGGCCTGTAAATCAAATGCTACTAGTGGGCCTGCAGCACTGGTTGTGCCACCCACATAAGTAGCTCTGTAATCATGTCTCAGACCTGCCACTGCAGTGTCTGTGTGTGTATTTTTACACTGTAAATTCGACTTGGCAAGTGTACCCACTTGCCAGGCCTAAACCTTCCCTTTTCTTACATGTAAGGCACCCCTAAGGTAGGCCCTAGGTAGCCCCAAGGGCAGGGTGCAGTGTATGGATAAGGTAGGACATATAGTAATGTGGTTTATATGTCCTGACAGTGAAATACTGCTAAATTCGTTTTTCACTGTTGCAAGGACTGTCTCTCTCATAGGATAATATGGGGGCTACCTTTAAATATGATTAAAGCGTAGATTCCCCTAGAGAGTAGATGGACATGTGGAGTTTGGGGTCCCTGAGCTCACAATTTAAAAATACATCTTTTAGTAAAGTTGATTTTAAGATTGTGCGTTTGAAAATCCCACTTTTAGAAAGTGAGCATTTTCTTGCTTAAACCATTCTGTGACTCTGCCTTGTTTGTGGATTCCCTGTCTGGGTCAGTTGACAGTTGGGTTGTTTTTCACCTCACACCAGAAAGTGACACAAAGGGAGCTGGGGTGTAACCTGCATTTCCCGATTAGCCATCTCTGCTAGGAGGGAGGGGTGGAGTGGTCACTCTCATCTGAAAGGACTGTGCCTGCCTCTAACAATGCCGGCTCCAACCCCCTGGTGTGTGTCTGAGGCCTTGCCTGGGCAAGGCAGGATTTCACAAGTAGGTGTGAGTCCCCTTTGAAGAAAGGTGACTTCAAAGACTAAAATGGGTATAAGAAGGGCACCCAAATCTACAGACTTTAGAAACACTTCTGGAATCAAGAGGAACCTCTGCCTGGAGAAGAGCTGTTAGCTGAGGAGGAAGTGCTGCCCTGCCTGTGACTGTGCTTTGTGGAGCTTTCCTGCAGTGCTGCTTCTGCCAGAGTAAGAGGGCAAAGCCTGGACTTTGTGTGCCTTCCATCTTGAGAAGAAATCTCCAAGGGCTTGATCTAGAGCTTGCCTCCTGTTGTTTGAAGTCTCAGGGACAGCAAAGACTTCTCTCTGCCAGCACCTGGAGTCTCTGGAGAGACTCCTACTCTGCCCTGTGGTGCCCATCCAGTTCCTGGGACCCTGAAAGGAGAAGCTGGCAGCCTAAAGACAAGAAAATCCACGCACAGAGCGCCGTGCGGGGAAAAGATCGACGCGAATCCGATCTGCGGCTGAAAAACGACGCGCCGCCCGCTCCGCAGCAGAGAAACGACGCTCGCAGGAAACGCGACCGAAGAATCGACGCACGGAGCAGGAGAAACGACGCGCAGCATCGCTGACGGAGGCTGGGAGATCGCAACCTGCGCGGCTGGACCTTCGACTCATTGTGCGGCTGGATTTTTGACTCTAGTACCGCCGTGCGGAGTTATTTTCGACGCACGCCCGCCCGTGCGGGGTTATTTTTGACGCACACCAGGTACATTTTCACTCTAGCAGCGCTAGTGTGTTTTTAAAACTACTTAAAGACTCTTTTTGATTTTTAATTAATAACTTGACTTGTGTATGGTGGATTTTTGTCGTTTTGGTCTTGTTTTGTTTAGATAAATATTTCCTGTTTTTCTAAACCTGTGTTGTGTCATTTTGTAGTGTTTTCATTAAGTTACTGTGTGTGTTGGTACAAATACTTTACGCCTAGCACTCTGAGGTTAAGCCAACTGCTCTGCCAAGCTACCAAGGGGGTAAGCAGGGGTTAGCTGAGGGTGATTCTCTTTTACCCTGACTAGAGTGAGGGTCTATGCTTGAACAGGGGGTAACCTGACTGTCAACCAAGGACCCCATTTCTAACATTGGTGATCAGCGGTCGGGATTTGGACTTGTATTTGTACTTGACATACAGTGATTAAGTGTACACTACTGTTTTGATCTCAGACCACTACGTGACCACATACTACTTGTTTGGTGATCTTTTGCTTTTTCTCTTAAGGACTCCTTTTTGTTCTACTTCCATGATTTTGCTGATCCCTTGACTGATTCTTTTTACTTCATTGGGAACTTATTTTCTGCATTTGGAACTTTGCACTTGTGACCATCATGTCTCAATCTGGAGATGCAACAGCTGGAGCTGTGTTTGAAATGGAGAAACTGAAGGAGTACTCAGTTGCTCAATTGAAACAGTTCCTTAAAGATCTTGACTGTCCCACTAAGAGCTCCACCAGGGAGGGGGAGCTGCAAAAGGCACAGAGGGCCGGGGTGACAATCAAGAAGGCTGGAGGGCACACAGAGGAGGGGAATGTGGGTGGGGAAGTGCAGAGGATACACAGTGGTGTAGTGGAGGTACCTGTTACGTCTGGGGGGAGGGTCCCCAGGAGGGGTAGCAGGGTGTCGTCTAAGGGTCTGACTCCTAAAGATGTGCAGGACAGACAGGCAGAAAGGGTTCGCCGGTTGGAGGCAGAAAAGTTGAGGATGCAAAGGGAGTATGACAAGTGGGAAAGGGACTTCGAGATACAAAGGATGATTTATGCTTACAAGCTTAAATTGAAACCGCTGGAAGTCATGAGGGCTGAATCCAGCTGGAATGGTGGCAGCAACAATTTTATATCTAGTGCTGCTGAAGAAGTGCACATGCCCAGAGATGTGGTGCCCTACTTGAAGGAGGCAGTTAACACACACCAGGAGGTTCAGGGGTATGAGGTAGCTCCAGTGATGCACAGGGTCCCTGAGGTGGATTGGGGAACTGGCATGGGGAGTCATATTCCTACTGGTGGGAGGGACACTCTACTGACTCTAGGTGGGAGTGACAGGGAGAGGGGTTCCCCCCAGGTAGAAGTCCTGGTTATGGAGTGTGAAGACATCCCAGAAGAGTGTGGGTTGAGTGTCAGGGACAGTCAGGTACTGTCTCACCAGTCTCAGAAGGGTGATGTGGGGTGCTTTTCCAAAGCAGAGTCACTGGATGGTTGGGTGAAGGGTACTTTGGTTAATTCATGTAAGGGGCTGAGTGATGTAATTGCTGGAGAGCATATGTCTAGTCCTTATTTTCCAGAGCTACGCCAACACCAGGTGGAGTGTGAGTTCTCTGACCCCAGGGAGCTTACAATGGAGGCAGACCTCTTGGTGAGTACCAGAGAGTCTGAAGAGGCCTTTGGGGGTGCTCCTGAGAGGAGTGGTCTAGGTATTTCCCAACCAGGAGAGGTAGGGAAGGATTGTAGTGTCCCAGGTAGGTCCCAGTGTAGTGGGATGGGTGAGGGACCCCATGTCCAGTCTCTGAGGAGAGGGAATGGGGATGGGCTGAGGTCCAAGGTGCCCGAGATCCGGTCCCAGGTCCTGGAGGGTTCCATGAGGGAACACCAGGAGGGGAGCCTAGCCTGTACCATAGGGCCATCTGTTGAGGGAGACCCCACAGTGTCAGGAGAACTTGGGGGGGCGGCTGTAGCCAGCGTCCCACCAGTTCTGGTGTCTGGCAGTACCACTCCTAGTGAGGGGGTGCAGAAGTCCAGACAGAGGGTTGAGAGGGGGTTGCGGACCCCAGTGGAGAACCTGGAGGGTCAAGGGTCAGCTCTGAGAGCAGAGCCCCCCAGGAATGACCTTGGTAAGACCATTTCGGGGTTGGGGGGAATCCAGACTCTGTCAGATGGGCAGAGGTCAGGAGACCTGCGCCAGCCAGACTCTTGTGTGGCCCTTGGGGACAGTGTGTCCCTTGAGGGGGGTAAGTGTGCCCCCCTGGAAGTCCTGGTGTGCCAGGCAGTGGTTCAACCGCAGGGTGGTGACCCTGGGTTGGATGACCAGGTTCAGAGGGTAAACTCTGACCTGGTGGGGGGTAGGTATGCCCCCCAGGAAGTCCTGGGTTGCCAGGCAGTGGTCCAGTCTGTGGGTACAGACCCTGGACTGGAGGATCAGGTGCAGGGGGTAAACCCTGACCTGAAGGAGTGGGCGGTTTGCCCAATCACCCCCCCTGGTGTGATTTCAAGGGGTACTCTCCCTGAGGGGGGGGTGCAGAACCCTGAGAGTAGGGACAGGGGAGAAAGAGCCTCACCCCTGGCCCTGGTCCAACCTGAAGGTACAGACCCCAGGTTGGCGGACCAGTTGCAGGTTAACAGCCCTGCACTGGTGGAAGAATTGTGCAGGACTGCTTCTACAAGCACCCTGACAGTTTTTGACTCTGGGGGTGCCGCTTCGGCAGGGAGGGTACAGAGCCCCAGAGGGGAGGACCAGGGTCAGGTTGTCATCCCTGACCTGGTGGAAGAGAGAGTGGTCAAAGGGTGCCAGGCACCTGGGGCTACCGCCCCCCACTCTCCGCAGTCACAGTGGTTGGAGAGGCCTGAGGTCGGGCTCTCATCCCTGACAGTTGTCCGGGGCCACCGTGGCTTGCTGTCCTGGTGGACAGAGTTGCCCCTGGGGGGGGGACGAGAGTCACACCCCGGGGGTGGAGTGGGCAACACCACTGTGTTGGCCCTGGTGGTACTATCTGCCCATTGCAATTCATCTGTGAGCAAAGTAAAGTTAGGGGCTGCACAGATGGTGTCTGTAGATGTGGAGAAGGGTTCCCCCTGGGTTAGCTTAGTGGGCCCTGAGCGTATGGACAGAGGGATCCAACTGGAGTCAGGAAGGCGTAGAACTGGAACATGCCCCTGCTGTTGTGGGCCTGGGTCCTTGTTCTATCGCCCCAATCAGGGAAGTACATCAAGGTATTGATTGTTCTCCCCTGGCTTTAGGCTGGTAGGGGGTCGTGTTGGACTTTTGCTTATGCAGGGTCATCCCCAGTCTTTTTGCCTCCTGCCTCCTATTTTTTTCTGACCTGTCGCTGTTGGCTTTTGAACTCTGAGCACTTTCCCACTGCTAACCAGTGCTAAAGTGCATATGCTCTCTGTGTGAAATTGTATGTGATTGGTTTATCCATGATTGGCATATTTGATTTACTAGTAAGTCCCTAGTAAGGTGCACTAGAGGTGCCAGGGCCTGTAAATCAAATGCTACTAGTGGGCCTGCAGCACTGGTTGTGCCACCCACATAAGTAGCTCTGTAATCATGTCTCAGACCTGCCACTGCAGTGTCTGTGTGTGTATTTTTACACTGTAAATTCGACTTGGCAAGTGTACCCACTTGCCAGGCCTAAACCTTCCCTTTTCTTACATGTAAGGCACCCCTAAGGTAGGCCCTAGGTAGCCCCAAGGGCAGGGTGCAGTGTATGGATAAGGTAGGACATATAGTAATGTGGTTTATATGTCCTGACAGTGAAATACTGCTAAATTCGTTTTTCACTGTTGCAAGGACTGTCTCTCTCATAGGATAATATGGGGGCTACCTTTAAATATGATTAAAGCGTAGATTCCCCTAGAGAGTAGATGGACATGTGGAGTTTGGGGTCCCTGAGCTCACAATTTAAAAATACATCTTTTAGTAAAGTTGATTTTAAGATTGTGCGTTTGAAAATCCCACTTTTAGAAAGTGAGCATTTTCTTGCTTAAACCATTCTGTGACTCTGCCTTGTTTGTGGATTCCCTGTCTGGGTCAGTTGACAGTTGGGTTGTTTTTCACCTCACACCAGAAAGTGACACAAAGGGAGCTGGGGTGTAACCTGCATTTCCCGATTAGCCATCTCTGCTAGGAGGGAGGGGTGGAGTGGTCACTCTCATCTGAAAGGACTGTGCCTGCCTCTAACAATGCCGGCTCCAACCCCCTGGTGTGTGTCTGAGGCCTTGCCTGGGCAAGGCAGGATTTCACAAGTAGGTGTGAGTCCCCTTTGAAGAAAGGTGACTTCAAAGACTAAAATGGGTATAAGAAGGGCACCCAAATCTACAGACTTTAGAAACACTTCTGGAATCAAGAGGAACCTCTGCCTGGAGAAGAGCTGTTAGCTGAGGAGGAAGTGCTGCCCTGCCTGTGACTGTGCTTTGTGGAGCTTTCCTGCAGTGCTGCTTCTGCCAGAGTAAGAGGGCAAAGCCTGGACTTTGTGTGCCTTCCATCTTGAGAAGAAATCTCCAAGGGCTTGATCTAGAGCTTGCCTCCTGTTGTTTGAAGTCTCAGGGACAGCAAAGACTTCTCTCTGCCAGCACCTGGAGTCTCTGGAGAGACTCCTACTCTGCCCTGTGGTGCCCATCCAGTTCCTGGGACCCTGAAAGGAGAAGCTGGCAGCCTAAAGACAAGAAAATCCACGCACAGAGCGCCGTGCGGGGAAAAGATCGACGCGAATCCGATCTGCGGCTGAAAAACGACGCGCCGCCCGCTCCGCAGCAGAGAAACGACGCTCGCAGGAAACGCGACCGAAGAATCGACGCACGGAGCAGGAGAAACGACGCGCAGCATCGCTGACGGAGGCTGGGAGATCGCAACCTGCGCGGCTGGACCTTCGACTCATTGTGCGGCTGGATTTTTGACTCTAGTACCGCCGTGCGGAGTTATTTTCGACGCACGCCCGCCCGTGCGGGGTTATTTTTGACGCACACCAGGTACATTTTCACTCTAGCAGCGCTAGTGTGTTTTTAAAACTACTTAAAGACTCTTTTTGATTTTTAATTAATAACTTGACTTGTGTATGGTGGATTTTTGTCGTTTTGGTCTTGTTTTGTTTAGATAAATATTTCCTGTTTTTCTAAACCTGTGTTGTGTCATTTTGTAGTGTTTTCATTAAGTTACTGTGTGTGTTGGTACAAATACTTTACGCCTAGCACTCTGAGGTTAAGCCAACTGCTCTGCCAAGCTACCAAGGGGGTAAGCAGGGGTTAGCTGAGGGTGATTCTCTTTTACCCTGACTAGAGTGAGGGTCTATGCTTGAACAGGGGGTAACCTGACTGTCAACCAAGGACCCCATTTCTAACAATGATTTACACTAAGAACAAAGATGTGAGCTTTGGAAAAGGACAGGCTTACCTACATGGGATTCAAATCTACCGTCCTTGTTACATTAAAAAAAAATAAAAACATTAGAAATTATGTATAATTGACTGCTCAAGAAAGATCGATTAAAAAAAATTAAGGAAATAACGAATGGAAGTAAAGAAGGAAAGGAAAGGAAAAATAAGGTAAAAAAAAGGGACAAAAGATAAAGAATAAAAGAAGGTAAATAAAGGAACGAGGCAAAAAAAGGAAGAACAAAGGAAAGGCTAAAAAGAAATGAAGAAGTCAAAAAGGAAAGAAAGAAGAATGGTTGGAAGGAAACAGGTTCCTAAAAAGAAATAAAGAAGGCAAAAAGGAAAGAAAGAAGAATGGATGGAAGGAAACAGGTTCCTTAGTAAAAATAAAACAAGATACTAAAAACCAAATTACACCACACCTATGTAAATAAAACTGCTGCAAATTTCCCCCTTCGCTGCCAGGCCTTATCCCCTTAGTGCCAGGCCTCTTTTTGGCTATTTGGGGTAGTTCACGCTTAGGCCCTCATAACGTTTTGTCCACATAAGCTACCCATGCCAAATTTGTGTTTTTTTCCTCCAACATCTTAGGGATTCCAGAGGTAGCCAGAGTTTATGGGTTCCCCTGGAGGAGACCAAAAAATTAGCCAAAATACATCAAAAGGTTTGTTTTAAAAATAAAAAAAAATGGGAAGAAGGGCTGCAGAAGAAGGCTTGTGGTTTTTTCCCTAAAAATGGCATCAACAAAGGGTTTGCAGTGCTAAAATCACCATCTTCCAAGCTTTCAGGAACAGGAAGACTTGAATCAGAAAACCACATTTTTCAACACAGTTTTGGCATTTTACCGGGGCATACCCCATTTTCACTATGTTTTGTACTTTTAACCTCTTTCCAGTTAGTGACAGAAATGGGTGGGAAACCCATAGTGGATCCTGGACAGCTAAACATTTCCGAAAAGTAGACAAAATTCTGAATTAAGCAAGGGGTCATTTTTGTAGATCCTACAAGGTTTTCCTACAGAAAATAACAGCAGAAATAAAAACATATTGAAATTGAGGTGAAAAAACAGCCATTTCTCTCCACGTTTTACTCTGTAACTTTTTCCTTCGATGTTAGATTTTTTTTAAAAGCACTATACCATTACATCTGCAGAACCTTCCTGGTTGCAGGAATATATAGGGCTTTTAGGTTCATCAAGAACCCTACGTACCCAGAGCCATAAAGGAGCTGCACCTTGCAATGGTTTTTTTTCATTCTATACCGGGTATACAGCAATTCATTTGGTGAAATATAAAGAGTGAAAAATAGGTATCATATCAAGGAAACATTTGTGTTTCCAGAATGGGCACAAGATAAGGTGTTGAGAAGTAGTGGTTATCTGCACATCTCTGAATTCCGGGTTTCCCATACTAGCATGTGAATTACAGGGCATTTGTCAAATAGTCTTCTATTTTACACACTGTCTCACATTTGGAAGGAAAACATAAAGAGAAAAACAAGGGGCAATAACACTTGTTCTTCTACTCTGTGTTCCCCCAAGCCACCCAATAAAAATGGTACTTCACTTGCATGGGTAGGCCTAATGCCCGCAAGAGGAAACGCAACATGGACTTATCACATTTTTACATTGAACTCTGACGTGTTTTTTTTTTTGGGAAAGTGCCTAGCTGTGGATTTTAACCTCTAGCTCAACCAACACCTAGGGAAACCTTCCAAACCTGTGCATTGTTAAAAACTAGATAGGTTGGGGAATCCAGGATGGGGTGACTTATGGGTCTCTCACCAGGTTCTATTACGCGGAATCCTTTGCAAACCTTAAAATTTGGTAAAAAAACACTTTTTCTCACATTTCGGTGACAGAAAGTTCTGGAATCTGAGAGGAGCCACAGATTTCCTTTTAACCAGCATTCCCTCAAGTCTCCCGATAAAAATGGTACCTCACTTGTGTGGGTAAACCTAGTGCCCGTGACAGGAAATGCCCCAAAACACAATATGGACACATCACATTTTCTGAAAGAAAACTGACCTGTTTTTTGAAAAGTGCCTAGCTGTGGATTTTGGCCTATAGCTCGACCAGCACCATGGGAAACCTACCACACTGTGCATTTTTGACAACTAGACACCCAGGAGAATCCAGGATGGGGTGACTGACTTGTGGGGCTCTCACCAGGTTCTGTTACCCAAAATCCTTTGCAAACCTCAAAATTTGGCAAAAAAAATGTTTTTCTTACATTTTGGTGACAGAAAGTTCTGGAATCTGAAAGGAGCCACAACTTTCCTTCCACCCAGCATTTCCCATAGTCTCCTAATAAAAATGGTACCTCACTTGTGTGGGTAGGTCAAGTGTCTGCAACAGGAAATGCCCCAAAACACAACATGGACACATCACATTTTCCCAAGGAAAACTGACCTGTTTTTTGCAAAGGTCCTAGCTGTGGATTTTGGCCTCTAGCTCATCTGGTACCTAGGAAAACCGAGCAAACCTAGACATTTCTGAAACCTAGACACCCAGAAGAAACCAGGATGGGGTGACTTGTGATGCTCTCACCAGGTTCCGTTACCCAGAATCCTTAGCAAACTTCACAATTTGTCAAAAAACACTTTTCCCTCATATTTCCATGATAGAAAGTTCTGGAATCTGAGGGGAGCCACAAACTTCCTTCCACCCAGCATTCCCCCAGGTCTCCCAATAAAAATGGTGCCTCACTTGAAAGGGTAGGCCTCGTGCCTGCGATAGGAAATGCCCCAAAACATTATGGGCCTGATTACAACTTTGGCGGAGGGGGGTTAATCCGTACCAAATGTGACGGATAGCCAGCTGACCGTATTACAAGATACCCATCTAACCTGTTTAATATCAGTGAAATGTGCAACATTTCCAGCAATTGTTCTTGAACTTTCTTTGGCATCTCTTCGCTCATAGGACTACACCAGTAAAATTTGAAAATCCCTTTCAAAGTTTGTTCAAACTGACAAATATGGGGTTTGGATTTTACAGCGTCTAGAATCCCAAGCTGAAGTTCCTTTAGTGGAACGGTTGAAGAAAAGGAACGTCTATCTTTAGAAGTGCTTTAACTCCTCCCTTAGATCTCATCATACCTGCAGCTCCACACCTTCAAAATTGACGGCTATTAGTAATGGGCCTGGATATTCTGTAGACCTCATACCTACTAAATCCAAAGATAACATTTGGATTCCTTTAGCTATACCATCCAGAACACCTTGAGCATGTGCATGTTCAAGTGGAACAAGATCTGCAAATATAGTGTAGGGTTTCCCATCATTGACTACTCACCAGCACAGTTTACTGTTCAATGATGGCACTATCTGTGCTTCCGTCAGCAATAATGCAAATGAAGCGAGAATTTGAAACTATTTTTTGATGTCCAAGTATATCTGCCTCTCTTTTTACGGTTTGTATAATTTTCTCCCATATCCACACCATCCTTCTTCTTAGCCCTACATATAGTTTCCTTTTCTGAGAGTGGCTTACCTTGGTTTGCAATTAGGTAAGCATTGTTAAACAAGATGATAAGTTTATTTCTTTCTCTCTACTTCAGCTTTTGCAGTGCTTACATGATGAGGGGCTGCTCTGTAGGGAGACTGGAATTTGAGGTACTCGCTCTGAGAGTCTGAGACTGCAATGCTGTTTCTCTCATTTCCTGGCGGTGCCATGAAACACGTCATATATGCCTTACTAGTTTCAAGAGCTCTAATTGGTTCAATGCATAACTGGTCACATCTACTTGAGAATGCATTTCTACCTGAATAGCTGACTGGTACAGTATGTTATGTTTGGCAAATAGTGCAGTACATTTTTGGTCCTTTTCCTTCCTGGCTTTCCTTCAGGGCTAGCCATGGTCAGGATTCCACCCAGTGAGACTGAAAAACTTGTTTTCTTTTTTTCAGCATCATACTTTTTTTTCTTGCTTATGTTAGGATTATGAGGGGTGGTACAACACCAACCCTCAGTTGGTTCTATTTGGTTTCCTTCTCCTAGCTTTTCATTATTAGTGTATTTACTTCTTTTGATTCCAAAGTTGAAAAGACTTTCCCGAGACATATTTGCCTATCAACAGGACAAAGTGATCAAGTCTGAGACTATGCTTGATTCAGTTTTATACTCTAAGTCCAGAAATATTGAGCTATTTATGGCAATGCCCCTTTCACATAGGAGACGCCAATAAATATAGAGACAGTTTTCCAAACTCTCTGAGAACAAGGGCTGAGGCAGCCTGCTGCAATGAAGCTTTATGCTGCTACTTTTTGTAGTGATTCTGTTTCCTGCCAAGTTGTGAATGTACTGAGTCTGGTGCTACACTGGCTGCACAGTACACCTAGAAGCCAAAAAATGATTTACACTAAGAACAAAGATGTGAGCTTTGGAAAAGGACAGGCTTACCTACATGGGATTCAAATCTACCGTCCTTGTTACATTAAAAAAAATTAAAAACATTAGAAATTATGTATAATTGACTGCTCAAGAAAGATCGATTAAAAAAAATTAAGGAAATAACGAATGGAAGTAAAGAAGGAAAGGAAAGGAAAAATAAGGTAAAAAAAAGGGACAAAAGATAAAGAATAAAAGAAGGTAAATAAAGGAACGAGGCAAAAAAAGGAAGAACAAAGGAAAGGCTAAAAAGAAATGAAGAAGTCAAAAAGGAAAGAAAGAAGAATGGTTGGAAGGAAACAGGTTCCTAAAAAGAAATAAAGAAGGCAAAAAGGAAAGAAAGAAGAATGGATGGAAGGAAACAGGTTCCTTAGTAAAAATAAAACAAGATACTAAAAACCAAATTACACCACACCTATGTAAATAAAACTGCTGCAAATTTCCCCCTTCGCTGCCAGGCCTTATCCCCTTAGTGCCAGGCCTCTTTTTGGCTATTTGGGGTAGTTCACGCTTAGGCCCTCATAACGTTTTGTCCACATAAGCTACCCATGCCAAATTTGCGTTTTTTTCCCCCAACATCTTAGGGATTCCAGAGGTAGCCAGAGTTTCTGGGTTCCCCTGGAGGAGACCAAAAAATTAGCCAAAATACATCAAAAGGTTTGTTTTAAAAATAAAAAAAAATGGGAAGAAGGGCTGCAGAAGAAGGCTTGTGGTTTTTTCCCTAAAAATGGCATCAGCAAAGGGTTTGCAGTGCTAAAATCACCATCTTCCAAGCTTTCAGGAACAGGAAGACTTGAATCAGAAAACCACATTTTTCAACACAGTTTTGGCATTTTACCGGGGCATACCCCATTTTCACTATGTTTTGTACTTTTAACCTCCTTCCAGTTAGTGACAGAAATGGGTGGGAAACCAATAGTGGATCCTGGACAGCTAAACATTTCCGAAAAGTAGACAAAATTCTGAATTAAGCAAGGGGTCATTTGTGTAGATCCTACAAGGTTTTCCTACAGAAAATAAGAGCAGAAATTAAAACATATTGAAATTGAGGTGAAAAAACAGCCATTTCTCTCCACGTTTTACTCTGTAACTTTTTCCTTCGATGTTAGATTTTTAAAAGCACTATACCATTACATCTGCAGAACCTTCCTGGTTGCAGGAATATATAGGGCTTTTAGGTTCATCAAGAACCCTACGTACCCAGAGCCATAAAGAAGCTGCACCTTGCAATGGTTTTTTTTCATTCTATACCGGGTATACAGCAATTCATTTGGTGAAATATAAAGAGTGAAAAATAGGTATCATATCAAGGAAACATTTGTGTTTCCAGAATGGGCACAAGATAAGGTGTTGAGAAGTAGTGGTTATCTGCACATCTCTGAATTCCGGGTTTCCCATACTAGCATGTGAATTACAGGGCATTTGTCAAATAGTCTTCTATTTTACACACTGTCTCACATTTGGAAGGAAAACATAAAGAGAAAAACAAGGGGCAATAACACTTGTTCTTCTACTCTGTGTTCCCCCAAGCCACCCAATAAAAATGGTACTTCACTTGCATGGGTAGGCCTAATGCCCGCAAGAGGAAACGCAACATGGACTTATCACATTTTTACATTGAACTCTGACGTGTTTTTTTTTTTTGGGAAAGTGCCTAGCTGTGGATTTTAACCTCTAGCTGAACCAACACCTAGGGAAACCTTCCAAACCTGTGCATTGTTAAAAACTAGATAGGTTGGGGAATCCAGGATGGGGTGACTTGTGGGTCTCTCACCAGGTTCTATTACGCGGAATCCTTTGCAAACCTTAAAATTTGGTAAAAAAACACTTTTTCTCACATTTCGGTGACAGAAAGTTCTGGAATCTGAGAGGAGCCACAGATTTCCTTTTAACCAGCATTCCCTCAAGTCTCCCGATAAAAATGGTACCTCACTTGTGTGGGTAAACCTAGTGCCCGTGACAGGAAATGCCCCAAAACACAATATGGACACATCACATTTTCTGAAAGAAAACTGACCTGTTTTTTGGAAAGTGCCTAGCTGTGGATTTTGGCCTATAGCTCGACCAGCACCATGGGAAACCTACCACACTGTGCATTTTTGACAACTAGACACCCAGGAGAATCCAGGATGGGGTGACTGACTTGTGGGGCTCTCACCAGGTTCTGTTACCCAAAATCCTTTGCAAACCTCAAAATTTGGCAAAAAAAACGTTTTTCTTACATTTTGGTGACAGAAAGTTCTGGAATCTGAAAGGAGCCACAACTTTCCTTCCACCCAGCATTTCCCATAGTCTCCTAATAAAAATGGTACCTCACTTGTGTGGGTAGGTCAAGTGTCTGCAACAGGAAATGCCCCAAAACACAACATGGACACATCACATTTTCCCAAGGAAAACTGACCTGTTTTTTGCAAAGGTCCTAGCTGTGGATTTTGGCCTCTAGCTCATCTGGTACCTAGGAAAACCGAGCAAACCTAGACATTTCTGAAACCTAGACACCCAGAAGAAACCAGGATGGGGTGACTTGTGATGCTCTCACCAGGTTCCGTTACCCAGAATCCTTAGCAAACTTCACAATTTGTCAAAAAACACTTTTCCCTCATATTTCCGTGATAGAAAGTTCTGGAATCTGAGGGGAGCCACAAACTTCCTTCCACCCAGCATTCCCCCAGGTCTCCCAATAAAAATGGTGCCTCACTTGAAAGGGTAGGCCTCGTGCCTGCGATAGGAAATGCCCCAAAACAATATGGGCCTGATTACAACTTTGGCGGAGGGGGGTTAATCCGTCCCAAATGTGACGGATAGCCAGCTGACCATATTACAAGATACCCATCTAACCTGTTTAATATCAGTGAAATGTGCAACATTTCCAGCAATTGTTCTTGAACTTTCTTTGGCATCTCTTCGCTCATAGGACTACACCAGTAAAATTTGAAAATCCCTTTCAAAGTTTGTTCAAACTGACAAATATGGGGTTTGGATTTTACAGCGTCTAGAATCCCAAGCTGAAGTTCCTTTAGTGGAACGGTTGAAGAAAAGGAACGTCTATCTTTAGAAGTGCTTTAACTCCTCCCTTAGATCTCATCATACCTGCAGCTCCACACCTTCAAAATTGACGGCTATTAGTAATGGGCCTGGATATTCTGTAGACCTCATACCTACTAAATCCAAAGATAACATTTGGATTCCTTTAGCTATACCATCCAGAACACCTTGAGCATGTGCATGTTCAAGTGGAACAAGATCTGCAAATATAGTGTAGGGTTTCCCATCATTGACTACTCACCAGCACAGTTTACTGTTCAATGATGGCACTATCTGTGCTTCCGTCAGCAATAATGCAAATGAAGCGAGAATTTGAAACTATTTTTTGATGTCCAAGTATATCTGCCTCTCTTTTTACGGTTTGTATAATTTTCTCCCATATCCACACCATCCTTCTTCTTAGCCCTACATATGGTTTCCTTTTCTGAGAGTGGCTTACCTTGGTTTGCAATTAGGTAAGCATTGTTAAACAAGATGGTAAGTTTATTTCTTTCTCTCTACTTCAGCTTTTGCAGTGCTTACATGATGAGGGGCTGCTCTGTAGGGAGACTGGAATTTGAGGTACTCGCTCTGAGAGTCTGAGACTGCAATGCTGTTTCTCTCATTTCCTGGCGGTGCCATGAAACACGTCATATATGCCTTACTAGTTTCAAGAGCTCTAATTGGTTCAATGCATAACTGGTCACATCTACTTGAGAATGCATTTCTACCTGAATAGCTGACTGGTACAGTATGTTATGTTTGGCAAATAGTGCAGTACATTTTTGGTCCTTCTCCTTCCTGGCTTTCCTTCAGGGCTAGCCATGGTCAGGATTCCACCCAGTGAGACTGAAAAACTTGTTTTCTTTTTTTCAGCATCATACTTTTTTTTCTTGCTTATGTTAGGATTATGAGGGGTGGTACAACACCAACCCTCAGTTGGTTCTATTTGGTTTCCTTCTCCTAGCTTTTCATTATTAGTATATTTACTTCTTTTGATTCCAAAGTTGAAAAGACTTTCCCGAGACATATTTGCCTATCAGCAGGACAAAGTGATCAAGTCTGAGACTATGCTTGATTCAGTTTTATACTCTAAGTCCAAAAATATTGAGCTATTTATGGCAATGCCCCTTTCACATAGGAGACGCCAATAAATATAGAGACAGTTTTCCAAACTCTCTGAGAACAAGGGCTGAGGCAGCCTGCTGCAATGAAGCTTTATGCTGCTACTTTTTGTAGTGATTCTGTTTCCTGCCAAGTTGTGAATGTACTGAGTCTGGTGCTACACTGGCTGCACAGTACACCTAGAAGCCAAAAAATGATTTACACTAAGAACAAAGATGTGAGCTTTGGAAAAGGACAGGCTTACCTACATGGGATTCAAATCTACCGTCCTTGTTACATTAAAAAAAATTAAAAACATTTGAAATTATGTATAATTGACTGCTCAAGAAAGATCGATTAAAAAAAATTAAGGAAATAACGAATGGAAGTAAAGAAGGAAAGGAAAGGAAAAATAAGGTAAAAAAAGGGACAAAAGATAAAGAATAAAAGAAGGTAAATAAAGGAACGAGGCAAAAAAAGGAAGAACAAAGGAAAGGCTAAAAAGAAATGAAGAAGTCAAAAAGGAAAGAAAGAAGAATGGTTGGAAGGAAACAGGTTCCTAAAAAGAAATAAAGAAGGCAAAAAGGAAAGAAAGAAGAATGGATGGAAGGAAACAGGTTCCTTAGTAAAAATAAAACAAGATACTAAAAACCAAATTACACCACACCTATGTAAATAAAACTGCTGCAAATTTCCCCCTTCGCTGCCAGGCCTTATCCCCTTAGTGCCAGGCCTTTTTTTGGCTATTTGGGGTAGTTCACGCTTAGGCCCTCATAACGTTTTGTCCACATAAGCTACCCATGCCAAATTTGCGTTTTTTTCCCCCAACATCTTAGGGATTCCAGAGGTAGCCAGAGTTTCTGGGTTCCCCTGGAGGAGACCAAAAAATTAGCCAAAATACATCAAAAGGTTTGTTTTAAAAATAAAAAAAAATGGGAAGAAGGGCTGCAGAAGAAGGCTTGTGGTTTTTTCCCTAAAAATGGCATCAACAAAGGGTTTGCAGTGCTAAAATCACCATCTTCCAAGCTTTCAGGAACAGGAAGACTTGAATCAGAAAACCACATTTTTCAACACAGTTTTGGCATTTTACCGGGGCATACCCCATTTTCACTATGTTTTGTACTTTTAACCTCCTTCCAGTTAGTGACAGAAATGGGTGGGAAACCAATAATGGATCCTGGACAGCTAAACATTTCTGAAAAGTAGACAAAATTCTGAATTAAGCAAGGGGTCATTTGTGTAGATCCTACAAGGTTTTCCTACAGAAAATAACAGCAGAAATAAAAACATATTGAAATTGAGGTGAAAAAACAGCCATTTCTCTCCACGTTTTACTCTGTAACTTTTTCCTTCGATGTTAGATTTTTAAAAGCACTATACCATTACATCTGCAGAACCTTCCTGGTTGCAGGAATATATAGGGCTTTTAGGTTCATCAAGAACCCTACGTACCCAGAGCCATAAAGGAGCTGCACCTTGCAATGGGTTTTTTTCATTCTATACCGGGTATACAGCAATTCATTTGGTGAAATATAAAGAGTGAAAAATAGGTATCATATCAAGGAAACATTTGTGTTTCCAGAATGGGCACAAGATAAGGTGTTGAGAAGTAGTGGTTATCTGCACATCTCTGAATTCCGGGTTTCCCATACTAGCATGTGAATTACAGGGCATTTGTCAAATAGTCTTCTATTTTACACACTGTCTCACATTTGGAAGGAAAACATAAAGAGAAAAACAAGGGGCAATGTAAAGAAATGGCTCCCTGTTGCAGTTACCCCCCACTTTTTGCCTGATACTGATGCTGACTTGACTGAGAAGAGTGCTGGGACCCTGCTAACCAGGCCCCAGCACCAGTGTTCCTTCACCTAAAATGTACCATTGTATCCACAATTGGCACACCCTGGCATTCAGATAAGTCCCTTGTAACTGGTACTTCTAGTACCAAGGGCCCTGATGCCAAGAAAGGTCTCTAAGGGCTGCAGCATGTCTTATGCCACCCTAGAGACCCCTCACTCAGCACAGACACACTGCTTACAAGCCTGTGTGTGCTAGTGAGAACAAAATGAGTAAGTCGACATGGCACTCCCCTCAGGGTGCCATGCCAGCCTCTCACTGCCTATGCAGTATAGGTAAGACACCCCTCTAGCAGGCCTTACAGCCCTAAGGCAGGGTGCACTATACCATAGGTGAGGGTACCAGTGCATAAGCACTGTGCCCCTACAGTGTCTAAGCAAAACCTTAGACATTGTAAGTGCAGGGTAGCCATAAGAGTATATGGTCTGGGAGTCTGTTTTACACGAACTCCACAGCACCATAATGGCTACACTGAAAACTGGGAAGTTTGGTATCAAACTTCTCAGCACAATAAATGCACACTGATGCCAGTGTACATTTTATTGTAAAATACACCACAGAGGGCACCTTAGAGGTGCCCCCTGAAACTTAACCAACTATCTGTGTAGGCTGACTGGTTCCAGCAGCCTGCCACACTAGAGACATGTTGCTGGCCCCATGGGGAGAGTGCCTTTGTCACTCTGAGGCCAGTAACAAAGCCTGCACTGGGTGGAGATGCTAACACCTCCCCCAGGCAGGAGCTGTAACACCTGGCGGTGAGCCTCAAAGGCTCACCCCTTTGTCACAGCCCAGCAGGGCACTCCAGCTTAGTGGAGTTGCCCGCCCCCTCCGGCCACGGCCCCCACTTTTGGCGGCAAGGCTGGAGGGAACAAAGAAAGCAACAAGGAGGAGTCACTGGCCAGTCAGGACAGCCCCTAAGGTGTCCTGAGCTGAAGTGACTCTAACTTTTAGAAATCCTCCATCTTGCAGATGGAGGATTCCCCCAATAGGGTTAGGATTGTGACCCCCTCCCCTTGGGAGGAGGCACAAAGAGGGTGTACCCACCCTCAGGGCTAGTAGCCATTGGCTACTAACCCCCCAGACCTAAACACGCCCTTAAATTTAGTATTTAAGGGCTACCCTGAACCCTAGAAAATTAGATTCCTGCAAACTACAAGAAGAAGGACTGCCTAGCTGAAAACCCCTGCAGCGGAAGACCAGAAGACGACAACTGCCTTGGCTCCAGAAACTCACCGGCCTGTCTCCTGCCTTCCAAAGATCCTGCTCCAGCGACGCCTTCCAAAGGGACCAGCGACCTCGACATCCTCTGAGGACTGCCCCTACTTCGAAAAGACAAGAAACTCCCGAGGACAGCGGACCTGCTCCAAGAAAAGCTGCAACTTTGTTTCCAGCAACTTTAAAGATCCCTGCAAGCTCCCCGCAAGAAGCGTGAGACTTGCAACACTGCACCCGGCGACCCCGACTCGGCTGGTGGCGATCCAACACCTCAGGAGGGACCCCAGGACTACTCTAAGACTGTGAGTACAAAAACCTGTCCCCCCTGAGCCCCCACAGCGCCGCCTGCAGAGGGAATCCCGAGGCTTCCCCTGACCGCGACTCTTTGAACCTAAAGTCCCGACGCCTGGGAGAGACCCTGCACCCGCAGCCCCCAGGACCTGAAGGACCGGACTTTCACTGGAGAAGTGACCCCCAGGAGTCCCTCTCCCTTGCCCAAGTGGAGGTTTCCCCGAGGAATCCCCCCCTTGCCTGCCTGCAGCGCTGAAGAGATCCCGAGATCTCTCATAGACTAACATTGAAAACCCGACGCTTGTTTCTACACTGCACCCGGCCGCCCCCGCGCTGCTGAGGGTGAAATTTCTGTGTGGGCTTGTGTCCCCCCCGGTGCCCTACAAAACCCCCCTGGTCTGCCCTCCGAAGACGCGGGTACTTACCTGCAAGCAGACCGGAACCGGGGCACCCCCTTCTCTCCATTCTAGCCTATGTGTTTTGGGCACCACTTTGAACTCTGCACCTGACCGGCCCTGAGCTGCTGGTGTGGTGACTTTGGGGTTGCTCTGAACCCCCAACGGTGGGCTACCTTGGACCAAGAACTGAACCCTGTAAGTGTCTTACTTACCTGGTAAAACTAACAAATACTTACCTCCCCTAGGAACTGTGAAAATTGCACTAAGTGTCCACTTTTAAAACAGCTATTTGTGAATAACTTGAAAAGTATACATGCAATTTTGATGATTTGAAGTTCCTAAAGTACTTACCTGCAATACCTTTCGAATGAGCTATTACATGTAGAATTTGAACCTGTGGTTCTTAAAATAAACTAAGAAAAGATATTTTTCTATATAAAAACCTATTGGCTGGATTTGTCTCTGAGTGTGTGTACCTCATTTATTGTCTATGTGTATGTACAACAAATGCTTAACACTACTCCTTGGATAAGCCTACTGCTCGACCACACTACCACAAAATAGAGCATTAGTATTATCTATTTTTACCACTATTTTACCTCTAAGGGGAACCCTTGGACTCTGTGCATGCTATTCCTTACTTTGAAATAGCACATACAGAGCCAACTTCCTACATTGGTGGATCAGCGGTGGGGTACAAGACTTTGCATTTGCTGGACTACTCAGCCAATACCTGATCACACGACAAATTCCAAAATTGTCATTAGAAATTGATTTTTGCAATTTGAAAAGTTTTCTAAATTCTTAAAAGACCTGCTAGGGCCTTGTGTTAGATCCTGTTTAGCATTTCTTTTAGAGTTTAAAAGTTTGTAAAAGTTTGAATTAGATTCTAGAACCAGTTGTAGATTCTTAAAAAGTATTCCAACTTTTAGAAGCAAAATGTCTAGCACAGATGTGAATGTGGTGGAACTCGACACCACACCTTACCTCCATCTACAGATGAGAGAGCTAAGGTCACTCTGTAAACTAAAGAAAATAGCAATGGGCCCCAAACCTACCAAAGTACAGCTCCAGGAGCTTTTGGCAGAGTTTGAAAAGGCCAACCCCTCTGAGGATGGCAACTCAGAGGATGAAGATAGTGACTTGGAGGGAAATTCCCCCCCTCCAGTCCTACTTAGGGAGAGCAGGGCTTCTCAAGCCCTGACTCCACAAATAATAGTCAGAGATGCTGGTTCCCTCACAGGAGGGACCAACAACTCTGAAATCACTGAGGATAACTCCAGTGAAGAGGACATCCAGTTAGCCAGGATGGCCAAAAGATTGGCTTTGGAAAGACAGATCCTAGCCATAGAGAGGGAAAGACAAGAGATGGGCCTAGGACCCATCAATGGTGGCAGCAACATAAATAGGGTCAGAGATTCTCCTGACATGTTGAAAATCCCCAAAGGGATCGTAACAAAATATGAAGATGGTGATGACATCACCAAATGGTTCACAGCTTTTGAGAGGGCTTGTGTAACCAGAAAAGTGAACAGATCTCACTGGGGTGCTCTCCTTTGGGAAATGTTCACTGGAAAGTGTAGGGATAGACTCCTCACACTCTCTGGAAAAGATGCAGAATCTTATGACCTCATGAAGGGTACCCTGATTGAGGGCTTTGGATTCTCCACTGAGGAGTATAGAATTAGGTTCAGGGGGGCTCAAAAATCCTCGAGCCAGACCTGGGTTGATTTTGTAGACTACTCAGTAAAAACACTAGATGGTTGGTTAACTGGAAATGAAGTGTGTGACTATGTTGGGCTTTATAATTTGTTTATGAAAGAACACATTTTAAGTAACTGCTTCAATGAAAAGTTGCATCAGTATCTGGTAGACCTAGGTCCAATTTCTCCCCAAGAATTGGGAAAGAAGGCAGACCACTGGGTCAAGACTAGGGTAACCAAAACTTCCACTGGGGGTGACCAAAAGAAAGGGGTTACAAAAACTCCCCAGGAGAAAGTGGGTGACACTAGAAACAAAGAAAAAGAGTCCTCTGTAGGCCCCCAAAAACCAGAACAGGTGGGTGGGCCCCAAGACACAACCCAAAACAAAGGTGGGTACCAGGGTAAGAACTGGGATGCCACTAAGGCATGGTGCCACAACTGTAAACAGTCTGGGCACCACACCAAGGACACTTCTTGTCCCAAAAACAAACCCCAGAACAAAATTCCAGGGGTAACCAGTGTAGCCATGGGAGATGACTCCTCAGATGAGGAGGTCTTCATAGCCTTCAACTGGAAACAGGGCCCAACAGGTGAGTTGGAGATTCCAGAGGGAAGTAGACACTTCCACCACCTACTGGTGAATGGAATCCCAACCACTGCCCTGAGAGACACTTGTGCCAGTCACACTATTGTGCATGACAGGCTGGTGCTCTCAAACCAGTACATCCCAGGTGAGACTGCCAGGGTAAGAGTTAGCCTAGACAGGGTCACTAAGAGGCCTGTGGCTTTAGTGCCCATAGAAGTGGGTGGCACTCTTAGCTGGAGAAGGGTAGTAGTCAGTACAGACCTCCCCCTTGATTGTCTCCTTGGAAATGACTACCCAGAGGTTAGTCAGAGCCCAAGAGAGAAACTGGTCCAGTGCCAGTCCTCTCCCAAGGATTCTGGAAGTCCTGCCTCTGCAGTAAATGCAAGCAGGCCCCAGAAGAAGAAGAAAAGAAAACAGAGTAGGAAGGGTGGACAACCTTTAGCCAAGGTTACAGCAAGCCAAGGAGATTCTGCTCCAGTAAGGGAGAACTCCAAAAATGGCCCTGATAAAGTCCAACCTGACCCACAAGAAGTCCTGGCTAGTCAGGCAACTGTTAAACCTGAGTGGGTGGCTCCTCAGCTAACAGAAGAAAGAGTGGAAGAAGGGTGTTTACTACAAGATGTGGTAACCCCCCACTCCAATACAGCAGACAGGCAACCTGAACCCAAAGAAGCCTGTAACTTAGCCCCTTCCCTTTTAGGTGAAGAGCTAAAGGTGTGGTTCTGGGCACTGACAGCTGTCAGTGGCCTCTGCTGGGTGTTAGCCTTTATGGCTGCACTATCCTTAGCATGGTGGTCTGACCCCATGCCAAATAGCAAGTTAGGCCCCCTGACCCTATTGGTCATGGTGGGGTTACTCCAGCTCTGGGTAACCTCTCTGGGTAAGCTAGGGGTAACCCTGGCCAAGATAAGATTAGCAGAGGTGGATACCTCTAAACCCAAAATAAAAAGAATGGGTGGAGACATTGAAGAGGCAGACAAGAGGCAATTCAGACTAGGTCCTATCACTGTGGAAGTGGGTCAGTTCCCCAAAGGGAATGACCTGAACAGAAGGATGTAAGGCAGAGTAGGCCCTGCAACTAACCAGCCTATTTCTCCTACTCTTCCTCGCCTGACAGACTAGGAAGACTCTCCCAGCTTGGGCTGAGTCTCCTGGCCTGTGGGCTGGGGGGGGCTTGTGTAAAGAAATGGCTCCCTGTTGCAGTTACCCCCCACTTTTTGCCTGATACTGATGCTGACTTGACTGAGAAGAGTGCTGGGACCCTGCTAACCAGGCCCCAGCACCAGTGTTCCTTCACCTAAAATGTACCATTGTATCCACAATTGGCACACCCTGGCATTCAGATAAGTCCCTTGTAACTGGTACTTCTAGTACCAAGGGCCCTGATGCCAAGAAAGGTCTCTAAGGGCTGCAGCATGTCTTATGCCACCCTAGAGACCCCTCACTCAGCACAGACACACTGCTTACAAGCCTGTGTGTGCTAGTGAGAACAAAATGAGTAAGTCGACATGGCACTCCCCTCAGGGTGCCATGCCAGCCTCTCACTGCCTATGCAGTATAGGTAAGACACCCCTCTAGCAGGCCTTACAGCCCTAAGGCAGGGTGCACTATACCATAGGTGAGGGTACCAGTGCATAAGCACTGTGCCCCTACAGTGTCTAAGCAAAACCTTAGACATTGTAAGTGCAGGGTAGCCATAAGAGTATATGGTCTGGGAGTCTGTTTTACACGAACTCCACAGCACCATAATGGCTACACTGAAAACTGGGAAGTTTGGTATCAAACTTCTCAGCACAATAAATGCACACTGATGCCAGTGTACATTTTATTGTAAAATACACCACAGAGGGCACCTTAGAGGTGCCCCCTGAAACTTAACCAACTATCTGTGTAGGCTGACTGGTTCCAGCAGCCTGCCACACTAGAGACATGTTGCTGGCCCCATGGGGAGAGTGCCTTTGTCACTCTGAGGCCAGTAACAAAGCCTGCACTGGGTGGAGATGCTAACACCTCCCCCAGGCAGGAGCTGTAACACCTGGCGGTGAGCCTCAAAGGCTCACCCCTTTGTCACAGCCCAGCAGGGCACTCCAGCTTAGTGGAGTTGCCCGCCCCCTCCGGCCACGGCCCCCACTTTTGGCGGCAAGGCTGGAGGGAACAAAGAAAGCAACAAGGAGGAGTCACTGGCCAGTCAGGACAGCCCCTAAGGTGTCCTGAGCTGAAGTGACTCTAACTTTTAGAAATCCTCCATCTTGCAGATGGAGGATTCCCCCAATAGGGTTAGGATTGTGACCCCCTCCCCTTGGGAGGAGGCACAAAGAGGGTGTACCCACCCTCAGGGCTAGTAGCCATTGGCTACTAACCCCCCAGACCTAAACACGCCCTTAAATTTAGTATTTAAGGGCTACCCTGAACCCTAGAAAATTAGATTCCTGCAAACTACAAGAAGAAGGACTGCCTAGCTGAAAACCCCTGCAGCGGAAGACCAGAAGACGACAACTGCCTTGGCTCCAGAAACTCACCGGCCTGTCTCCTGCCTTCCAAAGATCCTGCTCCAGCGACGCCTTCCAAAGGGACCAGCGACCTCGACATCCTCTGAGGACTGCCCCTACTTCGAAAAGACAAGAAACTCCCGAGGACAGCGGACCTGCTCCAAGAAAAGCTGCAACTTTGTTTCCAGCAACTTTAAAGATCCCTGCAAGCTCCCCGCAAGAAGCGTGAGACTTGCAACACTGCACCCGGCGACCCCGACTCGGCTGGTGGCGATCCAACACCTCAGGAGGGACCCCAGGACTACTCTAAGACTGTGAGTACAAAAACCTGTCCCCCCTGAGCCCCCACAGCGCCGCCTGCAGAGGGAATCCCGAGGCTTCCCCTGACCGCGACTCTTTGAACCTAAAGTCCCGACGCCTGGGAGAGACCCTGCACCCGCAGCCCCCAGGACCTGAAGGACCGGACTTTCACTGGAGAAGTGACCCCCAGGAGTCCCTCTCCCTTGCCCAAGTGGAGGTTTCCCCGAGGAATCCCCCCCTTGCCTGCCTGCAGCGCTGAAGAGATCCCGAGATCTCTCATAGACTAACATTGAAAACCCGACGCTTGTTTCTACACTGCACCCGGCCGCCCCCGCGCTGCTGAGGGTGAAATTTCTGTGTGGGCTTGTGTCCCCCCCGGTGCCCTACAAAACCCCCCTGGTCTGCCCTCCGAAGACGCGGGTACTTACCTGCAAGCAGACCGGAACCGGGGCACCCCCTTCTCTCCATTCTAGCCTATGTGTTTTGGGCACCACTTTGAACTCTGCACCTGACCGGCCCTGAGCTGCTGGTGTGGTGACTTTGGGGTTGCTCTGAACCCCCAACGGTGGGCTACCTTGGACCAAGAACTGAACCCTGTAAGTGTCTTACTTACCTGGTAAAACTAACAAATACTTACCTCCCCTAGGAACTGTGAAAATTGCACTAAGTGTCCACTTTTAAAACAGCTATTTGTGAATAACTTGAAAAGTATACATGCAATTTTGATGATTTGAAGTTCCTAAAGTACTTACCTGCAATACCTTTCGAATGAGCTATTACATGTAGAATTTGAACCTGTGGTTCTTAAAATAAACTAAGAAAAGATATTTTTCTATATAAAAACCTATTGGCTGGATTTGTCTCTGAGTGTGTGTACCTCATTTATTGTCTATGTGTATGTACAACAAATGCTTAACACTACTCCTTGGATAAGCCTACTGCTCGACCACACTACCACAAAATAGAGCATTAGTATTATCTATTTTTACCACTATTTTACCTCTAAGGGGAACCCTTGGACTCTGTGCATGCTATTCCTTACTTTGAAATAGCACATACAGAGCCAACTTCCTACAGGCAATAACACTTGTTCTTCTACTCTGTGTTCCCCCAAGCCACCCAATAAAAATGGTACTTCACTTGCATGGGTAGGCCTAATGCCCGCAAGAGGAAACGCAACATGGACTTATCACATTTTTACATTGAACTCTGACGTGTTTTTTTGGGGGGAAAGTGCCTAGCTGTGGATTTTAACCTCTAGCTCAACCAACACCTAGGGAAACCTTCCAAACCTGTGCATTGTTAAAAACTAGATAGGTTGGGGAATCCAGGATGGGGTGACTTGTGGGTCTCTCACCAGGTTCTATTATGCGGAATCCTTTGCAAACCTTAAAATTTGGTAAAAAAACACTTTTTCTCACATTTCGGTGACAGAAAGTTCTGGAATCTGAGAGGAGCCACAGATTTCCTTTTAACCAGCATTCCCTCAAGTCTCCCGATAAAAATGGTACCTCACTTGTGTGGGTAAACCTAGTGCCCGTGACAGGAAATGCCCCAAAACACAATATGGACACATCACATTTTCTGAAAGAAAACTGACCTGTATTTTGGAAAGTGCCTAGCTGTGGATTTTGGCCTATAGCTCGACCAGCACCATGGGAAACCTACCACACTGTGCATTTTTGACAACTAGACACCCAGGAGAATCCAGGATGGGGTGACTGACTTGTGGGGCTCTCACCAGGTTCTGTTACCCAAAATCCTTTGCAAACCTCAAAATTTGGCAACAAAAACGTTTTTCTTACATTTTAGTGACAGAAAGTTCTGGAATCTGAAAGGAGCCAAAACTTTCCTTCCACCCAGCATTTCCCATAGTCTCCTAATAAAAATGGTACCTCACTTGTGTGGGTAGGTCAAGTGTCTGCAACAGGAAATGCCCCAAAACACAACATGGACACATCACATTTTCCCAAGGAAAACTGACCTGTTTTTTGCAAAGGTCCTAGCTGTGGATTTTGGCCTCTAGCTCATCTGGTACCTAGGAAAACCGAGCAAACCTAGACATTTCTGAAACCTAGACACCCAGAAGAAACCAGGATGGGGTGACTTGTGATGCTCTCACCAGGTTCCGTTACCCAGAATCCTTAGCAAACTTCACAATTTGTCAAAAAACACTTTTCCCTCATATTTCCGTGATAGAAAGTTCTGGAATCTGAGGGGAGCCACAAACTTCCTTCCACCCAGCATTCCCCCAGGTCTCCCAATAAAAATGGTGCCTCACTTGAAAGGGTAGGCCTCGTGCCTGCGACAGGAAATGCCCCAAAACAATATGGGCCTGATTACAACTTTGGCGGAGGGGGGTTAATCCGTCCCAAATGTGACGGATAGCCAGCTGACCATATTACAAGATACCCATCTAACCTGTTTAATATCAGTGAAATGTGCAACATTTCCAGCAATTGTTCTTGAACTTTCTTTGGCATCTCTTCGCTCATAGGACTACACCAGTAAAATTTGAAAATCCCTTTCAAAGTTTGTTCAAACTGACAAATATGGGGTTTGGATTTTACAGCGTCTAGAATCCCAAGCTGAAGTTCCTTTAGTGGAACGGTTGAAGAAAAGGAACGTCTATCTTTAGAAGTGCTTTAACTCCTCCCTTAGATCTCATCATACCTGCAGCTCCACACCTTCAAAATTGACGGCTATTAGTAATGGGCCTGGATATTCTGTAGACCTCATACCTACTAAATCCAAAGATAACATTTGGATTCCTTTAGCTATACCATCCAGAACACCTTGAGCATGTGCATGTTCAAGTGGAACAAGATCTGCAAATATAGTGTAGGGTTTCCCATCATTGACTACTCACCAGCACAGTTTACTGTTCAATGATGGCACTATCTGTGCTTCCGTCAGCAATAATGCAAATGAAGCGAGAATTTGAAACTATTTTTTGATGTCCAAGTATATCTGCCTCTCTTTTTACGGTTTGTATAATTTTCTCCCATATCCACACCATCCTTCTTCTTAGCCCTACATATGGTTTCCTTTTCTGAGAGTGGCTTACCTTGGTTTGCAATTAGGTAAGCATTGTTAAACAAGATGGTAAGTTTATTTCTTTCTCTCTACTTCAGCTTTTGCAGTGCTTACATGATGAGGGGCTGCTCTGTAGGGAGACTGGAATTTGAGGTACTCGCTCTGAGAGTCTGAGACTGCAATGCTGTTTCTCTCATTTCCTGGCGGTGCCATGAAACACGTCATATATGCCTTACTAGTTTCAAGAGCTCTAATTGGTTCAATGCATAACTGGTCACATCTACTTGAGAATGCATTTCTACCTGAATAGCTGACTGGTACAGTATGTTATGTTTGGCAAATAGTGCAGTACATTTTTGGTCCTTCTCCTTCCTGGCTTTCCTTCAGGGCTAGCCATGGTCAGGATTCCACCCAGTGAGACTGAAAAACTTGTTTTCTTTTTTTCAGCATCATACTTTTTTTTCTTGCTTATGTTAGGATTATGAGGGGTGGTACAACACCAACCCTCAGTTGGTTCTATTTGGTTTCCTTCTCCTAGCTTTTCATTATTAGTATATTTACTTCTTTTGATTCCAAAGTTGAAAAGACTTTCCCGAGACATATTTGCCTATCAGCAGGACAAAGTGATCAAGTCTGAGACTATGCTTGATTCAGTTTTATACTCTAAGTCCAAAAATATTGAGCTATTTATGGCAATGCCCCTTTCACATAGGAGACGCCAATAAATATAGAGACAGTTTTCCAAACTCTCTGAGAACAAGGGCTGAGGCAGCCTGCTGCAATGAAGCTTTATGCTGCTACTTTTTGTAGTGATTCTGTTTCCTGCCAAGTTGTGAATGTACTGAGTCTGGTGCTACACTGGCTGCACAGTACACCTAGAAGCCAAAAAATGATTTACACTAAGAACAAAGATGTGAGCTTTGGAAAAGGACAGGCTTACCTACATGGGATTCAAATCTACCGTCCTTGTTACATTAAAAAAAATTAAAAACATTTGAAATTATGTATAATTGACTGCTCAAGAAAGATCGATTAAAAAAAATTAAGGAAATAACGAATGGAAGTAAAGAAGGAAAGGAAAGGAAAAATAAGGTAAAAAAAGGGACAAAAGATAAAGAATAAAAGAAGGTAAATAAAGGAACGAGGCAAAAAAAGGAAGAACAAAGGAAAGGCTAAAAAGAAATGAAGAAGTCAAAAAGGAAAGAAAGAAGAATGGTTGGAAGGAAACAGGTTCCTAAAAAGAAATAAAGAAGGCAAAAAGGAAAGAAAGAAGAATGGATGGAAGGAAACAGGTTCCTTAGTAAAAATAAAACAAGATACTAAAAACCAAATTACACCACACCTATGTAAATAAAACTGCTGCAAATTTCCCCCTTCGCTGCCAGGCCTTATCCCCTTAGTGCCAGGCCTTTTTTTGGCTATTTGGGGTAGTTCACGCTTAGGCCCTCATAACGTTTTGTCCACATAAGCTACCCATGCCAAATTTGCGTTTTTTTCCCCCAACATCTTAGGGATTCCAGAGGTAGCCAGAGTTTCTGGGTTCCCCTGGAGGAGACCAAAAAATTAGCCAAAATACATCAAAAGGTTTGTTTTAAAAATAAAAAAAAATGGGAAGAAGGGCTGCAGAAGAAGGCTTGTGGTTTTTTCCCTAAAAATGGCATCAACAAAGGGTTTGCAGTGCTAAAATCACCATCTTCCAAGCTTTCAGGAACAGGAAGACTTGAATCAGAAAACCACATTTTTCAACACAGTTTTGGCATTTTACCGGGGCATACCCCATTTTCACTATGTTTTGTACTTTTAACCTCCTTCCAGTTAGTGACAGAAATGGGTGGGAAACCAATAATGGATCCTGGACAGCTAAACATTTCTGAAAAGTAGACAAAATTCTGAATTAAGCAAGGGGTCATTTGTGTAGATCCTACAAGGTTTTCCTACAGAAAATAACAGCAGAAATAAAAACATATTGAAATTGAGGTGAAAAAACAGCCATTTCTCTCCACGTTTTACTCTGTAACTTTTTCCTTCGATGTTAGATTTTTAAAAGCACTATACCATTACATCTGCAGAACCTTCCTGGTTGCAGGAATATATAGGGCTTTTAGGTTCATCAAGAACCCTACGTACCCAGAGCCATAAAGGAGCTGCACCTTGCAATGGGTTTTTTTCATTCTATACCGGGTATACAGCAATTCATTTGGTGAAATATAAAGAGTGAAAAATAGGTATCATATCAAGGAAACATTTGTGTTTCCAGAATGGGCACAAGATAAGGTGTTGAGAAGTAGTGGTTATCTGCACATCTCTGAATTCCGGGTTTCCCATACTAGCATGTGAATTACAGGGCATTTGTCAAATAGTCTTCTATTTTACACACTGTCTCACATTTGGAAGGAAAACATAAAGAGAAAAACAAGGGGCAATAACACTTGTTCTTCTACTCTGTGTTCCCCCAAGCCACCCAATAAAAATGGTACTTCACTTGCATGGGTAGGCCTAATGCCCGCAAGAGGAAACGCAACATGGACTTATCACATTTTTACATTGAACTCTGACGTGTTTTTTTGGGGGGAAAGTGCCTAGCTGTGGATTTTAACCTCTAGCTCAACCAACACCTAGGGAAACCTTCCAAACCTGTGCATTGTTAAAAACTAGATAGGTTGGGGAATCCAGGATGGGGTGACTTGTGGGTCTCTCACCAGGTTCTATTATGCGGAATCCTTTGCAAACCTTAAAATTTGGTAAAAAAACACTTTTTCTCACATTTCGGTGACAGAAAGTTCTGGAATCTGAGAGGAGCCACAGATTTCCTTTTAACCAGCATTCCCTCAAGTCTCCCGATAAAAATGGTACCTCACTTGTGTGGGTAAACCTAGTGCCCGTGACAGGAAATGCCCCAAAACACAATATGGACACATCACATTTTCTGAAAGAAAACTGACCTGTATTTTGGAAAGTGCCTAGCTGTGGATTTTGGCCTATAGCTCGACCAGCACCATGGGAAACCTACCACACTGTGCATTTTTGACAACTAGACACCCAGGAGAATCCAGGATGGGGTGACTGACTTGTGGGGCTCTCACCAGGTTCTGTTACCCAAAATCCTTTGCAAACCTCAAAATTTGGCAACAAAAACGTTTTTCTTACATTTTAGTGACAGAAAGTTCTGGAATCTGAAAGGAGCCAAAACTTTCCTTCCACCCAGCATTTCCCATAGTCTCCTAATAAAAATGGTACCTCACTTGTGTGGGTAGGTCAAGTGTCTGCAACAGGAAATGCCCCAAAACACAACATGGACACATCACATTTTCCCAAGGAAAACTGACCTGTTTTTTGCAAAGGTCCTAGCTGTGGATTTTGGCCTCTAGCTCATCTGGTACCTAGGAAAACCGAGCAAACCTAGACATTTCTGAAACCTAGACACCCAGAAGAAACCAGGATGGGGTGACTTGTGATGCTCTCACCAGGTTCCGTTACCCAGAATCCTTAGCAAACTTCACAATTTGTCAAAAAACACTTTTCCCTCATATTTCCGTGATAGAAAGTTCTGGAATCTGAGGGGAGCCACAAACTTCCTTCCACCCAGCATTCCCCCAGGTCTCCCAATAAAAATGGTGCCTCACTTGAAAGGGTAGGCCTCGTGCCTGCGACAGGAAATGCCCCAAAACAATATGGGCCTGATTACAACTTTGGCGGAGGGGGGTTAATCCGTCCCAAATGTGACGGATAGCCAGCTGACCGTATTACAAGTCCATTATATCCTATAGAACTCGTAATACGGTGGGCGGGATATCCGTCACATTTGGGATGCATTAACCCCCTCAGCTAAAGTTGTAATCATGCCCTATGTGTACACATCAAAATGATCAAATACAAAACTACCTGTTTTTGTGGGGGAGGGCACCTGCAATTTTGGTCCTGGGCTCAGCAGCCATCTAGAGAAACCTACCAAACCCAGACATTTCTAAAAACTAGACACCCGAGGTAGTCCAGGGAGTTATGACTTGCGTGGATCCCCCAGTGTACTCTTACCGAGAATCCTCAGCAAACCTCAAATTTTGCTAACAAATCTGACTTTTCCCTCATTTCTGTGTGGAATCATGTTTTGCTTTTAATAATGACCAAGCTGTCAAAAATCTCTGGAATGCATTTCTTAGTTAAAAGAAGAAATTTATTATTATTCCACCACGAGGTACCTAAAAACATAAAGGAGATTAGTAGATTGAAGGCACACGTTTAAAAATAGTCACAGCAATGAAAGGAAAATATATCAAAGTGATTCTATTATAGCATGGTTGCAAAGAAAAGGATAAAGTAAAAATTAATCACCGTAGGGCCTGCCAAGCTCTTCATCTTTCTCATGCCAGCAAGTTGATAACCCATTTCAACTGCGAGAAAGAGATATCCACCCTCACGGGAAAATGTCAGGCATTTGACGTCCAGTCCTGACCGAGGTCTCCGAAATTCCCTTGCTACTGAGTAGGGCCACCTCTTTTATAGCTTAAACAATCATGGAAAGAGACGTCTAAAAGGCCCTCCCCTCTCAGATGGGAATATTCCAACATGCTGGCTACTGTAGGTCAGAGTTGGAAGAAAAACGTTGAAAATTGGCCAACCTTTCAAGGCTCCCCTTCAAAGGCCGACCTTTTCCCTTCACCGGAGAAAACAAAAAAATATAAGTGCTTTCTTATCATGCTATCGTGTTCGGTAAGAGAAAATCCAAAAAACACAAGCTTAGTTTACCATGTGGAAAAACACAGCTCATCTGCAATGTCTCAACTGCAATGTCTAATGCCACAATAAAGCCAATAGGCAGCTGAATACAAAATGTAATCTGCAACTGGTGAACACTGAACAACTAATATGCGCAGTGGTGAAACACAAAGTCAGTGGTCAAACTTACCTATTTTCAATACAGATCACCGCACCAGCACAAATTTCCTACCGCCCAATGTTCCCCTCAGTCTCCCGATAAAAAATGATACCTCACTTGTGTAGGTGGGCCAAGTGCCTGTGACATGAAAGAGCAAAACATATGTTGAAATTGAGGGGAACCAAAGCAGGTCGAGAATAGCAGTTTGAAAAAAAGGTTTTTAGGCTGACAAGTAGGGCAGCATTTTTATCGGTATAGATGCGACAATGCTGGGTGGTTGGAATTTTGTGGATTTCTGCACATTCCGGATGGTTCCATCACAAAAAAGTGGGGGAAATGTGTGATTTCAAGCAAAGTTGCAGGTTTGCAGGGCATTGCGGGTAAGAAAATGGTGCGGTTGCATGTGAAGCACACCACCCTGGACTCACCCAGCTGTTTAGTTTTCAGATGTGACTAGGTCTCGTAGATTTTTCTATGTGGCAGCATCCCAAAGTCCCAAAGTGCAGCCCTCACCATTCCAAGTGGGACGATTTTGAGAGTTAGCCAAGCTCTCATGTCCCAAATGTAAAATCAAAATCCAAACTAATGAAATGTCCTATTGCTTGCCATTGGGATAACATCTTTTAGTGTGTCGGGGGAACAGCTGAAAGACTGTTACCCCCTTCAGTTGGGGTGGGGGCATAACCATGCACATAGTGGTTGGTAGCCACCACCCCACTATTTTTTTTTTTATTCAAGTAGGCTTTCTGCCCCGCGAGGAGTGGATCAGGGGTAATTGCCACATCTGCCCACTAGTGGGCAGAACAACTTTGAACCCACTTATTTGGGGTGGGGGTATGGCCAAATTGGCTCATAAAAATGCCTGGTGTCTAATGGTTTCTGCCACCCTTGGGGGCAGATTGGCCTAAGAAAAATAGGCCAATCCGCCCGCAAGGTGGGCAGAAATAGCCTAAAATAAAATTGCCCCCATCTGTTAAAAAAATAAAAAAATCCTTGGTGTCTATCGACCTAAAATAAATTTGCTCCCCAGGGGAGCGACCTTTGCCTAAGGGGTTGCACCCCTTGCGTGAAATTGACCTGAAAAAAATAATCCCAGGTTTCTAGTGGTTTTGGCCCCTCTTGGAGGCAGATTGGGCTAATAAAAATAGGCCGATCTGCCCCCAAGAGGGGGCAGAAATCGCCTAAAAGAATTTGCCTCCCAGGGGAGCGACCCTTGCCTAAGGGGTCGCTCTCCACATGTAAAAAAGTAAAAAATATCCCTGGTGTCTAGTGGGGCTGCCCCCTTGGTGGCAGATCAGCCTGATTAAAATTGGCCGATCTGCCCCCGGGGGGGCAGAAATGGCCAAAAATAAATTTGCCCCCCAGGGGAGCGACCCTTGCCTAAGGGATCACTCCCCATCTTTAAGATTTTTTTTTAAAAAAATACCTGGTGCCTACTGGTTTCTGCTACCCTTGGGGGCAGATTGGCCTAAGAAAATTAGTCCGATCTTCCCCAAGGTGGGAAGAAATGGCCTGAAATAGAATTTCCCCCCAATGGAGCGACCCTTGCCTAAGGGGTCGCTCCCCTTGTGTGAAATTGACCTGAAAAAAATAATCCCTGGTGTCTGGCGGTTACGGCCCCCTTGGGGGCAGATTGGCCTAATAAAAAGGTGCCGATCTGCCCCAAGGGGGGCAGAAATGGCCTGAAAAGAATTTGCCTCCCAGGGGAGCGACCCTTGCCTAAGGGGTCGCTCCCCACATGTAAAAAAGTTTTAAACAAATCCTTGGTGTCTAGTGGGTTCTGCCCCCCTGGGGGCAGATCGGCCTGTTTAAAATAGTGTGGGGCAGAAATGGCCTTATGAAAAATTCCCCCTACCCCGACCCCCCCCTCGAGCGACCCTTGCTGAAAGAGTTGATCCCCTCATGACAAATACAAAAATAAATAAATATCCCTGGTATCTAGTGGGCATTTCATCGCTTCACGATCGGGCTGCAGAAATGCTCAGAGAGACATCAAAGGAAAGGCATTTCCTTTCTTTTGGTGCCACTCGGCGTATCCATACCCCTGATTGGAAGAGAAATGCAAGCATTTCTCTTCCAATCAGCGCGATGGGGCTACCTCTGATGAGGTCAGTGCACGATTGCATGCTGATGTCATCAGACATCACGGGGAGGGGGCCCGGTGGAAGGGTAAGCATTTCCCCTTCCATCCCTGCCCTTGGCTCATGGGGGAGCACTAGAGCTCCCCCCATGAGCCGGTCGCAGGACGTAATGGTTACATCCTTGGTGCCTCATCGCTGCAGCCAAGGATGTAACCGTTACATCCTTGGCGACCAAGGGGTTAAACACCACAAAATGTGTTTTTTCCTGGGCAAAGTTTCAGTGGCAGCCAGCAGTTTTAGGAGGGAGGGGGGCGGGCGGAAGCACAATCACACTCATTCTTTCACACACACACGCACGCACATCCATTACCAATGCTCATCAACATTCAAACATGCACGCATGCACCAAACATTCATTTAAAAAAGATCTCTCTCACACACACAAACACCGAACCACCCCAACACACACTTACCTATAGCCTCAGAAGTTCCAGGAGGTTTGGGACTGCTGCCTTCCCTCACTAGCTGACCTTAGGTTAGCCAATGAGGGAAGGCAGCAGTCCCAACTTGGTAACCGAGTGGTATGGGGTGAGTGAGACTGCTGATCCCACCCCACTCTGTGATGAGGCATCACTGATTGACACTCTCCCTGGGCGCTTCAGGGCTTAAACCTGAAGTGCCCAGGTCAAAGTCAATGGGTGACGCTTCCCTCGTCACCTGGGGGAGGGCATCGAGGCACCTATGCTGAGCCCAGGAGGTCATGCCCACAGGAGCTGTGACCTCTTCTGCCCAGCAAAGTTCAGCTCTGGCAGCCAGGAGTCTGCGCATGTCTGCTCCTGGCTGCTTGGCCTGAACATGAAGAGTGTCTGTCAGGCTGACCTTTGTTCAGCCTGACCGGCACTCTTCATGAGGGGCAAAGGGTGGGGGGCATGGCCCCTCGGCCCTAAAGGACGGGCCGCACCTGCAAAGTTTAATAAAGAACAGTGGTGAAACAGAGTCTACGAATGCCATAAAATAGCAGCAGTCCACCTCAGGAGGTTGTTAAATAGTACTGGAAAGAGATAGGGACTAATAAAGCTGAAATGTGCTCTCAGTGCACTTCCAATGTGCCCTACATTCAACATTAGGCAAACTGGTACTAAAGGGAACTCCTTGAGTGTGGATGCACAACTTGTGAAAGAGAAAATGTAGTCACTAAAAGTGACTTTATAGGCTTAAGTTTGCTGGCCCATTGCCCCATGTTTACTGTGTCCTGTAGTGGGGGGACGCAAACTGGGAATAACAGACCAGTAGGTGAAAACAGGTGGCTAAAAGTCCTTTTAAGAAAGTTTAATATATATTATTTTAGTAAAATCTAAAGGCCATGGCTAAAGACAGATCTAAAAGGCTGTGATGACGCAACACATGCCATTCTACTTACACAGGCAATATGCATGTGTAATGATGTATCAGAACGCATACGAGTGTTATAACTCCACTGCCTTTTTTTTATTTTTTTTTTTTATTTACTGATCCGAGAAAGATCTCACTTTTCTGACCTATTGGCTTTGGCAATGCCTTTTGCTGATGCTGTGCATCATCAGCAAAAAGATTTTGGCCAAAGCTGTGTAGCATTGTAAAAATATGAGCAAAAACACTCAGGCATGATTATGTGAGACCATTTCCTAGGCTGGCATATGTACGAGGATGTATGCAAGGATCGTGCACTTGTACTGATCAAAATGGACAAGCTTTGACTTGCCTACAGATAATTGCCTGTTTCATGCCCTGCCAGGTAGCTAGATGGAGCTGTGGGATTCCCATCTTATCTGACCAAGCGACTTCCTAAATTCTGCATCATTTACTTGCCCTACACACTGAGAATAACAGTGCTTAATTTGTCTAAATAAATCTAAGTCATGCAGATCCAAGTGTCAGGTACATGGACCCTTGTAAACCAGTGACTGAAGCCTCACACTCAGACCCATGTGTCAGGCACACAGAACTAAAGCACTCAATTAAATGTTCACAAACCTTCGTACCGCATACAAGGCCCTCATCAAACATACCATGAGACCTGCGCATGTCATACAAACACAAAACCAGAACACACCACTCAAACACCCATCTACATTTCTTATGAAAAAAGCAAGCCTTTCACATTTGTTTATCAGTTGAGCGCATAAAACACTTTTACAAAGATCTTTTTACACATATGGGCCCACATTTCTGACACGCGGACTCATGCAGTGATTTAAAGGTGCAGGTATGAAGTATCTTTATTTATTTAATTTGCGAAGGAAGGGAACCAGCACTTCCTAGAATAGGTGCAATACTTTTAACTAGAGAGCACACACACTTTCCTGTAACAAATCAGTACTAGAGAGTGCTTGAACATTTAATATATTTCAGTGAGAAGCTCTGAACCCATGTGTTCAAACAGGCCAATAAAATGTGTACATTACCATGTGTCACTAGGGTCTGACTGGCCTGTAGGCAATCAGGCACAGCCCGATGGGCTGGTCTTATAGGTCAGATTGTGGGCCAGTGTTTTGACAATTTGTGGGCACAGTTTTATGGTCTTCTTGGCGGTTTTACTATTGATTTCCCTGGCATTAAAACAAACTTTGCCTGTGGCAAGCCATGCTGTTTTCCACATCTCGCAAGACACTTAGGTGGTCATTACGACCCTGGCAGTCTGTGGACCGCCGGGGTGGAGGTGGCGGTTGCAACGGTGCGTCCCTGGCAGTGCAGACCGCCATATTATGAGCATGGTGTTTTGGTCACAGCCAAACCGCCACAATGCCGCCAGCACCGCCAGTGCGGTGTGAGGGTAATACACCCGGCGACAGGAATCCCCATTCCTGTTACTGGCACACTACCCCACACGTCCACACACTACCTGGCCTGGCTTGTAGTGGGTAACAGAGGTACTTACACCTTGTGCCAGGTCCAGTTATCCCTTATTAGTGTAGAAGAGGTGTTTCTAGCAGCTTAGGCTGATAGCAGGTAGTTATGGCAAAGCAGCTTAGGCTGAACTAGGAGACATGTAAAGCTCCTACTATACCACTGCTGTCATATGCACAATATCATAAGAAAACACAATACACAAAAGTACTAAAAATAAAGGTACTTTATTTTTATGAAAATATGCCAAAAGTATGTCAGTGAGTACCCTCAGTATGAGGATAAGTTATATACACAACATATATGTACACAAACCAAAATTAGGTAAGTAATAGCAAGAAAAGTAATGCAAGCAGTGTAAAATTACAGTAGATTGCAATAGGAGCACATAGGTATAGGGGCAACACAAACCATATACTTCAAAACTGGAATGCGAACCACAAATGAACCCCAAACCTATGTGTTGCTGGGACTTGTAGAGGGTCGCTGGGACTGTAAGAAAACAGTGAGGGTTAGAAAAATAGCCCACACCCCAAGACCCTGAAAGGTAGGTGTAAAGTGCACCTACTACCCCCAGAGAGCACAGAAGTCGTGATAGGGGGTTTCTGCAGGAAGAACAAACACCAGCAATGCAGGGGGAAGATTCTGTCGACCCACAGGAGATTTCTTCAGAGCTCCTGGTGCAGAGATGAGGCAGGCTACCCCCAGAGCATGCACCACCTGGAAACAGTCGAGAAAGCCCGCAGGATGAAGCGATACAAGGTTGCTATTAGTCGTCTTGCTACTTTGTTGAGGTTTTGCAGGCGTCCTGAGCAGTCAGTGGTTGATCCTTTGGCAGAAGGTGAAGAGGGGGATGCAGAGGAACTCTGGTGAGCTCTTGCATTCGTTATCTGGTGAGATGCTCAAAGCAGAGACCCTAAATAGCCAGAAAAGGGGGTTTGGCTACCTAGGAAGGAGGATTGGCTACCAAGAGAGGTAAGAGCCTTTCAGAAGGAGCCTCTGACGTCACCTGCTGGCACTGGCCACTCAGAGCAGTCCAGTGTGCCACAGACACCTCTTTTTCCAAGATGGCAGAGGTCTGAGACACACTGGAGGAGCTCTGGCCACTCCCCTTTCCTTTGTCCAGTTTCGCGCCAGAGCAGGGCTGGGGATCCCTGAACCGGTGTAGACTGGCTTATGCAGAGATGGGCACCATCTGTGCCCATCAAAGCATTTCCAGAGGCTGGGGGAGGCTGCTCCTCCCCAGCCTTCACACCTATTTCCAAAGGGAGAGGGTGTTACATCTTCTGTGCAAAGAAGTTCCTGGTATCTTCAGTTTTTGCAGAATCTTCAGCTTCTTCCACCCGGAGGCAGCCATTTTGCACCTTCATCCGGGGTTTAGTGGGCTCCTGCCCCCCCTGGACACTTTCGTGACTCTTGGACTTGATCCCCTTCCTTCACTGGTCCTCAGGTCCAGGAATCCATCTTCAGTGCTTTGCAGTCTGTTGTGGTCTTTGCAGAATCTCCTATCACTACTTTACTGTGTGTCTGGTGAAGTAGGGTAACTTTACTTCTACTTTTCAGGGTCTTGGGGTGGGGTATCTTGGACACCCTTAGTGTTTTCTTACACTCTCTGCGACCCTCTACACACTACACTAGGCCTAGGGTCCCGAAGTGGTTCGCATCCCACTTTCTTAGTATATGGTTTGTGTTGCCCCTAGGCCTATTGCATCTTATTGTATTCTACAGTGTTTGCTCTACTTTTCTAACTGTTTACTTACCTGATTTTGGTTTGTGTGTATATTTTGTGTATTTTACTTACCTCCCAAGGGAGAATATCCTCTGAGATATTTTTGGCACATTGTCATTAAAATAAAGTACCTTTATTTTTAGTAACTCTGAGTATTGTGATTCTTATGATATAGTGCTATATGATATAAGTGGTATAGTAGGAGCTTTGCATGTCTCCTAGTTCAGCCTAAGTTGCTCTGCTATAGCTACCTCTCTCAGCCTAAGCTGCTAGAACACTACTAATCTACTAATAATAAGGAATAACTGGACCTGGCACAAGGTGTAAGTACCATCAGGTACCCACTATAAGCCAGGCCAGCCTCCTACAGTAGGTAAAATGGTTTCTCTCAAGCTTCACAAAAATTACACATAGAGAGGGTCTGGGCAGCATAAAGTGCAGTTATTCACTGTCTCCATACACTGTTGCCTCAGCTTTTATAACCAACGTAGAGCCGGCCTTAGGGCCGTGTGAGTGGTGCAGCCGCCCCGGGTGCTGACCTGAATTAGGGGGGCGCTGACCTCGGGGGGGCGCTGTGTTTAGCAGTAACTTAGAAACTTGTGATTTAAAAGCACCTGCTGAAAAGTTCCTTTTGTGTCCAGCTGTCGGGAAGCAATCATAATTTCAAGATGCCTCTTGTGATTGATGTTCCTGCTAGGGAGAGAGATGGGAGTTTACTCTAGCCGCAGCTTTGACTCACCATAAAGTAGCGTAGAGGATTAATATGCCTGTTGCAAAGAACAGATTTATATTTTATATTGATAGGTGAGTAGATAAGGAAAGTCAGCCTTAACAAGCGCTTTCAAACAAATGAATGCATGTGAAAGGGGGCTATGGAGGGATGAGGGGCACATTTGCTGGGTGGTAGTAAGGGAATCTGAGGTGGTAATGGGGTGGGAGGGTGCCAAAAAAGTCTGTCGCACAGGGTGTCACCAGCGTCACCGGATGACCGACGGACGACAGTGCAGACAAGGTCAAATAGTGGAAAGCGTGCACATCCCAGCAGCACTTTTTGCTTGGGTTTTCAACACACTTCCTTCGTCATTTTGAATGTTTGCGCAAGCTTTGGAGCATAGAGTCAGGCCACAAGTGTTTTATGAGCTACGTTAAAAGACAGACAGTAAAACACGGACGAACAGCAAGGCAAAGAGAGTTAATTTACTATTTATACTACTTTTTGTTGCTTGCATAGCCATCAATGTGCAGTTGCAAAACCATACAAGCACAATTCAAGCTTTCTAAAGAAACACTAATTAAGAGCAGGTGTGGCGGGAGTGCGCACCCTGCAGCCATTGATACCACAGTCTCCTCAGGTGCGTTGGTGGTGCTCTGGCATGGCATGGCAGCCACTTGCTCCATTGATGTGGAATGGATAATTTATAGTAGTGACTGTGTGATTTCATATGAATGTAAGAGGGCTGCATGATGAGATGAATATTACAAGGAGTATTAAAAGTGACTTTTGATGTGGGATGGCTGATTTGCTAGCGTGATACGGGGCAGTGCTCGCCCACACACAAGCAGATTATAAGATTTTGAAAAGTGAGTCGTTGCCAGATTATGGGAGTCATTATGACCCTGGTGGTCCTGCCCCCCCCACGCCGGCGATAGCGGCCAGACCGCTGACAGCATGGGGGTGCAGGACCACCAAATTAGGACAATGGTAGTGAACTGGCTGCATTGCAGCCAGTTCACCACCTGTACCGCCAGGGGGATAGGACCACCTGGCCGAAGGTTGACCACCTTCGACCCAGCAGTCCACCTAACACCGCCCACGGTATTTTGAGTATCCTTACTACCATGGATTCTGAAGCGCACTGGTGGTATTCTGGCGCCCGCTGCCTCGACGGTCTTCTAAGAAGACCGCCAAGGTTGTAATGAGGGCCTAAATCTTTTTGGCCCTGAGACTTCAGAAACCAGGAGGCAAGCTCAATCCAAGCCCTTGGAGAGCACTCCCCAGCAAAGTCAGAAGGCAGCATGGCAACAGCAGGGCAGCAGTCCTTCTCTGCAAAGCAGTCCAGATGAGTCCTTTGGGCAGGCAGGCAGTTCCTCTTGACAAGTTGCAGGTTCAGGTCCAGAAGTGTCTTAGTTTGTGGTGCCAGGGACCCAGTTTATATACCCAAAAATGCATTTGAAGTGGGGGGACTTCAAAGAGTGGATTTGAAAAGCACAAGGTCCCCCTTCAGGACAGGTCTGTCTGCCAGGGTCCCAGTTGGGGGTTAGGCAGCCCCCTGTGTGAGGGCAAGCCACTAGCCTTTGAAATGTAAGTGTCAGGCCCTCCACCCTTCCAGCCCAGGAAGACCCATTCAGTATGCAGGTGATTGCAGGTGTGACTGAGTATCCTGTGTTTGTGGTTGTCTGGGAGAAATGCACTAAGAAGCTGTCAACCAGCCCAGCCCAGCCAGATGATGATTGGAGACAGACTATAAGGCACAGATGGATTTTAGGTCCAGAGAAATGCTCACTTTCTAAAAAAGGCACTTATAAAAGTAATGTAAAATCTAATTTCACCAATAAACAGGATTTTCTATTAACATTCTAGCCATACTAAATGTGACCTGGTTACCCCTTTCTGATCAGAATCTACCACTCAAACAGTATGTGAGGGTAGCCCTAATGCTTTTCCATGAAAGGAGCAGGCCTCACAGTAGTGGAAAATTATTTTGTGGGAGCTTTCCACTGCCAGGACACACAAAAACACATGTACATGTCCTGCCTTTTACCTACATAGCACCCTGCCCTATGTGTTACCTAGGGTCTACCCTAGGGGTGGCTTGAATGTAGAAAATGGAGAGTTTAAGGCTTGGCAAGTACTTTTATATGCCAAGTCAAAGTGGCAGTGAAACTGCACACAAAGTCCTTGCAATGGCAGACGTGAGACGTGGTTAAGGGGCTACTTACATGGGTGGCACAACCAGTGCTGCAGGCTCACTAGCAGCATTTAATTTACAGACCCTGGGCACATGTAGTACACTTTACTAGGGGCTTGCAAGTAAATTAAATATGCCAATTGGGTATGAGCTAATGGTACCATGATTTTAGAGAGCACATGCATTTTAGCACTGGCTAACAGGTAAAGTGTCCAGAGTCCTACAGCCAGCAAAAATGAGATCAGAAAAAGGAGAGGAGGAAGGCAAAAAGTTTGTGGGTGACCCTGCAGAGAGGTAATTTCCAACAGAGGCATATTGCAGACGTAATTAATTGGAGAATGTAAAGTAATTTCTTTGGGGATAGCAGTGATGCAACAATGCTGTGGGTTACTAAGCCAGTGATAACCGATTAACAGTGACTGGATGAAATAGATTTAGTCAGCAAGATTGTTCTAATATCTAAAGGTTAATAATAAATTATCTGCTTAGATTCCATGGGAGAGATTTATGGGAGTGCAAATGATGCTGTTTGTTTACCGGTTATAAAAGTAAAAGGAATTGTTATAACAAGGGGAAGGAACAGGAATAGCCAGAAGGGGTAAAGATGTGGGCAAGGTAAAAATGGATGATATGATTTTGTATATAAAATATGAAAAGTTTTATTAAAAATGGAAAAATGATTTTAAAAAAGAGTAACAAGTTTATAAAAGTGAAACAGTAAAAATTAATAGAGAGTATGCTGTACTTTTGTATATTATGTTTTTAAGGTCTTGCGGTTTTGGGATGTATTGTGCTGATGGAATATGTGTATTTGTAGGCCCTGAGGAAATCCATGGTTGATGGATGAAACACATTGGCCGGACCTTTGTGTGTGGATGGTTTTATGATCAACATGACAATAAAGGACACTAAGAAGCAAAATTTCCTTGTGACATCTACCATTTATTTGGATTAATTCTCATGAGTGGATTTATAGTATTAGAAGTTAAATTTGCTCTCCCATGGATTTGCTGATTGAAAGTATATAAATACAGTCTGCCTCTCATTGGTGATTGATGTGTCATAAATTCGGCCTGAGGGGGAGCTGTGGTCGCTACCTACGCTGTGTGTGTTGTGTCCTGATTGGCTATGTGTCCCTAACACCATACGTCATCTATCTTTATGGGGTTTTTGGGAATGTATGCATCCCTCTGCCCATGTGTATCAGGGGTCAGTCTCCGGGGACCATTGTGTTGTTGCTGCCTATCTGTGGGATCCAATCTGCATTTTCTTGTTCGTGCATTTGGCTGTCAGCTAAGTGTTACTCCAGATGTAACCTCAGGCCTAGAGCTCAGAGCCTGCCTGACCACGTACCTACGTGCTGGGGTTGATGGAGAGTTGAAGACTGGGGAATCCAATAGTGGTGTTGCGACTTCTTTCGTGTATATAAATGCATGGCCGCGTGCATCAACATCAATGAATCCAATGTTAACATTCCCCCTCTAGTTGTATTTTCAACTGCACCATCAAACCCACACATCATGACAGTCCAATGTTGGTATCTTGTTGCTGTTTTCAGCCGGAAACCCCCAACTACAGGAATTCACACAATAACAATAACACAAAGAAAACAGGCAAGAATGACATGCACAGATCGGTCAGCCGCTTGGGGAGTCAGGAGAACCAGTTTGTGAACCACTCCTGCTCAGGGGTACTTCCCTCTTCATGCATGTCCTTCTGTAGTTGGTGAAGTGCTTGAATGGCAGAGTCAGAGTTCCATTGTCCGTGCCATTGCAAGTTATAAAAGTGCAGCAAGATGCACTGATTTTTGCACACATCCAACCCTCCATTGCAGTCATGAAGTCCAAAACAGACCAATGTAGTATCACCCTGAGGTGGATGGCTCTCAGGTCTTCCTGAAATGGATTAAGGCCGAGCTCAGTACTGTTCATCATTTTGAGCGATTCCCACTGGGTTATTTGCAACCGTCAGGCATTTGCTTTTGTCTGCCAGGCGCAGGTGGGTATAGACCCTTCTGTGGATACTTGTGCATCAGTGAACAGTCTAAAATTCCTCAGGAATGTCTTTGTATTGAGCCCAGCCAAAATAATCAGCAGTTCTTTTCCTTCACACCTGATGCAACAGTGTTGTTTTCATCCTGAGTGGTTGCTGGTATGTTTCAGACAGATCTTCTGTGGGGATGACCAGGGTTAGGGTGTGTATGGTGGCGAGGGAACAGATGCCACACCATCCAGGGTCGAGCTGGGTTTAAGCAAACTCACTGCACTGCCAATAGGTGTCCAGCAACGTGGATGTGCCCCATTGCGTGTCTGGGATGTGCAGTATTGTGCCACAGTTTTCATTGATGTCCAGCTGAATGGTTCCTTTGTCTCTGAAACACTAAGAATACAATGTGAGTTTCTGTACGATTAGGAGTTGCCCCTTCCCTCCTATCCATGTGTACCTGTCTATCTTGGTGTCCCAGATCACAACTTGGTGTATCTATGCTGTTAATTAATCCTCCCCTACAAGACTAATTTCCCGTCATATCTTCGAGGTGGATGCCCCTGCACTGAAACTTCATGTCTAGGGTCCATTTGTTATTAATGAAGACAACCCCAGACACGCTAAGGGCCACCATGGGAACACAGATGGAAGCGGGAGCAGAAGTGTTTGTGCCCTGGTTAGGTCACTTTAGCTCCTTCCAAGAATCTCTTCTTGTGAAAATCTGGAGACCAAACAGTGTCCTTCCCAATAGCTCCCTTCCTGAGCATCCTGTCTAACTCTGTTTGGATATCGCTAGGCTTGGTGAGAAGGCACAGTGTTGTAAGAATGGTTGTAGGAGGTTGGCCTGGTTTGTAGTGGGTACCTCAGGTACTTACACCTTACACCAGGTCCAGTTATCCCTTGTTAGTGAATGTAGTAGTGTTCTGCCAGCGTAGACTGATAGAGGTAGCTATAGCAGAGCCGCTTAGGCTGAACTAGGAGACATGCAAAGCTCATGCAATACCACTTATAGTTACACAGTACTGATACACAAGTAAAGACAATACTCTGTGTTACCAAAAATATCTTAGAGACAATACTCCTTCTGGAGGTAAGTATTATACACAATATATACACTAGACACCAAAATTAGGCAAGTAAATAGTCACAGAACAATGCAAACAGTAGAAAATCCCATATAATGCAATGGGAGAATATAGGTCTAGGGGCAACAGAAACCATATACTGAAAAAGTGGAATGTGAATCACAATTTCCCCTCTAGACAAGTGTAGTGTGTGCAAAATCGCTGAGAGACTAAGAATACAGTAAAGGTAAGTAAATTACCCCACCCCAGAGCCAAGAAAAGCAGGAGTAAAGTACTTCAAGTTTCCTTAGGACACACTACACCTTGTTTTTGGGATTTTGCAGCAGCCAACCAAGTCGACAAAGAACAACTGCTGGATTATTAGACCTGAAGACCTGCAAAGGAAGGAGACCAAATCCAGAAGTCAAAAGAAGTTCCAGGAAGGACATGAGCCCCTGCCAACCCAGAAGAGGGTGCAAAAGAAGAGTCCCTGGTTAGGAGAAGACTGCAGAAATGCACCCTAGGAAGATGCCAGCGGGTTCCTGTGTGATGCAAGATGTCCCACGGCGTGAAGATCGTTGCAGATGAGATTTTGTGCTGGAAGTCGCCAACAGGCCTTGGCTACAGCAAAAGTGTGTTTTTCATCAAAATTGCACTGGATGGACCCAGGAGGGACCTGAGGGCCTCAACTCTGTGTGAGGAGAAAGAGGGGGCTCTCAGCACTTTAGAGAGCCCTCAGGATGCCAGCCAGCACGCCCGGAAGCTGCAGGATACAGGTTCAAAGGAGGTGCAAAACGCGGTTGATGCAGCACAACAAAAGAAGGTCCCACACCGCCGGAGAACAACTCAGTGAGTTGAGCGTCACAGGGTGGAGTGCTGGGGACTTTGGCCAGGCTGTGCACAAAGGAATTTTGAAGAGTGCACAGAGGCCTCAGGAGGCGAAGATGACACAAAACACAGGGGTACCACTGTTCTCGGGCAAGGCAAGGTCTTACCTCCAAATTGCGTCAGCTGGACCTCAGGACAGTCTATGTGATGATGTCTACCCTTTGTGTCTTTAGGAGAATGCTTGTCGCCGTGAGAGGAGTCCCAGGGTACTGGTCATTGCCTTGGAAGGTGCCTGCTTGGAGCAGGCGAGTGATTCCATCACTCCACAGGAGATTTCTTCCGTTCCTCTGGTGCAGGATGAAGACAGGGAGTCCCCCAGAGCATGCACACAGTGGAAACTGTTGCAATAGCTGACTTGGAACTGAGGTTGCCGAAGAAAAGTGTCTCTTGTAGACACTTTGTTGCAGTTACAAGGTTTCTTGGAGCAGGCTGTGGTTGATCCGAGGTCAGAGGATGCTGAAGTTGTTGCAGTGGATTCCTGAAGGAAACTTGCAAGCAGAATCTAAAGAGAACTCACAGGAGGGATTCTAAATAGCCCTGAGAGGGGGATTGGCTAACTTATCAGGTATGGACCTATCAGGAGGGGTCTCTGATGTCACCTGCTCGCACTGGCCACTTAGAGCCCTCCAGAGTGCCCCCACACCTTGCAAAGCAAGATGGCTGAAGTCAGGCAGGAGCCCTTTAAATTCTTCCTTTGCGCTCCCGCTCGCGGGGACGCGGGTTGCGCTATTGGTCTGACTCTCCTCACCTGGGGGCTGACATCGGAGCACCAGAACTCAAGGGCAGGAGCCCTTTAAATTCTTCCTTTGCGCTCCCGCTCGCGGGGACGCGGGTTGCGCTATTGGTCTGACTCTCCTCACCTGGGGGCTGACATCGGAGCACCAGAACTCAAGGGCAGGAGCCCTTTAAATTCTTCCTTTGCGCTCCCGCTCGCGGGGACGCGGGTTGCGCTATTGGTCTGACTCTCCTCACCTGGGGGCTGACATCGGAGCACCAGAACTCAAGGGCAGGAGCCCTTTAAATTCTTCCTTTGCGCTCCCGCTCGCGGGGGACGCGGGTTGCGCTATTGGTCTGACTCTCCTCACCTGGGGGCTGACATCGGAGCACCAGAACTCAAGGGCAGGAGCCCTTTAAATTCTTCCTTTGCGCTCCCGCTCGCGGGGACGCGGGTTGCGCTATTGGTCTGACTCTCCTCACCTGGGGGCTGACATCGGAGCACCAGAACTCAAGGGCAGGAGCCCTTTAAATTCTTCCTTTGCGCTCCCGCTCGCGGGGACGCGGGTTGCGCTATTGGTCTGACTCTCCTCACCTGGGGGCTGACATCGGAGCACCAGAACTCAAGGGCAGGAGCCCTTTAAATTCTTCCTTTGCGCTCCCGCTCGCGGGGACGCGGGTTGCGCTATTGGTCTGACTCTCCTCACCTGGGGGCTGACATCGGAGCACCAGAACTCAAGGGCAGGAGCCCTTTAAATTCTTCCTTTGCGCTCCCGCTCGCGGGGACGCGGGTTGCGCTATTGGTCTGACTCTCCTCACCTGGGGGCTGACATCGGAGCACCAGAACTCAAGGGCAGGAGCCCTTTAAATTCTTCCTTTGCGCTCCCGCTCGCGGGGACGCGGGTTGCGCTATTGGTCTGACTCTCCTCACCTGGGGGCTGACATCGGAGCACCAGAACTCAAGGGCAGGAGCCCTTTAAATTCTTCCTTTGCGCTCCCGCTCGCGGGGGACGCGGGTTGCGCTATTGGTCTGACTCTCCTCACCTGGGGGCTGACATCGGAGCACCAGAACTCAAGGGCAGGAGCCCTTTAAATTCTTCCTTTGCGCTCCCGCTCGCGGGGACGCGGGTTGCGCTATTGGTCTGACTCTCCTCACCTGGGGGCTGACATCGGAGCACCAGAACTCAAGGGCAGGAGCCCTTTAAATTCTTCCTTTGCGCTCCCGCTCGCGGGGACGCGGGTTGCGCTATTGGTCTGACTCTCCTCACCTGGGGGCTGACATCGGAGCACCAGAACTCAAGGGCAGGAGCCCTTTAAATTCTTCCTTTGCGCTCCCGCTCGCGGGGACGCGGGTTGCGCTATTGGTCTGACTCTCCTCACCTGGGGGCTGACATCGGAGCACCAGAACTCAAGGGCAGGAGCCCTTTAAATTCTTCCTTTGCGCTCCCGCTCGCGGGGACGCGGGTTGCGCTATTGGTCTGACTCTCCTCACCTGGGGGCTGACATCGGAGCACCAGAACTCAAGGGCAGGAGCCCTTTAAATTCTTCCTTTGCGCTCCCGCTCGCGGGGGACGCGGGTTGCGCTATTGGTCTGACTCTCCTCACCTGGGGGCTGACATCGGAGCACCAGAACTCAAGGGCAGGAGCCCTTTAAATTCTTCCTTTGCGCTCCCGCTCGCGGGGACGCGGGTTGCGCTATTGGTCTGACTCTCCTCACCTGGGGGCTGACATCGGAGCACCAGAACTCAAGGGCAGGAGCCCTTTAAATTCTTCCTTTGCGCTCCCGCTCGCGGGGACGCGGGTTGCGCTATTGGTCTGACTCTCCTCACCTGGGGGCTGACATCGGAGCACCAGAACTCAAGGGCAGGAGCCCTTTAAATTCTTCCTTTGCGCTCCCGCTCGCGGGGACGCGGGTTGCGCTATTGGTCTGACTCTCCTCACCTGGGGGCTGACATCGGAGCACCAGAACTCAAGGGCAGGAGCCCTTTAAATTCTTCCTTTGCGCTCCCGCTCGCGGGGACGCGGGTTGCGCTATTGGTCTGACTCTCCTCACCTGGGGGCTGACATCGGAGCACCAGAACTCAAGGGCAGGAGCCCTTTAAATTCTTCCTTTGCGCTCCCGCTCGCGGGGACGCGGGTTGCGCTATTGGTCTGACTCTCCTCACCTGGGGGCTGACATCGGAGCACCAGAACTCAAGGGCAGGAGCCCTTTAAATTCTTCCTTTGCGCTCCCGCTCGCGGGACGCGCGCGGGCGTGCCCGGGCGAAGCCCGGGCCAAGGGCGGGCCCGTCCGTGCCCGTCAGAGGCCGAAGGAGGCCGGGCTGGGCCACCTCTCTTGGTCCTAAGGCACGGCAATTGTCCCTCCTGCATAGGGAAGTACTCCAATCTCTCCTCTACATTGTGACATAGTACCATTCGCCAATGGGGAAGCGTAAGGCCAAAGACAGCCCGACTTTAGGCTCTGGCAAATCCAAAATACTCAAAATCAATAAGACTATGTTACCCCACACTAGCCATGTTGCCAAGGAAATAGATGATTTAATAGAAGAGGTAGAACAGATTCTAAACAACAAGGAGAAGCCTAGTCGAAAGGGCTCAAAATCTGGCACGCTTATTCCATTTCTAACATCTAGTTCACATACTGTTGTTAACTCTCATTCTGTCGCCTCATCTCACCAACCACTCCAACAGTCGTTGCCTTGTCAAGATCCTATTGCCCTCCCTACACCCTATTCTGATGTAGATGCTCTTAGAGCTTGCACACCTCACCCTTCAATTTTATGCTCTAATCGTTTTTCTCCGCTGGCATCCATTGATTCGGACAATCAGCAACCAGCCATCTCAGCTCTGCCATGTATAGTGAGTCCTCCTCTACAAAATGATTTGTTCACATTGGTGTGTAGCCTTAAGACTGAAGTTAGCGAGTTGAGAGCATTATTGCTTGAAATCACCACCCTTCTTAAAAGCAAATATCCTTCCCCTACTAGCGAGCCTAACTCAAACCTTTTGCCTACCAAGCATCCACCTGAAAAAGGCGTTTTCCCAAACGGGCCTCTTATGCCACTAGCTTGTGCTGCAGGTCCTATAGACGATCAGTGTCCTGCAAAACAGCTTACGTCCTCTTTTGGAAGAACTACCCCTCTCCTTCCTAATGTTCCCTTCAAATGGGATACTACCAAAGCTTTATACCACAATCATAAATTAATTAGCAACAACTACATATACATGTGCAATGTTCCACCTTTGCCTCCAAACGTGAGAGAAGACAAAGCCTCACTAACAAACAAGGTCTTGCACTGGGTGAGACATACCAGGGGTTGTGGCTCAATCATCCATGATGACATTGTATCTGTCGAGCGATCTAATGGTTCCCCTGGTCTCTCTGGTCCTAGTGACTTTATAACACTTAGTCTTAAAAGCCCACATTTGGCAGCAGGCCTCATGGAAATGGAAGCACGGTCTATACGCAGGAAGTCCTCAGCAATTACTCTTTCAGCTAGCTGTCCTATTGCTAGCTATATGCGTGTGAAGCCTTCCACTAGATCAGCCAATTTGGCCCCGAACCATTTTACAACTACTCAAGACATAAGACCAACAGGCCATCAGGTCCAGAGAGATCCACTCCCTGATTTGGCCCCTAAGTTCTGTCTTGGCCCTGCTTCAAGGGCCCAACTAACCCATGATCCTGGGGCTACCTCGGATATTGACTGACTATGCTTCACCAACCTTTGCACAGCCACAGCAGCCATGAATTTTCCATCTAATTCACCTTGCCCAGCCTCTCTTCTTTTATCGGACTCACAACCTGGAACTATTAATAATACCACAAGTTTATTTAAGGCGAACCCCGTTGCCAGTTACGTCCAAGTTGATACTACCACGAACTCAAACATTTCTTGTGTCCAGCACACAGCAAAACTTTTATCCTGGAATGTGGCTGGCATTAACAGCAAACTTATTGACACTGAGTGGGGGGCACTCATTGGAAATTTTAACGTCTGCATGTTCCAGGAAACATGGGCAACGCATTGTACATACAAACAAGGGTATAGTTCCTTTTTCAAGCCTGCTAAGCCATCTTTAGCTGGCAGGGCGGCAGGGGGTTTAATCACATGGGTAAAATCTATAGAGGGGAGTGGTACAAAGGAGATATATGTGGATTCCCATGATATTTTGGCCGTTGCTATCTACCCAGCCTCAGGCACTCCTGTCCTTTGTCTAAATATTTATAGCAGACCGGGACCCTCAAATCACCGATCTCCCATTGTCGAGCTACTGAATATCTTAATCTCAGACCTTCGCCTCAAATATCATATCATAATAGCTGGTGACTTTAACGTTCTACTTGAACTTAATACAGATCACATAGAGGTCATGCAGTCTGAAGATAGTGTATGGAATATCCCTCCTCCTGTGACTTTTCATTCTACCCAGCAAAATTCACATAAACCAAGCGTTAGGGCCTCACAGATAGTGGACCTCATGATATCCCATGGCCTTCGTTTGGGTAATGGCCGCTTTCCAGCGGACATTCCGGCCAGATCAACCTTCTTCAGGGGCTCATATAGTAACAAATTGGATTATATCCTCTTTGACTTAAGACTATGGCACCATATTCTAGACTTAGAGGTGGGTCTTCCCCATACTAGTGATCATGCTCCCCTCCAGATCACATACAAGAGTTCTCTCCTAGTAGGGGTCGCACTTCCCCCTGTCTCCTCTACTGCTATGGAGCTGTCCAGTAATAGGCGTACAGTCAGGTGGGACTCCTTTGTGCAATCAAACAAGCTTCAAGGAAAATTGCGTGCCCTAACCTCTTCTCACCAGTTATTTGATACCAACCTTATTCTGGCTCCATCAGAAATATTGCCTCTTCATTTGGACCTTTTTTCTACTTTGAAAGAGCTGTTTACTAAACGTCCAAGGCCACTGACTATTTCCTGTATTCGACCACATACTAAATGGTTCAACAAGAGGTGTAGGGAGGCCAAAAATACTTTGGCCATCGCGCTAAAGACCAAGGACAGATCAGGCATCATCATTGCTAGACGTCATTATGCTTCTACTTGCAACAAAAGTAAACTCGAGTACGAAGAGGGGCTATGGAGCAATTTACTTGAGGCAGCTACCGTCCATGATTCAAAACGGTTCTGGCTCCTAGTTTCCTGTGGTGATCAGAACCGCGCATCTCACCTGGAGTCTTATATCTCTCCTGACATCTGGCTCTCCTACTTTAAGGAATTGTATGGACCATTGTTGGCAAGTCATATTTCTGACATAATTTCGGAGGAGCCAACAACTTTTGACGAGTCTATGTCTTTCTTGCCCCCTTTTACACTGAACGAAACTGTGTCGGCCATTGCAGCTCAGAAAGCAGCAAAAGCCCCTGGGATGGACGGGATCCCCTCTGATATGTTTAAAGTGGACCAGAACACCTGGGGCCCATATATTAACAGACTTTCTAATGCCATCTTGACTAGCAGAATTTATCCTGACTCATGGAAAGAGGCGATTATAGTGCCCATCCATAAGAAAGGAGAGAGGAACAACCCGGGTAATTATAGACCCATCAGCCTCCTCGACAACCTTCAAAAAAATTTCTGTTATCAGTTGTTGAGCAGGCTGAATAAGTGGCTAGTTGAAAATCAAATCTTAAATCATCTACAAGCGGGCTTCAGAGAAAAAATTAGTACATTAGATCAGATATTTCGTTTTACTTCTATTAAATGGAAAGTTGTCGATGTTGACTTAGGCCACCTATATGTAGCATTTGTAGATCTAAAATCGGCCTTTGATCTAGTACCCCGCCACAAACTGTGGGAAGTTCTGTCTAAAATAGGAGTCCCGTGCTCTATTTTAAATATTATCAGGGATCTTTACACTGGCAACTATGGTAGAATTCGATGGGGCCCACAAGGTGAATTAACAGAAAAATTCCTTACTGCCCGAGGTGTAAGACAAGGTTGTGTTCTTGCCCCTACCTTATTCCTTCTCTTCATAAACGCATGCATCCCTTATCTTATGGAGTGCTCTAACGACTCGCCTAAAATAGGAGGGCAGAAGATCCCCTGCCTTCTTTTTGCCGATGACACCCTGCTGGTTTCTCAAACAGCCACAGGCCTTTCAACCCTGCTTTCAAGATTCATTGACTATTGCAATGATTATGGGCTCGAAATCAACCGATTAAAAACCAAGTGCATGGTGTTTGGCGATAGGAAAGGCAGAATGAGACGACCTATCTATTTAGAGGGTGCTGCGCTGGAAAGAGTCAGCGATTTTGATTATTTAGGCCTGAAACTACAAGACTCGCACAAGTGGCAGCGCCACATCCAGAAGGCAACTTTACGATTGCAACAGCGAGCGAGTGGCATTGCAAGATTTGCAGCTAGATCTCCTAGCTTTGCCATGACGCCCGCAGTAGAAATTTATAAACTACAAGCAAGAGGGGGAGCAATCTATGGAGCTGAACTGTGGGGCCACTGTTGCCTGGATGATTTGATAAAAGTGGAGAACTCTTTCTTAAGGTCATTGCTAAGAGTTCCTTCCAGTACCCCACTGCTCCCAATACGCATGGACCTAAATCTCCCTTCTATCAGCCAGATCGTTGCACTCAAGCCCCTGTTGTACTGGATTCGCTTATGGTCATCAGATTCTCTTGTCCATTATAGATGTGCGCTAGCTAACTTGATGGCCACCAACACTAGCTCCAAAATCAAGTGGTGTGCATATGTAGAAAGGACCCTCTCGCTTAGTGGTTTGTTGTTTGTCAAAATATTTAGATTCAATCTGGCGTATCAGACTGAACACGCTTAAAAAAGCAGAGGGAAATTTAACAATGAATGTGGTAAACAACAATTGATGGATTTATCATTGTATGCACATACCACTTTTATTGGTTCAGACGCATTCCCTACCTGCTGTTTTTATTTTGTTTTGTTCTTAGATATTTTTTTAATAGAAATGTCCTTTTTATCTGATATGGTTTGCCAGGCTTGTATTTTATTCTTTTACCTATAATGTGTTTTTACATAACTATAAGGTGCGATTTTCCATGAGGGAACTGCTTATGTGTAAATATTTCTCTTTTCTTTTTTCTCTCCTTTTCAATCTTTTATGACTTAAATTGTTTATCATGTAGTTTGCTGTTCCTTTTTTGTGTGATGTGCTTTTATGGTATTTATATTTACCGAAATAAAGCTAAAATGAATGAAGATGGCTGAAGTCTGGGACACACTGGAGGAGCTCCGGGCACCACCCCTAGGGTGGTGACGGACAGTGGTCACTCCCCTTTCCATTGTCCAGTTTCCTGCCAGAGCAGGGGAGAAAGGGTCCCTGAACCGGTGTAGACTGGTTTATGCAAGGAGGGCACCATCTGTGCCCTTCAAATCATTTCCAGAGGCCGAGGGAGGCTACCGCTTCCCAGCCTGTAACACCTATTTCCAAAGGGAGAGGGTGTAACACCCTGCTCTCAGAGGAAATGCTTTGTTCAGCCTTCCTGGGACTGGGCTGCCCAGACCCCAGGAGGGCATAACCCTGTCTGTGAGCTGGCAGCAGCTGTAGCTGCAGTGCAAGCCTTAGAGAGCTGGTTTGGCAATACTGGGGGCCCATGGTGAAGCCCCCAGGATGCATGGAATTGGCTCCCCAATACCAGATTTGGAATGGGGGGACAAGTCCATGATCTTAGACATGTTACATGGCCATATTCAGGGTTACCGTTGTGAAGCTACATATAGGTATTGACCTATATGTAGTGCACGTGTGTAATGGCGTCCCCGCACTCACAAAGTCTGGGAAAATGGCCCTGAACTATGTGGGGGCACCTTTGCTAGTGCAAGGGTGCCCTCACAAAGTGAAGGTTAGACATGTAGGTGACTTATAAGTTACTTAAGTGCAGTGAAAATGGCTGTGAAATAGTGTGTGCACTAGTTCACGCAGGCTGCAGTGGCAGTCATGTGTAAGGGTTTGTCTGAGCTCCCTAGGGTGGCAAAAGAAATGCTGCAGCCCATATGGATCGCCTGGAACCCCAATGCCCTGGGTACCTAGGTACCATAAACTAGGGACTTATAAGGGGGGGTCCAGAATGCCAGTTGAAATTGGTAAATAAAGTCACTGGCCTACAGTGACTGTGGTTCTGGTTAGCAGCCCCTCAGTGACACAGTAAGGCACTACACAGGCATACACATTAGGCCACAAACTATGAGCAATGGGGTCCTGACCAGCAGGATCCCAGTGAGACAGGCAAAAACATACTGACATACATGTAAAAAATGGGGTAACATGCCAAGAAAGATGGTACTTTCCTACAATGATCCCATAGCTGGTCAGATTTACTACTACAGCTCTACTCTATTAGGTTGGAGTTTGGCCCTAATTCTACACAGATACAGATGGAGAAGACATTTTGCTTTTTCAGTGGTAAGTAAGTAAGCCTATTTGCGCCTACTGCATGTTATATCAACGAACAGCCATAACTTGAAATTGCTGATGTCTCTGAGCCCACGATGGTCATGTGCTGATACCACATGTTGTGCATAAGAGCGCTGTGTAGTGCGTGTTGGATGCTAGTGTTGGGTGTTGTATAATTACAGGTGATGTGAGAGAGGTCCCTGTGCAAGCGAGGTGAAGTTTTTTTTAATAGGCTCCATCAGACTAGACTGTCCTTTGGGAATCCATAGATGCAGTAGCATCCCTAGCAAACAGAGGATATATTAGTGCATAAAAACACATAACTTCTGGAATATTGTAGGCCTTGAGATGATTCCGGCAGAGTTGTCTGTGGTGAGGGGAGTTTGAGTTGAAAAACAATTTGAGACTTAGGCCCTCATTACGAGTATGGCAGTGAGCGTACTGCTGCGGTGGAGTTGGCGGACACACCACCACTGGTATGACAGTGGAGACCACCATATCAGAAGTACAGGGAAGGCACCTGCAGAACACAGCCAAGTTACCGTTCTTACCGCCACATTGGATGGGCTTGCGCAGCAGGCGGCAGCCATCTCCAGGCCAGCAGTCAGGCAGTATCCCACGACCATATTACGAGGTCTCACACCGCCAGGACTTCCGGGCCGGACCCATTGCCACCAAATTCCTGGCTGAAATGAACAATATAAAAGGGAACACCTACCTTCAGGAACACAGGCACGTCCGTAGGCGCCATGGCACGCAAATTGTATCTCATCCCAATGCTGTACGTGGCCATGCAACTCCCAGACCAGCGACGGCGACCAAGGCACCAATCGTAAGTACACCAGCCTAGCACACACTGGAGGGAACGATGTTAGTACACACACACAACACACACATGACAAGGGAAGCCACACCCACGCAAACAAACACCCGTACCAACACACACACATGCATACACGCTAATACCCACAACCACCACGCATACATGTGGAAGGACAGCCAGGACTAGGTAGGTACCATATACACCAACGGTGTTGTGCCGCATATATATAATACGGTTAAAAACGGGGTAGAAAGCTATGAATGTACAGGCCCAAGGGTCAGTCCAAAGGTCCAACAGTGCTCTGAGTACACTGGGCACAAGGTGACACCCCAACTTGACTCCTGTCTGCATAGTACAGGCCCCCACAGGGCAGGGGCATCAATGGGGTATGCAGGCACCTCAGGGTTGTGATAGCGGTGATTTGGGCTTGGAGGGGGAGTCCTTTGGTCTGGGCTTAGAGGGGGGAGTCCTTGGGCTTTAACTCGGAGGGAGGGGATTAGCCGGGGGCGATTTTGGCTTGGCCTTGGAACTGGAGGGAATGGGCTTGGGCTTGGAACGGGAGGGAGTGGGCTTTGCCTTGGTAGTGGAGGGTGCGGGCTTGGTCTTGGAAGTGGAGGGAGCGGGTATGAGCATAGATCTGGCAAGAGGAGCGGTGGATGTGACAGGGGTGGAAGTGGCAGGTGGTGGAGGGGCATGGCCAGGGGTAGTGATGGACTGGGAGGCAGAAGGCAGGGGTTTTGGAAGGGTAGCAGGGCTGGGTCAGTGGTGGGGAACAGGGAAAACTCACGGAGGAAACATTTTTGGGGGGATACACTGGAGGTCAAAGTAAGGACATTTGGGAGTGGAGGGAGTGGGTACGGTTGTGAGGTGAGTACATGTAGGTGCCTTTGGTGCAGGTGCGTGGGTGGATGAAATGTGTGTGCTGGGGGACTGTTGGGTGGGTGAGTGCAGGCATTTAGATGTACTGGGAGGAGGTGGGAAGGAGATGCAGGGAGGATGTGTGAGTCTATGTTGGGGTGGGTTCTGCAGGTATAGTGGATGTGCTGCATGTGGGGGTGTTGACAGTTGTGTCTGCGCCAGTGATGTATAGGGTGCTTGAATGGGGTCAGACAATGTGGTGACAGTGAGGGCACATATGGCTGGATCAGTGACTGATGTGGGGCTGACTGCAGGTGTGAGTGGTGTACTGACTGTGAGGGGGGAGGTGGTGGGGGAGTCGGTGCAGAGAGTGGATGTTGTCATGTCTGCATGAGTCTGTGTGCATGACGGTGGTGGCAAATGTGGTGCTTATGTCTGTCCTTGCGTACTGTGTCTGTTGATGTGGATGCATGTGGTTCCATAGGTATGCCTTAGATGGGTGAGGGGAAAGGGATGTCAGTATGGGAACAGGTAGCTGGAGGGGTGACAGAAGTAGAAGGGACACTGGCTGCCGTCAACGAGAAGGCCAGAGCCTCGAACAATCTCTGTAGGCCAGACAAGGCACTGTGAATGCCTTCCAGGAACGCATTGCACTGTTGCATCCGGGGTGCCAGTTCCTGGATGGCATTCACAATAGTTGTCTGCCCCACAGAGATGGGCCTCAGGAGGTCAATAGCCTCCTCATTGAGGGCATCAGGGCTGAATGGGGCAGGGGCAGAGGTGCCTGCGGCGAAGGGGATGCCCACCCTTTTGGGTGAGTGGGCACGGGCAACTGGGTGGGGAGCTACAGGGAGGGCAGTGCTGGTAAGGGGGGTGATGGACAAGGATGGTGTTGGGATGGGCCCAGATGGGTCCGCCACCGCCAGGGAGCGTCCATTGGTCTCCCCGTGGCACTCCCCTCACCCTCCCCCACTGGTCCCTTCGGCTCCCCTGGTATCAGCCTCCTCCATGGGCTGCAGCTTCCCCACTCGCTGGTGCCCCTTCTCCTTTGCCAGATGATGCTTATGCACACAAAGACAGAGGAGGAAAGGGAGGGAGGGAGGGAGAGAGAGAGATACAGGGTGCAATTGGTCAATGCCAGCACAACAGTAACACAGGGTTGAACATCAGCATTTGATGCAATGCCACAATACATACAACACTAGGGAACACTATGGGGGAAACCACAACAATGCTCATGTCAACCGCTGATGGTCTGACTGATGCAAACATGTACATGAGGAGTGGCATACCCGCCACACCTGTCCTGTACCTGCCTGCTACCCATGGCTGTTGAGAGAGGCATGTAAAGGACTGCACACCCAACAGAATCCTGCATGGCTAATTGGCAGGCCTCCTTGTCTATTGTCAAGTAGCACTGTGACCACTTGGCGCACCCGCCCCACTGCACATGCAGTGCTTGCCAGCTGATTGAAGTCCCTAGACCCACCCCTGGCACAGTGGTTGGCAAGGACTAATCACAATGGCCTGACACCCCATGTCTAATCATCCTGTTGCCATGAGCTGGCAAGCACATCTATCTAGTAGGTGGGCACACAGTTCCAACATTGGAGGTCTGCTCTGCTACCACTAACTGCATGGCATTACTCACACCTGTGATGCCAATCCTGCCCAGATGGACACTACCCATAGTGGACAACATGCCAAGCACCCACACCACAGCTACCCAATGGTGCCCACCCAGAGCCACCATGGCAACACATTTGCAAGTGAGAGTGAGTACTTACCCCCATGTGGCTGCTGTGCTGCCCTCAAGTGCCCATCCACCTCAGGGTAGGCCATAGCCAATATGCGGGCCATTAGGGGGGGTCAGGGTCCAACGGGCACCCCTCCCTCTTTGGGAGGACGTCCCGAGCTGGGTCTCTCTGGTGTTCTGGGCCCATCGTCTGAGGTCCTCCCTCTACTTTCTGCAATGGGTGCTCTGCCGGGCATGGACTCCCAGAGTCTGCACTTGCTTGACGATTGCATGCCAAATCCCCTTCTTCTGATGGGCGCTGACCTGAAAGGGTGACAAAGACAGAAGGACACAGTCATGTAGAATGGCATCCCTGGGACAGCAGTAAACAGCACACATCACACTTCCACACCCACATGTCATCACCCAACGTAGCTATAGGCACCTCACCCATGTCCATGCTCCAGACACTCCCACCTACCAAGGTCCCCATCCCTGTGCACCCAACTCACATACAGGACAATGACATTGGGCTCATCTGCTGCTCTGATGCCCCATACAACTGTCCATACAGGGGAAGACCCCTTCCATGAGCCGCTCCAACTCTTCCTGGGTGAAGGCTGGGGCCCTATCTCCCGCAGGACGTGGCATCTTGGCTACCAGTATCAGAATACAGCAGCACAGGCAGTGGAGGTCTTCAGTACTGAGGTTCAGGAGTCAAGTGATCATGTGCACATGAAATGGCGGTCACGGCCGCTGCGGACATCACCGTCACCGCTGGCGGCGATCACCATTGGCTCCTGCCTCCCATAGGCAACAGTGTTGACCAATGGTGAGTTGCATGGCGGTTGTGACTGCCTACCGCCATGACGTGTTACACTGGCGGGATGATCTTTCTCTCATCTGTCCCATGCATGCAGGCAGGCAACAGGTTGTGTGTCCCGCGGACCAGTACATCTCCCAGGTGGTGGCCAGGTGCCCAGGCTCTGTGCATGATTCCTACATCCTGTGGAACAGCAGTCTCCCACATATGTTGGCACCACTCTAGAGGGACGGGGCCTGGCTCATCGGTATGTATCCTTGCATATGTGTGCCCCTCAGCTCTCTGCACACTTGTCCCTGCCCTATTGCCCTCCCGGTCTTGACATGCCTCTTCCCTCTGTGCACACAGGTGACTCTGGCTATCCCAACCTGCCCTGGCAACTGACACCCTTGAGGCATCCAACTTCAGATGCAGAGGACCGTTAAAAGAGGCTCACAGTCTTACCAGACTGGTGATTGAGAGGTGCTTCGGCCTGCTGAAAACCAGGTTCCGGTGTCTGCATGTCTCCGGGGGTGCCCTGCTCTACAAACCACAGAAGGTGTGCCAGATCATTGTGGCCTGCTGCATGCTGCACAATCTGTCCCTGAGGCGTCAGATCCCATTGCTGGATGCGAAGAAGGAGGTAGTTGTACCAGTGGCTGATGACGGGGACATGGAAAGTGATGAGGAGGAGGATGCAGCTGACTCCAGGTTGAAGCTGATTTGGCATTACTTCGGCTGAGATGCAGGTATGTGACAACTGTCTGGTAAATGTCCTCTACAACTGTCGGCCTTGTCCCTGCCACCACCAGTTGTCTGTGACCACTGACGGTATTGGTTGCAGCTCTGCATCTGGGTGGGTTGGAGTTGTGTGACATGTACCCATGACTCAGGTAGTCACAGTGTACAGGTCAGGCCTATAGTCAGGCAGCTGTTGTGCTGGTGCACTGGTGCCATCAACGTGTATGAACAATGTACCCTGAGCTGCCAGTTCATGTGCTATGTGTGTGCCACACAGGGTTGTTGCATCAGTGCAGCACCTTTTCTGGGAGTCAACATTGGGTGGCAGTGCTACATTGTTGTTGTTGGCAGTGGATATGGGGTCAGTTGCATGGCGGTTGTGCTGGGGTACTGGGTGCTGTGCGGATGGGACCATTGGATTGGTATGTGTTGTTTTTGTGTGTTGGTACTGGACATATGGTCGTGGACTGGACTGGCAAACCTGCCTTGGATACCTGTTTCTACAGTGAATTTGGGTTGAGTTGGCATTTGCGACACCTACAGTGATTGTTGTCTGTCTTGCTCTACTTTCAGGACATTGTAGTGATGAACTCTCGTCCCTGCCTGGCCTGTTGCCTCCCTTGACACATATCTCCAGCCACTGGCTGCTCCACGATCTACCCCCCTGCATTTTGCTCCCCCCTCTGGCACCCTCCCATGCATGTGCTGGGCGATGGGTTGCCATTTGCACGTCTTATCAGTTCCATTTGTACTCTTGACAATAAAAGACATAGGCAGTAACTGTGCTCAATTGGTGTTTATTTGGGATTGACAAGTGAAAGGGGTGATGAGTGGGGTCAAGGTGGCTGAGATCATCAGATTGGTGAGGCCAGCTGTGGGTAGTCCAGGTCCAGTCTGCTGGCCATGGGAAAACAGAGATATGAGAGTGGACATTCAACAGAGTGTCTCAGTCACACACAAGGGAGAATGTTCAGGAGAGGGTCACTTCCTGGCGGTGGTCGTGGTCTGGGCATCATGTCCAGCTGAATATCTAGTTGGACGTCCTTGCTTGTGTGGGGGTTCCTCAGCTACAAGGGCAGGTATGCTGGTGTCCTGTGAGTCATGTGGCAGGGCCTCCTTGCCACTGGCTGCTGATGAGTGGTGGTCTCTGGTGGGATGTGGCCAGTGGAAGGGGCCTGCTGGTGGGTGGTGGACTTACGCATGATGGTGGTCAGGTCCTTGAGAACCCTTGCTATAGAGACCATGTTGCCATTGTGACCTGCCACTGTTGGATGGCCTCCTGATGGTATGCCCCCTGCAGCCTCTGGGTCTCCTGCATGGTAGCGAGGATCTGGGCCACTGTTTCCTGGGTCTCCTGGTATACACCTAGGACTTGGTTGAGGGCCTCCTGGGCAGTCAGTTGGTGTGGCTGGCTTGAGCCTTGGACCATGATTCCCCTCCCACCACCCCTGGCTCCCTGTGCCCCTGGCACAGTATGCCCACTCCTAGTAGCAGCCGGGCCTTCATTGTCTCAGGTGTGTGCCCTTGACTCTGGCCCATGTACTATGAGGCACACCTCTGATTGTGATGGCCCTGGGGCATAGGTTTGGGGATCAGGGGCTGGCTGTGGTGTTGTTGCCACATGGGTAGGGGTGTCCGGTGTGTCCAGGGTGTGTCTGCCGTCAGTCGACTGGCCAGTGGCCCTAGATGGCCCTGGCAAATAGTCCTCATCCAGAAATCCAGTGGGGCCTTCATCCTGGGGAGGTCTGCCTGTGCCTGGCATCCTCTGCAGGGTGGCAGTGGCAGGGGTACCTGTGGATGGAAACTGTAGATATTAGTAGTGTAACCGTAGTTGTTATGTCCCTTTTGTGATGCATGCAGTGACTTGAATTGCTTCCCACTGATGGCAATGACAGCTGCTGCACTGCAGACATTGATTTGGTGTAGGGGTTTGTCTCATGGTTTCTGTGTGGCATGGGGTTTGTGAATGGTTGTTGGCATTGCTGTCATTGCCATATGTTTGGAGCAAGTCATGGCAGCCAGTAGGTGTGGGCTGTGGTATTGTTGGCCATGCAGTAGTTCCACTGTGCAGTGGGTCTGTGGTGTGTTTCTGTGTGGGTTGTGCTGGATTGTGGAAGTTGTGGTTATTATCTGTGCATTAGGAGTGTGTGGGTAGGGATGATGAGAGTGGAGTGGTGTGGCATGCAGAGGAGGGGGTGGGGTGTTTGTGACGAGTTCAGTGGGGTGGGTTGTGGTGGGTTGGTGGGTGGTGGAGGGCATGCTGTGCAGGGGTGGTTGGTGCTTGGGGGGTATTGATGACTTACCAGTGTCAAGCCCTCCGCTGATGCCAGTCAGGCCCTTGGGTTGTATGATGTCCAACACCTTCTCCTCCCAGGATGTCAACTGGAGGGGGGAGGAGGTTGGGGCTTACCGCCAGTGTTGTTCTAGGCAATGTGGTGCCTCAACACCAAGGAACTGACCTTCCCCCTGAGGTCGTTCCACCTCCTTCCTGATGCCCTCCATTGTTTGGGGTATGTGCCAACTGCGTTGACCCTGTCTACGATCTTCTGCCATAACTCCATCTTCTTGATTATCGATGTCTGCTGTACCTGGACTCCCATGAGCTGTGGCTCTACTCTGATGATCTCATCCACCATGACCCGCAACTCATTCTCAGTGAATCGTGGGTGCTTCTGACGTGACATGTTGTGCGGTGGGTATGTGCTGTGCATTTTGGGTGCGCTGCGGGGTGTTTGGTAATGTGGGGGTGTTTGGCTGTGGGTGCTGGTGTGCTCTGGTGTTGATTTGTGCAATGTGTGCTGTGTGATATGTGTTTGTTGTGTTTGGGGTGTGCTTTGCGTCAAGTGTGTCTGTGGCTGTTCGTAGTTGTCGCAAGGAATTGTGGGTGTTGGTATGGGGGTGTTATATGGTGGCGTGTGCAAGTGTGCGTGGTGTGTAGGAGTTTCAGGTGTGGGATATTCAAACTGGCCAATGTGGTGTTGGCTTCTTTTGGCGGTGCCTTGTTATGCCGCGGTGCGGAACGCCATCAGTTTCCACCATGCATGTTCCGCTATGCTGGAGGTTGCCTTATAAAATAGAGATCAGAATGGTCTGGGTGTGGCGGGCCGCCGGTTGCTCAGTCACTCTTTCACCATGGGTTGGCCTGGCGGTGTTGGTTTTGTGTCTATTTTTGGGCGGTTTGTGCTTTGTGACTCGTAATGCGTGGTCGCCATACTGCCACCACTGGTGGTATAGTGCCACCATTTTGCACGGCAATCTTGCCCAAAAACCGCCGAACTCGTAATGAGGGCCAAAGTCTTTGGAGCAAGGTATGGTACGGCAACCAGTTGGGGGTATAGATGTGAAAGTCCTTGGGGAGTGTTGTGGCTCTTGATCCTGTTGGATGTGAGTGTTCTTTGGAGCAGAAGGTGGCTGGGTCTTGCTGGGGGTTCTGGTGTGGCCGTTGGAAAGGGTGGTGGTTCGCTTGTAGAGGTGGTGCACTTAGAGGCTTGGCTGCAGACCTGTTGGGCAAGAGCTATGTTTGGTTGTTATGGAAGAAAAGAACATTCCATCTCTGCATGACACCAATTATTCCTTAGGAGTTTCCGCGTTTTCCCATGATTTTTGGTGAGGCACTGGAGAGTGACCTGTTTTTATTAATTTATATGTTGTCGGTCCCCCCCCCATGCTTGACTAAGTGTATGTTTGTGGGGTATGCTTTTACAGGCAATTCTCGTGCATGAGGGTAAATTTAACTTTTGGCTGGTGTTCTGTTGGAGTTGGCAGCTCTTCAGGGCTCTAGTGTGTGCATGAAGGTGCCACTGGCGTGGGTGGTGTTTTCGATCTATACATGCACGGGGATGTGAAGGAGGAGGCGTGTTGCACTGAACGATGGTCTGTGATCACAGTGTGCATTGAGGTCACGTGTGTACACCTCTGGCCCCGTCATGTGGCATGCAGCTTGACCCTCCCAAGTGGTGCCAGGTATTCTAACTACGCCCTTTTCGTCAGGCTGCCTTTGGGCTAGGTTTGGGCTTCTTTGATTGGTTTTTGCGCATTTCTCTAGACCTCTAATCTTTTCTTTGGTCAACTGGAGGGGGCCCAAAAGTTGTTCCACTGTCCCCGTATGTCTCTGACTTGTGGCGTTCCATATTGGGATTGTTTGAGGATGGGCCTGGGCCTGAGCCTCTCTGGATTGTGAACTTCTATAGAACTGGGGCTCAGAGTACAGGGACGGTCCCTTGAATATCCCACTGACTGTAACGCTGTTGCTGCTGGCCGTGCTCCTATCTGAGGGCCCTGGCGCCTCTATGGGCTACTTGGCGGGGGATTGCAGCTGCTACAAAGTACCCATACAAGGCCTGGACGGCGACAGGCTATGAGTGTCCTGAGTGACCCTCCTGATTGGCCGGCTTGAGTGCTCGTTGGTAGATTGTAGAGCCCACATTTTCTGCCCTGGCTGATACTGGGGTTATATGAGCCCCTTGACAATGCATTGATTCTCAGTTTTATTAGGCTCCACAGGTGGCAGTGCCCTCAGGTACATGATAGCTATACACAGGGCTACTGTTGATTAGGTGATCACCCCTGAGGCCAAGAGGGGCTTTTCCAATATTGGAACCAGCGGCTAATACCACCAGTGGCTCTCGCTCTGTCTCCATCCCGGGCGCTTTTCCTGGTTGTAGATGACTATGGGGTGAAACATGGCCAAAACTGACAAGCTGGCTCCTCCTGTGTGCCCCCACTCACCTCCATCGGATAGCTCCCCTGCCAGGACTCCAGAGATTACATACCCTCATCTGGGATGACACCTTCAATGGACAAACTAGACATTATCCTGCAAGAAGCACAGGAATCGTAAATGGTTTTGGAGCAATGACTGGGGCCCATCACCACCAATATAAGTCTGTTTAAAGATGACCATTGGAAGCTGTCCGATAGGGTCAAAGCTGCTGAACTATCACTCTCAACATTGTCCCCTGGACATGGGGAGCTTACCACATAAATTTGCGAGTTGCAACGCCGGGTGGATCTTCTATAGGACCGGACGCAGAGTCAGCTGCAACAATGTACCCATCATTGGATTCCCTGAAGGCGCAGAAGTTACATGCATGCCACCCAGTTTGTAGAAAACTGGCTCCAAACAGCCGTGATTGCCCAACTGGCCTCTCTGACATGTTTGCAGTCGAGAGAAGCCACAGGGCTCCTACAAGAAAGCCAATCCCTGGAACTCCCCCAAGACCCATATTGGCAAAAATCTTCAATTTTAGGGAGCAAGATGTTCTGTTGCAAATTAGAGGGAACAAGCACCTACCCTGGTAGACAGTGCGAGGATCTCCCTTTTCCCGGACTATACTATCATTGTGCAGAGCAAGTGGGCCTCTTTCTAGGAAGTCATGAGGCAACTTCGGGCTGAGGGCTTCACCTGTGCTCTCCTTTTCTCAGCCAAACGTAAAGTGCTGCATGACTAACATTCCCATTTCTTTGAGGCCCCAGAGCAGGCTCTGCGGTGGTTGGAGCAACACTTCCCTGACTTCCCGAGGTAGGACCAGACAGGACCAGCACCACCGAAGGCGACGGCATGGCACAGCTCTCTGGACTTGCAACACTGACCAGGGGAATCCTTCCCTGCAACAAGTGCTGGAAGGTCAACTGGCAGCAATATGGTCTGTGACCACCCTTCAGACCTCACGTCAGCCCATAAACTCTAGCTCGTCCCAAGACAGTGCCTCAGATTCGGGAACAAATGGGAGTGTGTCTTTGTTGCAGACGGTTTTTCCACAAACTGCAGAGGACCTATAAGGGAAGGCTTGCTGCATCTACTGTCCAGGGCTGCACTAGCCCAGGGGTAAGCTGAACTGCCCCCTCACAATACCCCATCACACTTACCTTCTTGCTCCCCCCACAAGCAGCTGTCATTAAGCAATGCTGCGTGCTGATGTCTTACTTGACACAGCACTGAATTGTTATTCTTCCCTTACGTAGTACTAGTTCAGGGCTCGGGGACCAGGTGGTATCTTGATCGATCTCCAGTCTAAGCTGTGTTAAAGCAATACCTCTTGCGGGTTTGGCTGCTTGCACCCCAATACCAGGAGCACCTGGTTTATGATGTTTGTATTGTTATATTATTTTTGCAGGTTTGGTCGAATGGCAAAAAATTGCTGGACTGAGTATTGGAGGACTCTTTTGACCTATTTGATTGTGTCACCTTTGATGCTGGGGAGGGAGTAATAATGGTTGGGGCTCTGAGCCCTGTAATGTATGCAGTTACATGGGTACACAAATGTTGTCAGTAACTAAACTGTATAACTTGGTAACCTGGAATGTTCAGGGTATGGGATCCGTACAAAAAAGGCACAGAATACTAGCGCAACTTCATAGGCGTCAAGCACATATCACCTTTTCCAGGAAACACACCTGGTTACTTCTGAGACTACCTAACTGTGCAAGCGTTGGCGGGGCCCATTATTCCACACATCCTGTTCAGGCTATACACAAGGTCCAGTAATCTGTATCTACTCTGGGGTGCCGTTTGGGGCCTGGGACTCAATGTCACACTTTCAACGTAGGCTCATACCTGGTAAGGCCCACGATGTGGCTTTGCAGAGACAATATAGGCCTTCCTACTGTGCTCCCACCTTCCCTACCTGAGAGTGTAGAACTGCAAGTAGAGAGATCAGAGCGTGGGAAGGGGCCTGTTAGAGTGCTTGAGTGTTGATGTCAGCTATCAACTTTGAAAACTAGTGAGAGTTTTACTGTGGAATACTATGAATGTGTACACTGCAATCTCACCTCTACTCTGTTATTCCCTCCTGAGGATTTAACCACCGTATCTACCTGTGAGGCAGCTGTGATGAGAAGTACAACCATGTAGTGTTGCTGTCATTGGTGTCAGTATTTACGTCTTAGTAGGTCAGGGTTTCAGACAGTCTTTCCATATACAGTCGTCCTTTGAGAAATATAAAACATTAAGGCCCAGCAAGAACATACACCAAAAGATACACTAAGAATACATACATTTCCCTCAATTACCTAATCGCCTTAAAGTTCCACAACTGGCTTATGTTGTCACATTAAGGTGGTATTTTGTTTGATGAGTTCTCCAGCAAGCTTGCCTGGTTGTTTTTATGCATACTTTCACCATATGCGGGCTGAATGTATTCCAACCAACATTCCTCTGTCTTTGCCAAGTATGGCTTGATGCCTAAATGACCAAGTCCCAAATTATAGGCACGGAGATAGTACCAGCTCTTTTGCTAAGTTTTAGCACTCTGCATGCTCAATAAACCTGTAAATGCGCCCACTATTAGAGAAAGTCTGGCGCTTTTAACTGTGCTCTTAACTAATGTTAAATTAATACCTTTAGAGGACAAGCTTTCATCTGAGAACACAGAGCGCTGGGGCTTTGCCTTCTGTCACACTAGCAACTTAGGTTCTCCCTGGTAAGGCCCACAATGTGGCTTCACAGAGACAATATTGGCCTTCCTCCTGTGCTTCCACCTGCGCTACCTGAGAATGCCCGAACGTCAAGTAGCCAGAAAGGGGATGTTTGAGTGCATGAGTGTTGACATCAGCTGTTGACCTTAAAAAACGAGCGAGTGTTACAGTGGAATACTGTGGATGTGTGTCCTACAATCTCCCCTCTACTCTGTTACTCCCTTCTGAGAATTTAACCATCATATCTACCTGTGAGGAAGCTGTGATGAGAAGTAGGCCCATGTAGTGTTGGTGTCAATATCAATATCTCGGTAGTTCAGGGTTTCAGACAGTAGTCCTTGAGAAATATCACACACACAAATACACACACACACCCACCCCTCTTTTCCACCCCCTAATATCCAGGAGAGTTACATGAGTGCTGGAATGGAGGTAGGAGAAGTTGTGACACTCAAGAGTGGACACACAGGGTCAATATCTGGTGGTGCGGAGTGAACCTGTATGGGGAGGTAATCATGTTTGGGTGCATCTGCGTGCATAATACAGAGCAGGATGCCTTTTATACACACCTGTTGGCAGTTTTAGCTGATTTGGCTCTTTACCGGTTTATGCTAGGAGGAGATTTCAGTGCTGTATTAGATGTCACTCCAGATAGGTCACACTCCCCTTCCCTCCACTCCCCTCCGGGCCTGAGACCACACCACCCCACTAAGCCGGAATGTTGAAATAGTGGGTAGATGGATGAGAATTGTTTGATGTGTGACATAGACATAAAGAAGGCGTGAGACAATATTCCTTTTATCTGCACCCACATGCACTGAACATACGATTAGACCGATTTCTGTGCCCAGCACATCAACAACCGAGTGCCGCTCATTCCACCTACCTTGGTAAGACAATATCAGACCATAACCCCTGAGAGATTTCACTAGCACAGGGCTAATTCCCACATGCAGGCTCCAACCTTCCTTGTTAGAACACACCGTATTGCGGGACACCCTAGCGACTGCCATTGACACATACTTCACGGCTAACGCTGGCACCGTTTTCTCACCCATTGTAGAATGGGAGGCATTCAAGGTGGTGATCTGGAGCACTGCCATCAATACAGTGGTGGGGGGGTAGGAAAAGGATTATCCAGGAACTGAAGAAAGTGGAGTACTCCCTTGGGCCCCTTCAAGGGCAGTGTCTGATAATGCAGATATGACGCCCTGTTGTAGGAAGCTAGGATGCAGTACACATAATTGCTGGAATGCCTCCCTGTTTTGGACTATCACCTGCACACACAGAGGGTACAAGGGGAAGCAAAGAGATGGGGCGCACTTCTGGCACACTTAATACGTCCAGACCTCTCCCTCACACTGATTCTAGCAGTTTACACCCCGGTCCTGGGCGCAATGGTAACTCAATGGGGGAATAATACAGCATTCAGGGATTATTACACAGAGTTATACTGGCTCACTCCCCACCTGGCCTAGGGGAGGTAATGAGGTTCCTTCAGGAGACCCAACTTCCTAAGGTACGAGCTGCTGATAGGGAGAACCTCTGTTCTCCTATTGCGGTGAATTAAATCATAGAGGCCCTGAAAGAACTGGTATGCAATAAAATGCCAGGGTTCGACGGACTCCTGGTAGAGTTTTTTCCACATACCCCACTCAGTTGATCCCACAATTAGAAAATTTATATAACACTTCCCACGACACTGGCCTTCTTCCACCAGAGAAGCACTAGTGACTTTCCTACTGAAACTGGGGAAGCCCCCAAGTTAGTTGTTGTCATACCGCCCACTGTGGGTTTGTGCCTCGCTGAAAATACTTTGCTGAATACTCAGCCGTTGTTTAAAATAACAGATGCCGCCCGTACCTTTGGCCCCATGCCGGTTTTCTCTCACTGGACTTTCAACACACTTTCGATTCTTTAAATTGTGACTTCATGCTAGCAGCCCTGACTCGCTTCAGGATTCCTCCGGCCTACATTAAGTTGCTCAAACTGCTCCCTACCGCTCACATTTCTCAGACACGAATAGGTCCATACATATACCAGTGTACCCGATATGGTGAGGTACAAGGCTTGGTTTGCCCCCCTCCTCTTCATACTAGTGGTCAAACCCATAGCACAAAAAATTCGGTAAGAGGCTGGTCACAGGGGGATTCCCGTGGGCAATACAGTCCATACTACCTCACTCTCTGCAGATGACATAATTTTGTATTTTAAAGATATTCGGGAGCCACACGCAGAGATAGCTCAATTGGTAATCTTTCAGGTCTCTCATAAATGAAGACAAATCCTGTGCATACTCTGTCGCCGGCACCTATGCAGAGCCCAACCTGTGCTTCAGGGATTATATGATTCCGGTGGCTCCTTTCACCTTCTGGTACCTCAGTGTCCAAATATATAGAAATGGCCTTGGCCTACTGGAAGGCAATCTTACAGGCATGATTCCTCCTCTCAGATCACAGGTAGCCTCTTGGGTTACGATGCCCTTTCGTGGCCGGACAGCTAGCCCTGGCCAAAACAGTGGTGTTACTGCGCCTCTTATACCAAACTACAATTACCAACTGATAAAGGAGGCGTGGCGCTCCCTGACTTCAAGGTGTACTGTATAGCCGGGCAGTTGCAATGGTTGGCATACTGGCTCGTGGGTCACAACCTGTCTGAAATAGATCATACTCCGGCTCAGCTAGAGCATGGCCAACTACACTGCCTGCTGTGCCTTGTTGCCCCGATGCTGCCTACACGCACATTGCTACTGCACATTGTACTGACATATTGGAAACTAGTGATGAAATATGTATTGGTCCGAGCGCCTTACACACCCAGTATACCCTTATGAATCCTCCCTACCACCTTGGGAACCTTAACGAGGATTAGACTTGAACCCCTGGGTATCACTATAGTGGGGGATATATTTGCAGAAGGCTCCCTCATGACACACGAGGACTTCATACACACACATAACCTCCCGGAGTCCTTATTCCTCACTCATGCCAGTATCCTTCAGTATGTGCATAATTTTTGGGCAGCGGAAGGTCTTGAACCACCTGCTCATGTGCTACTCCTCGCATTGCACACAATAGGGGATGGTTGGCACTTGGTGCAGTGGCTATATAGGGGCCTTCGGGACCACCTTATGACTCCACTTACGTTCTTAATGGAGAGGTGGAAGACAGACTTGGCCAGGGCACTTTGGGACCAAAAATTGGCCTGTATGCTAGAATACCCCAGCAAAGTGTCTCGCAACTTGCGATTAAAATGAATCCTATTTGCCATCCTACACCGGGCATATACGTAAAACCCATGCAAAGTCAATCATATGTACCCCGCTGTGTCCTCGATCTGTCCATGTTGCCGAGTGGAGGGGGCAGACTTCATTCACATGCGGTGGACATGTCCACAACTTTCACACTATTAGGCTAGAATAGCAAGAGCACCAGGTGCAGTCACATGACACACCCGCCGGCATCACATTGAACACTGTATAGTAGGAGTGCCCATGAGAACCAGGGGATCTAAAGTGGGAGTGCGATTCATGAAATTGGCTGTGCTGCTAGTGAAACTCCTTCTCCCTAACCGCTGGAAGTCTCCATTGGCCCCAGAGCAAGAAGACTGGCGGGAGGAGGTTCATTGTTGGGGTCTTGCAGAAAGTCCATATCATCCCAAGTGAAACTGTGTTGTAGAGAGGAAGAACTGAGACTTACGGCAATCCTTAACAGCGACAGTATCAAGTTCAGGTCATAGTTGGCTTAACCACCTGTATGGAGTCCAGAGAACACTAAATAATCGGCCCAGAAGGTCCTTAGAAAGGCACACCCCATATGATGTTCTGTTTTGTATACTTATGTATGTCCCAGATCTTGATGGCCCTGGCGCAGTGGTGGTGGACATACGTTTTGACATAAATGAACGTATCACTGTCTAGAAGGAATTACAACAGTTCTGTGATGACAACTCATCTGCATGTGCCGCCACCTTGGGAATAGGGGATTCACCAACAATGTCTGCCAAATGGATTCCAAAACCTGGGGATCTAGTGCATGAAAACATTGCTGTAAAAAAGGAACTTGGTCCTGCATATGGTTCCATTCCTGAGAATACACGGTACCAGAACTGTCATCCTACCACTGCTGTCTGGTTCCAAAGAAAACCGCTTTATTTCAATTGACAGTGTCAAGTTACACCATGTGGGCAGTCCTACCCAGTAGACCACGAGGAATCCTGAGCAGTTCCAGAACCCCTCTCACTGCCAGTCAGGATGTGACTCTTCAAAACTTGACCATCGGTGATGAAACTCCCCTGAGATTGGGGAGGGTGGAAAATGAACTTTCGTTATACCGGTCACTATATCTATGACAGGAAATGTCTAAGGTTCTGAGCATTATTACTCAAATTCAACACAAATGGATGGAATAGTCTACTAAGAGCCACCAAGGGACACATCTGCCAGTTCTCCTTCTTAGACACCAGCTCCAGTGTTTGCACAAACTGCTTCTGGATATTTTGCCAACATCTAAGATTCTTTTTCAGTTTCTTCAACATCTTCAACTACACCTGTACCGAGAGAATGTAAGCTATTAATTTGGCTTAAAACTATCTGATTAGTCCATTGAATTATCTATGGGTCCTTTTGATGGTGCTTAGCTTCCTTCTCTGGATTTGTTTTGTTCACTTTCTTTTTACTGATACATGGTCATTATCTTCCTGAACGCTCTGCTGTTGAACTGGTGGATGAGGTTTTGAAGGTCCGCAGAGACGTGTCCCTAGTGATTATTTCACTGGTGGAATTCTTTGGAATAAAGTGTCATTTAATATATTTGGACCGACGGAAATTATTCAAATTCCATCTGTATTCAAAGTATTTGTGAATTATATAACAACACTTTGGGAGGTTTCTGATGATTGGGATGTGAAAACATTTGATTCTGTACTATCTGAGCTGAATATTATACTGTGTTTGAAAGTAAAGACGTTTACCAAACAAAAGCAAATTAAGGGGATGTGTTCTGTTACCATCATTACGGACACCACTTTATACATAAAGCCAGCACCCCGAGAACTGTTTCCAATTAAACAAAATTAGAACATTGTCCAACTCTGCAAATGGGGAGTTCTACAACAGTTTGCATATTTTTCTGGACATGATGTTACAAATGCTGAGTCTTATTATTTCAAATTGCCTCCCATGAAATTGCAGAATGTCCTGTTAACATATCCCAAATTGATTCCTTTGTTTTCGAGTTGGCTGTTGAAGGCTATGAATATTGGTTGAAGTCGATTATCTTAGAGCAGGGGTCTTCAAACTTGGGGGTGGGCCCCCATAGAGGGGCCTCAAGTGATCCCATAGGTAGGGGGGCACTAGGCTTTGGCCAAAAGAAGCATTATGCAGAAAATAGTGCTTTGTTTCAAGCACAAAAATATTTATAGCATTTTTAAAAAGGTAACAAAAGTTAACTGTAATGTTAAAATATAGTCTAGACATTTTAAAACATTGCTAGCTTAGTAGAAAGGTTATGAAAAATTGTGAGGGGGAGTCAATTTATTTTTTCCCGCTGGGGAGGGGGCGTGTTATTAATAAGTTTGAAAAACTCCAACTTGGAGTGTGTGAGGAGCTAGACATTGGCGAGTACAGGGATGGGAAGCTTTGTGTAGAACATGCCTAATTCCATTGCAAATTATGGTCCTCATTATGACACTGGCAGTAAATCGCACTTACTGCCACTCTGACTCCCGTCAACCTACTGCTGCCGTGGTGGACATCCGCTCACCATATTATGACACACACCAATCTGTCACTATTCAGCCACATACACAGTTCTGCCAGACCAAAGGTCAGTGATAAACTGGCAGTATCAAAACCCACACCGTTACGCCAACAGAACAACACCCACCACATTATGACCCTTGAATCACCACGACGGACATTCAATGGCGGTAAACCATTGGCGGTACATACCGCTGCACTCAAAATACACACACATACAAAAAAGAACTACATTGGACAATTGGGTCCGCAGCTGCTACACGGCCATCTCCAGCCTCCTCCTCCTGCAGAAAAGGCACATGGCATCTCAAGGCAAGGTTGTGCTACATACAGCATGCCACGATTATCTGGCAGACCTTCTTGGGTGAGTAGCACCTGTTAGGAGGCCAAAGGAACTTTCTATTATCCTTCTTGTATGCCCATGTGCCTCATTGTAACGTTCTTCTGCCCTTGTCCTGTAATTCCTCACAGGTGTCAGTAGCCATGATAGGTTGGGGGTAACCTGAGTCACCTGCAAATATGGAGGGACAACATTTAGCCACATACTATCCCATATGGCCCACACCATACCCATATACCAATATCCACTAGGTGGGAACAAGGGCTCACCTATTAGCCACACCCTGTGCCTCTGTAGTTGGGCCATCACATTTGGGATGCTGCTATTCCTCAAGATAAAGGCATCATGCACCGACCCAGGATACATAGCATTGACATGGGAGATGTACTGGTCCACCAGGCACACCATCTGGACATTCATGGAATGAAAACTCTTTCGATTTCTGAACACCTGTTCATTTTGCCGGGTTCCATCAATTGCCCCAATTATGTTAGGGATAAGTCCCATAGAAGTCAGCCTTCACTGTGGCCAAATCCTCCACCTGGGGAAAAACAATGTAGCTGCACATGTGTTTTATCAGGACAGACAACACTCTGGCCAGCACTATTGGTGACATTGGCTGTGACATTCCTGCTTGGAAAGAACCAGTTGCTAAGAAATGGAGCACAGATAGGACTTGCACAAGAAGGGGGATCCCAGTGGGGTGACGGATAGCAGATATCAGGTCAGGCTCCAGTTGAGCACACAGTTCCCTGATTGTGGCACTGTCAAGTCTATAGGTGATGATAATGTGCATGTCCTCCTTCGTTGCCAAGTCCACCAGGGGTCTGTACACGGGGGTATGTATCCATCTCCTATTCATCCGCAGCGGTAGCAATCTATGGGCAAAAGAGTGAGGAGCCGCTCACAAACAAAACATTGTAGCCACAACAGTACAATGCATGATGTTAATTTGAAATGTCTAAGTCTCATTTGTCCTGTAAATCCAATTGTGTACTGTGACACAGTTATAATCCAGGCCTACCCCTCCCCCCCCTGAAATGGCATGCGCCTGTCCTGTGTGGAGGGACAGGTGGAAGTGAGGTAATTCTGCTGACATGGTGCGCCCTTGTGGGAGGTAGTTGGGAACCGCCGTGCAATGCCTCATTGGATAATATTTGCCCCTATGGGGTACAGTGGCCAGTGGTGATGTCCACCAGCGTTGACGGTATGCACTGCCGCGGATGTCACTGCAATTTTGTATCTGTTCACTCACTTGTTACCTGACCTTCAACAGGAGAGGACCTACATTGCATGTGCTGCTGTGACCTGTGTCTGGAACCTAGCCAGTGTGACTGGGGAAAGGACCCCTGTTTTCACCTTGGCGGAGTTGGAGAGACTGGTGGATGGGGTCCTACCCCAGTACGGACTGCTGTATAGGCCTCCAGACCAACAGGTGAGTACACTGTGAGCACGATGCATGGGGCATGAATGCATGGAGTGGTGTGTGTGTGAAGGCCTCATGTAGGTGGCGGTTCGTGGATGTCCCCTGTGCGGCGTGCAGCTTGTGTGCTGGGAACTGTGTGTGCAAATGGCGATGTGAAGGTGTATGGTGGGCCATAAGTGTAACAGGCAGGACGGTCTGACTAATACCTTTCCCTGTGTGTATTTCTCTGCATGTCAACACCCATCAAAAGAAGGGTATATGGCATGCCATTGCCAAAGACATGTGGACCCTGGGAGTCTACGGCAGGCAGAGCACCCACTGTCAGAAACGGTGGGAGGATCTGAGATGCTGGGCACGGATGACTGTGGAGGCACTGCTGGGAATGGCCTCCCAACGAGGAAGGGGTGCCCGGCGACCCCTGACCCCTCTCACGGCCCACATACTGGCTGTGGCCTATCCGGAGCTGGATGGGCACTTTAGGGCATCACAGCAGCCACAAGAGGGTGAGTACAGTGCCCATTGTATCAACTTACGCATGGTAGAGGGGTACCCGGGTGGGGGATGTTTGTCAGTGGGTGCCCCAAGGCCAGGCAGAGTAGGTCCCATGTTCGGCAGGGTACTGATGTGATATTCCTCCTACCTAGCTTGTAGGCATCCACTACTAGGCAGGGCTGAGTGGGTCCCAGGTATGCTGCAGTTGGTGGTATGTGTCTCTCCCCATGACCTGGTGGTTAGCATTGTTACTGGTAGTGCATTGCATAGTGTGTAGGCCTGTTCCCTATGTGTGAGGGGGGTATGTACACCACCGGTGGTGTTGGTGCAGCCATTGACCCAGTGTATCCTTTGTTTCTCATCCCCCCTTTTTGTTTTGTCATCCTGTCCTTATGTGCATTAGCATCATCTGGCGGAGGAGCAGAGGCACCGGCGACGGAGGGAGCTGAATCCCACAGGACCTAGGAGGGAGAGTCCACTGACGCTGAAGGCTCCAGTGGGACAGAGGGCGAGGAGAGCACCACGGAGACTGGAAGGGACAGCTTGGACACAGATTCCTTCTCCGATGGAAGCTCCCTGGTGGTATTGGACACTTCTGTGACCACCCCAGCTGCAGGTACAGCCGCCACCCCCATACCAGCACCACCATCCCAGCAGCCCCTCATCGTGTTGCCCATGTCCACTTACCCAGGAGGGTGGGCATCTCCTTTGCCCCAGGCACCTCAGGCCCTGCCCCTGTGAGCCCTGCTGTCCTGAGTGAGGAGGCTATTGACCTCCTGCAATCCCTCTCTGTTGAGCAGTCAACCATTGTGAATGCCATCCAGGGTCTGGCAGCCCAAAAGGAACAGACAAATGCATTTCTGGAGGGCATTCACACTGGCTTGGCGGCCCACTGAGATCCATCCAGGCTCTGGACTCCTCTCTTATGGCAGCCATTGTCCCTGTTTCCACCCTCCCCCCTCCAACTTCCTCTTCCCAATCCCATTTCCCTCAACTCCAACCTATCCCAAGCACAGATGCAGACGAGCATGCACACAGGACAACACACGAGTGGCAAAGGCAAACACTGGCACCACACATCATCCCACAGGCACTCACATAAACACCATCCAGATACAGACATACCAACATCCACTACCACTGTGGCCCCCTCCTCCTCCTCATCCTTCACCTCCCTCCCAGTTGCGTCTACACTCACACCTGCATGCACTACATCCTCATCCACTACCGCCATCACCAGCACACCTATCAGAACACACACCTCACTGGCAGACACCACCACAACAGATATGCACACGTGCCCTGTATCCTCTCCCACTGTGTCTGTCCCCCCTTCCCAAGGTACACAAACGCAAGCACTCCCAGCCAACAGCCACCCACCTCACAGGAGCATCCAGCCCAGGCACCTGCACCCAAACAGAGCAGACAGGCACCTCCTACAACCACTCCCAAACCTTCTCCCTCTTCCTGCCCCAATGTCCCTAATCAGCTTTTCCTCTCTACTGTTGGCCTCTTCCCTACCCCTCCCCCCATCCTTCACGTCTGGCCAGGGTGGCTAAAACCTAGGAACCTCAGCCACCGAGTCCATTGACCCAGTAGTGTCCTCACCCACTCGTGTTGGTTAAGGATCCAGGGCACCAGGCAACCTCAAGAAACGGGTGCCTTCCCCAAGTGCTGCCTGGAACAGCAAGGAGCCCTCTGCAGCTTCTGCTCTGAAGGGCAAGGTGCCATCCCCAGCGGCTGCCCGGAAGGGCAAGGAGCCCTCCCCAAGTGATGCCCTGCAGGGCAAGGTGCCATCCTCAGCTGCTGCCAGGAAGGGCAAGGAGCCTGTCCCAGCTGCTGCCCTGAAGGGCAAGGAGCCATCCCCAGCTGCTGCCAAGAAGAGCAAGGAGCCATCCCCAGCTGCTGCCAAGAAGAGCAAGGAGTCATCCCCAGCTGCTACCAGGAAGGGCAAGGGGCCTGAACCAGCAGGCAGGAAGGACAAGGGGCCTGGACCTGGGACTCAGTCAGAGCCCCCAAAAAAAACCATGGTTGTGAAGTCGTCCGAGGCTGCAGGGGATGGGCAGGAGCTTCCCCCCCCCACAACCACCATCACCACCAGCAGCAGCACCACCACCAGCAGCAGTGGGCAGCCGTCTGAGGCTTCAGGGGATGGGCAGGAGCTTCCTCCCCACAACCAGCAGCAGCAGCAGCACCACCACCACCACCACCAGCAGTGGGCAGACATCCGAGGCTGCAGGGGATGGGCAGGACCTTCCCCCCAAAACCAGCAGCAGTACCACCACCACCACCAGTGGGCAGCTGTCTGAGGCTGCAGGAGATTGGCAGGAGCTTCCCCCCCACAACCACGACCAGCAGCAGCCCACCACCAGCAGCGGGCAGGCGTCCAAGGTTGCAGGGGATGGGCTGGAGCTTTGCCCCACCACCAGCAGCACCACTACCACCACTGAGCAGCCGTCACTGCCTGCGGACGTTCTGTAGACCTGCCTCCATGGGCTGTTGTGAGGCCTGCCCCCTGCAAATCCTGTGGGTATGACACCCATCTGAGAGACTGTGACCTTGCACACCCCAGGATCTGAAGCACAGGGCACGATGCCCCCTCCAGAACTAGTGGGTATGACACCCACTCACCCCATTCTCCCCAGGATCTGAAGCACAGGGTACAATGCCCCCTCCAGAACTAGTGGGTATGACTCCCACTCCCCCTATCCTCTTCAGGATCTGAAGCACAGGGCATGATGCCCCCTCCAGAGCATGTGGGCAAGTCACCCACTTGAGAGACTGTGGCCTTGTACTTCCCAGGACCAAGCACAGGGCATGGTGCCTCCTCCAGAGCATGTGGGCAAGTCACCCACTTGAGAGACTGTGGCCTTGTACTCCCCAGGACCGAGCAATGGGCATGTTGCCCCCTCCAGAACCAGTGATCTTCTATCCTCTGCCGGCTGAGGTGCCCCTCGTTCCCTGTCCCTCTGAGGTGCCTTCCTATTTTCCAAATTATGTCCCTGCAATGTTCTCTCCGTGTTTTTGCAGTAGACAAGTGGGGCCTTGGACTTTGTCATGTGGCCCACGCACATTGAGAACTGGGCTGTGTCCCTTGAACTGTACATGTGTATATACTTTTAGATTGAATGTTCGTATTTTTACTGTATTTATATTATTACACTCATTTTCATCTATTCATGTTATCCTTGCATTATTCCTGAGAGGTACGGGGTCAATATGTTTTCTCACTGCATCTGATTGTGTGTATGGTGTTGGGGGTGGGTGTGTGTCTTGTGCGTGTGTCTCACTCTTCCCCCCCCCCCATGTGCTAGGCGGCTGTACTCACCGTGGTCGTCTTTGCTGTCGGTGTTCGTGGTGGAGCAGGGCGTATTATATAATTGGAAAGATTTGCAGCTTGGGCTCCATGGCGTCGTGGTTGTTCCCTGTGTCTCAAGAGGTGAGTCCTTTCCCTTCTGAGGTCTGTTTCCACCAGGCTTTTGCTGTTGTTGGTACTGCCCCGGAAAAGGTGGCGGATTGCAGGGTCTTAATACGGTTGGCAGAACATTGGCTTCCGCTTGGCTGTAGGCGGCTACTACTGTGGTGCCTGTTGTTTCCGCCCTGATGGTCGGTGTGGTAAAGTGGCTGTCTATCTGAGTTCTCACCGCCATGTTCATAATTTGGCTGTAGTTACCAGCAGCCTGTTGGTGGTATTACCACTACTTTATCACTGACAGCCAGGGTTGTAATGAGGGCCTATATTTTTTAAAGAAACTGTACAACAAACAAGTTGTTTAGGCATATCAAAAATTAAGGAATTGAATATGCCCAGTATTCCATCATCAGGTAAATTTGACAAATGGCAAAAGATTTTAAATGTTACTGAAGAACACTCCACAGGTGTGTCCAAAATGAGTCATAAAACTTAATACTTTCAGGTTCATACAGGTAGTTATTGTGGCCAGTGGACACACATTGTTGTCATGCGCGTTTTGTAAACTCCACAGCGGGTTTTAGAGTAAGCTGATCTGACCCTCATTACATACCACATCACTCTCATATTGTAACCACATATAACGTTGGCAAACTATGTCAACAATGGTTGAAATCTTCCACATTAACAAGAACAACTTAGTCTCCTCTCAGAAAACACAGACTTATAAAATTTCTTGTTAGGTCCAGGAAAACCATGCACAAAGCGCTTCTTATATGCAATATATAACGAAATTTGGAAACTTTCACAGAAAGAAGTCGCCACCCGGTAGAGGCAGATCGATCAGGAAAATTTACAGAAAGCTCCAGCTGTAGTAGATAATGAAATGAACACCTTCTCCAACTGCATATACACACTTTATAACATTGTTTCATGTGCAATTGACATCAATGAAAATGACATGTCATTTTTACCACATGGACAGAGTCAGCTTTGGTCCATTATGCAGTTAGGTTGGACGTTACAAGTTCTGAAAAAGCATTGGGTGCCCTGCAACACATCAGCTCTGTGGAATTGTTACCCACGTTTAATTTGATGTGACAGCAACAAATAATGGCTAAGAAAGAAGCAACATATGTTTTGTTAAACTTCCGAATGTTAGAAAAGGTGCCTTTAACTGTGTCGTAAATACCATCTCCAGTTTGGTTAGTACATGGGGGTATTAGTCTGCCCATTTCAACATTTCAATTCACCCACACTTGCAGCACATTCCTGTTGGCAGATTTTAAAAGCTAGATGATAGTTACATTCATTAGGTGTGGGAGCTACCATTTACATACAAATTTTTCAGTGGCATGAAAGAAGGTTTGTTTAGCGGGAGCAAATGCGAGACTTCTGTAAGTCATTTGATGATATTGTAAACAGCTGTCCTTGCACGGAGCATGTAATGCTTCAGCTGCAAATTTAGCTTGTTATCTGAAGGGTGTTCTGTCCCTTTGGTTCATCCGGTCTTTCAAGTGCTCTTGAATGGGAGGTACGTGATGCTAAATGATATCAGCAGTTGTGGAATGCAAGCTGGAATTGCCTATGTAGTTTCGGCCTCCCAAAGTGTTACATGTTGCGGAAAAGTACTTTTCCCCCCCACGCGAGTAATAAAAGTAGGAGAAATTTTGCCTCCTAATACTACTTCTTATTTATATTTTGACTAGCTGAGCAGACTAAAGGCTCTTTTGCTTCAAAAAAGGTATGACGCTTACAACTGCCCACAAGACCTTTGCTCTCCAAGTGGCAAGCTCATCCACAGAGATGCAATCCTCTTTAAGTACAAACTTTCCGAGACGTTTCAGTATACTCTTAAGCCTCATTTTTAACACGTCTAACACAGCTACGATTGTAAACTTCTTTAAGGCTGTGGGTTCTGGTTTTGTCAGCACCTTCTCCTCTATATTTGTCATAATACCTTCAGCCATATATTCTATTTTTTCAAGTGTTTTGGGGAATTCCCTTTTACTTTGGCATCAATTAGCGGCATTTTGCGGTTGCTATTCTTTCTTGGCAGTGGCTGTCCCATCTTAACAAGGACTGATGGCACTTCTAACAACCCAACTGTGTTGTGAATGCATGATTCAGTATTTCGGGGCACCACTCCTGCAAGAACTGGAGGTCAGCTGGTCTTTGTCATTCAGACTGGTTCCGAATTGTGTGGAGCCCATCTTTCGATGTTTGTGGTGCCCATTCGAACATGCATCAGAAGTGTGTCTTTACCATGCAGTGTATACCTCCTTTGGATGCTGGTCTGTTGGTGTTCTCGATGAGGGTTCATTACCAGACAAGCACATTGAGATTGCAATTGCTACGGGAAACTTGCTATGAGCAGCCATTTGTGGATCAGGTGGCTCTTGGTGCTGAAACACCTGGCACTGCACACAGGATGCTGCAGTTTTGGCCGGAGCTATGGCTGAGGCAACGAAACTTGAGTGCTCCTTTTGTATTGGTTGGGCTTCATGGGGGGTGGCTCTGTTGGCGCAGTCGGTGATCGGTGACAGTTTGTTCTAGGTTGGGTTCGGTGTCAATGTGGGAGGGGTTGAGGGCATGGTTCCACTGGCTATCCAACACTTTGCAGCAGTAAACCATTACCATATCAGCAAATATCAACAATCAGAGGCAACAGGGTTCACTATTTTTAAAGAAGGAATGATATTCACATTTTCTTGCGTTTCAGAAGATACAATAGGCACTTTTCTGAATCATTTTGCAGTACCTTAGACCGATACTACAAGTCCCATAAGCATAACGTGCCCCTTATGTTTTTTTACAGACTGCTGCTTCAGATCCTGTTCAACATATGTGCACTGCAGAGGAATGAAGCTTAATAATGATAGATAATGTGTGGTAAATTAAATTTGGTGTGTGTCTCAGGTGGGTTATGTATGATAGGGTGGGTGAGGTTTGACAGACAAGTAGTTTTATGTAGTATGTATGATAATTATGGGCGGTAGATGTATGGTATGTTAACTGAAGGGAATTAGGCAGGGAAACAAAGTAGGTTTGATAAGTACAGCAGGTGGGTATGTGAGGTTAGTTATGGTTTGTAAAGTAAGCATGCGTGCTAGTTAGATGTGGTAGAAAACTATGGGCCTCATTTACAAGGTCTGGTGGCGCACGGCGGGTGCCGCATGTCCCTGGCTGCACCGCCCTGCACCACTAGGAAAGGGCAGAACTGCACCGTATCGGCAAGATACGGTGCATTTCTGTCCTCTTCCCCTGCGCTGGTGCACAAATTGCTGTCATGTGCCAACGCAGGCATTCTTGCACCATGATGCAGGAGTGCCTGCTTTGTGGGGAAGATTCACAAGAAGTGTTTTCCACTTTCCATGTGCTGCAGAATGCAGCACACATAGAAAGAGGAAAAACAGGGAGACATAAAGATATTCTCCCCGTTGCATCACTCTTACGGCACCCCTCGGGTGGCGTAGACATCCGTTGCATTCCCAGACTTGTAAATCTGGGAATGCATCAGATTCCTTTGACTTCCATGGGTGTTGCATGGGAACACACTGAGAAACACCCTTGGAACACACCTTTCACTCAGTGTAATGGGTTAAAGGGGTCATTATTTACCAGGCCATAAAAAGCCACTCAAGGTGGCTTTGCTTTGTGTGTCTATGTAAATATGGGCTGGCACACTGTGCCACTGGAGCATCAAAACAAATGACCTTCCGGTGGCACAGTATGCCTCTAGGGCCTCGTAAATGAGGCCCTATGTATGGTAGCTATGTTAGGTACACTAGGTTTTGGTATGATAGGTAAGTAGACATGGTAAGTCAGTAGGTGTAGTGTATAGCTTTGTTGTATACCATAGGTATGATTGATTAAGTATGTCGGACTCATTAGGTATGTTATATATATGATAGGTTTGTTATGGTTAGTTAAAGGAGGGTAACTATGGTAGGAGTGGTAGGTGGGATGGTATATACTTTAGCTATGGTAAAAAGGCTTGTTTAAGGTAGGTATGAAAGGATAGATATAGTAGGAAGGTGTGCATATTAATTTAGTTAGTTGGGTATAGCAGATTAGGCATGGTAAATTAGTAAGGGTGATAGGTTAGATATGATAGGTAGGTATTAAATGTTTTGAAGATTAAGTATGATGAATAAATACAGTTGGTAGGTAAAAACCTAGGTATGTTCAGTAGGTATGGTATGATATATGTGTGAGGTAGGTACAACTGTTAAGTCCCCTTGGTAGGTAAGTGTAGTACGTCTAATTGGTGTTGTGTACTATAGGTTTGTTAAATATAATAGGTTAATAGTCAAGATAGGTTAGGTATGGTAGGTTAGCTAGTTTAGGTATGGAAGGACAATAATTTTGCATGATAATTAAATGTTTGTGCTGTTAAGTCATTTTCTGGACTTCTTGAATACAAATCTTTTCATTATTATTGAAGAGCACAAACGTATACTATTGTATTTTTGACAAAGGGACAGAATATTTGTGAGAAAATCTATGTGCGCACACATCTTAAATTTGGGAAAAAGGAAATTCTAAACCCAACATGTTGTTATAGCAGCAAAGTAAAACAAATACATTCATGAGGGTGATTATTGGAAAGCTCTGCACCCTTATCTTAACATATGCTTCAGCATACAAACAGCAAACAATAAAGCTATCCGTCAGAGATTAACTGGTTGTTGTGCCAGCAAACTAACTTTTTGAAAGAGCGCACAATGGTGTTCATTTTCAGCTTGCATGTCCTGTCAGTTCTATATCTTATCAAGGGAGTACCAGATGTGCCCATTCTCAGAATGTGATGGTCTAGACCAGGAGTTCTCAACCTTCTGACTTTTGTGAACCCTGCTAATTAATTACTGGAATCTAGGGATCTACAATGAGTCGTTTATAGAAACTGAGAACCCCCGGCCTAAACAATTTCTATGCTTTGAAGCTCAAAGCAATACACAACACAAAATCAAGTATACCCCCAAACAAAAGCTCAGATATTGAAATGCTTTGTTTAATTCTCAATCAGATATGGAAATGGTCTTCACATTTTCGATTTTGCTTCATAATTTGTAATTGTAATTTATTTATTTTAATATTATTTAATTTTGTAAAACACAATTGTGGACCCGTAAGTAGGACCAGGAGACCTTGGACCACAGCTTAAGAACCACTGGCCTAGACTGACAGCCCACTTAAGCAATGGCAAACCATGACAAGCACATAAAATGCAATGTTTGAAGAGGGCTGAACCAAAGCCAACACTCTGTCTATATTTCTTTATTCTTCTTTTTGATATATGGATGAATATAGTTCCATCAACAGACAGCTAAAGATGCCTGTAGCAAGACATAACAAAAGTGTAATAAATTAGCCCAACTTGTCTTCGCTCTTAAATTGGTACACTGTAACAACTTGAGTCAAAGGATAATTCATTATTCAAAATACATGAATTGTGATAAAAACATTTATGACGCTTCATTGGTATTTGGAAAGAGCACATTAAATAATTACAGAACAACACATCCAAAAGATGACTTGACAAGCAAAGAATCCTTTTTATAATATAGGCCTGTCCCACATGCACAGACGTTTTGATCCACCTGCAAAGTAAATGTCTTAATGTGGTAGTTGTAAAACTGACGATAACTACGATTTCAGCTACTTTAGCACGTTTTGCTTACTGCAGAAACTATGACTATTATTAAAACATATAAATGGGTTATTTTTGTAGGGGTTTAAGTAAGTACAGTTCGTAGTCAGTCATGAAGAGGTTTGCATATGTACGTGTAGCAGTCTCTATGATCTGAAATAAATGGATAAAGATACAATTGTGAATGTGATTTGGAATTGTCAAACATTCCTAGGATGCAAATTTGCTCTTTTTTTCAGGTTATGGTGTTTATCCATGGAGGTGCTTTAGTACTCGGAGGGGCTTCGATGTATGACGGCTCTGCTATATCTGCCTATGAAAACGTTGATGTAGTCATAATTCAGTATCGACTCGGCACTCTTGGATTTTTCAGGTGACTTGTGGTTTTAGCAGCACATATCAAACAATTAGTTGTGCATTCATGGTTTTAATCACTGTGTAGCAGATGGCAAATATTGCTGAAATATTTTCTTCCTATTGAATTCTGTGCCAGCCACATTATACCATATTCTTTTGTGTCGATACATGACATGCCTCCAATCTTAATTGTATGTTGTTTGTGTTCAGGTATTTATATTTTCTCTTCTGGCTCATGTCTATTTTGTTTCTAAATTTATATTTGTTTTTCAGCATATCTTTTATTTTATTGCTACACCTAAACTACTTTTAACCATTCTTGCCATTTCGGTGTAGTCGTAAACCATGTTTGCCCCTTTCTTCCACACCACTAGCTCACGACCTTCTTGGGTGGCATTCTTCTCTGTGAAGGTCTGCTGTCTTTGTAGCTAGCCATACAGTAGCGGTTATACCAACTCATCGATGTGTTTACATGCTAAAAGAAGGTGATGCAGTGATATCCAGAAATCACAACCTTTGCATTTTCCATTTATCACTTTTTTGTTATCTCTAGCACCAGAAGCTGAGAATTTCTTGTGCTTGCACAAGAAGGAAACACCCTTCAAGCTCCCATGTCTGGCTGTATGGGAGCAGCTACCCTGCAGCCAAAGGTTTTTTTTCGTGCCAATCAGCATGCCATTGATGCTGGCCTCACTGAAATCAGATCCGAAAGCGACTGGGTTCTGAAGAGTCTGAGTTATTTTAGTGTCATTAGTTCTGGTGGTGCAGTTGAGCCTCCGAGCGCTGGTTACAGTGGGAGGTGTACATTGGAAACAGGCGAATAGCCACTTTCCTTTGGTACCTATCCCTAGTATATCCAGTATATCCCTGATCAGGGATATACTGAATATACTAGGTAGATATGTTTAGACAAGAGAGTGCCCCCCCTCCGTGGTCAATTACTCTAGCCAATACCAAGCTCTGTCCAGTGTGTCTGCCCTCCCAAGGGGGGGTAGAATGGACTCTGGGGGGGTTAGAAAGCACAGCTAAAGATCAAAGATTTTCTTTGTCAGAAATAGGGTGGATGGCCATTCCATATTGGCACCAGGCCGGGCCACTTCACCACTCTGGGAGTAAAATGGGAACTTTGCTCTGCAGTTTGAGGACTGAGTGGAGAAGGGAGCATAACTAGACACCAGTGACTCTTTTTAGAATTCTGTATGGGTGTGGCCTGGCCTGTATTGTTATTGGGCTGCACCGCTCCTACCAGGGGCTCACACAGCCTGTCTGCTTCCCGTTTGGAGGACAGATTAGGGGGGTTTACTAGCTACCTGTCTGACCCAGGTGGGCCAAAAGCACTGCTACACCCTTTAGACGTTTTTTGGCATCAATAAGGTGGGGTGCCCCATATTGGCTCACGGCCACACCTCTTTGCCCCAGGGATACCAACAGTCTTTTAACCTCTGGGGAGGGGGGCAAGGGTTGGGGACTATTCCCCTAATCTGCCCATTTAGAGCGACAGAAATCACCACTAGACAGCAGTGATTATTTTATTTTATTTTTTACTATGACTGGGGTTGATATAGGCCACAGCCTTCTCCCCCCCCGGGACACCAACAGTCTTTGGGCGGCCATGGTGTAACTGCGGTGCAGCCGCCAATGCGGCCGCACTCCCTCCATGCCCATTCTGACATCCCTGCTGGGCCGGCGGGTGGAAACTATGTTTCCACCCGCTGGCCCAGCGGGGATGTTGGCCGCAACATGGGAGCCGCCTCCTAATGGAGCTGGCGTGTTGCGGCCGTGCGACGGGTGTAGCTGCACCCGCCGTGCTTTTCACTGTCTGCTGTGCAGACAGTGAAAAGCAGTTTGGGGCTGTGCCAGGGGGCCCCTGCACTGCCCATGCCAAGTGGTGGGAAGGGGAGTCGTAATCCCCTGGGCAGCGCTGCAAGCAGCACTGCCCTGGCGGATTAAAACCGCCGGAACGACCGTGGCGGGAAACCGCTGGGACGACTGTGGCGGGAAACCGCCGGGACGACTGTGGCGGGAAACAACCGGTCCCGGCGGTGCGCCGCGGTCGCAATCCGTGAGTTTGTACCGTCAGCCCTTTATGTCCCTTGGGAGAGGGTTTACTGCCATATTGTCCCCTAGATAAAAATTGTAAGTTTGCACTTGTATAGTGCACTACTCACCCGTTAGGGTCTCAAGGCGCTGTACTCATACCGCTATAGAACCCCTCCTGGCTTTTCCCTGTGAGGTGCCCAGAGGGACCCATTAATTAGATTAGGCACCGAGGCGAGAATTATCTGGTCAAAGGGAATTGAGCCCAAGACATGCCGAAGTGGGACTTGAACCCTGGTCTTGAGCCAGATCACTGCTTCAGGGTCTGCCGCTCTAACCATTGTGCCACTACATGAGTAGAAGGCCCGGTTAGAGAGAAAGTAATTTTAGAGGAAGTATTGCCTGCATAGGCAACTGTTTCTCTGCTACATTGGGCTACCTTAGTCATTCTTTCCAGCAGCGTGAGCAAATTTGTTGGGGCTTGGGCCATCAAAAGATCAAACCATATTTCTTCCACCATATATTTATATCTCCCATTGCTCATGACAGTAGCAAACCAAAACTGTTATTATGTGAAGATCACATTGACAGTCCAACCTTACATGGCCATGGTTTTGGCTCATTCTTGTCTGCCACAATAGGCCCACTTGTAAGTAGACAACCATTGTTATCATGTGAAGAGTTGGAATACAGGTTGGTAGGGCTTTTGCAGTTGGCTAGATGTTTTGGAGTTTTCTGTCGGAGGACTTTAAGTCTTATTCATTCATACCTTCACATACACTGAGTATTCTGGAAAGAAAAAATAATGGGTTCCATGTTACCTTGGTGGCAACATCCATCAGAAAGCAGGTGAGACACAATCTCAGGAACTTTCATTCAGTTCTTGTGCAGGTTGTCTCTGTACAAGATCTGTACATCCAAAGTGGGTGTATGTCCCTGGATCTACCCATGTTTCCGTTGTACTTTCCAACAAAAACATAGCACTGTAAATGTCACACCTTTGAAATGACCAAATGAAGATGACATGGTAGAGGATCCTAAAACAGAATAACAAGGCAACATTTTCATTCCACATGAGAAAATAGACTCAAGCTATAGGTTTTGTGGACACATATACTTAGCACAAGCAAAGAAAATAATAAACATCGAAGTCAATATATGGAAACTTTGATCAAGAAACATCTTTGCATTGCACTTTCCTCAACTGACGATCACCACCACATTAGTATCACAGATTGATATGTTCAGTATGTCACAGGTTGTACTGACATTGGAGGTTACAATATGTAAAGGTACACTTCTGAAAAGAAAATGTCAATAACATCTTGACTTCAGCTGATTCCTTCTTCTTCACCACATTCCTTTTCATTCGGCATTTCAACATGCTCACCCGGTGGTTCTTCAGTCTCCATCCTCTATAATGATTGAGATGTTCCGTCACACAGCGATGTTGTGCAAGATGCAGCAAGTAACCGTGATTAGGCACACCTTATCGGGTGAGTAGAGGAAGGCTCCACTGGTCTTCTCCAGGCACATAAACATGGCCTTCAGGATCCCAAAAGGCCGCTCCACTGGCCTCTGTGTTCTTCCATGCACCTCATTAAAGCGGACTTCCCTTGGTGTTGTTGGATTCCTCAGTGGTGCTAACAACCATGGTCTGTTAGGATAAGCAGAGTATCCTACATGGAAGCAATATATCAATAGATTAATATCATATCAAGCCATTGTACCTTCCTAAACTAGGATTGAAGCAAAGGATCCTCAATTCATATTGTACTTAAAAACAAGCCAGGCCCTCTCAGCTCCACGTTTTGACATTTGCAGGGATATGGGGCTGTTCCCTAGTACAAAGGAATCATGTGTTGACCCTGGAAAGTGGGTGCACACACTTGAGATGCACAAATCAGCTAAGCAGACAGCTTGCACATTCAATCAATCAGCCAGAGTTCATGTAGAGCGTGGCTAATCACCCGTTAGGATCTTAAGTTGATATTGGAAGGGTTTGTTGCAGTTCAGTCGAAGAGCCAGGTCTTGAGGTCCTTCTTGACTTGACGCAGTGTGGTAGATTGCCTGCGATGTAGTGATAGAGCATTCCCGGTCTGCACAGCAGGTAGGAGATTGATCTTCCTACTGCTGAGTTCTTGCCGATCCTTTGGATGGTGGCCGGGTCCAGTTGGGCGGAGCGGAGATGTCTGTTGGCTGTGCAGAAGAAAAGACGGTAGTTGAGGTGTTCTGTATCCATTTTAGCTATAGATCTGTAGATGTTATTTTAGCACACTAGGCCTGTCGCTGTGCACTTTAACCTAGATATATTTTATTTGGTTTCGTTTTATTATTTTAACATTAGCCATATTTGCGGTCTTGTTTTATTTTTTCTGTCTAGCTGTTCTACGCCTAGGTCAGCTCTTTGTTCTTAAACAAGACATTTCTTTCACTCTGTGTTTTTCTCAAGGCTTCACTAAGATTGGTTGCCGGCAAAAGTCATACGCTTTGTCTACAATGTTCAGAGAAACATACACATTATTACATGGGGATCCTTTCTTGGAACATTAGATGTTTAATTATAAAAACATTACTTTGACCCATGTACGTTAGAGGGGATTCCAGCCAGATGACCACGACTGTATGCTGAATACTGATTGCTTTGCTGCAGCTGCTTATGTAGACTACAGGTCTCTTGCTCCGGTATGAGGGATGATGTCTCCCGAGGGGGAACCTGAAAGGCAGAATTAGAGGTTAACAGGCCGTGCTCTAACATAGCTTAGGTAGGAACTATCCCTACAGACCTTAGTGACAGTATGGTACCATTATTCTTGTGTTTTACTCTCCTTGTCACAATTTTTATCTTATTGTGCTTCATCGTCCTAGTTATTGCAACACATGCTTTATTATCTAAGATGCAGTTACTTCAATAAAACCTTATTTATCTTTACTCTGCCTCTGATTGTCCTTGCATATGTGAGACTAATGTAACTGAGAGAAACAGATGATATCTGAGTGACCACGATTCCCCTGAGGAGTCGTATGTGTCCTGCACCCGGTTGCCCCAATCATCCCTGCTCTTTGGTGTGGGATCAGACTCAGTCCCCTGCAGTACAGTTGATTCTGCTGGCCGAATCCAGTAGTCTCATTAGGATAATGAGAACCTGTGCGACAGAGGTATGCGGGTCCTTTGTTGTGGAGGGCCTTATAGGTGTGCATGAGCTTGAAAGTGATTCTTTTGTTGATCTGGAGCTAGTGAAGGTCTCTTAGGTGACCAGTGATGGGGCTGCGGTAGGCGATGTTCGTGATGAGTCTAGCCGAGAGGCATTCTGGATTCTTTGCAGTTTTTTTTTTTAGTTTTTGGGTTGTGCCAGTGTAGTGTGCGTTGCCCTAGTTGAGCTTGCTGCTGACAAGCTCCTTGGTGACTGTTCTCCGGACTCTGTGGGGATCCATTTGAAAAATATTTGGAGCAGGCTGAGCATGTAGAAGCAGGAGGATTAGACGCATTGATTTGGTGGTTCATTGAGAGTGAGGATGATGCTGAGGTTACATGCACGGTCGCTGGGTAAGTGGGGGTTCTGAGTGCTGTGGGCCACCAGGAGTCTGCCCTGGTGGAGGGGGTTGAGCCTTCAGATGAGGACTTCGGTTTTGTTGGAGTTGAGTTTGACGCAGCCATCCTTCATCCACGCAGCGACTGTCTTCATCGCGTTGTGAAAGTCGCTCTTAGTGACTGTAGGTTCGTTGGTGAGGGAGAAGATCAGCTGGGTGTCAGTGGCACAGGAGATGATATTGAGCCATGGTTCCTGACGATGTTTATGAGCGGGCCATGTACATGTTGAAGAGGCTGGGGTTCAGAGCATCTTGAGGAACTTTGCAGCTGATCTCTATTGGTTTTGAGGAGAACGGTGGGAGCCTGACTCTGTGGGTTTGGCTGGTGGGGAAGGAGAGGATCCACTCTAATGCTTTGCCGCGGATGCCTGCATCATGGAGTCTAGTGCAGAGGATGTAGTGGGAGACAGTGTTGAGGTTCAGGAGGATGAGGGCTGAGGTTGTGCCTCGGTCTAGGAGAGTGAAGATGTTGTCTGTTACGGTGAGGAATGCAGTCTTGGTGCTGTGTTTGCTTCTGAAGCCTGATTAAGAGGGGTCCAAGGTGTAGTTGGTTTTGATGAATTCAGTGAGTTGGGCATTGATGTCCCTCTCAATGACTTTAGCTGGGAATCGGAGTAGCGAGATGGGTCAGTAATTTTTGAGGTTTCTCAGGTTGGGAGAGTGTTTTTTCAGCAGGGGGTTGATTTCTGCATGTTTCCAGTCTTCCGGGAAAGTGGCAGACTTGGTGGAGCAGTTGATAGTGTGGCAGAGTTCGGTGCTGAGGCTGGTCCAGTTGAGCAGGGTTGGCTGGAAACTGGAGCTTTTCGGTGCAGTGGTTGCGAGGGGGGTGGGTGTTTCTTAAGTTATGAACCTGTCGTAAATCCTAAAATCTTGCGTGGAAGAAGGTGGCAAGGTTGTCGCTGAGATCTTGAGAGGGATGGACGTCTGTGGTATCCATGCTGGGTTTGGTGAATTCTTTGATTGCGGTGAAGAGTTCTTTGCCATTGTATGCGTTGGCATTGATGTGTTCTTGTATGGCCATTTTCTTTGGGCTCTGTTGAGGTGGTGATGTGTGGTGACAGTGGTTTTAAAAGCTTCATGATCAGCCGGGGTCTTGCTGCTCCTCTATCTTCTCTCAACCCGTCTGCAGGTTTGGACTCTTGGAGGGCAGGGGAGAAACAACTGTTTTTTTTGGAGGGCTGTTTGTAAGGTTTCCCGAGGGGAACAAGTGTGTTGACACAGTCCGAGATCCATTGGTGAAGGTTGTGTGATGATGTGTTGGCGTCCATGGTGAGCAGCGGTGGTGTTTGGTGGAGTGCGATGGTGAGTTTGTCTTTGGAGACCTTTTTCCAGCGTCTGTGTGGGTAACAGTGGGTGCAGTGGTTTTCAGTGGGTTTGGTGAAGGAGAAGTGGACGCAGTGGTGGTCGGTCCAATGTTGTTCGGAGGTGTAGGTGACAGGGATCTAGCTAGCAGAGAAGATGAGGTTGAGCGTGTGTCCTACTGAGTGGATTGAGGATGTGACCAGTTGTTTTAGTTCAATTGTGGTGAGGTTCTCCAGTGGGGATGATGTGTTGTGGTCGTTTAGGTTGTCCAGGTGGAAATTGAGGTCACCTAGGAGGAAATAGTCCATCAAGGTGAGAGTGTGGTGTGCGATTCAGTCAGCTATGGATTTCCTGAAAGGGGGAAGGGGACCAGGGTTTTTCTAGATCAGGGTGCCATGGAGGGTGGTGTTGGGGTTGGTTTCGATCTGGAAGTGGCGGTGCTCCATGTTGGGTGACTGGTTGTCGGAACTAGTTGTGAAGCAGAGGGTGTTTTTGTGGATGATTTTGTAGCCGTTGGGAATGGCGTGGCGATGTCTGGAGCTGAGGTGGGGGTCATCCAGGTTTCCGTAAGAAAGGCGACATTGGGGGAGATGGCTTTGTGTAGGTCCCAGATATCCACAATGTGTTTGATGAGGGAGTGAGTGTTGAGTAGGATGCAGCTGAGGTAGACAGGTCCAGTTCTTGGGGGCTGTGTGGTTGGATGGTCAGTTGTGCGGAGGCAGGGAAATACACAGTTTTGGCAGGTGAACGGGCCTTGGGTGTTCTTCTGCAACGTGAGGTGGCAGGCGGTGTTTTGTCCGGTGTTAAGGGTGCTGGCGTCGTAGCTGTGAAAGGTCCAGGGACCTGGGTCCATAGCACTGGGTGCGGTCCGAGTGCAGATGGGCTTGCCTTTGGTGCTCCTTTGGCGCGCAAGTAGCACGCCCGCTGCTCATGACCACACAGCGGCTGCAATTAAGTAGTGGTAGGGAAGTGGGAGGGGCTGGTCAGCTGGGAGGTGAGAAATGGTGCTGGAAGTGGGCAGGACCACAGGGCAAAGCAGCAGCAAGGGCTGGGAGGAAGAGCCACAAAGTAAGGGGAAAAAAGCAAAACAGCAGAAAAATGAAAAGAGGCTAGAGAAACAGTACAAGAGATGAGAAGGGACAGGAAAGCTGTGACAGACTCACCACTGGACCACCAGGGATGAGGCACAGCTGGGAGCCTGCAGGTGCAGGAGGGCCTCAAACACAAGACCTGGAGCGCAGAGAGGCATAGAGGGGCAACAGCTACCAGGTGGAGCTGCGTGGCGGGGGAGCAATTGACTCTGACAGGGTTCAGTGAGGTCGCTCCTTCACCGCAAATCACCCACCATTGAGTGGTAGGGAGGTGCGAGGGGCTGGTCAGCTGGGAGGTTGGGGCAGGAAGTGGCACTGGAAAGGGCGAGGCCACAGGGGCAGAGCAGTAGCAAGGACAGGAAGAAGCACAAAGTAAGGAGAAGAAAGAAAAACAGCAATGTGGACAATAAAATAAAAAGGTTAGAGAAGCAGAAAAAAGATACAGAACAAGAGATGAGAAGTGACAGGAATGCTGACACAGACTCACCACTGGACCAACAGTGATGAGGCGCAGGCAGGAGCCTGTGGGTGGAGGATGGCCTCAAACACAAGACCTGGAGCACAGAGCAGTGAAGAGGGGCAACAGCTAACAGGTGGAGCTGCGGTCAGTTAGGTCATCACATTGATGGAATGGAAGTTCTTCCAATTGCGGTAAACCTGTTACCTTGTGTGTAGCTGCACAGATGCAATATGCATGCCATCTATTGCTCCAACAACAGGTGGTAGGGAACGGGATGTAGCTGTTGATGTGTCTCAGTACTGAAGAAATTACTTCTTGTAGCGCACCATTGAAGGTTGGCTGGTATATGCCTCCACATACTGCCACAGTGTATTGGAAATATCCTGTGGCCACAAAATGAAGTACTGCCATGAGTTTCACTATTGCTGTAATTGCTGTTGAAGTCATATTCTGAGGCAGGTGATCAGGCTCTAGCCAGTGACACAATTCCAGTATAGTTTGTCTATTTAACCTGAACTTCCTGATAATATACCTTTCCTCCATGGTGGCAAGGTCTGGAAATGGTCTAAAGGCATGCAGCTGTCCTCTTCTTTTCAATCCCGTGTTCAAATGTCTGCATGTATGGAAAAGAAATATCAGCTTAAATGGTCACACTATACTTTGATAATCAACACACATCTTATATCTTGGTAACATTAGGAATCTTATTGTGTCATATATGTACACATAGGGCCTGATTCTGATCTTGGCGGAGGGGATTACTCCATCCCAAATGTGGCAGATAGCCTGCCCGCTGTATTACATGTTCCATTATATCCTATGGAACTTGTAACACAGAGGCCGAGATATCTGTCACATTTGGGACGGAGTAATCCCCTCCGCCAAGATCGTAATCAGGCCCATAATGTTCTCAAATTTTCTGAACTTTAAAAATCACTTTTTTAGATGCCTAAATATGTCATCAATGTCAAACACAGTCACGGTACACCAGTTAATGTGTCATCTTGCCAAAAACAGTGTTGTTTGTATCCAACAATTGTATATACACTAGTCTCCATTTTGAGTACTGGTGACACACTAAAAATGGAAAAATACACAGCTTCACACTCTAAACTGACGGTTGCTTGACCTTGCTGTCAGAACATTGGTTAACTAACTGGTGTCGGCGGGAGTTGACCACGTAGTAGGTGGAATACTCCACAACAGTTCCTACCATAGGCTAACGTGTGTGACTGCTATGCATGAAAGCAAATGGCCATGTCTGTATCGATCACGGATCGCGTACACTGGGTACTTTTACACAGTATATTGAAAAAAAGCTCACTTGCCTCCTAACACTGCAGCCAACAAAACCTTCTCATTTTACACTGCTGTTACCCACCTTTGGGAGCCAGAATGCTGGGCAAAGCAGGTGACAGGACCCCTTCCTGCTCCCCTGAGGAGCTGGAGCTCCTCACCAGGGAGGTCTTGTTCCTGCACAGCTAGCTGTATTGGAACCCATAGGAACAGGTACATGTTTGAGTGGGAAATGCTTGTCAGAGGAACTTGGTCCCTCTTTGTCCACAGGCTATTTGGTCCCTTTTTGTTCATCAGTAACGTTCTGTGATTGTAGGGCAGTGAACAGAATCATTTAGCTGGTTACAGGTGTTGTTTGAAGATCTTAGAAATGTCTGTGCATTAAATTGAAAAATCACCTGCATGGATTAGCTGGGTTTTCAGAGCATGTTACTCACTGTTCCAGGTTTATTTAGGCAAACTGCAGGCACTTTACTTCTAGTGGCTAGTAGGTACTGTTCCCCCAGTTTCAGTAGATACATACAGCCCAGTGGAAATGAGAGAAATGTAGAGTCCAAGTAGAATCTTTAAAGTTATGGAGTTGTCTTGTGCTGTTCAGTCAAGTGAATGTACATCACATATTTTGGAATAGGAGACTTTTTCCATTTTAAACATGTCATGGTGCCACATAATGAAAAGGTATTTCCTGTGCTGTCAGCCTAAATTACACAGACTCTCAATCAGCCATACAAGTATGTTCCATTACTACACACACTTGTCCATACATCACCCAAAACCATTCTCTCACATACAATGACTAATGCAGCCCTCCCATAACGCCTTAGTCACTGTGTGTGGTTCAAAGGATAGTGTCTGACTTTTAAAAGGTTAGGCATAAGGAACATGTAGCTGTGTGTGTCATTATGTGGAAATAATGTTCAGGTTGTTTAGCTTTTAGTAGCTCACAGTGAGTGGAGGGGGTCTCACCACATGAAAAGTTTAATATCCTTGGCTTAGATGGTGTTTGGATCCTGTATTGTTAACATGAGGCAAAACAAATGTTGAGGCTACTCCATAAGTGTTTCATAGGATCTTTGAAATGTTTGTAAATAATCTCTACTGACTGTTCTGGGACTGTATGTGAGAGCTGCACCTAAATGGTGTCACTGCACTACAGACAAACAAAATCACTTAAAACCTCTTTCGTTATTGTTTGTTCTCATCCATGCTGGTCAATGCACATCAGAAACCTGATTTGTGGAAGGCCATCACAGAGAAGGTGCGGACCCTGGAGGTCTTTAAGTGGCGCAGCCTGCATCACTGGAAGAGGTGAGAGGGCCTCTGACACTGGACCAGTAAGTCAGCAGAAGTCCAGCTCAGACAGGCCTCCAATTGAAGAAAGCACGTGCACCTCACCCTGACCTCCCTAATGGCCCGCAATCTTGTGATGGCATGCCCAGAGCTTGATGGGCAGTTGAGGGCTCAACATCAGCCTCAAGGGGGTGAATTATTGGATGTAGCTAATCTTGTTGCTTAGCCTTTTTTTATTTACAACAATGGTGTTTGGCATAAACATGATGGTTGACACACATCCAATGCACACAAGGGTTTCTGGAGATGTACGTTTTTCAGGCGATGTCTGATGATGTGTTTGGTGTATTGTTTTGTGGTGCTAAAGGTGGTCACTAGATTCCTCATCACAAGGCAAGTACTGCTTAGAACAGACAGATGGCGGCATGTGACAAAAGGGGTATCTGCATTTTTTCCAAGTTATGAGGGACATTTGTACCAGGCAAAATCACAAAATAAAATGATGGACGGAGTGTTGAAACTTTTCAAACACTCACCCCCAGTCACAGATCTGGGTTTAATCCATCATTATTTTGCTTGTCACGTCACCCCAGTTTGGACCCAGTTATATGCAAATCAGTCTTGACCCTGCTCCGAATGGGAGCAGTCCAGCCCGAACTGCCAAGCCAGGTCCTCCCTGGACAGGATTCAAGCATCCTGGGACCGGTTTCAGGGTATCACCCTTCATCAGCCAGGCTAGCTTGAATCCAGTGGCACAGCAAGCAAAGGACCCACATCTGGACATTTGTACCAAACATGTCCCATTTGAGGATTGGGTTAGCTGTGATGCTCCATCACAGATGTGAGTTAGTAATGTAGGCCCTAGCACTAGTGACATGGCACAGTAAGCACTTGTGAAACAGTTGATGTTTCAGAATTTACATTGATCCGTTGGTACAGTGGCAATATGATCATGAGCATCTGCACCAAAAGGACTGGAAACATGTACAATGGCATCATTCCTTATCTGAAATATGTTACAATAGCAAACTTCAAATCATCTCATGTTTACAGTAACAGATGGTCATGAAGACTTAGACCATCCCAAATGAGCATGTAAGCCAGTCTGTGTCAACCAACACGAATTTGCGTGCCAGGCTGTAATGATTGAAACAGACAGGCATGTGTCCACATTGGTGACAGAGTTACACATACCCCAAATGAAATTTAAGTGTCCTCAGTTATTTCCAGATGAGAAAGCAACAATATTGTGAAAAGTGACCTTTAAAGGGACAATTGCAGATGGAAGGCTACATCAAATAAATGTTGGAGTATCCCATCTTGGTAAGTCAATATCGGGCCTAAAACATGTCTCCATTGGAAATGCTGAAATGTTTTTTTCTGTACTGAAGTGGTTTAGGAATGTATCCAGGCCTATGCATTTACTAATGCAGTCAAAGCCACTTGTAATGCAGGGAAAAAAGTGGATCAGAGAAAAAAGCCATAATATTGGAGGTACCATGGGGAATTTCTAGACTTTGAGCAAATGGTTTGTGGAATTCATCCCACATGCATGAGATTCTGATGCTATAGAAGCCTAGTTTGAGTGCCTTGAAGCTTGTGTAATATGTAGACTTGGCAAATATTTTGTGTGCATTTACACAGATAATCTCAAACTCTTGTATCTTGCTGCTTTACAGCATCATCTGGGCCAGACGAAGGTAACAGAAGCTAGTTCCACAAGAAGGAGCTGGGCACTGTGGCCCCCGTGCAGACTCCACCAACACAGAGGGGCCCTGTGCCATGGAGAGTGAGGGGACTGGCATGAAATCCACGAGTGACTCCTCATCTTCTTCGGAGACATCCACAGATGACTAGTCCCTAGTCGTGGCAGACCCTACAGTCACTGTCCCACCTGCACCTGTGTCTGCCATCCACATTTTGAACTTCACCCTCCCTCTTCCGGCAGGCCCCCCCTCAAACCACCCGTTGATCTTTTGCAGACTATCACTGTAGGCCAGAACACACTACTGAATGTCATCCAGGGCTTAGTGGTCAGAACACCCATATGCTAGCTTACCTGGATGGCATTCACAGTGCCCTGTCTGGCCTACAGAGGTTATGCCAGGGTCTGGGCTCCACATTCACCACAGAATCCCACACACCCCACCCCAACCTTGTGCTCCAACTCCCACCCCTGCCTCATCCAAAATCCCTCTACCCAGCCCTATCCAAAGCACATGTACACTTTTACATGCACTCACTCAAACACACACAAGCAGCACATCCTCATAAACACAAACACAAAAAGAAACACAGACACACACACACACACACACACACATGCAGACACCTCACCACAACCACAGGCATACCCACAGACATAACACCTACCAGGACACAGACACACACACTCACCACCAGCACACCTGCAGACACCACACCCATCATGACACATACATCTGCCCTCAGCACCAGCACACTCGCAGACCGCACAACCACGTAAACATAAACACTCCCACACACCACTACCACACGGGCAGTCACCACGCCCAGACACCTAGTAAAAAACACAAAGCAAAACCTACACCACATACACCAGACCCTCAAGAACCCAGGAACTATCACAGACACATGCACACAGTCACTGCCACCCCCTCTGGACACCCTACCTGTTTCCCAAAGGAGGATCTCATGTTTGTCCTGCCCCTGACCCCACCTCATCCCAAACCACCACTCCTAAACCTAAGACCCTCCACACAAACGTCTTTGTACAACTTCCACACCCCAATGGTCGTTGCCATGATGATAGTAAGTACAGGATAGTTGGGTGCTTTTAATTTCTCAAGGTGTGATTTTAAACATTTTTCTAAATACATTACAGACACATGCATTGCACATCAATGTAGAATTGGCTGTAAACCTTTGTTACACATGCTTGAGTCCTGTGCTATTGTACTGCAGCAGTTCCAAGGATGGCAGGTAAAACAGTGATATATCTTTTGTTGCAGTGATGGGGTTAATTTTCATCTTGGTCCACCAGCAGCAACAAAGGTATTACTTGTACAATCGGATTCATGGGGACAGGAAATGGGAAAAGTTTAAAAAACTTTCGTTTTGTGCTTGTATCCCTCCAAATCCGCCAACTCAGGTGTGGCAGCTTGTTGGCTGGAGTGCATATTGTGATTAGGTCAGTGGTAGAAGGGGCTGGAGTCCCACCACCTGCCACGTTTGCCTATGGTGCCATAGACATGGGGGGTGATTCCTGGCGGTGATGGCGTTGATGGTTATTCGTCTGCGGTCCTTTGTCTATGGACTCGTCAACATCCAATGGGCAGGTGAACCGCGAGGTCGACAGAGGGGGATTCTGACCAAAAATCGACGGCATGACTGTTACCGCCAAGATATAAATCAGGAGGAGGAAGACCAAGGTTATTTTCAACCTTCAGAAGAAGGAGAGAACGGGAGAGTCATTGAGAAGCTTTGGAAGGGGACTCTTTTGAAGAGGATGTCAAATCCTATCCATTAAAACCATCACCCCCAGGTGACATAGGCATGTACAGTTTTGTAATAAAAAAATGGAGCAGATCGATTTAACATGCAAATAGAAGACAGAGATACTGTTAACCAACACAAACAAAAAAATCAATATCTGCCCATGCTTCCTAATGTATTGGATTTAATGAGCCAGCAACCTTTAGGGTGATAACTCCCAGAACAGAGAAAAAATACAAGTTCTCCTCAAAAGATCTGGTTTACTTTAAAGGAACAGTCACAGCAGACTCTATAATTATGGCAACAGCTAGGAAGAGAGCAAATGTGTCCTTAACTTCAGGATCACCCCCAGATAAAGAGAGCAAGAAGATGGAGCTCATGGGGCAATGGACTGAATGCAGTGCAGAGAACCAGTGGCGCATTTCTAATTCAAATGCCCTTATAAATAGACAATGACCAACATTAGGAGAAATAGGGGAGTTAATGAAACACCTTCACAGACAATATAAGAAGAGAGCTGCACAGTTTGTGGATATTGGAAGGAACATTGCAAATTGTTGATTAAAATCTGCCTTAAATGCTGCATACACCTCAAGCCACCAGTTAATGATGGGGGTCTCATTAAGAAGACACTCCTGGTTAAGAATCTCTGGGTTCAAACCAGAGGTCCATGCAAACATAAAACAAGCATTTGCAATGCAATAGCTCTTGCATTTGCGGAAGTTTGAGCTATTGGCATTGTAAATTACAATGTCTTTTACCCATGTGCTTTTTTGGAGTGTATGTGTGGTGTGGAGTGGAGTTATGTGGCTTGAATTGGAGTTGTTAGTTGTGGATTTGTGTCGGTTGTAATTGAGTGGTGTCTAGTGTATTTGTGTAGTGAAATTATGTGACATGGTAAATAGATAGGGGTGAGAGCTGCACAGAATAGATAGAAAGGAAGATAGAGAGGCATAGGGAGTTTGTGCACGAAGTTGTGAATGAAGTCCAGACAGAAGGGCAGAAAGAGTATGTGGAAAAGAGAGAAAAAAGGGGAGAGCAGCCTTAGACGCATAACGAGGGACCTTCTTTGTATGCAAAAGACACCCTAAGAAGAGGAGGAGAGCATGGGTTTGAGGGACTGAAATGTTGAAAAGGCATGGGAAAGAAAGAGAGGTTGTGGTTTAAGGGAAATATGTTGTTGAAATATGTACAGTGTGCAGAAGAAGGTTGGCATAATGTGTGTGAGAGAAGGGCTGCCCGTGTCAGTTATGTTGAAGAAAGTGGGTGGGCTATGGCTGGTGATGGATGTGCAGAGGGTGGAGCTCGCAGTGTGAGTGTAGTAGTACAGGAGGCAGCATTTCAGCACTCCATCAGTTTATTCCAAGAGGAATTGTAATTTCCAGACATATTACATTGCATTACTATAGCGCTTCACAGCACTAGCAAGGAGCTTAAGTTAGACTGGATGGGGACTGGGCAACGTGCTCACCAAAGAGGTACATACACTAAAAAGTGATGGAAAGAAAAAGTGAATGGTGTTGTGTGGGGTGAAGAATTTAGAGAGCAGTGGGTTGTTGCACTTTACTAGCCACTTAAAATATACTTACTAGCAAAAATGTAAAGTGCCTCATATTAAATATGAAATTGTCTTTAATTAGGTAGTGGTGTTCTGTTTCAGAATTCACTCTCAGTGTGCACTATACACTACCTTTTGAGAGCTGGAGAATTAAAGTTGGTGCAGATTTAGGCCGGCACGGTAATGCCTTTGAAGAGGGGTATGTCCGTGTGCAAGCAAAAGGTCTGGGGGAGCATGAGGCTCTCTGACTGTTTCCTGCAGTTGTTGCAACCACAGCTTTTAAAAGGGACTATAATCAAGTACGAGTACCAGTTCCTCTAGATTTTTAAGCAGTGGTGCAATACTTTTATTTCAAGGGTACTCTGGTATAGGGTACCCACACTTATATGTTTCCATTTCAAGCACTCCTTGAAACATTTTAGAATGCAGAACATTTTTGAACTTCATTCCTTAAATGTGAAAATAAAGGGCTGAGTACAATGTAACTAATGGAAATTGGAAGGATCTTTGGAAAAAAATCTTCTGGTTGTGAAAGCAAATAAATATGTACACCAATGCCTTCACTTTGTGAGCGCTCAGAAGAATACTACACTTTAATATCAGTGCATGCACCCCCTTACCAGACAGTGAAGAGAGTTGAGCGATGACTGGGAAGTAAACAGGATGTAGTGCGACTTTCTGCTTGTCATGTACATAATTATGTTAACAATACTGGCACATTTCATTTTGCACTTTTCACTTCTTCTAAGCACCACAAAGAACAGTAGTTATCACCCCTCAGATGGCATTCACTGTATTAAGACTTGAAGGATGAACGGCTGAGTTGGCCCAAGTTGCTCACTACCGGGAGGCAATCTCTCCCACACTTACTTGTATATTCATTTTAAATGCCCAACTGCAAAGAGAGCCGTTTGATTCCGGTGGCAAACGCAATAGTTTTCATAACAAAATCTGAATTAATCTCCATCTGTCTTCAAAGCCCCTTCAGGTAGGAGGCCCCTGGTTTTCACGCACAGACCTCGTTGGCCCCGTGCTTGTCCACAGTCCTATCCAGGAAAAGCGATTTTGGCGGTACTCTGGAAACAAGCAACAACTTTATATTTAAGTAATTGTGTGTGTCTCTCCTCAAAAAGCTAACTTGGAAAAAAGTCTGATATGCCTACCTGAGACTTTAGAGTGATTGCTTATATAATCCACTCTTCTGGAACAGACCTCTACCATGTCAATGGGAGGCTAAGTAAAGCATTGAAAGGGCCTGTAAAGTGTTGACCACACATATCTGATTTACTTTTCATATCACCTCGCCCTCCTGTAGCTCTGCCCTCTATATGCGTCACCTAACTGATGCACATGCCCGCGGTAGCACCCACCTCCCACCCTAATTATCTCTCCCATTGGTTAATTGAGCAACTGTTAAGAGAGGATGTGGCATATCTTTGGAGCTGCCGAATATGGAGCTAGGGAGCCTGGTTCGAGTCTCAACCTCGGCATCAACATCCTTGTTTCTGGACAAATCACGTAATCTCTCTGTGCCTACAAAAGCCGCTGCCATGCTTAGCAATGGGGAATGGGAGGGGTTAAAATACCTCAAAAACAAACTGCTTGAAGTGGGTATGTGGGTAAAAAAGATAAAGCAAAGTGAACATGAATTGTACGCCAAGTATGAAGAACACACAAAAAAAGATAAAGCCCAGAAGACTTGAAGCATGTCTTGTGCTATGCATTAGGAACATACAAAACTTACTGAAATTTAAAACTGAAAAAACGATAGCGCTATGTAAATCCCAGCACGATCACGCTGCATGGAAAATAAACAGGTAAAGTAGTCCGGAAACCATGCTGAAAACATCAAGCCTCATATGTTTTCAGTAGTTTACCGGTGCTCTGTAGGTGGGCTAAACACAGGAAAAGGCATGATGTATGAATGCCTTTCACAAATGAAAGCAAGCAGATTTTAAAAGGCAAGCCCACAAACCATTGAAAGTGACTGACGTGACATGAGCGTTGTTGGAAGCCCAAAGAGAGATTACTACGGGGATGGAGCACTTTGCGCTCGCCCCTAAAAACACCCCTTTCAATGGTCAGCAATTGTTTGGGAACCAAGTGGATGATTGCTTAAAATAATTACAGATAGACAATGAAATGGCAAAATCAATGGGAGCATTGCAGTTTCGAGGGGGGTTTTGTAGGGGCACCTTTTCATCAAGAAGGTCAGCCACCAAGGGTACCTTTCAGGCTGGGAGTACCCCCCAAAGCTTGCAGGGCAGCACACAATCAGCATCTTCACAACAGACCCGACAAAGGAGAAATGCCTTTAGGGGTAGAGCAAGAACCAGAGGTAAAACATTAAGAGGGAGTTCAGCGCCAGCAAATAAGTGACTGCTGCAGCATCAAAAGAGACTGCAACAAACCTAAATATCAACAGTATAAAATTACAACACAATTCACCAGTAGGTGGAAGAATAAAATGTTTTTTCCAGCAGTGGAGAAAAATAACTTCAGACAAATTGGTGCTAAACATAATAGAGCATGGAAATTGCATAAAATTAATACAATTTCCACCAGCAAGGGAACTAAAGAAAATAATTAATTCAAAAGAAGAAATAAATATCCTTATTAAGGAAGTCTTAGAGGTGCTAGACAAGCAAGCTATAAAAAGAGTACTAAAAGAAGATATCAGCAAGGGAAGTTACTCAACATAATTCCTAATCCAAAAGGTGGCCAGTTCCCTTTATCCAATTCTGGACCTCAGATACATCAACAAATTCAGGAGAACACAAAAATTCAAAATGACAACCTTACAAGAAGTTATCCCTAAACTTCAAAAGGGGGATTACATGGCAACTATAGACTTAAAGGGTGCTTACTTGCACATCCCAATGAATGCAAAGCACAAGTTTGTAGTCGACAAAAGTCATTACCAATTCAAAGTCTTGTCTTTCGGGATAAAATCAACATGAAGAGTGTTCAGAAAGTGTTTAGCAGTGATAGCAGCACACCTCAGAAGGAGAGGGATACATGTGTATTCATACCTGGATGATTGGCTAATGAGAGCACAGTCTTACCAAAAATACAAACTGGATATTTCAAACATGATGGAAACTCTTTACACTCTTGCAGCGCCTACATGGAACCTAAATCTAGTTCTTACACAACTCAAGATTAAACCGTTCGAGCCGTTGCACAAAGCTACTTTGTAAATTTTAATGTTAAAGACTGCGTTCTTAGTGGCTATTACTTCCTCACACAGAGTTACTGAGTTACAAGCACTCACTATTCAGGAATTCTACTTTCAAATTCCCAAAGACAGGATTGTCATGAGGATAGATCCACATTTTCTTTACTAAAAGTGGTTTCTCAGTGTCATTTTAATCAATCTATTCAGATACCCAGTTTCTTTCATAATCAAGAGACTCATGCGAAAGGAGTGTGCACACATTAGATGCAAGACGTTGCATCATGTATTACATTGGAAGAACAAAACCTTTTAGGAAATCCCAGCAATTGTTTCTAGCATTCTCAAAAAACTTTCAGGGAAAGCAGTACCAAAGTACGCCATCACAAGATGGCTTACGCAATGGATTCAATTATGACACTCCCACTCAGGAGAATCATTACTAGAGCACCGTGAGCGCACTCAACACAGAAGAAATGAGCTATGTTTGCTTTTATGGTGATCACTCCTTTACAAGAAATTTGTATGGCAGCAACTTGGTCTTCAGTGCAAACTTTTTTTTTTTTAAACTCCCAAACCTGGCCACATTCCTTAAAAATCTGCTCCCTGCCTAAAAAACTAACCCGACCCCCCCCATCAAAAAAACTAACCCAACACCCCCTGCTCTTAGCCCTAAAACTGCCCCACCCTTAAAAACTACCCCCAAACACAGCTCCTTAGAAACCTGCTCTCTGCCTACAAAACTAACCTGACCCCCACATAAAAAACTCACCGACCCCCCCCCACCCTGAGCCCTATAACAACCCTACCCCCAAAAACGTTTAGACACATCACAATTATCTATCACAAAATGACTTGATTTTGCAAAGGGGTTACCTGTGTTTTTGGTCCTGGCTCGGCAGCCATCTAGGGAAACCTACCAAACCCAGACATTTCTGCAAACTAGATACCCTTGGGAGTCCAGGAAGGTGTGGCTTGCATTGATCCCTCAATGATTTCTTCCCCAGAATCCCCTGAAAACCTCACATTTAGCTAAAAGAAATCACATTTTCCTCACATTTCTGTCTGGGATCACTGCGCTGGCACAAATTTCCTACCACCCGGCGTTCTCCTTCGTCTTCCGATAAAAATGATGCCTCCCTTGTGCGGGTGCCCAAAGCAATCTCAGCCTAAAAACGTATAATTTTTTTTTCTTCACTTTTGCACTTCTCAGCTCGCTGTGATATCCCCTCAATCTCTACACATTTTTGGCCCTTCCCAGTCGTAGGCACTTGGCCCTCCCTCACAAGTGAGGTATCATTTTACTCAGAAGACCGAGGGGAATGCTGGGTGGTAGGAAATTCGTGCCTGCCTGGTGATCCCACAACTTTTCCCACACAGAAATTTGAGGAAGCCATATGTTTTTGTCAATTAATCAACCATTTTATAACTGCTTCTAGGTAAGTAAACCTAGTGAGGTCCACACAAAACACACAGTTTCCAAAAAGATTGACGGCAAGAAGGTGTTCACTACAGAGAGAGTATGCATGGATGGTAAAAAGCAAAAAAAAACACCAAAATGATATTGCACACCCACCCACTAGTCAATCACAAGCATAGTGTTTGGATTTGGCACAAGGGGTAAGTAAATGATTCATAAAAAAACTTTATTCACCAATGACTTTACAAAATGAAATCCACAAATGTAATTGTTAATAATTTCAACAAAAGATAAAAGAACCACTGACTTACAGCTTGTGAGCTGTAAAGCCACATCAAGGCACCAACCGTGTCACAGTCCATTCCCACGCTTTTCATGCATGAGACACAGAGAAACATTCACACTGCCAACTGCGGGCCCAATTCAATACAATACTAGCCAAGCACCAGTCCACGCACACTGGCAGCCAAGCACCAGTCCACACATACTGTTGAGCTAAGCTTAAGTCCACATGCACCGCTGCCAGCCAAGTGCAAGTTCAGAAGCACCTCCAGCCAATCGCCAGTGTAAATGCAGCACCAGTCAAGCGCAAGTCCAACTGCTTTAAAATCCATTCACACACCTTTCATGCGTCAGACACAGAAAAACATTCACACTGCTAGCTGCGGGCCCAACACAATACACTACCAGCCAAGTCCCATTCCACTCGCACCACAAGCCAAGCTCCAGTCCACACGTACTGCCAGCCAAGCACCAGTCCACATGCACCACAAGCTAAGCTCAAGTCACACACACCGCCAGCCAAGTGCCAGTCTACACATACCACCAGCTATGCACACCCTCAACCGAACTCCAGTTCATACACACACAGAAAATTTCCCCTGGAGTCTAGTAGTTTTCTACCTCCCTTGGGAGCAGATAGGCATAGAAATATGGCCAATCTGCCACTGGGGTGGCAGAAAAAGGCTAAAATATTGCTCCAAATAGGGAGAACAACCCTTGCCTCTCCCTGACATGTAAATATAAAACTCCTGGTTTCTAGTGGCTTTCTGCTCCCCTTGAGGGCAGATGGGCCTGAAAGTATGGCCAAAATATGTGGCCTAATAAAAGGGGAGTGACCCTTGCTGAAGGGGCTCTCAATGTTTTTGCGCAAATAACAATCCCTGGTGTCTAGTGGGTTTCTGCCCCCGGGGGCAGATAAGCCTAAATGGCCAAAATAATGCCCCCTCCCCAAAAAGAGAAAGCACTCTTGCCTATGCGGCCACTCCCCCACTTGCCAAACTACCATATCCCTGGTTTCTAGTGGGTTTCTGCCCCCCTTGGTGGCAGATTGGCCTACAAATATGGCTGCTCTGCCCCCAAGGGGAAGAGAAACGGCCAGAATATTGCTAAAAAATAAAGGGGTGTGCCCTTGTATAAGGGGGAGCTCTCCCACATACCAAAATAAACATATCCCTGGGTCTAGTGGGTTTCTGCCCCCCTTGGGGGCAAATTGGCCTAACGGTATGGCCAATCTGCCCCAAACCAGCCAACATTTATGCTTCCTAAAACGGAGCGACCCTTGCCTAAAGGGTCGCTCCCCAAACAATTCAGGCATATAAACATAACAAACTTCCTGGTGTCTAGTGGGCATTCCTGCTGCACAATTGCTTTGCTACTATTTCCCATACAGTCAGAGCAATATCTGAACTAAATTAAATAAAACTATTATATACATCAATATTTACAAAAAATATAATAAATACTTAAAAATTATATTCTTACCTCTGATATTAAGTGTAATGATATTTTTGACTTCACAATATTCTGGCCCTGCAATATGTTTCTCTCAATATTTTACTAAATTGTCATTTTTCACATAAGTGATAACCCCCATCACTTCTTCCCTTAAGTCTGTCAATGTGGTTGTATTTAATGGTGAGTTGACTAATGTGTGACAGGGGTGGGGTGCATATATTGAGCACAAAGAAGCCATGAAAGATGACCGAGATGGTGGTAACAAATGCATAACTGTGTAAGTGGTTTGCCTGTAGTATCTTTTGGAGGAGTTTGGGATATAAGGGCAGGGTAAAGAGGCATATTCTTGACCAATGGGTAAAACAGTAAGTTCGTGAGAATATAATTATTTTACAGCACAATAGGAGGCTATGGCCTGAGGAAAGAGACAAAACCAATCCTGGTATTTGGCAACACTTAAAATGAAGCATCTGATTCCATTTGTATTCTTTGTAGAAATTACAGAAAAATAATCAGCAAGGAGAATTCAGTTTGGTAAATGATATGGCAACTTTAATTGCTGATATTCCAACAAGCATTAGATGAGCATCCAGAGAAACTAGTGGGAACATGTGGAGCAAAAACAAGAAAATCAGTTATCTGGGAATCACAATCAAAATAGAGGTGATGTGCACGTGATGACATTCTTTACATCTCTAAAGATGGTCTCTGTTCTGTAGAGGTTGTAAAGAAGGAGATAAGGATTGTGAGTCGAAGGACTGGTAAGTGCCTGATTTCAATATGGCTGCTCCAAAAGAGATTGCCTGATCTTAAGATGGCTATTATTATAAGGCTATACTAGTGTATTATTTCATCTTAGTCACTCATATAGACAGTAGTGCGTGCTTAAGTTTATGGCATCCTAAACCTATAATTTACCTGGACAGTAAGAGTCATCTACAGTAAGGCACAGGCCTCCGTTCTCTACAAATATCAGTTTGCCTTCTTCAGCTAGTGACAACCTCAGGTGGGTGCACTAAGGTCCCATGCCATCACAGTCTAGAATGTTACAGCATTCTACCCTGATCTCTTATCAACCAAGTGTTGCTTGTAGACATCTTGACAGCCTTCCAGGAAAGCCTAGCTCACAGATATGTCAGTACAATAAAACGGAATGGGCAGTATCATAGGTTGGTTGTTGTTAGGAGCGCAGTTGTGGTCTACACTCATTTCTGAGTCAAGGAGCTCTGATGCAACAGAGGTAGATTTTATTGCCTGCCCAATCTCAGATACTCAGGATGTACCTATTCATGGAAGAAAACCCACAGCGGACACTGGAATTGTGAGGACTCTGGTGCATACTTCAGAGAGCCTTTCCAAGGACATTCAGAGCAGTGAGTTCTAAACTGAACAGAGCCAGAACAAGGTATGTTAGTATATTGGTAAGTATCTCAAGAAAGTAGAGGAGCACAGGCTACAGAAATAACCAGATGTACTGCAGGAAGTGGAGGCCAAGACTGCAAGCCCCTGCAGCTGGCCTTAAGAAGCTTAATAACAGCTCTAATTCTACATGTCCAATTTCTGATCACATTTAGTGCCAGTGATATTGGGAAGTTGATACACTTCTCCTTCCTCAGTGTCTGATTTTATGGTCTTTTTTGTCTGACAGCTATCCTCAGCAAAGTCAATGGAATCTCCACAGAATACATGGATTATAGGGAAATAGCATATTGATCATTGTTTTAATGTTTTATGTTTCCTTGTACAAAGCTGTCCATGGTTTCAGCAATAAATGGGTGATGCAATAACTAAGACAGCAGTTATCCCACTGTGGGCAGAAATTCAGGGACTACAGTCAACAATACACTGATTCCCGAAAAACAAAATGACGAATGATTGTACTTAGCATCTTGCTTTATTTTCTAGTACTGGTGATGAACATGCTCGCGGTAACTGGGGATTCCTGGATCAAGTGGCTGCTCTGCAGTGGGTGCAGGAAAACATTGAACCATTTGGAGGGGATCCACAGTCTGTCACTATATTTGGAGAATCTGCTGGAGGAATCAGTGTTGCTGCCTTGGTAGGTTTTGTTTGTTAACTCAATTCACAGATTGTCTCCACCCTATTAACCTGCTCTATCTCAGAGGATCGCTATAACATAATCACTTCTCTAAATATTAAGGCTATGATATATTGTTGGGTGAGGATCAAAAATTCTCCCAATTGTGTGAGGAGTGCTAAATCCGGAGGAAAATACACGAAGTATTTACACAAGTTGTATTTCAACTAACATCTCCGTCAGACCCAGAGTCTTAATAGCCTGATTCTGAATGGGGTGGTAAATTCTGATCTCTTGGAAGCTCCTGGTTGCTTAGGGGTCTGAATTCTGATATTTATGGTTAACACCATGTCCCCATAATTTTCTACTGATAGTTTGTCAGGTCATAACTCCTCAAATAAACGGGGGGGAAATGTGTTACATTCAGATATATGCAGAGATAGGCACCAACTGTGAATGTAATTATCATTCTCCTGAGGTATCCTCAAATATGAGATGTTTGCCACATTCAGTACATACCTCATCTCGGAGTATAAATATTTACCGGGTGTCGTAAATACCTCATTGTCTCCCCACCAACTCATAATTTTGCCCTAATAGTATATGAACAGCTAATATTGAATGTGCTACGAGTAGGTGCTCTGAATATAACTCATAATTCTGCCCTAATAGTATATGAGCAGCTTTGTTCGAATGTGATACACTAAATAAGTGCTCTGTTTGTTGTATGCACCATAAAATGTTTCTAAAATGAATATGCTATTTCACTTACTCACTACCATACTATTGTATTATGGGTTATGTGTTGCGCTGCACTGATGGATTTAGGTGCCAGACACACCGCTAGATGCCACATTTTACGCTGCGAACATTTTTGGTAAAGCTATCAGTTAGTGTTATAAGCTAACATGATGTTTGGACGGACTTTGAATTGTTCATCTGCTCCTTCCAAATCAAAATATTAAGGACGTCGTTATGAGTGGTCCAAAGTAATCTCTGTTATTTCCACACCATCCGAAATACCGTTACCTAGGTCCGGGAACTATCTGGGTTATGAAAATAACGTAGATTACATGTCTACTAGAAATAACATTTCAAAGTCCGTGTTTCCATGCCACTACAGCATCTTGCCCCTTTTTATGGTTGACAACCATTAATATTTAATTAACAGGTGAGCATTATCAGTCCGTTATGTAAATGACCAAATGGCAAACAACAACATTAACGTTTGGCTACTGTCTAATATATATAGCACATATGAAAACTTGCTAGATATAAGTTTTTGATCAACTGGGCATTTTGGGTGGCTTACGTTTGCCTTTTCCTTCAGGCTTTATCTCCTCTGTCCAAGGGACTCTTTCACAAAGCTATTTCTGAGAGTGGAGTATCCATAATGCCAGGGGTTGTTTGTGCTGATCGAGAAGTAGCAGTTGCCATTAATAAGGTAAGTTATTATTTATTTTCTGCTTGAATGCTCAAATAATGTTCTTCATTAAGTGCCCATTCGTATGTTCAAAATAACCATAAATTACAATTAATATATCTTGTTATAACATGCCTGTAACTTGTGTAATCGCTGCACCTAAGGTTGGGTTGCAGCCCCTCCTTAAATTACAAGACTCTGGAGTAAAATTGAGCATCAATGCCTTTCCAACTAAGACAGCGCATTCCAGGGTTCACTGTGGTGTATGGTATAGTTTTAGTAACTCGGTATCTTAAAATGTAGGACATGTCCTGTCTCATCTGTCCTCTTTTAAAATGTCCACTCACACCCTTTCACCAGAACCTATTGGGAAAACCAGAGAGACAGTATAACCATCCACAAAATGCCATCAGCATGACGGACATCCCATCCGAGCAATGGCAAACTATGAAAGGCACAAGAAAGCCAATGGCTGACGGGAAATAACACAGATCCCATTGATTTGCTGTATATTTTACTGACTTTTTTGAAAAATTTATGACAAAGGCTTTCAATAAGGTAAAGTTGTCAGTAGCAATACCTAACAAGCATTTGCAGTGCAACGGGTCTCGCGTTTGCTCATGTTAGAGCTGATCGAGTTGTAAACTCCTAACCCGACTTTTGATCTATCGGCAAAAGTGCTTTTATGTACGTAAAAAAGTGAAATTAACTGTGTATGCGCTCGACTTCTGCCAAGCGAAATCGCGCTAGGAAAATAGAGAAAAAGTAGTCCACGATCCGACAGAAAACAGCGAGCCTCGCATGTTTTCTGTACTTGGTCGCTGCGCTCGAAGAGGGCTAACCACCGGAAAAGGCATGACTTGTGCATGCCTTCCACTAATGAAAGCAAGCAGATTTTAATAGGCAAGCCCACGAACCAATCAAACACACTGACGTGACGTTGACAGGGCTCCGAGCCCTCTTCTAATAACTAAAGCGTCTTGCTGCGAGCAGGCTCGACCCTAAAAAGGAAAACAAAGTCAGGTAAAGATTTGTGGAGGTGCACACAGTGAATGGATATATTTCCGACTCACTGAAAGAAATACACATATGAATTTAGCCTAAAAAAGCATTTAATAATGCTGCATGGCTATGTAAAAATAAAGAAAAAACATAAAATACTCAAAATAAAATATGCAATAATAGAGGAACACAGTTTAATTGTTGTTAAAGTGGGAAACTTGATAGGGTTGTGGTCGAAAATGTATCATATGAATGTAATCGATGAAGTAAAACACAATGTACACTCTCTTGATTGGATTTATGACTGCAGGATATTCAGTCTTACATCATTTTACTTGTGTGCAATATTACACTACAATCACATAATATTGAGCATGAGCAATTTGTACTCAAAGGGTGGTAAATTAGTGTAGTTTCCATATAAAAATTGGAAACACCCACAAACTAAAGAGTTTGTGGGTATTCTCAAACTACTCATACAAACGGAATGGAACACCCCCAAAATGCATAGGGTGCATGCACAGAGGGTTCTCTATGAGGCAAATATGTTCCCAGTAGAAAGGAAAAGGTGCCACTACGCAAAGCAGGTCACATTTCACCATGTATAAATGTATATTACGTACACTAACATCCTGAGGAAAAACCTTCTTCAGAGCTAGAAAACGTTTTCTTGGAATACACATTGGAAAAAGCTACTGGTACAAGATTCCAGGCGTACCTGGGATGTTTTTCGTGAACATGTGTTCAGGTTAGGTTGTAGACATCCATGAGCAGAATTTGCTTCTCTCTCTGTGAATCAAGACCTATGTTCACAAAATGTGACTCATTTGGGTTTTGTAGAAAACCTGTACAGATAAACATTAATTGCCTCTTGTGAGTTTTCTTTTGTGTCCCTCAAGGAAAAGAATTTCCAGTATGAAATCTGGAGACATTCCATTGCCTGAACCACCCTGAAAAGATGCTTGCTCCCACCTATGATAGGAGTTTTTTTTTTAAATCCATGGTCATACGCTGCCTGCCAAATTGTTTTTAACACCACTGCTTTTTTCAGGTCTCTTGCAGCTCCCAATTACCAAATCACTTCCCTTTCTGTGCCTTTTTGCTTCATTCCCTTTAAAAAGGTAGCGGAAAAATTAACGTGAATGATGCATTTTTTAATATTCAACAATGCAGTTGTAAAACTCAAGCTACTGATTTAAAGTTGTGTGGAATTTATTATAATACATTGCTTATGGTATATTCATTTTTTGTGCACCTAATATATGCAAATATTTCTGCATCTGGCCTTAGTAACTCAAAGAAGATACTGGAGTACTTTAAGACCTATACAAAGGATGTGCGATTATCAGCGCACTTATTGGCCAACCTGCAAGACTTATTTGTTATGGACCTTGCACAAGATGCATCAGCCATGGGAAAGTCACCCCAGCATGAACACTGTTACTGAAATTGAAGCTCCAATAATTTTATGTTATGTTTGTAGCACCTCACAGTGGAAATATTGGATCATTTTTACTTTGGATAACTAAGAGGGCTCAAAAGAACATTCTGATTAAAATAAGGGAGTGCAGTCAGTAGTGGTTCAGTGTGATGGAACTTTTCTATTTTTGTAAATTTAAAGCACTTCTAAAGCATCAGGAGCAGTGTTAATCCACCAAGGACCTTGTTGCTCCTCATTGATCTAATAAACACAAATTATAATACAAGCGATAAAGTACATTAGGCTTTACAATGAAAGTGGGACAGATAGAATAATAAAACCATAAAGATTTATTAAGGTTTAAAATCTTTGCCGAAAGCAAAATGAATGGTTAATAGTCAGTCAGTTAGTCATTTATACCAAGGAACTGTATGAGGCTCAGAATACAATGCTAGAAATAATTACACAGAACTAGATCATTTCTAGTGAATAAATCCTAAATCAGAGGTCAGATCAGTGCTGTGTGCCTCTTCAACGTCAAGGGAAAGAGTGACCCCCCACCACAAGAAAGGGCTTGTTTGTGTTATACAATTGAAGTCATACATTCAACACAATTTCTCAAGAGTCGCAAAGTTTGAGCCAATCATGTTAATGAGAAAAGAATACAATTACTGAGCTCTCATTCTCAACACTATCCCACAGATTCACATAATGGAGTTCCCATCCCTGGTGCCTTTCGGACACCTCACTTGTAAATATAAATATTGTTAATTCATAAACAGGGATAAGATCTCATAATGAAGAGTCACTCTGTGGCCCCAAAAGGTGGGACCTTGGGAAAGTGCACTTTCAATTGAATATCATGTTTGCAGCATGTGCATGAATCGCCTGTATGGAGGGCGAGACAGAGGTGAAAATATGATTACATGCTGAACAGATGGCTGAAAACAGTACCAGCCATTTTGAAATCAGTGCTCACATTGTCCAGTCTTAAAACAAACACAATTTTCTCAACATTATGTCTTTGTCTGTATTATATGTTATTTTTAATTTGTTAATAGTACTGTACACCTAATTACAAAACCCTTTTCCACCCCCTTCTAAGGATTTTTGAAAGTATCACAATCCATACTTCATTAAATCGGTCCCTTTACTTCACCATTTTCATTGATGTCAACTTCTTGCTTTTGGATTCCTCCAGCTCCTTTATTGCATCATATACGCCAGCCCTGATAACTTGTATTTTGTTCTCTTTTCTCCATCTGTTTTGTTTTGCCTGTTGCTGACATCTGCTTTTTACTTCTACTATTCAACCCCTTCACAAAGAGCATAAATCCCGAACATTTAATCAGAACAGGAACACAATTACACAAATCAAAACAACTATTTTGAGCATTATTAATTTCCCAAGGTTACTTCAACCTAAATGTTCCATTCATTCACCAATCTTCGAAAACCCCTTTCCAACTACACTACACCAAACCCATGATTTAACTGTCTTCCGTATACCTTGCTCTTCCAGCACATTTGCTTCAACCGTAATGTTAGTAATATTGACGATGTAGTTGTTAGTGTGCTTACTGCTATCAGGTACATAATACAACATTGTTTCACACGCACAATATGATGGACTCCGTCTTCTTTCACAACCAATATGTCTAAAGCAAGCCAATTTTGCATGACAATAGCACGTACAGCCATTGATTCTTTGTTAATACTTGTCAGTGCACCTGCCATATTAGTAGCCAACCAGTCTAATAATGTGGATAACCTTTTAATCTTTGCATCATTTATAGCCACACCCAGCAACTCGCTATAGCTACTTTTCACCCTTCTCAAACGTTTATCACTCATGTTAATAGTCTTGTCTGTATGATAGACACACGAACATCCTCCCCAATTATGTGGGAGTTCAAAATATATATTATGAGACACATAATAAAATCCCTGTGAGCATAGGTGTACTCCCAGTCATAACCTCATTATTAACTAAGTAGCTCTGTCCACACTTGTTCCACCCTACCACATTTGCTGATTCTTCATTCTGAGTCCTCTTATGTACCATGCACATTATCACTTTTCATGCTTGATGGTGACTAAGGCCTTGATTTATATGTTGGTGGAAAGGGTACTCTGTTGCAACGGCAATGGAGTACCCTTCCCACCAACATAATGCTCCTGCCACCAGATTTAAATTTCTCTGGACCTTTGGCTTAATGAAGAATTCTCTGTCTCTGCCATGGTTAGATCCCTCTGTTGGCCCGACAGAGTAAGGGCTGTCAGAGGTTGACTTGTATGTCTGCCCACCTAATTTAGATGGGCTACATACAGGTCAGCTCGTCAGCACCAGTAAGCCCTGGAGCTAAAGGGCAGTAAAAGCTGCATCTTGATCCCCCCCGCCATGGGAGATAACTTCAGTGGTGAGGGGAGTATTGTTTTTTTTCATTGTCAAAAACAAAATCCTACATATTGATATGCATGTATCCTTGCCTCACAACATAGCAACTACATTTGCGTTTTTGACATGGTTCAAAGTGGAGCACATTTCTGCATTTCCTTTTATGGCTTAGAGGACGGTAAATGTCATATTGAATATTTCTTGTCATGTACACATGATTTGTTTCTGTATCACCTGCAGGCGGTTGCTAATTTCACTGGCTGTGATTTAACTGATTCTGCTGCTGCTGTAAGTTGCATGAGGAGGAAAACTGAGGTGGAGATCCTAAAGCCTTTTCTGAATTGGGTAGGTGCCAATATGCATGGTACTGGATACGCTGAATAAAGGTATTGTTATTTCATAACATTGTGATCTGTAGATTTTACCACATCCATGGGTGGTCATACAATATATGTAATTCGACAGGCGGCTTTGTTGCTTAGTTTTGGCATGAGTGACACTGCACATGGACTTTTCTTTAAGGCTAAATATTAAGTGAATGTTCCCTTAAAAGAGTGAAAGGACATCTCCTGAAGTTGTTACAAGGAAAATAAAGTATTTTTTACCCAGTAGGGGTAGGGGGAAAACTGTCACTTGTGTTGCAATGGAAAAGCTGTACCTTACTGGATTTTTACAGTGAAGGTTAAAAATAAAAGAACAATCTCTCCACTTGAGGGGAGACTTCAAGCACATACCTGCCCCACTGATCGGCCACTTACACACCTTCCCAGGGCCACAGAATACATGGATAATTGTGCCCATATTATTAACACCTTTTTACTGCTAGCTACATTTTGAAAACACCATAATTCCTGTTTGAGTCGAAGATAACAAATATAATTTAATCGCCCACTCCTCTTCCATACCAAACTGTCCACCTCCATGAAATCTACAAATGGAAATAGAGAGTATGCAACTCGTATATTTTCTGTCATTCAAAGATGGCCGCTGGCCTGTGTAGTCTTAATGTGTCTCTGTGATGCAATCTATATTCTCTCTCTGTTAGTAGACTTGGCTTGTGCCAATGTTACAATATCTACCCGTCCCCTCCACCACACACACAGCATCCACTGACCAATCTGTTCTCCAAGACTACACCAAAGCACCAAACCTAAGTTATGGAGCTTCCATTGGCATTGAAATATGCTGCAAGTTAGTTGATTATTCCAATTAGTGCTTGCAAATGTATTTGATTCTGTTTCGTACACATTGAGCCATTCTATTATACTTTTTGCATTGATCAGTACAGTCTATACTCTGATAAATGTTGTTGTGGGATGCTAAATAACTGTTACATTATTCTAAAAAACATACTGTGGTTGTTGTGTTGCTCACTGATGGTTATCATGCTGCTCAGTTTACCCACGTTGCTTTAGAGGTATTTAGTCTAGTCTACTGAGTATGACACTCTGCGCGATTAAGGCTTAAGCTGTAGTGTGGTCAATTTTATGTATCCTTTGCGTGTTAGCTTCAGGCGTTAGGCCTTTGTGCACTTTGCCCTGGATGTATTTTATTACTTTGCTCGCAGCATAGAGCCTCTGTGAACTTTGCTCTAAATGCTTTTTATTCAGCTTCGTACTGTTATTTTTCAAATAGCCAGTTCTACAGTCTTATTTTTTTTTTTTTATATCACACTGTTTAGCCTACTTCAGCATTGGAGTTTTCAATAACACATTCTTGTTCACTCGGTGCTTCAGTCAAGGATACAGTCTGGTATATTGCCGATAGACGTGGTAGGAGTTTAGGGCCAGATGTAGCAAAGGTTTGCGAGTCGCAAATGGCCCGAATCGCTATTTGCGACTGCGCAAAATCGGAAATGGGATGCAAAAATCCAATTTCCGACTCGCAAAAAGCGATGCGAGCCGTTACCGACTCGCAAAATGTGCGACCCCATTTTGCGACCCGCAAATAGGAAGTCGCAATTTGCGAGTCGCAAACCATATGCAATTGCAACTCGCAAATTGCGACTAGTCGCAAAAAGCCCAGTTTGCATGTCCCATTTACCACTAACTCAGAGCAGGTGGTAATCATTACCAAAGTATAAAAGGAGACCCAGAAGGCATCTGGGTTACTCAAGATGGCGGAGATATACCTGATAGCAGTGAGGAGGAGAGTCCACACAGCCCAGCAGAGGAGGAGGAGGAGCCAGAGTCAGGAGCAGATTTACAGAACAAGGCAGACTCTTTTTCAGCAAACTGAGGAAGAAATCTACGACAAATACTGACTTAGCAGCGCAGCTATACTTGAATTCATTGAATTACTCAAACCACAGCTAGAACGCCAGAATCTGCGCGGCTGCGCCATCCCTACTCATGTGCAAGTGCTATGCTCACTGCACCTCTTGGCCTCGGGGAGCTATCAGGGGGTCATTGCTGTGGCAGGTGGGGTATCTCAAAGTGCACTATCAAGGTTCCTCAGTGCATTCCTAGATGCCATACTATCACACATTTCTCACTTCATATACCTACCCAGGAATGAGGCAGAAATTAACAGCACCAAGTTGGACTTTTACCGGATTGCCAACTTTCCCCATGTCATTGGGTGTGTAGATGGGACACATATTCAAATATGCCTCCCTGCAAACCTGGAATATCTGTTCCGCAACAGAAAGTGTACCCACACACTTAATATTCAGGTTGTTTGTGACGCCCATTATGTCATCACTGACATTGTCGCAAAATTTCCAGGCAGTACTCATGACTCCTACATTTTTAGGCACAGTGGGATACACCAACGCCTGGAACGTGGGGAGTTTGGAGACAGATACCTCCTAGGTAGAGCTGAATACACCTTGTAGACATACACACAGATCAATGTGCACACCAACTAGGACTTTCTAACAGTGTACTGTTTGTGCCCAACAGGTGACAGTGCATACGCACTACGGCCATGGATTATGACTCCGTACTTAACACCCAGCAATGAATGTGAGAAACGATACGACAGTGCACATAAGAGGACCAGGAACCTGATTGAACTCACCTTCGGATTGCTGAAAGCACTGTTCAGATGCCTCCACCGAAGTGGAGGTGCCCTCCAGTATACCCCCATTAGAGCATTCAAAATTGTTGTCGCATGCGCTATCCTGCACAATATTGCCACCCGACGTGGGCTACCTCTCACCCCTGCAGACCCAGATTCTGAGGATGAAGAGCAGGAGCAACCACATCGCCATCATGGGGATCGGAGCATCGCAAATCAAGGCAGACTGAGACAGCAACACATCGCAACCCAATACTTTGGAAGGTACGTGTCAACTTCAACCATACTCACCTATTGACCAAAAACTCCATTTGTTAAGTGGAACAAAAAAACTATTTGATATGTGCAGAAATTGAACTATTTACAATGACAAACTGTTTAGGGAGTTCAGAAAGCCAACCATGCAAGGGGCACATTGTCGCCATGTACCCCTACATCAGGGACAGGGTTTAGTTTATGACCTATGGCGGCCTCTGCCAGCTTGGCTGGTCCCAGGTTGTTCTGCAGTGCTCTGCCTGGTACTCCCACTCCGGAGCACCCTGGTGTCACCAGCAGAGACACTGCTCACAGTGGAGCCCTCTTCGCTGTCCTGTGGGGTGTCCCTTGTACCCCTGGACACATGCCGTGCCTCCATTAGATCGATCACATGGGTGATCCGGCCAATGCCTCTTGCCACATCACCTGCAAAGTGGCCCATTTCCACCTGGAGGCCAACTGTTCTTCTGGACAGGCCAGTGGTGTTGACTGCCAGTCTGCCAATTGAGGAGGCCATCCTGTCCAGCCTCTGGAGCAGCTGGCGGTCCCTGCGCCGCCCACCCTCGCTCTGTAACAGCAGTCCAGCCACCAGTTCCCGCATGGACAGGGCTAGGTCCCCAGTGTTGTTTCCTATGATGTCCAATTGTGCATGGAGCTGCTGCATGCTGGTCTCATTGCTCCTTACAAAGCCGTGCAGAACCCCACTAATCCTCCCTAACATTTGGTTCTGCAGGCGCTGACCACGTAGCAGTTGTGCCTCGGTCATGTTGGTGGATGGACGCCCGGACTCAGCCTGCAGCCCTGCTCTCCTCAACCTGCGTTGCCTGCGCAGCGGTGGATGCCCTGTGGGATGTACTGTGGCACTCCTGGCTGTTGCAGCCTCCGGAACCACTGTTGCAGCAGGTGTAGTTATCAAGGGGATGGTGTTGGTGGTGCAGGTGGGAGTGTTGGCAGCTCCTGTGCTTTCCTCATGGGGCTGGCTGACTGTTGGCACCTGGCTGCTGTGGATGGTGGTGGTGTCTTGTGAGAGACCTGTGGGACATGGGGAACAGACTGTCAGTGTCTACTATCTGTTTCACACTTCCTAATAAACATTTGCCTATTGACTGCCTACTTGACTACATTGCCCATAATGCATCATTCTGGTGTTTGCTACCCTGAAATGGAGCTATCTTGGTTGTGCATGCCCCTGTGTACATGGTGGGTGGGGGTATGGCATTGATGGGGGTACAGGCATATCACATGGTACTCACCGGTTGATGTTGTGGGCTCAGAGGTGTCCAGATCTCCGAATCCTGTAACTGCCTCCTGCTCCAGGGTCTCCTCCACCCTTTCCTCCAGGGGTGTGGGTGGTGGTACGGATGATGGTCCCCCTCCTATGCCTCTCATCTCCCAGAGCCTTTCTGCCACCCTCTCCTTGGTCCGGGAGAGGAGGTCATACCACCTCTTCTTGATCTCATCCACACTCCTATGGCTGACCCCCAGGGAGTTCACCTTTTCCTGAATATCCAGCCAGATTTGTTTTTTAGTTGAGTCTGGCACATTGAGGGCTGCCTTCCCAAAAAGATCATCATAGTGCTGACAGCATTCCTCTGTCAGCACCTCCAGCTCCTTCTCGGAAAATTTTAATTTCCTCTTTCTGGGAGTGTCTGCCATTGTTGCTGTAGCTCTGTTTGCAGTTCTGCTGTTAAAAAGGGTGTGGTCCTTCCTCCTCCCAGTTGTATTAGTAAACTTCCTGGCTGTGATGTCATCATCATGTGCCAGGAAGTGTTTCCAGAGAGTTCTGGAGTGGTTTCTGGAGTGTTCTGCAGCACCTGCAATCAATTTACATGATACTCGCAATTTGCGACACCCACTCGCAAATTGCGTGTCCGTTTTTTGCGCGGTCGCAAAAAGCGACCTCACAGACAGCGGACTCGCTATCTGCGTTGCGACTCCGGGTGCGAGTCGCAATTTGTCCCCGGAAATTGTACCTGCATTCCTATTAGCGACACGCAATTTGCGAGTCGCACATGCTCGCAAATTGCGAGTCGCTAATTTTTTTGTACCTACATCTGGCCCTTAGTCTTTGGCATTCTTGCATAGGGACATTTTGTGATCACACTGACATGTTAGTTATAAAAACACTTCCTTGTCCTAATAGAGGCAAGAGGGAGATTCTGACCAGGGAACCACAACTAGACGCTGACTGCCTCGTTGCAGATGCTGAACCTGGTCACATGCCTTTGCTCAGGTATGAGGGTTGATGGCTTCCCAGGGAATCTGAAAGGCAAGTTAGAAGCTTAACATGCTGTGCTCGAAATAGAACTAACTGAGAGAGAGTAGAATTTATTAACACCATGATAGCGTTATTCTTATGTTTCACTCTCCTAGTGACTATTTCAATCCTACTGTGTTGTATGGTTCTGGTTATTGCGGCTCACGCCTTAATATCTAAAATGCAGTTGTTTTATTAAAACAATCTATAAAACTCAAACTGCCTTTGTCATTTGTATATGAGATCATACTGAGTGACCACGACTTCCCTGAGAAGTTCCAAAGATGTAATACGCTCTGCTGCCCAGTCATCTCTTCTCCTTGGGAGAGATGAGGCACTGCTAGTTAGCCGGAGCAAAACCGGATTTGGGGTGACTGTGGTCCTTCCAAGTGGGTAAGACTTAGTCCCCCACACCAAGAACAACCCTGCTACCTAGAAATCCAGTAGTCTCATTTAGGATAATGAGAGCCCACGCGACAAAGCCTTAACAGGTAAAATAGGGAACAACTTTCTTAGTGTATGAAGCAGTGCAAATCAGACAGCACCCACTTTGTTAACATGCTTCTGTAAAGAAAGACGATCATTAAACATGACTCCAAGATTGTGCACTGCCTCGCAGGAGCACAACTCAGTCTCAGTAGGGAATGGCCATAAATTTAAGGGTGGTGGCATTGCAGTCTTGTTTGCCGAGCAACATAAAAACTCTGTCTTGTCCCTGTTTAGTTTAAGCAAATTTGCATTCATCCATTGTACAATATCCACTTAACAGGTCTGAAAGGTTTTTACAGCCTCCGTCTGACTATTGTTAAGAGACAGAGGATCTCTTTTACAAGGAATTTGCCCCACTGCTGCACCATTTTTTCGTGATGCAGCAGTGGTGCAATAATAACTCCATATCTAATATCTGGCTGCGTCAGACAAAAACAAAAAAAAATGCAATGTAGGCACTCCCTCCTAAAAAATAACACAGGATTGACGCTGACGTATTTACAGTGCTTCTGGAAAATGACTCTCCCTTAGCAAAAGCCATCCAGAGTCACCAGCGCATCCAAAAAATATCGCCTGGTCAGACCAGGGGTAAAAATGACCCATTGGCACAGGTACATAAGGAGAACATACCCAAAGCTCTAGGACACCATGGACCTACTCCTACTGCAGCTTGGAGCACCAGGAAGACCACCACAACCACCACCATTACCACCACAATTACCACCACCTGCACCACGGAGGCAGCGCAGGAGAAGGAGAAGCGCACGTATGGACAGCATGCCTCACTAATTGGACTCGGTGAGGAAGAAGTAATTACCAATTACTGTCTGAGGAGAGAGTCCATTGTACAGTTGCTACACCTGATTGCGCCAAGACTACAGGCAACAGGGTTCCCAATATTCCATCACAGACAGCGCTCATGTTGTGCTTCATATGCTGGCCTCGGGGTACTTTCAGACAACTGCAGCCCAAGTGGCCGGAATCTCTTATCCATTATTCCCCTCATTCCTACCCACTGTCCTGGTTACCATCATCCCTCTGACACTCCATTACATACTCTTCCCCAACACGCAGAAACTGCAGGAGATCAAACAAGGATTTTATGCCATTGTTCGGTTAACACATGCTGGGTGCAATGGACTGCACACATGTGCAAATGTGCCTCCTGCTGCAACTCCCTATGTACCGCAATAGGAAACACATCTACTCCATCAATGTCCAGGCCATTGTCGACCATTGTGAGTTGATCACTAATGTGGTGGCAAAATACCCCAGCAGTGTGCATGATGTATACATATTTTAGCACTCAAGCAATAATTCCAGGATGGACAATGTGGGAATGTCCTACTTGTAGGTAAGCAAATAGCAAGTTTCTAACAGGCACAATAGCAATTAGAAATGAGTGACACAATACACATCGCACTGTCTGCCTACACACATAGGGACTTCAAGATAAGGGCTATTCCACATGGATGCACCATGCATCACGCTTCATATGCAATGCAAATCCCCCTACCATAATACCATAACACATCACAGGCCAGTTTTGCAGATGTTGCATGATGTAAAGTCACACAGCAATGTATGACAGGCAGAAAATCTGGCCAACATCACTATGGGAAAGGATGGTGTTCCATGTCCACTGCGGGGGTGCTCCGATGCAACCCACACGGTCTATCAGACTTGTCATGGATCCTACACCAGGAACTAGGTGCAAGGTGACAAACAATGGCTCATGAGCATTACGACACACATCTATCACTCATAATGCCTCTGAGGAAGCAGCCTTGGCTGGAAGGTACTCCCATGCACACAAATACAATCCTTCAAGCAATAAAGAACCCATACAACCCCAAATGCAAGTGTGAATGTGTACTTGCTTGGCAACATGTGTGCAGGTGTAGCTGGAAGGAACCTTAAAGTGCTGGAGGCCCCAAATATTGTTTACCAATTCCCCTTCTCAGAGATGTTAAACAGTGCATGAAGTTGTGTAGCTGGACTGCATAGGTTCACTCCCAAATCTTCAGGATCCATGTGTTGTGTGCACCAATTTGGCAGAACACTGTCACACTTGTACACAATGTTCCCTCATTCTGACATGCACTTATGGATATGGAAATGGCAGTTGTGACTCCATGTCACTCAGTTGGTATGTGTGAATGCATACTGTGTGGATGGAATTCTGTCAACTGCCCTGGACAGTACTGTACACTCAAAGCCCTGTGCCAGTGTAATGTAGGCCACCACCAACATCTGGGGATGACTATGGACCCATGAATGTGTCTTGTAAGCCATGTCTAGTATGTTACCACATACCTTGGGAGGACCTCCAAAAAATAAACACATCCACATCCTGTCTCCCCGTACATGTAGTGTGAACACATAACAATGAGTGGACTAGAGCGATGAGAAATAGCCAACACCAAAATCAGCTGCATAGATATGACAGTCTAGATGTCTAATTGTATGATGTATATGCTTCTGCACTCTATTTGACATCACATTGTTTGATTGAACAGTCCCTTGTAAAAGTCAGTACACTGGCATGATTGACACATCGTGTGCTCATAACTGAGAGAAGTGCACAACAATAGCAATACACATAACAAACGGCAGGACTTAAGCCAATACAGTTATCCTAAACCTCGACACTGTCTCTTTTTTCAATTTCAGCTGACCGAGGAAATGGGATAAAGGAGTGGGTAATGACCCCATATGCAAACCCACAGACAGAGCCAAAATAGGCACACAACCAGGCCCACATAAGGACAAGTTTATATTTGGTTCTTGAGCGTATGATTGCGTATCTTAGAATGTTTGGTATTTGGCTATTAGGTATATGATTCACCGGCAAGACAATAGTTATATGCTCCATCCTTTGATCATTTGGTGTTCCAAAGTTTTATGGAAATATGAATTTTCATATCATATATTAATTAATCTGATTTCCTAAATGGCGGCGTCCTAGGACGCGACTGATCGGATTTGGAGCGCCGAAAGGCTTCAAGACGCAAGGATTAATTAATATATGATATGAAAATTCATCATCATGAAAACACCAAAAGCTTGTTATAAATAATATCATAACGTCTTGAGAAAGCCCTTGGTGGACTCACCCTAGAGGGCGAAACACGTGTTGGCTGGGTTCTTTTGTTACTCTTATGCAACATGTTGGAATAAAGCACAACTATACTTTATAAGTTTGACCATTGTTTATGAAATATTTCTATAAAACTTTGAAACACCAAATGATCAAAGGACGGAGCATAAAACTATTGTCTTGCGGGTGAATCATATACCTAATAGCCAAATACCAAACATTCTAAGATACGCGATTATATGCTCAAGAACCAAATATAAGTGGGATCTCACCTCTTACCAGTTAGTACCACATCAGGACAAGTAATGTTGTGGAGCGGACCTTTGGCCTGCTCAATGCATGGTTCCGCTGCCTGGATGTATCTGCGGGTAGATTACTCTATGAATGTATGATAGTGCTTCCACGTGACGATAAATGATTAAATGTAATGCGTCTTGGAGTTGATGTCACATTTCCAGTAAAAAACAACTCACCCAGATCCATGAAACTATTTGTAGGTGACTATATGCAGGCCACAACAGTGGTCAATCAAGTGTGAACACTGTCATCATCCTCAGAGTGCCAGACTCAAAGCACTGATCTTTGAAAAGTGTGGTGTGTAATGTTTGCATTGCCCATCAAACAACCATATTGTACTGAAAACACACATATCAGCCAAATATGTGTTGGAACAAAAGAAAAACAGAACAATCTAAGGGGCATATTTATACATTGGTTGTGCCGGATTTCCATCATTTTTTTAATGCAAATCCGGTGCAAACTTCACTCCATATTTATATTTTGACGCTATACCCGTCTAGCCTCAAAATATTGGCGTTAACGTCATTTTTTGCCTGCGGAAAACAACCTTGCGTCAATGAGATGCAAGGTAGGCGTTCCGGGGCAAAAAATGACTCTAAGGCCTTTGCGCCTTACTTATCCTCCCGTGCAAAAATCATGCACGGGAGGAGGAGGACCTTAAATAATGGCGCTAAGCCTGTTTAGTGCCATTATTTAACGCCTGGGTCAAGGCAGGCGTTAGGGGACCTGTGGGCCATTTTCCATGGTGAGAGAACATGGAAACAGCCCTCAGGTGCCCTTCCCTGCACCCAGGGACACCTTCACCCACCCAAACGTGGACGACAACTAAGGATGGGGGACTCATCCCAGGTAAGTCCAGGTATGTTTTTTTTTTCTTTTTCAAGTGCCATTAGGGGGGGCTAACTTAGGCCCCCCTACATGGCACTGTGCCCAATGGTCATGCCCAGGGGACATAAGTCCTCTGGGCATGGCCATTGGTCAGGGGGGGCATGACTCCTGTGTTTCCTAAGACAGGAGTCATGTACATGGGGGTTGTGCATCAAACAAATGACGCTAATCAGGTTAGGGTAATTTTTCTGACTCTAACCTGACTAGTGCCATTCTTTGACGCACAACCTTCTGTTTCCCCTACGCCTCCCCCACACAGTTAGTGTCATTTATGTTGACGTTAATTAGGCTTTACCACCGGCTAGCATCATTTCTTAAATATGACTCCTGGCTGGCGTCCAGGAATGGCGCTAGCTGCCGGTAAACTTTTTGACGCAAACCTGCGCTAAAGCAGGTGTGCGCCAAACAATGCATCAATTAGAGATTTAGGCCCTGATTTATATTAAGCCCAAACTTTATTCTTAGGTATGAAAATAGTGGTCATAAACTGAGACAAAGGATCAGTGTGAGAGATGTGACTACTCAATGTAAAAATGACTCTTCTTATTAGTGACAACCCGCCACATTCACAGTATTTACACTCACATGTATGACAAATAGTAAGTGCATCACAGAGAACAGTACACCTTTATGTGTAGCACTGTGTCAGTCAAATCAGTAATTATCCTCAATGTATGCCAAACTATGTCATAGCATGTCTCATACGGTTGGCAAAGTGTGTGAGTCTAACAGGACAGAACAATTTGTATATGGTTGTGGGGTCATCAGCTGTCTTGACCATCTACCAAATCCACCCCCTACTCACTGTGCAGCTCACAAAGGATATAGGGCCTCATTCCGACCCTGGCGGTCATAGACCGCCAGGGTGGAGGCCGGAGGTAGCACCGCCAACAGGCTGGCGGTGCTACATGGGCAATTCTGACCGCGGCGGTAAAGCCGCGGTCAGAAAAGGGCAACCGGCGGTTTCCCGCCGGTTTACCCCTGCCCAAGGGAATCCTCCATGGCGGCGCTGCTTGCAGCGCCGCCATGGGGATTCCGACCCCCTTCCCGCCATCCAACAACCGCCAGGAACAGGATGGCGGGAACGGGTGTCGTGGGGCCCCTGGGGGCCCCTGCAGTGCCCATGCCACTGGCATGGGCACTGCAGGGGCCCCCTAACAGGGCCCCACATAGATTTTCAGTGTCTGCGTGGCAGACACTGAAAATCGCAATGGGTGCAACTGCACCCGTCGCACCCCTTCCACTCCGCCGGCTCCATTCGGAGCCGGCATCCTCATGGAAGGGGGTTTCCCGCTGGGCGGGCGGGCGGCCTTCTGGCGGTCGCCTACCCGCCCAGCGGGAAACTCAGAATTACCGCGGCGGTCTTTTGACTGCGCAGCGGTATTCTGACGGCGGGACTTTGGGGGGCGGCCTCCGCCGCCCGTCAAAGTCAGAATGACCCCCATAGTCTGCAGCTGTGGGAGATTAATCCTCATAAGCACACCCATATGGAGTTCGAGTAGAGCCACAATTATGCCCTTAACAGGACCTGGTCCATTGTAGAGGTCTTCCAGAGTACACAAGTACTACTTCAGGAGTCTGGATATGTTTGGGGGCCAAATACTGTACTCACCACCAGTGGTTTCCAAAATAATACTAGTGTGCTGCACATTTTAGACTATATGTGCATGGACAAATTTCCCATGGCCGGATGACAATGTGGAGCAGGAAGTACTGGACGATGAGGGTGAGGAAGATGAGGATCGAGCTCAAAATGTACTATTGGTAGAAGCAACATGGCTGAAGTACCATATACTAAAATTATTTTTTCACATGCGTGAATGACTTTCACAATGTCACAAGTTTATGCCTAAATTAATTATTGTGCCTATGTAAAACAGCACATATAAGCACTACCAGTGTATAAGGAAGCTACCTGCATAGTCACAGTAAATATCAGAACACTAACATCACATCTGCTAATACTTTCCACACAGAATACCATATGCATGGCAACAACATTTACCAAAAAGTCCACCATTGTAAAGTGCAATGAAAATGACATTCCAGTGTAGATAGTGTGCTATTACTGTGTGTGTCTCTTGTACAGCTACCCATTTGTATGGCTTCATACTTGTGGAAGAAAGTTAAAGTCAGATCACAATATGATGACTGGGATATGATCCTTATAGAGTGGTCATGGGAATACAGACCAACAACTACAGCCTAAATATGCAACATACAAATCTGCAACCACATATGAAAACCATTAGGATATCTCAAATCACACATGCAAAGGGTAAATATTAAACTTTGCCAGTGCAAGAGTGTTTACCCAGTAACAATGTGCCCACATTTGCCCCACTAGGTCACAATGTCAACAGTAAAAGCAGTGATGTAGCCTACCATGTTGGTGGTGCACTCAGATACAAATGATGGCTACACTCCCATGATTTCAGTCTTCGTGCAAATGTAAAGACACACCAACAAGAATCTTGAGTATGAAACAATTGTCCATTACAAATCACAAATAGCAAGGTTCATCCACCCAAGGTGCCATGCACTGATGCATCCCAAGATATGTTGTTTGGATGTGGCTGACACTTCACAGGTGAACATCATGTCTGGGTACATACCCATCACCCAATTTCAAGTAATCACACATTTCAGGCCCATATTGTGATGGGTGCCAGTAGCAAACATACATATAATTGCACTACACCTGACTAGTTGTGGCTTGACAAGCTGCCTTTGTGATTCACAGAATCAAGGGTACACCTGTGGGGAAAGAGAAGAGGAGCTGTTGCTATGTGAATGTGCAACACATATCATCCAAAACTCAAGCCCATACAGTTGATGTGTGTAGTACAACATGTTATTGTGTGGGTTTCTGAAGGCTCACTGTTAGATGTTGTTTTGCACATACCAACATGGGTCATAAATGCCACCACACATACACAGCAAATGTAGGGAGGCAGTTTCTCAACTGCATGTCAATTACACTGTAGAGTGGTTGCAACGCACAAGCTCAGGCACTGCCTGATTGGGTATACTGCAACCACAAGGCATCCTAGGATGGCAAGTCATACAGATATGAGTGAAGGTACCACAGGCGGAGGATGCTGGTGTCACCCCTCTCTCAACCCATCTGGTAGCACAGGCCTCTCAACAATATACATGAGGAAATGCAAAGTCCAGCCATGTGGATCATCCTGGACCCAAACACCCAAAGAGGCTCAAAACTGTTACTCAGTGTAATGGGTGCATTGCAGGTACCTTGCTGGTGCATGAGTTCTGGACAAACCCATAGACAATCTGGATGGCTAATCTAAACATGTGGATGCCAACATGGGGCTGTATAAAAGGACCACAACTCCACCCAATCTGCTGTCAATTTGCATTACAGTTCAGACAACACTTTCATGCACATTAACCATCCATAGCACAGACCTACCTGGCCAGTGTGAGCAACAGAATGCATGCCACATGGAAACAGAAAGGCCAAGGTCACATAAATTGATACATCCTTGTTTAGGCTGTACTGGGGATGTCTGACAGGTTTGGGACTGAGCCGGGTCCACATGACTCTCATTACCTGTCACTGTTTCAAACTACATGGGACTTGCTTATGAACACCCACTGCTACGCACAAGCAACACCACCTTGATGCAGAGTGTTGGAGTTGGTGTGATGTAATGCTGCCTTGCTGTCCTTAGTACGTCAGAGGTCATGCAAAGGCATGCATGGTGGCTTACCATTGCGCCATCACCATGCGTGTAAATCAGGTGCAAAATCAAAGATATGAAATGGACTAGTCAGGGCACCTTCACATGCTATCCTGTTTAGAAATGGCACCTTAAGCGCCACAGTATTCACAGCAAGTTCTGTGTAGTATAAATACTACAGTTGCACAATGGTCTTTTGCACTCATTTTGTGGTCCCTGGAAATGCCTGAAGGTGCTGCACATGTTTGTGCCGAGATTCATGACAATATTGTGGCATAGGGACATTTACACTGGCTGTGGGATCACTAAAGAGTGTACCCTCTGGTGCAGGGATGCATGGGCACATGCCAATATGAATCTTACTCTGTACGCTATATGTAAGATATGTGGCTAGAGGCAAAGTCAGTTTCCGGAGGTGTTCTGGTAGTGTGTCCCCTGATTTGTGCCACCTGGGGCAACAGGGGCAAATGGCCCCATCCATACATCCATGGACATGTGTGTCCATGCTTTCCCAGCACTTGCCTGCAAGGGAAGGTTATACGCCCCCCCATGTTGCCTGACAGCCTGCTGTCTGCACCTTGGGACATGGCACAGATTTGTAGAAGGCTGTGCTATTTCATATGTGGGTGTGCTGAACCCAGGACCAGTATGCAGCATCCTTGGGGGCATCTCAAGCAATGTAATCAGATTCCAAAACATAGTTGGCTCAGAGGGCAACTATTCTAAGGTATGCTGTTGCACAAACAGAGGGATTGTGCCCTACACGTAGTCAGATCCTAGTAATACATGCACTTTCACATACTTACACTGTCAACACACACAGTGCACACATAGGAAGCAGGTAAACCAAACTATTCACAGGCAACACAGCAATCTGTTTAACTGTTTTCATGCATTACACATCACACTATATATGAAACCACATATTTTCACCCTTGCATAAAAAAAGACGCATGAGCCCAATGCGTGTTTTTTCAGCCATCGCATCAGCTAAAAATGACACATCCCATCTGACGTGTCTGAATCAACTCATGGTACTTTGTCAGGCCTTGTGCGAAATCCACGAATTGGCTTGTAGCGTCAAAAAAATCCACACATCAGCTCAAAACGTGACACATTCACCAAAGGAAGCGATGCATGATCAGCCATACTGCAAATCAGGAAATGTGAAGTTGCTTTCACTTTCTCTTTAACTTACAGTCCATTTGTCTGTGCTTGGGGGAGGTCGTGTTGTGGTATTGCTGGAGAGAGGACTGCTGGTGTTGGAGTTTGTTGTGCTGTCTGCTGTCCCTTGTGTCCCTCACGTCTTCATTGGCCTTTGTATTTTGTATTGTACTCTGTTTTGTCGGTAGTAAGTCTTTGGGGTATTATAGTTGTTAAGTGTAGTTGGGGGTTGTTTTGGGTGTTTTGTTTTTTGGGTTGTGCATAGTGTGTTTGGGGAGGAACATGTCAGGGAAGGGAAGGGCCAAGGAATTTGAAAGTTTTCTTTGGCTGGTGACGCACTACCTGCCCACCATGGTGTCCATGGGAGACAGAGTCATGCAGAGGTACAAGACTGAGGCATGAAAGCAATGGTGGGAAAAGGTCCGCTTTCATATGCAGCAGCTGTTTGAGTTGGAGTGGACAATCCACCAACTGAAGCATCGCTTGGTGGTCTTGATCAACAGGGAACACGACCTTGTTGAGTACATCGAGATTGAAGTTTGTGGAACTGCCGGTAAGTACACATGCTTTGTGAATAAATGTTTGGATCTCACTTGAATATAGATAGTTTGTGGCCTTAGGGCCTCATATACCAAGATTTGATGTGGGGCAGGGCTGCAATTATATTTTGCTGTGCCACTGTGCATCAAAACCAAAGGGCAGGATTGTGCCATATCTAATAGATTCACCGCATTCCTATCCTTATCCCCTGCTCTGGTGCACAAATGCTGCATAGGGCTAACATAGGCACACTTGTGCCATGATGCAAGGGTTCCTGGGTTGAAGGGATGATTGTTTATGTGCTGGATGGGACACCTTAATGGCATTTTCCTTTTTCTATGTGTGCTGCAGAATGCAGAAAGTGGAAAAAACATGGAGAAATAATGTCATTTCTCGCTGTTGTGCCACTGTGACACCACCCCTGAGGTGGCGTATGAATCTGATGCATTCTCAGCCTTGTAAATATGGGAGTGCGTCAGATTCCATCAGACTCCATGGGTGTTGAGTGGTAACACTCTCAGCAGTAGCCGTGGAATGCCCCTTTCACAGCGCGTCATGTGTGACCAGGGTCTATATTTACGAGGCCAAGAAAATTCACACAGGGTGGCTTGGCATGGCTTTTTGAATAGGTTCTGTCACACTACACTACAGGAATGTAAAAAAAGAATGACGACCCGGTGGTGCAGTGTGCCGCTAGGGCCTTGTAAATGAGGCCCGTCTTGGCAGTGGGTCATATGTGTCAGGGCACAAATGCCATCCCCCCACAATGAGCAGTGGTCCGAGCATACCTTGTGTGCACTTTCTCTGTTAGCACCACAATCCACATGTTAATAGATGTGCTGTGCTCAGCCCGAGGAAGTGTGTACCTTTCCATTTCATGGCCTGCCACGGGGGTACGTGTTATTTTTAGGAGCTGCCCTATTTTGTGATACCCCAGTTGGTCATGTCTCATGTAAATGGGGCCTGATGTATGTCACTCTCTACATAGGTTTGACATGCAGGCTCTTATACATCTGAACATATTTCACACATGTGTTTGTCAATATTCCAACTACTGAGCTTTGAGGGGTGCACAGGGTATATATGTTCAATGTCTATGACTATTCATCACTGTCAGATACCAATGTATGTTAGATGAAGGAACAAGGATGTCCAACTTGTGATGTTTATAGCATAGTCCGGTACATGGGAAGAAAAGTGTAAGGCAGGGGTATTGCTAGTCCTGTCTGAGTGTGGTCAGTGAGTTATTTAGGTGCAAAGTGCCATGCAACTCTGCCACTCTTGTGAAATATTGGGGAAGTGAGTCATTTGAAATGGTCTGACAATGTGCCCACCAGATGTGTGTATTGCTTCAGGATATGTGTGTACATGTCAGCCTGCCTTACCAATGTGTCTCATTGAGGTATGTCAAAAGAGTCATTTTAGTTGTTAAAATTAGAAGGGTTACATGGACAATTGCAATTCATGTGTTATGTTCAATATTTGACCACAATGTATGTGATCTACAATCTCAGTGCAGTGAATCATGTTATGTCTTGCAGGCGGAGCCAAGCCTTACACCACCTATCAGTGAGTGTCACTCACTGTGCTTAATGGGCAAGGATTGATGTATGATGTTGGATGCTTTGTGCAATGACATATTCACAGTGCATCTCTTCTAAATCAAAATCCATATGTTACATATGAATCTGGACACGAAGGTAGAGGTTGTGTTTTGGATGTGCAATTGTCTATGAGTAATGTTATGGAAGATATGATTGCAATCACTGAGGGGTCATATGTTTCAGAGCAGGCGTTAAAAGGAGGTACACCATTGTTTACAGTGGGCTTCAATGGGCTTTGCAGGAGTAGTGTCAACATTTTTTACGCTATTCCTGCAAAGCTTAGAACTAGCATAAACAAATTTTATGCTAGTTTCCTAACTACTGCCATGGTGCGCCATATCTTAGATATGGCGCACACATGGTGGCATTAGGGGGGTGCTAAAGGGTGCAAGAAAAGTGGTTCTGCACTGGGTGCAGCTCTACTTTTCTTAAATCAGGCACTATGTGCCATTATTACCAGGTCACAACAAGCCATGCAGGGTGGCATCATGTAGATTGCAAAATATGTTCCTGTTGTGTGTGCCACATGGCCCTCACAAAAATGATGTTCGTCCCAGACTAAGGGACTTGTGAATAAGGCCGTAAGTGTAGCAGGACAGGTGTCAACATTCCACACTTGAGAATACATGTGAAGTGCCCACTTCTTTTGTGTGATGCCCCTTACTCCATGTTGGACATATCAACATTGCTAACCGCTGTCATCTTCCCAGATATGGCAATGTGTGTTGGACCAGAGGAATGTCTGCACAGCATAGTGCTACAGCATGCCAGTACCCAATCCATATTCAGAAAATTCTGGCCATGATAGTCTCCAAAATGTACAGCAAACAGGATAATACTATGTACAGCATTAGCCTTTGACATTCTAACATCCCTGTTCAGATGAGATGTAGGGCATGCATACACCCATCAAATGGCTGTGCTAAGTGCTGGTGTGCAGCAAGTTGGCATGAATATCTGACATATATGTACTGGCAATGGGACGGTAGTGGAACACAAACTGTAAAAAGTTGTGGCGCAGCTCACCATTTACTAACACAAGTTCATATAGGAGTTGTTTCATATATCTCTGTGAGATGTGCGTGAGCTATCCACCCTCCATTTTTACATATCATACCTGGCATATGTATATTCTGTGTAGCAATGTGTCCAGATATGTGTCCTTGCCATATCAGGCACTCATTGATGTGACACTATGCATGTAATTTGCAGCTCTTGCTCATCTTATTTTGGCTAATGCCAATAGTATCAAGGGCATAGCAGTGTGCAGAAGGAACACTGATTATCAATACAATACGAACTGTGTACCATACCATGGTCAGAAAACAGCATTGTTCCTAAGCATACTCAATGCTAACATGGTCATGCCTAGGTTTTCCAAGACGGTGCATTACAATTATGCAACATTTGCTTAGATGTGGTACTTTGACCATAGTAATATGGGAGATGATAGATACTGTGCAGATGTATGATCACTTTGACCTCCAAGATATATTTGGGATGTGGAAACTGCAACATGTGATGTTTGAAGATAGGATTAACTTATCATAGTTGATTGACATATTCGAAGTTACCCATTGTATGACATGTTTTCTATATGATCAAACAGGAAACATGACCCCTGACCATAAAAAGCAGCACCAGATACAGGAAGATTGTTACCTGCACATCCGTAAAGTATACAAGACATATAGAAAAATGGCAAAAACCTTTAAGAAGAAGGCATCAGGGACATGTGGAGATTTCCCACAGGGTGTACCAACACTAGAAAGGCCTAGCACCAGCAAGGCTCAGGGAGCAGACAAGGATGGGTCTGCAGGAGTAGGACAATCCACCTTCACCAGAAGCCGCACACAGCGACCTGTCTCCCAACCTGCAACCCAAGGACTCACGCAAGACTGTGAACAGGACATGCTACAGGAAATCTTGGAACTTAAATATTGTGTTGCCACCCTGGAGCATAAGATGGAAAATATGCTCATCCTTCTACAGGAGATAAAGCAGGCAGTCCAGAGACGCTAAGGAGCAGGATGAGCCACAAGGATCCTTTCTTCCCTTCCCTTGTACAAAGTTGTTTTTATGTGTGTGTTTTAGATAGCTTAGTTTAGGTAAGTTAGTGCAGTGTAGGATAGTTTTAGTAGTTTGTAGTTGTTAGTAGGGGTGGGAAAATATTTAGGGGTTTGGTTTTATAATGAGTGTTTAGTGGGTGATAGGTTGATGTGACATGTAAGTTGTTTGTTTATAATACAAATTACAAAAAAAAATCAAAAATACAATATATATATATATATATATATATATATATATATATATATATATATGTTCAATGGCATGTGTAGCTGCAGATACACATGCTATGCACAGGTCCTCCTTTTCGGCTCCATTGCGCATGGGCATCAACACCATCTTAGATTGTTTTCTTTCCGCCATCGGGTTCGGACGTGTTCCTCTTCACTCTGGTTGTTCGAGTCGGAAAATTCCTACAAACCATCTAAATTCGTCGGTATTGTTTTCGATCGTGTATCATCCATCATCGACACCTCGGTACTGGTGGATACAGATCTCTACTTGCCCTTCAGGGCACCCGCGCCCAACTTGGGCTTGGTCGGCCCGACCAAAAGTATAGTCGAAGCCTCATGGACCAGACCCCGTTTAGATTCTGCCCTTGGTGAAGCGCCAAGTATCCCTACACGGATCAATATCTGGTTTGTAACCTGTGTTTATCTCAGGATCATTGAGAGGATAACTGCGAAGCCTGTAGATCCTTCCACACGAAAAAGACTCTAAGAGACTGAAGAGCGTGAAGATTAGAGATGGCGTCCAGAAGCACCAAACGCCTCGACGCAGAAGAGGAGATGATCCACACCGCCGTCTCCGTTCAGCGGTCCGATTCCGAACAAGAGCCCGACATCGACCGACCAATAACAGTGGGCCAGCACGTGAGTACGCTTGCCCCGACACAATCCAAGCCCAAATACAAGGCCTCGGGGACGCCACAGCCGGAAGGCCATGGCTCCACCCATAAGAAAGCTACTGGTGACTAAGCAACATCTTCGGCACCGAAAAAGGCCATGCCACCAACAAAGCCTTCGGACTCGAGCCGAGGCACAGGCTTTGAAATTATAAGGCACCGACCCATCGAGTTGAAACCCTGAAAGTCACTTTTGGAGCCAAGGCCAACAAGTACTCCAGGCCCTTCGGTACCGAAAAAAACGGCTTCGGAGCCAAAAAAGCATACCTACACAGAGGAGCATGGACTTTCAAAGCAATTGAAAGAAAGCCATAGATTTGATACAAATGGAGGATTTCGATGAGAAACAGGCCAATATACAAATCCAGAAAGACACTGGTAAAATCCTCACAGCACCTCCTCTCAGGACAAAGAGGAAACTGGCCTTCCATGGACTTTTGGACACTGACCAGCCAACGGCTTAAGTGCCGAGAACAAGAGAAAAATCTCTGCCTCAGTTTTCACCTCAACGGTCTCCTCCTCATTCTCCTCAACTAACTGTCTCCCTGCCTGCTACACCCAGTGCACAGTCTGCATCACACACTATGCAGTCACAACATGACACGGATCCATGGGATCTCTTTGATGATCCAGACTCAGACAATAGTCCAGAGTGCTGTCCATCAAAGCCATCACCCCCTGAGGATAGCACCTCATGTACACAGGTTCTAGCCAGGGCAGCAGCATTTCACAACGGGGCCATGCACACCGAACCTCTGGAGGACGACTTCTTATTTAACACATTGTCCTCAACTCACGCCACATACCAGAGTCTACCCATGCTTCCTGGCATGCTAAAACATGTGCAGCAAATCTTCCAGGAACCAGTTAAAGGAAGAGCTATAACTCCAAGGATAGAGAGGAAATATAAGTCACCACCCTCAGACCCCATTTTTATTTACCAACAGCTACCCCCTGATTCCGTAGTGGTGAACGCAGCATGAAAAAGGGCTAATTCACAGGCCTCTGGAGACGCACCCCCTCCAGATAAAGAAAGCAAAAAATTGGATGCTGCAGGTAAAAGGGTGGCGTCACAGGCAGCCAATCAGTGGCGTACAGCCAATTCACAGGCCCTACTAGCCAGATATGACAGGGCTCACTGGGATGAGATGAAGGACATTATTCAGTATCTCTCCAAGGACCAACAGAAGAGAGCCCAGCAGGGAGTAGAGGAGGGACAAGCAATCACAAATAACCAAATAAGGTTGGCGCTAGACTCCGCAGACACAGCCGCAAGAACTATTAATACGGCTGTCACCATTAGGCGACTTGCATGGCTTAGGTCATCAGGATTTAAACCTGAAATCCAGCAGGCTGTCCTCAACATGCCTTTTAATCAACAACAATTATTCGGCACACAAGTTGACACAGCCATCGACAAAATGAAAAAAGACGCCAACACTGCCAAAGCTGCTATGTGTGCGCTTTATTCATCCCAATAAGGAGGCTCATTTCGAAAGCCTCAATATAGAGGAGGCTTCAGACCCCAACCATCCGAGCCATCTACCTCACAAGCCAAACCCTCTTACCAGATGCAATACCAGAGAGGGGGGTTTCGGGGATCCTACAGAGGACAGTTCCCCAGATCTTGAGGAAAACACCAATCCTCAAAACAACCCACTAATACCAAACAGTGACTTTACCACTACCTTCCCTCACCACACTTCCCCTGTGGGATGAAGACTGCAAAAGTTCCACGCCCACTGGTTACCCATCACAACAGACAATTGGGTATTATCCATTATCCAACATAGTTACTGCATAGCGTTCACACAAACTCCTCCAGACATTCCCCCAAAAACACACAAACTTCCATCTCATCACATTTAAAATGTTGCAAACAAAAGTACAGGCACTATTACTCAAACAAGCCATAGAACATGTGCCACATCATCAAAAAGGAACAAGTGTTTACTCCTGTACTTCCTCATTCCCAAAAAGGACAAAACATTAGGACCAATATTTGATCTCAAGACTCTCAACCTCTATATCCGATCAGAACACTTTCACATGGTTACGCTACAAGATGTAGTCCCACTGCTACAACAAGAAGAATTTATGGCAATGCTGGATCTAAAAGATGCGTATTTTCACATACCCATCCATCCAGCTCACAGAAAATATCTCAGATTTGTAATACAGGGAAAACATTACCAGTTCAAAGTGTTACCTTTCGGGATAACGACAGCTCCCAGAGTATTTACATAATGCCTTGCCGTAGTCGCAGCATACATATGGAGACAACATATACATGTCTTCCCATATCCTGACGACTGGCTAATAAAAGCCAGCACTCAAAAACAGTGCCAACATCACACACGTTTTGTAATAAACACCTTACACGCACTAGGGTTCTCGATAAATTACCAAAAATCACACCTACAACCAGCACAAATTCAGCAGTACTTAGGGGCCACATTAAATACCCAAAAAGCCCTTGCAAGCCCAAGTCCACAAAGTCGTTCCGCACCATATTGCCAAAAATCCAGCCAAACCAACAGTACACTGTCCGATTTGTCATGAAACTGTTGGGTATAATGGCATCATGCATCGCCATTGTCCCAAATGCAAGATTACACATCCGGCCCTTACAACAGTGCCTTGCAAAACAATGGTCACAGGCACATGGTCATCTCCAAGATCTAGTGTTGATAGACCGCCAAACACACATTTTGCTTCAGTGGTGGAATCCCACAAATTTAAACAAAGGGCGGCCATTTCAAGACCCTGTGCTCACGCCATTCTTACAAAAGATGCATCAATGATTGGATGGGGAGCACACCTCATCAATCACAATATTCAGGGACAATGGACAACAAACAAAAACAACTTCACATAAATCACTTAGAATTGCTAGCAGTATCCCCAGCACTAAGAGCCTTTCAACTTCTTCTTGTTCACAAACACATTCTTGTCAGAACATACAATATGGCAACAATGTACTACCCAAACAAACAGGGAGGAACCCTCATCACAACTTTGTCTTCTAGCACAAAAAAATTTACATTGTGCAATTCACAACAACATACACCTGGTAGCTCAGTACATTCCAGGAATTCACAATCAATTAGCAGACGACCTCAGTCGAGATCACCAACAAACCCACAAGTGGGAAATTCACCCCCAAGTACTTCACAAATACTTTCGTTAGTGGGGGACACCAGACCGAGATCTGTTCACCACCAACCACAACGCAAAATGCCAAAACTTTGCGTCCATGTACCCACACCCTCAATCCAAGGGCAATGCTCTATGGATCAACTGGTCAGGGATATTTGCTTACGCTTTTTCACCTCTCCCGCTCATTCTATTTCTGGTCAACAAACTGCGTCAAAACAAACTCAAACTCATACGTATAGCACCAACATGGGCACGTCAACCATGGTACACCACATTGCTAGACCTGTCAGTAGTACCACACATGAAACTCCCAAACAGACCGGACCTGTTGACACAAAACAAACAACAGATCAGACACCCCAATCCAGCAATGCTCAATCTGGCAATCTGGCTCCTGAAGTCTTAGAGTTTGGATACCTAAATCTTCCACAAGAATGTATGGAAGTGATTAAACAGGCAAGAACACCTACCACCAGGCAGTGTTATGCAAACAAATGGAAAAGATTTGTATTTTACTGCCAAGCAAAACACATAACACCCTTAGACGCAACCATACAAGACATTGTAGGTTATTTACTCCACCTACAAAAAGCAAATGTAGCCTTTTCATCCATTAAGATACATCTCACAGCAATTTCTGCTTATTTACAATATAAACAAACCAAGGGCCTCATTCTGACTTTGGCGGGCGGCGGAGGCTGCCCGCCAAAGTTCCGCCGTCAGATTACCGCCGCGCGGTCAAAAGACCGCCGCGGTAATTCTGAGTTTCCCGCTGGGCGGCCGGGCAACCGCCAGAAGGCCGCCCGCCCGCCCAGCGGGAAACCCCCTTCCACGAGAATGCCGGCTCCGAATGGAGCCGACGGAGTGGAAAGGGTGCGACGGGTGCAGTTGCACCCGTCGCGATTTTCAGTGTCTGCTATGCAGACACTGAAAATCTCAGGGGGGCCCTGTTAGGGGGCCCCTGCAGTGCCCATGCCATTGGCATGGGCACTGCAGGGGCCCCCAGGGGCCCCAAGATGCCCGTTCCCGCCAGCCAGGTTCTGGCGGTGAAAACCGCCAGAACCAGGCTGGCGGGAAGGGGGTCGGAATCCCCATGGCGGCGCTGCAAGCAGCGCCGCCATGGAGGATTCCTTTGGGCAGGGGTAAACCGGCGGGAAACCGCCGGTTGCCCTTTTCTGACCGCGGCTTTACTGCCGCGGTCAGAATTGCCCATGTAGCACCGCCAGCCTGTTGGCGGTGCTACCCCCGTGACCGCCAGGGTCAGAATGAGGCCCCAAATCTCTCTTTAGAGTGCTTGTCATCAAAGCTTTCATGGAGGGACTAAAAAGTATCATACCTCCAAGAACGCCACCAGTACCTTCATGGAATCTTAACATTGTACGCACACGACTCATGGGTCCACCCTGTGAACCCATGCACTCCTGTCAGATTCAATTACTAACTTGGAAAGTAGCATTTCTAGTGGCAATCACTTCATTATGAAGAGTTAGTGAAATACAAGCATTCACTATTGAACAACCCTTTATACAAGTACACAAACATAAGGTTGTATTTCGCACAAACCCTAAATTTCTACCTAAAGTCATCTCACCGTTTCATTTAAATGAAACAGTGGAAATTCCAGTCTTCTTCCCACAGCCAGACTCCGTGGCAGAAAGAGCACTACATACATTATATATTAAGAGAGCTTTAATGTATTACATCGACAAGAACAAAATCATTTAGGAAAACTAAACAGTTGTTTGTTGCATTCCAAAAACCCCATACTGGTAATTCTATATAAAAACAAGGCATAGCCAGATGGATAGTGAAATGTATCCAAACTTGTTACCTAAAGGCTAAAAGACAGCTGTTAAATACACCAAAAGCAAATTCCACTAGGAAGAAAGGAGCAACAATGGCATTTCTAGGAAATATACCAATGACAGAAATCTGTAAAGCAGCCACTTGGTCAACACCTCATCCATTTACCAAGCATTACTGTGTAGATGTTAGCAACACAACAAGCCACGGTAGGACAGGCTATACTAAAAACACAATTTCAAACAACTTCAACTCCTACAGGCTGACCACCGCTTAGGGGAGGAAAACTGCTTTGTAGTCTATGCATAGCATGTGTATCTGCAGCTACACATGCCCTCGAACGGAAAATGTCACTTACCCAATGTACATCTGTTTGTGGCATGTTCCGCTGCAGATTCACATGCGCCCGCCCTCCTCCCCGGGAGCCTGTAGCTGTTTAAGTTACATTCAAATTTGTACATATGTATATACATCTCTATTCCATTGCATGGACATCTCTTTCTTTACACTCTATCACTCCTACCTTACCCTCTGCGGGAAAACAATCTAAGATGGAGTCGATGCCTATGCACAATGGAGACAAAAAGGAAGAGTCACTTGGACTCGAAAAGACTTATTTGAAGAAAAACAACTTGTAACACTCAGAGCCCAACACTAGATGGCAGGACCTGTGCATAGCATGTGAATCTGAAGCGGAACATGCCATGAACAGATGTACACTGGGTAAGTGACATTTTCCATATATGTTTAGGCCTAAATATTTAGTTAGTTCATGTATAAATGTAGTTACTGTTTTCATTCTCTGTAGATGTGTTTTAATATTCATTTGGTTTTAAATGTGTAGAATATTGTAGGTTAAGTTAAGGTACTGATAAGTAGTAGTTAGTATAAGTTAGTGTAGGTTAGGTAAGGGTAGTTAGGTTTTGTAGGTAAGGTAGTGTTAGTTACATATATTTCAGATTTTTTTTAAATTGCTACATATAATTCTCCATCATGGTTTACTGTGTAGAAGTTACCAAGTATTCTCCGGTTATGTTAGGTACCTGTCATTGTCTTTGCTAGCAGTGTTTGGTGATATGTGTGACTAGGTGATTTCCCTGTCCGGTTGGAGAAGGAAACACATGTTTCACTCTGTGTGGCTTTGCCTCTGGCTCCAATACACACATGTTCCTGTGGCAAATAGTCACTGTATTTGCAACATGCAGTGCAACATTTTTAAATTAGTCATGCCTCAGACACATACAACACACAGGTTCTAATTAGTGCATTTATTTACAAGTGCAATATGATATGTTGTTCAAAGGGGCAATGCATGAGACAGCAAACCTGATATATGTTTCAAGACAATGGATATCCAGACAAAGCCCATGGGGAGGCCATGTGTAGGAGATGAGTGATTCAGTGAGGAGGAGGACCCCATAGCCATTAGGGTAGATTAGTCACTATAACAGTCCACACATATGTGAGATCAACAGAGGGAGAGTCATATCGAGGACAGTGGCAGTTGTTTTGACACTGACATGCTGTTAAGCACAGAGCAAAGAAAACCTGGCACTTTTCCGGGTGAAAGAAATGCAGTCCACATCTTCTTCCTCTGATGTATGCGGTGCCTCCTGTGACAGTTGTGTTGTGGGTGTCGAAGTAGAGAGAGGCACACACATCAGCGGCTGAAGATGTGGATACCGTGTCTGTGTCAACTTTATTCTGTTGAAACACATAAGACAGCACAATAGCAAGGTTGATTTGCTGGTTTTGCAACACAGCAGCAACTTCCTGGTGGTAGGCATCGATGGTGGCGATGAGGGAGTCGTACTTCTGCTCCATGGACTGCAAGATCTTTTGAATTGCCCCCAGCTGGTTGCAAACTCGCTGGTGCCACTCTGGCAGGGCATTTACTCTTGCCTCTCCCTCATGACACCAACAATGTCAGCTAGGGACTCCTGGAGGCCTCGCAGCTGAGAGTAGGTGCCTCGTATGGCAGAGGGGATGTCCTTATTTGGACTGAGGCACCTATAGACTGCCTCTAGGGTGCCCACCATGAACTCCATCCCCACCTGCACCGGATCTGCCAGCTCCCGCTGAATTCCTACCACAATCTGTTGAAAAGTTACTTGTGGCTCCTGGGAGTCCAGAGTTCTGGGTGGGCTTGCAGGTGGTGTCTGTTGAATGGAGAATGGATTATCTGGAGGCTCCGCAATGCTGTTAAGCCTCCCTGCAACCGGATTGGTGTCTGGATGACGCCCAGGATTTGCTGTTGGGTGTCCAGGTGAATGGTTTTCAGCTCGTCCTCCACATTGTTGATAAAGTCCAGGACAGTCAGCTGGCCAGGAGGTATAGGTTCATCCTCTGCAGTGAGATAGAGGAATGTTAATGGTGATCTCCATTGGATGTTAACATAAATATTCAGATTGACATTCAAAGTTTCACACACAGCACTTTTAGTTCAATGTTGATGTATAGTACACCTGTAAGGCATGAGTATTGATGCCAAATTTCACAATATTTCAGCTAGTGATGGCAGTATCTCTCCGTTTTTCTCACACACAATGTCCATATTCTGAGGGAATCAGCCCTGTCTACTGGGTAGATGACAATCACTGACATTCCCCCATTTCAACACACTCGGAGTTGTTTATCTACAGAATGTCACACGTCATGTGACTTGGCCCCTTCCATTGTATGTGTACATGCCTCCTCTTATGAGCCACTTTCGGGTGCTGGCACACTGGTTAGAGTCACACGGTGATGTTACCAAGCTCATACATTCATTCTCACATTGCCATGACACATGGATTATGCTTGATCATATCCAATGGTGCTACATGTTGTTTTGTTATTGAACGCAATGGGTCTGGCATCACCCCACATGGTTGTAGCGCTGTAGACAGTAGGATACACCTCCATATGATTCCCACATCACTAGGCCCACCCACTTCAGTCTGGGTACTTCAATGACTCCTTTCATTTGTGATGCCAAGTGGTTCTTAGTATCCCTTGTCAAGTTCCTGCTTGACATTCTCCAGATTTTCTTGTGTGCACTGTGAGACAATGTTGCATCATACTCCCTCCTGACACGTGCTATATCTTCCCCCAGGTTCACATGACATGTAGGTTGTAGTCCCCCAGAGGGCTGTTCTTTGTCATCCCTCCCCAAGTGTGACACAAGCATTGCACAGTCAGACCCAGCAGTGCAAATGTATTTGTATTCCTAAATTGCAGGACACATGTCCATTCCCATCTCCGCAGTATGCACAGTCTCTCCATTCAGACCGAATGGCAGTTTTACATTCACAAGGCAACATCATAAAATAAAATGATGGAGGGAGTGTTGAAACTTAAACACTCAGCCCCAGTCACAGATCTATTTTGCTCCCAATTCTCCCAATTCGGACCCTGCCATATGCAAATCAATCTTGACCCTGATCCCTATGGGAGCGGTCCTGCCCGAACTGCCAAGCCAGGTCCTCCCTGGACAGGATTGAAGCGTCCTTTATCTGCTTTATGTGGCTCGCTGATTTTCACTCACACTGCACCATCACTTGGAGTATCTATTGTTAATTACAGTATGATGATTAGTATCATTGATGTTATTTCTAAAACAATACAATCTAGTACAATAATGATCATCATCCTGTCTTCTCAGAGATTGACCTATTCTTTATTTAACTATATATCAAATATTTTACTGGCAACTTGTTGCCCCTGTTCTTGGTGACCCAGTTGTTGATACAACTTGCTAATGTTGTGGCACTACAGAATAAAAAAAGAAGCATAATATTTAACATCACATTTAGAAAAAGCCAAGACACTATGCAAGAAGGCAAATGGAAGCCAACAACATTACACACAAGAAAATTAAAAAATGCGATGAGCAATCGCAATGCGTTGAGACATTACCTAAAGAGTCATTTTTTAATAAATGGAATTGCGCAAACAGAAAATTGTTCTAAAAGAGATGAACAGACCTCACATTCCTTAAAGGCCCTACATTGTGTTTTGATCTGGCTACTCAAGGCCACATATGAACAATTGCTATAAAACACAAGACTCACTCAGGTATAGAAATGACCAACACATAGACTGAGGTGGTAAGGGATGCTCACGTAATAAAAAATCTTGATTAATGTAAATTGAGACCAGTGGTGCTAACATGAAATATCCACTTCATAAGTCTTCTGACATCTTCTTCTTTGACAGTTGGTGTTTATGAATATTTGCAAGTGCCTAGGTTGCAGTAGAAAGATCTGTGACCCTGCATTCCAAGATTCTTCTTTCTTAGGAATCTTACCATGACAGTTTATGCTGCTTGCATTGTCATTTCTCAAACAAATGTTATTATTTTTTGCTTCCTTTGCTTTCCATAATTCTAGAGTTACTAGAAGATATAATCCAAGGTATAATATTGACAAAGGCTGGCTCCCATCCATTGGGGAGATAGCCCAGTAGTGCTCCAGTGTTGCCTTAACCCCTTTGCTGCCAGGCCTTTTGCCCCTCAGGTGCCAAGCCTTTTTTTTGCTATTTGGGGTAGTTCGTGCTTAGGCCCTCATAACGTTTTCTCCACATAAGCTACCCATGCCAAGTTTGCGTCCTTTTTTTTCCAACATCCTAGGGATTCTAAAGGTACCCAGACTTTGTGGGTTGCCCTGAAGGAAACCAAGAAATTAGCCAAAATACAGCAAAAAATGTGTTTAAAAAAAAACAAAAATGGGGAGAAAGGGCTGCAGAACAAGGCTTGTGTTTTTTTCCCCTGAAAATGGCATCAACAAAGGGTTTGCCGTGGTAAAATCACCATCTTCCCAGCTTTCAGGAACAACACAATTTTGAGATTTTACTAGGACATACACCATGTTTACTATTTTTTGTGCTTTCAGCCTCCTTCCAGTTACTGACAGAAATGGGTGAGAAACCAATGCTAGGTCCCAGAAAGCTAAACATTTCTGAAAAGTGGACAAAACTCTGAATTCAGCAAGGGGTCATTCGTGTACATCCTACAAGTGTTTTCTACAGAAAATAACAGCTGAAATAAAAGAATATTGAAATTGAGGTGAAAAAACAGCCATTTTTCACCACGTTTTACTCTGTAACTTTTTCCTGCGATGTCAGATTTTTTAAAGCAATATACTGTTACCTCTGCTGGACTATTCAGGGTGTGGGGATATGTAGGGCTTGTAGGTTCATCAAGAACCCTAGGTACCCAGAGCCAATAAATGATCTGCACCTTGCAATGGGGTTTCATTCTATACCAGGTATACAGCAATTAATTTAATGAAATATAAAAAGTGAAAAATAGGTATCAAGAAAACCTTTATATTTCCAAAATGGGCACAAGATAAGGTATTGAGAAGCAGTGGTTATTTGCACATCTCTGAATTCCGGGGAGCCCATACTACCATGTGAATTACAGGGCATTTCTCAAATAGACGTATTTCTTACACACTGTCTTACATTTGGAAGGAAAAAATGTAGAGAAAGACAAGGGGCAATAACATTTGTTTTGCTATTCAGTGTTCCCCCAAGTCTCCTGATAAAAATGGTACCCCACTTGTGTGGTTAGGCCTACTGCTCGCGACAGGAACCCCAAGATGGACACATCCCATTTTTACATTGAAATCTGACATGTTTTTTGAAAAGTGCCTAGCTGTAGATTTTGGCCTCTAACTCAGCCGGCACCTAGGGAAACCTAGCAAACCTGTGCATTTTTGTTAACTAGACACCTAGGGGAATCCAAGATGGGGTGACTTGTGGTGGTCTGACCAGGTTCTGTAATCCAGAATCCTTTGCAAACCTCAAAATTTGGCCCAAAAAAACACTTTTTCCTCTCATTTCGGTGACAGAAAGTTCTGGAATCTGAGAGGAGCCATAAATTTCCTTCCACCCCGCGTTCCCCCAAGCCTCCCGATAAAAATGTTAACTCACTTGTGTGGGTACGCCTAGCGCCTGCAAAACGAAATGCCCCAAATCACAACGTGGACACATCACATTTTCACAAAGAAAACAGAACTGTTTTTTACAAAGTGCCTAGCTGTGGATTTTGGCCTCTAGCTCAGCCGGCACCTGGGTAAACCTAGCAAACCAGTGCATATTTGAAAACTAGACACCTAGGGGAATTCAAGATGGGGTGACTTGTGGGGCTCTGGCCAGGTTCTGTTACCCAGAATCCTTTGCAAACCTCAAAATTTGTCCCAAAAATAATTTTTCCTCTCATTTCGGTGACAGAAAGTTCTGGAATCTGAGAGCAGCCACAAATTTCCTTCCACCCAGCGTTCCCCCAAGTCTCCCGATAAAAATGGTACCTCACTTGTGTGGGTAGGCCTAGCGCCCGAGAAAGGAAATGCCCCAAAACATGATGTGGACACATCACATTTTCACAAAGAAAACAGCTGTTTTTTTACAAAGTGCCAAGCTGTGGATTTTGTCCTCTAGCTCAGCCGGCACCTGGGGAAACTTTGCAAACCTGCGCATTTTTGAAAACTAGACACCTAGGGGAGTCCAGGATGGGGCTCTGACCAGGTTCTGTTACCCAGAATCCTTTGCAGACCTCAGAAATTGGCCCAAAAAAACTTTTTTTCCCACTCATTTCAGTGACTGAAAGTTCTGGAATCCGAGAGGAGACACAAATTTCCTTCCACCAAGTGTTCCCCAAGTCTCCCAATAAAAATGATACCTCACTTGTGTGGATGGCCCAGGTGCCTGCAACAGAAAAATGCAAAAAACCTGTAGAGATTGAGGGGATAGCACAGCGACTTGATAAGCACATATTTTTCTTTTATAAATTTTTTAGGCTGACTCTGCTTTGGGGACCCACACAAGTGAGGTATCATTTTACTTGGGAGACTGAGGGAACTCTGGGTGGTAGGAAATTTGTGCTGCAGCGGTGATCCTACAAAGTAAAGTGAGGAAAATATGCTTTTTTAAGCAAATGTTGAGGTTTGCAGAGGAGTCTGGGTAAAAAAGTGTTGGGGGATCCAGGCAAGCCACACTCCTTGGACTCCTTGGGGTGTCTATTTTTATAACATGTCTGGGTTTGGTAGGTTTCCCTTGATGAAGGCCGCACCCGGGACCAAAAACATAGGTGCCCCTCCCTGCAAACACAGGTAGTTTTGCAATAGATAAATTTGATATGTCCACCTACTTATGTGTTGTTCCAAACACTAAAATTGTGAAAAGAAACGCACTTTGGTTATGTTAAAAAGACCCTTCACCCACCAACCAAGTTGGTGGCATGCTTCATCATTGGGGTCCCACCCGAGACACCTAAAGTGTCACAGGTGTGCTGTGACGCCTGATTACAGCGGAGCAGGTTTTGTCATGTTTACCACACATACTAGCTGGATTTGGCACGAGGGTGAGTAATGGTTCACTGGATCAAATTTTAATATAAGAGATTTCACAAAAATAAAATGCACTGTTAATAACTGAAAGGCCAAAAACTGAACCAATGACTCACATCTCGTGAGCTGTAAAGCCACGACAAGGCACCAACCACTTTACAGTCCATTTACACACCTTAAATACATGACATGCACAAGACCATTCACGCTGCCAGCCACTGGCCCAGCTCATTACAACACTTGCATCGACAGACAGCACCACTCAAGGGCCCATCACTTTCATATACCCACATGCTTGATACAGCAATCACACCAGCTGATGAGTTTGTGGACTGACGTTTGGCTGGCACCGCCAGCCAAGCGCCACCCCACGCACACCGCAAGCCAAGCGCCACCCCACTCACACCGCAAGCCAAGCGCCACCCCAGGCACACCACCAGCCAAGCGCCACCCCACGCACACCGCCATCACTTTTTTTTGTTTTTAAACAACAAAGCAACCACTAATTATAAATAAGTACAAAACTACAAACACAAAAGTTCTGACTGAATGCATGACAGTAATGCCAACTGTGAAACTGAACATTAAAAAATATAAAACAGCAGTTTACGCTCACAGAATTTCCCAATAAAATCTTCTGTGTGTGGTAGCTCCTGAAACAGCCGCACACACACAGCCCAGGCTTTGAAGGACAATCAGGGCAGTACATCCTAGTCTCCTTCCTGATACCTCTTCAAGCACTGACTCTACATCTCTTTGCAGGAAAGTTTTTTTTTGGCCGTGGGAGGAATGTGCTCAGCAAAGTGACGAGCTTTCAATCTAGCCACATCCTCCCCACTGCTTCTCTAGGAAGTCTTGCCTGTTCTAGCACAACAAGGCTCGCTATTACAGGCTCCTGAAATTTCACAAATGTCATCCTTGACTCTGGAGAACTATCCTTGAAGACAACAAAAGCATTACAAGTTGCCAAGTGGAACAGGTGAACCGCTAATTTCTTATACCAAACATAAGACTTTGGAGCAGGAGTGTAAGGTTCCAACCTCTGATCTACTCTAGCAACACCACCCATGTGCTTATTATAGTCTAAAATGCACACAGGTTTGCGCACTTCTGCATCCTGACCCCAAACAGCCACAGGTGAAGTATTCTCATCATGGATGGTACTTAGCATGTACACATCTCTCATGTCTACAAATTTCAGAGCTAGTAGCTCATCATTCCGCAAGGCACTGCACTGTCCCTTCTCAAGTTTTTTTACAGACAAGCTCTCTTGGATAGCCTTTCCGATTAGAGCGGATTATGCCACAAACAACAGTGTCCACTCTGAACAACTCCTTGAACAACTGAACTCCAGTGTAGAAGTTATCTACATATAAATGGTGACCTTTGTTAAACAGTCGTCTACCAAGTTCCCACACAATTTTCTCACTAACTCCAAAAGTGGGTGGACAACCAGGGGGGGTCAATACTGGAATCCCTACTAGTGTAGACCCGGAAATTATAAACATATCCTGTACTACTTTCAGACAGCATATACATCTTAATTCCATACCATGCCCTCTTGCTAGGAATGTACAGCCTAAAAAACAAACGACCCTTGAACAGGACTAAAGACTCATCTACAGATACATAGATCTCTGAAAAACGATCTACCAAATGATCAAGGACAGGTTTAATCTTAAAAAGACGGTCAGAATCAGGGTGATCTTGTGGCAAGGCTAAAGCCTTATCTACAAAATGCAACATCCAAAGAAGAAGCTCATACCGGGTAAGACTCATGATCGCAGGAAATATAGCAGTTGCCATCAAGGGACTAGTAGACCAATAAGAAGACAGTGATGGCTTCCTTATCAGCTCCATCAAAAAAGTTAAACCCAAGAACTTTTTCAACTCTTCCAGGTTTGTGGGAAACCACTGGCTAGCTCTAGAGTGTGGCCTAAGTCTGGCAGCGTTGTCCCTCAAATACCGCTCTGCATACAAATTAGTCTGCTCAACAATCTCTCCCTAAAATATATTGTCCATGAACAACTCAAAAAAGTTGACGGGCAAAAAGTTTTCCGTATTAACTCAACACCCTGGGAAACCAGTAAACGCAGGCAACTGTGGCTGCGCCATGTTTGGTGCAACCCACGTGTCAGGTGTTCCAATGAGGGAAGCCTTTCAGCCGCTGGCTCCTGCACAATTGGCACATCAGTGTCCTCCTCTAAAACAGGCCCTTCATCAGCACTGAGAGTGGCTTCATCATCAGATAATTCCTCTCTGACACAAAATTCACATCCAGAATCTTGCACTTCCTCCTCTGCCTCAGATGCAGAGTCAGTCTCATAATCATGGTCAGAAGACGACTCAAAAAGAACACCAACAACCTGCTGAGCGGTCTGTAACAGTCCCCACAGTTTAGATACTCGGGAGAGGTATGTTTGGTTTTACGGTAAGTATTTTTATTGGTTATTGAAAAAAAGGTACTATGGATAATTCAGTTAGATGTTTAAGTTCTGTTTCTCCTTTGGGTGGTGAGTTTCTCCCTTCTAATGGTATGTCCCTCTCCTTCTTCTCCTTTGGTACTGTGTGTGGTCGTCCTCGTAGGATCCCGCCGTCAACCATAAAGGGAAAAGGAACAAATATCTACTGTAAGTGGGATGACCACATGCATTCACGTCCTTTCTTAGTCTAACTACTGGGGAATGGGATACTGGAAGGGGGGGTGATTCTGTGTCCGTGAGGATTGGAAGGTAAGTGCTTATTATCTTATTCACTCGTGCGTGGTGGGGTTTTGTGGTTTCCACGTGCTCTTTAGGTATCCCTTAGTTCCCTGCCTGTCCTCCCCTCACCCTTCCTCCCTCCCTTCCCCAGCTCTCTTCTGTTAAAGTGCCCCTCGTTTTACCCACAAAGACCGTACCTTCCAGAGCCACGACCCTCCGGGGTCGTGGCTGGCTCTGTGGAGTTCCTCGCGTCGGTCTCCGGTATGGTTGCCGATCGGTCCAGGCTTCCCGTCTTCGAGACCGGATCTGCTCCTCCGAGGTCCGCTGTCTTCGTCCTGGGTTTCTTGGGGCTTTTCTTCTCTCTGGTAGTTTTCTCCGTCTCTCTGCTTCTCCTCGCCGCCGCCGCCGCCTCGCGTTCCTTCCTCTCCCCTCTCTCGGGAATTCCGCCCCTTTTGGCCTCCTTCCTCCCCTCTTGGCCAATCCGAACTCTCCTCATCATAGGAGGTTGCCCCGGTAACCTCCCGATGCGTGCCTCGCTGTGAACGCGTTCCCATGGTGACGTGGGAACGCGGAAGTGATGTTCCGGCCTCCTCCGGCATGGGGGAGGCCTCTTGATCCGACACGGAGATCGGGGCCACCCGGTCACACACCCTTCCCCAAGAACTGTCCTGTTCCAGGACAGGAGACGACAGGGGAAACCGAGACAGATAATCCGCGGGGGCCTGCTGGGATCCCGGAACATGGCGAACCTGGAAGGAGAATGGCTGAAGTTCAAGGAACCATCTGAGAATCCTAGAATTCGAATCCTTATGTGCAGCTAGCCAAGTGAGGGGAGCGTGATCTGTGAATAGTATAAAAGGCCGACCCAGTAGATAGTATTGTAAACAGTCCACGGCCCACTTGATGGCCAGGCACTCTCTCTCGATGATGGGATAGCTACGTTCTCTCGGAAATAACTTTCTACTGATGTAGACAATGGGATGGTCCAGCCCCTCGCTATCCGGTTGAGTCAGAACCACCCCCAAGCCCAACATCCGAGGCGTCCGTATAAAGGTGGAAAGGTTTTGAGAAATCAGGACAGTGGAGGATGGGGACGGAGGTTAATGAGGCTCTCAACCGCTCAAAACTTGCGTTCTGTGATTCAGAAAATGGTAAAAGCCGATTGGGATGGTGTTTCATGAGGAGATCCGTAAGAGGGGCTGCCCAGGTGGAGTAATGGGGAATGAACCGCCGATAATAGCCCACTAGCCCTAAAAATGAGCGCAACTCCTTTTTAGTGCGGGGAAGAGGTGCATGTAAAATGGCATCAACCTTCCGCGTTTGTGGTTGTAGGGTACCTTGTTTTATGCGATACCCTAGATAAGAGATGTCGGTTTTCCCTATAATACATTTCTTTGGATTGGCAGTTAAGCCGGCTGTCGTGAGAGTCTGGAATATGTGCTGTAGATGTACTAGATGGTCTTCCCAGGTCTCACTGAAAATAACAACATCATCTAGGTATGCAGCCGAGAATGTAGGATAGGGTTTTAAAATCCTATCCATGAGTCTTTGAAAGGTTGCTGGTGCTCCGTGAAGCCCAAATGGCAATACGGTGAATTGATACAACCCGGACTGGGTGGAAAATGCCGTTTTTTCTTTATCTTGGGTAGCTAGGGGAATCTGCCAATACCCTTTTGTTAAGTCAATTGTGGACATGTATTTTGCTTTCCCTAGTTTTTCAAGAACGTCATCTACCCTGGGAATGGGGTAGGTGTCGAACAGAGAATTTGAGTTAAGTTTGCGAAAATCTATGCAAAACCTGACAGTACCGTCAGGTTTGGGTACTAGGACTACCGGCGAACACCAGGGACTAGTGGATGGTTCTATTACTCCTAAGGATAACATTTTTTTGATTTCTTCCTCGATTATTTGTTTTCTGGCTTGGGGAATGCGATATGGTCTTACTCTAGTGATAGTATTGGGGTTGGTTCGGATGTTATGGTGTATCAGGAAAGTTTTGCCTGGTTTTTCTGAAAACAATCTTTGCCATTGTTTTAATACCTTATGTGCTTGCCGTTGTTTATCCTCAGTTAAAGTTTCGTCAATTGAGGGTAGATTATCTTTCGGGGCTGGTGTGGTAGGGCAGAATTCAATGTCTAGTGTCTTGTTGGTGCATAGAAACTGGCCCATTCCTACGTTATGGTTTGGTTGTTCGGGTGCCTCCCATTTTTTAAGTATGTTCACATGATATATTTGGGTTTTCTGTGGACGGGATGATATTTCAACCAGGTAGGTGACGGGGGAAACTGCTTTGACTATTCGATAGGGACCTTGCTATTTTGCCAGGAGTTTGTGTTCAGAGGTGGGTCTCATTAGTAAGACTTGATCCTCCGGTTGAAATACCCGTAATTTACTTCCCTTGTCATAGTGGGACTTTTGGGTTTGTTGGGCCTGTTCCATGTTTTCATGTACTTCAGTCCATAATCTGTGTAGGTGTGTTCTTAACTTTTGGGCATATTCCAGCAAAGGAGTCCCCCCTTCCTCCGCCTTGGCCTCCCAGGTTTCCACAGCCATGTCTAACAGGGACCTAGGTTGGCGTCCAAACACCAACTCAAACGGGCTATGACCGGTGGATGCTTGTTCATGGGTTCGTATTGCGTATAATACCAACGGCAACTTTTGATCCCAGTCTTTCCCGGTTTCATGGACAATCTTCCTGAGTAGCGTTTTAATAGTTCGGTTATACCGTTCGACCAGTCCATCCGTTTGAGGATGGTAAGCGGAGGTTCTTATCTGAGCAATACCTAACGTTTTGCAGACCTGTTTCATTAAGGTGGACATAAAAGGGGTACCCTGGTCTGTAAGAATCTCATGGGGAAACCCAAGACGAGCGAAAACATTAATCATAGCCTGTGCAACTGTTTTGGTAGTCATGCTGGTGAGGGGAATAGCCTCGGGGTATCTGGTGGCGTAGTCCACAATAACTAGAATATAGGTGTGTCCCTTTGATGAAGGAACCAAGGGTCCGATTAAGTCCATTCCTATTCTTTTAAAAGGGACATCGATAATCGGAAGGGGCATAAGAGGTGCCTTCTTAGGCCTCCCAGGTTCGGTTAACTGACATCGTGGACATTGTGTGCAATATCTTCGTATGTGTGCATATATTCCCAGCCAATAAAAACGCCTGAGCAAATACTCTTCGGTTTTCTCTCTCCCGAAGTGTCCCCCCCCTGGTTGATTATGAGCTAAGGTGAGAACATGTTCTCTATAGGCTGTAGGTACTAGAAGTTGGTGTTTACGTACTCCCGACCTGGTGGTAGTTATCCGATATAACAGGTTTTTCTGTACTAAAAAATAGGGACCCACCTCCTCACTCTCTTCTGTTACCGCCGACCTCCAAGCATGGGTAAGGGAGGGGTCCTCTCTTTGTTGTTTTTCAAAAGCTACTAGGAGCCTCATGTAGTTCTGCCACTATCTCTTCGATGGGCTTGGCACCTGATACCTTCCGGTATTGCTCTCTCTCTTGTCGTTTTTCTCTTCTGGATAATTTTCTGCGGTCTACTGAACATTCAATGTTGCTATCTGAAAAAGGGGCCTCTATCCACCAGTCCTGGGATACCTTGTTATCTCTGACGTGGTCTAACAACTCTTGGAAGTGTATATAGTCCGTTCCAATGATACACTCCTCGATTAATTGTTGCATTATTCCCACCTGCAGGAAATCTCGATAGGGACCCCACCCGATCTGGAGTACCTTTAGGGGATATTGGGCCTTATCCCCGTGTATACAGCAGATGGACACCCATTGTTTCAATTCTGTGTCATCGTCGACCAGGTCTTTTCTAATTACCGATTGGCTACAGCCTGAATACACAAGGGCATACACATTCTTCTCATTAACTGTTATCATTGTCTTGAACTTCAGTGCCCCTCTTCCTGTACACAGTACCCTACGTCTTGTCATTCCTATTTCCATTGGTTCCCCAATTTCTTGTTTCTGGGGACACATACGTGCAATGTGTCCCCATTCACCACAATTATAGCATTGGGGTCCCGTTGTAGGTGGTGCTTCCGGAAATCTACGAGTGGCTAGCTGATCGTGTGGGTTTTTCGCAAAGGTCTTTGGATTCGATAGGACCGGTTTAAGGGTGGATCGAGTTGGGAGGTTCCTGATATCTGTAGAACGATGAAAAGCGCAGGCTAAATCGATAGCTGTCTCAGTATCTACTTTTGGGTGTTGCCTGATCCAGTGTTTTGTGGACGGTGGTAGTCCTTCAAGATATTGTTCTTATATAATAGTCGTGATAACCTCCTCTCGGCTACTCCCAATATGGCCTAGCCACTTCAGGGCTAAGTCTTTGACCCGAAAATAAAAGGTCCGGGGATCTTCGTTGGTGCCCCATTTAACTTTACGAAATCTAACCCGGTAGTACTCGGTATCGTGTCCTACCCTTTTGAGTATGCTGGTTTTTATATCTCTATAAGGTGTGAGACCTCCTGGATTCGCGGCTTGGTATGCTGATTGCAGGAGCCCGATCAACAAGGGGGCGACATACTGTCCCCATTTATCTTCCGGCCACAGGGCAGAGGATGCCACTCTTTCAAAGTTTGTAAAGAAGGATTCTGGGTCCTCTCCCTCTTGATACTTCTGTAGCACCGAACTGGGAACATTTGGGTGCACTTTGCTAGCGGCAATAGTCTCCGTGAGCTTTTTCATCGCCGTTTCATGTACTAGCTGATTATTCGCAAGTATGGTTGCCTGACTCTTTAAAGCAGATTGTAGGGCTTCTCGATCCTCTTTGGCTTCTCGCTGTTGGGCTTCCCATACCAGTTGTAAGTGTCTTTGCCCTTCTGCTAATTGCTTGACCATGTTCTCTAATGATGGATTTTTACTCATTGTGTATACTGTTTGGACTGTTAAGGCAGGATACGTAATTCTATCCCACTTCTGACACCACTGTAACAGTCCCCACAGTATAGATACTCGGGAGAGGTATGTTTGGTTTTACGGTAAGTATTTTTATTGGTTATTGAAAAAAAGGTACTATGGATATTTCAGTTAGATGGTTTAAGTTCTGTTTCTCCTTTGGGTGGTGAGTTTCTCCCTTCTAATGGTATGTCCCTCTCCTTCTTCTCCTTTGGTACTGTGTGTGGTCGTCCTCGTAGGATCCGCCGTCAACCATAAAGGGAAAAGGAACAAATATCTACTGTAAGTGGGATGACCACATGCATTCACGTCCTTTCTTAGTCTAACTACTGGGGAATGGGATACTGGAAGGGGGGGGTGATTCTGTGTCCGTGAGGATTGGAAGGTAAGTGCTTATTATCTTATTCACTCGTGCGTGGTGGGGTTTTGTGGTTTCCACGTGGTCTTTAGGTGTCCCTTAGTTCCCTCCCTGTCCTCCCCTCACCCTTCCTCCCTCCCTTCCCCAGCTCTCTTCTGTTAAAGTGCCCCTCATTTTGCCCACAAAGACCGTACCTTCCAGAACCACGACCCTCCGGGGTCGTGGCTGGCTCTGTGGAGTTCCTCGCGTCGGTCTCCGGTATGGTTGCCGATCGGTCCAGGCTTCCCGTCTTCGAGACCGGATCTGCACCTCCAAGGTCCGCTGTCTTCGTCCTGGGTTTCTTGGGGCTTTTCTTCTCTCTGGTAGTTTTCTCCGTCTCTCTGCTTCTCCTCGCCGCCGCCGCCGCCTCGCGTTCCTTCCTCTCCCCTCTCTCGGGAATTCCGCCCCTTTTGGCCTCCTTCCTCCCCTCTTGGCCAATCCGAACTCTCCTCGTCATAGGAGGTTGCCTTGGTAACCTCCCGATGCGTGCCTCGCTGTGAACGCGTTCCCATGGTGACGTGGGAACGCGGAAGTGATGTTCCGGCCTCCTCCGGCATGGGGGAGGCCTCTTGATCCGACACGGAGATCGGGGCCACCCGGTCACACGGTCATCCTACAGCTAGCCATTATCCTTCCTACAAATATTAACTGGACAAATGCACCACCAACAACCAGCACTGTGTAAGATAAGTAACAAAATGTAGCTTTATCACTAAGAGTTATAAACTCAAAAACTATACCGCTCACTTGCCTGAAAAAGCTTGACTCACCAGAAACTACTCTGCACAGCCCATCAATCACCAATGATAACCCACTAAAAAGAGAAAAAAAGCTCATAAGACAACACAATAATCATTGTGCATATATCTTAAGACAATTTCACACATAATCCTGCATTCAATACACCACCTACAAACATGCCATTCATGCATGGCAACAATACTCCTTTGGAGTAAATGTATTTACTTACCTAAAACATGCAACTATGCATACTGCAGGTCAACCACTGCCACAACTGCAACAAGCCACAGCAAAGGAAGCAAAAGCTTTGAACTAGAACAAAAAGAAGAAATAAACTGTTATTATCATAAATGCAAATACTTTGCCAATAGACAAACACAAACACCCCGCCACCAACCATTTTTAAATGTTCCCTTGTGTCTAGTGTTCTCTGCTTGGGGCAGATGGGCCTAAAAAATATAGGCCAAATGCCATAGAATATATTGCCCCCTTTCGGGGGGGTGGCCCTTGCCTAAGGGGCCACCCCCCACACAAAGCACACACACACACACACACACACCTGATCCCTGGCGCTAAGTGGATTCTGCAGTAAGGCCTCAAAAAAATAGGCCGATCTGCCCCCAAGGGGGCCAGAACTGCCCAATAGTAATGTTTGCCCCTTAGGGGCGACCCCCAACACCAAAAAAAAAAAAATCCCTGGCGTCTTCATGGTTTCTGCCCCTCTGGGGGCAGAAGGACCTACAAGAACTAGGCCAATCTGCCCCCAAGGGGGCAGAAATGGCTTACATTACATTACCCCCGTTGGGGGACTACCCTTGCCCAAGGGCCACTCTCCCACACAAAGCACACACACACACACACATGATCCCTGGAGCTAAGTGGATTCTGCCCCACTTGAGGCAGAAAGGCCTAAAAAAAAATAGGCCGATCTGCCCCCAAGGGGGCAGAACTGCCCAATAGTACTTTTTACCCCTTGGGGGAGACCCTTGCCTAAGGAGGTGCCCCCCCAAAAAATGAAAATCCCTGGCGTCTTTATGGTTTCTGCACCCCCGGGGGCAGAAGGGCCTACAAAAACTGGGTCAATCTTCTCCCAAGGGGGGCAGAATTGGCCTACTTTACATTGCACCCTGTTGGGGATGATCCTTGCCCAAGGGGCCACCCCCCACACACAAAGCACACACACATGATTCATGTCGCTAAGTGGATTCTGCCCCCCTTTGGGACAGAAAGGCCTAAAAAAAATAGGCCGAAGGGCAGAACTGCCCAATAGTACTTTTTGCCCCTTGGGGCGACACTTACCCAAGGGGCGCCCCCCCCACAACATAAAAAATAAAAAAAATCCCTGGCGTCTTCAAGGCCAACAAAAATTAGGCCAATCTGCCCCCAAGGGGGGCAAAAATGGCCTACATTACATTGCCCCCTTTGGGGGGTGACCCTTGCCCAAGGGGCCACCCCCCACACAAAGCACACACACAAACACATGAGCCCTGGTGCTAAGTGGATTCTGCCCCCCTTGGGGGCAGACAGGCCTAAAAAAAAAATAGGCTGATCTGCCTCTAAGGGGGGCAGAACTGCCAATAGTTCTTGTGGGCCCTTGAGGGTGACCCTTGCCCAAGGGGTCGCTCTCCCATGCCGTACAAACATACACACACTGATTCCCTGGTGTCTAGTGGACATTCCTGCTGCCTGATCGCATCGCGAATGGGCAGTAGGAATGCTCAAAGAGACATTGAGTGAAAGGAAAACCCTTTCCTTTCCCTCAATGCCTCTTTTACAGGCATCCCCCTCCGGAGGTAAAACGCTACCTCCTTCCTCGTAGACGTCTTTCCTCCCTTTCATGATGTGAGCGCGCGATCGCGCGCTGACGTCATGGGTGGGAGAGGGGGGTGGAAGGGGAAGGGATTCCCCTTCAGCCCTGGCCTGGGGGGCGGCCCTCTGGGGGAGAGCTAGTGCTTCTCCGGAGGGCTGTTCAATGGAAGTAATGGTTACATCCATGGCGCCTCACAGGCGCAGCCATGGACATAACCATTACATCCATGGAAGACAAGGGGTTAATGACTGTTCCATTTCTCTTGTAGTTATTTACACTGAGGGTATGCAGGGGTGCTGTAGCGGTTTCTGTGCCCAGAAATTAACAATCAGCCACATATGACTGGTAAAAGTGGCAGCAGTGATCACTGGTTGTTTCAGCTTATTGAGTGTGATCTCTGTATGTAGTTGGTGATAAATGGTACTTTCTGTTCGACTTCATTATATATTTTTAACATAGGATTTGAGAGAGGTGTACTGTAGACTGCAAAGGTTCTACGTGAGTAGGGACTGAGTGTTAATGAACTGTATGTTTTTTGGTACTCCCCTAGTGCTTTGCTAGCCCCTATGATTCAGAGAGTGCCTGAGGTGGTCGGAGCTACTCTTCTTCTCTCATCTTGAGAGACTGGCATAAACCATCCTACTAGAAGATCTTGATGTCTCATGCCTTTAGATTCTGTCCCCTTCAACAACTCTTTCAATAGGAACTACAAGTAATATATGTTCCAACATTTATTCAAGCATTAAATTATGTGTTCAAAAGATAACCTTTGCTGTTAAATATGTCAAGGAACATTGTATTAGCTTTACTAACTCATTATCACTCAAATTTGGATACAGAAACATCCACAAAGATTTTAGCTACTACACTTTACTGTTTTACAAAAGATAATTACAACTTAAGTATTGATTTTGACAAGTAGTCTTCATTGGTCTTGACAATACCGAATGTTCTCTCAGCTTAACACATTATAGAGAGGGACAAGGTTCTTAAATGTCTTTGCTTTTGTTAAGTACACAGAAAGTCTTTGAGCAAATAAAATGACTGTTACTCTGGGATACGTTTAAAGCATTTGTTTTTTACCTCACTTCTTTTTAAAGGCTTTAGGTCCCATCCCGTTACCCAGGAAACAGTTGTCTTGTTCAATAGAGTTCATGCTTCATTGTCCAAATTGAAAAGGTCATAGGCATGGATGCTCTTTGTCACAGTCTTGCTTTCCACTGGTCATGAAACTGTTTTCATCAAGAATGGGCTAATCAATCCATTTTATTTAGTAAGAAGCAACCAATATTTAGCAGATGGTGTTCTTTTATATATTGAATCTTTCCACATGTTTCTTAAAGTTATGATGAAGGAAATCCTTAAATTGTGAGTTGGTCAATCCCTGCACCCCCATAGCTTCAAAAAAGTCTTGAGTTCAGTCAACAACAATACACAGATTTCCTTTTTAGATATTTTAACGTTTCTGCATTTAAGGCAATGATTCGTGTTATCTTAATAATGAACGCATCCCTATAACATGCTTCATTTTCCAAAGATTGTTTCAATCCCACAAAAATAAAACTTGCTGGTTGTATTGCTGTCCGTGTATCTGGAGATGATCATGCGGCAATCTTTTGCACTATATTGTCCACAGCACACTATGCGTTTTGATGTTTGTACCTATACCTATACATACTCATAGGCAGGTGTATTCTAATGTGTCTGATTCTAACTGAATTTTAAACCTTCCTTTATGAACTCTGCAATATAGTTCATCCTTGCATTGTATTTTTTTTTGTTTCTAGCTATTCTAGAGATTTCTAGATCTCCATTACCAGACCTGCATAGGAACCCCAATAGCCCCTGCTCTTTTCCCCATGGACATATCACAACTTTAGATTGAGGGAAAAAAAGGCAGGTCTTTGGGTTGAGGAAGTGGAGACAGCTTTAGCTGTCAGAATTTGAGTCTGTTTAGTTCCATCCATGTACATAATGCAGCAGTACTGGATAGAGGTTAGCTCACCCGTGGCTTCTGCTTTGTCTGACCTAGAAGCGCTTCTATATTTGCATACCTGGTTTACATGCAGTCCGATTCAGACTTGGGCCCATATTTACTGAGCCTTTGCTTCACACAAGGCAACGAAGGGCAACACAAAGGCTTATTTGGGATTTTCAAAGCCATGCTTGACTTTGGAAAGAAATGTAACACAACACACTGGCTTGTGCTCCGTTGCATTACATTTCTTAGTTGTGGCATTCACCCATGAGTTTCACACAATTCCAAATTTACTAAGGCTTGTATAGCTGGGATTGCAAATATTCTATACACCTACCACAGAGAGGCCTGACAAAGAGCAATATATTTATTTCTCCTCATTACTTCTTCTTTCTGTGTGTGATGCATTCTCCAACATGCATAGAAAGAGGAAAATGCCTCCTTGGATTTGTTTTGGCAAGAAGGTGTCCTTTCCTTTTTGGCATCCTTGGGCAAAGACGTATTTTCTTTCTCTGTACTGAGGATATGCATCGCCGAGGAAAGAAAATTATGCACCCTTCTGTGCTTTTCAAATAGGAGTGGTCTGGGGTGGGCCAGGTCCTCAGGTGTCAGAGCAGATATTTTTGATTGGGGAAGGGGGTGTGTGCCCCCTGCACTCCCTGGGCATGGAGGCCCTGGGGACCCCATTTCTGGACCAATATTTATAATTAGGGAAGCGGGTGTGTGACCACCGCCTCCCTCTGCCTTATGTAGGCTGGGGACCCCACCCCCTGTGGAGAAGTGTTCCTGGGAACCTCCCAGGCAGGGAACACAACTTGGTGGAGTGCAGTTAGAGAAAAGCTTTGCCAGCCCGGGCAGGAGCAAAGTCAGAGAGCCAGCTTCAGCCAACTCCACAATGGGTGCTGGCTGGGGAGTCAGCAAGATCTGTAGGGTCTTGGAGCTCCTCCCACAGCCCCAACAATTTAGGTGTTGTGGATGCTCCAGGTGGGCACTGGAACCGAATTTTATTTATTTTTTTAAATGAAAAAACAAAGCTAGCTACCCAAGATGCCCAGTGTGGGTGCTGGCTGGGAAGCTGGCAGGGGCTTTGGGGCTCATGTACTCCTCAATAGTGGGACATCTTATGGGTCCCTCAGATAGCCTCGGATAGGCACCCATTTAAAAAAAAACAAAGCAATTCCATTTCCCAACGGCACTATGTATGGGTTCTGGCTTGTGTGGCAGCGGGGTCAGCAGAGGCCTTGTGGCTCTTCCGTTAAACCCCAACAGGTGGGATATGTTGTAGAGGCCTTTGATGGGCACCCACTTAACAAAATGGGCTCCTGCCTGTACCTGGTATGTTGCTAGTTGGGCAGCCAGCAGTGGCCGCGGGGCACCACAGCACTTACATATCAAAAAGAAGTGGGTGCCCCAGGAGGATACCAAAGAAAAATTTTAAACTGCAAGAAAAGTAATAAATGGGAGGTAGTATATACTGGTCCGGCAAGGAGCACCCCTTAATACCCATGAGATCTTTTTAGATATATTCTTTGCATCCTGGTGTGTCCCTAGAAGGGGCAGGGTTATCACCAAGTAATTATTTTTAATGTTGTGCAGGACGGCTGGGAGCACAGAAGCCCCCCGGCAACAATTAAAAGAACTAACTATAACTCATGCCCTATAGTAACTAGAACTTGCTCCCTTGCCATACATACTCATGATATGTTCTGTGACATCGTTGATAAAATCACTTCAGCATTGGAAATTACAACATTGATGACAACACTATGCATGGTTTGGGCTTGAGCTATGGTTATTTTAAGGAACGTGTAAATGGTTTCCACTGGAAATGTAAAGGTGTGTGCTGCCTTATCTCGAAATATAGCACCTGTTGATATCACTACCGTAAACAGAATACAACATGAGAATGTTGGGATCAGAATGAGTTGGAGGGCTAGCATGTACTACTGCCCTGAATGCTCTACTGCTGGTGAATCTGATATCCTGACTTTGATGTTGGCCCTGATGTTACTCTAACCTAGCATGTATGCAAAAGGCTATGCCCCTCCATGACAATGTCAGGTCCAGGACCAAGCCTGTGACAAGGAAAGCTCCCTGTGTCTTCATAGTGGAAAGATGATTACGTTCTTCCTTCTGGGTTAAGCACATAAAACGGTGCAGTGTATTGAATCCTTAAAGTAACAAAACCTTTTTATCTGTATTGGTCGGAGTGCAGCCTACTGGCCTCTCGGGTAAATGTTCTGCTTTTATGTGAATTGCAGAACCTTGCACTGATCCTGGGTGTATGTCGCTCATCTTCATAGAGTGCGTGTAGTACAGGTGTGGTAATAACTCCATGTGTGTATGACCCTGAGCACTGAATTCAGTCTGATCCATGTTTGACTCCCCGGTTTAGCAATGCACAATATGGACAATTGAAATATGTTGCTTGCATTCCCATAGCTTGAGGACTGAGTCCAGATGCTGAACTGTGGAAGATGGACTAATGGCTTCTTCTAGAAATTCCACTAAGGTTTTTTTAGTAAGAGGCTGCCGACTAGATCTTCCTCAGTTCTGCCAGTTGGGTTCATGGTTGGAGTAAGGGGTGAGAGATTAGACAGCAGTTTTGTTAAGAAAGTTTTGAGGTCAGGCCTGTATTTTCATCCTTTAATGTTCAGAAAGGCTAAGGCAGCAAACTGCGGAAACCCTGCGTCATTGCGCCTATGTTGTGGGTGCTTTGGCTTGAAGATATCCCCAGTGCTCCCTGTTGTGAGAAGCATCACTTAGCACAAAGGCTGTGTATAGAGAGCAGCCTCAGAAAGATAGGTGAAAAAGAGCCACCCCAAACTGGGTCTGAAGTTTGAGACAGTGAACCTTCATCCCCATCCAGGAAATATTTATTAAAGTGGGATCCAAAACACAACTTTCCTCATTACCAAGGAAGGCAGAGTACTCAAAATACTGCTGCGTGACTAGGGCTGGTGTCTCCTGACAGCACTGTCACTGATGTGGGGAGATATCTGAAATCTACACTTTCTGCTGGAAGAGCTGAGGGTCTGCGTAGTGCCTAGAAGCCTGCCTCCGTGCTGGGAGAAGTTGGAGTCTGCCTGTCCATACAAGAGGAGAGGCTGCCATGAGTGCAAGACCAGCATGTTTCTAGCATGGGTCACCCAGAGAAAGGGAACTGTCTGAGAGAGTGTCCAGGAGCAACGTGTGCTGCAAGTGGGCAATACAGACCCCAGTCAGTTTCATTCTTCTCACATGGTTGCTCCCAATACTTGAATTGCACATAGTGAAATTTAAAACTTGTGGGCACACATAGGTCAGGATTAAGATGCATATTTAGGGCAGTACATATGACTCACCTTTCATACTGCTCTTCGGACACAGACTCTACATCTCTGACAAGGAAAGTCCTTTTGGGGTTTTGGAGGAGTCTACTCAAGAAAGTACAGATCTTTCAGTATAGCCACATCCTCAACCACTCCGATTCTAGGTTCAGTTGCTTGTTCTACGTCAATAAAGCTACATGTTACAGGCTGCTGAAACTCTACAGAGCTCATCTCGTATTCTGGAGAATGATCTTTAAAAAGTAACATAAGCACTGAAGGTTGCTACTAGATGAACAGCCAACTTCTTGAACCAGCTCTAGAACTTTTGAGCAGAATTGCAAGGCTACTACTTTGATCTACTCTAACTACACCCCACGTGTGTTAATTGCAGTCTAGAATGCATACTGGTTTGTGCGCCTCAGCAACCTGACCCCAAACAGTCACAGGCGCAGTTCTTTCGTCATGATCAATTATGATCATGCGGACATCTCTCCTGTCTGAAAACTTCAATGCAAGTACTTAATTACTATGCAGGGCACTGCTCTGTCCCCTCTGATGTTTCATACACACAAGCTCTTTAGGGTACCCTTTACAGTTAAAGCAGATAGTGCCACATGCCACAGTGCCCAGTCTAAATAATTATTTGCATAATTCCACACTTGTGTAGAAATTGCCCACGGATAAGTAGAGACCTTAGTTAAAAAAAAAAAAGGTGCTCAAATTTCTCACTCTGAAAGTGGAACGGGCAACAAGTGAGGTCAATTGAAAAATCCCTATTGGCACTATACACATAACCAGTAGCACTTTCACACAACATATACATCCTAATACCATAATATGCTCCCTTGTTGGGTATATACTGTATGAAAAACTCTTGAACAGGACCGGAAATGCACCCATAGATATACCTTGACCTGGAACATAGAGCTCTGAGAAATTACCAATTAAATAGTCACGGAAAGGCCGTATCTTGAAGAGACTGTCACAGTCAGGGTGATCTCATGGCAATGCTGTAACGTTATTCACAAAATGCAGCATTTGCTGCCAAAGCAAATACCAACCTCAACTTATTGTTGCTCAAAAAATAAAACTTGCCATCATGTAACTAGTAGATCAATATAAGGCTAATGATACCTTCCTTAGCAATTGCATCAAGAAATTTAAACTCCAGTTATGCTTCGTTTCATGGAGTGAGCCTTGATTGTGCCACTGTTGTCTTGCAAATACTGTTCTGCATTCAAATTGTTCTGCTCAACAAAAACTCATCAATAAAGAGCTGGGGGAAATTGATATGCAAACATTTCTCTGTAGTAACTCTACACCCTGCAACACCATTAAAAGCTGGCAAAGCGGGCTGCACCTTGGGGGATGCTCTAGAGCAGGTATCTCCAACAAGTAGCTGTTGAGCTAACCATAAGTAGCTCTCCTGTGGGCAGCCCAGCCTATAAAAACTGTAAGCTTGTTTGATGTGGCCAGTATTAAACTTCTAATAATATGTGTAGCTATGGATGATTTTCATTTAACATAAGTAGCTTTTACTGCAGAAAAGGTAGGAGATCCCTGCTCTAGATGGGATTTCAGCTACGAGGAGGCTGAGGGTTCATACCATGGCCCCTGACTCACCTGCCATCACTTGCCTGGCACTATAAAGTGAACCATGTTACCCTGCTGCATTTGATGCTCTTAAGGGGACTTCAGTTACCAGGAGGCTGTGGAGGAGGCTGCGGGGCTCACAGAACAGCCCCTGACTCACCTGCCATTACTTGCCTGCCGCTATAAAGTGCACCATGTTACCTCACTGAGTAGCACGCTTTAGAGGGGACTTTAGTTACCAAGATGCTTCGGGCTCACACGGAAGCCCCTGACTCACCGGCCATCCATTGCTTGGCATTATAAAGTGTACCACGTTACCTCGCTGGGCAAAATGCTCTAGAGGGGACTCCAGTTACCAGGAAGCTGCAGGGCTCATACGGAGGCCCGACTCAGCTGCCATCACTTGCCTGGCACTATAAAGCGCAGCATGTTACCCCACTGCGCAACACGCTATAGAGGGAATTTCAGTTACCAGGAGGCTCCAGGGCTCACCTGGCAGCCATCACTTTCTTGGTGGTATGAAGCGCACCATGTTACCCCACTGCGTGGGATGCTCTAGAGGGGACTTCAGTTACCAGGAGGCTGTAGGGCTTACACAGTGGCCTCTGACACACCTACCATAATTTGACTGATGCAATAAAGTGCAGCCCATTTTACCCAGCTATGTGGGATGTGTGCCGGCCACGTCCGGGCCACGGTCAGGCCAATCCTGTGCCCATCAGCGCCAGGAAGAGGCATGGCGGGGCCTCCCCCCTTAGCTCCTCTCTTTCACGGATTGCTGTCTAGAGGCCCTCAGCTGCACTGACGCTTGTTCTGTTGTGAAGTACCTTTTTCTTCTCTGGGTTTGCCCGTGTTCTTTTCCATTTCTAATCTGGTGGGACCTTGTGGTCTGACTTCTTAAGGATTTTAAGAGCCAGCTTAACAGTGCTTCAAGAGTCATATCACCCTGTGACCTAGAGTGGGATAGCAGAAGCGCATCTGTATGCTACTTGCCTAGTGGGGGCCTCCAGATCGGATTGCAAATATTTGTTTCGACAATGGTTTCTAGGGGGGATATGACACTTACCATTCCTGCTGCATACTGGGGAAGTCTCTGAATGTTTGTAATTATTTTAATATTGTTTGTGTGAAGCATGGGGAAGAGAAAGGCGGTTGCCTCAAATCTAATGTCCCCCCAGGTTTCCCCTCGAATTACCACCATTGAGGGGTTTTTGTCCAGGACTGTTGGGGTTGTATCAAAGGAGTTTGAGTTGTTAGAAAGAAGGCTATCACTAACCAGGGATGGTTCTGCTCTAACTTTGCCCTGTGGTTCTAGTCTCCCAGGTGGTTCTATTACGTTTCTGGACCCTTGTGGCAAGTTTGTAACTAGCATTCCGAAGGGTGACCAGGACGATACCTCAGATTTTTTAGCTCCGCTGTCGAGATGGGGCACCTCAGCGGGACATAGCCGGGGGAAAATACACAGACAAGCTGTTAGAAATAGGGTCTTTGGTTGGCAGTCAGGTTGCCCCCTGTCGAAGCAGGGACCCTCACTCTATTCAGGGCAAAGGAGAAACAGACCTGTTACCCCCCCCCCCCACTCCCATGGTATCTTGGAACAAGCAGAAAGACTTAACTGAAGCAATGTGTAAAGTATTTGTACCAACATGCACAGTAATACAGTGAAACACTACAAAATGGACACCACACAGGTTTAGAAAAATAATAAATATTTATTTAAGTAAAACAAGACCAAATTTGATACAAATAAACAATACACAATGAGAAATATGACTTTAGCTATTAAAATCACAAAAATAGTGTCTAGAAGTATCAGTGATGCAATGTGAGGTTAAGTGGTGTCGTGACGGAGTTGTTTCCCACAATGCAATGCCCCTGGCGCCGTTTACGTAGTCACCTAGACCCCCAGTTACGGTACCTTAGCAAAACGTGGAAACAAGCTGGTGCACTTAGTCTGGGATCGCAGCGTTGCTGGATCCGAGGCGGCGTCCGTTCCGGTACTGCGGAGCAAAGGAGCTGAGGAGTCATGAAGAGATGACAGGTCCTTGCTGCAGAGGTGAGGCGGCATTAGTGCAATATGGATCTGCGAACTTCCGTCGGGTCGATATCCGGCGGTCACGACGTGGTGCAGCGACTTCTACAGAGTCATGGACTTCAGCCAGTGTGCAGCGGAGTCTGACCTGCAGGGTCGTCACACTCCAACGAGGACCAAGGCTTTGGTTGCAGGCGGCATCATGGGATTCGGCAGTGGCATCAGTCCAGATTCGTCTGAAGTTAGTTTACTTGTTTTTTCTTGTTTGTTCCACCAGCTTCTCCTTTCAAGGGCCCAGGGACTGGATTAGGCACCACCTGGCAGAGAGGAGACTCAGCAGAGAGTCCAGGTGCTGGTGAAGTCTTTGATGGCCCTGAGACTTCAGAACAGGGGGCAAGCTCAGTCCAAGCCCTTTGAGATTTTTCTCAAGCAGGAATATATCACGAAGTCCAGTCTTTGTCCCCTTTCACAGGAAGAAGCAGCAACTGCAGGATAGCCCAACAAAGCACTTTCACAGGCAGGGGCAGAACTTCTCCTCAGCTCTTCAGCTCTACTCCTTGGCAGAGGTTCCTCTTGGTTCCAGAAGCAAATCTTGAAGAAATCTAAAGTCTGGGGTTTTGGGTCCACTACTTACACCCCTTTCTGCCTTTGAAGTTGCCCAACTACAAAGAATAGTGTCTGTTGTTTACAGGATCCTGCCTTGCCCAGGCCAGGCCTCAGACACACACCAGGGGGTTGGAGATGGCAAGCCCATTCAGGTGTAAGTGGCCGCTCCTTCCTCTACTATAGCCCAAATGGCTCATCACTTTAGCAGGGACTTACTAGTACATCAAATATGCCAATTCTGGAAAAGCCAATTAAGCATACAATTTCACAAAGGAAGCAATTGCACTTTAGCACTGGTCAGCAGTGGTAAAGAGCCCAGAGTAACAAAAACAGCAAAAACTGAATCCAACTCATAGCAACAACCTGGGAAGCAGAGGCAAAAAGTTAGGGGAGACCATGCCAAGAATGCCAGGTCTAACACGTGTCCCCCACCTCCACCCACCAGGCAGAAAGTGGGGAGAACTACCCAACCTCATGGGAGTTCTCTTCACTAATGCAGAATAATCTGGACAGACCATCAGCATTCCACCGTAAATCCATCCCCTGTAGGGAACTGGACCACCTCATCAGTTTTGGATTCTCACCCCTTATCTGCATTAACCATCTGAGGGGCCTGTGGTCAGTCTGAACCCGGAAGTGAGTTCCAAACAAGTAGGGTCTTAGCTTCTTCAGCGCCCAGACCACAGCAAAAGTTTCATGCTCAGTTGCACTCCTCCTACTAATGAAGGCTACAGGCTGGTCTAGGCACTCTTCATTTAGCTGTGACAACACTGCTCCTACACCATGCTCTGAAGCATCAGGCTGCACAACAAATTCTTGAGAGAAGTCAGGTTCCATCAGCACGGGTGCGGTGCACATGGCTGCCTTCAGGGAATCAAAAGTTGTCTGGCAAGACACACACAAGATCACTTTCTTTTGTTGTTTCTTGGAGGTTAACTCTGTTAAGGGATTAACAATGGTGTCATGACCCTGCACATGACTCATCCAGTAGCCTGTAAGACCTAAAACGTGTCTCACCTCAGTCTGGGTCTTGGGGGGCTCCCAAGCCAAAATAATGTCAATCTTAGATTGTAGGGGGGCCACCTGGCCACTCCCTACCTGGTGCCCTGAGTACACTACAGAGCCCTGCCCTTTCTGGCACTTGCTAGCCTTAATAGTGAGGCCTGCCTTCTGCAGGGCCTCTAACACTTTGCAGATGTGCTGCAAGTGTTCCTCCCAAGTGGAACTGAACACAGCAATGTCATCCAGGTAGGCTGCACTGAAATTATACAATCCAGCCAACACCTGGTTAACCAGCCTCTGACAGGTGGCAGGGGCATTTTTCATCCCAATGGGCATCACCCTAAACTGGTAGTGCCCATCTGGGGTAGAAAATGCAGACCTTTCCCTAGGCCCCTCAGTCAAAGCAATCTGCCAATATCCAGAGGCCATATCAAATGTCCTTAGATATTTGGCAGCCCCTAACCGATCAATGAGCTCATCAGTTCAGGGGATGGGGTGCTTCTCAGTCTTAGAGACTGCATTGAGTCCCCAGTAATCCACAAAGAACCTGAGTTCTGGAGTGGCACCAGGAACAACAGCTTTTGGGACCAAGACTACAGGAGTGGCCCAAGGGCTACTGGAAAACCCCAAAACCCCAAGAGCTAACATTTTGGATTCATCATCCTTTATGTTGGTCCTAAACTTGACAGTTACTCTGTAAACTTTGTTTCATAGGAGGGCTGTTCTGTGAGTTGGGAGAGGTTCACAGCTTCCACAGACCCATCTTTCTCCTTAGCAGACAGAAGCTCAGAAAGAGGCTCACTCTCTTCCTCCATCCCATCATCTATTGCTAGGCACATTGTCACCTTTGTCCTCTCAAAGTGAAGTTTGAGGCGGCTCACATGCAGGACCCTCAAAAGGTTCCTATGAGTCTGCAAGTTCACCAGATAGGTGACATCAATCTTCCCCCCTAACACCTCGAAAGGCCCAGTCCACTTGTCCTGGAGAGTGGGAGGCTCCATTGGGGCCATCACCCACACTTTCTGCCCAGGATGAAACTCAACCAGGGTGGCATTCTGATTGTACCAGCGTTTCATGTCTTCCTGGATTGCTTATAGGTTCTCCTGAGCGAGCTCCGTGAAGCGGGCTGTCTGGTTTCTAAAAGCCAGCATGTAACTGATTACATCTTGGCGGGGCTTTCTTGAGGCTTTCCCCAAACCTTCCTTAACTAGACTTAAAGGTCCCCTGACAGGGTAGCCATCCAACAACTCAAAAGGGCTAAATCCAAGACCCTTTTGTGGCACCTTCCTGTATGCAAACAGAAGGCATGGTAAGAGGATGTCCCACTTACACCTCAAGGGCTCTGACAGGCCCATGATTATGCCTTTCAAGGTGCGGTTGAATCTCTCAACCAGACTGTTTCCTTGGGAATGGTAAGGAGTGGTAAACTTGTAGGTTACCCCACACTCCTTCCATAGAACCTTCATAAATGGGAATATGAAGTTGGTACCCCTGTCAGATACCACTTCCTTGGGGAACCCCATTTGAGTAAAAAAAAAAAACATCAATGCACGTGCCATGACAGAGGCAGTGATTGATCTTAAAGGAATGGCTTCTGGGTACCTGGTGGCATGGTCCACCAAGACCAGGAGCAACCTCTTACCCATGGCTGTCTTGGGATCCAGAGGCCCTACAATGACAATACCAACCCTTTCGAAGGGGATCTGACCACTGGAAAAGGTTGGAGGGGAGCCTTACATTTTGCCACTTGGCCTGGCAAGTTTGGCAAGACCTACAGTGTGCATCTGAGTGCCTGCACATTTGGGGCCAGTAAAAGTAGGTGACAAGCCATTCGAAGTGCAAATCAGGTGTTTGCACAGCTCTGAAAAACAAAGACTGTGCTCCCAAGCAATCAAGTTGTAAAGCCCCTCATAAGTTGTTTCCTTACTGACCTTCATCCAACCGATCCAGTGACCTGCAGAAAGAGTCAACACATTCTAGCCAAGTTTGGGATTCTTTCTTTTTGTAGGACCTAAACTTGTCCTTGTACTGCTCAGGGATGAGACCATACCTTGTGAGTAGGGCGTACTTCATGATGGTGTGGGTGAGTCCCTGAGGATCGCCCAAGGATGTCAAGGTATTCCTCCCTTCTACCTCAAAGTGCTTCCATAGACCCTCCACTCAATGCGCTTCAGGAACCGTGTTTGTGTGGAGAGCAGACTCACACCCCTTAAACCACAAGTAGATATCATCCTCCCTCTTATAATCCTTCACCAAGACTTTAAGAATGTGCACCCTCCTCTCAGGCTGCACTGTGGCACTGATGCCACCATCTCTACTAGACTGGCTCCTCTGATCTAGTTCCCTCAAACTAAGCTCATGATTCAAAAGCATGTTTTTCTCCTCAATGGCCATCTGCCTTTCTTCCATCTCCCTCTCCATCTTAAGGTTCTCTAACTCAAACAGGTGCACCCTCTCTGCCTGTCTGCCCTGCAACTCTTCAGTAGTCAGACCCTTAGAGGACACACTGCTACCCGCCCTGGAGACCCTCTCCCCAGGCAGTACAGGTGCCTCTACTACACCCTCCTGGCTGTTTTGCACCTCCTCACACTTAATCTCCTCCTCTGTGTGCCCCACAACTTCCTTGGCTGTCATTGAGGCCCCCAGTGCCTTTTGCAGCTCCTCCTTCCTGGTGAAGCTCCTAATGGGACAGGCAAGAGCATTGCTGAATTGTTTCAGTTGAGCAACTGTATAACTCTCCACCTTCTCTAACTCAAAAACAGCTCCAGCTGGTGCATCTCCAGGTTGAGACATGATGGCAAGTAAAAAGTGCAAAGTTCCAAGGCAGAACAAAGAGTTCCAAATGAGAAGTTCCAAAGTCAAAAAATGGAAGGAGATGAAGTCCAAAAAGAGAAAAAGAAAAATCCCAAAAACATGTGGTATGTGGTCACGTAATGGTCTGCACTGAAAACAGTAGTGTACACTTAATCACTGTGGCCCTCATTATAACTTTGGTGGTAACTGCCGCCTATTGCCACGGCGACGGCCGCCAACATGCCTCCACCGTGGCTACCAGCTGTCTATGCGTTTTATGACTGCCAACAGTATTCCACCAGAATGCTGGTGGAATACCACCAACGGTCATGGCGGCGGACGGTGGTAAGACGACACTGCTGACAGCAGCACCGCCACGCCAGCAAAACACCGCTGACCGTATCATGACCAATGATACGGCCTGGGGGTGTTTTGCCGGCGGACGATGTGGCTGACTGCAGCGCCGCGGACCGTCTCCAGCCAGAGGACCCCCTGCAAGCAGGTAAGTCTGGTGGGGGGTGTTGGGTGTATGTGTGTGGGGGGTGTTGTGTGTATGTGGGTGTTGTGTGTATGTTTTGGTATGCGTGTGTGAGTCGCGTTGAATGCGTGCATGAATAACTGAATGTGAGTGTATGTTGTGTGTTGTGAATGTGAGTGTGTTACAAGGTATATTGGTGTGTTTTGCGGTGCGTATGTATGTGTGCATGCCGGGGTGGTGGTGGGTATGCGCGTGTACATGTGTGTATATGGGTGCGCGTCTGGGTGTGTACATGTGCGGGGGGCAGGAGAGGGAGGGGGAGGGTGGGGGAGGGGGAGACCCCTATCAGTGCCAGGGAAAGGATTCCCTGGCACTGATAGTGCCTACCGCCATGGTTTTCGTGGCGGTAAGATTGGCCCGAAAACCATGACGGTAGGCCGGGTCGTAATCCAGAGGGTGGGATTGTGACAGCCGCCAGGCTGGAGACTGAAGTCTCCAGCCCAGTGGCCGTTACCACCAAAAAGTGGTTGTCTGTGATGGTGGTTATCGCCAGGGTCAAAATCCCATTTTTTTTACTGCCAGCCTGTTGGCGGTATTAACGTCGCTTTAACACCGACCACCAGGGTCGTAATGAGGGCCTGTATGTCAAGTACAAATACAAGTCCAATCCTCACCGCTGATCACCAATGTTAGAAATGGGGTCTTTGGTTGGCAACTAGGCTGCCTCCTGTCCAAGCAAGGAGCATCAGTCTAGTCATGGCAAAGTAGAGACATACCCGGTTAACCTCTGCTCACTGCCTAGGTAGCTTGGCACAAGCAGAAAGGCTTAAACCAAAAGCAATGTGTAAATTATTTGTACCAACACACACAGTAATACAGTGAAACACTACAAAATGGACACCACACAGGTTTAGAAAAATAGTAAATATTTATCTAAGTAGAACACGACCAAATACAATAAAAATCCTCAACATTTTCAAACTAACAATCTAAAAACCAACTTCACTAAAAGATGTATTTTTAAATTGTGTGTTCAGAGACCCTAAATTCCATATTTTTATCTGCTCTCAAATGGAAACTGCACTTTAAGAATATTTAAAGGCAGCCCCCATGTTGACCCATGAGAGAGATAGGCCTTGTACTAGTGAAAAACATATTTGGCAGTATTCCACTGCTAGGACATGAAAAATACATCAGTACACGTCCCACTTTTAACATACACCGCACACTGCCCATGGGGCTATCTAGGGCCTCCCTTAGGAGTACCTTACATATATAAAAAGGGAGGGTTTGTGCCTGGCAAGTGGGTACACTGGCCAATTCGAATTGGCAGTTTAAAAACTGCACACACAGACAATGCAGTGGAAGGTCTGAGCCATGTTTACAGGTCTACTCATGTGGGTGGTACACTCAGTGCTACAGGCCCATTAGTAGCATTTGATTTACAGGCCCTAGGCACCTCTAGTGAGTTTACTATGGAGTTACTAGTAAATCAAATATGCCAATTATGGAAATGCCAATTACACATAAAATTTCACATAGGGAGCACTTGGAGTTTAGCATTGGTCAGCACTGGTGAAGTGCCCAGAGTAGCAAAAACAGAATCCAACACAAAGCAACAACCTGGGAAGCAGAGGCAAAAAGTTAGGGGAGACCATGCCGAAAATGCAATGTCTAACACAAGCCTTATTGTAAGCCGAGTTGTAAATGCAAGAGGTGTGTGGCTACCCCAAAACCTGTGTGAATTCAAAGGTATCTTGACCTTCAAATTAGATCTAATTATGTCAAAATCGACATAGATTGAATCCTGAGTATTGCAGATCTTGGACCACTTAAAAATGTCTGTAGCCCCACAATTGACTCAGAGCTCTTTATTGTTTGAGGCCCCTAATACACTGCTTCACCCTCGAGATTGTCAGTACACACCAGTGACCTAGTACTCTTACCTCAAGTTCTTCAGTTGCCTAGAGTTCCAAAGGATATTTCTTCTGCCCTACCCCCAGATCTCCTAGCAGCCATAGTTGGGACTTGCCCCCCTGCAGCAGTTCGTCCTCCATCTCCAAAGGCAGGAAGTGACTTTGTATGTGGTAGTTCCAGGGAATGTTCCTCCCCAGATTAACCCGACACCTAACTCCTTTATGGAGTTAAAAAGTAAAGTGGTACACTGGCTTAACCCACATTCTAACATAGGTATGGAGCTTAATGGCACAATTAATATGGCCAGGAGGGTAAGCTGGTTGTGTCCTGATGTCAAGAGATGGGCAGGGGACTGTATTATGGTTAATTTTAATAAACCCACCATTGATGCACGTGTTCTGACTTGCCTAGGCTCACTCGGATCCTCCAGACGAACCCATATTCAGGCTCTCCCACTTGAATTTTTTTACACGCCTGAAAGAGGTTGTCAACTTACGAGGAACCTGGAACGGCGATGGCTGATCTCTTGTAGTATTTCTATATTGGCTCCATTGATGTCCCCAACCTTGCCCCTACTGAACATATTTGCTTCTTTGAGTAACCTTGTGTCCTGTGATTGACGTACTGTTCCTGAGCCATCCCTTTCTCCCACTTTGCCTACAACTCACACCTTGGTTGTCTCAACTGATAACCAGGATGATCTCAGGTTGTTATACTGGACTGTGGCAAGTCTGTCTCACTAGTTTAGTGATAGCAATTGGGTGCAGTTTAAGACATTTCAGGTTACTTGCTTGCAAGAAACCTAGGAAAAGCACAATATTTTGTTCTTGGAAGGATTGAAACCTATTTCTCTCTTGCAGTAGCGTCAGCCACAGGAAGGGCTGAAGAGAGATTAATTACCTTTATGTTGGTAGAGTTATCTGTCTGTTATCAGGACAAGTTAAGTATCTCAAGAAGAACTCAAAGCAGGCAGTGAGGTTATCCGCCCCTGGTTCCCCACCACTAATACTGATTAATTTTCACAACAAAAAATCAGAGCCGGCCTTGGCATCTAACATCTCTAGCTTATGCTCAGCTAATAAATCTTTGCCCGGGCATTGTTCTGGTAGGGGTAAGCTTATACTAATGACTTTTCTGCCATCTGTGTGTTTGCCCCTTAGACTCAGATAAAACCAAACCTAGGTGTATGTTGGTAGACGGGCTTTATATGGAGCACACAAAGGATGGTATGGAGTAAAACACGATCTTAAACCCCTACAACCTTGTCTTTGCTCTGGGTAAGTTAGTAAACTCAGCCAAGCCACATATTGTCCCCATGTTCAAAAGGGAGGGGTTGTGCGTCTATTATAGATTACATTTTTGTTTTGGCCCCTTTGTTTCTACTTATCTCCCATTTTAACATAGTTTACAGCCTTTTTAGTGACCACAATCCTCTGTCTTTAGCTCTTGGTGGAGTAAGGGGTGTTATTAGGCCATTGACCGTGCTAAAAGGTGGGCGCTCTCTTTCTGACCAAGGCAGTAGGCTTAGGTTGTATCAGGTAGAGCCACTGGAATTTAAAGTGACTCTCTTCCCCTTGTGTTGGCAGGAGATATCCACTTGCTTGGATTGGAGTTCTTTGGTGGGCTATTTTCTCTGCATTTTCACACATTGCCCAGAATGTACTAGCATTACTAAAGACCCATGTGACAAATGTTAGCTCGCAGGACCCAAAGTCATTTGGTTGTGATTGCTCAAAATCCCTTAATCTTTTGAAGCTTGCCCTAAAATAGGCCCCAAGAAACAAGGAGCTTGTGGCCTCCTGTTGGGAGGGATACAAGGAGGCCCTAGCAACCTACAAACTTACATTGTGCAAGAGTGCACTAGAAGATTTAGCCCAGGCCTGCAAAACCAGAGACACCTCTTTGTTCTGGAGTGTGATAAATAAGACCTGTTTTGCCGACAAACTGGACTGGACTTATATATCCACATTTTAGAGCAACCATGGGTGGAATATTTTGAAGGGGTATATAACTTTGGGCTCATTGAAGGCCAGCAGGATCATGATGGTTTAGTTGTGGGCAGAGCTAATTTACTTTAGCTGAAGTTTCCCGGTGTATTCAGGCATTGTAGTGTAATAAGGCCCCATGACCTGATGGTACATCCCCTGATGTGTTTATGAACATCATTGAGATCTGGGGGCCAGCTTTGACACTGGTATGTAATGGTGCATTGCCGTCATGGTTGAGTGCCGTACTTGTCCTGGTTTTTCAGAAGGGAGACAAGGACAACCCCAAGGGTTTTCATCAATTTCACTGATTGATGCAGCAATTAAGGTTCCTGGGAGGGTAATTTTAAACAGGCTGAGGTTGGAAGACATTAATTGTATTTTCTCTGAGGTTCAATATGGCTTTAGGCTGGCAAATCAACCACAGAACAGTGCTTACATTTATATTTACTATTGCTCGAGGGGTAGATCTGAGGTTTTTCAAAAGAGGGCCCATTCTCCTCATGACCCAAAGCTTACTTTCAGGAAAGAGCCCTTCTGGTCAACATATGCAACAGATTTATGTATTACACAGGTCAAAAAGGCAATTTACTTTTTGTTAGTAAAACCCTCACCAACCAGGGTTACCTCTTAGTGGCATGCTTCATTATAGGGTTTCTTCCTATTCCCTTTCAGTACAGGGTGTGCTGCTACCTGTGAAAGGCACAGGAGCACTTAACATTCTTTTTAGCAATGATAGTTTGAATGAAGATAAACCAAAGGTAAGGAGGGAAAGGTTCTTTGAAATTAAATATATCTACCTGATAAGGCCCTAGCTAGTTCGTTTCTGCCATAAGGTGATATGGTTAAAAACAGGGGAAGATAAGATAGAAACCAGTGGTTAGGATGGCCCTTGTTTCTGTTGGTTGACATATTTCTGGCCACACCTCCCTGTAGCCATCATCAGGTCCTAGGGACTCAATCTCTGTTACCCCTACCCTCGTAACCTATTTCAAATGCACTATAGCACCATATTATAATGTATGAACTCTAAATGGTGACACAGAAAAACAGATACCTTTCCTAATTGGTGGTGGTCCAATCACACATGTAACTTGGGCTTATTAAGCCAAATGTACTAGCCCGGTGGCCGAACGAGCCTCTAGTCACATCAGCCTCAAGGTCTTTTTCAGGTAGATTCACCTATCTGGTCCCATCAGAGTCCAAGTATTCTGACTCTGGTGGGACCAAATAGGTGAATCTACCTAGTGGAGACCGTGACGTCTCCTGGGAACATCTTAAGCTGGCGAGGCTGAACCATCCTGGTCAGGTGAGGGCATTCCAATCATTTGCTTTACCTCCGCCAAAGAGCACAGAGACTGCTGTTTGCCTTTCCAGGTAAAGAGCAGAGCGAAGGAGTGGCCCCACTGGTATCTAATATCCATAGTACACAGTTAGTCCGTGACCGACTTAAAATCCTACCTGCATTGTAAGGTCGTAGGGGATAGATCCTGAAACAATTGGGTAGTGTGTACCCGAAAGACCATGTCCGCTTTCTTCCTGGCAGCACATAGGATGTCCTCTTTCTCCAAGAAGTAGTGAACCCGCACCACGATGTCTTCGAGTCACATCCGGTTGGTTTGGGACAGAGGCTACCCAGTGGGCGCTATACAGTATGGGGGGGGGCTTACATTGTTGTCTCCCCTAACTGCCTGGAAGAGGACCGTTGTACATACCAAAATGTCAGATCCTTCATGTCCCTTTGGCACACCCTGGATGCGGATGTTATTCCGGCAGGTGCAGTTTTACAGGTCCTCCCGTTTAGCCTGGAGTTCTAGGTCTTGCTCCTCCAGGATCATCACATATCTCTATAGCATTTCCAGATCTTCCGATGTGGTGTCCATCATATGCTCTAAGTTATCCATTCACTCCTTTATTTCAGACACATCTTTCTTGATGTCTGTGATGCATGACTTAAAGTCCACTCTGAGCAAGCCAATCTCTGAGTGAATCTGATTTGTGTAGTCCTGTGTTAAGGGAGCTGGGAGGGAAGTATCTGCTGGCTTGTCTTGCATCTCTGCTGCCTTATTTATCTCTGTATGTGGTGTCTTGCCCCAAAAGTCGGTCACAGGAGTCTCCATACCAGGCTTATTGCTTGGCATATTGGTGGGGTGTCTCCAGTTGGTTCTCTGTGGAGGGTGTCCGAAGGGGAGCCCCTAAGAGTGTTTCATCCAGAGATGTCAGCAGCTTCGTCTTCCAGCATGGGTTGTCTTTACCAGCTGTCCCACAAGAAGAGTCTTGCAAACAGGGGGTGGGGGTGCCCTGATCAATGAGGGCTATGGTAGCCGTTCGCCAGTTCACCAAATGCATAGCACTGGATGTTTTATCTTAGTGGAAAGTGTGCCGTCTTCCTCTCCGATTGTGCTGCATTTCAGCAGGGAACGTTGTCTAGGTACTCCCGGAGATTCTCTCAGTGCTTTTATGGCCCTCCTCTGTGCAGTGATTATACTCCAGTGCATTACAGGTCCCTCGCCTGTGAATAGCACAGCGCCCCTAAAGGGCTTGTTTGACCCCATGGGTGATGCAGGCAGATATTGCACGAGAGAGCCAGTAAGGAGCACCTCAGAGGTGTCCCACTGTTGTCTCCACTAGGGCATATGTAGTCCCCCAAATGCCCATTGCCGGTGCTAAAGCTGTCCAGGTGCGCTGTGACCATTTGTATCAGGCCCCTTGTGCCAGAATGGAGCCCAGTAAGAGTCCTTGCTTATCTTGTGCAGAACCCATTCTACACATCATCAGGCTCACAGGGCTGCCCCCAGGGATTCGTCAGCAATGCAGCAAAAGTCTGTGAGTCCCTGAGGCAACCAGGCCACCCGGGATGTCAGCTCAGGGTGCATCTGTGAGGCAGCTCACCTTTGTTTTGTGCGTGGTCTTGTATTCCCCCCCAACACTCCCCCTGGGGCACTATCGACACCACTGCTGGCACGGGTCCTCTTCATGACGCAATCCAGCAAAGGCAGAGGTGGTTCAGCAGGTCTCACGGGCCATGGCTGGAACAGCCCTGCCTAGACCAAGGCATTCCTCACTCATCCGCTAGATGCCACTAGGACCACAGCGTGACTCACAGCTCCAAAGATGGCAGTTTCAAGGGAACTAGACCGTGCCTCAGTGCCTTTCTTTTTCTGGCCGGAGCTGGCACTGTGCGATCCGCCAAATGGCTTCCAGAGCATCTCCGGCTCTTTATTATGATGAAGTTGGTGGACCCATGCTGATGTCATAAACATGCCAGGAAGGGGGTGGGCGTGGTAACAGAGGCACTTTTGCTGCCACCTCCAAAGGGGGCATGTGACAGGGGGCACCATGGATGGGTGCCAAGATATGCTGAGTCATCATCAGCACCTCAGCATCTATGCTGACTACGGGTCCAGCAAGTCTTTAGCACCTAAATTAATATGAAGAGGTAGTACTCTAGGGTATATAGTATCCTGTCATTGGCAGTGTGTTCAGTGGACTTATGTTAGACTACTTCAATCAGTGTTTTGCTACAGTCTTCTGTAGTAGTACCTTTCTTTACATGAGCGCAAAGACACCAGCTAGGGTAGTTATCTGATAGAGAGTTCTAGCTGAATTTCCCAGGTGTCAGACTGGATCCAAAAGATTTTTGCGAGAGCAGTACCCCTGTGTGCCATCGGGTGGCTTTGTTCGGTTCCATGCGTTGTCGTTGACGCTGGAAGTGACGTCGCAGTCACCTTTATAGGCGCCACCCAGGTGCATGGACGTCAGTTCTTTTCTTTCTGCACCAGTTACTATTGATACCGTGAAGGGCTATCCCTCTGTCTCTTTTTTTACTGGTTTTTTTCAACATTTTGTCAGATATTTTTTGAAGTATGTCGAAGGATGTCATCCAGGAAGGTAGGGTTTAAGTTGTGTGGCACATTTCATTATGCCATGTCAGTCATGGACCCGAACCTAGTGTGCTTATGGCGTCTTGAGTGCGACCACAACCCGAAGTCGTGCTCAGACTGCTGGGCCATGGTCCTGAAAGCTTTGAGGGAGAGGTCCCTGAAGCTGCTTGCAGCCCGGCAGTCGATGCCAGTTAGTGCAACCCCTAGGAGGTTTCGGTCCCGATCGAGAAGAAGGTTGAAGGACCATTCCAGGAGCCCTAAGTCCTATACAATAGTGGCGAAGAGGGCAGTGGAGATCCTTGGCCTCGAAATTCCCTCTGTGGCCATCAAGACTATCCTCTTGAGTGCTTCAGCCTTGGGTGTCCTCATTGAATCTCCATTGCCCTTCAACATAGCACTGACTGATGTCCTGCTTGGAACTTGATCCAAGCCAAGCACAGGGGCACCTGTGAACAGCACAATTGCTGGCTGCCATTACCCTGCCCAGGGTGATCCTAGTTTTCTTACCCAACTCCCAACCCCTGAGAGCTTGGTAGTCCTTGGTAGCGACAGAGACCACCATCCACCTATCCCTGGAACTCTGCCACACTCTCTCAGACTGTTTTCACAGCAAGATCACAACGATTTCGACCGCCAATCCTGCACCTCCAGCCTAGCCAGCATCTCTCAAGCAGCGAACACCAGCCTGGTCCCCGGTTACCACACAGACCACCGCAACCATCATGTCATGTATCCACTCTGGGGCACCCACGACCCCTTCCCTCACCTGCTTTTCAAACTCGTAGCCAACACTATTAGCATAGAAATAATCCACATCCTCAACACCTACATTCCCATGGCAACATTCCTGGATGAATGGAAATACGCAGAGGTCAGATCCCTCCTAGGGAAACCCTCTACCAGCTCCAGTGACCTAAAACATTACAGACCAATATCCCTGCTCCCCTTCCCAGCCAAAGTGCTTGAGAAAGCCATCAACCCACAGCGCACCAGCCACCTCAAACAAAACCACCTTCTCCACACCTCACAATCAGGATTCAGGGCCAACCACAGCTTGGAGACTGCACTGATCGCTGCCACAGATGACATCAGGCCCTCCTTGAATGAGGAGAGTCAGCAGCTCTGATCCTTCAAGACCTCTCTGCAGTGTTCGATACGGTCTCCCACCAAACTCTCCTCAACAGACTCCACAACATAGGCATTCAACAAAACACCCTTAAGTGGGTCGCCTCTTTCCTCTCAGGCCACATGCAGAGCATCCAGCCTCCTTCCTTAACTTCTACACCCAGGAACATGACCTGTGGTGTACCCCAAGGATGCTGCCTCAGCCCAAAACTGGTTAGCATCTACATGATCACCCTCGCAGACATCGTCAGATCCTACGGACTCAATATAGTCCGCTAGGCCGACGACACTCATCTAATCCTCTCACTCACCAAATGACCCCCACTACACCAAATGCCAAATTCCACAACGCGGTGACCAGCGTAGCAATATGAATGAAAAACAGCTGCCTCAAACTACACACCGACAAAACAAAAGTCCTGATCTTCGGGAAGAACTCCTCCATATGGGACCGCAGCTGGTGGCCAGCAGAACTCGGACCAATGCCCTTTCCATCAGACCATGCACGAAACCTTGGCATCATCCTTGACTATAAACTATCCATGAATCGACAAGTAAATTCAGTCACCTCCTGCTTCTGCATCCTCCATATGCTCTGACGTATCTTCAAATGGATCCCTACCAACACCACAAAGATAGTCGCACATGCCCTGGTCAACAGCCGCCTCAACTATGCAAATCTCTACGCTTGAGTGTCCTCCCAGCTACTCGAAAGACTCCAGACTCTACAGAACACCGCAGCCAGACTCATCCTCATCCTCAGCCTCCTCAAGCTCTCAAGCATCGTCTCACACTTCAGGAACCTCTACTAGCTACCCGTCCAGAAGAAATTCCAATTCAAAATCCTCACACTCGCATACAGGACTCTCCAAAACCTAGGGCCGTCCTACATCAATCATCGGCTGAGGTTCTACATCCCAGCACGACAACTATGCTCTGCCTCGCTAAATGTGGCGCACACACCCGACTGTGGAGGCCGCCCCTTCTCCTACACAGCAGCCAAGTCTTGGAACAGTCTGCCCCTCCAGCTCCCTCCCTGGTAGACTTCAGAAGGAAACTCAAGATTTGGCTTTTTGACTGAGGCACAGCACCCTCAGTGCCTAGATACCATTAGGGGTAATAGTGCTGCACTTTACAAATGCTATGATTGATTGATTGATTGATCAACCTATTCTAGATCTTCAAACCATAAATCTCTTCCTCTAGAAGGAGAAATTCAAGATGCTCACTTTGACTCAGGTCTTTTCTGCCCTATACCAAAGAGATTGAGTAGTAGCATTGGACTTGCAGGGTGCGTATTTCCATATTCCCATCTTGCCTGCCCACAGACGTTACCTGCAGTTCAAGATAGGCCACAAGCACTTTCTGTTCAAGGTGCTCCCCTTTGGCCTTAGCAGGACACCTCGGGTGCTCACCAAGGTGATGACGATTGTCACAGCTCATCTGCGGGGATTAAGGGAGTCAGTCTTCCCTTATCTCGACGACTGGCTGTTGAAGACATGTTCACTTGAGGCTGTCATCTCCCACCTCCAGACCACGGCGGACCTCTTGCTTACCTGGGGTTCACTATCAACGTGCCAGAGTCACACTTGATTCCCTCTCAAACGCTCCCTTTCATCGGGCGGTTCTGTACACAGTGCAGCTTTGGGCTTATTCTCCTGAGCAGCGAGTCCAGGATAGTCAGGTAATGATACCAATGTTTCAGCCTTTGTCCTGGATTTCGGTGAGAATGACTGAGGCTGCTGGGCCTCATGCCCCCCTGTATCCTGTTGGTGAATCATGAATGAGAGGGCATATGCGGGCTCTGCAGTGGGGTCTGAAGTTCCAGAGGGCGCATCAGGGGAATCTCTCCGATATGGGAAAGGTTTCGGATGGAACTGCAAAAGACCTGTACTGGTGGCTGATAAACCAAGTTTGGGTCAAAGGCAGACTCCTCTTCCTTCACCGACCAGATCTGACAGTAGTCACAAATGTGTCACTTCTGGGATGGGGTAGCCATCTGGGAGAGGTGGAGATCAGAGGACTCTGGTCTCTGGCAGAATCTAGACTCTACATCAACTTGTAGGAACTCTCTGCAATCCGGCTAGAATTTAAAGCTTTTCTTCCCTCTGTCAAGGGGAAGTTAGTGCAGGTGTTCATGGACAACACCACCGCCATATGGTACTGCAACAAGCAGAGCGGGATGAGGAAGTGGACCCTTTCTCAAGAGGCCCTGAATCTCTGGACATGGCTTGAACAGCAGGGCATTACCCTGGTGGTTCAACACCTGCCAGGTTTTCTGAACAGCAGGACAGACAAACTCAGCTGTCGATGCCTAGTGGCTCACAAATGTCGTCTCTATTTTGAGGTGGCACAAGGACTCTTTCAGCAGTGGGGAGAGACTTCATTGGATCTGTTCACCTTGAAAGGAAAACTGAATTGTCAGCAGTTTTGTTTGTTGCAATTTCCAAGATGCCTATCACTCAAAGGTGCTTTTTGCCTCAAGTGGAGTTCAGGCCTCTTGTAAGCCTTTCCACTCATACCACTTCTGCCCTGAGTTCTCAAGAAGATCAATAATAACCAGGCCCAAGTAGTTCTTGTGGCTCCAGATTGGGCACAAAGAGTCTAGTATCCAGAGCTTCTGAGAATGAGCATGGATCCTCCAATCAGGCTGCCCCTTCTGGAGGATCTTCTCTCACAGCAACAGGAGAGGGTCCTACACCCAAACCTATCTATTCTCCGCTTGTGTGGAGATTGAGCAGCCACAGTTGACAGCCTTCAACCTTCCCCCCCAAAGTCTATAATGTTATTTTGGCAGCTAGGCGTCCCTCCACCAAGAGTGTCTATGCCTGCCGGGCAAAGGTTTGTATTAAATTGTACAGAAAAATCTATTGACCCGCTTTCGGTGTCTCTTTCTGATATTCTCACCCTTGCCCGGCAGGGCTCTGCTCAGAGTACTCTTAAAGGTTATCTCTCTACTCTGTCCACCTTTCTGCGGCTGCCAGACCAACCCTCTTTATTTAAGCCCCCTGCTGTAAGAAGGTTTCACAAAGGGCTTGTATATATATTGCCCCCTTCGCCATTTACCATGCCTCAGTGGGACCTTAATGTAGTTCTTACCTACCTCATTTGTGATCCCTTGGAGCTGCTGCACAGTTGTCCCCTCTGGCGGCTTGCTATCAAGACAGCCTTTCTAATGGCAATAACATCTACTATGAGAGCGAGTGAGCTGCAGGTTTTGTCATTCAAGCCTCCCTATCTAACTGTGTTTCCAGACAAAATGGTGGTTTGCACCAGGGCCTCTTTACTTCTGAAAGTGGTAACCCCATTTCATTTGGGACATTATGTCACCCTGCCCACCTATGCTTTTCTACATCCCTCTAAAGTAGACCCAAAAAGAATGTTGTTGTTCTACCTTGACTGCACAAATGAGTTCCAGGTGGACAACCAACTCTTTGTGGGTTATGTGGGAGGGAAGAAAGGTTGGACAGTACAGAAGTGAACAATTTCTTGCTGGGTCGTACTCTGTATCAAGATCTACACCACTTCGTACCAGAGCCTCCTCCGGAAGTAGTGACCCCATTTAATTTGAGACAGTCTGTTACCCTGTCCACCTTTTATGTTCTTCTACTTCTCTCTAAAGAAGAGGAGCGACTCCACCGTCTGGACCCAAAAAGAATGTTGTCGTTCTACTTGGACTACACAAAAGTGTTCTGGCTGGACAACCAATTCTTTGTGGGGTATTTGGGAGTGAAGAAAAGTTGGACAGTAAAGACGTGAACCAATTCGTACTGAGTCATTCTCTGTATCAATATCTACAATACCCTGGTGAAAAAGCAGCCTCCTGAGGACTCATGAGCCCCCATTCCACCAGAGGAAAAGCTATGACCACAGTGTTTGCTTGTAGAGTCCCGGTCTTGGATATCTGCCAGGCATCAAAGTGGGCATTTTGCACACATTTGCTAAACACTGCTGTCTCGACAGTCAGGTTCGCAAGGATGGCCATTTCACCCGTTCGGACCTGCAGGACTTGTTTGTATTGAAAATGTATCCACGGCCCACCGCTGGGATGGCATGGCTTGGGTATTTATTCAAAGATAATAAATCAGCAGCTAGAAGTCTCTCTCAGATGAGTTTAACATCAAAATACACTGTTCCAAAAAAGACAGTGGGAAGGAAGAGTCCTAATTATAGGAGCAAGAACCTCACACACCCGACTGGGTGTCATGCTTCATCATCTGAATTGCTCCTCGTCAGACTGGCGCTGCAATGTCTGACGGGCACCACCCGAAGGTGGGCTCTTTGCCAGAGATCTTTTACTCGATGATGCCAAGACCCCAAAAGTGAGTTTGGAAGAGAGGAGAAAAAGAAAGAGAGTAGCAATAAGGAATAAAATTGGCTCTGGGCCCAATAGCTCGGGATAACAATTTTATTCAACCATAGAGGGTCATGGCCAAGGTTAAAAATAATGAGGAGAGTGGAATGAACAATGATCAAAGCACTCTCAACCACATATATTGGAGAGGGGAAATCTAGAATTACCAAACTATCCCTGAAACAAGGGTCAACATGTTTCACGTCATTAATGGTCCAGATGGATCCAGCGACGCTTCTTCAGGACCAGCTGGGAATTTATTTCTCCTTCTACACAACTGAAAAAGTCCTATACAGTGAGACTATCAGATGTCAATATTCCAGTCACTTACACTGCTTATGTGCCGCTAGAATGTCCTAATCCTAACTGTTGCCCCTCCCACTAGAGGAACGAGCTTCATGGGACAGTGATGGCCCAATGGCCGAGCGTGAACTTATTAGTGTTACTCTGACGCTGTATCAGGGAACCTACCCCTGGCCGCGCTCCCGTAGGAATGTCTCTCTCAGATGAACAAATTACTTACCTTCAGTAATGTATTATCTGGTAGAGACAATATCTAGCTGCAGATTACTTACACACCTACTCATGCCTCCCTGCTCTTTTGACAGATTTCTAGGGTTAGGGATGCTCCATTCCAGAGTCCTAGTTTGGGCACACATTTGTCAGTTCACTTCATGAATCTGTGCTTCTGGCTTCGAAAGCCGTGAAAAGTATCTGACATCCACGTGCCTTGGTGGCACCTATATAGGTGACTGAAATGTCACTTCCGTCACCAACGATGCTGTTGACGTTGCGTGAAACCGAATTAAGGCACCCAATGGAGCTCATAGGTACTGCTCACACAAAAATCTTCCAGATCCAATCTGACGCCTGAGAAATTCAAACTTAAGAAATCTGCAGTTAGATATTGTCTCTACCAGAAAATGTTACCGACTGTAAGTAACTTTCGTTTGTGCTTAACAAATCCCTTAGTTAATTCATAGAGTATGTGTATTGCTTCTTACAGCTCATTACCTCTCACGCTCACTCTGTCAGGACTCTCTCTAGTTCACAGGACTATCAAAGGGTTAAGAAATTAAGGTCCTGTTTTAATGTTTTGCGGAAGGGGTTACTCCATCACCATATCCTGTCCGTCATATCATGATCCCATAATAGCCTATGGAGATCGTGATACAGCGGACAGGATATCCGTCACTTTTGTGACAGAGTAACCCATCTGCCAAATGAAATCAGGCCTAGGAGTTCTGTATTCAAATGTTTTAATAAAAAACTTCCTGAACACAGCTGGGGGCCATTCACCTATTGCATGCTGAATGATCTGACATTGTTGGGGTGGTGAACCCTGCCAACAGTATAGTACCTTGTGAAACATTTAAAATTTTGAATTACACCAGATGAATTTGTAGCCTGCATGTTAAGGCACCTGAAACTTGATACTTTAAGCATATTTGCCACCACTTTTCTGTACTCTTACCCTCACTGCATTAAGGGGTGCTGCTATTCAGGGAACATTCACAGCTGCAAGTGTCCCTGTGGCAAATGTCTCACATTATGTCAGTCCAAACCTATTAATATACATCACATTGTATTCTAGGAGCTGAAAGTTTGCATTAAGAATGTAACTGTGGGCTTAAAATCCCCAGCACTAAAGTGCAGTTGGTTTTTAAAAAATAGGATTCATTTGAAGGTATCACACATAACAATGAGATGGGTTGCTGCTATGTGGAAAGTCTTGTTTTTTGTGTCTTGTTTTTACCACTTTCCTGTGTGCATGGTTCAGCACTCTTCACAGATACCTGTCACTACACCTTGGTTTGAGTGTTTAAAGCCTGTGGTGTTTGCCAGGTGACCTCTTAGCAGTACTGATGTAGCAGAAGAGACTGATGTATCAAAGATAGTAGATATTAGCCAAAAGTTTTTATAAGCCAACCACTTCATCAGTCTGTGAAAGACTTAAACACAGATCACATATGATTGTAATATACCTGTATTCTCTACAGTTTATAAAATAATTAGATCAGACCTAAACCATGCTTATAGACCAGCACCTTTAATCCAAGCAACCAAAAAGGGAAGACACAGTAGGATGAAGAAACTATTTCAGTGACATCCCTAAGTAACATAACTCAAGCTGATGCTGCCTTGTTTAACAAACTTTCATTGAGTTTCCCCTTCAGAAAGAGCTACAAATTACTAATTGTCTCTCACTTTTCTTACTTTGAACCACATTTTAGTTTGCTTGTGCAACTGTTCATCGGTGTTTCTATATTGACACTGATGAGGGCATTTCCCCTTTCAGTGGAGTTTTACCAGTTACACACAATAGTCTAGTTATAAATTCATAGTGTGTGCTTGGTGCGTAGGCTATATGGGGTAATTATTTTCTGCCAGTCATCAGACAGATTTTTAAGAAAGCATTTCATGTGGTATCTGATTAGGATAGCAGAAGAACATTGAATAATGTACCTAATGAATCCAAGCAGTGCAGATATTGTGGTTGCTAAATTGGGTCATTTCAGCATATAGGTGATCATTACAACCCTGGCGGATGGTGTTAAAGCTGCGTAATTACCGCAAACAGGCCGGAGGACAAAAAAAAGGGAATTATGACCCTAGCGGTAACCGCCAACAAAGACAGCCACTTTAACACACCGCCCGCCACGGCGGTACAGACAAGCAGCGCAGCGGTTACCGCCAACAGACAGACGGGAGACAATGTACCGCCCACACAATTACAACTCGCCAATCCGCCACCTTTTCCAGGGCGGATTCACCGTGGATAAAAACACGGCAGAAACAGCTTTTGGTATGGGAAAACGCTCACCTGAACACATCCCACGAGGAAGGAGGACACCATGGAGCCCGAATTACAAATCATACCTGCCCTTGTCTTTCTGCTCCTCTACGACCAACAGCTACGTAGGCGCCAAAGACACCAGTGAGTACTGCACCTATGACACGGGGGAGGGGGGAGGCAAAAGTTAGGGGGACACCCAACAAACACCTCCTCCCCCACCCTAACATATTACAACATAAACACCAATGCAGTCACAAAAATCACAGTAACAACCCACAATCCCCCCAGAAGAATGAAAACACAAAGCGAATTTCGGGCAAACATTGTAATGTGGCAATATACATGTCATACAAAAATATACAGATATATATATCTCAAAATCACTCTTATTTACACATACAATCCGAGAAGTAGTGCAGATATGTACACAACAATGTCCGTGCACCAACAGTCCAAAAATGCATGGGTGAGGCCCACAAACTATACCTGACCAAAATCGGAGAGAACACTGCCGGGGCATCAGATAGAAACACTACAGGCACCTCAGGGGGAAGGGAAGGGGGGGCACCTCAGCCACATGAATGCGAAGCCAGATCCACGACGGGGCTCCATGCCCATTGATGCATTCTGGGGAGTGCAAAGCCACAGTCTCTCAAGTCTCTACAGTGGGTGGGTTGCCCACTGTGCCATCCTGGGGAGTGTAAAGCCACAGTCTCTCAAGTAGATGCAGTTCTCTACTGGTACTGGGTGGGACTGCTGCCCAGACTGAATGAGTCTCCCCGTGAAAGTTCATGTCCTGTCACTGTCCCAGCTGCACATGGGAGAAGGATGCCTGATGTGGCGGCCTCTTCATTCCTACACGGTGCATGCCCTGTTCAGCGGTGCTTTGCATGGCGGTCTTTGCCCTGTTCAGCGGTGCTTTGCCATGGCGGTCTTTGCCCTGTTCAGCGGTGCTTTGCCATGGCGGTTCAGGACTGTTCAGCGGTGCTTTGACATGGCGGTTCTGGACTGTTCAGCGGTGCTTTGCCATGGCAGTCTTTGCCCTGTTCAGCGGTGCTTTGCCATGGCGGTTCAGGACTGTTCAGCGGTGCTTTGCCATGGCGGTCTTTGCCCTGTTCAGCGGTGCTTTGCCATGGCGGTTCAGGACTGTTCAGCGGTGCTTTGCCATGGCAGTCTTTGCCCTGTTCAGCGGTGCTTTGCCATGGCGGTTCTGGACTGTTCAGCGGTGCTTTAACATGGCGGTTCTGATACGGACATTGGTGTGTGGCATGACGTTCTCTACAATGGGCATTGGTGGGTGGCATGACATTCCATCATTGCCCAGCGGGGCTGTGGCATCCGGGCCCCTCCTGGGCTGTGACTCCGGCGGTGGTCTCCTGACCACTGACGATACTTGGGCCCTCCTGGGCTGTGACTCCGGCGGTGGTCTCCTGACCACTGACGATACTTGGGCCCTCCTGGGCTGTGACTCCGGCGGTGGTTTCTGGACCAGTGACGATACTTGGGCCCTCCTGGGCTGTGACTCCGGCGGTGGTTTCTGGACCAGTGACGATACTTGGGCCCTCCTGGGCTGTGACTCCGGTGGTGGTTTCTGGATCAGTGACGATACTTGGGCCCTCTTGGGCTGTGACTCTGGCGGTGGTCTCTGGACCAGTGACGACGGTGCTGGCGGTTGTGTCTGGACCGCCGGAAATGATGGCGCACTTCTCCGCTGTGACACTCACAACTGGCTGGGCAGACTTCCTCTGGACCTTCCCCACCTTTGTTGGAGTTACAGCTGACTTACCAATCCCCTTCAAACCCATGTCACTTGTTGTCCCACCAGGAGTCTTAACACGGTCCCGTTGGCCACTCTCCAATATTAGAGCCTTTACAGGGGGTGGGCTGCCAGTGCCTTGGCTCCGGGTCCTACTGCCTGCCCTGGTGGCCGGTGCACTCCACAAACCTTGAACACGCACCACTGGTATTGGAGGCTTTTTGGCTGAGGCGCTACGACGGGACTGATGAATTGGAGGGGGGGGGCAAAAAGGTCAATTTGACATAGGGACAGTTTCTGATGGACACTGGGATGGGTAGCTGGAGGGGGTCTGGGAGTGGAGGAAGAGGAGGTGGTTGTAGGAGGTGTCACTTTAGGTGTTTTGGGTGCAGGTGCAGGTACTGGAGTCTGCCGTGAGGTGGATGGATGTTAGGTGAGTGATTGCCGGCGTTTGTGTACTTTGGGAGGGGGCGTCACAGACACACTGGGGGAGGACACAGGGGACGTGTAAATGGCAGTGGAGGTGGTGAGTGCAGGTGAGCGGCTTCTGGTGCTGGGTGTCCTGGTGCGAGTCCTAGTGCCTGTAGATGTGGTGCATGCAGGTGTGTGTGTAGACGAGACTGGGAGGGAGGAGGGAGTAGAGGAGGAGGGGGACACAGGTGAGACAGTGGATGTTGCTGTGTCTGTATGTGGGTGAAGCTTGCGTGAGTGCCTGTGGTGTGTGTGGTGCCTATGTTTGCTTGAGCTACTTGTGTGCATGCTGGTCTGTAGGTGTGCTTGGGATGGGCTGGGGTATAGGGGATTGGGTTTGGGTGGAGGAAGTTGGAGGGGGGAGGCTGGACACAGGGACAATGGCTGCCATCAGTGCTGAGGCCAGAGATTGCAGGGTTCGCTGAAGGACAGCCTGACCAGAATGAATGCCCTCCAGGAATGCATTATCATGTTGCAACTCTCGTTCTACACCTTGGATGGCATTCACAATGGTAGACTGCCCAACAGTGAGTGAGCTGAGGAGGTCAATGGCCTCCTCACTGAGGGCAGCTGGGGTGACTGGGGCAGGGCCTGAGGTGCCTGAGGCGAAGGTGATGCCCACCCTCCTGGGTGAGCAGCACGGGGCGAACGCTGAGGGGCTGCTGGGAGGGTGGTGCTCGTAGGGGAGGTGGCAGCTGTACCTGTAGAAGTGGGGCGCACAGATGGTGCCGCCACCACAGGGGAGCTCCCATCGGCGGACGAGTCCGTGTCGCTGGTTGGTGATATGGTGGCCGACGTGAAGCTCCCCTCGCCCTCCGTCCCACTGGTGCATTCAGAGTCTGTGGTGTGGCCCTCCATGGTCATGTGGGATGCAGCTCCCTCGTGCTCCGGTGCCACTGTACCTCCGCCTGATGATGCTGATGTACAAGAGGACAGGGAGAGCAGGAAAAGGGGGGGAGACAGAAGAGAGAGAGTTTTAGTGCATGGCATTCCGCTACCGTTGGACGCACAAGACAGACGCAGCGGCCCCCTGCATAACGCTGTCCTCCTGCCCTCTGCACATGCAATTTCTGGGATATGGCCTACATGGCAATGGTGGACATCTGCGCACATGGATGCCACAGGGGCAACTATACCTCAACTTGGCACTCTGCTGAGGTGGGGTTGAGTGACACATGGCCTACATTACGGAGGGGCCTTGCCTACCGAATTCGCCCTGGCCTAGGGACACCCACAGCCCCCCTCCCCCACCCAGACACCTCCACTGCACACAAAGTCCGCAGAATGAGGTTGTACTCACCCCCTTGTGTCTGCTGTGATGTCCTCAAGCGCCCATCCAACTCCGGGTAGGCCACCGCCAGGATCCGGAACATCAGGGGGGTCATGGTGTGACGGGCACCCCTCCCACGTTGGGAGGCCATCCCCAGCTGAGCCTCCGCCGTCTTCTTGCTGCAGCGGCGAATGTCCTCCCATCTCTTCCGGCAGTGGGTGCCCCGTCTCTGGTGGGCCCCCAGGGTCCGGACCTCTTTGGCGATGGCACGCCAAATGTCCCTCTTCTGGTGGGCGCTGACCTACATGACATGCACAAGGGAAGAGGAACAGTCATTACCAACTGCACCGTTAATGTGAGTGGCCCTCTCCCTAATCTGGCCATGTGGCCCATTCATTCACATGCATTAATGTTCTATGTACTCTGCCCCCTTCCCTCTTCCACCCAGCCCTCTCCACCCAGGCCTAGCCCATACAACGTGCTCCCTGTGTACAACCTGTTCGTCTGGAGGAACGTAGAGTAGCGTGTACTGGGGGAGGACGCCATTCACAAGTTTCTCCAACTCCTGTGCAGTGAAGGCAGGGGCCCTTTCCCCAGACGCAGTAGCCATCGTCGCTTCCAGACCAAGGTCACAGCAGCACTAGCAGTGTAGGTCCTCTCCTGTCGAAGGTCAGGTATCTAGTGATTGAACAGATAGAAAATGGCGGAGACGTTCGCGGAGGTGACGTCCACAGTGGTGCGCATCATCACCGCCGGCGCACCTGTTCATTGGCTCCCGGGACCCATAGGGTCCAATGTTAACCAATGCACCATTGCGCCGCGGTCTATGACCGCCTACCGCGACGGTGTGCAACGCCAACGCATTTACCCCACAATCCCATTGTCCCAGTTTAGAGGTCAGGCAGCCGCCATTTCAGGGGCCCACATGGCTTCATTTACTACTGCGTCACACATAGCTAGGCCTAAACTCAACACACATACAGGAAGGGTTTTGTGTCTGCTGTAGTCTTGTGTGTAACTGTGGGTACATACCTGGAGGAATAGTGACTGGTTCTTCGCTGTTGTCCTTCATAGGCACCGTCAGCTGGGACATATGAGAAGATGGCGGAATCCTCCGGTGTACCGCCCGCTTGTGGATCTGTTGACAATGGAAGAAAGACATCTCATCGTCACCTACAGGTTTGACTGTGCCACTATCCAGGAACTATGTACCCAGTTGGAGCCAGACCTGATGTCACCGATCCGCCATCCGACTGGAATCCCCCCTGACGTGCAGGTGCTGTCAGTGCTCCATTTCCTTGCAAGTGGGTCATTTCAGACAACAGTGGCCATGGCATCAGGGATGACCCAGCCTATGTTTTCCAACGTCTTGTCCAGAGTGTTGTCTGCCCTGCTGAAACACGTAAGGAGATACATCATATTCCCTCAGGTGGAGGACTTACCTACAGTGAAAGGTGACTTCTATGCCCTTGGACATATCCCCAACGTCATAGGTGCCATTGATGGGACCCATGTAGCTCTGGTCCCCCCCCGCAGGAGTGAAGAGGTGTACAGGAACAGGAAGAGTTATCATTCCATGAATGTCCAGATGGTCTGTTTGGCAGACCAGTACATCTCGCAGGTAAATGCTATGTTCCCTGGCTCTGTGCATGACGCCTACATCCTGCGCAATAGCAGCATCCCTGATATGATGGGTCAACTCCAGAGGCACCGTGTATGGCTATTGGGGGACTCTGGTTACCCCAACCTTTCCTGGCTATTGACCTCAGTGAGGAATCCCAGGACCAGGGCAGAGGAACGGCACAATGATGCCCATGGGCGGACTAGGAGGGTTATCGAACGCACCTTCGGCCTCCTTAAGGCCAGGTTCAGGTGCCTCCATATGACAGGTGGATCCATATTCTACTCACCGAAGAAGGTGTGCAACATCATTGTCGCCTGCTCCATGCTCCATAATTTGGCATTGCGACGCCAGGTGCCTTTTCTGCAAGAGGATGATCCAGATGACGGTGTTGTAGCAGCTGAGGAGCCTGTGGACAGTGATGAGGATGAAGCTGAGGAAGAAGAAAACGACAACAGGGAGTCAGTCATACAGCAATATTTCCAGTGACACACAGGTGAGAACATTTACTGGTTTGACATTACATTAACTTTCACACGTCTACCTCTACCCTGTACCTACATTTCACTCACTATTTGTTAATTGAGTTGTACCCTTCCATTTCATTTTCACAAGTGTGGTAACCTACGTGTCAACTGCTTGCATCCTTCAAGGGCTTGTGATGTGTGACATAGGTATGTTAGCCTTACAATGGGTAACCCATTATGACACTGTGATTGATAATACAAAGTACCAAATCATAGACTGACTCCAGATTTTTTGGTGTTTCAAGGGTGTTCATTTAACTGCTCATAAAATGATGGGGGGTTGTAAAATGGTGATGGGTGATGGTGGAGGAATGTCCTTGGCAGAGTCCAGTCTATTGGTCTCACAGGTGCACTGGCCATCTGGGCTTTGAAAGTGGAGCTGGGGCAGTTCGAATATGGACAGGGTAACAAAGTGGGACAGTGGGGGGACAATCAGGGTGGTCTTTTTTCCTGGCGGGGCTCTTGCCATCTTGCTCTGTCCTGTTCCTGTATCTCAGGGACCGCTTGCGTGGTGGTTGTCCGTCTGCAGGGGGTGGGGTGCTGGTGTGGTGGTCCTGTGGCGGTGCCTCCTGTCCACTAGTGCTGGCGGAGGTGGTGGGCAGTTCATCGTCCTGGCTAGTGTCAGGGGCCCCTTGGAGTGCCACGGTGTCCCTCAAGGTCTTTTGAATGTCCGTCAGCACCCCTACGATGGTGCCCAGGGCAGAGCCGATGGTCCTGAGCTCCTCCCTGAACCCCAAATACTGCTCCTCCTGCAGATGAAGGGTCTCCTGCAACTTGTCCAGGACCGTCGCCATCGTCTCATGGGAGTGGTTGTAGGCTCCCATGACGGAGGAGAGGGCCTCTTGGAGAGTTGGTTCTCTTGGCCTGTCCTCCCTCTGTTGCACAGCATCCCTCCCAGTTCTCCAGAGTTCCTGTGCCTCTGTCCCCTGGATCGTGTGCCCACTACCACTGCCCCCAGGTCCCTGTTGTTGTTGGGGTGGTGGGTTAGCCTGGGTGCCCTGTAGTGGTGGACACACTGCTGATAGACCTGCCCTGGGTAGGGAGGTTTGGGCCCGCAGGGTGGGTGCTGTGCTGGTGTTACCAGAGGGTGGAAGCTCAGTGTTGGGCTGTGGCTGGGCAAGAGGAACCGACTGTCCTGAGGCCCACGATGGTCTGGGCTGGTCATCAAGATCCAGTGGGGCTGTTGTCACTGTGGGCCTCTTCTGGGGGTGGAGTGGTGTTGTCTGGACCCTCTGGTGTGGTGACGGACCTTCGGGTTCCTGCAGGGGTATAAGTACATGATTATTGCATGTGTGTGTTTCATGGTGTGCAATGGGTGGGTGTGCGTTAACCCCAGTGTAGGCATTCCTGTGTGAGGGCTTGTGTGATGATGGTTGGGGGGTTGTTCTGGGTATGTGCAGTGAGCATGCTTTAGTGAAGGGTGACCATGCTTAGTTGTGTCATGCAGGGCTTGGTGTTGGGATGGGTGGTTTGTGTTATGGGTAGATTAGTGAGGATTTGGGGTGATAGGGGAGGGGGTGAGGGTGGGGGTGTGTGATAGCATGCAGGTAGGGTGGGGGATGTGATAGTTAAGATTTGACTTACCAGTGTCCCATCCTCCACCGACTCCTCCGAGGCCCTCAGGATGCAAGATGGTCAAGACTTGCTCCTCCCATGTTGTTAGTTGTGGGGGAGGAGGTGGGGGTCCGCCGCCAGTCCGCTGCACCGCGATGTTGTGCCTGGAGACCGTGGAACGCACCTTCCCCTGTAGGTCGTTCCACCTTTTCCTGATGTCCTCCCTATTTCTTGGGTGCTGTCCCACGGCGTTGACCCTGTCCACTATTCTGCGCCATAACTCCATCTTCCTGGGTATTGATGTGTGCTGTACCTGTGAGCCAAATAGCTATGGCTCTACCCGGATGATTTCCTCCACCATGACCCTGAGCTCCTCCTCGGAGAAGCGGGGGTGTCTTTGGCGTGACATGGGGTGGTGTGTGTGAGTGTGGGGTGGTGTATGTGGTGATGAGTGTGGTGAGTGTAGTGGTATGTTGTGTTTTGTGCGTGGATGTTGTGTGGGTGATCGTGTTGTGTGCCTCTGTGTGATGGGGTTGTCAATAGCTGTGCTCTCTCTCTCGCCTTCTCTCAGAATTTCTGGTTGTAGGGGTTTGTGGGTGATGTGGGTGTGTATTTTATATTGTGTTGGGTGTGTGGGAGTGGTGTGTGTATGTGTATCAGGTGTGTGTATTTGGAATTGTCCAATGTGGCGGTGTTTTGGAGCTGTGTGTGTAATTTGAGCGCGGCGGTGTGTACCGCCAATGGAATACCGCGGTTCAATGACCGCCGCGTGGATTCGTGGTTCGTAATAGCATGGGCGTGTTTCTGTTGGCGTGGAGGTGGAGGATTTGTTTCCGCATGTTTATCGCTGACCTTTGGTGTGGCGGTGTTGTGTGGGTGTCTGAATTTCGGCGGATTCCGTGATGTGTGTCATAATTGCTGTGGCGGTCTACTGCGGCCGCGGCGGTGTATTGGCGGTCTTCTGCACGGCGGTAAGCGCCTTATACCGCCAATGTTGTAATGACCCCCATAATGTGTATTTGCCTACATATGGATATTTACATAAAGGGAAGTATTGACTCTGTGGGATTAAGCCGACATTAGATTGTTGACTTCATTTGAAGAATAGTGAACGTAAAGAAGAATCAAGTTTATGAAACCATGAAATGATGGAAAATAGGACATATTTTAATTGGTCATGTCACAATTGGATTTAAGATCTATTCTTGCTTGCTTATCACATTTGGATGATTTTATACTCATCATGTACTGGATTGTCTTCCTCATATTTTGTAAAGCCATTTAATTCAACAATTACTTTAGCTATTGATTGCCTTTCACTTATAAATTATTAATTGAATTTATAAATAATTTATAAATCATTCATTGATGTCATTTCACTTATAAAAGATGTCACTGTACAATTCAATGAGTACTTTGCCCCTCACCATCTTCTTAACCCATTCAGGATGCTTTTCAAGTATTCCGTGACCAAAACCATGCTGAAAACCTGTCTGTTTGAACTTTTTTTTGTTGCATTTATTATCTTACTCCCCATTGAATTAGTCTTTGTCATGAGATGTTTTCTAATCTACCTTTCCAGTCTTGACCGAGAATGGTTTGAAGTGAAAGCTAGAAGTCCATGCAGTTTTCCTCATTCTGCATACTGGTACACTGTACGTGTGTATGAAATGAATTGTAATATCCAAGTTAACAGCAAAGTTTTAGAACTGACTTTATCATGTTAAAGTGCTGAAATAAAATCCTTCCATTTGTAGACCATTAGACTTCACACAGGGATGTGTAATTGCATTGGCTTTTCACTTGTGTACTAATTTTCACCTGTTGTTGCATGCCACTCCCCCTCACCCCATGTTTTTTGTTTCTGTATTGCCTGGCGGTGTGCTGTCATCCACCATTTTCATTAGCGTCTTACACATGTGTTGTTGAAGCAGCCTGTGGCCTCCTACTTGCTTTGAGCTTCAGAATAGCACTACCTGTTACTAGAACCAGAAAGCATAATGCCATCTGTGCTCTGTTGTTCGGTTACCAGTTAGACTGCTTAATTATCATCACCCCTCTGTTTTCTAGCCGGTGTGAGTGTTCTCATGCCATAACATCTAGACAGAGTGGTGCTGTACCTTGAAAAAGGCCAACATTAAAGGAAGGAATGTGGACATTAGTCCAGCATTTCTCTCTCACTCCCTCCACTGTTTCTCTCTAGGTTCTTACTTCCGGTAATGATTATCCTTTGCACACCAGTATGGGTATTCATGAGCAGCAGGGTATTAAGATAGGTCCATAACTTCAGAACCAAACAGGTTGCCAGGCCTGAAAATGGACACGTCAAAATAATCTTATCAATAGGATGGTACAAGCCTTTTCCAAACTATAGTTAAAGGTTGGATATCAAGATCGAGTCTTTTGTTAAAACAAATCAGTTATTTTTTTAGACTTGTGAGTTCTGCTACGACCTCATAAAGCATTGCAGCTGTTTGTTAGGTGCTCATAATCATAGCATTTATTAGAGGTATGTTTCAATTATTTGGGAACGAACCAGCTCATCCATGAACAACTGACCCAGGACAAGCTTGCTAATTACAGAAGGTCAATTCAGGGTCTCAGGAGTGTCCATGAACAATCATTTTCAAGTTCTGCATAGAATACCATCACTGAGAAAGCAGGAAAAGAGGATATTCAATGAATTGATGGTACAGAGTTGACTTCAGCAACAGTTTCTCAAAATATTGTTCTCTATTAATAGCTTCTCAGGCTGGGCATATGGAGAAAATATCAGTTGATCTCATTAGTCCCCGTTCGTTTCCAAAATGGCTGTACATGGTTGAGAATTCATGATTCACTGGAACAGTGTTTTCCTAATCTGCATTCAAAATGTGTGCAGTCTTGGACCTCTTTTCCTTTACAACCAAATTCAGTAAAGACTGAATGAAATAGTGAATAGACTGAGAATTACAACATTTCTTCCTACTATGCTGAATTCTCCAATGTCTTTAACAAGAAAGAGGCAGACATGTTTCCGTCACAAATGAAATACATTTGCACAATTGACTAATGCTGGGAGAAGCCATTCCTTGTGGCACAATTAACTTTATGACTTTAACAGAAGTCAAAATAATTCAGCAATTTGGACAGGACAACTTAGAGACTTTATTGATCGCTCCACAATCTCGCCGGGAGCTCCTATTTTCTTTGTGAAATAAGCTAAGAAAATTTAAACCACATATTGTTTACAGTGAATTAAATGTCACCACCATTAGAAACTGGTATCACATTTCACTCATATGTATATTCCTTGATCAAGTTAAAACTGCTTGAATTTTTTCCAAAATAGATCTTGGGAGTATGTAATCTGGTACAAATAATAAAGGGAATTAATCTGTAATGGAATTCAATACCCTCTATGCTTATTTTTAGTACCTTCTTATGGAATTTCGTCTATGTAATGCCTGTTCTGCCTTTCAACACATTGTGATCAACCTTTTTCAAGATGTCCTGGATGAGTACATGGTAGTTAGTTTATCTCAATTATATTTTGTTGTTTATTTCAACTTTGGAGGAATTTCAAAGCCACCTGAAGGAAGCATTCATTAAGTCCTGAAACAAATCACATAATGTCAAAGCAGATAAATGTATGTTTGACTTATCAAACAAGTTTTTCTTTGGGATTCAAAATTTCCACCAATGGTATTTCTATGGATCCCACAACGGTACAAGAAATCCTTGAGTGGCCTGCTCAGAGACATTAGAGATTCATCAGTTTTGCCAGTTTTGATCAGCAATGTATTATATACTTTTTGACCATCATGAGACCTGCTGTATAATTGACCATGAAAGGGTAGTTATATCCTAGAGAGATACTAAAACAAAAGAGTTACACCCTGTAGTAAATATGCCTTTTCTGCATAGTTACCTCATATTTCTTTTTACCTTTTTCTGGACCCTATTTTTGTTAGACTTAAAACTCTGTGCACCGTTACCCCTACTAAACTTGAGTAAAGTAATTGTGGTCCCCCTTTACACATGAATAAATTGTCTTACCTTATTTAACTGCCCATAACTCCCTAGTATAAGGTGTAGAGATGTACCTGGTGCTTGTCACATGTGGACTGCAGAACCTATTGCACCATCCACAAATTTGGCCTGGAAAACACAACTTCAGGGCTACCATGTGTAGCCTGATTGTAGCAGCCTATAATTATGCTGTCAGACCTGTTAACATAATCCTTTTTGGCAGGTGGGAACTCCTACTTTTACATATTCAGAAGTCACCCCTCAGTAACCCTTGTTGCCCATAAGGGAGGGTCTTTGATAGTTAAAAGTGCAACATGTGCAATGCTGGCATGTTCCTCAAGAGTGTTCTGTATTCAAAAATAATTCCTCACAACCAAGATTATATTGTGACCTGATGATGGAGCCGCATCAACAAAATATCCATGGAGAACACTTTCCATGTTGGATTTGGCTTACAAAGTGGTTGCACCACTCCAGTTGCTGGCATGTGGGATGCTTTTCTTTTGACACAGATTCTACAGTTCTTTAACCTATGATCTCACCTTACCTCACCAAACCACTTTTCTTATTAATTCCAGCATCAAAACTCTGTCTTGAGTGTCCAGCAGTTGGAGAGTAGTGGAACAATGTAAAGACATTAGAATGTAATAGCTTGCGAGGAATGTACAATGCTTCTCCATGGCACAAGACATCCTTCAGGGTGCTTGGAGGAGGTGTGTGTTCCATCCATTGTACCAGAAATACAAGTTGTCATGAATGTCTAACCATGTCCATGGTATTTCATGAACTAAATGTAGAGAGAGCCAGGATGTAAGGTCTCTTGTCCTTGCTTACAAATACATTCTGGATCCATCTGTTGGAATAGAGCATCAGACTTCTTAGGTTGATTGCCAGGTGTATATGTCATATGACTCAGCCCAACAAGAAAAAGGATAGTGACCACCTAGCGAGATGAGCAGCATCAGCGAGACTACACATCTCATATTAGTCAAATACAGAAGACTTTTCTGGTTGTTCACACAGTGCCACACTGGTATACCCCTTCCAAATTATGTCTCCAGTGGGTAACAACATCTTTGATGGCAAGAATCTATCAAAAATTGTGTAATTCTTCTTAATGTCTGTCAGAATTATTTTATATTAGGCTACAAAGTGCATAAGAAAGCTGATAATTATTTGTGGTACGCCCACTTCAAACAATAAAAACACTAACTTTTCAGGATGAACTTCAACCCCCAAGTTGGTAAATTAACTTGAGCTCATTCCCTAGTAACTATTGCACAGAGCACACATGCTTAACGTCATAAGTGTGCAAAGTAAAGTCATATCACCAAACAATAAAAATCCTAAATTGAATTAGAAAATTGAGTACATTTTAAGCAATAAAATGACTTCAAAAATTCAGTAAGGGGGACCTGAGGTTTTTCTTTTAAAAAATATAAGTAGAAATAGTGCCAAGATGTGTTAAGCTTCAGTGATACTCTATGAACATGGTGGACCAGAACCTAAGCACATTTGAGGCCAACCATAATGGATCCTGACTTCAGCTACCCAAACGGGATGGCCGGTGAGGGATTTTACCTCCTGATTTAGAGTGCAATATGGAAGTCAGAATCTCTCAGTGGGGCAAGGAAGCAGGCTGTATTCAAACAGGGCTCCCAAGGCTGGATGTCTTTTTGCCAAGGCCCTACTGAAACAGATTTGTGCCTGTGGAGAAGCTCCCAGCAGGACAAACCTGCTTCCTCAGCCCAGGTAGGTAATGCCTAGGACAGATTAACTTTGATGGTAGGACCCGCTTCTGATATCTGAAAGTAGAAAAATGTTTTAAGTTTTAAGTCAAAATTTTACAGAGGTCTGTCTCCTTTTTCCTCATCTCTTCTCCTAAGGCTCTCAGACTTCAGGGGAAGCTTTTGGACTTTTAGGACTTGACTCTGTCAAGGCTTTGTTGAGTTCATGGCATGTTCATTTGAAACGGGACCTCTGGTCTTCCAGGAAAAAGTGGTTTGATTGCATGTGTGGCTATATATACACATGCTGTGCATACCCCTGCCATCTAGTGTTGGGTTGGATGTTTACAAGTTGTTTTTCTTCAGAGAAGTCTCTCGAGTGACGAGGCAAAGTTACTCCTCCTCCTCAGTGATAGTGAGCATGGGCATTGTTATCTTTCCGCCATTGGGTTCAGATGTATTCTTTGGTGCTCTGGATTGAGATGGTTTTTTGGGCTTCTTTTGGTCCATTGTTCAATCTTATACCCGTCTGTATTGTTTTCATTTGCGTTTCACTTTCATCCTTTGAAAACAGGAGAAAATCATCACCCATCGATCCAATTTTTGTCTTTCTACATGCTGTTTTTGGGCCTTTTCTTAGCTAATTGAATTCGATCAACCATGTGCTGCCGATGAAGCAGACTCCATTTTGGTTTTGTTCCAGCTGTCACACCAAATACCCGCATATAACCTTCATCTGGTTTGCAACCTGTGTTTGTCTCCAGACCACAATGAGGAGAACTGTGAGACATGTTGATCTTTCTGATCGAAGAAAACACTGCAGGATCCTCAAAAGCGTGTCAAAAGAACTGCAGGGCAAAGAACTTGGGGAGATACCCAACATCTTCGGCCACCATGATTTCGAACAAGAAGAAGAACTGCACAAGGCCTCTGCAGCAGAGGAGGAGGCCTTTTCCATTCAAGACTCTGAATCTGATCTCAAAATAGAGTTTGGTATGCAGTTAGAAGACCTTCCTTTAGGACAGTGCGCAATGACCCCTGTCCCTGTCCAACCCTCCAAGAGACATTTGATTCTGACCAATAATATGGTTTCTGGTCCACCACTGCCAACAGGCAATGGTAGGCACCAAACAATTGCTAAGGATGCCCGCCCTCGTGCATGGCATCAAAAGCCAAACAGAAACTTCCTGCAACCCCATCAGGTTGATCAATATCAGTGCCGATCTGACCAGCTACAGCATCGGCTTCAACCAACTCTGCTTCTGCCATTTCAGCTCCGACCACCTCCCACTTCTCGGCACCAAAACAGAAGCCTAGTATGACACCAAACCCCTCCATTTCAGCACTGAAGCCCATACTAATGACTATGACCAAGCAACTTGATCCAGCACTAAAGAAAATCAACATCCAGCCCTCACCTGGTTGGATTTTGGCAAATGCAGTGCAGGTAATGCCTACTCCATCCAAGCACCAGATTTCTTTAGGGGAGGCCATAGAAGGAGGACCCTGCCACCAGTTCTATTCAGCCACCTTTGCCTTACTTTTCCTCCACCTTCAACACCTCCTCCACCCTCTACCTACTTCACCACCACCCCTCATTCACCACATCACTTTAGTAATATAGGTGACATCACTCCACATGGCTCAAGGACAGGGCCTGTCAATATCTGTCCATGTTAAAAGGCATGCTCTGACATTCAGACAACTTTTTTAAAGATCTGGTGGGAGCAAGTGTGATTAAACCAAGGCTGGATAAAAAGTACAAAACTGCATCTTCTGACACACCTTACATCAAGGGCTAACTATCCAAAGACTCGCTGGTAGTCGCTAATGTCCGCAAAAAAGAAAACTAACAAATCATAGAAGATGCCCCTCCACCAAATAAGGAGTCTAAACTTATTGATGCATCAGGGAAAAGGGTTGCAATACAAGCAGCCAGTCATTGGCACATTGCAAACACCCAAGCATTGTTAGCAAGGCATGACAGGGCCCATTGGGATGAATGGAGGATACCTCCAACATCTCCTTTTTAAGTATAAAGAAAGGGGGTTGTCAAATAGTACAAGAGGTCAAATGTGCTCTAGTGTGTGCAACAACATCTATTTGATCCCCAGGTGGACCAAACATTGGAGAAAATGAAAGTGGACACAGAGGTTTCTAAAGCTATGGGGGCATTACAAACCCCCACTCCTCATGGTCCTTTTCAACGTCCCACATATAAGAACAGCAGTAGGACCACACTGTCAGGTGCCTCTACCTCCTCCTACAAGGAACAAAATCATGCCTCTTCTTCAAGGAGATACTAGAAAGGGACATATTGTCAGAGTCACCAGATCCTCTGGGTCTGCGCACGTTCCCAACACGTCCACCACTGAACAGCTCCAAGACTCTGATAGATAAATCACAGAGACTAAGAGAGTTCAAGAGGGGAAGAGGGGATTAGGAAGGGAAACAGCTGGGAAGGAGACCTGTAGTAAGAAAAAGGTTAGAACACACAAAATGAAAATTATATCTCGTGAAATCAATACTAGACTATGATTCTAAGCATAGTCATTCTGAAAACATGAACAATCTAAGAATTAAGTTTAAAATGACTAAGTTTCAAGATGGCCCAATACCTGTAAGGGAATCAAGATGGATTAAATGAAAACTTTCTTATTCAAGTACTTTCCTTTACATGAGAATCAGAAAAACGTTCTGACAAAATTTTAAACCAGTCACATAAATCCTTTTTTGAGAATGCATACTAGGACCATACAATATTACATCTAGACACTCTGATCTTCTGTGTACTCTTAAAATGTTTCAACACAAATTGCACATATTGTGATTTATATATATATATATATATATATATATATATATATATATATATATATATATATAGTAAACACCATAGAAGGATTGTGCACCATGAATTACACAATATGGATTCAGAAAAAACAAATCACATAACTTGTCAACTGAAATATTACATGATAAATATCTTAGAATAGTGGCATACAATAAACAACATGAATTAAACTCGAGGAGAGAATCGTGCGTCTTGCCGATTCGTAAACCACCATGTAAATGCCAAGAAATAACAGCTCATAATGAATAACAAGATCAAAGTACAATGAAACAGATCACACGTCTTTTGCCGATTTTTAAGCCACCATGTAAATGTCAAGAAATGGTAGCGCGCAATGAACAACAAGGTTAAAACACCATAAAGCGAATCGTGCGTCTTGCCGATTCGTAAACCACCATGTAAATGCCAAGAAATAACAGTTCACAATGAATAACAAGATCAAAGTACAATGAAACAAATCACACGTCTTTTGCCGATTCTTAAGCCACCATGTAAATGTCAAGAAATGGTAGCGTGCAATAATTAACAAGATTAAATTATCATGAAATGAAACGCGCCTCTTGCCGATTCACAAGTCACCCTGCAAATGTCACAAACACTCACACGCATATTTCACACGCGCAAAGTACTCTGTCAAATCATAAAAGAATTAGGCCCAAGAACATGAGAGTTCTCGATAAGGGCATCTGGAGGCCAGCCCAACCACCGTCTTACCGCCCAGAACAAGGATCTCCAAATGAAGAATGAAAGTCTGATGTCTGGAAGATCATATAGGCCACCAGGACAGGAGCTCAGGAAGTAGCTGCTGCTCTGCACCAGGACATCTGAATAGTGAGCACCTGGCGCTGGGCTGGCTCCTTTTTATAGAGTCTTGGCCCAGCCCACAACCACACCCAGGCATGTTGCAGGGAAATTCTCTAGAAGGCCCTGGAAAGGGACCACACCCTAACTCACTCTGAAAGCCTGCAGCAATACATTGCAAATGAACAGCATTTGTAAGCACATTAAAAATAAGTCTTCAGGATTGAACTCTGCAATGCAAAAGGTTAAACAACAACATATCAGCACAATGCATAAATTACGTTGTTTTTAGAGTGCTGGGTTTTTGCATTCTAGTCGCCGATAGAGCGCGCACTGCCCTGGTGTTGTACAGTACACCCCTCTCCCAGACGCGCTCTAGGGCCTGGTTTGCCTGGATTAAGACAATGAAAGCGTCTCACAAGTACTGGAGCATGAACATCAGATGCGGAAACCCATGAGTTACTTTCAGGACCATAACCTTTCCATGAGATTAAGTACTATAGATTACGCCCTCGTAGTTTAGAATCAAACACTTTCTTAACTTCATATTCTTCTTCTCCCTGTACTAGAACAGGAGCTGGATGAGGGTGGACCTTTTGGACTGCCCTTTTCAATAGGGAAGTGTGGAACACTGGATGAATCCATAAGGATCTGGGCAATTGTAGTTTATAGGTTACCGGATTGATTTGCTGAAGGACTGTGTAAGGACCTATAAATTTGGGATTAAACGTGTGCTTTTTCTTGAAGTCTATATGTTTTGTGGAAAGCCACAATTTGTCACCTGGTTGACATTGCGACCCCTCACAATGTTTCTTGTCATAATGCCTTTTGTATTTTTGTTTGGCTTTTTCTAAATGCTGTTGAATCAGTTTCTGGGTTGATGCAAATGCTGAATGGTTTCTGACACAGCTGGAGTAAGAGAACTTTCTTGAGGAATTGTGATGGGAAGGGTGTCAGGATGATAGCCAAATAAACCAAAAAAGGGTGTAACGCAAATAGAAGTGTGGAATGAGTTATTGTAAGCTAACTCAGCTAACCAGAGCATAGATGTCCAAGAATGAAGTGCCTTTTCAGCGTAAGCACGTAGGTATTGTTTCAAAGTCTGATTTAGTCTCTCCATTTGACCATCTGTTTGAGGATGGTGACTAGTAGATAGCGTAGATGTCACTTGGAGTGTTTTACACCATGTCTTCCAGAAATTGGAGGCAAATTGCGACGGAGAGGATAACTTTTGGCAGTCCATGATAACGAACCACTCTGTTCAGTAAAATAGTTGCCAGTTCACTAGAAGTGGGCAATTTTTTACAGGCAATGAAATGGCCATATTTCGTGAGACTATCTACTACCACCAGAATTACTGAATGCTGTTGAACCACTGGCAGACCGTTAATAAAGTCTAAAGAAATGTGCTCCCATGGACGACTTTGGGTTGGAAGTGGATGTAACAACCCTTTTGGTTTTGGATGACTTGTTTTAATGCGAGCACAAACTTTGCAGTTGTTTACCATTGCTTTTACACAAATTCGGCAAAAAACAGCATCCAGCGTAATTGCCGAGGGGTCAAATGTCTGGCGGAACTCATGAATTGAAGATTACGATGATCAGTATATACTGTGACAGTGTATTTGGCACCCAACAAATGATGTCTCCATTCTTTAAAGGCATCACGAATCGCCAGAAGCTCTTTTTCAGCAATTACATAGTTCTGCTCGGCTTCGTTCAACTTCCGAGACATATAAGCTACAGGATGAAGTTGACTAGTGTCTTTATTTTGTTGTGATAAGACGGCTCCTATTGCTACATCTGAAGCATCAGCTTCCACTATGAAAGGTCGATTCGCATCAGGATGATTCAAGACTGGGGCAGTGGAGAAAGCTTTCTTCAAAGTCGTGAAGGCTTGATCATCTTCTTGGGACCATACAAACTTTTCTTTCCTTCTTAGTAGCTTAGTGATTGGAGCCACTGTCAGGGAGAAATGATTTATGAATCTCTGGTAAAAATTTGCAATCCCCAGGAAACATTGTACATCACGAACAGTCTTTGGGATGGGCCAATCAGATACGGCTTTTACTTTCTTTTCTGCCATCACCATACCTTGAGGGGTAAGAATAACCCCTAAAAACTCAACTGTGGTAACATGAAACTCACACTTGGTTAGTTTGCAATATAAATTGTGCTTTCGAAGGGCTGCAAGAATTTTCTTGACATGTTGGACATGTTCGTTTTCATTGTCAGAGTAGATCAAAATGTCATCGATGTAGACTATGGCAAATATGTCAAGGTACTCTTTAAGAACGTCATTCAAGAAAAATTGAAATGCTGCTGGAGCATTACATAGACCAAAAGGCATGACGGTGTATTAAAAAAAGCCATATCTTGTCTTGAATGCTGTTTTCCATTCGTCACCCTCTCGCATTCTGACCAAATGATAAGCACCTCGAAGGTCAAGATTCGTGTAGATTTTTGCTCTCTTTACTTGTTCCAATAATACCGGAATTAGGGGTAAAGGATGTTTATTCTTGATGGTGACTTTGTTTAAACCCCTAAGTTCGAAGTTCTCCATTAGCTTTTGAACAAAAAACAAAGGCGAAGCTGCAGGAGACTTAGGGGGTCATTACAACATTGGCGGTAAAAGGCGCTTACCGCCATGCAGAAGACCGCCAATACACCGCCGCGGCGGCGGCATTCCGCCACAGCTATTATGACACACATCTTGGAATCCGCCTAAATTTAGACACCCACACAACACCGCCACACCAAAAGTCAGTGATAAACTGGTGGAAACAAATCCTCCACCTCCACGCCAACAGAAACACGCCCATGCTATTACGACCCACGAATCCACGTGGCGGTCTTTCAACCGCGGTATTCCATTGGCGGTACACACCGCCGCGCTCAAAATACACACACATCTCCAAAACACCGCCACATTGGACAATTCCAAATACACACACCTGATACACATACACACACCACTCCCACACACCCAATACAATATAAAACACACACCCACATCTCCCACAAACCCCTACGACCAAAAATCTATCACAAAGACGACAGAGAGAGAGAGAGCACAGAATAGACAACCCCACTCCACAGAGGCACACAACACCATCACCCACACAACATCCACGCACAAAACACCACACACCGCTACACTCACCACAACCATCACCACATACACCACCCCACACATCACCCACACCACCCCATGGCACGCCAAAGACACCCCCGCTTCTCCGAGGAGGAGCTCAGGGTCATGGTGGAGGAAATCGTCCGGGTAGAGCCACAGCTATTTGGCTCACAGGTACAGCACACATCAATAGCCAGGAAGATGGAGTTATGGTGCAGAATAGTGGACAGGGTCAACGCCGTGGGACAGCACCCAAGAAATAGGGAGGACATCAGGAAGAGGAGGAACGACCTACGGGGGAAGGTGCGTTCAACGGTCTCCAGGCACAACATCGCGGTACAGCGGACTGGCGGCGGACCCCCATCTCCTCCCCCACAACTAACAACATGGGAGGAGCAAGTCTTGATCATCTTGCATCCTCAGGGCCTCGCAGCAGTCAGTGGAGGATGGGACACTGGTAAGTCAAATCTTAACTTTCATATCCCCCACCCTACCTGCATGCTATCACACACCCCCTCCCTCACCCCCTCCCATATCACTACAACTCCTCACCAATGTACCTATGACACAAACCACCCATCCCAACACCAAGCCCTGCATGACACAACGAAGCATGGACACCTATCACCTAAGCATGCCCACTGCACATACCCAGTACACCCCCCCAACCATCACCACACAAACCCACACACAGGAATGCTTGCACTGGGATACACAAACACCCACCCATTGCACACCATTAGGACACACCATATTACACACATGCAATAATCATGCTCTTATGCCCCTGCAGGAACCCGAAGGACCGTCACCACACCAGAGGGTCCAGGCAACACCACTCCACCCCCAGAAGAGGTCCACAGTGACGAGAGCAGCTCTGCCCTACTGGGTCCTGATGACCAGCCCGGACCATCGTGGGCCTCGGGACAGTCGGTTCCCCTTGCACAGGCACAGCCCAACACCGACCTTCCACCCTCTGGTAACACCAGCACAGCACCCACCCAGCGGGCCCAAACCTCCCTACCCAGGACAGGTCAATCAGCGGTATGTCCACCACTACAGGGCACCCAGGGTAACCCACCACCCCAACAACAACAGGGACTTGGGGGCAGTGGTAGTGGGCACACGGTCCAGGGGACGGAGGCACAGGAACACAGGGGAACTGGGAGGGCTGCTGTGCGACAGGGGGCGGACAGGCCAAGGGAACCCACTCTCCATGAGGCCCTATCCTCCATCATGGGAGCATACCACCACTCCCAGGTGACGATGGTGACGGTCCTGGACAAGTTGCAGGAGACCCTGCGCCTGCAGGACGAACTATATTTGGGGTTCAGGGAGGAGCTCAGGAACATCAGCTTCGCCCTGGGCAGCATCGTAGGGGTGCTGAAGGACATACAGCAGACCTTGAGGGACACCGTGGCACTCCAAGGGGCCCCTGACAGTAGCCAGGATAATGAAATGCCCACCACCTCTGCCGGCGCTAGTGGACAGGACTCCCCGCCACAGGACCAACACACCAGCACCCCACCCCCTGCAGACGGACAACCACCACGCAAGCGGTCCCTGAGAATCAGGAACAGGACAGAGCAAGATGGCAAGACCCCCACCAGGAAATGAGACCACCCTGATTGTCCTCCCACTTTCGCACTTTGTTACCCTGTCCATACTTTAACTGCCCCAGCTCCACTTCCTATGCCCATATGGGCAGTGCACCTGTGAGACTAATAGACTGGACTCTGCCATGGACATTCCTCCACCGTCCCCCATCTTCATTTTACAACCCCATCCCATTTCTGAGCACTTCAATAAACACCCTTGAAACACAAAACAATCTGGAGTCAGTCTGTGATTTAGTAAAAATTTATTATCAATGACAGTGTCATAATGAGTGTACCATTCTAAAGCTAACATATCTATGTCACACATCACAAGCCCTTCAAGGATGCAAGCAGTTGACACATAGGTAACCACACCTGTGAAACCGTAATGGAAGGGTACAACTCAGTTAACAAATAGTCACTTAAATCGAAAAACAGGATAGAGGTAGACGTGTGAAAGTTCATGTAATGCTAAAAATGAAAATGTTCTCACCTGTGTGTCACTGGAAATATTGCTGTATGACTGACTCCCTGTTGTTGTTGTCTTCTTCATCAGCTTCATCCTCATCACTGTCCACAGGCTCCACAGCTGCTACAACACCGGCATCTGGATCATCCTCCTGCAGAAAAGGCACCTGGCGTCGCAAAGCCAAATTATGGAGCCGGCGATGATGATGTCACACACCTTCTTCGGTGAGTAGAATAGGGAACCACCTGTCATATGGAGGCACCTGAACCTGGCCTTCAGGAGGCCGAAGGTGTGTTCGATAACCCTCCTAGTCCGCCCATGGGCATCATTGTACCGTTCCTCTGCCCTGGTCCTGGGATTCCTCACTGGGGTCAATAGCCAGGAAAGGTTGGGGTAACCAGAGTCCCCCAATAGCCATACACGGTGCCTCTGGAGTTGACCCATCATATCAGGGATGCTGCTATTGCGCAGGATGTAGGCCTCATGCACTGAGCCAGGGAACATAGCATTTACCTGCGAGATGTACTGGTCTGCCAAACAGACCATCTGGACATTCATCGAATGATAACTCTTCCTGTTCCTGTACACCTGTTCACTCCTGTGGGGGGGGACCAGAGCTACATGGGTACCATCAGTAGCACCTATGACGTTGGGGATATGTCCAAGGGCATAGAAGTCACCTTTCACTGTAGGCAAATCCTCCACCTCAGGGAAAATGATGTATCTTCTTACGTGTTTCAGCAGGGCAGACAACACTCTGGACAACACGTTGGAAAACATAGGCTGGGACATCCCTGATGCCATGGCCACAGTTGTCTGAAAAGACTCACTTGCAAGGAAATGGAGCACTGACAGCACCTGCACGTCAGGGGGGATTCCAGTCGGATGGCGGATTGGTGACATCAGGTCTGGCTCCAACTGGGTACATAGTTCCTGGATTGTGGCACGGTCAAACCAGTAGGTTGCGATGACATGTTGCTCTTCCATTGTCAACAGGTCCACCAGCGGTCGGTACACCAGAGGATTCCGCCATCTTCTCATATGTTCCAGCAGACGGTGCCTACGAAGGACAACAGCGAAGAACCAGTCATTATTCCTCCAGGTATGTACCCACAGTCACACACAAGACTACACCACTCACAAAACCCTTCCTGTATGTGTGTTGAGTGTAGGCCTAGCTATGTGTGACGCAGTAGTAAATAAAGCCATGTGGGCCCCTGAAATGGCGGCTGCCTGACCTCTAAAGTGGGACAATGTGATTGTGGGGTAACAGCGCTGGCGTTACACACCGTCGCGGTAGGCGGTCGTAGACCGCGGCGCAATGCTGCATTGGTTAACATTGGACCCTATCGGTCCCAGGAGCCAATGAACAGATGCGCTGGCGGTGATGATGCGCACCGCCGCGGACGTCACCACCGCGGACGTTACCGCCATTTTCTACCTGTTCAATCACTAGATACCTGATCTTTGACAGGAGAGGACCTACACTGCAAGTGCTGCTGTGACCTCGGTCTGGAAGCGACGATGGCTGCTGTGTCTGGGGAAAGGGCCCCTGCCTTCATTGCACAGGAGTTGGAGAAACTGGTAGACGGGGTCCTCCCCCAGTACACGCTACTCTACGGTCCTCCAGACCAACAGGTAAGTACACTGGGAGCACGTTGTATGGGCTATGCCTGGGTGAAGAGGGCTGGTTGGAAGAGGGAAGGGGGCAGAGTCCATAGTACATCAATGCATGGGAATGAATGGGCCACATGGCCAGAGTAGAGAGCGGGCCACTCACAACGACGGTGCCGTTGGTATTGACTGTTCCTCTTTCCTTGTGCATGTCATGTAGGTCAGCGTCCACCAGAACAGGGACATATGGCATGCCATCGCAAAGGAGGTCCGGACCCTGGGGGCCCACCAGAGACGGGGCACCCACTGCCGTAAGAGATGGGAGGACATACGGCGCTGCAGCAAGAAGACGGCGGAGGCTCAGCTGGGGATGGCCTCCCAATGTGGGAGGGGTGCCCGTCGCACCATGACCCCCCTGATGTTCCAGATCCTGGCGGTGGCCTACCCGGAGTTGGATGGATGCTTAAGGGAATCACAGCAGACACAAGGGGGTGAGTACAACCTCATTCTGCGGACTTTGTGTGCAGTGGAGGTGTCTGGGTGGGGGAGGTGGGCTGTGGGTGTCCCTAGGCCAGGGCGAGTTAGGTAGGCAAGGCCCCTCCGTAATGTATGCCATGTGGCACTCTACCCCACCTCAGCAGAGGGCCAAGTTGAGGTATAGTTGCCCCTGTGGCATCCATATGTGCCGATGTCCACCATTGCCATATAGGCCATATCCCAGAAATTGCATGTGCAGAGGGCAGGAGGACGGCGTAATGCAGGGGGCATCTGCGTTTGTCTTGTCTGCCAACGGTAGCGGTATACCATGCACTAAAACCCTCTTTCTTCTGTCTCCCCCCCCTTTTTCTGCTCTCCCTTTCCTTTTATACATCAGCATCAACAGGCGGAGGTAGAGTGGCACCGGAGCACGAGAGAGCTGCATCCCACATGGCCATGGAGGGCCACACCATGGACTCTGAATGTACCAGTGGGACGGAGGGCGAGAGGAGCTTCACGTCGGCCACCGGATCACCAAGCAGCGACACAGACTCGTTCGACGATGTGGGCTCCCTTGTGGTGGCGGCACCATCTGTGCACCCCACCTCTACAGGTACAGCCGCCACCTCCCCTACCAGCACCGCCCTCCCAGCAGCCCCTCAGCGTTCGCCCCATGCCCGCTAAACAAGGAGAGTGGGCATCACCTTCGCCCCAGGCACCTCAGGCCCTGCCCCAGTCACCCCTGCTGCCCTCAGTGAGGAGGCCATTGACCTCCTCAGGTCACTCACTGTTGGGCAGTCTACCTTTGTGAATGCCATCCAGGGTGTAGAACGAGAGTTGCAACACAGTAATGCATTCCTGCAATTTTTGGTCTCAGCACTGATGGCAGTAATTGTCCCTGTGTCTAGCCTCCCCCCTCCAACTTCCTCCACCCAGACCCAATCTCCTGTACCCCAGCCCATCCCAAGCACACCTACAGACCAGCATGCACACAGGTCAACACACACAAGTAGCTCAAGCAAACATAGGCACCACACACACCACAAGCACTCACGCAAGCCTCACCCACATCAGACACAACAACATCCACTGCCTCCACTGTGTCCCCCTCCTCCTCTTCTCCCTCCTCCCTCCCAGTGTCGTCTACACACACACCTGCATGCACCACATCTACAGGCACCATGAATCGCACCAGGACACCCAGCACCCCAAGCCGCTCACCTGCACTCACCACCTCAACTGCCATTTACACGTCCCCTGTGTCCTCTCCCAGTGTGTCTGTGACGCCCCCTCCCAAAGTACACACACGCCAGCAATCACTCACCCAACATCCATCCACCTCACGACAGCCTCCAGTACCTGCACCTGCACCCAAAACACCTAAAATGACACCTCCGACAACCACCTCCTCTTCCTCCACTCCCAGACCCCCTCCAGCTACACATCCCAGTGTTCGTCAGAAACTGTCCCTCTGTAAAGTTGACCTTTTTGCCCCACCCCCCCTCCAATTCATCAGTCCCGTCGTAGCGCATCAGAAAAAAAGCCTCCAATACCAGGGGTGCCTGTTCAAGGGTTTTGGAGTGCACCGTCCACCAGGGCAGGCAGTAGGACCCAGAGCCAAGGCACTGGCAGCCCACCCCCTGTAAAGGCTCTAAAATTGGAGAGTGGACGACGGGACCGTGTTAAGACTCCTGGTGGGAAAACAACTGACATGGGTTCCAAGGGGATTGGAGAGTCAGCTGTGACTCCACCAAAGGTGGGGAAGGGCCAGAGGAAGTATCCCTAGGCTGTTGTGAGTGTCATGGCAGAGAAGTGCACCATCATTTCCGTTGGTCGAGACACAACCGCCAGCACCGTCGTTACTGCTGCAGAGCCCACCGCCGGAGTCATTGCCCAGGAGGGCCCAAGTATCGTCACTGGTCAGGAGACCACCGCCAGAGTCACAGCCCAGGAGGGCCCAAGTATCGTCACTGGTCCAGAGACCACCGCCAGAGTCACAGCCCAGGAGGGCCCAAGTATCGTCACTGGTCAGGAGACCACCGCCAGAGTCACAGCGCAGGAGGGCCCAAGTATCGTCACTGGTCCAGAGACCACCGCCAGAGTCACAGCCCAGGAGGGCCCAAGTATCGTCACTGGTCCAGAGGCCACCGCCACCGCCGGAGTAAGTGCCCAGGAGGGCCCCACTATCGTCACTGGTCCAGAGACCACCGCCACCGCCGTAGTGGGTGCCCAGGAGGGCCCCACTATCGTCACTGGTCCAGAGACCACCGCCGGAGTCAGTGGCCTGGAGGGCCCCGGCTTGCACAGCCCCGCTGGGCAATGATGAAACGTCATGCCACACACCAATGTCCAGTGTAGAGAACGTCATGCCACACACCAATGTCCAGTGTAGAGAACGTCATGCCACACACCAATGTCCTTATCAGAACCACCATGTCAAAGCACCGCTGAACAGTCCTGAACCGCCATGTCAAAGCACCGCTGAACAGGGGAAAGACCGCCATGGCAAAGCACCACTGAACAGTCCTGAACCGCCATGTCAAAACACCGCTGAACAGGGCAAAGACCGCCATGGCAAAGCACTGCTGAACAGTCCTGAACCGCCATGTCAAAGCACCGCTGAACAGGGCAAAGACCGCCATTGCAAAGCACCGCTGAACAGTCCTGAACCGCCATGTCAAAGCACCGCTGAACAGGGCAAAGACCGCCATGTCAAAGCACCGCTGAACAGGGCAAAGACCGCCATGGCAAAGCACCGCTGAACAGTCCTGAACTGCCATGTGAAAGCACCGCTGAACAGGGCAAAGACCGCCATGGCAAAGCACCGCTGAACAGGGCAAAGACCGCCATGGCAAAGCACCGCTGAACAGGGCAAAGACCGCCATGTCAAAGCACCGCTGAACAGGGCAATGCACCGGGTAGGAATGAATGGACCGCCACATCAGGCATCCTTATCCCATGTACAGCTGGGACAGTGACAGGACACGACCTTTCACGGGAGACTCATCCAGTCTGGGCACCCGTCCCCCCCAGTACCAGTAGAGACCTGCATCAACTTGAGAGACTGTGTCTTTGTACTCCCCAGGATGGCACAGTGGGCAAACCACCCACTGTAGAGACTTGAAAGACTGTGGCTTTGCACTCCCCAGGATGGCATAAATGGGCATGAAGCCCCCTGTAGAGACTTGAGAGACTGTGGCTTTGCACTCCCCAGGATGGCATAAATGGGCAAGGAGCCCCCTGTAGAGACTTGAGAGACTGTGACTTTGCACTCCCCATGATGGCATAAATGGGCATGGAGCCCCGTCGTGGATCTGGCTTTGCAGTCATCCGGCTGAGGTGCCCCCCCTTCCCTTCCCCCTGAGGTGCCTGTAGTATTTCTATCTGATGCCCCGGCAGTGTTCTCTCCGATTGTGGTCAGGTATCGTTTGTGGGCCTCGCCCATGCATTTTTGGACTGATGGTGCACGGACATTGTTATGTACATATCTGCACTACTTCTCGTATTGTATATAATTATGACTGATTTTCAAATATATATCTGTATATTTTTGTATGACATGTATACTGGCACATTACATTTTCGCTTTGTGTATTCATTCTTCCGGGGGGATTGTGGGTTGTTACTGTGATTTTTGTGAATGCATTGGTGTGTATGTTGTCATATGCGAGGGTGGGGGTGTTTGGTGTGTGTCCCCCTAACTTTTGCCTCCCCCATGTGGTAGGTGCAGTACTCACCGTTGTCTGTGGCGCTTACGTAGCTGTTGGTCGTAGAGGAGCAGAAACACAAGGGCAGGGAGTATTTGTAGTTCCGGCTCCATGGTTTCCTCGTTCCTCGTGGGATATGTTCAGGTGAGTGTTTTCCCATAGCAAAAGCTGTTTCCACCGTGTTTTTATCCACAGTGAATCTGCCCCGGAAAAGGTGGCGGATTGGCGGGTTGTAATACTGTGGGTGGTACATTGTCTTCCGCCTGTCTGTTGGCGGTGACCGCCGCGCTGCTTGTCTGTACCGCCGTGGCGGGCGAAGTGTTAAAGTGGCTGTCTTTGTTGGCGGTTTCCGCCAAGGTCATTATTCCCTTTTTTTGTCCACCGGCCTGTTTGCGGTATTTCCGCTGCTTTAACACCGTCCACCAGGGTTGTAATGACCACCTTAGAGGGGTGAATGAAGCCATTCTCCAAACATTGATCTAGGTAAATGTTGATTTTCATGTTCTGACAGGGCATATACACGACAGTTGGGAATTATCGCACCTGGAGCTAGATCATTTTGACAGTCATAAAACCTATGAGGAGGTAGAGTCTCTGCTCCTTTCTCATCAAATACATCTTTGTAAGATGAATATTGTTTGGGCAGCTGAATTTCTTTCTCCGCGGCAGTAGCTATGTGAGAGTTACAAACTTTTGGTACTTGAATCTTTTGGAGACATTGTTCGTTACATAGCGCAGATGAGAACACGATTTTTCGTTCTGCCCAATTGATCTCTGAATTGTGATGAGTTAACCATGGCAAGTCGAGGATAATCCCATATTGGGGAGCATGGATCACGTCAAGAATGATTTTCTCTTTATGTTTCTTTCTTTGATTCTTATCTTCACAAATCATCGACAAGGGGATAGTCTGAAGAGTTACTGGACCTCCAGTCAAGAGTTTTCCATCGACTGTCTGGATGATTTCTGGGATCTTCTTTTCAATACATGGGATCCCCCATGCACAAACCAATTGAACATCAACAAAGTTCCCAGTAGCCCCAGAATCGACTAGAGCCTTTTTGAAATAGAGCTTTTTCTTGACCTGAACTCTTATTTCCAGTTTAAGATGTCTAGATTGTGAAGGGTCCACAGTGACACCCAAGAGCAAACCTTCTCTGCATCTTGGGTGTTTTAGTTTTCCAACTCGACTGGTGCATTGGCTGCAACCTTCTGAACTGGGCCTTGCTTGTTCTTTGGTTTGATTGGACAATCTTTGGCAAAATGATCCTTCCGCCCACAATAAAGACATTGTCCATTTTTTCTACGTAGGTCCTTTTCATCTTTGGTCAAAGGTCTTCTGATGGTTCCGATATCCATCGTTTCCGGCGTTCTCTCTTTCGGAGTTCTTGAGTCTCTGTTATCATGAACACGCCATGAATATTTTTCAATCTTATTGCGCGTTCCTTTACGTTCTGCTAAACGATGATCAAGCCTCAAGACAAGGTTTATTAATTCATGACAGTCTGTAGGTTGTGGGTCGATTTGCGCTAAGATATCTTTTAGTTCCTCTTTGAGTCCTTTGTAAAACAAGACCGCTTGTTTTTCTTCAGGCCAGGATGTCTCGGCAACCAGCCGGTTAAAGTTGGTTAAATACGACACTAGGTCTTGATTCCTTTGGCATAAATCTAATAATTCACGATCTGCTGACTGTGTTACAGTTCTACGATCAAAAACTCTCTCAAACTCACGAACAAAATTTCTCTAGTTGTACAACAAGGGACTATTTTTACGCACAAGAGGAATTGGCCGAGTAGCTGCATCCCCCGCCAAATATGATAGCAAGAAAGCTACTTTGGACTGGGCATCTGGGAAAGTATGTGGTCTGCAGGTGAGGTGTAGTCCCACTTGAACCAGGAAAGATTGCGCTTTCAAAGGGTCACCTGAGAAACGTTCTGGGGGAGCTAAAGGAATTGCAGAAGGAACATTTAGGGAAATGTTTGTCGGATTACTTCCAGAAGCCTGAGAAGAAGTACCTGGCCAGGACACACCTGTGGGACTTTGTTCCTTCTTCTCTACCTTTTCTTGCAACTGACTCACTCTCTCAGCTAAGCTAGTTGTCAATTCTTTGGATGATACCACCTCTGCCTGGAGCTGGGTGATAGCCTTGACTAACTCGTCCAGCGTGGCCATGCTGAGAACATACACAAACCAGGAGGATAAATATTTGTGGGCTCACTATTCTGTCAGAGTCACCAGATCCTCGGGGTCTGCGCACGTTCCCAACACGTCCACCACTGAACAGCTCCAAGACTCTGATATATTAATCACAGAGGCTAAGAGAGTTCAAGAGGGGAAGAGGGGATTAGGAAGGGAAACAGCTGGGAGGGAGAGGTTAGAACACACAATATGAAAATTATATCTCCTGAAATCAATACTAGACTATGATTCTAAGCATAGTCATTCTGAAAACATGAACAATCGAAGAATTAAGTTTAAAATTACAAAGTTTCAAGATACCTGTAAGGAGTCAAGATGGATTAAATGAAAACTTTCTTATTCAAGTACTTTCCTTTACATGAGAATCAGAAAAACGTTCTGATTAAATTTTAAACCAGTCATATAAATCCTTTTTTGAGAATGCATACTAGGACCATACAATATTGCATCTAGACACTCTGATCTTCTGTGTACTCCTAAATTGTTTCAACACACATTGCGCATATTGTAGATTTTTATATATATATATATATATATATATATATATATATATATACATAGTAAACACCATAAAAAGGATTGTGCACCACGAATAACACAATATGGATTCAGGAAAAACAAATCACATAACTTGTCAACTCGAATATTACATGATAAATATCTTAGAAAAGTGGCATACTATAAACAACATGAATTAAAGTCGAGGAGAGAATCGTGCGTCTTGCCGCTTCGAAAACCACGATGTAATGCAAAGAAATAACAGCTCACAATGAATAACAAGATCAAAGTACAATGAAAAGAATCGCGCGTCTTTTGCCAATTCTTAAGCCACCATGTAAATGTCAAGAAATGGTAGCGCACAATGAACAACAAAGTTAAAACACCATAAAACAAATTGCGCGTCTTGCCGATTCTTAAGCCACCATGTAAATGTCAAGAAATGGTAGCGCAATGACAAGATTAAATTATCATGAAACGAATCGCGCGTCTTGCCGATTCGCAAGTCACCCTGCAAATGTCACAAACACTCACGCGCATATTTCACACATGCAAAGTACTCTGTCAAATCATAAAAGAATTAGGCCCAAGAACATGAGAGTTCTCGATAACGGCGTCGGGAGGCCAGCCCACCACCGTCACACCGCCCAGAACAAGGATCTCCAAATGAAGAATGAAAGTCAGATGTCTGGAAGATCATATAGGCCACCGAGACAGGAGCTCAGGAAGTAGCTGCTGCTCTGCACCAGGACCTCTGAATAGTGAGCACCTGGAGCTGGACTGCCTCCTTTTTATAGAGTCTTGGCCCAGCCCACAACCACACCCAGGCATGTTGCAGGGAAAGTCTCTAGAAGGCCCTGGAAAGGGACCACACCCTAACACAGTCTGAAAGCCTGCAGCAATACATTGCAAATGAACAGCATTTGTAAGCACATTAAAAATAAGTCTTCAGGATTGAACTCTGCAATGCAAAAGGTTAAACAACAACATATCAGAACAATGCATAAATTACGTTGTTTTGAGAGTGCTGGGTTTTTGCATTCTAGTTGCCAATAGAGCGTGCACTGCCCTGGTGTTGACACATATGAAAGGAATAGTTCCAGGGTCATGGAAAGGGTGCTTTCCTTCACACTTCACCATCCACGTCAAAACACTGACGCTTTCCTCATTTCCCCATATCACTTAGCACCTGTCGGGGGAAGACTACAACAGTATTATCACAAATAGAAATCAAATACAACAGATTAGTTGGTATTGGATCCTGTCCAACATGGTTATTGTCTGGAGCTCATCAAAACACCTCCAAACATCCCACCTCACAGACACAGTTTCTCTAAAGAATACGTAACCTTGCTCAAACAGGAACAAATACAAGCTCTTTTGTTCAACGGGGCCTTGGAATCTGTCCCTCCTTAACAGCAAGGCTCTGAGAGTATTCTCAATACTTCCTCATTCCCCAAAAAGACGGTTTACTGTGGCCTATATTAGACCTCAAGCCATTAAAACATTACATCCTATCACATGATTTACATATGGTGACACTACAGGATGTGATTCCTCTAATACAATAATTTGACTTTATATCTGCCCTAGACTTAAAGGACGCTTACTTTCACATTCCAATATTCCAGCGCATCGCATAATACCTCAGATTTGTGACAGCAAAGACAGATTAGCAGTTCAAGGTGCTTCCATTTGGAGTCACTACAGCTCCCTGTGTTTTCACTAAACATCTATCAGTAGATGCAGCACATCTAGGCAGACATAGTATTCACGTCTCTCCATATCTGGACGACTTGCTTATCAAAGCCGGTATAAATCAATTGTGTCTGCAACATACTCAATCCACTCTACAACTTCTTCATCAGCTAGGGTTTTCAATCAACATACAAAAGTATCACATTCAACCTTCACAGATTCAGCCTTATTTAGAGGCTATTCTCAATACTCAGCTGGGACTAGCCTATCTTAAATCACTCAGGATTCACAACATCACAACCTTAATTCAACAACTTCATTCCAATCAACACATAACAGTCAGAACAATCCAGAGACTTTTGGGCATGATTGCATCTTGTATTGCATTAGTGCCACATGCAAAACTATTTATGCGACCACTGCAAGACTGTCTGGCAAGTCCATGGTCACAGTCACAGGATTAGTTACAAGATCTAGTGTTGGTAGACAGCCGTACACATAATGCTCTGCAGTGGTGTCACACATAAAACCTATCAAAAGGACTGCCAATTCTAGATCTAGTTCGCCAGATCATTCTAACAGCGGACACGTCACTCACAGGATGGGGAGCACAATTACAGAATCCCACAGTTCAGGGTATTTGGGATACCAAACATCAGACCCCTTGCCTCAACAACCTGGAACTGCAGGCAGTTCACCTAGCACTGAAAGCTTTTCTAATTCACTTAAAAGGCAAATGTGTCTTAGTACACATGGACAACACAACAGCCATGTTTTTGTTCAGAAACAGGTGGGATACACTCTCTACAATGATAACGCCTATCTCGGTTGATTTGGCAGTGGGTAATATGTCAAAACATTCACCTGTTAGCAGAAGACCTCACAGGGATGTACAACAACTTTTCTGACCTCAGCAGGTTGCGACAACAAGTCCATGAGTGGCAAATCCACCCCTAGTCCTCCTCCCGTACTTTTACAAGTGGGGGTTTCCACAGATTAACATGTTCACAACTGCAGACAATGCAGAATGCCCAAACTTGGCCTCCAGGCTCCCACATCCCCTATGCAAGGGCAATGCTCTATGAATGAACTAGTCAGGGATATTTGCCTCTGCTTTTCCACCTCTCCCACTTCTTCTGTATATGGTTCGGAAGCTCAGGCAAACCTCTCTTATCCCCATTCTAATAGCTCCCCTTTAGGCTCATCGACCATGGGTCACCCACCATACTACTTGAACGTTTGGTGGTGCCTCACAAGAAGCTTCCCCCCAACCTGGATCTTTTCACTCAGAACCATGGGGAAGTCAGACAGCCAAATCCAAAAGAACTCAACCTTTCAATTTGGCTCCTGAGGACATAGAGTTTGGTTACCTCACTCTCCCACCAGAATGTATGACCATTGTCAAATAGGCCTGTGAACCCACATCAAAGGTGTGTTATGCTGCTAAGTGGAAAAGATTTGTTTTCTATTCCCATAGTAAACAAATCGATCAGTTTCATGCAACTGTTCAAAATATTGTTTGTTGTCTACTTCATTTGCAGATCTCTTGTCTAGCATACACTTTGCTAGGAAATAAAGTTCCTGAGTCTACCATAAAGTTATTTCTGCAAGGAAAGAATATTATGTTACACCATGAGATTACATGGTATGGCACAGCAGGGCTATGATAGTATAAGATATAGGTCTATGTATGTACCTATATACAAAGCAGCTGGATGATGTTCGGTGATTGGGGAATCAATAGGTCATTGGAGAACACACAGAGGTTAGAGAACATGGAAAGGCTGGATGTGATATGAAAGGGAGAAGGGAAAAGGGGCAAGGAGAAAACAAGCAAGGCCGAGATGCAGTGCGTCGAGGGGACTGAGAGTCTGCAGAGAAAAGATGAGCCATGTGTAGGATTAGGGTACAGAAAGGGGTTGGGTACTCTTCATCTGTCCTGAAAGCAGCAGTTACGCAGAAATGAAGTGCTGCTTAAAGAGTAGGATTTTGAGCCTCTTTCCAAAGTATAGTAGGGACGATGCCTCGTGGATCTTCTCTTGTATGGGTTTGCTTAAACTTGTAATGTATGACTGAAGGCCAGGTATCTTTCTGTCCAGCACCTTTGGAATTCAATCCGGCAATATACAGTTTTATATGTTGAATTTCCCAAAGAATATCTATGAGAGAGGATTTCTGGGATGCCTGCAGAATGTGCTACAGGCATTCAGATGTGTGGCAGTATGTTTTTTCACTGAAGTACTGCCTTCCCTGTTTTTTTTTTTTTTTTTTTAAGTAATGGAACATTCTGAACAATTGAATAACTTTCTCAGTTGAGGTGTACTGATGCTTTTCTTACCTCACACCTATGAAAGACTTTGTTTATGATGTGAAGAGAAACACAATCTCAAGTTTTCTTACCAATTCTATAATATTTTATTCAACCTTTATTACATGTGGTTCTAGTTGTTTCTCACCTTATTGACTTATTTGAGAGGTACTATTATAGTTTGACCGGATATTTTTCTATACAACTGCGCTGTGCAACAAAGGTTCAGTTATTCGTCAGATAATTAGGTTAATTATTGACTATATCATTTTGTTCCGCTTAGCAGTAATTTTTTATGGATTTATTTTATGTGGAAATTAAAACAATTTGACATGGTTCATGACATAATTTCAGCACTCTGTTGTATACGTATGCTTTCAGGCCTGAAGGCCAGGTATCTTACTGTCCAGCACCTTTGGTATTCAATCCGGCAATATACAGTTGTATATGTTGGATTTCCCAAAGAGTATCAATGAGAGAGGATTTCTGGGATGCATGCAGAACGTGCTACAGGCATTCAGATGTGTGGCAGTATATTTTTTCACTGAAGTACTGCCTTCCCTGTTTTTTTAAAAGTAATGGAATATTCTGAACAATTGAATAACTTTCTCAGTTGAGTTGTACTGGTGCTTTTCTTACCTCACACCTATGAAAGACTTTGTTTATGATGTAAAGAGAAACAAAATCTCAATTTTCCTTATCAATTCTATAATATTTTATTCAACCTTTATTACATATGGTCCTTATTGACTTATTTGAGAGGTACTATTTTAGTTTGACCGGATATTTTTCTATACAATTGCGCTGTGCAACAAAGGTCCAGGTATTTCTCAGATAATTAGGCTAATTATTGACTATATCATTTTGTTCAGCTTAGCAGTAATTTTGTATGGATTTATTTTATGTGGAAATTAAAACAATTTAACATGGATCTGGTTCATGACATTGGGGGTCATTGCAACCAACAGGCTGGCGGTGCAATCTTGGATATTTTGACTGCGGTGGATGCGCTGCGGTCGCACCGCCGGGGCCGGCGGTTTCCCGCCACATTTGCCCCGGTGGTGATAATCCGCCTGGGCAGCGCTGCCCAGGGGATTACGAGTCCCCGACCAGTTTGAACTGCCAGGAAAAGGCTGGCAGTACGGGGAGTCACGGGGCCCCTGGGGTCCCCTGCACTGCCCATGCCACTGGCATGGGCAGTGCAGGGGCCCCTTGACAGGGCCCCATGCAGCTTTTCACTGTCTGCTATGCAGACAGTGAAAAGCGCGACGGGTGCAACTGCACCCGTCGCACAGCCGCAACACCACCGGCTCCATTTGAAGCCGGCTCCTGCGTTGCGTCCGAGATCCCTGCCGGCCCAGCAGGGATCTCATAATGACCGCGGCTGGAGTGCGGCCGCACCGGGTGTCAGATCTTGGCAGGCGGCTGTAGCTGTCCGCCAAGGTCATAATGAGGGCCATAATTTCAGCACTTTGTTGTATACGTATGCTTTCAGGACCCTGGGTTAAGTTAGATGAGGTTTATTCCAGGTAAAATTGAAAAGTTCTTTAAATACATTTTTACAGAGCTGTCACTAAAATCCATTGTTTCTTGCACTTTATATATCCTACTGCTGGCATTACATGTGAACTTAATCAAATAGACGTATTTATTTGTTTCTGCATTTATTTTGCTTATTATTTTACTTCCTACATTTCAGAAAATAGTAGTAGTAATAGTGAACTGTGTGCTTAGGACCTGTTAACAATTATTTTTCATAGTGGAGGATTTTAAAGGTCCTTTAAGCAGCGGCATATTTTGCAATGAATGTTACAGTATCTGCTGAATTATATGATCTGTAGTATTTCATTATGTGCATAGACAGTTTCTTTAAAAAATAAATCCCGGTGGCCAAGAGCATCAAGATGGTGGTTGCACTTTAAGAGTGCTCCGGGCCCCTCCGTCATCCGATCTCATCATTGCAGGAAATGGGACCCACTAACACCACCCACTGCAGCACGGCGGTCCTGGGAGCCAGCTGCCACAATCTTGGTGTCTGGCAGCAGTTGGGTGGCCGGGAAGAGCTCTGAGGCCCACCCCACGCCCAATCACAAAATGGTGGTGCCCTGAGAGAGATGTCCTTCCATCAGCTGTGACACTGAGACTGATGCCTGCCGCGACGTGAAACTAAAAGATGCCCAGAGCCCCTGGTTGTGAGCTAAAACCCATGGCCAAGCTCATGGCCCCAAGAGAAGATGCCTGACCTGACTCTGCCCACCTCCCCGTGTGGACTGGTGGCGTTGCGGGGGCCCGTGTTGCTTAGGCACGCAAGGTGAGTCCTCTGAGGGTCTTCCTTGATTCTGAGGTGACTCCTGACAGGGGTTGCAGCGGTCGCACCTCTAACTGCAACTGGGGCATTCAGCCCCACCCCTGTATGCACAGTGACTGGACCAGACCGGAAGTAGAACCCTGATCCCAACCATTAAAGTCTCAGCTTTAAGCCCCATAATAACATGCCGGGTGTCTGAGCACGCCTGGCCCTGTGACCCAAATGGAGGGCAAGCTACTGCCTGGCCCACACTGCCCAGTTTGTGCTGCTGTGTTGGAGCCCTCCAGTATGCCCCATGATGTCGTAAAAACCACCTACATAGGATCGTACTGAGGCCTTCCCCATGTACGTTATCTGTGCCAGCAGCAATGGGAGATGCTTCCCGCGTCATGAAGGGCCCTGGCCTGCAATGGTGTAGTTGCTAAGGCCTGCCTGATTGTCTTGAGTCTGTCTGGGCCCCTGAAATCCCCAGTGATTACTCTTCACCGTAGGAAGAACAACACCATTTCTATGAGCCATATCCGGGAATTTGGTCTTTAAGAACCATTATAATCTGTATCTATTTGAGGGAGGATTCCTTGTCTGCTCCAAGTCCCTGGTACCATCCCTCTCTGGCACACCCTGAGGCCACTGAAAACACTGTTCCGCAGGGACACATTTCCTTGCCTACAACACTGCTCAGACAGAAGGGACAATATGCTGACCTACTCAGATGAATCTCTGATCTATGGCCTATAGGCACCTTGTGTGGACCAGCGTTTTGGTCCTGTGGGGCTGGCTAATGGACCAGAGGATCAATAATTCGACTGGGAACTTAACCTCTTGTCATGATCATCAGTGGCTTGCAGCGTTACCCAGATACTGCCAGACCTAGCACACCACACCGGCCAATCTGCTTGGACCTCACGTACAAATTCCTGAATCCAGAGATGTGAATCTCATTTACTTCATCGGTTCTCCATACACCTTAGGACCTTATGTCCTTCAAGTTGTCAGCCTGAGATCCTGTCTAGATTGGGAATCGACCCCTGGGGCTGGCTGCACGGGCTCCTGTGTCACCACAGTTACCAGGCCAGACTCTCTTCAATACTCTCGGACACCTACTGACCTCCCGGCAGCTATGAGTAAGGATAAATCCAGCCATCCAAAGACCACACAGACTTGCATGTATCAATATGCTCCAAATCTTGACCCAGTTGAAGATCCAACCCCTGACAAACCTTCTGCCCCTAAGGGTGATTTGGCCACCATACTTCAAGCCATCCATACATCCCAAGCTTCTGTTGAAAACAAAATAGGAGAAGTAGAGGTCGCTATGGCTCTCATTCAGCAGGACCGATCAAATGCCACATCTAGGATCACTGAGGCAGAGTCCTGTCTCTCCACGGTGAACAACGATGTTACTGCACACAAGACACAAGTTACCAAGCTACTGTCGCACACAGCTGAGCACCACCACCGCTTGGAAGATACAGAAAACGGTTCTCAGCTGAATAATCTGTGTTTTGTGAGGATGCCTGAAGGAGTGGAACCACCATAGAAACTTGGATCAAATCCTGGGTGCCGGTGGACCGCCTCTCCCCATGGTTCACTGTTGAGCGGGCACACCACGCTCTGACACCCAAGCCACCTGTAGTTCCCCCTTCCTCCCATAGGCCCATACTTGCACATATCCTCAATTTTAAAGATAGAGATGCAGTACCGCCAGAGGCCCGTTCTCACCCAATCATGTCATATCAGGAGAACAAAGTGCTCATTTTTCCAAATTACATGAAAGAGGTTCAAGTCAAGGCATTGCTCTTATGCAGCATCAAGCAGAAACTCAGTTCACTCAATCTCCCTTACAGACTGCTGTTTCCAGTCCGACTTAGAGTGGTCTTTGCTAATAAAAATCATAATTTTGTCACGCCGAAGGCAGCTTGGACTTGGCTCACTGAGGAACGACCGCTCCATTCAATGACTAGTTCCTCAACCTCCGCCTTGAGATGTGGGGATCCCCCAGGCAAGATCCCAAACCAAAGAGACAACGTACTCGATCACGCAAGAGGCACAGTGATGGGGGAGTGGACTCTTCATCGCATGCATCAGGGGACCGAAGCCAACTTGACCCACACCCTTCTTCCTCTGCTGCTCCTGGATCCTTGGACGCCACCCTGGGAGATCTTCACGTATTACCCGACATGCAGCCGGCTGACCCAATGGAGGACACTGACCTCTCTCAAAGCCCGACGCTTTAAAAAGTTTGCATCTCTCATCAATGACAAACATAGCCAATGACCTCCTACTATAGTGATACCATGGGTCCCGAATCCTGCTACTATGATTTAGAGGGTTCCACCGCTCCATTCCCAAGTTCAAGCTGAGTTATAATTTTATTTGTATGTTAGGGGTGGCAGATGCTTCGGGGGTAATTGGGGCTACCTGAAATTGTACTGTTGTGTTGTTGTTTCCTTTCTCTAGGTTGTAGGTACAGCTCCACAAGATATGCCACTCACTCACACCCTGCTTCCACACTTACTATGCCACTCACTAAACATGTTACCAGTCCTCCTACCTGCTACAGGACAATAAGGCGTGCAGTTTGTTCACCCTTTTCTACACTTGCTACCACACACCTTTATGGCCTTTACTTACCTTAACCTAGACCCCATGCAGATACTCTCCTGTAATGTCAGTGGGCTCCTGGATAGAGTGAACCGCACAGAGGCCCTAAAACATTCCTTGTTTCCTCCCGATAGCCCTGCTACAGGAGATGGGGAATCAGTGCACCTTTTTAGCAAGACAGGGATTTGACAGAGTTTTTAATGCAGGATTTAGACAGGGTACCCAGGGAGTAGCAATTCTCCTTTGGCACTCCTTTCCACTAGTGGCGATGAAGGATTATCAGAGATCCTCAAGGCTGCTTCCTGGCCCTCACAAGGGCTATGTGAGGGCGCACAGTTAATCTGATCTCTACTTATGTGCCCTTGATAGCCCTGGACATCCTCCTCAACAAACTTTCTTCCACACTGATAGACTCTCTGGAGGGAATGACAGTGATTGGGGGTGACTTTAATGCAGTCCTGGCTCCTGAACGGGACACCTGACGGGGCACTAACTGCCTTTCGGACTGGGCCTCGGGGTTTGATCTTTGTGATGTACAATATACCCATACTTCTGCGGCCCATCATAATCACTCCTACATAGACCTTATATTTATGGTGGCTCCAGACTGCCATGCTGTTACTCACGCCCAAATCCTTTCGACGCGGCATATCGGATCATGTCTGCCTCCTTTTTCACATCAGATCACCTACAGATGCTCTGCACCCTATGTGGCGGCATAGTGCCTGGTTTCTTTAGGATGAAGCCTATCGATGAGCACCGGGCAAAGAATCACAAACCTACTTTCAGCTCAATGATGGCTTAGTCCAGTTGGTCAGTGCAATATGGGTTTGGGGCAAAGCCACGATTAGAGGATACGCAAAGAGTTACCTCAGGAGCAAGGAACATGCACAATCCCAGCATCTCTCCCAGCTGGAGGCCCAAGCCCTTCGTCTTGAGACCGAGACGATGTTTCCTGATGACTCAGGCTCATACATGAGGAAAAACATCACATGTCACTTGAAACAGCAAGACATATGTGGAGAGCCTCAACAGCCAGAATCTATGGCTGGGGAGACAAAAATATTAAACTCCTTTACTGGCTTGCCTCCCATCCATTAGCGAACCAAGTTATACCCTAGGTAAGCCGCGCCCAAGGATACACTCAAAACACCTGCAGAGGTATAGTCCGGACATTCGTGGACTACTACTGTTGCTTCTATACTGCGACCCCACTGACTGAACATGAACTAGAGACTCCTCTCCTAGAAGAGGTGCCTCTCCCGAGACTCTCCCAGGCTGAATCCCAACTATTAGTTCAATTGTTCTAGATAGAGGAGGTTGACACAGTTGTATTGACTGTGACATCTGGAAAGACACCAGGGCCTGACGAGTTCCCTGCAGAATGCTACTCCATATTTAGGGATTTACTGACACCCAACTCTATGCCTTATACCAAGAGGCTGCCAGGAACGGTGCCTTCCCCTCCAAGGTAGACACTGCCACGATTACAGTCATTCCAAAAACACTTCCCCCATCAACCTTCTGCGCTGACTTTTCTACGATTTCACTCATTAATACTTAGGTGGAGATCTACACTACGGTTCTGGCCACCCGCCTAAGACGCAATTAAAACACTCATCCATCTGGACCAGGGCAGCTTTATGGCTCATAGAAGCATGAGACATGGCTCCGATGACTCCATGTGGCTCTAGACCACCTCCTAACACCCAACCTAGCCTGACTGCTGATAAGATCTTGAAAAGATCTTTGACACAGTGGGCTGGGGATATTTAGAGCTAATGCTGTTAAGAGCAAGCTTCAGGGCACATTTTTGCTGACTTGTCCAGGTGCTGTATTGTAACCCTACAGGAGTCCAGGTCAATGCAGTCCTATCAGATGCATTCCCGTTTAGACGAGGGACGTGACCAGGCTTCCCAGCCTCTCCTTCTTTTTGCCCTGGCAATGAAACCATTAGCCTGACTTATCAGATGAGACGCACAGGTGCGGGGCTGGCACTGGGATTACGCTCAAGATCACATTGCGCTCTATGTGGACAACATGTTATTTTCTGACCCATGACAAAAGACTCCTGCTGTCTCCAGATCCTCCCCCTTTTTGGCAAAGCATTGAGTTTACGGGTAAACCCAGCCAAATGGGTTTTGGTACCGCTGAACAAGTCCAGTGATTGTGTAGCATGGCAATCTGAAATTCCTATTTGTTGTCTGAGTTTCTGAAACCTAGGGATCTGGGTTGCCCTCCTTTCAGAGCTCACCAGGTCCCTGGGAAGGCAAAGGCAGCCCTCCTCCATTGCAAAACTCTCCCGTTGAATGTGATGGGAAGCATAGCCCTATCTAAAATGATGCTACTTCTAAGTTTCTCATATGTCTTTCAGAATCTTCCAGCCCATTTGCCACACCACTAGTTCCTGACCCTGGCTAGACTAACCACTTCCTTTCTGTGGAGCAACTCTAGGCCTCAATTGGCTCTGGCCGATTGCCAACATGGGGGACTGTGGGCAACAAAACTATACTTCAGTTATCTAGTGGCACAGCTCCTGGTGATCAATAACTGAGGCCTGGACGTACCCAACTTAACAGTTGGAACAGATATCTCTCAGGGGTTTTACCACATTATGGCAGTGCTTTTTGGCTCCCCGATACCCATCACCCTACCTGAAGTGACTCGGGCAGTTTTTCTGGATTGGCAAGCTCCTCTCTGACAAACACACTGGGAGGCAAAACCCACACTCCAGACCCCACTGTGGCATGGCACTTCATTGAGGGTGGTGGCTATACTGGAGGGTTCCAGAAATGGGACTTTATTGGCATTACACATTTAGAGGATATTTGGTCTGGGTCCCATGTATGCTCCATTCAGAAACTTCGAGAAACCTACTCCCTGCGACCCACACAGTTCTACAAATACCAACAACTCCGACATGCACTCACCATTTATGTTACAACTGAAGAACCCATACCAGAGTTCAGCCCAGTAGAGGCTAAAATTCTGATGGGTGCATTGGGGAAGAGAGGAATATCGCATATCTACCGCACCCTCATTATCAATGCCTCTCCCACCCTGGACCAACTTAGGAGACATTGGGAATGTTGGTTGGGTCTGCTGAGGCGATGCTCTAATGGCCACACAGGTCCTAACCATTTCATCCAGATTGAGACTAGTACAAATTTACTGTCTACACTGCACTTACCTTCCTCCCATCAGGCTACGCCATGCAGGGCTTCTCCCCAGCTCTAACTGCCCTTGATGCTCAGAATCCTGAGCTGACTTTTACCATACAGTATGGCCCTTTTACTATAAGCCATAACTACTGGGCAGAAATAGTGAGGAAGCAAAAGTAGGTCCTGCGGTGGGAGGCCCCAGACACCCAACTGATCCTTCTACTTTGGGTGTTCGAGTGTTCTGGGGGCTCCTGTGCAGATAAGCCAAATGTGATATTGCACTGAAATGGAAAAGCCCCAGTCCCCCACTCTGGCACAATGGTGCAGTGCCCTAGATTGGTGTGCGACTCAGGAGAAGCCTGTATATGAAGCAAGAGGCTGTTTGTCGAAGCATAAATAAGTAAGGGGTAAATGGTTGGGCCAGGTGGAGTGAAACAAGTGACATGGGGAGGCTCATGCTTCCCGAGTACCAGACATTATAAAGTGACATCATGAACCTACAATATGCATCATATGGGTATCACGAAAGATGACTGGAATGTACTTTTCTGTACTTGTTGTGAAGTCTTGTACCACTGTTACGTTACTAATAAGCTCAGTAAAGTTGATTATAAAAAAAAAAAGTAATCTCCTTGAGATAATTCAAAATGTACACAATTAAATCAATAAAGTAATATATACCAGGTAAATGCCTTTATTCATGTTTCATTGGACAACTAAGAAATACTGTTTATAGTGGGAGTGAAGGTGGACTTCAATAAATGTCTCTTAAATAATGGATTTGTCTGATGTTCAATTGTAATCGGATCAAATGTTTTAATTGCTTAAAAATAATGAATATTTTAAAAATTAATATTTTTTGTCCACCTAGAAGTCTCAGGTTGTCCCTGCTGTGACTGATGGTGTGTTTTTCCTGAAGAACCCTGAAGATATTTTGTCTGATCTGGAGTCCAACCCCGTTCCCTTTATAATTGGAGTCAACAACCATGAGCTAGGATGGATTATACCCATTGTAAGACTAATTACTCATTTCCAACATCACATGTTGTATATTAATTGAACACCAAGTTATTTTTTTGTGTCCAAACCCACTATTTTCTGGCATATAGAAAATCTGTAATTTATTGCTGGCCTATCAAATAACTGCCAGTGTTTGCAGTGTCTAAGTACCGTTTGTACTACCCTTTGACAAATGTAAACCTAATCTGGGTGTTGTGCCACAGGGCTTTCTGGCTGTTTTTTGTCTATTATTAAGTGATGAAGCATTACTAAATGGAGGGAAGACAATCAATGTCAGAAATAAATTAGGGGAAAAGGATGTGGTGCAACAGCCAGAGCTGCCAAATTTAGAACTCGGGAACCAGGTTCAAGTCTCTGCATCAGGCCAACATCACTTAATCTCCATGTGCCTAGAAAAAAAGTGAATGTGTCCCTGTGTCAAGTAACTGGTAGTTATGTAAAGAGCTCCAATACATTTGGTAGCTGCAGAATCAATGAGGAGGAGAGTCTGTAGCTATCTGGCTCTCCATGCTCTTCCTTTTTAATAACCAGTACAGTGTGCAACTCAATCAAGGAGTGGGAAGCAGTCAAGTCCTGGAAATCAACTTGAATGCTGGGAGAAAAAGTCCTATCCAAAGTAAGGGTTTTGTTTTAGAAGAGCATTCAGTGTGCCCTCAGGTCTCAATGATGTCCTCAGTTTTATTAATTTATTCTTCTTTTCATATATTATTTAAGTCATCAATTGTAAATATGCCTCTACATTATAGACCCTTAGCTCCACTGTCTCAGGACCTTAATTCTTAAAGTAGCTGGTTATAATCTTTACCCAGCTAGCTTCAGAATTATATGCTGGCTTCTCCAAAGGCTGTCTGAAATCGACAAACTCACTACCAAACAGAGCAAAGAAGGATATTTAAAATCATTTGCTCTTTTTCTGCTTCACCATATTTTGCTTACTCAGTTATATTTTCTTGCCAGCCTCTCTTTAATAATTTGCATATGACTATGTAAGTTTAATATGTAAATTCCCAAGAAATCCATGTTTGTTTATTCCTATATAAATAATCTAAATCCAAGCCGCAATTTATGTCTTAGAATCACGTTACATTTGCAGAATCTTTAACAAGCCACTTACCAGATTGCTTATGCTTCTTAATTATTGTCATTGTTGATAGTTCAAATAAATAAAACCTCCAGCAGAGCAACACATTTCTTGATAGAATTTCACCAGTAAACTAAAAAGTTACCTCTAAACTGAACCTGGTTTCTTTCTTTCTCTACACTTGTTACCCTCTTCGAAGCACCCCTTGTTTCTTCCAAATCCCATTTCTAGCTTCCAAGTGGAAAATTATTACTACCCTCTAAAGGGGAGACAAAGAGCAAAATCCCATAAATCTGTGGGAAAGTAACTCAGTTGGTCCATTTGACCTACTAAGGCTATTTCTAAAAAACATTTACAAAACTGCCCCTTTTATAAATTCCTTTCAGGGATTGGATTATCAGAGATCCTAGCACTAACCCCCCCCCCCCCATATAATAAATAGTCTTTAGGTATTTCAAAAAAATTACCTGAACATCTCATGCCAACTGAGAACGTTAGTTGTATGCCAAGACTCCTGAAAGATCAGTCTGGATTTAAATATGTGTATATGTATTTCATCAACTATAGGGCTCTTAGTAGATATACAAACACCCAACAAAATGACAGTGTGAGAGCCTTCATTCAATACACCACCTTTACACTCATAATGTTTCATATGAAAATTGCACTGCGGTGAGAAAGTTTCTGGAAGTGGCCTGGTGATCTACCCACTGGTTATCTCATTGTGGGAAAGGTGGGAGTCCCATGTGGTGGAATAACATGATTTTTGTTTTTTGTCTGGTGACAATGCGGCAGACTCCTGTTCACTGGATGCTGGGACTCAATGCACATGAATTGACCTACTAGGTTAAGGAAGGGTGGTCACAGCTAGCATTATGGATAACCCCAGGTTTTGGGACTATTCATTAAAAAATATATATATTTTAAAATCTTAGTGCAACAAATGTAACATAATGGGCTATTTGTTACGCACATTATTTGGGTAAGCCTTGAAATACTTTGGCAAAAGAGTATATTTATTATTATTATTATTATTATTATTATTATTATTATTATTATTATTATTATTATTATTATTATTGTTATTGTTATTATTATTATTGTTATTGTTTTTATAATATTTCTCTCATTGCTCCCCACAGGCAATGAATATATCTCAAACTACTTTGAAAGAAGGATTAAACAGAGAAACTGTCAAATCACTCCTCCAGATGTCTGCTCCACTACTGGTAAGAATCTTGTTTAATATACGTCACTGTGTTTCTTACATTAAGATGACTCAATCCGAGGTTTTCAAACATTGCAAAACAGTTTGGAGCTCATTAAGGGTGGCCAGGTATAATAGATGCCATATATTTATTGCATATTCTAAGTTTTTGGAGAATAGCATGTAGGTTTTGGTGTTCACTGCACCAAAAACCACATGTGATGTTGTTAATTTCAGACACTACCTTTGGCAGGCAGAAGCAGCAGATGTCAGAACTGTTTAAGTGAATAGAGGCAGAGACCGTGCGACCTCACATGACCATGGGGAGTGCCGAGGCGGCAGTCAGGATCCACAGCAGCTAGTTGGGCAGACAGCCTGTACTGCCTGCATTGCAGCAGGAATACTCACCGGTGCCCCTGAGCACAACGGCCTGCATTGTTCTGCAGGTGTTTTCACGCAGCAGTCAGTAGCAGTGAATGGCAGCACAGACGTGCTTCTGTCAGGCTTTTCCCTCTGTGGCATTTTCTGCTCCACTGACAGCACTCAACCCTCGTCCACCCCCTCCCCCAGCCCAGTTTCACCCTGCCTCGCTTGTGAATCCGCTGGGAGCAAAGGTTGCCAGTGAGTCTTTAGGGGGTGGACCTTTAGCTGTGAGGAAGGGTGTTGGGAAGGTGTCATGGGGTAAATGAGAAAGGCAGGTGGGCCCAGAGTTACTGTTAGGCAGCTCCATCGCTTTAATTTCTTTCATCGCTCAGGCCATGGATTGTATTTTTATAGCCCCGGAAATTCTTCAGATGTTAAGGAATAGGTTTCTGCATAGCCATTAACTAATAATTAACAAAGAAAATAAGCAAGCAAAGTGAAGTTGAAGTTGAGGAAATAAAGGAATTGAGCTGACGTGAATCAAACTTAGCAGATTTACAAAACGTGTTATGGTGGAGGGAGGCCACGTAGAACTCCATTCATGCTCCGTGGTTGATTCTGTGCCAGGGGATGGCAAGGTGAACGGCAAGAGGCACAACAAGATGGCCAATCCCCAGAGGGACGCGCATCAGAGCTGAAGTTGGGTCTGCATAGGATGGAAAAGCGCCATGTGATTTCGTGCGGGACAAGGATTTTTCATGGAATTTTTGTGGTCCTTACTGGTTGATGAGCTCCGGGAGCACTCTGTTGCAAGAAGGAAAGAGAGGAAGCTGGAGCTGTGGTAACTTTGTTGTCGCTGCTTTTGTACAAGCTTGGGTCTGCCCAGAGACATGTAGCTTTTATGGGGGCTTAGAGCTCTGCGGTATTATTTGTATTCACGCTTATAGAGGCTTTGAATCCTGATGAACTTGGAGGGCAACTTGGAGGTGAAAGAGCAGGAGCAAGTGGGGCACAGAATCAATATAGGAATCCGCAGAGTAAATTTTTTTTTTAGTCCCAAGGAACAAATAATAAGTTGGACTAGGAGATGCAACTTGGTACAAACAATGTGGCGAAAGCAGGATAAAACCTGTTGTAATCACTGAACAAGTGAACAGAAGTCTATTAAAAGGCCCTGTAGGGGCAACAAGCAAGTTATAAGCTGCAACTAGCTAGCTATCACTATGCTGGGATGATACAATTAGTTAACGACAATAGATATTAACTGGATTGAAGCAAAGTAAAAAAAGGTTGAAGCAGCCTGTGGTGGAGACTTTAGATCCAGTCGCAGGTGGAGGGGATCGAGAAGTGCGGGAGAAGCGGTCTATGTGCCATAGGTGCAGATTGTGTCCCTCTCGTGAAACCTCTGCCATTCCCAAGCTCACTCTGAAGCAGAGGGAGTAAGTAATCAATTGAAAATTAAATGGATTTCCAGATTTCGTATCAATGACAATGCACGCATCAAACAAGACTTTTAAAGAGCTGGCGTTACCCTGCAGCAAGCCAAGGGTCTGAGGCTTGATAATTTAAGGATGTATTGCAGGTAATTTCAGAAAAGAGGCTGGTACGGGCAAGACCTCAACAGGACATGTTGATAGTGAGTCAGCAGCGTCTGGATTCTTCTCATTCTACCATGCCGGACCTGTCTCCGGTTCAGTCTGCCTGCAGATAGGAGGAAGGGGCACTTTCCACAAAAGTAATTTCAGGTCGCAGGGGAATGCAGCAGAGGTCTTTCCTAGTTCTCTGCCCCACAATCTACAGTATTCCAAAGACAAACTGACATACCCCTTGTTTACGATGGAAAATCCAAAAGCATTATTAAGAGAGACTGTAGTCGCAGCCCAAACACTAGGTCTAGGGGAACATCAGAGTGAAAATCTGACAGATATCTCCAAGAATCCTGGTACCCCAATTTCTACCCCAACCCCTCAGCTGTTGTGGCGCGGCCACTCACCTGAAAACCAGGCTGTCTGCAGGGCGATGACTGTTCTTCCAACCTGAGGCACCTCTCGGTGCTGCTGACTGCACCCAGAGCCCCGACAGGTGGCCCAAAGGGGAAGGGAGTTTTGGAAAAAGATAGAAAGAAACACTGCACTCATTTTCACCAGGTCTATCCGGGTGCCATTCTTTGGCTTATGAAGGACTGTCAGTGGAGCCCCTGGAAGTTGCCTTTCTGTGATGAATGACAGTATTGGTGAAGCTAATTGCAATTAAGAGACTGTTTCACAACATTCAAGAACGCACACGCTGGTCTCATTAAACAGCATTCAGAAGGGCATGCATTGATCTCATTAAATCTGTCTAGTCTTGTTATCTCAGCACATTTACCTGGTAATATCAGCAATTTGGCCCTTTCTCTTTACTCAAAGATTAATATATGCAAAAGGTATCAAAATCTGAATGTCTCTAAACAAATTAGAAAGTTCTGCAAGTCTCGTTCATGGATCTGCGCTTTCACATTAGGTTTTCTATGGCAAAACTACAACATAAAACAAGTTCAATACCAAAAGCAAGTAAACCTACACATAAAGTATTCCTAGCACTGAACTGCTTAATCACTATTAGTACAAAACATAAACAAGTGGAGGATAGTGAAGTTCCGTCTCAGTTACAAATTGAAAGTTGACAAGGCCCGCGCTAAATCTGTTATTCAATCCTCATCAATCATAAACCATGTTTGTGTCCTTAGAAGAGTTTCAAGAAGGCTATAGTGCAATCAGTCTCAGTTTTCACCCCAAAAAACAAAGTGACTATAATATTCAACACAAACAGATTCCAGGCAGCATATTTCACTTAGCTGACCGAAATGTGTTTGTTCCATACAATCTCTGCTGAGGCTCTTTGCTTCCAGCCGAGTCAAGAGGGCAGCAGTGGGGCCTGGAGGGGATTCCAGAGTGCAGAGGGCTTTCCTTGCCAGACAGGAAGAAAACCAAGCAGAGTCATGTGCACAGCAAGTGTATTTATAGCCAGCATGACTCATGTTTTTGGAAACACAAGGCAGCTGTTCCCTGGAGACCTTGAGGGTGTGGTGGTTGCCTGGCAACCAATAAACAAGTGACCCTGACACATTTAGATGTAGGAAGACTTGACAGTCACATGTGTTCAACAAGCATTGGTGAAAACAACTATATAGTGCAACAAGCATTGGTAACAACAAGTACATATCAGGCATTGGCAATATCAATCCTGAAATACAGACAGTACAATGACGTTACAAGAAACCCAGTGGTGCTACATGCACATGATTAAAACAATGCCCCTGAGGATGTTGACAAATTAGGCAGAGTTGTTGCTCCTGAAATCAGCCAGAAAATGGAAATATGAACTTGATGGGAGCCTCTTTGATGACAGAAGTAAATATTCAGCTTCAAGAGGGAGCAGCACCATAAGCTCCGTCAGTACATTCCTCAGCAGTGCCATCAATTGAAGTGAATTTGAATCAGATCTTAAAGGAGCTTCGGGAATTTAAACTTGGCACAGGAGGAGGCTCTTAGAAAAACCAATGAGCAACTGGGACAAATCCATTCTAACATTTAACAACTCCTTTCTCATATCTCTCAGGTCGAACAAAGAGTTGGAGACTTGGAGGACTTGAGTAATGATCACGATACTGCCAATCTGGTATGTAGAAATGCATTTTTTGAGTCGGAATCGACTCGCAAAATGCATTTCTGAGTCGCAAATAGGAAGGGGTGTTCCCTTCCTATTTGCGAGTCACACTGGTATGCAATTCCATTTGCGACCGAAGCGGTCGCAAATGGACTCGCAGTTACCATCCACTTGAAGTGGATGGTAACCCAGTCGCAAATGGGAAGGGGTCCCCATGGGACCCCTTCCCCTTTGTGTCTTGCCTAAAAAATAATTTTTCAGAGAAGGCAGTGGTCCAACGGGCCACTACCTGCCCTGAAAAATACCGAAACAAAAGGTTTCGGTTTATTTTTCAAAGTGCAGCTCGTTTTCCTTTAAGGAAAACGGGTTGCACTTTGGAAAAAAAAACTGCTTTATTTAAAAGCAGTCACGGACATGGAGGTCTGCTGTTCCCAGCAGGCCTCCATGTCCGTGAGTGCCCTGAATCGCTATGGGGTCGCAAATTGCGACCCACCTCATTAATATTAATGAGGTGGGTCTTTGCAACCCCATAGCGACTCGCAGAAGGTGTCTGAGACACCTTTCTGCATCCCAAATTGCGACTTGCAATTTGCGAGTCGCAGGGACTCGCAAATTGCAAGTCGCAATTTGGGAAGTTGCTACATCTGGCTCTAGTTACCTTTTTGGGTTTTCCACTCTTTGGATCTGTCTAATCATTATTATGTTAATTTTGTTATTCATTTGGAGGACTGCATTATCCAGGATCTCAACATTTTGCGGTTGGCTCAGAAATTGGTCAATCTGGGGTTTTATGATTAGATGAAAAAACACAAAGGAATGAGGTCTCAGTGACAATTTATTGTTAATCTGGATAATTTTTTTCCTATCCCATGTTTTGCTTTAGCTGTTTAAAGTCCTTAACAAACAAAAAACAATATTTTGATGCATTTTCATACTGGCATATGCTTTCACTTGCATTAACAAATGTTCCTCTTTTTCTGTGCTGTAGAGTGTATTTTTGAGGTGGAGAAATCCTTTCCCATGAACATTCAGCAAATCTGATGGGATTTGGGTTTAGGTCACAAACCATTTACAAACGTACTTAGCTTTCTATTGAAATTCCAAGGAGGTACATATAATAGGTTTAAAATATGGAGAAGGCTTGTAAAACCATAAATGTGCATTGCCATCCTCATGGCCACCATGTGCAACACCACTGTAAATGGTCATGGTTTCACAAATAACCTTAGGCAACTATCTACAGATAAATCAGACTTACTTGCATAGTTTTCACAATGTTAATATGTGGGTGCTTGTAACTGGATTTATGAATATGTTCTGCATTAGCTCCTGTAGGTTCCACTTTCTAAGCTTCCTATTTGATCTTAGTTGCACAAATTGAATTGGGAATTAAGCTTGAAACAATGCAAGAGGTAGTGTAACATTCATGCATGTGATATATAGAACTAAGATAAATGATGGCAACACATCTTTCTAAAATCATTCACCTTAATAAAGAGCCTTAACTGTTATATTTCCCCAGGATTTCAGCAACCTTAACTGCTAATGCAGAGACAGGTGCCAATATTTTGAGGGTTTTATCCTGTCTTGAGAGGTTTAAGACAGCTAATCCTGAGGCTGATATTTCTTGTTCAAAGCAGTCTTGTGATTATGTTAAGCTATGGAATAAGATTAGTAAATCAGGACTGTGGTCATTGAATAGCCCCAACATATTTTAACACATTTTATAGCTTATTGATACGAACATCTACCTGAAACTCTGTTAAAATACTTGTAAAAACTGGTGATATTCTGTTTGTTGATACCATTTTGCCAAATATTACATTATGATTTGCTTAAATATTAAATTAGTAGATACATTGGTAACCTATTTCATCTGCATACAACAAATGAGGGATTCAAGTGGATGTGAAAGTGAAATTAAAGCTTACAAAAACTAAGTTATTCTGTGTTTATTACTCCAAAGAGAAGTACTTTTTCTTCAGACTCATCAACTGTCTTAACCATAAAGTGTCTCTTTGTTCCCATCTCTATAGGGCTCAATGTCAGAATTTATTCATTTTATAGTTGATGAATATCTGGGTGACACAGAAGATCCCATCTTAATCAGAGATTCTTACTTTGAAATGGTTGCAGATATAATGTTTGTTTTTCCATCTGTAAAAACAGCCAGGTATCACAGAGGTAAGTCTGCAGCAAGTCACAAAGTAATCATCTAGAACTCACAAAACAATCTATGCTACTGTTGCATCCTAATAAACACATTTTACTATCTCAGGTGTGTCTGCCATCTTACTTTGCAAAACCCATGTCATACACTACCTTTGATAGTACTAGGCGTATGTAAAATTAAACAAGTAGTAGTCAATATTGTATACTCTACAGCCAGTTCAGAATAGGGTGAATATTTAAAGTCTGGCATACATTGCAGTTGCTGCTTTATGAGAAATTGTGGCAGCATTTCCTGAAGCCCCCAAAACCGGGGTCAGTTTTCAGGACTTGCATAATAAATCACCTCATACACTGTGAGAGGTCATCTCTCATATGGGGGACTCTTATGTTTCTTTAAGGAATCACCATGATTTCAGTGGCAGAGCTAGACAGGAAGGCTGCCAGTTGGAGACATTATGGGCAAACATCATGGAAGCAGTCTCAGACATCAGTGCCTTTAGTAAAATGAATTTAGAGGGACCACCCTTAATTAGGTGGCACCTCTGTAATAATTCCTCTTGCACCAGGACCAGTAAAGTTATCTTCCTGCATGCTAAATGAGGATTTGATGACCCAATGCTGGGTAGACTAGATGCCCATAATTTCAGGTGAATTTCTTGTTATACCATCCTAATTTAAATAACTACTTTATGCGTTGATTTCCCCTTTGACTTCCAACATTCTGACCGAGGCAGGAAATTAACTACCCAAGTGCCAGGAAGGATGCCAAATTTAGAGAAGCCTACCATTATTTCAGATATAAACCACTTCGCTCATGCAACACAGTGGGTACCTCCTTGGTAGTTATAGAATGTAGTGGCTGTTTTCCTATGCCACAGTAGCACATTTTGAAATGCTGTCATCTATGTTACTTCTGAAGACAGCCTCATAATGGGGTTCCATCTCAACTTCTCCTGTAGCAAATTCCCCCAACCCCCAAGAAGGACCTCTCCCAATCCTGAGACAGTCATATGTTTTTCTGACCCAGATCAACATGGATCCACTGACAGTGTCATACAATAAGGATGATGGTCAGAGGTACTGCCTTTAAATGGTCAGATACACTGAGGCTATTACCATTATAATTAACTTTATCAAAAGGCTGCCCACTGTGGTAGAGCCAATGTTTGCTCTTCCATTAGAGACACAACTTTTCTCATACTCTAAACAAGGTGAAGGGATTGCAGAGATGGGTGGACCGCTTACATTTTGGGCAGATGTCCCATTTCTGCTTTACCCTAAATTAATCCTTTCTCTCTTACTGAAGCATGTGTTAGGTATTCTCTTGGTGGGATATGGCAAGCACAGAAAGTTCCAGGTCTTCTTCCACTATGAAAATGATAAACCTACTGAGTAAGGTGCCCAAAGTCCAGCCTGGATGAAATGGTTCTGGCGTGTTTGCCCAAAAGAGAGATTCCACTGGGCTCCCCAGACACATAGCAAAACATAGTCGGACAGCAGAGTAGCAGTGGCAACCCTGTGTGCAGATTCCATTCAGAGGTTGAGGTTTTGCAGAGAGCAATCATGCACAGTCTTTAAGACATGGAGCCCCTAGCAACTTAAAGTAGACTTCCATCTCAAGAGGAAACTCTCTGAGATGTTTTTTGTCTACTAGGGGGTGGGAAAGCATATGAGAGCAGTTTAGGAAACCTGAACAAGGACAACACACTTCCATAGCAGGCTGAATGAGAAGGTAGGAGGTTGCAAACCTCCACTGCTGGCCATGGAGCTGCTCCTATTTTATCCTTCTGCCCTGTTATTTGGCTTGTGAGAGTACAGAAGAGATCAACCGTAGCAGCCTCTACCACTAGTGTCCTCCTATAATTGGCACATGGCTACTTTAGCAGCTTCTATCACAAGAATGAATGGTGGGGCAAGGCCAATAACTACATAAGGAGGGCTGGCAAAGTATTCAATGCTGCTCTTACCTCAGTGGCCACCTGCCACATGTCCCTTTGAATCAAAATATTAAGCAAATCATATTTACACATATTTCTGACCATCACCTACATAATTTAGGTCAACCTGCCCAGGAAGGCCTAGGTCTTGTCCTTTAGGGAAGTATGATACTGGAATGAAATTGTAAGAATATTGCCTGCCATAAATTGTATTTCCTAAATATTAGATGCAGTGATATTGCCCAGTTGAAGACAATAGAAAATTTACACCTAGTGGGAGAATATATTCATAATCTTATTTAGAACATTATATTTACTTCAGACAATATTTCTGGATACAATATTCTGATATTCAACCTTGAGGAAAGTTTGAACACAACTGCCCTTAGGTTTATTGCAGACTCTCCATCATGTCGGGCTGGAAGGTGGCATATACATGGGTTGTTTGACCCCTGGTATTTGCTCCTTCTGCACATGGAGTGGTGACAAAAACAAACCTCTTGCCCATGACCAATTTTCTGACCGTAAGGTGCAAAAGGTTCTGGTTCACGGGTTGTGACTATTGGCTGAGAACATGGCACAAGGGCAGAGCTGTCCTTTGTACTCTCTCTAGAAGTACACTTGGACATGGAAAGATAGGGCATGGAGCTGGACCATCATATAGGCAGTCCTACAGAGTTCTGTCATGTACTGACCTCTAAACATCCCTGCTTCCCCTCCAAGCCCCACCACCACTTCCAAGTTTAAGTCTTCCCAAGTAGCACTTTAGCAGTACTCTGTAAGCAGGAAAGATGAGCTGGCCATTCAAACCATGCTACTGCTTTACTCACAGTTTATGCAGCCAACAGGTGCACATGGGGTTGTGACAGGAAAGGGACACACATGTATTTTGATTTTTTTCCATTAACAAACAAAGCATTAGCTTTGCTTGGGTTTTAAAAATGTATCAGTTTGTAAAAATAAACAAAAAAAAGAAGTGCCTTTCAGCTCTAAGACTATGTGGGCTCTCCAATCAGTTGAGGCATGAACAAGAAAGGGTTTCACTTGGGAGAGGAACAAAACAGAGATTTTCTAAATAAGCCTCAATTGATGAAAATGTGCAACAATCGTAGCATTTATGTGTAGACCAAGGGCCAAATCCTTGTCTAGCCAAAATCCTAAACTTTTTATCTGGCTTTGGAGGTGGTCCCTGCAACAACGGCTTCCAAGTAGATGTCCAAGGCAGTTAGAGCCTAACAGAAGCACGTTATTTTAGAACTATTTACCCTTAAAAAAGTTATGGTTGAGCCAGAGCAAGATGGTAGAGAGGCTGCTGCACCCTTTCTTGGTTCTTTGAGGAGGGTTTATCAAGCCTCAGTATAAGATGCGTATCATAAGGAAAAGTTACTAAGATTTCAAAATGTTTACTAAGGGTACTCATGAAGCCTGATACACGTGTTAAATAATGATTATAGTGAGGAAACCTGAGAAACCTGCAAAGAATTAGAAATTAATTGAAAAGATAAGGAGGAGGACAAAGGATCTGCTTTCTATGACAGAGAAAAGTAGTGAGGCAGGCTCTGCCAGTTTCTTATAAAGCCAACTTTTTGATTCCCTTGACTAAGATAGACTCGTCGACTGTAATAAATGCTGCAGCAGGCTAAGGTAAATGAGGCAGGCGGGTCTAACCCAAAATTGATAAATGGGGATCATAGTTTCACTGTGAATATGCCCCATAAAGTATTTGCTCTGAAGGGCCTGCTAAGCAGTGCCAGAAGCTCTAAACTCTCTGGCCTTACCATTGCCATGCCCTAGACTGAGGAAACTCTGCTTGAAGGCACATATGTGGGTGTTCAGTTATTTTCTCTTTTAGAATGGCATGAACAGGCCCTGGGCCTCAACAAGGCCCATCTCTCCGCACTTTACCTTTATTGGCATGAAAATTACCTGCAAGAGTATGCATGCCTGGCACTACTCGGAGCTGCAAACCACTGAGTGAAAAATGCTTCTTCAAGCTGCAGAGGCTAGTGCAACAGGCAGAGGAATATCAGCCACACTTAAATATCCAGCTTATGTAGGTTTCCTTTAAGCAGAATCATCCACATCATGAAGCCCAAACATAATATGCATAGACTCCTTTAGAATGCCTACAGCTAACCAGCACAGTAAAGCAAATGCGCTACCTATCAACATGTATCATAATTTGAAAGGACACATTGAAAAATACACATGGCTAGAACAAGATCACAGAGGTTTATGTTGTTTAAGTCTGTTTTTTCAAATTAATCTGGTTTTCAGAAACATTTTTGTGAAATTAGATCTCTCAACAACTCATTTAGCACATTTGTAGCTAAAGATGCTACTTAATTATGTCAGCATTTCTTCTTCCATCTGAGAATTAACCAACAGTTGGTTGGTAGGATCAAGGAAAGCTCTAGCCGTGATAGACTTGATACTCATTGCAAATATTTTACACTTGATATTTGTTATCCCATAAAAAAAGATTATTAGCTTGCTCATTAAACAGAAGCAGACTGGCGTATAGGAGTACCAGGGCCATAGCAGTACTCTATTTCCTGCTGATTTTTCAGAGGCAATTATTTGCTTGAAAATCTCCCAATTTTTCTTTCCCTCAAATCTCTTTTGCTATTTAATCAAAATTGTACTTCCTGTAAGATGCATTCCATTCGTATTTTGGCAAACTATAATATTCAATTCTGTCAAAAAATATACATAATTTTGTATGTGCTTTTTTCTGTTTATTAGATACCGGCCTTCCAGTCTACTTCTACGAGTTCCAGCATCGACCCAGCCAATATCGTGATTCAAGACCAGATTTTGTAAAATGCGATCACGGAGATGAACTTGGTTTTGTTTTTGGGGGTCCCTTCTTGGATCATGATGTCATTTTTTCGGGTAAACACAATTTAATTTCATACCTAAACTCTTAGCTGATAGGGATTGCCATGAATAGTTAAATGTTCAACTTGGTGACTGACATTCATTTCACTGTCTCTTGGGACTTACGCTACTTTTAACATTTAACACAATGTAACTTTTATTAGAGGACCAGACAGCACCTACAAGATTTTGAAAAATAGGCAAATCTATGATTAAAGTACAGTAAAAAGACATAAAATACCATCTCATAAAGGAGCGTGTGTGCAGTCAAATTATTCAGATATTCGGAGATGATAATTCCTTTGCACCCAGCATCAAAGAAGAGATCATAATTTATTTAGGAAAGGCCAGCATTGGAGACAGATTATAAGACTAGCATTCATAAAATATACAGTTACAAACAAACTAGCAACTGTAGAGGGTATAACATAGTCATTGGAAGCCAATAGGTCGCATACATCTAAGTTGAGCAGTTGGGTCCTTAAAAACAACCATCCAAGGGAGCCCAAAGAAAAATATATCTAGGATAAACAAGCCCAACTATGCAGGTGATCTTGTCCTTGGAAAATATATCCTGCACCTTAGTCTGCTAGACCTGATTGAGGGACTTCTTTATATTGGTAAGTGAGAGACAAGCAGCAGGTAAGCAATCAATAATCAGGTCAACCCACCTAAAGAGGAACCCTGATCTGGGGGTGATAATTCTGTTGTCTGTGAGCATATACTGCAGCTCAGATTCAAATGGGCCTCAGAGTACTAGACCTTTATTGTGTGACACATTCTGCCTTACAGAGCTTGAACACCATCAGTCTGATGGCCTTGACATATATACGACAATACATCTGTTAATTTTCAGGAAAGCTATGTTTTGCTAGGTCACAGCCTGTATTTGGTCATTAATGTGTCTCTGCTAAGAGCAGGACTCAAATCGGGTTGTTTGTGATCACTTCCATCAACTGCTCTTAGTCCAACCTACCTGTATTTGTTGCTTTACTATGATGAGAGCATGATTCATTTACCCATGACTTCAGTCAAAGAAGTGCTCTCTAATCCTCTCAATGGTCTTAAGTCACAACACAGGGTCGTTCAAGAGTTTAGTAATGATTGACCAGTGTCTAACAGTAGGGTGTGAGTTAGTGTGAAATGCAACCTGGTGCACGGTTCAATACTGTTTTGCAGCAGATCTAAACAAATATAATGGTGCCAGATACCGCTTCATTAACAAGGAATAGATCTATCCTAGAATAGCTCTGATTTACAGCAATATATGTAATTCCCGTCATTCTCATGCTCTTGCCTCTACACAACTGCCAAAGACATATCCATTATTTCCTCATTCAGGGCCTTTGGATTTGAATAGTATATCAGTTTGGACAGCTGATCTATCCAATGGAAGCTCTTAGGCCTCATTAAAATCCCCTGCACACTGAATTTGCCCTTCGTGCAAGTAGTCAGTTTAGGAAAAACCTCATTAAAGTACCAATCCTGACTTTTGTTCGGATCACATTGCACAACATTTCAATCTCACCTAGAATTTCAGAATGTCCTGACACCAGATTAGTCGAAAATCTCTTTTCAGTATCTTTAGCAGTCTTCTTTGAGTTAAAATCTAAAGGTCTTCAACCTATATAGACACACCCTTTTCCTCTTCTTTGTTGAGGGGAAACTGTGGAATTGGCGGAGGAAGTCCCTTGGCTTCTGTCTTAGGCCCTAATTATAAGTTGGCTGAATTTCAGATTCTAGCCAATTTCCCCACACACAAATGCAGCCAACTTGTAGTTTTCTTCTAGAAGGGGACAAACCATATGAAACCAATATTTTCAGTCCTTTTTCTGCTTGTGTTCCTTCATCCAAGGGACAAACTAGCTGACATTTATCACTTCCTGTAAGTAGGTGGTGAATGTTAGCAGGGTGCAGAGACGTGTTGGGCGGTGGGCAACGGGAGGCAGAGAGCATGTCCGGGGAATGGCAAGAGAAGCCAGTGTCCTGGATCCGAGGAGCATTGTTTGATGCCTCCCTGGGGCTGATAGGTGATAGGTGAGGGCAAAGTGGGGTTGTCCTTCTGTCCTTAGACCTTGTCTCTCCTCAGTTACATATTTTTTGTTTTTGTAACTGCGCCCCATAAAATTGGATCCAGTGTTTTCAGACCTGGCAATGTCAGGTCCACAAACATCTGAACTTTGAAGTCTCAAACCGTGTTGCTGGGCTAAGTTTGGGTACTTATTTCTTGCCACGTCTGAGTCACCTAGAAAGGGAATCAGTGTCTTCTTTTCTTGATATTGCTGCTAGCTCAGAGGCTAGGAACCACACACTGCTGTAGGAATGGGTTGCCCAGTGTATGGCCCAGTCCAAGGCATATTAAACCCTGATGACGTTTTGTCAGATATTTTCTTTACCTTGTAGAAGCTGATATATATTACATATATTATCACTGATGCCATTTGAGAGGTCCTACAAATGTGCACAAAAATTGCAAAAAATTGAATTTACTTTGGGTTCTTCATGGAATATTTTGGGCTGATCCGTCAGAAGGGGGCCAGGGAAATTGATAGAAAAAAATGGCTAAATGGCATTACATCACATGTGGCAAGTACTTTATTCTGAAAACTTATGTTTTTTGATTTGGTGTAAGTGCATTCTGCCGTTTTTAGGGAAATTATTACTGTATATTGCGGTGCTCTGGTTTATCATGAAGGGGTTAACCAGACCAGACCCTGTAACCAGCCCCTGCTTTGCACTGCCGAATGCCCACAGTAGGTTGGATGTAAGCCCCAACTCCACGCCAGGCCCAGCAGTCAACCCATGGCTTTGCACAGCCAATGGTCAGGCGCATTTGTTGGCCGCTCCATGGGGGGATTGGATGAAGGACAGAGCTCAGGCTCTTTAACCAGCCCCTCCAGTGCACAGCAAAAGACTCCATGGTGGGTTGGATGCCAGGCACGGCCCCTGGCCCAGTGCCCAACCCTGCTACCAAAGACTGAAGGTTGTGTACAACAGGTGTTGGTCGCACAGACAACTGTAATGGACAGACATGAAAAACAATATAATTTATTATCTACTTTTAACCAAGAAAGGTGGTTCTATGTATTTTTAAACATATTTTGGGATCTTTCTGCATTATTGGGTTTCAACCAAAGATAAAAACAAACCAGGACATCAAAACTTGACTCCAAAAAAAATAAACAAATCTCTTTTTGCAATTGACTTTATGTACAACCACCTGCTTATCTTGTTCTGCACCACTCTGCTTCCCAACAGAAATGATTCTTGGACACATAATGCAGTACAACTCTACGTTTTCATATAAAGGGTTGAATCCTTGTTTTTGACAGGCTAGATGCTCAAGTGAAAATCCCTAATGAGAGTAATGGGGCGGGAACTCATTGAAAATGCATTCATACATTCACCTCAATCAATCAGATGTGGTTTTACTCAACCAATCAAATGTGGTTATACTGCAAGCCACAAACAAGTGCCTTTGTACTATTTTTAGGCACTGCGATGCTCCAACACCTAAAAATGCAGAAATCTTAATAAACATACAAAGTATCTCGGGCCTGTCAGGAAAACAATAGACGTTTTAAAAAAGAACTTTATTCAAAACAAGCAGCAATGGAACAAATACAACCACAATACAAGCCATCATACACTGTGGCATATTGCAGTCCAGTAATTAAAAGGAACTCCTGTAGGTAGGGGAGGGAAAGGTCAACAAAGCATCAATTGACAAAAAGGCAATAAAAGATACGATGAAAGGGCTGTACATCCAGTAAATAATAAAATAAATGCGACCTGCGGACGTGAGCCAATCAAGTAAAGCGCACATGGATGTGAACAACAAAGAAAGGACAATGGCAGACCCGGCTGTGACAGCCTATTTGGGCCATTATTGGGAAACGGGGGGAGAGTTTGTGACATGGATCAAGTGTTGTCTGTCTCTTCCTCATGTAACCGAAGTGACTGTGCTATCAACAAATCTCGAAGCGGCCGCCAAGTGTCCCTTGGTGGTGACGCCGGGGGCTGTAGTAATGCCTAATCCGAGCCAATAGTGTCACAATAGGACATGTCATGGAGCCATGCTGATACCTCGGGTCCTGTTTTGCTTCTCCAGTGTAATGCAATTTGGCGCCTTGCCAATAACAGCACCAATGCAGCAAAGCGTCTGATTCTCGGGGTTGAGGCTGGACATAGCCCACTAGGGCCCTGAGTGGATCAGCAATGAGAGCTTAATCTGTCATATGGGAGGGAGTGTATGGACTTCCTCCCAGTAAGTCTGGATTGGCATGCAGGTCCAAGTCAAATGAGCAAAGTCAGCCTGAGCAGCAAAGCATTTTGGGCAAGGGCAGTGGCGTAGCGTGGGTTGTCAGCACCCGGGGCAAGGCAAGTAATTTGCGCCCCCTAACCCGGGGCAAGGCAAGTAATTTGTGCCCCCTAACCCGTGGATTTTAGCACTCAAGTCTCTTCCAAGATGTTGCGCCCGGTGCGGCCGGCCCCCCCTGAACCTCCCATGCTACGCCACTGGGCAGTGGTCTGATCGAGTTGGATCGATTTTTGCTAAGGCTTGTGGCATGGTGTAAGCACGGTGCAGTTATTTATAGTGCAGTAATTTATGCCGATGATTATTGCAAATCAGTTTGATCTGTGAACAGCAGTAGTACCAGACTTTATCAGTGATGGGGTTTCCTATGTCCCTTTCCCAAGCCACCCGAGACTGCTCCTTCCCTGTAGGGAAAAGCTGCTCCGAGGCGTGGTACACGCGGGAGATAAGATCGGGAGAAGTGATGACTAATGTTAGCAGTGAGAATTCCCTAGGTTCCTCTGGATGGCAGTTTCTTCCACAGTGTGCTATGCAAGCAGTGAAGTATGAAGCTGTCCGTATGTGTGGTGGGAGGTCCAAGTGCCATATCAGAGGGCTTCTGCAGTTTGCCATCTGCAAAGAGATTGCCCAGAGGGCTAAGACGATGTGTCAGTCGTTCCATAGTGAGTGGTATCCAGGGATTGTTCAGTAGGGGAAAGTGCGATGGGTAGAGGGTATCATGGCGTAAATATCTAAGTAGGTTTGACCAGGCCCAGCAGGTAGTCAGGATTGTTTGTATTTTGGTCAAACTTCAGGGGAGCCCAGCCGGTAGACCAGGGAGTGGTGTGTGTGTGGCCTGGGCTCTGACCGGCCTTAAATATGGAATCCTCGCATCTGGATGGTACCAATAAAAGGTGAAATGTGCTTGAGCAACCAGATAGTAAAGATAGAGGTCAGGAACCCTGAATCCCCTGCGCTTGTATGTGAGCATCAATACGGCCCATCAAATACAGGGACGGTGGCCTGCCCATACCAGTTTGTTGAGAAGGCTGAGTAAGGTGTCAAAAAACTAGCGGCCAGTGCAATTGGGATATTTAAAAACAAATGTAAGAAATGTGGCAATACCACCATTTTAATTATGGCGATGCGACCCACTAATTTAAACCACTGTTACATTTGTGTGGTTAATTTATCCACCACAAGACAGTAGTTACATCGGATCACCTCCGGGCTACTTCTTTGCAAGTAAATGCCCAGATATTTAGGAGAGCCCTCACACCACTATAGAGGGCAATCTAGCGTGCATGGGTCAGTGCTGTCTGTTAACACCTTCACTGCTAGGCCTTTTCTCCCTCAGGTGCTAGGCCTTTTTTTGGCTATCTGGGGTAGTTTGCACTTAGACCCTCATAAAATTTTGTCCACATAAGCTATCCACGCCAAATTTGCATCCTTTTTTTCCAACATCCTAGGGATTCTAGGGGCACCCAGAGTTTCTGGGTTCCCCTGAAGAAGACAAGAAATTAGCCAAAATACAGCGAAAATTTAGTTTTTTTCAAAACAATGGGAAAAAAGGGCTGCAGAAGGCTTGTAGTTTTTTCCCTGAAAATGGCATCAACAAAGACTTTTCGGTGCTAAAATCACCAGCTTCCCAGCTTTCAGGAACAGACAGACTTGAATTAGAAAACCACATTTTACAACACAATTTTGGCATTTTACTGGGACATACCCCATTTTTACTATTGTTTGTGCTTTCAGCCTCCTTCCAGTAAGTGACAGAAATGGGTATGAAGCCAGTGCTAGATTCCGGAAAGCTAAACATTTCTGAAAAATAGACAAAATTCTGAATTCAGCAAGGGGTCAATTGTGTAGATCCTACAAAGTTTTACTACAGAAAATAACAGCTGAAATAAAACAATGTTGAAATTGAGTTGAAAAAAACAGCCATTTTTCTCCAGGTTTTACTCTGTAACTTTTTCCTGCGATATCAGATTTTTGGAAGCATTATACCGTTACGTCTGCTGGACTCTTCTGGGTGTGGAGATATATAGGGAATGTAGGTTTATCAAGAACCCTAGGTACCCAGAACCAATAAAGGAGCTGCACCTTGCAATGGGTTTTCATTCTGTACCGGGTATACAGCAATTAATTTGGTGAAAAATAAAGAGTGAAAAATAAGTATCAAGAAAACGTTTGTATTTCCAAAATGGGCACAAGATAAGATGTTGATAAGCAGCGGTTATTTGCACAACTCTGAATTCCGGGGTACCCATACTAGCATGGGAATTACAGGGCATTTCTCAAACAGTCGTTTTTGTTACACAGTCTTACGTTTGAAAGGAAACAACGTAGAGCAAGCTAAGGGGCAATAACACTTGTTCTGCCACTCTGTGTTTCCCAAGTCTCCCAATAAAAATGGTACCTCACTTGCGTGGGTAGGCCTAATGGCCTGCGACAGGAAACGCAACATGGACACATACAATTTTACTTTGAAAACTGAAGTGTGTTTTGGAAAGTGCCTAGCTGTGGATTTTGATCTCTAGCTCATCCGCCACCTAGGAAAACCTACCAACCCTGTGTATCTTTGAAAACTAGACACCTAGGGACATCCAAGATGGGGTGGCTTGTGGGGCTCTCACCAGGTTCTGTTACCCAGAATACTTTGCAAACCTCAAACTTTGGCCAAAGAAACACTTTTTCCTCAAATTTCGGTTACAGAAAGTTCTGGAATCTGAGAGGAGCCACAAATTTCCTTACACCCAGCGTTCTCCCAAGTCTCCCGATAAAAATTGTACGTCACTTGTGTGGGTAGATCTAGTGCCCGCGACAGGAAATGCCGCAAAACACAAAATAAACACATCACATTTTCCCAAAGAAAACAGAGCTGTTTTTTGCAAAGTGCCTTGCGTGGATTTTGGCCTCTAGCTCAGCCAGCACCCAGGGGAACCTACCAGACCTGTGCATTTTTTTAAACTGGACACTCAGGGGAATCGAGGATGAGGTGACTTGTGGGGCTCTCACCAGGTTCTGTTACCCATAATCCTTTGCAAACCTCAAAATGTGGCCAAAAAAACACTTTTTCCTCTCATTTCGGTGACAGAAAGTTCTGGAATCTGAGAGGAGCCACAAATTTCCTTCTACCCAGCGTTCCCCCAAGTCTCCTGATAAAAATGGTACCTCACTTGTGTGGGTAGGCCTAGTGCCTGCGAAAGGAAATGCCCCAAAACACTATGTGGACCCATCAAAATTATCAAATACAAAACTACCTGTTTTTGCGGGGGGTGTCACCTGCGTTTTTGGTCCTGGGCTCAGCAGCCATGAAGGGAAACCTACCAAACCCAAACATTTCTGAAAACTAGACACCCGAGGGAATCCAGGGAGGGGTGACTTGTGTGGAACCCCCAGTGTTTTCTTACCCAGAATCCTCAGCAAACCTCAAATGTAGCTAAACAAATCATATTTTCCCCACATTTCTGTGTGGGATCTTCGCACCGGGACAAATTTCCTACTACCCAACATTCCCCTCAGTCTCCCGGTAAAAATTATACCTCTTTGTGCAGTTGGGCCAAGTGCCTGTGACAGGGAAGAGCCAAAAACATATCGAAATTGAGGTGTAACCAAAGCGGGTCCAAAAGGGCAGTTTGAAAAAAAAAAAACATTTTTAGACTGACAAGTGGGGCTGAATTGTTATCGCTATAGATGAGACAATGCTGGGTGGTAGGAATTTTGTGGATCCCTGACGATTCAGGAAGGTACCATCACAAAAATGTCGGAAAATTGTGTGATTTCCAGCAAAGTTGGAGGTTTGCAGGGCATTGTGGGTAAGAAGATGGTGCGGGGTGCATGTGAAGCACACCACCCTGGATTCACCCAGATGTTTAGTTTTCAAATGTGTCTAGGTCTTGTGGATTTTTCTACATGGCAGCGTCCCAAAGTCCAAAAAGTGCAGCCCTCACCATTCCAAGTGGGACGATTTTGAGAGTTAGACAAGCTCTCATGGCCCAAATTTAAAACCAAACTCCAAAATAATCAAATGTCCTCTTGCTAGCCGTGGGATAAGATGTTTTAGTGTGCGAGGGAGAGCTGAAAGACTGTAACCCCCTTCAGTTGGGGTTAGGGCATAACCATGCCCATCCTGGTTGGTAGCCACCACCCCACTAGTTTCTTCTTTTTTTTAATTCCTTGGCATCTAGTAGGATTTCTGCCCCACCCGGGGAGTGGATCGGGGGTAATCCACCGGTGAACAGAACAACTTTGGCCTCATTTATTTAGGGTGAGGGTATGGCGCAAAAAAAAATCCCTGGTGTCTAGTGGTTTCTGCCCCCCTTGGGGGCAGATTGGCCTAATAAAAATAGCTGATCTGCCCCTAAGGGGGGCAGAAATGACATAAGGATAAAATAGGCCGATCTGCCCCTACGGGGGGCAGAAATGGCATAAGGATAATTTTGCTTCCAGGGGAGCCACTCTTGGTTAATGGGTCATCCCCTACATATAAAAATCAAAACACAAAAAAAATCCCAGCTGTCTAGGACTTTCTGCCCCCAGGGGGGCAGAAAAGGGCTAAAAATATTTTGCCATCCTGGGTAATAGCCCTTGCCCAAGGAGCCGCTCCCCTTAATCTGTAATAAAAAATAGAATTCCCTGGTGTCTTGTGGCATTTCTGCTGCCTGATTGCATCGCGATCGGGCAGCAGAAATGCATTGAGAGACATGAAAGGAGAGGAAAAGCCTTTCCTCTCCCTTCATGCCTCTCTTACCCCCTCCTCATGATCGGAGGGAAATGCTTTTGCATTTCTCTTCCGATCCCCGCTGGAAGCTCAGCTTCCAGTGCGAAGGGTTAGGCCTCTGATAAGGTCAGCGCTGATATCATCAGATACCACAGGGATGGGCAGGGAGAGGTGGAGGTGGAAGGGGAAGCGATTCCCCTTCGCTCCCCCCGAGGGTGCATAGCAGGATGAGCTGATCTCGTCCTCTGCACTGGAAAACCACTGCCGAGGGCGAGACCAGCTCGTCTTGGGCACCCAAGGGGTTAATGGATAAAGTTCTGATTTGCTCCAATTGCTAGATAGACCAGAGAAGGTCCTAAAGCGCGTCACCTCATGTATTTGTGAGGTAGATTCAGTGCTGGGTCCCGCACAAAAAGCAAAATATTGTCAGCGTACAAAGATGCCAATAGGGGTCCATGTGGGAATCTGTGGCCTCTAACCAAATGTCTCTCCTGGAGTTGTCGGACCAAAGGGTCCATAGCAATTATGAAAAGAAGTGGGGATAGAGGGCAACTTGATGGGTGCCCCTGGTAAGGGTGAAGGGGTCGGTGACCGCACCATTCACTGGTAGTCGAGCTGTTGGTGATTCATAAAATAATTTGACAAGATCACATCTCTGGTAATTCCCAGTTTAGCCAGGGTGGCATGCAAAAAGGCCCATTCTAAGGAATCCAGTGCCTCTTCGACATCAAGAAGGGCAACCGCAGCCTGAATATCTGGGGCACTTTGGTTGATGACTGCAAATAGCGTCCGTACGTTTATAGAAGTGGACCGGTGGGGGATAAAACCCGACTGCATCAGAGAGATAATGCGGTCCATTAACAGGGAGAGGCATCTTGAGATGATTTTGGCAAGAATTTTATTATCATGGTTTAGCAGAGATAAAGGGCAGTAAGAGGTACACAGGTGGGAGGGCTTGTTCGGTTTTAATGATAGCGTGATCACAGCCTCACGGAGAGCAGGTGTGAGAACACTGTTATCCAGGGATTTGGAATACAGCTCTAGTAAATAAGGGGCCAGCATGGATTTGTAAGCTTTAGAGAAATCTCCAGTGAAGCTGTCCAATCCTGAGGCTTTGGTACTTCTTATGGCCTATATGGCTTGTATGATCTCTTCACATGTAAAAGAGGAAGCTAGAAATTGCTGCTGACCCTCCTAGAGCCAGACCATAGCTACCTCCTCAAGATATGCCAACATAGCCATGTTAGAGACTGACCCACAGGAGGTATATAGTTGTCTATAGTAGGAGGTCAGTGTGTTTATTATGGTTTTCTTATCCGAGGAGATCGTATTGTCTGGTAAGACTATAATAATAATGTATGTGGTTTGGCAGGGGGGACACAGCAGTCTGGCAAGGGTAAGCCCCAGTCTCTCCCCTTTGCCGTATTTACGGGCTCTACAATACTTAACCAAAAACTTGACCTCACGAGCAGCGAGGTCTTGATATTCATGCAGGAGCAAATTTCTACTATGCAGCATCTCATGGGAATATGAGGATTGGGAGAAGCGATGGATCTCTTTTAATTTATTTTCTATTTTAGTCAAGTCATTACGTATGCTTCTAAAAATGCCAGCATGTTTATATATACAGATTCCACAGAAAATACGCCTTAAATTCCTCCCATAAGGCTGCCTGTGTGCAGATCATGCGTACATTCAGTTTAAAGTATTCATGAATGGCATTTACACACTTCAGTCGTGAAGGCGTCATCGTACAAAGCATTCATGGGGAAGTGCCATAGGCAGGTTGGTGGTGTAACAGTCAGAATAGTCAGTGTCACAGATACTGGGGGAGTGGTCCGACAGTGTATGTGGGTGATGTGTTATGTCCATTGACCATAACAGAAGACTGGGGGTCATGTACCAATGGTCAGTGCATGTCCAGACATTGTGCGGGCAGAATAGTAAATATAAGAAGCTGTGAAAAGGTTGCTCATGCACCAAGCATCCGCAAGGTGATATGTCTCAAGCATGTCTTTTAAGGCTAGTAAAAAATGTGTTTTTGCAACCGGAGAAGAACCAGTGGAATCCAAACTAGTGTGCAGTGTGATAATGAAATCCCCACCTAAAATGATGTGCTCAGGGGGTCTATCAGCTCATGAGTGTGGAGAGGTCATGGAATAATTCTGGGGCATCTACATTAAGTGCGTACACATATACTAGCAAGATAGGGTAACCAAGTAATATACCATGAACCAAAAGATAGTGGCCCTCAGGGTAAGATAGTGGCCCTCAGGGTCAGATAGTGTATCAAGGGCATTGAAGGGGATATCTTTGTGTATTAAGGTGGAGAGCCCTCTAGAATATGTGCTGTAGCAGGAAAAGAAGCAGTTAGGACCCCAGTGTCATGCGTAGGGGATATCCATCTGGGGAGCCATGTGGAATCCCTGCAGAAAGGCGATTTTGACATTGTGTCTTTTCATATAAGCGAGGACCTGTAGGCCTTTCCTGAAGTTATTTAAACCTCTGACATTCCAAGTCAGAAAGGACACTGTGTGCCCCTGACCCGTCCTATGTTGTGGACCTGTGAGGATGTTCAATGTAAAATTGCTTCAAATTAAAAAGAGGGGGTCTGGACTGCGGCCAGGCGTAAAATGTAACATGAGAGGTATATGACAACAACAAACACAAAAACAACCCCAATTCCCCCCACCCCCAATCCGGCTTGAAAAGCCCTGGAAATTCACACTTAATGCCTGACAGCAAGCCACAAGCATATGGGTATACACCTTGGGGCTGTGACAACTCCCGTGAAAGTCTTGCCCATACAAGCTACAGATATGTTGTGTTGTCTACTAGTAAAAGGCATCCACACATAGTAAATAAGGAAAAGAGAAACTCCCCAACAGAAATGTTCTGCATGTCAAATTTTGTCAACAAAAGGGCCATCATGATCAAGAAGGCCTGGAGAAGCAGTAATTTCAGCAAAAAGCCGTGGTACGATCGGTCTGAGCCTCCAGAGATGGGGGCGCTGGGGAGCAGATCGGAGATGTTTTTTCCAGTGTTGCAGGTTGCAACTTGTGTCGTTTACAGAATGCAAGGGCATCCGCAGAGGTATTGAAAATGAACTGCTTACTGTCCGTTGCCACTCGTAAGCGAGCAGGAAAGAGCATGCTGTATCATGTTCCATATTTTCTTTGAGCCACCTTTGCGTCCTCAAACTTATGATGCGCCTCCTGCACCAGTTGTGTGTAGTCTGGAAATAGGGAGATGGACATTCCCTGGAGCTTCAAGGGACCCTGTTCTTCAGTGTCCCTGTTGCTAAAGTCTGGAAGCCTGGCTACTATGACTCATGGTGGGATGCTGGGCACACGCCTAGCTTTCTATCAGCTCTCTCCATAACGAAACCGTTAATGAAGGATTCTCTGCCTAATAGGTCAGTTAAGTGCGTCCATCTGGCCAGTGTTGGTAGATTCGGCCACACCAGCCATGCTGATATTATTGAGGTGAGAGCATGCGTTGAGTCATCATTCTTGATAGCAACAGCCTTTAAAAGCCTCTCCGTCTTCTCAAAACGTTTCTTGGTCTCCACTACTTCATCCTCAATTTCTGAAATTTGGTATTCCATTTGGGTAGCGTGTCTATCAATACATTCATTCATGTGATCTACTCGCATCTTTAGGGAGTTGAATCGCGTGTCTTTCGTTCTGACCCCAGCTCTCAGCTCAGGCATTATTGCAGCAGTCCCATCCAAAGGGAGATCGGAAGCAGCATTAGAGGCGGGACCGCGATCTGCAGGATCATCAGCATGTTGTCTCCTGGGAGTTTTGGTAGTGTCAAAGAAAAGATTCTTTTGCTTGAGGGTCTTACTGTCCCATCCTACCCCAAGTAAAGGCCGACAACCCAGTATTTGTGGGCCAAATGCAAAAACAGAGCCCACTTTAAAGTAAGCAAAAAGTGTCCGCCGTCCCAGGAGCTGCCACGGAGTCACAAATTCCGGAGGGGCAATAAATGGTGCAGCGATGTGGCCCTGCCCGCAACAGCGCCCCAGGGAAATCAGAGAGCAATGGATAGCTACACAGTACCCAAACTGCGCCTTACCGCAGCCAGGTTTGGAGGCAGCAGCCTTACAGGCCAGCTCCAACACATGTGGCGCAGCTTACAATAATGTTCACCTCCGGAATAGTGCAAGAATCAACAGGGGGGGCGTATTTCCAATAGCAGCTGACCACAACCTCCTACGTCGCAATGGTGTCACTTTGCCTCCATGTTCCATAGTGTCCAGTAGCTGCTCCGTTATGCAGCGGGACAAGCCGCCACAGTATGAGACAGCAGTCGCAAGGCAGGCAGGATCATAGGCTTGCCATTGACGTGACAAGTAAGTAGTGCGGTGCAGCTCCAACCAGGCCCCGCCAGTCCGAACGATGAAGGCCCCAGCCCAGGGGGCTGGCCACAGGCAGCCACACGTGCCCCCAGCCACACCAGCAGGCCAAAGGAGATGAGGCCCGCACAGCGGCCACAAAATGCAGATGAGCGCAGACCGGAGCAGGAGCAAGGCTGTGATCCAGGCCCCAACCACAACCCAGCAGCGCAGAGCACAGGTTGTGGATCCAGCCACAACTCACCCGCTCCTGGCCAGCCACCAGGCAGTCCTGGCAGAGGTAAGGGGTCAGGATGATAGACCCATGCTCGCCTCAGCACCGCAAGGGAACAACGGCCGCATACGAGCAAACCCCATCATCAGGCTCAACTGTGGCCCCTGTCGCCGATAGGCCTCCGAGGACTGCGTCAGGCGTCCCTGCCAGCAGCTTCGGTCACAGAGGCCACAAAGTTCATCCCGGGTGCCGGGACAGCAAGAACGGCGACCGTAGACTGCAGCTGGGCATTAAAAAATGTCAAGGGAGAGTGTGATTCAGTGTGGATGTCGGCCAGGGTTTGCATTAATCGGGCGAGGGCTCCGGAGCTTCACACCAGTGCAGCCATCATGGTCGCATGCTAGGCCTCGCCCCGAAGACAATTGACTTAAACTTAAAATAAAATGAGCCCCTCATAGTAAACTAAACTTTAAAAAAAAAAATAATAAAAGGTAAAGGTCTCACTAAAATGACGCAGGACTCTATTATTCGCTCGACGGGTCCTGTGGGAGTACTACAATACGAAGAAGATACAAAAAACAGAAAAAAAAAAAAATGAAAGCAGCCATCTTATTTACCACACAGGAAAATTAAAAAATAAGCCCATCTCCTTTCAAAAAAGGCTCAAATTAATTTTTGAACACCATTAGCTCATGGTGTTATTGAGAGACAACCTGGTGTGCAGACAATTGGAGCCCATCACAGCCTCAGGGAAAATTCCACAGCACCAGCCAACAACTACACTATCCACATGCCGTTCCAGAGCTACGTCATCACAGGATGATGTCATTGTGCTGCTGTTAATATTTAGTGCAGCATAGTCGCTTAAGCCCTAAAGACTAGGCAATGTTTTGCTTTACCACCAAGCAAAGAAAAAGTCACAAGAAGTTACATACACCTTTTGCTAAAAGGTACCCCATAGGGGTAAACCTGGCCAGAACTCCATGGCAATGATTAGGGTGTGGAAGCAACAATGAGCTATGCATCCCAACCACATAACTTGTGAAGAGCCCAGCTGAGAGCAGCAGTAAAAGAAACTGCACCCCTGGAAGTACAGCATCAACTGCAAGAGGGTGACAATATGCAGCATTTTGCTATATACAGCAAGCAGTCCCGGAAAGTTGTGGCTTCTAGGGAGACCAATAAAAGATTTTTTTCTAAAGCTGTGGAACAGCAGGTAAATAAAAACCATAGATTTCTGAAAAAAATATGAGAAATGAAACAATAGACCATCGACTATCAAAATATAATGATGATATGTAATTATAAGTAAGTACAGATTTACTATATTTAAATAAGCATCTACATGTCTGGAAAAGAAAGTATATGTTCACTCAAAAAACAAACGTTAAAGTGACATTATAGTTAGCTGCTGGAAGAAGACCAGTCCATCCGCTATTGTTTAAAAATCACAAAACTATTGAAATTTGCCAGTTTCTTTCAAGCAAAGACGACTTACCTCCAAAGAGGTTTTAAGAAATATACCTGCGCTATTCACCAGGCAACTAAGCAGAGCACAGTTATATTTCTTAAAACCTATTTGGGGGAAGTTATTGAACTTCTGATTTGCGTGATCTATCTGGTACTGAAGTAACAAAAGGGAAGGACTTTTAATCATTAGTCAGCAAGGCAAGTGGCCTTTGCTTGAAAGAATCTGATTGTTCATTTTATAAATATGGCAAATGTTGCATCCTCTTGAGGAATGTGTGATTATTTGCTACTACAAGCTATTCTGGATAAAATGATACTATTTAAATATGCCCACTTGCCTGAATACCATTTGAATTGAACATATGGCAAACCACCTGTTTCCCTTCTCACTGCGCTTCATTGTGTCATTAAAATTGACAAATACGGTGTGGGTATTTTGAAATACTTTATCTATACTTGATAATTAAAACCATTCTATCTCTCTTCCAACATTCTTTTTCCATCAAAGTATCAAAGGTTAATACACCAAATCCCATTTGGATCACCATTGCCAATAGAATCTTGTATTTAAACAGATAGTTATTTTTAAGTCTCAGCCACAAACATCTTTAGCTATCACTTGGCACACCTATTGCATTCAATACATATCGAGTAGGCTGTGGGTCGGCTCATTGCTCCTGATTGAAAGGCATTGCTGCCTATCTTCTCTGTCTACTTTTTTGTTGACAGCGTCTCTCTCAATCCTTGTGATATCCCACATCTGAGCATTTTGGTTGCATGGGGTTTGACTGGGTGAGTTGTATTCTTCCACTACGTATTGGGGAAACTATGATTTTTTTGTTTTGTTTTATGTTTAACATTTCACAGGAGTGCGTGATCTTCTTACTTCCCCTCCTGCTTTTTCCACTACAACCGAGAAGTACTCTTTTCACCCCCATGCTCCCCACTTCACTATCCTCCCTGCTCTCCATTTTATTTCATTCAAATTTTTCTTTGAGTGCCCAGCATTGGCAATGTGCTGCTGGCTGCTCGCTTCTTTACCAGAAAACACATTCCAAGATTGCTGGGCATGTGTGGACAAGCCTCATGATGCATATATTTGGATGCTATTGGCACTAAGCATGAGATCTACTGGCCTTGCCGGTGCTTTATATTTATGGAATTGCAATTGTTTTACTGAATTCTCAGAGATTTTCGCATATTTATTTGTGCACTCTTATTTGGACTTAGCCTTCTCCTTTCTCTTTTGAGTTGATTCTTTATTAGGCCATGCCTAAAGTCATTCCACTTCAGAGACAGGTTGTTTACTAGTATCTATATTCCTTCTGGCGAATACTGCTCTTGCTGTACCAAGTAGCATAGCAGTTAAATCCAAATCATTTCTTATCTGTGGCTGAATTAAATCATCAATAGGGTCTTCTTTGTCTTGCAAAATGGCCCTCCGTTTGCCTCATTTTATCAGTATTACCTGTCAGACCTAATAGTCATACATTTTGGAATGGGTACAATCTTTCACCATCAAGGTGGAAGACTTTATTTTGACATTGCTACACTACCTACACATCAAACAATAACCGTACAATTCAGGGTAAGTAAGGACACAAAGAAGTCCACAATAACCCATGTTCCTGATACACTGGTGCTAGTAGGGTGCAGCCACCTTGCCACCGTGGGTGAAATATATTCCGGCCTGGGGACTAGGACGAGACACTAATAACAAGACAGATCCCAAAACACACTCCATTAATATATAATAAGTCTAAGTCAATCATATTCCTTGTATTCTAAATACTGGTTTATTCTGAAGCGTCACAATAGGTGTTGGCAAATTCATCACAGAGCAGCAGCTGACATTTTTCTTCCCTTGGACTTTATCAAGGCTGCAAACATATATAAAATAACCCGTATATATATCTAATAGTATAAAAATCAGACAAAGTGCAGATATAATATGTCCAGTCACATCTTGTGCAACAAGCCAAGCCATTGGTGTAATATGTGATCAAGAAGGAAGAAAATAAAGTAAACAAAAACAAAACAAATATTACATCTAACTTGACATATAAGCAAACAACATGCACAGGGCAGAGGGTGCCAAAAAACATATACTTGGTAATACTGGGATTAAAGCCCCTGAGCATGTGCTCATGCAACCAATGGTGTGTATCTAAAACAGGCAGAAATGTGACAAGGTGTACAATTAAACACCAGCTGTGCAGAAATCCAATGTGTCCAATGAAGAGCAAGTATAAGGTAAGTATGACAAAACCTGACTGTCATACCCAAGAGAGGAACAACAACTTTCTCAACAAGTAGTAGAAAGAAAACCGATAAATGGGTACCTGAAATGCCATAAATAAGACTTCAGAGCAGTGTGATATAGAGGAATCATTAGGAAAAGGTGTTGGGGAAACGGCTCAGGTAGTGAGTGGTCTCCAGTGGAGACTCTTACCTGAAGGATGGGATAGTGAGAGACCGTCCTTTCTTAAGAAAGTCTGAATCACAACAGAAGTGAGTATAAGTCCTCCTAAAGTGAATCATAGACCCCAGGATATAATATCCATACCAAGCAATATGAAAAGGTGGCATATACCTTATGCTGAGCAACCGAGATCCACATGATAATGGAACTAAAAGAAGTTAACGCTGGCGTGGCTTTTAAAATGTGATAGTAGCGAGGGAAGCATAAAAAACAAGAACTGACTAGGAGGAGATGCCCACAAAAGAATGGTGAAGGGCGGCTATGTTAGACCGCTCACAGCAAAACAAAAGAGGACAAGACCATCATGTAAAGGCAGTGCTAACTGAGGCGAAAGCCATAAAGTACGTACAAGGCCCCACTACCTTGGTAATCTTAACGAAGCAACATGACGAGTACCACATACCTCAAAACGGGCAAAAAAAAGGTATTGCAACCAAGAAAGTCAAACTGCACAGTATCATTATACCACAAAAGACATAGAAATGAAGAACAGACTAATAGGGGGATAAGAAAAACAAGTAGAAAAATGTATGGTGGCCATATTTAGATGATCCTTGGTATTGTGAAACCATAGATGATCCTTGGTATTGTGAAACCAGAGGAAGGAGTCCACAGCAAACGTGATATTGTGAAAGAGTATAATACATCACTTTTGCAACCATCTTGGAGAAGAAAGGGGGCATATAATCACACCTAGTAATGATAGAAGCAGATTAGAAAGCTGAACACCCAGCACCACTGTGAATCGCATGGAATGTTCCCTGAAAGACCCGAGTATGGTGTATAGATAGTAGATATAACAAGATCCAATCACAAAGGACAGTATAATGTACATCAAAAACCACCTGGGTTCCCTTAAGAACACAAGACAGGTTCACCTTCATGCCCTTATAGTAGAGTAAGATATTATGGAGCCAACATACTACATCAAGAAATGACAAGCATATACAAAAAATACAAGCAATATGCTAATAATGCACAAATAGTACCATGGTGTAGTATGTTTAAGTTGGTCCAGCTGATGGGAAAAGCATGTCAAATGTAGTTCAAGTAGTATAAAAAAGTAGTAACAAAAACCAATAAAGTGAATACAATAGCTGTATACAATTGAGGGACACAGAGTGTACAGAAACTGGACCAAAAATCCAGTTCACCAAAAATACATGTAATTCTTTGTCAATGTTAAGGCCCAGGTCTACAGGCTGCAAACAAATTATCCACTTGCTTTCAAGCTGTCTAAGTGCTAGGACCCTGTTGCCTCCACCTAGTAGGTGTTCCACTGTGTCAATTCCATAAAACTTGATGCTGGTCGTGTCATATTGGTAGTGTTCGATATGGTAATGGACAGCCAGCGGAAGGTATAATAATTTTTTCTAATGGCATGAACAAGCTCTTGAATCTGTCCTTTAAATGTTCTGATAGTGCTCCCAACATATACGGTTGCAAAGAAATATAATACAACAAACTTAGAGTTACAATTAATAAATCTGCAAAACTCATAACGCCTCTCAGTATTATATTGGAAACAGTTGATCTTGTCAATAGCTAGACAGCAAACACTGCAGCTACCACACTTACTAAATAACCATGTACTGTTACTAGGTTTTTGAAAGGCCCTACAAAGAATATTCTTAAGGGTAGTGCTGCTGCTGTGTCTGATAGTTGGTTTTCTAGTAAATAATGTCTTTAAGTTTCCCATCCAGGTGTAGATGATGCCAATGTTTGTTCAGAAATTTGTAGACATCATCACTAAGTGGATTGTACGGTGTGATTAAACTTCCTCTATCATGCTTTTTGTCCTTATTCTTGCCCTTATGAACTAAAAGTTCCTGTTGTTTTGTATTGATAATCTTGTTTCTTGCAGTCACCAGTAATCTCTCTGTTAGAAATGGGGTCTTTGGCTGGCAGTCAGGTTACGCCCCGTTCAAGCAAGGACTCTCACTCTAGTCAGGGCAAAGGAGAAACACACCTGATTAACCCCCCCTCCCATTCACCCCCATTTAGTAGCTTGGCGCGAGCAGAAAGGCCTAACCCAGAAGCAATGTGTAAAGTATTTGTACCAAAACACACAGTAATACAGTGAAAACACTACAAAATGGACACCATGCCAGTTTAGAAAAATAGGTAATATTTATCTAAAGCAAACAAGACCAAAAGGACAAAAACCCAACATACAAAAGTCAAGATATGAATTTTGAAAAGGTTAAGAGTCTTACTCCATAGAAAACAATGGAAATGTTCATTTTACACATAGTACCCAGTTTGCGTAAAAAAAAAAAGACGCATGGGTGAGGGTGCATCGGAAAAGTCAGCGATGCATCAATTCCTTACTCACAAGTTAGGCAGTACGTTGTATCTTCTCCGGTCGGGTCGGCAATGCATTGTTTTTCTCCCTCGCAAGAAAGCGATGCTTCGATTTCCGGACAGCGCTCCTCAGATCTGCACAGGTTCACGATTGCTTTGACGCCCAGGGATGATGCATGAGAAATCTAGTCGCACAGTGTTGTAAAACCACGCTGCATGGGGTTTGCTTCATTATCAGCAGCCGCAAGGGTGTGTTGCATTGTTTCTCCCGCTGCGATGTGTCGATCTCTCAATGCAGGTGGAGCGTCAATTTCAGCCACAAAGCGGGTGGCACGTCCTTTATCAGCTGTGTTGCAGATAGTGCGTCAAAAATTGCCCTGCACCGCGTTCTGTTCATGAATTCCAGTTCTTGTTCTGCCAACTTCACCTTTCAAGGGTCCAGGGACTGGATAGGGCTCCACTTGGCAGGGCACGAGTATCAGCAGAGATTTGATGGGCTCGAGACTTCAAAACAGGAGGCAAGCTCAGTTCAAGCCCTTGGAGATTCTTCTCAAGCAGGAATGCACAACAAAGTCCAGTCTTTGTCCCCTTTCACAGGCAGAAGCAGCAACTGTAGGATAGCCCAACAAAGCACAGTCACAGACAGGGGCAGCACTTCTCCTCAGCTCTCCTCCTTGGCAGAGGTTCCTCTTAGTTCCAGAAGTGATCTAAAAGTCTGGGGTTTTGGGTCCACTACTTTTACCCCTTTCTGCCTTTGAAGCAGGCAAACTTAAAATGAAAGTCTCTGATGTCCACAAGAACTTGTCTTGCCTAATCCAGGCCCCAGACACACATCAGGGGGTTGGAGACTGCATTGTGTTAGAGCAGGCACAGCCCATTCAGGTGTAAGTGACCAATCCTCCTTCCACTCTAGCTCATATGGCTCATCAGGATATGCAGGCTGCACCCCAGCTCCCTTGGTATCATTGTCTAGATGAGATTCACAAGCAGCCCAACTGTCAGTCTGACCCAGACAGGGAATCCACAAACAGGCAGAATCATAGAATGGTTTAAGCAAGAAAATGCCCACTTTCTAAAAGTGGCATTTTCAAACAGTCAATCTGAAAAACAACTTCACTATAAGATTTATTTTTAAATTGTGAGTTCAGAGACCCCCAAACTCCACATTTCTATCTGTTCTCAAAGGGAAACCTCAATTTAACAATATTTAAAGCCAGCCCCCATGTGTAGGAGGCTGGCCTGGTTTGTAGTGGGTACCTTGGGTACTTACACCTTATACCAGGTCCAGTTATCCCTTGTTAGTGAATGTAGTAGTGTTCTAGCAGCTTAGGCTGATAGAGGTAGCTATAGCAGAGCAGATTAGGCTGAACTAGGAAACATGCATAGCTCATGCAATACCACTTATAGTTACACAGTACTTATACACAAGTAAAGACAATTCTCAGTGTTACCAAAAATAAAGGTATTTATTTGGGTGACACAGTACCGAAAATGTCTTAGAGGCAATACTCCTTCTGGAGGTAAGTATTATACACAATATATACACTAGACACCAAAATTAGACAAGTAAATAGTCATAAAACAATGCAAACCGTAGGAAATCCTATAGAATGCAATGGGAGAAAATAGGTCTAGGGGCAACACAAACCATATACTAAAAAAGTGGAATGTGAATCACGAATTCTCCCCTAGACAAGTGTAGTGTGTGCAGAATTGCTGGGAGACTAAGAATACAGTCAGTAAAGGTAAGTAAACTACCCCACCCCAGAGCCCAGAAAAGCAGGAGTAAAGTACTGCAACTTTCCTTAGGACACACTACACCTCGTTTTGGGGATTTTGCAGCAGCCAACCAAGTCTGCAAAGAACAACTGCTGGATTATTGGACCTGAAGACCTGCAAAGGAAGGGAACCAAGTCCAGAAGTTGAAATAAGTTCCAGGAAGGACAGGAGCCCCTGACAACCCAGAAGAGGGTGCAAAAGAATAGTCCACGGTAAGTAGAAGACTGCAGAAATGCACCCTATGAAGATGCCAGCGGGTTCCTGCATAATGCAAAAGATATCCCACGGCGTGAAGATTGTTGCAGACAAGATTTCGTATTGGAAGGCGCCAACAAGCCTTGGCTATGACAAAAGTGCTTTTTTCATCAAAATGGCGCTGGATGGACCTAGGTGGGACCTTGGGGCCTCAACTCTGTGTGAGGAGGAAGAGGGGGCTTTCAGCACTTTAGAGAGCCCTCAGGATGCCAGCCAGTACCCCCAGAAGCCATAGCATCCGGGTTCAAAGGAGGTGAAAAACGCAGTTGATGCAGCACAACGAAAGAAGGTCCCACGCCGCCGGAGAACAACTCAGCGAGTTGAGCGTTGCAGGGTGGAGTGCTGGGGACCTGGGCCAGGCGGTGCACAAAGGAATTTTGCAAAGAGTGAACAGAGGTTTCAGGAGGCAAAGAAGACACAATACACAGGGGTACCACCGTTTTCGGGGAAGGCAAGATCTTACCTCCTCCAAATTGCGTGAGCGGGATCTCAGGACAGTCTGTGTCGATGATGTCCACCCTCTGTGTTCTTAGGGGCACGCTCGTTGCCGTGAGAGGAGTCCTAGGGTACCGGTCGTCGCCTTGGAAGGTGCCTTCTGGAGCAGGGGAGTGACTCCGTCACTCCACGGGAGATTCCTTCGGTCCTTCTGGTGCAGGATGAAGACAGGGAGTCCCCAGAGCATGAACACCATGGAAACTGTTGCAGTTGCTGACTTGGAGCTGAGGTTGCTGAAGAAAAGTGTCTCTTGTAGACACTTTGTTGCAGTTGCAGCGTTTCTTGGAGCAGGCTGCGGTTGATCCGAGGTCAGAAGAGTCTGAAGTTGTTGCAGAGGACTCCTGAAGGAAACTTGCAAGCAAAATCTGAAGAAAACCTACGGGAGAGACCCTAAATAGCCCTGAGAGGGGGATTGTAGGAGGCTGGTCTGGCTTGTAGTGAGTACCAAGGGGTACTTGCACCTTGCACCAGGCCCAGTTATCCCTTATTAGTGTATAGGGTGTCTAGCAGCTTAGGCTGATAGATAATGGTAGCTTAGCAGAGCAGCTTAGGCTGAACTAGGAGACGTGTGAAGCTACTACAGTACCACTTAGTGTCATATGCACAATATCATAAGAAAACACAATACACAGTTATACTAAAAATAAAGGTACTTTATTTTTATGACAATATGCCAAAGTATCTTAGAGTGTACCCTCAGTGAGAGGATAGGAAATATACACAAGATATATATACACAATAGCAAAAATATGCAGTATAGTCTTAGAAAACAGTGCAAACAATGTATAGTTACAATAGGATGCAATGGGGAAACATAGGGATAGGGGCAACACAAACCATATACTCCAAAAGTGGAATGCGAACCACGAATGGACCCCAAACCTATGTGACCTTGTAGAGGGTCGCTGGGACTATTAGAAAATAGTGAGAGTTAGAAAAATAACCCTCCCCAAGACCCTGAAAAGTGAGTGCAAAGTGCACTAAAGTTCCCCTAAGGACAAAAGAGTCGTGTTAGAGGAATAATGCAGGAGAGACACAAACCAGCAATGCAACAACTGTGGATTTCCAATCTAGGGTACCTGTGGAACAAGGGGACCAAGTCCAAAAGTCACAAGCAAGTCGGAGATGGGCAGATGCCCAGGAAATGCCAGCTGCGGGTGCAAAGAAGCTTCGACTGGACAGAAGAAGCTGAGGTTTCTGCAGGAACGAAAAGGGCTAGAGACTTCCCCTTTGGTGGACGGATCCCTCTCGCCTTGGAGAGTCGTGCAGAAGTGTTTTCCCGCCGAAAGGACGCCAACAAGCCTTTCTAGACGCAAATCGTGCGTTTGGCGTTTTTGGACGCTGTTGGGGCCCAGGAGGGCCCAGGAGGGACCAGGAGGTCGCAAATTGGACCTGAAGAGAGAGGGGACGTCGAGCAAGACAAAGAGCCCTCACTGAAGCAGGTAGCACCCGGGGAAGTGCCAGAAACAGGCACTACGAGGATGCGTGAAACGGTGCTCGCCGAAGTTGCACAAAGGAGTCCCACGTCGCCGGAGACCAACTTAGAAAGTCGTGCAATGCAGGTTAGAGTGCCGTGGACCAAGGCTTGGCTGTGCACAAAGGATTTCCGCCGGAAGTGCACAGGGGCCGGAGTAGCTGCAAAGTCGCAGTTCCCAGCAATGCAGCCCAGCGAGATGAGGCAAGGACTTACCTCCACCAAACTTGGGCTGAAGAGTCACTGGACTGTGGGGGTCACTTGGACAGAGTCGCTGGAGTCGAGGGACCTCGCTCGTCGTGCTGAGAGGAGACCCAAGGGACCGGTAATGCAGCTTTTTGGTGCCTGCGGTTGCAGGGGGAAGATTCCGTCGACCCACGGGAGATTTCTTCGGAGCTTCTGGTGCAGAGAGGAGGCAGACTACCCCCACAGCATGCACAAGCAGGAAAACAGTCGAGAAGGCGGCAGGATCAGCGTTACAGAGTTGCAGTAGTCGTCTTTGCTACTATGTTGCAGGTTTGCAGGCTTCCAGCGCGGTCAGCGGTCGATTCCTTATCAGAAGGTGAAGAGAGAGATGCAGAGGAACTCGGCTGAGCTCATGCATTCGTTATCTAAAGTTTCCCCAGAGACAGAGACCCTAAATAGCCAGAAAAGAGGGTTTGGCTACCTAGGAGAGAGGATAGGCTACTAACACCTGAAGGAGCCTATCAGCAGGAGTCTCTGACGTCACCTGGTGGCACTGGCCACTCAGAGCAGTCCAGTGTGCCAGCAGCACCTCTGTTTCCAAGATGGCAGAGGTCTGGAGCACACTGGAGGAGCTCTGGACACCTCCCAGGGGAGGTGCAGGTCAGGGGAGTGGTCACTCCCCTTTCCTTTGTCCAGTTTTGCGCCAGAGCAGGGGCTAAGGGGTCCCTGAACCGGTGTAGACTGGCTTATGCAGAATTGGGCACCTCTGTGCCCAACAAAGCATTTCCAGAGGCTGGGGGAGGCTACTCCTCCCCTGCCTTTACACCATTTTCCAAAGGGAGAGGGTGTCACACCCTCTCTCAGAGGAAGTTCTTTGTTCTGCCATCCTGGGCCAGGCCTGGCTGGACCCCAGGAGGGCAGCTGCCTGTCTGAGGGGTTGGCAGCAGCAGCAGCTGCAGTGAAACCCCAGGAAGGGCAGTTTGGCAGTACCAGGGTCTGTGCTACAGACCACTGGGATCATGGGATTGTGCCAACTATGCCAGGATGGCATAGAGGGGGCAATTCCATGATCATAGGCATGTTACATGGCCATATTCGGAGTTACCATGGTGAAGCTACATATAGGTAGTGACCTATATGTAGTGCACGCGTGTAATGGTGTCCCCGCACTCACAAAGTTCAGGGAATTGGCTCTGAACAATGTGGGGGCACCTTGGCTAGTGCCAGGGTGCCCTCACACTAAGTAACTTTGCACCTAACCTTTACCAGGTAAAGGTTAGACATATAGGTGACTTATAAGTTACTTAAGTGCAGTGTAAAAATGGCTGTGAAATAACGTGGACGTTATTTCACTCAGGCTGCAGTGGCAGGCCTGTGTAAGAATTGTCAGAGCTCCCTATGGGTGGCAAAAGAAATGCTGCAGCCCATAGGGATCTCCTGGAACCCCAATACCCTGGGTACCTCAGTACCATATACTAGGGAATTATAAGGGTGTTCCAGTAAGCCAATGTAAATTGGTAAAAATGGTCACTAGCCTGTCAGTGACAATTTGGAAAGAAATGAGAGAGCATAACCACTGAGGTTCTGATTAGCAGAGCCTCAGTGAGACAGTTAGTCACTACACAGGTAACACATTCAGGCACACTTATGAGCACTGGGGCCCTGGGTTACCAGGGTCCCAGTGACACATACAACTAAAACAACATATATACAGTGAAAAATGGGGGTAACATGCCAGGCAAGATGGTACTTTCCTACACAACCCCCCCCCCCCCAAACGAAGGACAATAAGACTAGCCATGACCTGATGAGTCTTCATTGTCTAAGTGGAAATATCTGGAGAGTCCATCTGCATTGGAGTGGCTACTCCCAGGTCTATGTTCCACTGTATAGTCCATTCCCTGTAGGGATATGGACCACCTCAACAATTTAGGATTTTCACCTTTCATTTGTTTTAGCCAAAGTAGAGGTTTGTGGTCTGTCTGAACAATGAAGTGAGTGCCAAACAGGTATGGCCTCAACTTCTTCAGAGCCCAGACCACAGCAAAGGCCTCCCTCTCAATGGCAGACCAACGCTTTTCTCTAGGGGTCAACCTTCTACTAATAAAAGCAACAGGTTGATCCTGGCCCTCAGAATTAAGTTGTGATAGGACTGCCCCTACTCCTAATTCAGATGCATCAGTTTGGACATAGAATTTTTTAGAGTAACAAGGGCTTTTCAGGACAGGTGCAGAGCACATGGCCTGCTTCAGCTCCTCAAAAGCTTTCTGACAGTTTGCTGTCCATAATACCTTTTTAGGCATTTTCTTGGATGTGAGGTCATTAAGAGGGGCTGCAATGGAGCCATAGTTCTTAATGAACCTCCTGTAATACCCAGTGAGGCCTAGGAAGGCTCTCACCTGAGTCTGAGTGGTAGGGGGAACCCAATCAATAATAGTTTGGATTTTCCACCGAAGTGGTGCAATCTGTTCCCCACCAACAAGGTGTCCCAGATAAACCACCTTACCCTGCCCTATCTGGCACTTTGAAGCCTTGATAGTGAGGCTTGCCTTTTGCAGGGCCTCCAAAACTTTCCATAGGTGGACCAGGTGATCATCCCAGCTGGAGCTAAAGACAGCTATATCGTCCAAATATGCTGCACTGAAAGCTTCCAGCCCTTGCAGGACTGTGTTCACCAACCTCTGAAAAGTGGCAGGTGCATTTTTCAAACCAAAAGGCATTACAGTAAACTGGTAATGTCCTCCAATGGTAGAAAATGCAGTCTTAGATTTAGCATCTTCTGATAATTTGATCTGCCAATACCCTGCAGTCAAATCAAAAGTGCTTAGATACTTGGCAGATGCCAGTGTATCTATAAGCTCATCTGCCCTGGGTATAGGGTGAGCATCAGTTTTGGTTACCAAGTTGAGACCTCTATAGTCTACACAAAACCGCATTTCTTTCTTTCCATCTTTAGAATTGGGTTTTGGTACCAGTACCACAGGAGAAGCCCATGGACTGTCAGAGTGCTCAACCACTCCTAGTTCCAACATTTTCTGAACTTCTTGCTTTATGCAGTCCCTGACATGGTCAGGCTGCCTATAGATCTTACTTTTGACAGGTAAACTGTCTCCAGAATCTATAGTGTGCTCACACCAAGAAGTGGTGCCTGGCACAGTAGAGAAGAGTTCTGAAAATTGTCCTAGGAGATTTATGCAATTATCTTTCTGCTCAGCAGTAAGACAATCAGCCAAAACTACACCTTCCACAAGAGCATCTTGTTCTGTGGAAGAGAAGAGATCAGGTAGAGGATCACTGTCTTCTTCCTGTCCCTCATCAGTTGCCATGAGCAGGGTGAGATCAGCCCTGTCATAGTAGGGTTTCAGGCGGTTGACATGGAGCACCCTAAGGGGACTCCTGGCAGTGCCTAAGTCAACTAAATAGGTGACTTCTCCCTTCTTTTCAACAATTGTGTGGGGACCACTCCATTTATCTTGGAGTGCTCTTGGGGCCACAGGCTCCAAGACCCACACTTTCTGCCCTGGTTGGTACTGAACTAAAACAGCCTTCTGATCATGCCATTGCTTCTGGAGCTCTTGGCTGGCCTGAAGGTTTTTACTGGCCTTTTTCATGTACTCAGCCATCCTTGATCTGAGGCCAAGTACATAATCCACAATATCCTGCTTAGGAGCTTTTAAAGGTTGTTCCCAACCCTCCTTTACAAGTGTGAGTGGACCCCTAACAGGGTGTCCAAAAAGAAGTTCAAAGGGGCTGAAGCCCACTCCTTTCTGGGGTACCTCCCTGTAGGCAAAAAGGAGGCATGGTAGAAGGATATCCCATCTCCTGCGGAGTTTTTCAGGGAGACCCATAATCATGCCTTTGAGAGTTTTATTAAATCTCTCCACCAGTCCATTTGTTTGTGGATGATAGGGTGTTGTGAACTTGTACGTTACACCACACTCCTTCCACATGGCCTTTAAGTATGCAGACATGAAATTGCTTCCTCTGTCTGATACTACTTCCTTTGGGAAGCCCACCCTGGAAAATATTCCCAGGAGGGCCTTTGCCACTGCAGGAGCTGTAGTGGTCCTTAAAGGAATAGCTTCAGGATATCTTGTGGCATGGTCCACTACCACCAAGATAAACCTATTGCCTGAAGCAGTAGGAGGGTCAAGGGGGCCAACTATGTCAACCCCTACCCTTTCAAAGGGAACCCCAACCACAGGCAGTGGGATAAGGGGTGCCTTTGGAGTGCCACCTGTCTTGCCACTGGCTTGACAGGTTTCACAGGACTTACAAAATTCCTTTGTGTCCTCAGACATCCTAGGCCAATGAAATATGGGAACAAGCCTGTCCCAAGTTTTCATTTGTCCTAGATGCCCAGCTAAGGGAATGTCATGTGCCAGTGTTAGGAGGAACTTTCTGTACTCCTGAGGAATCACTAATCTCCTGGCAGCTCCAGGTTTAGGATCCCTATGCTCAGTGTACAAGAGGTTGTCCTCCCAGTAAACTCTGTGAGAGTCACTGACATCCCCATTAGCCTGTTTGACAGCTTGCTGTCTGAGACCCTCTAATGTGGGACAGGTTTGCTGTGCCACACTCAGCTCCTCTCTGGCAGGCCCCCCTTCACCCAAAAGCTCAGCAGTGTCTGCTTCCAGCTCCTCTGGTGTAGGTTCTGCACAGGGAGGGAATTCTTCTTCCTCAGAAGTAGAATCCACTGTAGAGGGAGGGATAGTAGGAAGTGGTTTGCTTCTACTAGCCCTAGCTTTAGGGAGCACTTGGTCCATTGTTCCAGGATCCAAGCTTCCCTGTCCTTTTTGCTTTTTGGCCTGAGCCCTTGTCAAAGCAAAAATATGCCCTGGGATGCCCAGCATTGCTGCATGGGCCTCCAACTCCACATCTGACCAAGCTGATGTCTCCAAATCATTCCCTAATAGACAGTCTACAGGTAAATCTGAAGCTACCACAACTTTCTTTGGACCAGTTACCCCCCCCCCAGTTGAGATTTACAACAGCCATGGGGTGGCTTTGTGTTATGTTGTGAGCATCGGTTACTTGGTACTGGTGCCCAAGTATGTGTTGTTCAGGGTGCACCAGTTTCTCAATCACCATTGTGACACTGGCACCTGTGTCCCTGTAGGCCTGAACCTCAACACCATTTATTAGGGTTAGTTGCTTGTACTTCTCCAAGTTATGGGGGCAAGCAACCAAAGTGGCTAAATCAATAGCCCCTTCAGAGACTAAAGTAGCCTCTGTGGTCTCCCTAATCAGACCAACCCCAACTAAATTACCAAAAGTGAGCCCAGCTACTCCCTTGGATTGTCTATTAGTAGGTTTGCTCCCACCACCACTGCTATTAGTAGGGACACTAGGTGTAGCAGTAGGGGTTGTAGTGGTAGGAGCTGTGGTGCCTTTCTTTGGACAACTGGGATCTGTTGTCCAATGGCCTTTTATTTTACATAAATAGCACCATGGTTTCTTTTCCTTGTTCTGATTAAAGGAGGATTTGGACCCACCACCCCCACCAGAGTGTTTTTGTGGGCCTGATGAAGACTCATTTTTAGATTTGTCCCCACCCTTGTCAGAAGACTTACCATCCTTCTTTTTGTTGCCATCTTTGTCACCCCCTGTATGAACTTTTCTGTTCACTCTTGTTCTGACCCATTTGTCTGCCTTCTTTCCCAATTCTTGGGGAGAGGTCAGATCAGAGTCCACCAAGTACTGGTGCAACAAATCAGACACACAATTATTAAGAATATGCTCTCTCAGGATCAAGTTATACAGGCTGTCATAATCAGTAACTTTACTGCCATGTAACCACCCCTCCAAGGCCTTCACTGCCTGGTCAATGAAATCAACCCAGTCTTGTGAAGACTCCTTTTTGGTCTCTCTGAACTTTATCCTGTACTGTTCAGTGGTTAAGCCATAACCATCCAGGAGTGCATTCTTAAGAACTGTAAAATTATTGGCATCATTTTCTTTCACAGTAAGGAGCCTATCCCTACCTTTTCCACTAAATGATAGCCATAGGATAGCAGCCCACTGCCTTTGAGGGACATCCTGTACAACACAGGCCCTCTCAAGTGCAGCAAACCACTTGTTAATGTCATCCTCCTCCTTATAAGGGGGAACTATCTTGTGCAGATTCCTGGAATCATGCTCTTCTGCAGGATGACTATGGGGAATACTGCTGCTGCCACCATGGGTATCTAAACCCAACTTCTGTCTTTCCTTCTCTAATTCAAAAGACTGTCTATCCAAATCCAGCTGTTGCTTTTTAAGCTTCAATCTGGTTTGTTCCACCCTCAACTTATTGAGTTCCCTCTCTAACATTCTGTCATCAGGGTTGGTGGGAGGGACATTTCTAGAAACAGAGCTATGATGGGAATGAACAGAAGGAGACCTGTCCCTTACAGAAGCCACCCTAACAGCTTGGTTTACAGAAACATTACTACCAGTATGGTGAGAATAAATGCTTTTGCTATGATGTGAGACAACACTATTTATTTGGTGTGGCTCATCATCATTACCATCTATGCTAGATTGTCTAGTAATGGGCAGGCTAGGAAGTTTCTTTCCTGAATCTTTTCCTGGGGGAGTCCCTGAATCAGATTGGGAACTATTAGGTACTTTTTCAACAGATGGGGCACCTATGGCCTTATCCTGTTCTCTAAGCATGTTAAGTAACAGTTCCAAGGAAGGATTTTTCCCTACACTCAAACCTCTCTCTATACAGAGACTCCTTGCTCTTTTCCAGCTAAGGTTGTCATATGCAAGTTTGGACAGATCAACACTTTGGCCTGTGCAAGACATTTTTTAGAGAGAGTTAAAGTGATAGAAAAAGAGAAAAAAGTTTTCAGAACTTTTTGGAAAGACAGAAAAAAACTTTTTTAACTTTTAAGAACTTTTTGAAAGTTTAGAAGTACTTTTCAGCACTTAGAAAAGAGTGAAAAGAGGAAATGCAAATCTTTTTGGCTATGTGTATATACACTGACCTTGTTTTGTATATTTTTCTCTTATGAAAAGTACAATGACAAGAGTGGTAAGCAGTCTCAAGCACTTATCCCACCACTGCACAACCAATGTAGGAGGCTGGTCTGGCTTGTAGTGAGTACCAAGGGGTACTTGCACCTTGCACCAGGCCCAGTTATCCCTTATTAGTGTATAGGGTGTCTAGCAGCTTAGGCTGATAGATAATGGTAGCTTAGCAGAGCAGCTTAGGCTGAACTAGGAGACGTGTGAAGCTACTACAGTACCACTTAGTGTCATATGCACAATATCATAAGAAAACACAATACACAGTTATACTAAAAATAAAGGTACTTTATTTTTATGACAATATGCCAAAGTATCTTAGAGTGTACCCTCAGTGAGAGGATAGGAAATATACACAAGATATATATACACAATAGCAAAAATATGCAGTATAGTCTTAGAAAACAGTGCAAACAATGTATAGTTACAATAGGATGCAATGGGGAAACATAGGGATAGGGGCAACACAAACCATATACTCCAAAAGTGGAATGCGAACCACAAATGGACCCCAAACCTATGTGACCTTGTAGAGGGTCGCTGGGACTATTAGAAAATAGTGAGAGTTAGAAAAATAACCCTCCCCAAGACCCTGAAAAGTGAGTGCAAAGTGCACTAAAGTTCCCCTAAGGACAAAAGAGTCGTGTTAGAGGAATAATGCAGGAGAGACACAAACCAGCAATGCAACAACTGTGGATTTCCAATCTAGGGTACCTGTGGAACAAGGGGACCAAGTCCAAAAGTCACAAGCAAGTCGGAGATGGGCAGATGCCCAGGAAATGCCAGCTGCGGGTGCAAAGAAGCTTCGACTGGACAGAAGAAGCTGAGGTTTCTGTAGGAACAAAAAGGGCTAGAGACTTCCCCTTTGGTGGACGGATCCCACTCGCCTTGGAGAGTCGTGCAGAAGTGTTTTCCCGCCGAAAGGACGCCAACAAGCCTTTCTAGACGCAAATCGTGTGTTTGGCGTTTTTGGACGCTGCTGGGGCCCAGGAGGGACCAGGAGGTCGCAAATTGGACCTGAAGAGAGAGGGGACGTCGAGCAAGATAAAGAGCCCTCACTGAAGCAGGTAGCACCCGGGGAAGTGCCAGAAACAGGCACTACGAGGATGCGTGAAACGGTGCTCGCCGAAGTTGCACAAAGGAGTCCCACGTCGCCGGAGACCAACTTAGAAAGTCGTGCAATGCAGGTTAGAGTGCCGTGGACCCAGGCTTGGCTGTGCACAAAGGATTTCCGCCGGAAGTACACAGGGGCCGGAGTAGCTGCAAAGTCGCGGTTCCCAGCAATGCAGCCCAGCGAGGTGAGGCAAGGACTTACCTCCACCAAACTTGGGCTGAAGAGTCACTGGACTGTGGGGGTCACTTGGACAGAGTCGCTGGATTCGAGGGACCTCGCTCGTCGTGCTGAGAGGAGACCCAAGGGACCGGTAATGCAGCTTTTTGGTGCCTGCGGTTGCAGGGGGAAGATTCCGTAGACCCACGGGAGATTTCTTCGGAGCTTCTGGTGCAGAGAGGAGGCAGACTACCCCCACAGCATGCACAAGCAGGAAAACAGTCGAGAAGGCGGCAGGATCAGCGTTACAGAGTTGCAGTAGTCGTCTTTGCTACTATGTTGCAGGTTTGCAGGCTTCCAGCGCGGTCAGCGGTCGATTCCTTATCAGAAGGTGAAGAGAGAGATGCAGAGGAACTCGGCTGAGCTCATGCATTCGTTATCTAAAGTTTCCCCAGAGACAGAGACCCTAAATAGCCAGAAAAGAGGGTTTGGCTACCTAGGAGAGAGGATAGGCTACTAACACCTGAAGGAGCCTATCAGCAGGAGTCTCTGACGTCACCTGGTGGCACTGGCCACTCAGAGCAGTCCAGTGTGCCAGCAGCACCTCTGTTTCCAAGATGGCAGAGGTCTGGAGCACACTGGAGGAGCTCTGGACACCTCCCAGGGGAGGTGCAGGTCAGGGGAGTGGTCACTCCCCTTTCCTTTGTCCAGTTTCGCGCCAGAGCAGGGGCTAAGGGGTCCCTGAACCGGTGTAGACTGGCTTATGCAGAATTGGGCAACTCTGTGCCCAACAAAGCATTTCCAGAGGCTGGGGGAGGCTACTCCTCCCCTGCCTTCACACCATTTTCCAAAGGGAGAGGGTGTCACACCCTCTCTCAGAGGAAGTTCTTTGTTCTGCCATCCTGGGCCAGGCCTGGCTGGACCCCAGGAGGGCAGCTGCCTGTCTGAGGGGTTGGCAGCAGCAGCAGCTGCAGTGAAACCCCAGGAAAGGCAGTTTGGCAGTACCAGGGTCTGTGCTACAGACCACTGGGATCATGGGATTGTGCCAACTATGCCAGGATGGCATAGAGGGGGCAATTCCATGATCATAGACATGTTACATGGCCATATTCGGAGTTACCATGGTGAAGCTACATATAGGTAGTGACCTATATGTAGTGCACGCATGTAATGGTGTCCCCGCACTCACAAAGTTCAGGGAATTGGCTCTGAACAATGTGGGGGCACCTTGGCTAGTGCCAGGGTGCCCTCACACTAAGTAACTTTGCACCTAACCTTTACCAGGTAAAGGTTAGACATATAGGTGACTTATAAGTTACTTAAGTGCAGTGTAAAAATGGCTGTGAAATAACGTGGACGTTATTTCACTCAGGCTGCAGTGGCAGGCCTGTGTAAGAATTGTCAGAGCTCCCTATGGGTGGCAAAAGAAATGCTGCAGCCCACAGGGATCTCCTGGAACCCCAATACCCTGGGTACCTCAGTACCATATACTAGGGAATTATAAGGGTGTTCCAGTAAGCCAATGTAAATTGGTAAAAATGGTCACTAGCCTGTCAGTGACAATTTGGAAAGAAATGAGAGAGCATAACCACTGAGGTTCTGATTAGCAGAGCCTCAGTGAGACAGTTAGTCACTACACAGGTAACACATTCAGGCACACTTATGAGCACTGGGGCCCTGGGTTACCAGGGTCCCAGTGACACATACAACTAAAACAACATATATACAGTGAAAAATGGGGGTAACATGCCAGGCAAGATGGTACTTTCCTACAGGGATTGGCTGCCTTATCAGATATGGACCTATCAGGAGGGGTCTCTGACGTCACCTGCTGGCACTGACCACTCAGAGCCCTCCAGAGTGTCCCTACACCTTGCAAAGCAAGTTGGCTGAAGTCTGGGACACACTAGAGGAGCTCTGGGCAGCCCCCCACTATGGCGGTGATGGACAGGGAAGTGGCCACTCCCCTTTCTTTTGTCCAGTTTCCTGCCAGAGCGGGGGGGGAGGGGTCCCTGAACCGGTGTGGACTGGTTTATGCAAGGAGTGCACCATCTGGGCCCTTCAAAGTATTTCCAGAGGTTGGGGAGGCTACCCCTCCCCAGCCTGTAACACCTATTTCCAAAGGGAGAGGGTGTAACACCCTGTTCTCAGAGGAAATGCTTTGTTCTGCCTTCCTGGGACTGGGTTGCCCAGACCCCAGGAGGGCAGAACCCTGTCTGTGAGGTGGCAGCAGCTGTAGCTGCAGTGCAAGCCTCAGAGAGCTGGTTTGGTAGTACTGGGGGTCCATGGTGAAGCCCCCAGGATGCATGGAATTGGCACCCCAATACCTGATTTGGAATGGAGGTACAATTCTATGAACTTAGACATGTTACATGGCCATATTCGGAGTTACCATTGTGAAGCTACATATAGGTATTGACCTATATGTAGTGCACGCATGTAATGGCGTCACCGCACTCAAAGTCTGGGGAAATGGCCCTGAACTATGTTGGGGCACCTTTGCTAGTGCAAAAGTGCCCTCACACTTAGTAACTTTGCACCTAACCTTCAGCAAGTGAAGGTTAGAAATATAGGTGAGTTATAAGTTACTTAAGTGTAGTGAAAATGGCTGTGAAATAGTGTGTGAACTATTTCACACAGGCTGCAGTGACAGTCCTGTGTAAGGGGTTGTCTGAGCTGCCTATTAGTGGCAAAAGAAATGTTGCAGCCCATAAGGACCTCCTGGAACCCCAATGCCCTGGGTACCTAGGTACCATATACTAGGGACTCATAAGAGGGGTCCAGTGTGCGAATTGAAATTGGTAAATGAAGTCACTGGCCTACAGTGACAATTTAAAAGCAGAGAGAGCATAAGGACTGAGGTTCTGATTAGCAGAGCCTCAGTGACACAGTTAGGCACTACACAGGCATACACATTAGGCCACAAACTATGAGCATTGGGGTCCTGGCTAGCAGAATCCCAGTGAGACAGGCAAAACATACTGACACACACTCACAAACAGGCCAAAGGTGGGGGTAACCATGCTAGAAAGAGGCTACTTTCTCACACCATGTTTACCTTTGAGAGAGACAGGCCTTGCAACAGTGAAAAACTAATTTGGCAGTAGTTCATTGTAAGGGGATGTAAAGCACATCAGTACATGTTCCACCTTTAACATACACTGCACCCTGCCCATGGGGTACCTGGGGCCTAACTTAGGGGTGCCTTACATGTATAAAAAGAGGTTTGGGCCTGGCAAGTGGGTACACTTGCCAGTTCGAATTGGCAGTTTAAAACTGCAGACACTGCAGTGGCAGGTCTGAGACATGTTATAGGGCTTCTTGGGTGGCACAACCAGTGCTGCAGGCCCACTAGTAGCACTTGCTTTACAGGCCCTGGGCATCTCTAGTGCACTGTGCGATGGACTTACTAGTAAATCAAATATGCCAATCAGGGAAGAGCCAATTACACATACACTTTACACAGTAGCACTTGCGCTTTAGCACTGGTCAGCAGTGGTAAAGTGCCCAGAGTACCAAAAACAGCAAAAACAGAGTCCAGCACACTGTCAAACTATGGGAGGCAGAGGCAAAAAAGACAGGGGAGACCACACCAAGGATGCCAGGTCTAATGCTCTGAAAGTACCCTCTAGTCCTGAATCTAGTTTCCATTTTATCTAATTCCTGCAAAACAGTTAAAAAGTCCTCTCTGCAATTCCGCCTTATTCTGGTCATTTTACCAAATAGTATTGCCTTAATCTGTGAGCTAGGGTGTGCAGTCGTGGCATGGACAACCTCATTGGTGCTTTTCTAAAAAAACAATGGAAATGTATGGTATGATCATATGTATAAGTAGTAATATCCAAAAAGTCAATCCTTCATGGACTATATTCATATGAGAATAAAATATTTTGATTGCTGTTAAAATGTTTTACAAATGAAGTTAGCTCATCCCCATTGCCTGACCAAAATAATAGAACGTCATCAATAAACTGTCCCCAATATAAGGTGCATTCTATGAGCTCCATGGGACAGTCTGACCAAATGTGTTTTATTCGAACCACCTCATATACAGGCTTGCAAATGATGGTGATAATTGTGCCCCTATTACCACACCCTGTATTTGGTGATATCAGGAACCATTGTATGTGAAAATGTTGTTGCCCAGGACTAGTGTGATCCAATCTAAAAGCATTTCAGTATGTTCATAGAGAGTAGCAACACGTGGCTCTAGAAAGTACCGAACAGTCAGAATCCTTTGATCTTTGGGAATACTGTTATGTATAGTGAATTGACATCACGCGTAACCAGTAAGTTACTTTCTGTCCATTCAGAATCTGAGATTTTGCAAAGTTAATCTTTTGTGTCCCTAATATCAGAAGACAAGTTGTGAATCATTGGTTGTAGAAATACATCAATATATTCAGATATCCTTTCAGTCCCAGTGCCAGAAATGATGAGCCTGCCAGGTGAGAATCCCTCTCCCTCTTTGTGAATTCTAGGAAAAATGTAAATACATGGCGATCCTGGTGTAGTGTTGAACATATATTGGGATTGCCCATCAGATATTAAACAATGCTTCCTCTAATGAATGAGTCTGTGATGTATTCTCTGATTGGTGTTATTCACTGAATTGTGAACACATTGGAATTCTGCACTGCTGGTGTTTGATTGTACACCTTTTCACTTTTCTGTCTATTTTAGATGCACACCTTTGGTTGCATGAGCATGTGCTTGGGTGCTTTATTCCCAGTATTACCCAGTGTTTTTCATTTAGCACTCTCTGCCCTGTGGATGTTATTTGCTTATGTGTCAACTTAGATGTATTTTTTTTTTGTATTGTATTTTCTTACTTTTTGATTGCATATTGCGCCAATGGCATGTCTCATTTCACGAGACGGACATAGGATGTGACTGAACATATTATATGTACAGTTTGTATGATTATTATATTATTAGATATGAATATTATTATATATATGATTGCAGCCTTGATAAAGTCCATGGGAAGAAATATGTGTCAACAGTTGCTCTAAGAAGAAGTTGACCAACTCTTATTGTGACTCTTAAAAATAAACTAGTAGTTCGAATACAAGGAACATGATTAACTTGGACTTATTATTTATTAATACAGAGTGCTTTGGAATCTTTTACCATCAGTTAACCATATATCAAAACAAAATGCCTCAGGCTAGTAATCCCTGTCCATCCAGTGCTCTACACAAACTTCCTCATACTGACAAAATATTCCATACACATTTTTTGTACCCCTACCACCTGGATAAACTTAGTCATGAAGCCTCCATTCATTTAAGATATTTTACAAGCTATTTGGAGGCCTCTCCCTCCTGAAATAATATGGGTTTCCAAAGAGGAGTGTGTTTGATTCGTGCAAACATACATTGCAACAATGTCTTCATTACCCTCACACGTTAACAAACCGTTGGCATTGAAGACTTCAATCCCAGATAAGCTTTTACCATCTCAAGTCCCTTGGGGTCTGTGTAAGCTCCCTTCATGAGTTTTCAAACATCACAATATATGTTCATGCGGGACAGAGTAATCTAGATTTAAGAATAAACTCCACTACATTCCTCCTACTTCCCCCCAGATCCTTGAGTGCTAACTTACCTTTCAATATACAGTGAGGAGTCAGACATGAATTCAAAAGAGACCTTTTTATTCTTACTCAATTCATTGAATTTACCTTGAACAGACTATGCACAATAATGTATTTGGGAAAGAGAAATTAATAGCTCAGTGCCAATATTTCTCGCTGCAAAGCCAGTCCAAATTTGGACAGGCCTTTATCCATTATCCCTCAAAGTGAAGAATCCAACGTAAAGTTACACATCTATAACCTCTGCATGTGCACAAAAATCATGTGTCTACTTAAAACAAGTGAGTGCCACAAAGGTCTATGAAGTCCTACTTCAGTGCTGAATTTTCAGGATAACCACTTTCTTAAATGTGTCCCCTGTAGGTGCATTGTTATTAAACGTATCTTATGTAGCTATCTTAAAAATCAGGTATGGATGCCACCATCTTGGTGCAAAACTGCACACCAATGGTTTGATCTCTGATCTAACAGTGCATTACACTTTAAAAAATAAACCTGAAATATGCTAAAGTTTTTAGTTATTCTCAGCGGACAAATTAACAGTCGGAAAGCATTGCATGGTACAATAGTGTTAAACAGTGATGTTGTGAATTTAACTTTCATTCCTCACTACTTCGATGTGACTTTTTAATGAATCTTTCTCGGCCTCAGTCACCTATGTTTTTGTATGTTGTTCCGCTTCTGTATATAAGATGTAAGGGCCATATGTACAAACACTTTTTCCCATAGACACAGAATGGGGAAAAACCTTTGCTACATCTAGCACTAAGGGCCTGATTACGATTCCGGCGGGCGGCGGAGGCCGCCCGCCAGAATTCCGCCCTCCATAATACCGGAGGGTATTATGAGTTTTTTCCTGGGCTGGCGGGCGGTCTCCAAAAGACCGCCCGCCAGCCCAGGGAAAAACTCCCTTCCCACGAGGATGCCGGCTCGTAATAGAGCCGGCGGAGTGGGAAGGTGCGACGGGTGCTGTTGCACCCGTCGCGTATTTCACTGTCTGCAAGGCAGACAGTGAAATAAATGTTGGGGCCCTCTTACGGGGGCCCCTGCAGTGCCCATGCCGTTGGCATGGGCACTGCAGGGGCCCCCAGGGGCCCCGCGACTCCCCCTCCCGCCATCCGGTTCCCGGCGGGAGAACCGCCAGGAACTGGATGGCGGGAGGGGGAGTCGGAATCCCCAAGCCGGCGCAGCAAGCTGCGCCGGCTTGGAGGATTCCTTGGGGGCAGCGGGAAACCGGCGGTAGACCGCCGGTTTCCCTTCTCTGACCGCGGCTAAGCCGCCGCGGTCAGAATGCCCCGCGGGGCACCGCCGGCCTGTCGGCGGTGCCACCGCGTCCCGCGGCCCTGGCGGAAGTAATCCGCCAGGGTCGTAATGACCACCTAAGTGTCTACGGCTGACTCGTGTTTCATTGGCATACTCACTGACCCTTGTTTGTTTAAGGGGACCAGGCCATTATTTGACCTTTGTGGACTATTCCAACGTACATGCACCCCACATTACTTGTCTGAAAATCGGGACTCCCCATTGTGTTTTAGGTATGTTTTTTGTTTGTTTGCCTAGTACAGCATGCACTTTTTCTATTTGCCTCCTTTTTGGGGGTAAAATAATGGTCAAAATTCTCTAACAACACATCTCCCGGTATTGGGAATTTCTTGTTCTGATTTGCTGTGCCTCAAATCTTTTTTCAACTTGAATTCATCATCCTTTCTATGTGGACCCATGTAATACCCCAGGGGATTAGCTTGGTCAGTACGATTGTGGGGGCGGGAGGAAGGGGCTCAGTTTTCACAACAATCGTGCTGCCTTGTTAAATTACATTATATGAGGGGAGCTTAAGGGGTAGTGGAAAGAGAGAGTAGCGCACATTGTTAGGGGTACTTAAAACAAAATATTTTTAAACTAACCAACATTTTTAAGGCCTTCAAAAAGAGACAAGAGATGGAGAGTCAGTTTGTCTGTTTTGTCAGTGTTGGCATGTAAAAGTCCCAGGTGAAACCCGACAGAGTATATTCTATATGGTAGTGTAACACCCCATACACCCCATCACCCCGAAGCTACGCCCCTGTTAATATAATGTCATGATTGCACTCTTCCTTTGTTCTATCTTGTGCAAGATCTAACTCCCCTCGAAAATGCAGCCCTCACCAGAGCAACTGACGCAACCAGAATTATTTTAACAGTAGCCATTGTTATCTGGCACTAGATAAGGTATTAGAAATATCAGCAACCCTCTTGGAATTGTCCAGCCAATGCAATGAAAAGGGGAAGGTCTGTTAGTACAGATTATCTTGCCCACATGAATCGTTTGAATAGTTATGCATGATTTTCCACTTTTTTGTGAATTATGTTTATTCTAAAAAGATTGTTCTGGTTTCTCTAAATTTACCTTACTTAAGACTGAATTTCCAGCTGAGCTTTCAGCTTAAGAAATAGGTAAGACTCTTCTACCCATGCCCCCCTCTATATTTATAGGCATTGCAAATTGAAGGCCCATTCAGTGTGGGCCACTCATTACCTAGTACTACGTCATTAATGATTTCCACCAGAAAGCATTTAAAAATGTTGATTTGTTTGATGCAATCTTCAATTTTGAGTTGTAATGTGACATCATTCACCATATGGCTCCTTTAACGCTCTAATAGAGATAAGATGTCAATGTCCTCCATCCCTAATCCTATAAATGTGTTTGGAGTTTACCGGTCCGATAAAGATTGCGCATGCCATGTCTTCTCAGATTTTAAAGCAAATATTTTTTGCAGAATATATTCAAACTTGCCAGGAGATGTTTGACTCTATAAAGTTGGTTTGCCACATGTTGTATTCTTTTACCATAGTAGAGCATCATAAACATTGCAGACCCAGCAAAGTTGTCATAGCTGTGTTGTCGTTAATTTGCAAAACTCTTTCGAAATGCACCTTATATAACCAAAAGCTATTTTATTTGTGCCTTTTCTTTTACTATTGACCCAAAAATAGACTTGGTTCTTTTCAACGTAATATTCTGGTCATTCCAAGATACCAGGAATCAAATGTTGGAAGCAGTTAGTTTTCCTCTCCAACGTTAAATGCCGTGCCATTGCTCTGCTTTTGACAAAGGAAAGGTGTGCTGTCTGTCTGATACACAAACAGTGCCGGCAGAGAGGATAGAAAAGTAGTATGTAGAGGAGGTTTACTTAGGCACCAGGATCATGCAGGTAACAAGGACAGCAGGGACAGCTGAGTGAGTAAGTTAAAAACAAAGGGAGAATTTATTTGTATCCAGGAATGGGCGGCAGAATATGCACTGTGAAGGACATTAAGAGCAAGTGCGTCAGCCCTTTCTGTCGTAATATCAGGGTGGGCCTTGAGGCTCTGGTTGCATAGAACAGCACTTTTGTTCTTCTTTATATAGTATCTCCAGTGTTTAACTCCCAATAGGTTTAAGCATCATTAGTCGAGGCACATGAATGTATGTGGATTTAGCCAAAGGTACTGGCCTCCATACATCATAAGTTTACCCATCTACTACTTATCCGCTTGAGGTCTTCCATAACTGCAATCAGGACATTGCCACATGGCGCAGTCAGAACACCTTCAAATGTAAAGGCAACATGACCATTGGCTGCTGTCGTGCGATTCTGCCCCTTCTGCCTCCTCATGTGTCCGAAATCTTGGCTTTCATGTTGATCAATCAATCACAAGATTTATAGAGCGCACTACGTACCCGTTAGGGTTTTAAGGCGCTGGGGGGGGGGGGGGGGACTGCTGCTACTGGTCGAAGAGCCAGGTCTTGAGGAGTCTCCTGAAGGTGAGAAGGTCCTGGGTCTGTCGCAGGGGGGTCGGGAGGGTGTTCCAGGTCTTGGCGGCGAGGTAGGAGAAGGATCTGCCACCGGAGGTCTTGCGTTGGAAGCGGGGAACGATGGCGAGGGCGAAGTTGGCGGAGCGGAGTTGGCGGGAGGGGGTGTAGAAGTTGAGTCTGTTGTTCAGGTAGGCAGGTCCGGCGTTGTGGAGTGCCTTGTGAGCGTGGGTGAGGAGCTTGAAGGTGATCCTCTTGTCCACGGGGAGCCAGTGGAGGTCTTTCAGGTGGTGGGAGATGTGGCATCGGCGGGGTACGTCGAGGATCAGTCGGGCGGAGGCGTTTTGGATGCGTTCGAGGCGTCGGATGTCTTTCGCTGGGATGCCTGTTAGAGTGCGTTGCCGTAGTCTAGTCTACTGCTGACGAGGGCCTGGGTCACAGTTTTTCTGTTTTCCGTTGGGATCCATTTGTAGATTCTACAGAGCATGCGGAGGGTGTTGTAGCAGGAGGAGGAGACTGCGTTGACCTGCTTGGACATGGTGAGGGCGGAGTCGAGGACAAAACCCAGGTTGCGTGCGTGGTTGGTTGGCGTTGGAGGGGGTCCCCGCGCGGTGGGCCACCAGGAGTCGTCCCAGGCTGAGGGGGTGCGTCCGAGGATGAGGACCTCCGTCTTGTCGGAGTTCAACTTTAGACGGCTGTTTCTCATCCACTTGGCGATGGACTTCATTCCCTCGTGTAGGTTGGCTTTGGCGGTATGTGGGTCTTTGGTGAGGGAGAGGATGAGCTGGGTGTCGTCGGCATAGGAGAGAATGTTGAGGTTGTGCTGACGGACCAGTTGTGCGAGGGGGGCCATGTAGACCTTGAACAGCGTCGGGCTTAGAGAGGAGCCTTGGGGTACGCCGTAGATGATGTTGGTGGCTTCGGAGCGGAAGGGTGGGAGTCAGACTCTCTGAGTTCTGCTGGAGAGAAAGGAGGAGGAGATCCAGTTGAGGGCTTTTTCTTGTATTCTGGCTTTGTGGAGGCGTGTTAGTAGGGTGTGGTGGCAAACCGCGTCAAAGGCTGCGGAAAGGTCCAGGAGGATGAGGGCTGATGTTTCGCCGTTGTCCATTTGCTGTCTGATGTCATCTGTGGCGGCGAGGAGAGCAGTCTCAGTGCTGTGGTTGCGTCTGAAACCGGACTGGGAGGGGTCCAGGATGGAGTTGTCCTCGAGGTGGTGGGTGAGCTGAGCGTTGACGATCTTCTCGATGACCTTCGCCTGGAAGGGGGTGAGGGTGATCGGGCGGACGTTTTTGAGGTCGTTGGGGTCTGCCTTGGGTTTCTTGAGGAGGGTGCGGATTTCGGCGTGTTTCCAGCTGTCCGGGAAAGTCGCGGTTTCGAAGGATAAGTTGATGACCTTTGGGATAAGTTGGGGGGCGATGGTAGAGTCGGCTTTGTTGTATACGTGGTGGGGGCATGGGTCTGAAGGGGATCCTGAGTGGATGGAGTTCATGATCTTGCGAGTTTCAGCGTCGTCTACATGGGTCCAGGCGGTGTAGCGGTTGGTGCAGGTGGAGTTGTTGGGGGTGGGGTCTGACGGAGGCGTGGTGTTGAGGCTGTCGTGGATGTCCGTGATCTTCTGATAGAAGAAGGTAGACAGGGCGTCGCATAGTTCTAGGGATGGTGGGATGTCGTTGACGTTGGCGCTGGGGTTGGAGAGCTCTTTCACGATGCAGAAGAGTTCTTTGCTGTCGTGTGCGTTGTTGTTCAGGTGTTCTGTGAAGTGGGAACGTTTGGCGAGTCGGATTAGCTGGTGGTGCTTGCGGGTGGCCTCCTTGTGGGCTGCCATGCTGTTGGGCGTGTGTTCGAGGAGTCATTTCTTCTTTAGTTTCTGGCAGGTGCGTTTGGAGGTGAGGAGTTCGTCAGTGAACCAGGCGGCTTTTTTCTTCTTTCTTTGGATGTCGGTGGACCTCTTGAGTGGTGCGAGTGTGTTGGCGCAGTCATTGATCCACTGTCGTAGGTTGAGAACGGCGGTGTCTGGGTCGGTGGAGTCGGTGGGCGGGTTCTGGGCGAGGGTGCTGGTCAGTTGGTCTTCAGTGACTTTGCTCCAGCGGCGGTGGGGTGGTAGTTGGCTGCAGTGGTGTTCGATGTGCTTCTTGAATGTGAAGTGGATGCAGTGGTGGTCGGTCCAGTGGAGTTCGGTGGTGTGGCTAAAGGTGACGTGGTTGCTTGTGGAGAAGATCGGATCGAGCGTGTGGCCGGTGATGTGGGTGGGTGTGTTGACCAGTTGTCTGAGGCCGAGGTTGGAGAGGTTGCCGATCAGGGATGTGGTGTTGGTGTCGTTGTTGTTCTCCAACTGGAAATAGAGGTCTCCAAGGAGGATTTAGTCCGTAGAGGTGAGCGCGTGGGTGCTCGTGAGGTCGGCGATGGAGTCGCTGAAGGGTGCTCGTGGTCCTGGGGGTCGGTAGATGAGCGTTCCCCTGATAGTGGTGTTGGGGTGAGTGTGGATCCGGAAGTGTAGGTGTTTGGCAGTCTTGAGAGTGTTGTCCATGTGGGTGTGGATGTTGAGGGTGGATTTGTGGGCGATGGCTATTCCTCCCCCGATTCCGTTGGGGCAATCTCTTCTGGTGATCTTGTAGCCGTCCGGGATGGCTATGGCGATGTCAGGTGCTGAGGAGTCGTTCCACCAGGATTCGGTCAGGAAGGCTACGTCTGGGGCGGTAGTGTCGAGCAGGTCCCAGAGCTCGATGGCGTGCTTGCGTGCTTGCGTGTATTAAGGAGTATGCAGTGGAGGTATTTTTTCGCGGTTGTGGCAGGTTTCCTTGTTCTGTCGCAGGTGAAGTTGCAGGCGAGGCAGGAGAAGGGTCCCTTGGTGTTCTTTGGAGATGACTGGAAACATGTTGTGGAGCGGCCGGGGTTGAGGGTGCTGAGTTGCTTGGCCGAGTAGCGACGTCCGGTGGTGCGGGGGGCGTGCGGACCAGGGGGGGGTGGCGCTGGGCGCGGTCCAGGCGCAGACGGGCTTGCCTCTGGCGCGCATCCCGCACACCAGCGGCACGCCTGCTGCGCAGACGTGCAGCGCCAGCCATTAAGAAGGGAGGGGGGAGGGAGGAGCTACTGGGAGGCGGGAGGGAGCGGCGAATGGGGGCGCGAGGGGGGCGGGCCACAGGGAGGCTGCGGCAGGGGAAAGCGGCAAGGGGGAGCGCACAAGTGGCGAAAAAGCGGAGAAACAATCTAAGAAGGCACTAAGGGAAGCAGAAGCACAAATGGGAAGCAAAAAGGAGCAAAAGGCACAATAAAGCACAATAAAGCAAGGCACAGCGATACAGTCACAATACGGCGAAAAACGGCACAATGCACACGAGTCTAGCGACGCAAATGGGGCCAAAAGGCAGATTTAACCAGGGCACAGAATACAGTCACAAATACAGAAAACGGCACAAAGCTTACCAGAAGCCCAATAGACGGGCCTCGAACACGCTAGCAGCAGCGTGGGCGGAGGTCAGGGTCACGGACACAGCAAGGTGGTGCTGCGGACAAGGGGGAGCGAGCTCTTGGCCGAAATCAGGTCAGAGGTTGCTCACCCTCGACGCGCAACACCAGCCATTAAGAAGGGAGGGGGGAGGGAGCGGCGAATGGGGGTGTGAGGGGCGCGGGCCGCAGGGAGGCAGGGGAAAGCGGCAAGGGGGAGCGCACAAGGGGCGAAAAAGTGGAGAAACAATCTAAGAAGGCACTAAGGGAAGCAGAAGCACAAATGGGAAGCAAAAAGGAGCAAAAGGCACAATAAAGCACAATAAAGCAAGGCACAACAATTCAGTCACAATACAGCAAAAAACGGCACAATGCACACGAGTCTAGCGACGCAAATGGGGCCAAAAGGCAGATTTAACCAGGGCACAGAATACAGTCACAAAAACAGGGAGTGCAGAATTATTAGGCAAGTTGTATTTTTGAGGATTAATATTATTATTGAACAACAACCATGTTCTCAATGAACCCAAAAAACTCATTAATATCAAAGCTGAATATTTTTGGAAGTAGTTTTTAGTTTGTTTTTAGTTTTAGCTATGTTAGGGGGATATCTGTGTGTGCAGGTGACTATTACTGTGCATAATTATTAGGCAATTAACAAAAAAATATATATACCCATTTCAATTATTTGTTATTACCAGTGAAACCAATATAACATCTCAACATTCACAAATATACATTTCTGACATTCAAAAACAAAACAAAAACAAATCAGTGACCAATATAGCCACCTTTCTTTGCAAGGACACTCAAAAGCCTGCCATCCATGGATTCTGTCAGTGTTTTGATCTGTTCACCATCAACATTGCGTGCAGCAGCAACCACAGCCTCCCAGACACTGTTCAGAGAGGTGTACTGTTTTCCCTCCTTGTAAATCTCACATTTGATGATGGACCACAGGTTCTCAATGGGGTTCAGATCAGGTGAACAAGGAGGCCATGTCATTAGATTTCCTTCTTTTATACCCTTTCTTGCCAGCCACGCTGTGGAGTACTTGGACGCGTGTGATGGAGCATTGTCCTGCATGAAAACCATGTTTTTCTTGAAGGATGCAGACTTCTTCCTGTACCACTGCTTGAAGAAGGTTTCTTCCAGGAACTGGCAGTAGGACTGGGAGTTGAGCTTGACTCCATCCTCAACCCGAAAAGGCCACACAAGCTCATCTTTGATGATACCAGCCCAAACCAGTACTCCACCTCCACCTTGCTGGCGTCTGAGTCGGACTGGAGCTCTCTGCCCTTTACCAATCCAGCCACGGGCCCATCCATCTGGCCCATTAAGACTCACTCTCATTTCATCAGTCCATAAAACCTTAGAAAAATCAGTCTTGAGATATTTCTTGGCCCAGGCTTGAAGTTTCAGCTTGTGTGTCTTGTTCAGTGGTGGTCGTCTTTCAGCCTTTCTTACCTTGGCCATGTCTCTGAGTATTGCACACCTTGTGCTTTTGGGCACTCCAGTGATGTTGCAGCTCTGAAATATGGCCAAACTGGTGGCAAGTGGCATCGTGGCAGCTGCACGCTTGACTTTTCTCAGTTCATGGGCAGTTATTTTGCGCCTTGGTTTTTCCACACGCTTCTTGCGACCCTGTTGACTATTTTGAATGAAACGCTTGATTGTTCGATGATCACGCTTCAGAAGCTTTGCAATTTTAAGAGTGCTGCATCCCTCTGCAAGATATCTCACTATTTTTGACTTTTCTGAGCCTGTCAAGTCCTTCTTTTGACCCATTTTGCCAAAGGAAAGGAAGTTGCCTAATAATTATGCACACCTGATATAGGGTGTTGATGTCATTAGACCACACCCCTTCTCATTACAGAGATGCACATCACCTAATATGCTTAATTGGTAGTAGGCTTTCGAGCCTATACAGCTTGGAGTAAGACAACATGCATAAAGAGGATGATGTGGTCAAAATACTCATTTGCCTAATAATTCTGCACTCCCTGTACAGAAAACGGCTCAAAGCTTACCAGAAGCCCACTAGACGGGCCTCAAACAAGCTAGCAGCAGCGTGGGCGGGGGTCAGGGACACGGACACAGCAAGGTGGTGCTGCTGAGGTGGGGGAGTGAGCTCTTGGCTGAAATCAGGTCAGAGGTTGATGAGGACCTGTCTCTTTCAAGTCAGGTCAGCAGACTGTCCTCTACCTGCTTCTCTGATTAATATACTTCTTCCAAGTCACACTCCTTCCCCAGTGGTGCAGGCCTCCAGAGTGAGCACGCCTGACCCCTGCAGTTCATTCTTCTAGGGTTCCCCGATTTCCTTCTCTAACGTCGTTATCCAATTCAAGCTGCTGCTGCTGGACTCGCGTTTTCTCTTTGGCTCTTGGTGACTTGATTTTGTTACACAGCTCTCGTTGCCTAAAAGAATTGCTGACATTTTTGTGCACCGGACATTAGGAAATCCACCAGGCCAGACCCCTTTCTCTTCAACCTACATTTGTTTAATACTATCATACGCGGCTTTTGTGTTCTGCTGACTCCAGCGTTTCTACTGCACCCAAGTTGAAAAGGGCACTTGCCTGCGGTGGTAATTTCTTTTTAAGCCGGAAGCCACTGGAATAAATATTTCATTTTGTTCTATCAGGAACTCCAGCCCTTCAGCAAGGCTTTAATAAAAACATGGCTTTGGACTCTGTAATGTTGTTATCAGAGTTCTACATATGGCTGTTATCAGTGCTAGGGCGGCTTTACAGGGATCAGCAGTGCTTTATAAACGTTTTATCAATAATAATTACCTGTGGCACAGGGATTTATTTAAAACCGTCAATGTAAAAAAGCTAGCAGTGTGTTTTTTAACTGTACTCATCTTTGTTCATATTTTAGGTCCATCACCGGGGCATGCCACACTCAATGAAACAACAAATCCTTAATATGCTTTATCTGTTAATTGTATGGAGTAAAATCATCTCACTATTTTGGTAGAGCAACCCTTTCAATGCTTAAATGCTCTTCATATCATTACAATGTTTTATATGTACGTTCGTGAGATGCCCTTTGTTGTTGCACAGTAATATGACACAGTGGGACCACAGGCCCTTATTTAGATTTTGCGGACATTATACTGTCATATCGTGAGCACTTACACAGGATGGTAAGCAGGGGCATAGGAGACAATATATTTCTGTGGCCGACAGGGACCGCCTTAGGGACTTTTCAATCAACCCTATACAAATTGCTTCTTGTTTGCGAAATGCAGGCAACGATAAATTTGCACAATCATATATATTGGAAGTGAAATAGGAAGAAAGGAAGGCATGCTCTCACAGTCTGAAAGTACCTTTTATTGTTATTTACATTCAAAAAGTAATTAGCTCAAATGTGAAAATAACATGTTGATTAACCTTTCATTTTCGTGAACCAAACAAATAAAGGTAGGAGGTTAAAAAGAAAGAACATACCATTTGTGCCCCACACCCATCATGCCCCTCGCATCATGCCAATTGTAACCGCACTGGAGATATCAAAAGCGATTAGGTGCAACATTTGTACACTGTGCTCTGAAACCATAGTTGTAATAATACTTTTACTCCTGGGTGTGATCTTGGGCAGCTCAGCTACACATCATTCATAACTGGAAGCATTTCAACTGAAGAAGCTCTTGGAGCTACAGGCTATATAAACAGGGGTCCCTTGAGTAAAATGCAACACCACTCCAATAAACAATGATATTAAAGTAGTATCCAAATGGAAGGTTTCATGCATTTATTCAATCAAGACATAAATGATCAAATGTCATGGAAAAACATCACCAGGGGAATCGAGAAAGACTTTGGTATTCGGGCACTACACAAGGTATCTGGATGAACCAATGTCACCACAATAATGATTTACAAGCTTTCATACACCGGCTTTTACATGAATGACTCAAATAGAGAATTAAGAAGTCTGTAGCTCATAGTACCTATACAATATCACAAATTCAAGTTAAGGTACTTTGGCTGACAACGTTTTGATCCCCTAGACAAGTATCAGGATCATCCTCAGCATTAATTAAGCCTGACATAAAAGGGTTACTGAGTGCTTGTAACCAAAAAGGCCAAGATAAATCTTACTCACTTCTCACATGAAAGAGAAGGCAATCAATCTGAATCTCTAATCAAGCGTTCGTGCCATAAAGTAATAGTAGAGTAGAGTAATGTCTGATTTTGGTAGAGTGTCATAGAGTGGAGTGGCAGAGTGTTGTAGAGTGGAAAGGCATAAAGAAGAGTGGAGTGGCATAGAGTGAAGTAAAGTAACGTGAAGTGGCATGGAGAGAGTTGGGAAGAATGTAGTTGAGCATTGTACATTGTTGTATAGTGTAGTGGCATAGAGGTCTGTGGAGTGGCATGGAGTAGAGCATTGTAGATTGAAGTGGCATAGAGTGGCATGGAGTGGCATATAGGGAGTTGTGTAGGGAGTTACAAAGTGGGGAAAGTGTTAGAGTTTAGTAGAATAGAGTGTCAGAGTCTAGTATCATGAAGTGTAATGTCAGAGTGTAGTGTCATAGAGTGGAGGTGAGTGGTCTAGAGTGAATTGGCATAGAGTACAGTGGTGCAAAGTAGATTGATGTAGACTGAAGTGGTGTAGAGTGCATTGGTTTTGAGTAAAGTGGTGTAGAGTACATTGGTGTAGAGTGCACTGGTTTAGAGTAGAGTGCAGTAGCGTAGAGTGGTGAAGAGTAAAGTGGCACAGCATAGATTGCAGTGGTGTTGAGTGCAGTGTGCTGTGTCATAGAGTGATGCGGTGCATGGTAGAGTGGAGTGGTGCAAGGTAGAGTAGACCGGTGTAGAGTGCAGTGGTAGAGTGCAGTGATGCAGAGTAGAGTGGCGTAGAGTGTAGTGGCATAGAGTATATTTGTGTAGAGTGCAATAGAGTGGTATAAAGTTGATCGGTGAAGAGTAGAGTGCCATGGTGCAGAGTAGAGAGAAGTAAAGTTCAGTGGCAGAGAGCAGTGTTACAGAGTAGAGTGTCATAAAGGGCAGTGGTGTAGAGTAGATTGGCACAAAATGCATTGGTGTAGAGTGCAGTGACATAGAGTTATGCAGAGTAGAGTGGCGTAAAGTACAGTGGTGCAGAGTAGAATAGATTGGCATAGAGTGCAGTGGCATAGAGTAGATTGCTGCAGCATATAGTGGTGAAGAGTAGAGCATAGTGATGTAGAGTGCAGTAGCATAGAGTGGTGCAAAGCAGATTGGAGTGGCGCAGGGTACATTGGAGTGGTGCAGGCTAGATTGGACTGCCAGAGCATAGAGTGGAGTTGCATAGATTGCAGTGCATAGAGTAGATGGTTTCAAAGTAGAGTGAGGTGCCCTAGAATGGAGGGGTGTAGAGTAGATTAGAGAGCAGTGGTGCAGAAAAGAGTGCAGTGGGGCAGAGTACAGTGGCATTGAGTTCTATGTAGAGTGACATGGAGTTTAGTGGCGTAGATTGCAATGTTGCAGATTAGAAGGTCGTAGAGTACAGTGTTGTATTGTAGAGTGCATTGGCATAGAGTGCTGTGGTGCAGAGTACAGTGGCATAGAAAGCAGTGGCTTAGAATGCTGTGGTGCAGAGTAGATTGGCATAGAGTGTGGTGGCATAGACTGCATTGGTTTTGAGTAAAGTGGTTAAGAGTGTAGTGGCATAGAGTGCAGGGGTATAGTGTACATTGGTTAGAGAAGAATAGCATAGATTGCAGTAACATAGTGTAGAGTGCTGCAGAGTAGAGTGGTGTGGAGTGGTACAGCATAGATTGCAGTGGCATAGCCTGCAGTGTCGTAGAGTAGAAAAGAGTGTAGAAAAGTGGTGTAGGGTGCAGTGGCATAGGGTAGATTGTTTCAGAGTAGAGTGAAGAAACCATAGAGAAAAGACAATATACTTCAATGTGCTTAAGTATGTAACAATAACAACAACATAAATAATAACACTAGGCATAACAGCCCAAAATGAATTATGGCTTCGCACTGTTTGCCACGCTGTAATCCAGCCCTTCATTACCTAGATTAAAGAACATTATGCATAAATGTTAGAAAAATATACCCTTCTAATAGCTAAATTGTGTAGTGTGACAAGGTAAAATCTGGGCTCAATCTCGACTTCCCTGTTTCACCAACTGGTGTGATTTTAGGCCCTATATTGTGTTTCACGGAGTCTCCTTTCTAGTCTGCAAGCATCAGGCTGAGTGGGACTCTGTTTCTTCTTTAGATCTTCTTTATTGTCCTGCAGTTCCTCCTCAAGGCGTCCTGCAGTGCCCCTGTTCAAGGCCACACGTGATGCTGACAGTAATGATCAAAAACTCTTTTCTCTTCCTCGCTCCCTTTGTTCTCATGGGTCCTTAATGCCCACAGCTGTAAACAGGACAAACAAAAGGGCAAAGGGCGTAGGGGTCTACTGACTCACCTTCATTGTGTTACCATCAGATTGGAGAATGGTCATTGCAGGCTATTATAAGTATTATGGTAGAAATGGGGTCTTTTGTTGGAAGTCAAGTTACCCCTGTCCTAGCAAGGACCCTCACTCTACTCAAGGTAAGTCACACACAATCCAAATTATCCTGTGCTCACCCTCTGGTAGCTAGGCACTGAACAGACAGGCTTAACTTAGAAGGCCATGTGTAAAGTATTTGTGCAATAACCCATGCAATAACACAGGATAACACCACTAAAATACACCACACAGTGTTTAAATTAATCTACAATATTTATCTGTTTAAATGCAGGCCAAAACGATTAAGATTTGAAAAGTGCACTTTGAATTATCACTGTAGGAAATGAGAAAAGAAGCATTTAGGGGGTTATTACAACTTTGGAGGAGGTGTTAAACCGTCCCAAAAGTGACGGTAAAGTGACGGATATACCACCAGCCGTATTACGAGTTCCATAGGATATAATGGACTCGTAATACGGCTGGTGGTATATCCGTCACTTTACTGTCACTTTTGGGACGGATTAACACCTCCTCCAAAGTTGGAATAACCCCTTTAGTCTTTAAAAAGCAACAGATGTCTCTTGAAAGCACAAAGTACCTGGTTTGCGTTCAAATTCTCCTCAAGGGGCCACAGAGGATGAGATGCGTGGAAAACGGTGAGGTGTGCATTGATTTTTCCGCTGCACACAGACGATGCCTCGTTGAGTTCCGCGTGCAGTTATTTTCTCACTGCGATGCAGGCTGTGCGTCGTTTCTTGCAGGCTGTGCATCAAATGTTCACCCCAAAAGGAGTTCTTTTGCAGGATGAAGTCTTTTTTAGTACTGAGATTTCAAGGAACAGGAGGCAAGTTCTACCCAGACCCTTGGAGAGCACTTCTCAGCAGAGCCAGAGGGCAGCAAGGCAGCAGGGCAACAGCAGGGCAGAAGTCCTTTGCAGAAAAGCAGTCAGGGGAGCCAGGCAGTTCCTCTTGGCAGGTTGCAGATTCTGGTTCAGGGATTCTTCTCCAGTGGTATCTTGTCCAGAAGTGTCTCAGTTGGTAGGGACAGAGGCTCTGTGTAGATACCCAAATGTGCCTTTGAAATGGGGGAGACTTCAAAGGGTGGCTTAGAAGTGCACAAGGTCCCCTTTCAGTTCCATCCTGTTTGTCAGGGTCCAAATAGTGAGTGTGGCAGTCCTTTGTGTGAGGGCAGGCTACTGTCCTCTGACATGTAAGTGTCAGGCCCTCCACGCTCCCTGTCCAGGAAGACCTATTCAATATGCAGAGGTGTGCAAGTGTGACTGAGCATCCTGTGTTTGGGGTTGTCTGAGTGAATACACAAGGGAGCTGTCAAGTAAACATAGCCAGACGTGGATTGTCAGGCACAGAAGGATTTAAGTGCAGAGATATGATCACTTTCTAAAAGTGCCATTTCTAAAATAGTAATATTAAATCCAACTTCACCAGTCAGCAGGATTTTGTTTTACCATCCTGGCCATACTAAATATGGCCTTGTTCCTCCTTTCAGATCAGAATCTACCACTCAAACAGTATATGAAGGTAGCCCTAATGTTAGCCTATGAAAGGAGCAGGCCTCACAGCAGTGTAAAATGCATTTAGGAGTTTTACACTACCAGGACGTATAAACTGCACAGGTACATGTCCTGCCTTTTATCTACATAGCACCACGCCCTATGGGTTACCTAGGGCCTACCTTAGAGGTGACTTATATGTAGAAAAAGGAGAGTTTAAGGCTTGGCCAGTACTTTTAAATGCCAAGTCGATGTGGCAGTGAAACTGCACACACAGGTCTTGCAATGGCAGGCCTGAGACGTGGTTAAGAGGCTACTTATGTGGGTGGCACAATCAGTGCTGCAGGTCCACTAGTAGCATTTAATCTACAGGCCCTGGGCACATGTAGTGCACTCTACTGGGGTCTTACAAGTAGATTAAAGAAGCCAATTGGGTATAAACCAATGTCAACATGATTTTAGGGAGAGAGCATATGCACTTTAGCACTGGTCAGCCGTGGTAAACTGTGCAGAGTCTTAAAACCAGCAAAAACAGTGTCCAAAATGTAGAGGGAGACAGGCAAAAAGTTAGGGGTGACCACCCTAAGGCTGTAAGGTCTAACATAGTGCTTTTGTGTGCTAATGGCCCTGTGAATGATAGGAGTGAGAGGGGAAATTCATTTGGCCCCTTGTCCCGCCACCCTCATCCCCTGTGTCCCCCTACCCTCCAGAATCTGGGGGGGGATACATCCCAGTGCCCCCTACACACTCCCTATGCCCATGATGGTAAGAATGCTTCTTTTTTACTCACTTTCCTGGTGCATGTTTCCTCCTCCATTCACGCATCCCTACCCCTTTCCCCTCTTAACTTCCATGACATCACGACCTCGTCTGCTGTGCTGTTTCCTAATAGTTTTATTCCACACCCTTCCCTCCAACTCCTCCCTTGCTACCCTGAAACGTGGAGGGTCACCTTTCTTGTGCCTAGTTTCACATCTTTTACATTTCATCAATCAGTAATGGTAGTTGGGTTTTACTGTCCGTTCTGAGCATGCTGACAACGTGGTCTGTGGTTCCGCTGTCAGACTCTCCTCTGCTCCGTGTCTGCTGGGTTCTCTCTCCTCTTCTTCATTCCATCTGGCTTCCCTGTTGCTTTCGTTACTTGAATGTTGGGAAGACTCTAAACTTTTGCCATGTTCCTCATGATGGTCTGCTCAGCACGGTTTGCCCTGACCATGCTGCTTTACCGTTCAATCACTGTTAGAGACTCCAGTTTATAACGTGTGCTAACATTCTCTATTGCTAGTGTTTGACCACTACCTACTCATCTCCTAGAATCGTCTTTTGACATCAGCGTATGTTATGTCTTCATCATCTGCTTTTTTTTTTTGTTCACTGTTCTGACCTTGTCGTTTTCCACATTGTACTGTGCTGCCCACTGAAGGAGTTTGGTTTGAATGGCCTTCCAAACATAAGGGTGGCAGGGCATTTCCATGGTGGTGAGTGTGGGGTATTTTGTTATGCAGGCAGGACATGGTACAGTGCTTTGTCTTTCCCTGATCGATGCCTAGCTGGGCTACAAAGTCTCTGAATTCTCCAATGGTGAATTGTGGACAAGTATCTGTTTTAGGGTCTTTAGGAGTCTGCAGGTTTCTCAGAGGCATCTTTGCTTTGGATGGCCAAATATTTATTGGTGGCTGCCGGCACTAACGCTCGGTGGGGTTAGTGGGGTGGCAGAAGAGTTATGCCTATTCCTTGTTAAATTGTAAGGGCAGAAAGGAGATAGTCACTTACTCCGATGAGTCCCCTGCCCTCCGCTCCAAAGTCCTTCACCATGAAAACGTACTCCGGCACTGAAAATTATACAGGACCTACACTGTTGTGTGGCATCACAGACTAGACTAAAGCACCCAGTGTTGGGAAGAAGGAAGTGGGTTTGTTTGTGGCCATATTGTAAGCAAGGCTTTTGGAGCACAAATTAAAAAGACTCCTTTCCCAAAACAGTTAGAGAAATCGTCCCCCAGCATCTCAACTGTAACTACTTCAAGTCTGATGACACCGTCATCACCTCTCCTTCCCATTCCATCCCCTATCATTATTAGCACTGTCCAACTGTGTAGTCTCATTAGGCTGTATAACTCCTTTACACCTATCAGCCTGCCTTTAACTGCGGCAGGTCCTAAAACTAAGTTTGAAATGTGGTCCTTAAGGGGACTTAAATTCATATACTTAAATTTTAAGGCATAAGCATGGTTTTATTTCTCAGTAATGCATGTAAAAACCATATTGTAATCCATGTCAGCAAAGCAGAGTCTGTTTACTGACACCTTCATTTTTATTCCATCCTTCATTTCCTGGACTGATTTGTTTTTTTGTTTTTTTTGGTTGTGCATCTGTAGGTATATTTTGATGCAGGTGTTTAAGTGAGTTCAGATTGCGGATGGGTGTTTATGTGGGGGACGACCGAGTCCTGCAGCTGAAAGCAGTATGGGTTTCCCACAGTGCCTGCCAGTATGCATTTAAGGCTTTAGACCACATGCACATTCAATCCTTGCCCCCTCTGCAAAGCACACAGAATGGTGGTCACAAATAAATTGCCCCCGTGCAGCTAGAAGCTGGGTCACAGCGAGTTTCAGATGCCCATCTTTCATGGCATTGTCAGGCTGAGGCTGTGGAGCCTGTTTTCACTACATCTTTCTGAAATTCTCCATTTGCATATCTCATTCCATTGCCTTCCTCTTCATGACCAGCTTTTCACTCTGTCCTTTATGTATACCTTTTCATTAGTGCAGGATATGATGGGGACTCAGCCACTTCCGGTAAAAAATATTGACCAGGTTCTGGGCCAGCATCAGTGAAATATGCTCAGTTTGTCTTAGTGTAATTTGCTGACGCTAGGACTTATTCAGCAGCACCTGCAAATTGTATGCTTTCCTTTCAGAGCAGCAGCCTGTAGCATATGGGTGTTGGTTCGTATTTTCACTTCCAGCTGGGACCAACATAATGGTCACTTAAAAGGCCATCAGCCTTCCTTTTGCTGGCATCTCACCCTGGCTGGGATTTATCGAGAGCCTAAAATATAGCTGCTTAAGCACTGAAGGGAAAAGTTCACTTATCTTGTTATCACTTCATAAGTGCTTAACAAAAACTGTGATTTAGAGGGAAGTTTTTTACTTTGTTTAACCCCTGTATGTAGGACATATGAATGTACTGAAAGAATGTCAGATGTATCTCTTTGTATGAGTAATGACACAAGCTATAATTTACATAGTACTTTTAATTTAATTTATTTTCTAGTTCTACTCATCTCAGGGTGAAGGAAGGCTTTCAGAATTCTATAAATCACACACACATTACACAATAAACCATGAAAGTGTGTAAATCACAAGGAATGTAACATAAGACAAAGAGGTTTATAAGGTTTAGGACTCACATATCACCCAAACTGGTATGTGTTATACGTTTAGAGTGCTTGGTCTGGAGAAATGCTAAAGTCTGAATTGAACACAATATTCAATAGCCGGGGTTGTCTGTACGAACAAAAGATATTATTACTATCCAAAGGACGTTTTTACAGTACTTCAATCAGGGCCACTGCAATTGTGCAATTTTGCAGCTGCAGCATTTTTTACGTAATTATGGTTTTGCCACATCTGCCATATAATCCATCATCTTCAGACTTAAACAAATAAAATTAATTTCTAGCTCAAATCATTCAAAAGTCACTAAAAATGTGGCAATAGCTGTTGCTGTGCAGTGAAACACCCTTTCCAGAGGTTGACTAGTCAATTTTCTGTTGCTTATTTTTATATTTCGGTGTTAAACCGGCACTAATGAGGTGCAACTTACATCCAGACAGTGTTATCAAGTGTAAAAAATTGAGAAAATAATGAAGTAATATTACCACAAAATGTGTTGCATTAACACCGCACATTTTGCCTTTTCATGCCACATAATTTAGTCTACCCTGCCTCATAATATCAGTGACCCTGATCTTAAAACACTTTACTACAGTGCTTGCAGTGGGCAGGTACTGTCAAATACTGAGTAGCTTCACTTCTTTAATTTGAAAGCGAGAACACCTGTAGTGGTCCACCCTGGTGCAATACTTTAAAGGGAGAGTACAGCACTTGTAAGTAACTACTCTGGAATAGTGAGTGCCATCACTTCAGAATTTCGACCTCCAGTGCCTTAGTGCAGCCACTAATCACCTTTCACATCAGACGGACCCTCAAGTACCACCAGCGAGACATGAGGAGACTTTCTCTTTCAGGCTCGGTCACTGAGTTGCTGCCGAGCTTGAATCTCCATTCCCCTCTAGAGAACCTGTCACCCTACTCAGTGGAGTACTGGACGCACACTGGGCAGGGATCGAAGAGTCTTTTCAAAGAGGGCTGTTATTAGAAGCACTATTGGACTCTGAATTAGATCGGCGAACCTGCAACCGCTCACCAAAGGAGGGGGGTGGATTGTCAATAATCATGAACGTAGGTATATTAATGTGCTCATGTCTTTGTGCCTTAATGTAACTACTTGTGTCATTATTGTATGAGCTTCTGACATGCTACTGCCTCTCGGCTGGCAGTAAGAGCTGGCCTGGGAGGAAAGGGGTAGGGTAAAGGGCAAGCAGCTGAAGTCAGGGGAGTGGAACTTGTTTGTTGTATCGTGTGACTTCACATAATGTGTGCTGGCGTCACTCTTAGCGAGAGCATGGCTGTTGGCCCAGTGACTGCACCACTATAACGAACCAGGGGAGAGCCAGGATTGCTGACAATCAGTGCTTAATTTGTTTTTGTTGTTTCCGGTGCTGAGCACTGGCACTTATTTTTGAGGGCCGGCGCATATTCTTCTGCCCCAAGTGTTTGCTGCGAGCAAACGACACAGATGGGAAAAACGGAGGAAGAGAAAAACGGAAAAGCTTCACAATGGGAGAAAGCAGAAAGCTGCAAAAGTGAGCTGAAGGTGCAGGGAGTGGGTTTAAATGGATTGAAGAGGCCCTGGATGGCTTTGGTATTACGCTGCCTCAGTATTCCGTGTTCCAACATTTAATTGCATCAGCCTCGTTTTAAGAGGAGGGCTTTGAGCACCGGTACGTTCTTATTTACAAATTAAGCACTGCTTACAATGCTGAGGCATAGCCCTAACTTTAAAAATGGGCACAAAAGGCTAATACATGCTTAAAAAGTAGGGTCCCGCCGTTTGGGTTTTTTCTCACACAAATGGGAAAAATATTTCCCATTTGTGTGGGAAATACTCCAATCTGGCAACACTGTTGCCTTGCCCGAACCTCATCTGCTGAGCTGTGTCCGCAAGGTCCTAGTTGCCTTCCTCCCCTGACTTTGTCAAAACATGGCACTTATCCAGTCTACGAAAGTACAAGAGATATAGATATATTAATGCACTTGTAGTACTGTGGACATGACATCTCTCATGTTTGTAATGGAGTATCCGGTCCACCAAATTCCTAATAAGACCCTTAGTTGTTATTGCTTTTGCCCTCACTGCTTATTATGCTGCACACTTAAAATGCAATTGACAAAAAGTCAATGGAATTTGAGAAGCTGAAGATACTTTAAGAGCTTTTGCATAGATGCATCCCATAGTAAATAAAGCAGTTTCCCCCACTTTAGCTCCAAGACATCTCCTTCTACCTAGTGAAAGGGTCACTTGATGGATTAGTATATATTTATTTTCATGGATTTGGTAAAAGAAAAGTAACCTTCATAGAACACTTCCCCAAAGACACAAACCAATCAATAACCGCACCATCTGAGAATGAGTATAAAGACGAAGCTGTTCTCCTCGCAAAAGGAGACAAGGCTTTCCATTGGGGGTAATGTATGTGCATTATAAGGATACAATATGAGTAGGTAATAGAATCCTTATGTCTACAAGCTGTGTACCTGCATAATGTCAGCAAGGTGTGGTGGCCATCTCTTACTGCAGCACTCAGAGAAACCTACGTGGCAGGGTAGATTGTGCTGTGGTTTGGGAGAGTACTGTGGCAGGTCAACTAGCATATCAGTTGGGATATGTAAGGCGGAATCGAAACACAGAGGTGTAGCTGTGGAAGACAATCCAACAAACCTGCAGGCTTCAACAAAGGAAAACAAAGTCATTGGAAAGGTCAGCCTGGTACATTCAGCTCCCTTGTGTTGGAACACACACTCAACATATGAAGCTGCAAGTGGACAGGTGGTAAAGTCTCAAAACTGGGTCCTATATTATGCTGAGGGTCTGATTCAGAGTTGTCAGGGGTTAGCTTGTCTCCAACACGTCTGCCTTATTAAATGTGCTAAATAATATAATAAACTTGGTGTAAGAGAGTGGGATATCAGTAACGTTTATGACAGAGTAGCCTGTTTGCCAAACTCTAAATCAGGCCCCCAGTCAATTGTCAGTCTTTGAATAAGGAGGGTAAATATGCATCTCAAAGGCGGACCACAGCTGTGGAAAAACATATGCTCCTATTTAGTGAGCATGTGGAAGATATTTGTCTGGTGAAGTCTAATGGAGAAGGGCATTCATGCAGCTCTGGTGTCCTCAAACTAACATATATCCAGGTAATATATCCAGGTATAAGCTAACCTCTTTCTTTAGATATGCGTACCAAACAGTGCCTGCTTTATAAGTACCTGATATAACTGTCTCAATTTTGAAGTAGTAAAGCATGAAGCACGTTTGTGTAGGCCTCCGATTTGTATTTACATAACAAAGCTTGATTATGTTTTAACCAAGTGAAAACATACTTGACATCAAGACTGGAGTGAATGTAAATATTTCATTCCAATGTTTTATTTGTATCCTTGGTGTATAACTGTTGTTATCATGCCCCCTCTTAGATAATTCTACTGACGAGGAGAAAGACCTTAGCAAAACAATGATGAAATATTGGGCCAACTTTGCAAGGAATGGGTAAGGATTATGTGTCATTTAATAAATAAAACACCTGTTTGCTGTAATAATGTTTAATGCTTATCCTACTGAACCTTTCTTGATACTTTTTTGGTCTGGTTCACACTTCTTTATACACCTTTCAGAGCGTATGTAGAAAAAGGGGCAAAATGTCCATCACCTACCTGCTTGGCCACCTGGCAAAGTCCACCAAGCCCTGCTGCATCAACAGCATGACTGTTTCTATTGTGCACGGTCTTTGACTGTGTGCAGTCGGCTCTAGGAGCAGACCATGGCCTGCGACTAGGCCCGGCACCAAACCCTCTGTCAGTGGGCCCAATTCTTATGACCTGCATTGTGCATTATGCTTTGAGAGCAGGGCTTGGTCTATAGCCTGGACATCCGGTAGCCCTCTCCTCGTGTACTTGGTGCCACCCACAGTGACAATTTACAATTTCAAGCCAACCTCACATCTTTTTGTAATGCTACTTTCCCATGGGATTTACATCAATCTCCAGAATGTTTGCCATCAAAGTTAAGTATTACCTCCATGTCAAGTTTGGTTAGTTTTTGCAGTTGGTATTTAGGTGAGCAAAACGTCCTGTCGGAGCTTAAAAGGAAAATGCTTTTGTTTTGTGGCATTTCCCTCCATATATTTCCCTCCTTGATGGATGTGCACAGAATCAGTGGCTCTGAAACTTAGCTGGATGATACAAGCAAATGCTAAATTTCATGCAGAGCTACACTATCCATTTGATATTGCGGACAATGATTGCTCTGCGTGCTGATACAACTTAATGTATCAGCCACATTCGATATCTGTGGTTCTTAACATTTGGATTTGTGTGGACCACACTGTGTCCTTACTAAAAGCCTTAGCCCAAAGCCTAAGCAATTTCTGTGTATTGAATCCCAAAAAATTACACAAACATACTGAAACAAGTATATATCAAACAAATTCACAACAAATTATGAAATATTTAGTTTAATTAACAAGCAAATTCTAAAACACAAAACTGTATGCTAGACTGTAGCATATCACTTCGTCCGTTTTGCTCCTCATGTATACTCTTTTTGTCAGTGCTTCAATTAAAGCCACTCATCATCCATATCATATTATTTTCTGTCCACTAGTGAGCTTGCCTGAACAGTAGCTAATGTAGAATTGTCGTGGCCTGAAAACAGCAGTGTCAGTTAACGTACCTGTAAGCGCCAATCATCTATAGGACTGCACTGTGACCTGATTTGATCCTATATCTGGAGAATGTTGCTGTTGTGTAAGTCTGGAGGCAATGTCCTGTTATTTTTCTGGCTTTAATGAATCAAGGCATAAAGGTTTATATTCTTAAGGGCCAGTGGGCAGGACCTGGGTTATTGACCACACTGTATTCAAGGGGATTGTTTTTACTGTTCTGTCTCCTGCTAGCTTACACACTGTGTTGGTTGCACTGGTGTACTAACTGAGTCACCCTATATTGCCTACTGTCATGGGACTGGACTGTGCCCATATTGAGAGTATCCTTTTGATGTCTGTGTACAATGCTTGTTGATCAAGGAGCTAGGTGGTGTTTCATGTTTGACTTTAAGTGTGAAGGGCATGCAGTGTTCCAGCCTTCAGAGACATTGGGCTAAAGCCTATGTTTCTGATCTAAAGATGATTGAGGTATTGAACTCCTGTTGCTTCCACACAGCATTGACCCATATTAGCTTATACACATTGCTGGCATGCAGACTGTTAGTAACTTTGCAAGTTTAATGGAGGACAGCAAACACCAACCACACATGGCAGCTCCATTCTCCAGCTGCCATGGTTGGAATCCTCATGCCATGATGTTTGGAAAATGGGAAACATCACAAATCCAGAGGTACCAACTACAACACATTCCCTACCCACAGAACTAAAACAAGGTAACATTATAGCAACACATTTTGATGAAATAGCAAATACAAAAGCAACATGGATTACAAATGCAAATGTGTAAAGAAACATAAAATATAAAAAACATTAAAAGAGTTACAGCTTCAAACTCACATTCAAGTCTTTGTTGTGGGAGCATAAAGAAAAATAAACAATACTTAAAAAACAAAGAACATTCAAGCAGTAAAAGGTTCATGATCACAATCAAGTTTTTGTTATGGGATCATAAAAGCAATACAGGTTCAATACATGACATAATCTCTCCACCAAATTGGTCTAGAAGCACGTCTAAGAACACACTTCCCCCACAGAATATCTTCTGTATCTAATGTCTTGTCTTTTGGATCTCCTTCCTCCACACTCTTCCACTTTACCAGCCTGGACATGCTCCGGACATGCTCCAGACATGGCCATTACCGATTCTGACCTCATTCCTCACAGCAGGCATGATCACTAAAGGCTCCATAAATGCTGAACACGCTTTCCTTACTAATCCAGGTCTCTTTACAAACACTGCATCATCAACATTCCCTGGTACATGTTTGACACAATCCTTATGGTCATAGCTTAGCTTCTATTTGTGCTGATAGTCACTTCTAGATAATGTTCCTCTCTTTTTCCACTCATCTATCCTAGTATTCAACTTTCCCTTATAATTGCTGTCCACATCCATCCAAGTAGGATTTAAGTTGGTGTGCCATACTCTTCCTCTAATCCAAAAGAAAGGTGACTTGGAAGTTACACAATTTGGAGTATTGTGACGTGCCCACCACATTTATGCAAAACTTTAGTTACAGGCAATCTAAAGTTAAGCGCCCATTGAGCACATGACTTGATCAAACTATTCATGTGCTCAGCCATTCAATTGGCCTGCGGCGAATATAATGCTCTCTTGAGATGTACAATATAGAAGCTTCCGAGAAACACGTGCATCACCTGTGATATCAGATGGATTCCAATGACTGTCACAATGTGTTTGGGAACTCATTGCTAAGAGAATTAATCTTTAAAAAATGCTATCAACACCTTCGTATGAATTGACCCAACACTTTTTGTCACCACTCACTTGGACATATAGGGCTTGATACAACTTCGGCGGAGGGGATTACTCCGTCCCAAATGTGACAGATATCCCACCCGCCGAATTACAAGTCCATTATATCCTATGGAACTCGTAATACGGCAGGCGAAATATCCGTCACATTTGGGAAGGAGTAATCCCCTCCGCTGAAGTCGTAATCAGACCTATAATCTACTAGAAGTAAAACATACCACTCACTTGGAGGCAAATGAAGGAAAGAGCCTACCAAAATCCAATCCCAACCTCTTCCAAGCCACCTCTGGAACATCAAAAGAAGACAATGGGGTTTTATTCACTATCTCACTTTTATCATTTATAGCACATGAAACATAATTGCTAACCACCTCTTCAATTTGGTGGGCTAAACCTGGCCTCCAATACAACTCCCTCACCATAGCTTTAGTTAGACTACTTCCAAGATGACCCTAATATGCCAAATTCACTAGTTTGTCTCTCAACCTCTATGGGGGAATCACTCTCATTTCCCGGAACAACTGTCCTGTACAGTTTAGTTCCTCCATACATTCCAAAATTCTATCAAATCTCCTGAAAGAGCTTTGTATTCTGGCCATCCTTTCCCAATAAATTGTCTTAAATTCTTTGTCTTAACATCATCCCCTCTCGCAAACCTCCACTCATTCTTCAGAATCGCATTCTCCTGAATCCAGTTAACTTTATATGCATCAGATGCTACAAACTCTTTGCCAGAGGATAGTCTATACAAGCAGTCTGCACTCTTATTTTTAACACCAGCCAGATTTTCTACTTGGAAACTATATTCACTTAAACCCTCCATCCATCTTTTGACCCTAGAAGTGACCTTGTCATTTTTTTGGGTGGTCTATGGTCAGTTATACCGTTGAATGGCATTCCCCACAAATAGAACATAAAGGCCCCCATTATGACCCTGGCAGTCTTAAGACTGCCAAGGTCACGGTGGCGGTCGAATCGGCGCCAGTGTGGCAGTCGAACCGCCACATTGCGATGGTGCTGGTGCACCCTATGCACTACAGTATTGCTGCTGGCTCTATTAGGAGCCGGAGACAGTGCTGTAGGCCGTTTCCCGCTGGGCCAGTGGGCAGAAACTCTGTTTTCGCCCACTAACCCAGCAGGAAACCCGTAATGGGGCCTGTCTGGACTTCGGCGGACTGGCTTTTCCGTCCACGGAAGTCATAATGGCCTCCAAACTGTTTTAATTGCCCACACATAGGCTAATGCTTCTCTTTCAGTAACAAAATAACGTTTCTTTGCACACTTAATTGAACGACGCGAAAGCCATAACCCTGTCTTCACAATCTACCACTTGTGACAACTTAGGACCAAGACTTTGAGTCTGGCCTCATTTATTAGGATGGGTTTCCTGAACACATTGAAATGTCCATGAATAGGCATTGTACCTTCATGCATACCTCACATTCCACAAAACACTGAAATCCATGCAAACATCGAAATGCACCATAGAAAATTCACACATACATACAGGATACACCTCTGTTTCAGTTTCACCTTCACCACTGGCCGAAGCTCTTCTCAGATAAGACAGCCTGACATCCAGTGTCACTGTGACATGTGTCCTCTGTAGCATAACAGGTCAGAGTAAAATACCAGCTGACACTGCACATTCTACGCAGCCATTCAGGAGAAGGGTGTGACACCGCACACCATGTGGCACTCTAACGTGTAAGCTCAGGCAGAGGTGTGAGCAGATGTGAGCATAGATTCCCCATGAGTAGTCCATGCAAAAGGTTGTTTTATTAGTTAGTAAACTCCTTTTGAGAGGCAGAAAAGCCTTTCTGACTTGCAAATATGGTTCTGAGATACAATCCAAATCACAGGTAGACCATGTGAAAGGTTCATCCTTTCCTAATTGTGATTCACAATGACATATGAATGGTTTGTGACCACAGTTGTGATCACAAACCATTGATCGGATACAACAACTGAGTTGCAGTGATTTGATTCACAAAGGAGAAACTGTCCCTGACAGTGTCTTCTTGGTGTTTGAGTTGAGTAGCCTCAGTTGGAGGAGCATACACTGGCACAAGGTACAGCAGAACTTGTCCCTACAATAGCCTGGCGCTGATTTAAAAGAAAGATTCCTGTCTGGGAAAGTGATTTTGGGGGTTGAGGTCTGCAGTCTCTTGCAGACCCCAATCCCTATGTGTCAGCTGTTGGGGTGGCAAATAATACCCTGCCTAATAAATATAAATTATGCAAGTCATTTTTCAACCCTCTGTAAATATGCATTTTGAAAAACGACATATTAATATATGTGTGGCATCACAAAATTACAAGTGGATAGCTAACCGTTTGTGGGAAGTTTTCTCCCAATTTTTGCAACATACCTGTACTCACATCTGGCTCTTTCACTCAGTATTATGGGGGGATTGGAATTGATCTGTAATGCCTTTGTTTCTGCTATTCCTGCATATGGTCTGCATATGTTTTTGTCATAGCTGAAATGTTAAAACAAAATGTTTGAACATAAAATTGACAGTCGGCAAATGGAAGTTTTGACCATGCACTATGGATGGCATGTTTTTAGTGATGGCTTGAAATTAAAAAAATGTATAATTTATTTTATAAAAGATACTTTGGAAAGGCTGAATACTTGAGGGTTCTTTTTCAGAACCTTTACCGGAATCCGGTATGGGCCCATTGCTGCAGAAGATATTACTATTTTTATATATGAATCAATCTGCTTTCCGGTTGGAGGTTTTAGCTCCTTAAAACAGACTTTTAGGTCATACAATGAAATTAGGAATGTTTTGTTTAGTTTGTGTCCACATTTTCTGCTTAAAGCTTAGAAATGTAGTCGAGCTACATCCTTATATGCGTAAAATTCAGTTTTTTGACCCTTTTTCTATATTTTAGTTCCAGAAACAGGTGATTGCCTTTTTCATGCGGGCAGTGGTACGTGAGTTCCTTTGAATTCATCCTTGGTCTGGGTCAGTTGTAGAAATGCCATTACCTACCTCCAGTGTCCAATTCGAGTCAAGCTGGGGCTGTAAATCAATAGATATGATGGCGGTGGCCTGCTCACTGCCTTGACACAACTGAACGTAAAGTTGTGAGGATTTACAAAATAAATCAAAGCCTGAAATGGAAATGATGTAGTCAATAATTAAGCAAACTGTCACACCTCTTCCTGTAATGATGCGTGGTTGTCCCTATTTACTCTCCTGTTCAAAATCACCCTGTTGATGCCCAAAAGTAAATCCAGGAGCAATCTATCCTTTTGTCGACGTTATGATTAACGGGAATGATAGAATCAGGAATATTCCTCGCTTCTTTGAGGTCTTTATGATTTGGTAGAATATATGGATCAGGAGAGATTTCTATTGCAAGCCTGGGGGAACATCGATAATAAATAAAATAACATTTGCCTGACAATTTTCTGTCTTCGGCATTTTAATTCTAATACATTGTACATTTTTACATGGAAGGTGCAAAATGTCAAAGTCCCAGTACTGGTTTGTAGAGAGTGGGAAACACCCGGAAGAACGACTCCGAAACCACGACGTCGTGAAAAACGAAAGCGAACAACGCTTTTGTTTTCCACGACTTCCTGGTTTTGGTACCTTAACCATGCATGGCTGAACCACGTACATGCGTCGTTAAGGTATAGAAGAAGGGAGTCGGAGTCGACGCGGTGAAGGAGGAGGTAAGTTGTGCTGGAACTGGGGCTGTTTTTTTGGGTGGGGGGCTCGGGGTGATTAGGGTTTGGGGGGTCAGGGTTTAGGTTTAAGGGGTGCGTTGGGGGTTTAGGTGTTAGAGGCGGGGTGGGGACTCATGGTATTTTTTTATTTTTTGGGGTGGGGTGAGGGCTGGGGGTGATTAGGGTTTGTGGGGAGGGGGGTCAGGGTTTAGGTTTAAGGGGTGGATTGGGGGTTGGGGTGGTTTAGGTTTTAGGGGAGGGGGTTTAGGGTTCTGGTCATTTTGGGGGTGGGGTAGTTGTGGGGATGGGGGGTTGTGGTAATTTTTGGCGGTGGGGGGCTAGGTAGGAAGCATGCTGGAACCGTGCATGCTGATTGCTAATGCCTTTACAAGGAATGCGTTTACATCGGTAAAATCGTTGTAAACGCATTCATGGTAAAGGCATTAGTGGTTAGAACGAGGTCGTTGTCCCAACCTCGTTGTTGAGCCACGGTTGATTGAAGCACCCATGGTTCCAACATATAACCGTAGAGAGTAACATAGAAAAACCTCCTCTGCTGTGCCCTTTATTGCCATCTGTAAAGTGACATCTATTACATAGTAAAAGCCCTTAATGAATTTTGTAATGAACCAGGTCTTCTGTAGACAGATGGTTGAAGGATTTAGGCCGTCATTACAACCCTGCCGGTCAGTGTTAAAGCAGCGGTAATACCGCAAACAGTCCAGCGGAGAAAAAAATGGGATTACGACCATGGCGGAGACCGCCAACATAGACAGCCACTTTAACACTCCGACCGCCACGGCAGTACAAACAAACAGCGCAGCGGACACCGGCAACGGACAGGCGGAAGACAATGTACCGCCCACCCTATCACAACAGGTCTATCCGCCACCTTTTCTGGGGCGGAACTAACATGAACAAAAACACGGCGGAAACAGTACACAGAAGGGAAAACACTCACATTTCCACACCCCACGAGGAACCAGGTCGCCATGGAGCCCGAATTGCAGATACTGCCGATGATGGGCTTCCTGCTCCTCTATCAGGAGCTCCAACGACAGCAGTGACGACCACAGTGAGTACTGCACCTACAACACAGGGGAGGGGGAGGGAAAAGATAGTGACACACACGCAACACGCAACACCCCCACCCACAACACCATACACACAAATACATGCAGCAACATTACATATACGCCCCACCACCCCCTGGAAGAATGCAAGGACAAAAGGAATTAATTTGAACGAATGTAATCATGTGAAATATCATTATCAAAATTCTAAATCCAGTATATACAATTATGTACACCAAATACACAAGTCCGGATAGTGCACCAATCATTGTCCGTGGACCACTGGGCCCAAAATGCATGGGCGAGACCCACACATGATACCTGACTCCAAACAGAGAGAACACTGGAGGGGCATCAGATAGAAAATATATAGGCACCTCAGGGGGAGGGGGAGGGGGCACCTCAGCCTGATGAACGCACAATGCCACTGCTCCACAAGGGGGCTCTGTGCCCACAGTTTGGTCCTGGGCAGTGCAAAGCCACAGGACGTCAAGTCTTTCCAGTGGGTGGTTTGCCCACTGTTTTATCCTGGGGGGTGCAAAGCCACAGTCTCTCAAGTCTCTCAAGTGGGTGGTTTGCCCACTGCTGTATTCTGAGGAATGCAAAGCTACAGTCTCTCAAGTCTTTCCAGTGGGTGGTTTGCCCACTGCTTTATCCTGGGAAGTGCAAAGCCACAGTCTCTCAAGTCTTTCCAGTGGGTGGTTTGCCCACTGCTGTATCCTGGGGAGTGCAAACCCACAGTCTCTCAAGTGGATAACAGTCTCCACTGGTTCTGAAGGGGGCTTTGTGCCCAGAGTGCTTCATCCTGCCAAGGACTGAGGTAGTGGATGTATCTCTCCGCTGGTTCTGGAGGGGGCTTTGTGCCCAGAGTGCTTCATCCTGCCAAGGACTGGGGTAGTGCATGTATCTCTCCACTGGTTCTGGAGGGGGCATGGTGCCCAGAGTGCTCCACGTGCAGTGTGGCTGGGACAATACACTCTCCTGGGTGTGTTTGCCACGAGATTGTCGAGGTACAGGTTGCATGATACGCCATGGAGGCAGAGACATACCCCACACTGCTGCGGCTGCGCATTCCATATGCAGGTGACAACTGTGATGACAGTGATGCTTCATGGAAGCTGGCCCGGGTCCTTGAACTCACCACCAGACTCGGAAGACTGACCGCTGGGGATGGTAGCCATGTCTGCGTTGGTGCCACTGTCTGAGGACGTCGCGGGCCGCTGGCGGTGCTTGCGGCGGTGTCAGTCGTAGCGGTGCCTGTGGCGGTGTCAGTCGTGGCGGTGCTTGTGGCAGGGTCTGTGGCGCCGGTGCCGGCTGCGGGGTCTTTGGTGGCGGTGCTGGCTGCGGGGTCTGTGGCTGCGGTGCTGGCGGCGGGGTCTGTGGCAGCGGTGCTTGCGGCGGGGGCTGTGGTGGCAGAGCATGTGTCAGCACCAGCTGAGTGAGAGAGCAGGATGTCTTCTGCAGCCTCGGATGGTTGCCCACCGGGGAAGAGGCTGGGGACTGTTGCGCCGGCTGTAGACGTGCCGGAGGCGGTGCAGGTTGCAGTGCTGGTGGCGGTGTTCTCCGCAGTACAGGTTGGCGTGGACGTGGATAGAAGGTGTAACACTGGTTCCTCAGTCTGTGCCACCATCCCCTCTCCTGACCTGCCCTTCTGTTTTTGGCCCTTCCCCACCTTTGATGGTGGCGCAGTTGTCTTGCCACTATCCCCTTTCGTTTTCGCTGACCCCTTGGTGGCAGGTGTTTTCGGCTTCTCCCTCCGGGATGTTGGTAGCTTTTTAATCTTGGCAGGTGGCGGACTGTCCTTGCCCTCGCTCCCTGGCACACAGGCAGCCCTGATGGTTGGCGCACTCCATGACCCCGCAGTTGCTGACACTACTGTGCCTGGGGATGTGGTGGCTGAGGTGCTGGGCTGGGACCTGGAAAGCCTGGCCCTAGGGGAAGGACGGGGGTGGTGTAGGGTAGAGGTCAATGTTAGCCAAGAAAAGTTTTTTAGATACACTGGGATGGGTAGGTGGAGGGGGTTTGGGAGTGGAGGAAGAGGTAGTGGTTGTAGGATGTGTACGTCTGCTGAATTTGGGTGAAGGTGCATGGGCTGGAGGCTGTTGTGAGGTGGATGGCTGTTGGGTGGGTGTGTGCCTGCGTTTGTGTACTTTGGGAGGAGTGCTCACCGACACACTGGGAGAGGACACTGGGGATGTGTAAATGGTAGTGGGGGTGGGGAGTGCACGTGAGCGGTGTGTTGTGATGGGTGTGCTGGTGATGGAGGTAGTGGCTGAGGATGTAGTGCATGCAGGTGTGAGTGGAGACGAGACTGGGAGGGAGGAGGAAGACGTGGAGGAGGGGGACACAGTGGGGGGAGTGGATGTTGGTATGTTTGCATGGGTATGATGCTTGTGTGAGTGCCTGTGGGATGTGTGGTGCTTATGTTTGCCTGAGCCATTCTTGTGTGTTGATGTGTGTGCATGCTGGTCTGATGGTGTGCTTGGGTAGGCTGAGGTACAAGGAGTTGGGACTGGGTGGAGGAGGTTGGCGGGGGTAGGCTGGACACAGGGACAATGGCTGCCATCAGTGCTGAGGTCAGAGCCTGTAATGCTCTCTGTTGGGCTGCCTGGCCAGAATGAATGCCCTCCAGGAATGCATTTGTTGGTTGCAAATGCCTCTCAACAGCCTGGATGGCATTAAGAATGGTAGACTGCCGAACAGTGAGGGATTTCAGGAGGTCAATAGCCTCCTCACTGAGGGCAGCAGGGCTGACTGGGGCAGGGCCAAAGGTGCCTGGGGCGAAGGAGATGCCCACCTGCCTGGGTGAGCGGGCACAGGACGCACGCTGAGGGGCTGCTGGGAAGGCGTTGCTGGTAGGGGGGTTGGCGGCTGTACCTGTTGATGCGGTGGGCACAAAGGGGCCCACCACCGCAAGGGAGCTCCCATCAGAGGAGGAGTCACTGTTGCTGGTCTCTGTTCTGTCCCCGCCGTGGAGCTCCCCTCGCTCTCTGTCCCACTGGTGGCTTCAGATTCTGTTGTTTTGCGCCCCAGGGCCAAGTGGGATGCAGCTCCCTCCTGATCCGGTGCCATTGCTTCTCCGCCTGATGATGCTATTGCACACAAGAACAGGGAGACCACAAAAATGGGGAGGAAAGACAGGAGAAAGACATGTTCAGTGCATGCAACACCACTACCATTGGCGGACACAACAGAAACAGCAGCCCTCTGCACTACGCCATGCACTTATAGTTCCTAGATTAATCACATGCCCATGGGGTACAAGGCCTAAGCCCGATTGCTGCACACCTGGAGGTCACAGGAGACTGACTAGGTGTAGATGGCACTAACCTCTATTGGGGTTGGGGTGCCACATAGCCTGCCTCACAAGGGACCTTGTCTACCAAGCTCGCCCTGGCCTAGGGGAACCCACTGGACACCTCCCCCACCCAGACACCTCGTAGAGTGCGCAGAGTCAGCTGAATGAGAGTGTACTCACCCTCTTGTGGCTGCTGTGATGCCCTCAAGCGCCCATCCAACTCCAGATACGCCACCGCCAGGATCTGGAATATCAGGGGGGTCATGGTGCGATGTGCACCCCTCCCACTTTGGGAGGCCATCCCCAGCTGGGCCTCCACCGTCTTCTTGCTCCAGCGGTGCAGGTCCTCCCATCTTTTACGGCAGTGGGTGCTCTGTCTGTGGTGGACCCCTAGGGTCCGGAGGTCCTTGGTGATGGCACGCCAAATAGCCTTTTTCTGGTGGGTGGTGACCTAAAGGAATGATACAGGGGGAAAGGAAATTCTTTAACCGTCCGGACCGTCATACTTATTGGCCCCCGTTCCCACCCTTGTCCTGACGCACATGCACTCACCGTCCGCACATGCAGGCCTCAGCCCCCCCATGTATCTTCCATCCACACTACTCCAAAAAGGCATTGCCCATGCAGCATGCTCACAGTGTACTCACCTTTTTGTCTGGAGAACCGTACAGTTGTGTGTACTGGGGGAGGACCCCATCCACTAATTTCTCCAACTCCTCCGAAATGAAGGCAGGGGCCCTTTCCCCAGACACATGAGCCATTGTCGCTTCCAGACACAAGTCACAGCAGCACTTGCAGTGTAGGTCCTCTCCTGTTGAAGGTCAGGTATCATGTGAGTGAACAGACAGAAAATGGCAGTCACGTCTGCGGCGGTGCGTACCGTCACCGCCGGCGTACATCATCATTGGCTCATTGAACCCATAGGGCCCAATGTTAACCAATGCAGAATTGTGCTGCGGTCTTAGACCGCCCACCGCGACGGTGTACAACGCCAGCGCAGTTACCTTATATCCCCTTGTCCCACCTTACAGGTCAGGCAGCCGCCATTTCAGGGGGCCAAATGGCATTTATAATAACTGTGTCACACCAATATAGGCCTTGAATACACACAGTTACAGGCATATTGCCGATTAATAAGTGTGTGCAAATTATATTTTGTGATTCCTCAGTGTTGGCTGACTCTCTGCTTGCTCTTCTCCTCCATAGGGCACGTCTGTAGGCGCAGGTGATGAGATGGCGGCATCCTCCGGTGTACACACCGCTGGTGGACCTGTCAACAATGGAAGAGAGACACATCATAGTCACCTACAGACTTGATCGTGAAACAATCCAGGAACTGTGTGCCCAGTTGGAGCCAGACCTGATGTCAGCCATCCGCCATCCCACAGGAATACCCCCTCTAGAGCAGGTCCTGCCTGTACTCCATTTCCTGGCAAGTGGTTCCTTTCAAACAACAGTGGCGTTTGCATCAGGGATGTCCCAGCCAATGTTCTCTAACGTGTTGTCCAGAGTGTTTTCTGCCCTGCTGAAACACATGCGCAGCTACATCATGTTCCCTCAGGTGGAGGATTTGCCCACAGTGAAAGGTGACTTCTATGCCCTGGGACATATCCCCAACATCCTTGGTGCCATTGATGGGACACATGTGGCATTGGTACCCCCACGCAGGAGTGAACAGGTGTACAGAAACCGGAAGAGCTACCATTCTATGAATGTGCAGATGGTGTGTTTGGCAGACCAGTACATCTCCCATGTGAATGCCAAGTTTCCTGGCTCAGTGCATGACCTTACATTTTGAGAAATAGCAGCATCCCTTATGTGATGGGGCAACTCCAGAGGCACTGTGTGTGGATTATAGGTGAGGACAAGGACGCTATACAGTGTGAATAGGTGTCTGGGTATGGGGTTGTCGCTAAGGGTTAGTGTGTGTCTAACAGTTGTCCCTCGATATTTGCAGGTGACTCTGGTTACCCCAACCTGTCATGGCTACTGACCCCAGTGAGGAATCCCAGGACAAGGGCAGAGGAACGCTACAATGAGACACATGAGCGAACTAGGTGGGTGATTGAACGAACCTTCGGCCTCCTGAAGGCCAGATTCCGGTGCCTCCATATGACAGGTGGTTCTCTCTACTACTCACCAAAGAAGGTGTGTGTCAACATCAGGGCAGTGCGCGCTCTACGGGCGACTAGAATGCAAAAACCCAGCACTTTCATGATAACGTAATTTATGCATTGTTCTGATATGCTGTTGTTTAACCTTTTGCATTGCAGAATTTAATCCTGAAGACTTATGTTCAAGGTGCTTATAAATACTGTTTGTTTGCAATGTACTGCTGCAGGCTTTCAGAGTGTGTCAGGGTGTGGTCCCTTTCCAGGGACTTCTAGAAGCTTTCCCTGCAGCATGCCTGGGTATGGTTTTTGGGCTGGGCCAAGACTCTATATAAGGGAGCCAGCCCAGCTCCACGTGCTCACTATTCAGAGGTCCCAGTGCAGAGCAGTAGCAGCTTCCTGAGCTCCTGTTCTGGAGGCCTACTTTGATCTTCCAGGCCTTGCCCTTTCATTTTGTTGGTGATTCTTGATCAGGACGGTAAGACAGAGGTCGGGATGGGCCCCCGATCCTGTTCTCGAAGGTTTTCGAGTTCTTGGGCCTTATTAGCATGATAAAAAATGTTGCTCTTCTGCGTGTGAATGTGTGCTTGATGTTTTATGGCATTTACATGCTGACACTCGAATCAGCAAGACGTGCGATTCTTTACTCGTGTACAAATCTTGATATTCATTGTGCGCTACTATTTTATGGCATTTACAAGGTAGCATTCGAATCGGCAAGACGCGCAATTCCTTTCCTGTGCTTGATTCATGTTATTCATTGTACGCTACCATTTCTTGGCATTCATATGGTGGTATTTGAATCGGCAAGACACACAATTCATTTCTTGTGCTTAATTCATGATATTCAGTGTGCGCTACCATTTCTTGACATTCACATTGTGGCCTTCGACTCGGCAAGACGCGCAATTCATTTTTTGTGCTAAATTCATGATATTCAGTGTGCGCTACCATTTCTTGGTATTCACATGGTGGCCTTCGAATCAGCAAGACGCGCAATTTATTTCTTGTGCGTAATTCATGATATTCATATTCAGTGTGCGCTACCTTTTCTTGGCATTCACATGGTGGCCTTCGAATCGGCAATACGTGCGATTCAATTCTTGTGTTTCATTCATGATATTCATTGTGTGTTAACATTTCATGGCATTTACGTGGTGACATTCGAATCGGCAGAACGCTCAATTCATTTCTTGTGCTAAACTCATGTTACTCATTGTGCGTTATCATTTCATGGCATTAACTTGGTGGTATTCTAATCAGCAAAACGCTTGATTCATTTCTTGTGCTTAAATCACGATGTTCATTGTGCACTACCACTTCATAGCATTTACTTGGTGGCCTTCGAATCGGCAAGACGGGCGATTCATTTCTCGTGTCTAACTCCTGTTATTCCTTGTGCACAATCATTTCATGGCATTTACAAACTTTTGTGAAAATCTGCAATGTGCGCAATTCATGTTCCGGCACTTAAAGAAAACTAAAGTGTTAGAATTCTCTATGTTGTATTGCATGTGCATAATAAGTCCGTCAAGTACAGTTCATATGGTGTTTCAGATTATTTCCTGGTCCTCATGCAAAAGACTATGCTTGCATTTGAAAGCGAAATTCTAGAAGGTTCTGATGTTTCTAATCCATGTGTAACATTCCATTGAGTGGTTCATTGGAAAGTTGTATTAATTTTTCTTGATTCCCTCACAGGTATCCAGACATCTTGAGGCCTAGTTATTTAAGTCCATGTTTAAGTTATCCACGTTTCCAGTATGACAATGCTTAGAGTCATAGCATAGTAATGATTAATATGATATAATCTTGATATTGTGTGTTTTAACCTTTTTGCTTCCTACAGGTCTCCTTCCCAGCTGTTCCCTACCTAATCCCCTTTTCCTCACTTGGACTCTCTTAGACTCTGTTACATTCTAATCAGAGTATTGGAGCTGTCTTGTGGTGGACGTGTTGGGAACGTGCACAGACCCTGGGTATCTGGTGACTCTGACGGTGTGCCAGATCATAGTGGCCTTGCTGCACAACCTTGTTTTGCGACGCCAGGTTCCTTTTCTGCAGGAGGATGGGCCATATGGTGGTCTTGTGGCAGCTGTGGAGCCTGTGGACAGTGAAGAAGAGGAGGCAGAAGAAGAGGATATCGACAACCGAAACAACATAATCATGCAATACTTCCAGTGAGACACAGGTAAGAAGATGTTCACTGCCTTCCATATCTCATACTATTATTGGAGCTAGCATAACTCTGTCTTCTACACTCAGTCTATGGACCCTAACTTGTCACTTTGGCTTTCCATTTCACAGATGTGGGTCCCACTTTGTGCCCTCTGCTATATTTCCTCCAGGCCTACAGCTGTGTTACATCGGTATGTGCACAAGTAAATTGACATTGCTATATTCCATGGTTATTGCAATTACACGTTTGTGAAAGCACAGACTGACTCCAGATTGTTTTGTGATTGAAGTGTGTTTATTTCTGTGCAAATAAGTGGAGGGGGTTGTAAAATGGGCAGGGGGGATGGTGGAGGAATGCCCATGGCAGAGTCCAGTCTATTTGTTTCACAGGTGCATTGTCCAAAGGGGCATAGGAAGTGGAGCAATGGCAGTTGAAGGATGGACATGGTGACAAAGTGGGACAGAAGGGTGACATTCAGGGGGGTCTCATTTCCTGGTGGGGTTCTTGGCAATGTTCTCTGTCTTGTTCCTGGATCTCAGGGACCGTTTGCGGGGTGGTTCTCCATCTGCAGGGGGTGGGGTGCTGGTGTTGTGTCCCTGTGGCGGTGCCTCCTGTCCACTAGCGCCGACGGACGTGTAGGGCTGTTCATCGTCCAGGCTAGTGTCATGGGCCCCTTGTTGTGTCCCTCCTGGTGTTGACAAGGTCTTGCAGCACCCGTGCAGTGGTGACCAGGGTGTTGTTAATGGACTTCAGGTCCTCCCTGATCCCCAGATAGTGTTCCTCCTGCAGCTGCTGGGTCTCCTGAAACTTGGCCAGTACCGTTGCCATTGTCTCCTGGGAATGATGGTAAGCTCCCATGATGTTGGAGATTGCCTTGTGGAGAGTGGGTTCCCTGGGCCTGTCCTCCCCCTGTCGCACAGCAGTCCTCCCAGCTTCCCTGTTATCCTGTGCCTCTCTCCCCTGAACTGTGTGCCCACTACCACTGCCCCCATGTCCCCGATTTTCTTGGGTTGGTGGCTTTGCCTGGGTTCCCTGTAGTGGTGGACACATTGATGATTGACGTGTCCTGGGGACAAAGGGATGGGCCCGCTGGGTGGGTGCTGTGGTGGTGTTTCCTGAGGGGGGAGGCTCTGTGGTGGCTTGTGACAGTGTCAGGGAAACCGACTGTCCTGAGGTCCCTGATGGGATGGGCTGGTCATCTTGATCCAGTTGTGCAGAGCTGCTGTCATCACTGTGGGTCTCTTCTGTGGGGGGACTAGATATGTCTGGTACCTCCTGTCCTTTGACATTGGGTAGGGGTCCTGCATGGGTGTAAAAGCATGATTATTGCATCTCTATGTGCCATCGTGTGTGGTGGGTGAGTGGCCCTGTACTCCAGTACTTGCATTCTTGGCTTGGTCATTGTGTGATATTTGGTTTGGGGTCTGTGTGGGTATCTGTAGTGGACATGCTTTGGTGATGGGTGTCCATGCTTTGGTGTTGCATGCAGGGCTTGGTATTGGGATGGGTGGGTTGTGATAGTGGGGCATATGTGAGGTGTTGGAGTGATGGGGGTGAGGGTGAGGGTGGGAGTATGTGATGGCATGCAGGTAGGGTGGAGGAGGATAAGGTAGTAAAGAGTTGACTTACCCGAGTCCAGTCCTCCTGCTACTCCTGTGAGTCCCTCAGGATGCAGTATTGCCAAGACCTGCTCCTCCCATGTTGTTAGTTGTGGGGGAGGAGGTGGGGGTCCACCCCCAGTCCTCTGTACAGCAATCTGGTATCTGGAGACCACGGAACGCACCTTCCCCCGTAGGTCGTTCCACATCTTCCTGATGTCATCCCTAGTTCTTGGATGCTGTCCCACTGCGTTGACCCTGTTGACAATTCTTCGCCCTAGCTCCATCTTCCTTGCAATGGAGGCGTGCTGCACCTGTGATCCGAATAGCTGTTGCTCTACCCGGACGATTTCCTCCACCATAACCCTGAGCTCATCCTCCGAGAACCTGGGGTGTCGTTGAGGTGCCATGATGTGGTGTGGGTGATGTGTAAGGTGGTGTGTGTTGTGATGTGTGAGGGGATGTTTTGGTGTGTGTTGTTTGAGGTGTGTGGATGTTGTGTATGTGATGGTGTTGTGTGTCTGTGGATGCTGGTGTTGTTTATGGTGGTATCTCTCTCTGGCGTGGTTTCAGAATTCTGGTAGTAAGGGTTTGTGGGTGTGTGTTTTATAGTGGATTGGGTGTGTGGGTGTGGTGTTGTATGCATATCAGTTGTGTGTATTTCGATTTGTCCAATGTGGTTGTGTTTTTTAAATGAGTGTGTATTTTTAGCGCGGCTGTGTGTACCGCCAATGGAATACCACGGTTGAAAGACTGCCGCGTTGATTCATGGGTCGCGATAGTGTGGGTGAATTCCTGTTGGCATGACGGTGTCGGTTTTGTTATCGCCAGTTTATCACTGACCTTTGGTGTGGCGTACTTGTGTGGGTGTCTGTCTTATGGCGGATTCCGAGCTGTGGGTCGTAATAGCTGTATCGGAATTCCGCAGCCGCAGTGGTATGTTGGCGGTCTTCTGCACGGGGGAAGCAGGATTTACTGCCAGGGTTGTAATGAGGGCCTTAATGTTCTAACATATTATGTATTAGGTCATGCCAACAAGCTACATTATAGGAACCCAACAGCAAAGTATTGCTAAAAAGGTAATTTGAGATCTTCTTGGATATACATTTGTTTAATTTCCCAGAGAGCCTGGACCAACAAACCTCACTGATTATAGACTAAGAGATTACTGACAGGGCCGGCTTTAGTGCAGTGCGACTGGTGCGGCCACAGTGGGAGGGGGGCCACTGACCTCAGGGGGCGCTGTGTTGAGCAATAACTTACCATTTAAAAGCACCTGCTACAGAGTTCCTTGTGCGTCCAGCTTTCAGGGAGCAATACAAATGTTAGGATAACTTTTGTGATTAATGTTCTTGATAGAGAGAGAGAGAGATCAAGTTTTGTCTAGTGGCAGTTTTAACTCACCATACAGTAGTACAGAGTGTTCATGTGCCTGCTGCAAAGAACAGATCTGTATTTTATGTGGCTAGCTGAGTGGATTAGTAAAGCCAGCCTTTACCAGCGCTTGAATACAAATTAAATGCATGTGAGAGAGGGGATTAGGAGAGGTGAGGGATACATTAGCCGGGTGGTAGTGAAGGAAACCGAGGAGAGGATCATGAAGGGAGAGCACTAAAAAAAGTTTGTCGCACTAGGTGCCACCAGTGCTAAAGCCTGCCCTGATTATTCATCATGGTTACTGATGCACCAGCCATCTGGGTCAACTTGTATTATAATGGAATTGACAAATCCCTTATTAGTTGTACTGTCAGTAAAGTTGGCTTGAGGGGACGTTTTTAGATTCAAAAGTGAGTTCTCATCTAGGTTTCTTTTTATGGGAAAATTTGTGTGTGATACAGCATACGTCCTAACCAATTTTGTGCAGTACTTCACATTCCTTCATAGTATCAGAGTGGGCCAGATTTCAACCCTCACAATTGACCGCCATGTGTCTTTTTTAAAAAGGAAATCAATATGATTTTGGACGAAAGAGAATGAATTGTGCATAGATATAAACAGTCCTAATATCCTCTACTAAGAGTGCTATTATCGTTTGGAAAAAGATCTGCGATTTCGAAGGTTGGGGAAAAGGTTGAAGAGTGACAAGATTTGGTAGCTGCCCATTTGCTTGTAATTATCAGTCTTCAAGTGTGATAGTGTACATTTAAGACCATGTGGATTTGAAGTACCTCGAGATTCATTCAGGGATGGAAGATAGAGACACCGATAATGACTGTGAAACCTCCTAAAGGTTTATGGTGGGGGATGTTATTATTTACTTTGATTACATTTGCCAGCAGATTATTCCATGTTGGTTATAGGTAGAATTTTATATGTTTTGAACTTGTTTTAGTGGTTCCCAATTTAGCTTTTCTCCTTTCACAACATTTTCTAGTTTTAGCAGTTCCTGCCACTCTCGATATTGTGGTATGTTCAACCAATGGTCCTACTGGTACTTTTGACTGATCTTCTTTAGCACCCTTAACATTATGCAAATATTGAAGACAGGAAAGAGAAGCTGAGCTTAATAACAACTGATGATCTTCAGGACATTTGGAAAATAATTTATGCACAGAATACACAGTCCCTGTCTCCTTTTTATTATTTCGATTTGCTCTTATTTTCCCAGTTCGGGTTGCCCTTGGCCTTTTTGCTGTTTGTGCTTCGCCCCAGTATTTGCCTTTTGCTTCAAACTAGATATTTGTTTTTCTTGCTTATAACTATTGTTAGACCTGACAGCCTTAGGGTAGTCACCCCTAACTTTTTGCCTGCCTCCCTCCACTTTTTGGACACTGTTTTTGCTGGCTTTTAGACCCTGCGCACTTTACCACTGCTAACCAGTGCTAAAGTGCATATGCTCTCTCCCTTAAAACATGGTAACCTTGAATCATACCTGATTGGACTATTAATTTACTTATAAGTCCCTAGTAATATGCACTCTATGTGCATAGGGCTGGTAGATTAAATGCTGCTAGTGGGCCTGCAGCACTAGTTGTGCCACCCACTTAAGTAGCCCCTTTTTCCTTGTCTCAGGCCTGCCATTGCAAGGCCTGTGTGTGCAGTTTCACTGTCACCTCGACTTGGCATTTAAAAGTACTTGTCAAGCCTAAAACTCCCCTTTCTCCACATATAAGTCACCTCTAATGTGTGCCCTAGGTAACCCCTAGAGCAGGGTGCTGTGTGGGTGAAAGAAAGGACATGTACCTGTGTAGTTTACATGTCCTAGTAGTGTAAAACTCCTAAATTCGTTTTTGCACTACTGTGAGGCCTGCTCCCTTCATAGGTTAACATTGGGGCTGCCCTCATACAGTATTGAAGTGGTAGCTGCTGATCTGAAAGGAGTAGAAAGGTCATATTTAGTATGGCCAGAATGGTAATATAAAATCCTGCTGACTGCTGAAGTTGGATTTAATATTACTATTCTAGAAATGCCACTTTTAGAAAGTAAGCATTTCTTTGCACTTAAATCTTTCTGTGCCTTACAATCCACGTCTGGCTGGGCTTGGTTGACAGCTCCTTGTGCATTCACTCAGACACACCCCAAACACAGGGTACTCAGCCTCACTTGCATACATCTGCATTTTGAATGGGTCTTCCTGGGCTGGGAGGGTGGAGGGCCTGCTCTCACACAAAGGACTGCCACACCCCCTACTGGGACCCTGGCAGACAGGATTGAACTGAAAAGGGACCTGGTGCACTTCTTAGCCACTCTTTGAAGTCTCCCCCACTTCAAAGGCACATTTGGGTATAAACCAGGGCCTCTGCCCTACCTCATCAGACACTTGCTGGAGAAGAAACCTGAACCAGAAACTACATCCTGCCAAGAAGAACTGCCTGGCTGCTCAAAGGACTCACCTGTCTGCTTTCTACAAAGGACTGCTGCCTTGCTGTTGGCCTGCTGCCTTGCTGAACTCTTGTCTGGCTGTGAAAGTGCTCTCCAAGGGCTTGGATAGAGCTTGCCTCCTGTTCCCTGAAGTCTCAGGACCAAAAAGACTTCTCTTTTTCACTTGGATGCTCCGTGCGCCGAAAATTTCGACGCACAGCTTGTACCGCGGCGAGAAAAACGCTGCACACCGACGCTGATCGATGCAATGCTCTTGGGACGACCGGAAATCCGACGCACGGCTTCGCAAGGACAACGCCGCCTGACCTCTAGAGGAGAAATCGACGCCGCGCCTGCCGTGAGATCGTAATTTCGACGCGCAGCCCCGCAGAACGACGGGCAGCCGGAAAACAAGCAGGAAAATCCACACACAGACCCGGGACATCTGGTAATCTCCGCGACCCACAGAAAGAGACTGTCCGCGCGCCGGTAAACGACGCACGACTTCCCCGCGTGGAAAATAACAACGCAAGTCTGTGTGTGCTGGGGAGAAATCGACGTACACACCCTTTTTCCACGCACCTCTTCCTTTGTGGCCCTCTGAGGAGATTTTTCCACTCCAAACCAGGTACTTGTGCTTGAAAGAGACTTTGTTTATATTCTAAAGACTTGAGACACTTTATATCACTTTTCAGTGATATCTCTACAATTTCCCATTGCAACTTTATTCTTTTGACCTACAAATATCCTGATAAATATTCTAGATTTTTCTAAACACTGTGTGGTGTATTTTTGTGGTGCTATATGGTGGTATTGTATGATTTATTGCACAAATACTTTACACATTGCCTTCTAAGTTAAGCCTGACTGCTCGTGCCAAGCTACCAGAGGGTGGGCACAGAATCATCTTGGATTGTGTGTGACTTACCCTGACTAGAGTGAGGGCTTTTCCTTGGACAGGGGGTAACCTGACTCCCAACCAAAAACTAAATTTCTAACATTGGTGATCAGCGGTGAGGATAGGACTTGTATTTGTGCAGTGACATACAGTAGCTAAGTATTTCACTACCTACTCACAGTTGAAGGGCAACTTGGTTTTTATCTCTTTTTGCAAATCCGTTTTTTTTTTCCTGACAATTTTCAAAAACTAAATCCTCACTCAACATGTCTCTGACTGGGTCTCAGAAAGGGGACTTTGGCCTAGTCCAGTTGGATACATATACGGTCAAACAACTAAGAGGATTCTGCTGGGCAATGAGGGTACCCACCCAAGGGGCCTCCAGAAAGGAGGACTTTCAAGTGGCGCTGAGGGCCTGGGCAGAAGCCCATTTAGAGGATGATGAGGAAGAGGAGCCAGAAAATGGCCCCTCAGAGGAATTTTCACTATCTGTGGATGGTGTTACCACTGCAATTGTGCCCCCTTCCAGACCAGGGAGCAGTGGCTCTGTGCAAAGCCTGACCGCAGAGGAAAGGAGAGAAGAAAGGGAGTTCCAATTGCAAATGGCAAAACTGGAGGAGAGAAGGGCAGAAAGAGAAGCCAAGCAAGCTGAGGCTGAAAGAGCAGCCAAACAAATTAAAGCTGAAAGAGAAGCCAAACAAGCTGAAGCTGAAAGAGCAACCAAACAGGTGGAGGCTGAGAGAGCTTTGGCTGAAAAGAAACTATTGTTGGCTCATGAACTGAGTCTCAAGGAGCTGGAGATCAAGGGGAGACAGTCTGAATACAGCAATAATGGTGGCAGCATACTGACAGGACCTGCTGGAGAAAAGAAGGTTTGTATACCCAAAAATGTGGTGCCCAGTTTTGTGGTGGGAGATGACATAGATAAATGGTTAGCTGCTTATGAAGTTGCACTAAGGGCTCATGAGGTTCCTGAAGGGCAATGGGGGGTAGCTATGTGGGGTTATGTACCGCCATTGGGGAGGGATACACTCCTCACATTGGATCAACCTGATCAAAACACATACCCACTTCAGAAAGCCACTTTACTTGCCAAGTTTGGGCTGACCCCTGAGGGATACCGTCAGAGGTTCAGGGACAGCACCAAACAAACCACACAAACATGGGTAGATTTCTTTGACTTCTCCAGTAAGGCACTGAATGGATGGGTGCGGGCAACAAAGTAGCTGATTATAAAGGTTTATATGACTTGATTCTGAGAGAGCATATGCTTAATACTACTTATACAGAGTTGCACTAGCACTTAGTGGATAGTAAGCTGACTGATCCCAGGAAGCTTGCTGAGGAGGCGGACCTCTGGGTTAGCACCAGAGTGTCGAAGAAGGTACCTGGGGGGGACTCCCACAAAGGTGGTCAGGGTTCCCAATAGAAGAAAGAGGGGGGAGATAAACTTGCAGATAAGGAACTCTCCAAAGGCCCCCAAAAGAATTCCCAGGGAGGGGGTGGCAACCCTTCCTTTTCCAGATTTGGGAAAAAGCCAGGGACATATGACAAGTCAGGGAAATCTAACCCCAAGTGCATGGAGTGTTACCAGTATGGTCACTATAAAGGCGATCCCTAGTGCCCCAAGAGGGCACCGTCCACTACCGGACAGGCACCTGGGTTGACTAGTGTAGCGTTCGGGGGGGAGATGGACCCAGATAGCTTTGGGGAACAGGTAGAGATTTCCCTAGTGTCCCTGGGAGAAGGAGAAATGGTGCCCAAGGCCCACATGCCCAAAATACTTCCAAGTACCGGCAGTGGGTCACCATTGATGGGCAGAAGGAGGAGGCTCTGCGTGACAGGAGCCAGTATGACTACTATCAAGAGTCAGCTGGTGTCAACAGAGCAGATAGTCCCTAATACATTCCACCAGGTCATAGTCGCTGACAATCGCGAGAGTCACCTACCGGTGGCTCTGGTTCCCTTTGAGTGGGGGGGGGGTCTCTGGTACTCTGAAAGTAGCTGTGAGTCCTGCCATGCCTGTAGATTGTCTGTTAGGCAATGATCTTGAGAATACTGCTTGGAAAGAAGTGGAGCTCAAGTCTCACCTGGAGATGTTAGGGTTACCTGAGTGGGTCTGCATGACCACACGGTCCATGGCTGACCGAGAGGGAAGTCAAGGGCGTCTGGAGCCTGGAACGATGGCCCAGAGAGCTGCCAAGAGGAGGGACAGGGGGCGCGGGAAACCGGCCCCAGAAGTTCCCGCAGTGGCTGACGGGGCTCCTGAGGAGGAGGCTCCCGAGCCAACTGGGGAAGACATTGCCACCCTAGGTGACTTACCTGAGCTTGCTGGCTGGCAAGTTGAGGGTGGACCCACCAGGGAGGAATTCTGCAAGGCGCAGAAAGAATGTCCCACTCTGGAAGGTCTGAGGAAACAAGCCTCAAACCAGGCAGCAGGTGACGCCTCTGGCGATCACCACCTATATTGCAAGAATGATCTCCTCTACAGTGAGCTTAAGGTTCCGGCCTTTGGGGCAGCACGTACGCTGGTGGTCCCCCAATGTTACCGAACCTTCCTACTGGGTCTGGCTCACGACATTCCCCTGGCAGGACATTTGGGGCAAGGCAAGACCTTTAACAGGCTTGTCACCCACTTTTATTGGCCCAAAATGAGGACACACTCAGATAAGTTCTGCAGATCTTGTCGTACCTGCCAGGCCAGTGGTAAAGCAGGAAAAAGGGTTAAAACCCCCCTGATTCCACTTCCTGTCGTTGGCACCCCCTTTGAAGGGTGGGCATCGACATTGTTGGTCCCTTGGATCCCAAAACTGCCTTAGGCAACAGGTTCATCCTGGTTTTGGTGGACCATGCCACCCGTTACCCAGAGGCAATCCCTCTGAGGACCGTAACTGCACCGGTGGTGACCAGAACTCTGATGGGGATATTTACCCGTGTGGGATTCCCCAAGGAGATAGTGTCTGACAGAGGCACTAACTTCATGTCTGCATACATGAAGTCTCTGTGGGATGCGTGTGGTGTAACCTACAAGTTCACCACACCCTATCACCCCCAGTCTAATGGTCTTGTGGAGAGATTCAACAAGACCCTGAAAGGTATGATTGGTGGCCTCCCTGAGGCCATGAGGCGTAAGTGGGACGTCCTCTTACCATGCCTTCTCTTTGCTTACAGAAAAGTCCCCCAGAGGGGGGTAGGGTTCAGTCCCTTTGAGCTTCTCTATGGGTACCCTGTCAGGGGACTCTTAAGCATTGTCAAGGAGGGATTGGAGAAAGCTCCAAAGGCACCCCCTCAGGACGTGGTCAGCTACATGTTGGCCCTCTGCAACCAGATGACCCGCTTCTGGAAAGAGGCCCGAAGTAACCTTGAGGCCAGTCAAGAGGTAATGAAACACTGGTATGACCAGAAGGCCACCCTGGTAGAGTTTCAACCTGGAGACAAAGTGTGGGTAATGGAGCCAGTAGAGCCCAGAGTTCTCCAGGACCGCTGGTCTGGCCCATTTGAAATAAAGGAGCGGAAAGGGGAGGCCACTTACCTAGTGGACCTCCAAACCCCTAGGAATCCCCTAAGGGTGCTCCATGTGTACCGACTAAAGGCTCATTTTGAGAGGTCGGAGATCAACATGCTTCTGGTCACAGATGAAGGAATGGAAGAGGAGAGTGAACCTCTCCCCGACCTCCTCTCTGCCCAAGAAGGTGATGGGTCAGTAAGCGGGGTCATTCTTTCTGACTCCCTGACTCTAAACCAGAAAGGAGACTGCTATGAGCTTTTGGAGCAGTTCTCCCCCCTGTTCTCCCTTACTCCTGGACTGACCCACCTCTGTGTTCATGATATTTACACCGGTGACAGTCTCCCTGTGAAGAACAAAATTTACAGGTTGTCGGATAAGGTGAAGGCCAGCATCAAGGAGGAGGTCTCCAAGATGTTGACTCTAGGGTTTATCGAGAAATCCAGTAGTCCCTGGGCCAGCCCAGTGGTGTTGGTCCCTAAGGCTACTGCCCCAGGTGCAAAGCCAGAACTCCGGTTCTGTGTGGACTACCGGGGTCTCAACTCAGTCACACGGACTGATGCTCACCCCATCCCCCAAGCGGATGAGCTCGTTGACAGGCTGGGCGCTGCCAAGTTCCTGAGTACGTTTGATCTTACTTCAAGGTACTGGCAGATCGCCCTGACTGAGGGGGCTAAGGAAAGATCCGCATTTTCAACCCCTGATGGCCATTACCAGTTCCGGGTGATGCCGTTTGGATTGAAAAATGCCCCCGCTACCTTCCAACAGTTGGTTAACGGGGTCCTAGCTGGCAAGGATGCCTTCTGTGCAGCCTACCTGGATGACATAGCTGTCTACAGTTCCAGCTGGGAGGAACACCTGCTTCACCTCAAGGAGGTGCTTCAGGCCCTGCAACAGGCAGGCCTGACCATCAAGGCTAGTAAGTGCCAGATTGGGCAGGGTTCTGTGGTGTACTTTGAACACCTAGTGGGTGGTGGCAAGATGCAGCCACTCCAGGCCAATATTGAAACTATCAAGGCCTGGCAACCACCTCGAACGCAGACTGAGGTGAGAGCCTTTTTAGGCCTCACAGGATACTACCGCAGATTTGTCAAGGGCTATGGTACCATTGTTTCACCCTTGACAGAACTCACGTCCCAGAAACAACCTAGGTTGGTGAATTGGACAGAGGCTTGTCAGAAAGCCTTTGACGCCCTAAAGGAAGCCATGTGCACGGCCCCCGTGCTCAAGGCCCCTGACTACTCCCAGGAATTTATCGTGCAGACAAACGCTTCAGAGCATGGCATAGGGGCAGTTCTAGCACAGCTAAATGAGGAGGGCCTAGACCAACCAGTAGTCTTTATTAGCAGAAGGCTATTACCACGGGAACAGAGGTGGAGTGCTATTGAGAGAGTAGCTTTTGCTGTGGTCTGGGCACTGAAGAAGCTAAGACCCTACCTGTTTGGGACTCACTTCCGGGTTCAGACAGACCACAGGCCCCTCAGATGGCTCATGCAGATGAGGGGTGAGAATCCAAAACTCTTGAGGTGGTCCATTTCCCTACAGGGGATGGACTTTACGGTGGAACATCGCCCAGGGGTTGACCACGCCAATGCTGATGGTCTCTCCAGATACTTCCGCCTTAGCGATGAGAGCTCCCAGGAGGTCGGGAAGCTCTCCCCACTTTCAGCTGGGGGGGACACATGTTAGACCTGACAGCCTTAGGGTAGTCACCCCTAACTTTTTGCCTGTCTCCCTCCACTTTTTGGACACTGTTTTTGCTGGCTTTTAGACTCTGCGCACTTTACCACTGCTAACCAGTGCTAAAGTTCATATGCTCTCTCCCTTAAAACATGGTAACCTTGAATCATACCTGATTGGACTATTAATTTACTTATAAGTCCCTAGTAATGTGCACTCTATGTGCATACGGCCGGTAGATTAAATGCTACAAGTGGGCCTGCAGCACTAGTTGTGCCACCCACTTAAGTAGCCCCTTTTTCCTTGTCTCAGGCCTGCCTTTGCAAGGCCTGTGTGTGCAGTTTCACTGTCACCTCGACTTGGCATTTAAAAGTACTTGCCAAGCCTAAAACTCCCCTTTCTCCACATATAAGTCACCTCTAATGTGTGCCCTAGGTAACCCCTAGAGCAGGGTGCTGTGTGGGTGAAAGACAGGACATGTACCTGTGTAGTTTACATGTCCTGGTAGTGTAAAACTCCTAAATTTGTTTTTGCACTACTGTGAGGCCTGCTCCCTTCATAGGGTAACATTGGGGCTGCCCTCATACAGTACTGAAGTGGTAGCTGCTGATCTGAAAGGAGTAGAAAGGTCATATTTAGTATGGCCAGAATGGTAATATAAAATCCTGATGACTGGTGAAGTTGGATTTAATATTACTATTCTAGAAATGCCACTTTTAGAAAATAAGCATTTCTTTGCACTTAAATCTTTCTGTGCCTTACAATCCACGTCTGGCTGGGCTTGGTTGACAGCTCCTTGTGCATTCACTCAGACACACCCCAAACACAGGGTACTCAGCCTCACTTGCATACATCTCCATTTTGAATGGGTCTTCCTGGGCTGGGAGGGTGGAGGGCCTGCTCTCACACAAAGGACTGCCACACCCCCTACTGGGACCCTGGCAGACAAGATTGAACTGAAAGGGGACCTGGTGCACTTCTTAGCCACTCTTTGAAGTCTCCCCCACTTCAAAGGCACATTTGGGTATAAAACAGGGCCTCTGCCCTACCTCATCAGACACTTGCTGGAGAAGAAACCTGAACCAGAAACTACATCCTGCCAAGAAGAACTGCCTGGCTGCTCAAAGGACTCACCTGTCTGCTTTCTACAAAGGACTGCTGCCTTGCTGTTGGGCTGCTGCCTTGCTGAACTCTTGTCTGGCTGTGAAAGTGCTCTCCAAGGGCTTGGATAGAGCTTGCCTCCTGTTCCCTGAAGTCTCAGGACCAAAAAGACTTCTCTTTTTCACTTGGACGCACAGCTTGTACCGCGGCGAGAAAAACGCCGCACACCGACGCTGATCGAGGCGACGCTCTTGGGACGACCGGAAATCCAAGGACAACGCCGCCCGACCTCTAGAGGAGAAATCGTCGCGACGCCTGCCGTGAGATCGTAATTTCGACGCGCAGCCCCGCAGAACGACGCGCAGCCGGAAAACAAGCAGGAAAATCCACGCACAGACCCGGGACATCTGGTAATCCCCGCGACCCACAGAAAGAGACTGTCCGCGCGCCGGAAAACGACACACAACTTCCCCGCGTGGAAAATAACGACGCAAGTCCGTGTGTGCTGGGGAGAAATCGACGCACACCCCCTTTTTCCACGCACCTCTTCCTTTGTGGCCCTCTGAGGAGATTTTTCCACTCCAAACCAGGTACTTGTGCTTGAAAGAGACTTTGTTTATATTCTAAAGACTTAAGACACTTTATATCACTTTTCAGTGATATCTCTACAATTTCCAATTGCAACTTTATTCTTTTGACCTACAATTATCCTGATAAATATTCTATATTTTTCTAAACACTGTGTGGTGTATTTTTGTGGTGCTATATGGTGGTATTGTATGATTTATTGCACAAATACTTTACACATTGCCTTCTAAGTTAAGCCTGACTGCTCGTGCCAAGCTACCAGAGGGTGGGCACAGGATAATCTTGGATTGTGTGTGACTTACCCTGACTAGAGTGAGGGCTTTTGCTTGGACAGGGGGTAACCTGACTGCCAACCAAAAACTCAATTTCTAACAACTATATAGTCAAGGCCATGGTCCATGTTGATTGAATAGCGATTTTAGTATTGTGATTGGAATTGGTGATTGTGATCAGAATTAGTTGTTGTTTTTAATAAGATCATCAAATTTGATTTTTGTTCTTTGAAGAGTCGGCAGGGCTTCTGAGAGATGATTGTACTCTCTCGGGATGGGTAGAAAGAAGTGTGTAGAGGTGAACAGGAAGATCTTCGATAAGCAGGGGCCCATCTCTCGGGATACTTTTAAAAAGCTCAAATGTTTCTTTTGTAGACTCCAAGGGAATAACGACTTATGATATACCCTCAATAACTTTGGAGGAATTAGATGGAAGTAAATTGGTCTCTGCTTAAGAAATTGAGTTTTCTCAACTGCCGCTGAAAGGACCGTTCCTTGTGTAGAAGAATCTTCAAAGGGATTTTTTTTTCTGCCTTCTTGCCACTTTATGTGCCGAAACTTGTCTTTTCATCAGGATGGTGTGGTTTCTGAGTTTTCTTATTGTCATAGTGGCTATTGTACACGGGTAGAATGCCACCGGGAGGAAGTGGATATACCTTGAGATAGTGCTTAATTCGGTGAATTGAGCACTGCCGTTGATTAGTTTACTAAAGTGTTGATGACAAAAATAGGTGAAAAAGATTACAAGCTAAAAAAGTGAAGTCTGTGAAATCAGTGGTTATTTCAAATGCAATGACAAAATCAAAAAGAAACAACTCACCTTTCCTTGTAATGTCAAGGATCACTGCCTTCACCCACAGGCATTTAGGATTAATTTTAAATTTGTAGAAAATAGCTTACAACTAGCTTATTCAGGCTTGCTCAAAAATAAAGGTCAGAAGAAGAAAATATATGAAGCACCAACAGCAGCACACTGCAGTTGTTTTAACTTAAGCTGATTCATTTGGGGAAGGATTTATCCAGTTGGGCCTTAAATATTCTTTCAGGATGCCACCAGCGGGCCTAAATCACCAATAAAAATTGAACAGTGTCCCTCCTACATGTGAGGGTGCCAAATCTAAGCCACCAGTTGGTCACATTGTGCAGAGTGCCCAACCTCGGCTCCCCAAGATGGTTGCGCAATACTTGTCTCGCTGCTATAGTACAATGAACATGCGCAGCAAACCCACATGCCGACCAAGGGGTGGGCAAGAGCGCAAGGTGTTCCAAACCTCTAATATTGTGGAAGGACGTCCCTCGAGAGAATAACAGCTTCCAAGGCCTCCAACTAAAAGGGCTAAAGTCCCAGTCATAGTAAGGCAGAAAAAATGGGTAAAGGAGCAGAGCCATTCAGCACACAGTAGTTCAGAGCCGGTGAACTCACTGAACAAGCGAGCAAACGAGCAGCATCTCCAGCGTCACCTTTGTGCAGTGTCTCCAGAGAAGCACTTCTGTGGGCGGGCACAAGCATTATCAGGACACTAAGGAAAGGTTATCAAGAAAACCATATCAGTTCTTGGAAAGAATTGCAGTGCTTACAGTAACATTAGTATAAATAGGAAAAGTTTACATGTGACATAAAAATCTGAGAAGTGTCAGCATTTTGCATTTTTATTTCCTTTTTTATTCTTTTTTTTTCTCATATATTTTAACATTCTCAAAAATTGTAACCCCCTCTGTGCTGCGGATGGCTTGGACATTGTCAGTGTCACTGACACTATTTCTACCCACACAAGTGAGGTACCATTTTAATCAGAAGACCTAGGGCAATGCTTGGTAGAAGGAGGTTTGTGGCTCCCCACAGATTCTAGAACTTTCTATCACAGAAAACGTGAGGAAAATGGGGTTTTTAGTCAAAGTTTGAGGTTTGCAAAGGATTCAGGGTAAAACAACCTGGTGAGAGCAATGCAAGTCACCCCATCCTGAATTTACCTACATGTCTAATGTTAAAAAATCACATGTTTTCAAGATTTCTTTAGGTCTTTGCTGAGCTAGGGCCCAAAAACCACAGCTACCCACTTTGCATAAAACATGTATCTATGTTGCATTTTGAGTCGTTTCTGTATGCAACCACTAGGTGAACTTTCCATCACAGGATTGTGAGGGAAATGCGTGTTTTTTAGACAAAGTATGAGGTTTGTAGGGAATTTTGGGTCAAACAGCCCGGTGAGTGCCATGCAAGTCACCCCATTCTGGATTCCCCTAGGTGTCTAGCTTTAAAAAATGTACAGATTTGGGAGGTTTCCCTAGGTTCTGGAATAGGTAGGGCTCCAAACCACAGCTATCCACTTTGCGAAACAAACAGGTCAGTTTTGCATGGAAAAGTTTTATGTACCCATGTTGTGTTTTGGGCTGTTTCCTGTCACTGCTACTAGCCTACCCACACAGGTGAGGTACCATTTTTATCAGACGACTTGGGGGAATGCTGGGTGGAGGGAAGCTTGTGGCTCTCTGCAGATTCTAGAACTTTGCATCACAGAAATGTTAGGAAAATGTTTTTTTATTGTCAAAGTTTGAGATTTGCAACGGATTCTGGATAATACAGCCTGTAAAGAGCTACATAAGTCACCCCATCCTGGATTTCCCAATGCGTCTAGTTTTCAAAAATATAGAGGTTTGCCTATGTGCAGGCTGAGCAAGGGCCTAAAATCCACAGCTAGGCACATTGCAAAAAACGAGTCATTTTTCAGTGGAAAAAATGTGATGTGTCCATGTTGCTTTTTGGGCTGTTTTCTGTCGTGAACACTAGGACTACCCACACAAGTGAAGTACCATTTTTATTGGGAGACTTAGGGAAACACAGAATAGTAGAGCAAGTGTTATTACCAATTGTATTTCACTCTATTTGTACCTTCCAAATGTACGACAATGTGAAAGAAAGAAGTAATTTTAAAAAGTACCCTCTAATTCACATGCTAATATAGGTACTTAAAAACTCCATATTTTGTGCCCATTTCGGAAATACATAGGTTTCCTGGATACTTATTTTTCACTATTTATACGTTACAATATGAATTGCTCTATACCCGGTACACAATGAAAAAAACATTGCAAGATGCATCTCATTTATTGGTTCTGGCTACCTCCTTTCTTAGAAAATCCACAAGCCCTATATATCCACACAACCAGAAGGGTCCAGCAGATGTAATGGCATACAGCTTTTGTAAATCAGCCGTCGTGGTGAGAAGTTGCAAATGAAAAAACATCACAAATGCCTGTTTTTTCCTACTAATTTTCAATATTATTCATTTTAATACTTGATTTCTTTGGGAAAACCTTAAAGGATCTTCACAAATTACCCCTTAATACATTCAGAATTGTCTTTTATTTTCAGAAATTTATAGCTTTCTAGGATCCACAATGGGTTTCACACCAGTTCCTACCAGAAACCGGAAGGAGGTTGAAAATACAAAATATAGGGAAAGTGGGCTATCTCCCAGTAAAAAGCCAAAACTGTGTTGAAAAAATTAGATTTTTTAATCATGTCTGCCTGTTCCTGAAATCAGGGAAGATGGTGATTTTAGCACCGCAAATCTTTGATTGATGCCATTCACAGGATAAGAAACAGGCATTTTCTTTGCAAGTGCTTTTTCCCATTTTCCCCTAAAAAAAATTTAAAAACCCAAAATATAGCTATATTTTGCCTAATTGTTCAGCCCCCTCCTGCGGAATCCACAAACCCTGGATACCTTTAGAATACCCAGGATGTAGGGAAAAAAAGGACACAAATTTAGCTTGAATAACTTATGTGGGCAAAACATTATGGAGGTCTAAGCGTAAACTACCCCGAATAGCCAAAGAAAGGCTTAACACTGATGGGGGTCAAAGAAAGGCTTAGCACTGGTGGATTGGGGGGGCTAGGAGAGAAAGGGTTTTAAAAGGTGAAGAGATATATATGTAAATGTATGGTGAAAGTTAGGGTTTTTTATATAAAAAAAAACATTTTATCATTTAAAGAGAAGCTACATTCTGAGGGTTTTCTCATAGATATGTGTTAAGCAGAGTATAAAACACTCTAGCAGAGTGTAGAACAATCTGGTATCAGTAGAATGTCATGATGATTCTTCTGTGTAGATATAATTGTTAGACAGTTGACTCTGTGTCCCAACTATAGCATGTGTTAACCTTGAATTAATAAATCAGCAGTTACACTTCAATAATATTAGATCTCTTCACTTCATTAACCCACACCCTGGGAGAAATAGCTCAGGGTTTCAGGGGCATTAATTTTGTATTTTTCAAAAACAAGATCCCAGCTTAGTAGTATGATTTTGAACTACAAAAAACTGTGCTTAGCGGCTGCATATACATAATTTTCACTAGGCAAACTTTCACAGAGATCTCCACCAAGCAGGTGTAAATCTCGAAGTATGGTGGATGGTCGTCCCCTGGGGGTTGGATGATATAACTGCCTCTACAGTGGCTGGACAGCAGAATGCCTATCAAACTTTAAATAACCTCTGTTTTATCCCCAACTTCAGAATGAGGCCCATAGAGTTCAAGCGTACAGTAAGCTGCTGGACTTTTCTTCAAGTCTGTTAAAATTAATATCACCTCTGTTAACAAATGTAAGTGGGGTAAGGATTTTTAAGTATTTCACTTATTCACTATTCTATTATTTACATTAACCCAGTGGTGATAGATTAGCTGGGTGCCCATTCTATAACACAGATGAAAAATACCTTGAAATAACAAATATTCTGTTCTGTTAACAAATGCAATTATTTTCTTAAAATAAATCACTGTTCTATTTACAGAAACCCCAATGGTGATGGAGTAGCTGAGTGGCCAGTATATGATGCTGATGAGCAATATCTTCAGATAAGCCTACAACAGAAGACAGGAAAGCAGTTCAAACAAGATAGAATGATGTTCTGGAGCCATACACTCCCTGAAAAAATTAATGCACTTAATGCACTAAAGAAAGAGCGTGAAGAGTTATGATGAACCACACAGATGAGAATGGTGCTTAAAATGCAATTAAATATTTAAAATCAATATGTTTCAATTTATTGCTTGGCTTACTACTTATTTTGGAAATGTTTAATGTACAGACTGATTAGGTGAATCAATTTGGTTTGGAGACCTTCCAACAAGAATTTTAATTAACCCTTCTGTCACACTAATGGCACAACACCAAACTAGATACAGCAGATTAGAGCTTGACCTTTGACTTGCCAGGAACAAATAATGTAAACTCAAAACATTCTGATCATCCTTCCTAAAGTTGCAAACATAGAATGTATTTAAAACAGCTGTTAAAGGGATCCCTTCACACATTAGAAAAGTTGATTTAACAATTAAACTAAAAAGTCACGTCAGTGTTGTTTGTATTCAAGACCTCCTTTTATATACTTAATATGTTTTGCTTCATCAATGAACCATGTCCATGGGCCTTACATTTAATCTAGGAGTCTATAACCCTAGATACTAGAGTAAAGGGACCAATAAATTATGTATGCATTTTCTTCTCAGTGATGTTGGGATCAGCTAAAGCTTGTGCACATTAAAAGACAAATTGCCAAAACAGTATATCTTTCTTTTGGATTTCATTGACCAAGTGTGAATGCGTGTAATGGATAGAATGATGCCTTGTGGTTTTTGCACATGTTCTATTTAATGAGCCCATTACTACATTTGTGTCATGCTGAATACGTTTCTTATCTGTATTTACACATAGACTGTCTGTTTGACTTTATGGAACTAGGCCAAAAGATGACTGCAAATTCAGTGATGCCAGTGTACTTAACACAAGATGCATGAGAATGCCTTGTTTTTAGATTTTTATGAAAGGGAACAACTACTAATACCAAAAAATCGGATTATGCACCTCTCTAAAGGCCCCTGCAAAAAAACATTTTTGTGCAATTTATATTAATGAGGAAGAAGCCATGAAGTGACTAAGGAAAACCGATGAAGGCTATCGTCGCGGAGGCTCTCATTATTCTAATGAGACTACTGGATTTGAGCAGCAGAATAGCCTGCGGTGTGGGAGACTGAGTCTTAACCCACTACAGGTGACGCCTGGCACCCCAATCCGGGTTTTGCTCTGGTTAACTAGCAGTGCCTCATCTCTACCCAAGAGCAGGGATGATTGGGCAGCCGAGCGTATGACACAATTGACACCTCAGGTAAATCATGGTTACTCAGATCTCATCCGTTTCTCTCAGTTACATCAGTCTCACATATACAATTATAAACAGAGGCAGTATATGTTTCAATAAGGTTTTAATGAAGCAACTGCATCTTAGGCAATAAAGCGTGTACTGCAATAACCAGGACGATAAAGCAGGACAGGATTAAAATTGTGACAAGGAGAGCAAAGCATAGAAATAACACTGCCATATTGTCACTAGAGTCAATAGACTCATTCCTACCTAGGCTATATTAGAGCACAGCATGTTAAGCTCTAGTTCTGCCCTTCAGGCTCCCCTGGGAAGACATCATCCCCAATACCTGAGCAAAGGGACAGGGAAGTGTTTTTATAATAAAACAGCTGATGTTCTGAGAAAATGGCCCTACTTAAAGACGTGTATGTTTCTATGAATACCAGAGACAAAGCGTTACCACGTTTTACCGGCAATCTATCTTACTGCAGCCTTGAGAGAAGCACAGAGTGATCAAAAATGTCTTGTTTAAGAATGTAGCGCTGGCCTAGGCAAAGAACAGCTAGATGGAGAGAAATAAACAAGACCACAAATGTGGCTATTGCGAAAATAATAAACTAAGCTGAATAAAATATATCTAGGTTAAAGTGCACGGCGACAGGCCTAGTGTGCTAAAATAATGTGCATGGAGCTATAACTAAAATGGCTACACAACACTATGGCACATGCCACTGTGGCTGACGCATGGGTTCCAGTGACTACATCATCCTTGAGAGGGTTCATGCACTTCGCATACTTAAAATGCCCTTGAGATGAAAAACAAAAATAGTACATTGCTTCCCACAAAACACAGAATCACATCAGAATCAGTCATGCTGTTATTTTATTATTTTACTCTTTTTATAATTCACTCATTCACCAATTACTTCATATACTACTTCATTTCTCCATAGTTCTCTGCTGCAGAGCTAGTCTGGATTTGTGAGTTTGCCTTCATAGGCTCTGGATGGTGATACAAGTGCCATTGGACAGACACTTGCCCAATCTGCAAGCATGGTATGAAACAGGTATGCTTAGTGGCTGAGTTTCTTTGGCATACCACAAAGTCCATGTGGAATTGATGTATGTTTGAGTAGCCTTCACAGAGTGCATCACAGGATTGTGAGGCTTTCAGACCCTCTGTCTTAACCCTGTTTAGTTTTGAAAGTTGTCAGTCACTTGGGGATGTGGACAGTGTACAACCCATACTAGGTAATCCCTTTCTTAAGTGTTGGTCTGTGAATGTGCTAATGGTCAGCAGTGTAAGTTCCTAGCAGCTCTTGTGTCATTGTTCTTAAGCTGAAATTGCATTTGACAATTTAGTTGTTGTATCGTACCCTTCAGTATGAGAACATCTGCATTACCTAGCATGGTTAGGGAACTCAAGCACTTTCTCCGATCTGAGCATTACTGTATTTGGTTCAGCGTTACCAAGCAGCCCTGCTGTGACTCTCCAATTCATGATGCAGGTTGCCTGAGCTGAACTTGCTTAAATGTTTGAGGGTTTCTCACTCTTGCATATTTTGATACCTTTCCTCTCACCGGCCACTCTCCCTTTTGTTTTTCTCTTTGAGGGTCAAATCACTGAGTTCTTTATGTGGTGATATTTTCTGAACTGGGTGTTTCTCCAGTAAGATGAAAGACTATTTAGTGGTTTGTGATACAGTTTAGGAACTACATCACAAACAAAAGCTAGCATTGTGATCTACTGTGTGGTGAGAATCAACTTTATTTGGTTAGTAGGCTTTAGTTTAGGCCATGTTTATTAATATCCTGTGGAGCTCTAGTAATCATTAAAACCATGTTGTCTCACAGGTGTCTGGTGTTGCACCTTTGGACAATGATCTTTCACCGCTATCATAGGCTGTAATATTTGACATGTGTTATGAGCATTTTACTACTGTAGGCACAGTTATACAGCGTTGGATTGGTAAAATACCATTCAAGCCAACCTAGAATGAAGAAAAGCAACTCCCAACTCGTGTTTTGCACTAGTTAGAGCTCTTCATGAGTGGTAAAATACGTTTGTAATTTTTCAATTCAGTGTGGATGGCACTGTGCTAATCCTATGCTTAGTGACTTTGCTGTAAAAATTACAAGAGGCTTTCTGCCCAAAACATGCAATCATAAAAATAACCACAAGAGTTCCTTGCAATACAGTTGAAGGGCATAGAGCTGCAGCTCGGAGAGCTTAAAAAAAATATAAGAAGTTCTGCGGTCATGTATTTAATGACCCAGGAGACTCACTGTTTTTTTTTTAAATGTTGACGGGTGACTGCTGCACTCCCTGTAGCAAACCACAACATTAAAATAATAATTGGTGGTGCCCCTGCCTGTACTGGCCCCAGGGTCCCCATCCCCAGGGACCTTATTTTATTTTAAGGGGAATTGGGCATGAGGACCAGCTCCATGAGCCAATAGTGGTCCCAGGATCCCCCATCCCTGGGGCCAAAACATATATTTAAAGGGACCTCCAATGGGTTCCTGGGTGCCCACACAGAGCACCCACAGCACACTATGCTAGAGGTAATAGAGGGAGGCCCAGGGCCTCTATGGTTCTGCCAGCTCCCTGCATGTATTCATCCCACATACATCGAGAGCTGACTTTCCTCTCGCCCAGACGGAGCAACTGTTTTTGTTTGCTCCTCCAGGCAGGAGCAATTTGAGCTTCTCTGTCCTCAAGAGCACAGGCATGGCGGCCACAGGGGATGAGGTCCCCAGAGACTCCCAGATATTCAGGAAGGGTATCCACATGCCCCCCTCTCCCAACATTTTTTACTGTGCTACACCTTCCAGGCACTGGCCCACCCTGGGGATATTTTTTTTTAAGTAGCCTTTTTAAACATGTTTACTTTAGATTCATTGACCCTCTGCTAATTTGCGGTAAAAATATTTTTTTAAAAATGTTTGTGGCACGGGAAAAAGTCCCTCTGGTACCCTTCCATCATAAGAAGGAAGGCAGGTATCCCTTCCCTGCCATTCTGCATGCATTTTTTGTAGGACTTGGGACTGAGTCCAGAGTCCTAATATGGCTGCTGCCACATCGGTGTTGATGTGGTAGCAATCACATCTCAGCTTGAGATCGGTCGGATCAAATTCTGTGGCACTTGATATATAAAATGTTTTTCTGCCTTAATTGTTCAAAAACAACTGAACAGATTTACACCAAATCACAAAAAGTATGATTTCTGGATCAAGATCTAGGTTTCTGCCAAATGTAATGCAGATATATTCAGCCATTTTGGCTGGAGCTGTGTCTAAATTTCCTGTGGAAAATGAATGGGACCAACACATTTTGGGACCGCTCCCATATTCTTGGCCTCCACTTGATGGATCACCCCGATGGAATGAAAGAATTTTGATGCTTAAAATGTGATTGTCCAGAAATGAACAAAGATGCAAGAAAGACACCCAACAGGCCTGTCATAGCTTCCTGTGGGAATTTTCTTGGAAATTTATGGACTTATGTCTTTGTTGTCCGCTGGATACCACACTACCCTCATCAATTGTGATTTTCGTTTACACACATACATGGTATCACTTGGGATACCAGCTGTTTACTCATTACCTTTGTCTGTGCCCTCTATATAAGTATTAATCACTCACTTAAGGTACAATACTGCAAGCATTTTGTAAGGACTAGGCATATTGCCTATTTGGTTTTTGTTCTAAATTCCTCATCAATATGACCTCTTTCTGTTTGAATATTTTTTTTGTTTGTTTTGAAAACACAGTGTGTAAACAAATTAAAAGAACTGCAGTGGGCATCTGCTTACCCGCAAGCTATGCCAATTTGGTGGTAAGCTGGTGGAAGGAGCAGATGGTCTGTGTACCCAATATGGTCCCATATAATGAACATATTATTACATGGATTAGATAAATAGATAATCTTTTTATCATTTAGGACAATAAAAAATGTCTAGCTGTGGAATTCAAATGATTACAATTTACAGTTCACCACGGCTAATAGTAATTAGGCCATTGATTTTCTTGACCTCAGAGTAAAAATTGAAAATAATCAAGCTACCACAGTTTTTTTTCTAAAAAAGAAAAACAAACAGCAGCCAGTGGTCAGCTCTGTGCAGAAAGTGGGATCCGGAGAAACTGAAGTAGAGTGTTGCATTTGGTGAATGTTTACATGCCAAGCACAGCTGAAGTGGCAATGGCAATTTTTTCAGAGAGCAAGCATCCATTTTCATAAGATTTTGTGAAACATTTTATCCTTCCTGGGTTGTAGAATGAGCATGATAGAGTGGACAGGATCAATTTAATGTATCCCTCTACATCTCTAGACAAATGGATAAGAGTATCCTAGTAATCACATCTTTTAAGCTGCAATCTACTGTTATCATTAAGCTAATGAAAAAACATTAGCAAATTCTACTCTCACACTATTTTGGGCAAAACCATCAATGCCAATCTTCAGGTGAACAGATCATTGAGAGATTAATGAGGAATGAATTAACTGCGGTGAGAATATACAATGTTCTTGTTTCTTTGCATGTAACAAGTCTAAGGCATGCCTAAGTAGCTACAGTGTGAAAACGAATGTTGTATTCCACTCAAACAAAACTGTTCCAGAAATACAATTTCTGAGCTGCCCTCCAGACTGTGTGATATGTGTTAGTATGCCCATGTGACATGAAGTATAAATACACCTGGGCAAAAAAGCATTTTGGAACATCTTTTGGCCATCACATAGAATCATAGATTTGTTTTCACAATAGTAACCCTAATCTCCCAAGATTGAATGTGATAGTTCAAATCAGACAGAGAATGAGAGGTGAGAGACAAAGAACCTGCCCTCTGGCGCCTAGGGTTAAGGTAAATAATTTAATTGGAGACCATATTTTCATCCAGTTTTAATCATGAGGAAGAACTGTGTATTAATTTGGAAAACAATTAAGATGTTGTGATGTATAATGAGGGTATTATACAATAGTTTTTACATATATAAGTGTATATATTTTTTGTTTTTGTTTACTTTGTAGGATTTCATCCAGAGATTCTTTCTATACTCACTATAGTCTACCCACTAGGGTATTAAGTAATTAGAATTGTTATGTAGAAGGGGTTGTGAACATATTTGAATATTCGAAGGTGATTTATCATGCATTTTGTATTTGGATGTATGGATAAAATGAGGCTGGTTGATTTATATTTATCATGTCAGCCAACATAACAAAGGATTGATGTTATATGTATTAGGGACAACTGTATTCAGGCAGTGATCTTTATTGTTCACTTGACCTATATTTTGAAATGTGGCTGTAAAATGCACTAATATTGATGTCAGTCCATGCTTCCACATCCACTCCAACATGGTGTCCACTACAAAACGTGATAAATGTGATGATGCTTAGTTATTCCTATTATTGTGTTTTGGAATAAATCCACACTGATTTTCAATACTGTATTTACCTGTGAAAAAGGCTGTTTCCGAAACACGCTGGGTTTTATGATGCTTCAGCTACATACTATATAAACTTTGCACAATGAGTGTGCTCTCAATGGCTTTGGTCAGTGCAGTTTTCCAGACTCATCTCCCTCAGTCCCCAGTAACCTATCATCTGCAAGGTCTGAGGAAACTCTGACTAGATGGCATTTTAGAAAATTTGGAAAGTTTTATATATATATATATATATATATATATATATATATATATATATATATGTGTGTTTGTGTGTTTGGCAGGGTTATTTTATTCAAACTGTTTAAACCTGGGTCAGTGACATGAAAAACACTATATCAAAATGCATAAACTGTCCAAACCACTCATATCATTCATTGACTCTGCTTGTCTTTCAGCCTGTAAATCACTTGCTTTATTTGTACTATAGAAATACTATATTCATACATACTCTAATTTCTGATGTTTGCTTGCACTAATGCTATTACTTTTTTTGTTATAATCATGCATCTATTTTTCAGAACTTGGGTAGTGCATAATAAAGATCTGTAGATAAATTACTCAGTGAGTGTGCACTGATTCTGTGGTGCTGAGGGAGGGAAGCCCCCTACGAATTCCTTGCTGCTTCTCCACAGGTTTGATATGCCCCTATACTGATCCTACCCCTGCTATGCCTACAGAGGGAAATGTGAGACCTCCTGTGTATTCTGTCTACAGGATCCATAGATTATTACTACTGTCTCTGTGGTCTAAACCGGATCTGTCTTGTGTGATTAAATCTTTGTTGCAAGTCACAGTCCCCACCAATGTTCGATACCTCAACATTTGATTACATTTTATCCATTGGTACTTGAGGATTGCAGTCATCAAAATGTCTTCATAACATATGAGATTTTTACCATGTGGAAATTCAGAATCCTCATTTAGTAGTATTCTCTGATTAAGAGTATGAGTCTTTCGCTCCTTATCCGGTACTAGTGTGTAGAAATGAATTAGACTACTTTAGTGTTGAGAAAGTGACACGCTTGGTGTAGTTACAGTTTTGTAGATAATTTTCACTTTATTTCATCTTGCATATCTACCCATTAACTATCATCTTCAATATGTTAGAAATTAATTACCACTTAGGAAAGGGTTTATGCCCCACTCTTCTCTCCTCACAGCCTACTACTAGTCAAAGCCAAATGGTAAGCTTTTGTGGTTTGTTAAAACTATCAAGACAAATGATAGTGCATAGGTCTGTTGTCAGAATGAGTGTACCACATACCTAAAAAGCCAAAATATATTTCCTTTTTTTTGGTCCTCATTCGACAGCCAGTTGTTTCATGGTCCTCTTGGAGAGGGGAAGCTCAACACTGTTCCCTTTCTTAAACTCGCTTAAGCCTTCGCAGAATGATGATCTTTCTGTACCTATTCTCTCCGCAGAGCAATAGTAAAATTATTAGGTAGTTATGGTTCTATTACACCAGGCTATAAAGGGGAGTCACCTTTTCTCTGCCTCTCTCTTGTCACTGGCTACATCTCTTTTGCAGATAGGGCTGGCTTCAACAACCCAGTCTTGCCTCGATGGAGAGTCTTGTGGTTGCCAGTTCTTACAGATTTTTCTTTTTCGCTAGTAACATTAGGAGAAACAACAATCCCTTTGCCATTTATTTAATCCCTTTGGTGCTGCATCCATCCTAAATAATATCAGGGGGTGGCCTACCTTCACTTTAGCACCCACAATTTCACTCAGCTCCCCAGTGACCTTACTCCAAAAGACAGCTAGATCCTGGCACTCCACAAACATACGCTTGTCATCAGCATCTTCCACATTGCACCTATTAGATCTTGAAGTTCCTTGGGCAATCTTGGCCATCCTTAGGGGGTTCAATAGGCCCTATGGAGCATAAAGAAATGGTTTGCATTAACAGTGCCGGCTTCACCATCTTGTAAAGACGGTCAAAAGATACTTGCCATAGTTCCTGGCATGTAAGCTTCAGCAAGTCCTTCTTTCAGACCTGACAGGCCTCTGTAATTTTCACATCTTCTAACCATATCCCAATATGACAGGGATACTTCTTTATTGATTTTTTTACCTCTCCACTTTTCCCCCTTTTCAGATCCTATTTAGTCCATCATGAACACAAGAATTCAAACTTCACTACCTTCCTTCCTGTCCACGCTGAAAACCCTTGACAGGCAATCGAGGCTTCTTCATCTCTGAAATACCACCAGTTTATAAAATGTCCCCACTGTAGTGATCGGCTAAGGCTATCTTTTAGCCATTCCAGGGTTCCGGGGGAGTTCCAGATAGGGGCCAGACCCGGGTAATAGTGTACTCCCATAATTTTCCTTTTGGAAACATAAGTTCTGAACGCTGACTTGAATATCTTCAGGCACACTTGTTTAAAGAATTTGGGATCACCAAACGTATACAGAAATGTTTCTGGGCCAAGATCAGTAAGCAAGGAAATATACAACATTCCTAAATGGGTATCACCATGGGGGTCCTTGTTAAAAGACCAGAGTTTTTAAGCTAAAAAGCATAGCAATTCTTTTGAAAGTCAGGTAAGGTCAGCCCCCCATGTTTCAGTTCTTCCGGGCAATTCTAGCACCCCTTGATGCCCAAATGAAACTGGATATCCTGCCTTGAAACCCCCCAATCTGCTTTTCCAGAAACAGCAGAGGTATAGTATCGAACAAGATCGTCACTTTCGGAAGAATCATCATCTTTATGATATTCACCCTTCCATAAATACCTAGCAACACATTTTCCCACCTTCTCAGTAACCTATTTATTTCCTTACAAACTTTGGCTAAATGTTTCCCCAGGAGCTCATCAAAACTGTGTGATTTGGACCTCCAGATATCTGACCTTATTCTTTAAATGGAAATTCCAACTCACACTTGGCCACACCATCAGCTCCAACTTATCCTTATTGATCCAATATCCAGATAGCTCCCCGAATCTTTCTGCATGCTGTTCAAGCTTAGGGATTAAATGCTCTGGATTAGCCATATACAAAATTAAGTCATCGGCATACAGAGTGACCTTGATGGAAAAACCTTAATATTTCAAAGGGAGCATAGACTGATCTCATAAGATTGCCTGCACCAGCGGCTCTATATATAAGTTAAAAATAAGTGGTGAAAGCAGACACCCTTGCCTAGTAACCTGAGTAAGCAAAAAGGGGGACGTGACCGCCCCATTTACCAGGAACCTAGCTGTGGAGCCTTATAAAGTGTTTGTGTGGTCTTCACTAGGTTTAGGGGTAGCCCATATACCTCCAAAACCTCTCAGAGATAGGTTCATTTGTCTTGATCAAATGCTTTTGCTGCATCCACCAAAGCTGCAGTTAATGGGGAGTTTAGGGTTTCTGCTAAGACAATAGTCCCTGTAAGCATGAGTTAACTCACAAAGGTGCCTACCTGGAATACAACTTTTTTGGTCTGTGCTGACCACTGTGTTGGCTCGTGCCAAGAAGGAGACACCTCTCTATTGTTCAGATCAATCTCATTTAAGAGGGATTTCCAGACTGGGGCCAGGCTCTTAATCAAGTCTTTATACAGTCCTGAAGGAATCCCATTGGGACCCGCAGCCTTCCCATTACTCATTTTAGCCACCTGATGCCTGACATCGACCTCACTAATCTCAGCCTGCAGATACTCGCTATATTCCTGAGATAGCTCAGGTAGGTCCTTATTTGACAGCCAGTCTTTAATATTCTGGGGGTCTGAATATAAGTCTTCATGATAAACTGTGATCAGGGTTCTTAACAATATTGCTCTAAGATCTCTCTCAGCTTTCAATATCCTTCCCATTCCTGCTGCCACCAGAATGTCTAATCTGTTCCTGACCAGCTCTGCCTTTGTTTCCCGCACCTAAAGTGCTCCATTCTTCTCCCCATATTCAAAATGTTGTAATCTGCTTGTATTCCACTTTTCATGTGTCCTTTGCTCAAGGGCAGCCCTATATTTACCCTGTACACTCTCAACCTTGTCCCTGAGATTTACAGCCTGACTTGCCGTTATCTGAGCTCAGGCCTGCATTTCCCTTTCCTTCTGGGCGATTCGGTCAGTCACTTCCCCTAGCCGCTTCTTGAACTATATACGTTTTACATGGACTTTCTTGATTATTGACCCCCTCAAATATGCTTTATAGGCATTTCATACTTATTTTCACTCGTGCTGCCACTATTACTCTGGAAAAAAGACCTGTAATCTTGAGCTAAGCCCTTTTTCATATCATGATCTTGCAGGAGTGTTCTATCGAAGGTCCACTTTCTCCTAGGCTTTTATCCAGGTAACTCTATTTTCAAGTGCCCTGCAGCATGATCAAAAATAGTGGCCAGAGAATGGGTAGCTGACTTAACATATTGGAACAAATGTGTTGCGCCTCTATTTACCTGGATGTTCCCGCCATATATCTATTAACCCTAAGTCCCACATCATATCTCTGATCCTGACCTTTGCTTTTTACATAATTAGATGTTCTTAGATGTTCTGTACAGGGCAACAAGGAAATCACCATCGAAAATATACAGCGAGCTAGATTGTACCAAATACTCTTCAAGAAATTCAGATGAGTAGGGTTATCACAGTTAGGACCATAATACCACACGCATGACCATTCATATCCTCCCATTTCTAAGACTACCAAAACCCATCTACCTGAGCCGTCTGTCTTATGACCTAATAGTTTGTGACTAGTTTTTCTTGACTGATATCTTCATTCCCTGGGTGTTGCAAGATTGATCCGAGCAGACTACATCCTGGACCCACAAGCATCTCAAAAAGGCCTGCAGACACTCTGGTTCCCTCAAGTAAGTTTCCTGCAGCATAATAACCCGAACCTTTGCATCCTTTAACAGTTCCTGAACCTGCCATAATGTTTGTCCTGGCTCTTAAACCATTAATGTTCCAGCTGATTACCTCTGTCCCTTGCATCTACATTGTATATTGATTGCCCTACGCTCACTCATTCCCATATACAAAGTTTTACTGGCAATTCTTTTGATGTACTGAGGAAATTGTTTCCCTGCTTTTCTCTCACATGCTCCCCACCCATGTGCACCCTCCCTGAGGAACCATCCCAACTATATCTGGTGTTGACTTCACTCCTTTAGGTCCCAACCCGTTAAAATGCCCCCAGGTCCTGCTCTCTCCCACCCTACTTTAAATCAATCAATGTGGGTAAACCCCTTAGCACCAACCCCATAAACTAAGAGGGCACTCAAAAACCGACCTGGGTGAAAAATCAGAATAATAGAATTATTGAATTATCATCCTTCACAACTAGGAATTTGCAGATGCCTTGATTTTCCTAATTAACTCATCCGCTCATCCACTTCATTCACATTATGCATCTCATTCCTCCACATCACTTTTAAAGCTGCTGGGAACTTGAACTGAACCGTGGCACCAGGATCTCTTAACTCTTTCAACCTTCCCCCAAGGTCCCACTGCTGCTGTTCTGAGTCTGCCCGCATATGATGTAATCAAGTATGTATATTATTTAAAAATCAATAATTTTTGTTTCAAAGCAGCTGAAAGGATTGATTCATTTAAAACGTAAGTTTGAAAGTTTACCAAGATCTTCCTTGGGGAACTACGACTGGGAAACCACTTAAAAGGACCTCAGTACAGCCTTTGAATGTCTGACTCTAAATTGACATAGGTCCTGTCCATCAAGTTTTTCGCTAGATTTTCTTTGATCTGAGCTACCACCCCTTCTAGGAGGTCAATATGATAGAACAAGGGGTCCAGTTTATCGCCCAATGCCTGACAGACACCCACATATCTCTTTTCGGTTCCGTTCCGAAGTCTCTACTTTTTAAATTATATCAGCTTTCATCAAAAGCAGTAGTTCTGCCAGCAATAATCTCTCAGTGAGTTGACCCAACACACCTTTACTGGCTCCCAGAGAACAGTTAGGAGGGATCTCTTCTACATACACCAAGTTGGGGCCCTAGACCTCTATGCGGGCAGCCTCCACTTCTTCCCCATTCCTGAAGTGTTTTACACCTCTTCAAATTCTTTGGAGTTTGCTAGGTCTTGAAACCTGTTTGCCAGGGGAATGCTTATACCTGGGCCAAGCTGTATTGAGGCCACAGACTCTGTTTGTACTTCCACTATCTCTTTCACCGGGGGCTAAAAGCCCCTATCCCCTTCTCTCCCCCACCCTATGCTTCTTCCGCCTTTCCTAACCAGGGTCCTTCATTGACTTAGTCACAGTCTGCCCAAAGCGTTCATGTCTGTTTTATCCATAATGTTAAAAGACGAGTTCAAGGAGGGAGAGCCCAAATCTTGGAACACCTTAAAGCTGGTTCAAGAATCATTTTACATCCCTGCTTGGAGCATACAGTTAGGTGAGGCAATTTACCTAAGGAACTGCCTTCTGAGCTGCTGTCAAATCCATCTGTGCCTGAGGCTGTTGTTCCTTTCTCCCTAGAGGACTTATGGGAGTATCTATTTCTCTCTGCTCTCTTAGGAAGTTTAAAAACGGGTCTCTGAGCAGCAAACATGGGAGCCAGAGACTAGGCCTGGAAAACTTCTCACTGAATATGCCTTCCTCACCCTTTACAGGCCTCAAATGAACTCTGCTCTGTTATTAATATCACCCCCTCACTTTTATCCAGTACCTCATCTTAGGCACAGTTTGAAAAACTCCGGACTCTGCTGGGAATTTTACTGCCCTCTAGTCTCCGTGTGTCAGTTTGCACCTTCCTTGAAGGTCTCTGCCCATGGGGGCTCCTCCATTTCCCTCTGCTCCTGCTTTCGCTGCTCTCCGTGACCTGGAAACCAATCCATGATGCAGGCTCACATCTCAGCGTCAACCAAGACGGGCGTGGCGAAGAGGAAGAGCAACGCATTCAACCATGTGCTCTATAGCTCAAAACTACTTGTATCCTGAAAAGCAGGTATGAATGAGGTGTGGGGGGGGGGGCATATATTCAGTGTACACAGGGTGGGGAAATGGAATGATGCATTGCAAGCTGAAGAAAGTGGGACCCTAGGAAGAACCTGGGCTGATCCTGTGGCTGGTGTTAGCCTGCTGCCATGTTCCTTGGCAGCATTCCTGACAAGGAGACTTACACACGTATATGATAGCCAGATTCCAGTATATGCTTATACTGAGTGACCTGTCAAATGCCAGGAAGATCTATGGCAAATCATGCTGCAGTTTAGGGAAGGTTTAACAGTTGAAAAGTCAAGGGTTAAATAAAAGACAAACAATTGGAGGTGCATAATGAGTAGATTGGATTATTTACATGACCCTCTGACCTAAATTATTATTTGATAATTCTGAACCACACTTTTGGGAATCTCTTCAGGTAGGCAGAAAGATCTGGATACCCATCTTCATTGGGATATTAAATCCCAAGCGTGTGTTCTACGATTAGATATATTGGCCACAAAATCTACTATCCTGTCTTCCTTCAGGAGAAATTGTAAGATCATAATACATTCAGCAAGTGGTGATGTTAATGCCCTGGAGGCTTGATAATAACCACGTCCGATCTGAAGTTGCTCAGTGGGTTACCTTATGGTCTGTCTAGTTAGTCTATTGGTAGCACATGCCATTTAGTTGTATAACCTGAGCAAACTGCACAGTTAAAAGGATATCTAGGGTGGGAACGTGACAATGAATCATCTTCATGATTCTTACTTCTCATTGAGGACTTCTGTGGTCAGGGTGTCTTTTGACATATTAAATGTTCATTACATTTGAATTAATGGCAGTTTTATAAGCATCCTTTCTTCAGTCCGAATATTAGTACATGTATTCATGTTTTTATCTCTACCACAGCCAATATACCCTATGCATTGTTGGTCTTCTGTCATGTCTGTGTGCCACTGTCACCCAGATATGCAACTGGTCTGCATAAACTATTCATGACCTTAATATTTTCATATCTATAACTGTTGAAACTTGGGAGAAAAACTCCCAATGGGCACAATTGCACAATTTGTATGTTTCACAAGATTATGGTGGGAATTTCTACAAGACTCAGAATTTTAAATGTAGCTCTATCTCATTGCCACTGTTTGCATCAAAAGATTAATGTTATAGATTTTTCACTAAGCTCCAGAGTCCTAATAGTAAGTAAATTAACACAGGTATTTAAATTGCATGTTGATTGTGAGAGCTCTTACGGTAAACTAAATACTTTTCCCATTGGAGCTGCCTAAGATCATTGGTGGTGTTAAATTGAATGATTATCAACATCCAAACATTAAAACCCTGTGGGTTTTTCACGTTGCCTTTTGTTCCCATATTGCCAACTCTGATAGCCAATTTTATTTTGTACTGACTCATCAGTTCCTACTATTGGAAATATATGTTTTCTTAAAGTCTAAGATCCTTGAATATCATGCAGTGGAAGGTCATATAACATGGGACATACTGTTCACCTTTGGCTACTCATATCTGCTATGGTGGAGAGTCACTGGTGCCCAAGTAGACTCTCAGTGAACTATCCATTAAAAATAGGCAATCTCTCTGCAAGGCCTTATGCTCTTCCCACATCCACATGTTTCTGAGATGATAGCAGAAAATCCTTGCCGAATTACAAACCTTGAAAAGCCTGTATGTCTTGGATGTGTCATAGGTTCTAGCTGTTTCAAAAAGGTGAAAACTTCCTCCTCTATTATCAGTGGAGGCCCCTGAGATTGGGAGAGGTGCTGGTTCTTCTGGGGAGATCAAGGGCAAGTCTCGCTACCATGTTCTGGATGTGGTTAATGAGCTGCTTTGTGGTTCTAGCGTAGAGTGCGTTGCCTTAGTCAAGACAGCTGGAGGTGAGGGCCTGGGTGACTGTCTTCCTGGTTGCAAAGGGGCTCCATCGGAAAATTTTGCGGAGAATACGTAGGATGTGGAAGCAGGCAGAGATGGCAATGATCTGTTGTTTCATGGTGAGATGGGTGTCAAGGATAATGCAGAGGTTGTGTGCATGGTTGGTAGGGCTGGATGGGGGCCTAGGTCGGCAGGCCAACATGTGTCAGCCTGGGGGAGGACTTGTTCCCAAAGTTGAGGATCTCTGTCTTGTCTGAAATTAGTTTGAGACAGTTGGTCCTCATCCAAGTGGCAACTTTGGTCATGGTGTTTTGGAAGTTCATTCATGTGGTAGACGGCGTTGTCAGTGAGGGATAAGATGAGCTGGGTGTCATTGGCGTAGGAGATGGTGTTAAAGCTGTGGTTGCATGCAATGTCAGCCAGTGAAGTCATGTAGGTGTTGAAAAGGGTGGGGTTGAGGGATGATGTCTTTGGATGCGGAGACGAAGGGTCGGAGGAGTATCCTCTGCGTTCAGCCGGAGATGAAGGAGGCGATCCAGTTGAGTGCCTTGTCTTGGATGCCAATGCTGTGGAGTCTGGTGATGAGAGTGTGGTGGGAGGTGTCGTAGGCCAACAATAGGTCGAGGAAGATGAGGATCGCTGTTCCTCCTAGTTCGAGGAGGTGTCTGATTTTGTCAGGTGCTGCGATCAGGGCGGTCTCAGTACTGCATGCATATAAAATGGAATGGTGCACTCACATCACAAGGAATACCAAGCTTCAATATGAAAACTTCAATTCTTTTATTTCATCATCTTAACACAAAAACAGCCAACTTGTTTTTTTCATTTCATATGAACTCCCCCAGGGCTTCTCATATAGACCCATCTCCCATTCCTTCCAATGTCAGCATATGGTATTGTGCATGTTGCAAATGACATAAACTGGGAATCGCCATTAAATAGGTCCTGAGCAGGGAGGGGCAGGAGGGGGAGGATGGGGGCACTGAGGGTGCATGAGAAAAAAGATTGGAATGTAGTTGGGGCTGAGATGCAGGAGAGACGAGAAGAGCAGTGGGAGCCTGAAAGCACGTAAAAACCAGCAGGGCCTTAGGAAGCAGCAGAAGAGCCAAAGTCCAGCAAAGCCAGGCGACAGAAGGCGCTGCACTGCAGGTACTGTAAAGTGGTTTGGAGTGCTAGTGCACAGGGGGGAGAACAGAGGATCTCCACCTTTCTGTCTGGTACTACTGTATTTGGATACATTCTAGATTTTAAAGCAGCCTGTCAACACTTTGAGGTACTGTCCTCAAAGTATCCCTGGAGTTCTGAAATACACCCTTCTGAATTATTAGATGGCATGGGTACATCTAATGACTCACCGGTTCTTTTGTTGAGTTCTTTGCTTCTTCTTCTTGGCAAATAGGAAGGTAAAAAAGCACACAACTTTCCAAACAATAGATCATCATATTTGGTTTCGGCATGGCGGGTTTTGTGCAGAGTTTTCTCAAGGTTAAGGATGGATGAGGTGCAGTCAAAAATTACTTTTCAAATTTTAACTCCTACAAGATTCTTTGGCCTCCTGCTCAGAAAAAAAGTGATAAATTTGCAGTACACCCCGACTGGCATGAAAGTAGAACTTTACTCTTCTAAGTATCTTTGATTGGCTTGGTGTTAATCCTCAGACTTATTTTGACAAACTGGTGTTTAAATATGTTTTTACTGGGCTTTAAGGTTAACAAGTAAGAGATAAATATCTGCACCGGGTACACTGTCTATCTTTTGAACACGTTTAAAAAGTATCACAAAAAAACAAATATTGAATCTGATTGCATGAGTTAGTTTTTCCCCTGGGTCATTCATTTCAGGCCAAGTAGCCCATACTTCAGTCTGTGGAGCCAAAAGGTCTGATTGGCTGGCTGCAACAGACAATAATCTGTTACTCCCACCAATGCAGGGAGCAAGGCTCAGTCTATGAATCAAAAAGTACTGGAGCTAGAAGTGGGCTGTCATAGTATCTTCTAACCCCCTGGCTGAGGTAAGGGAGGAGACAATGGGATGATCTCTTAGATGTAAACAAATGTAAATTTTGTTGCATGGTTTGAGGATTCTGGGATAAAGTGCACTGACCTCTGTACAGTTCCCCCACTTTCTGTGCTACACAGACTGGAGATGGAGTCCAGCATAAGTGCAAGAGTCCGTGAGTGTTCTCAAATTCTGATTGGCATCTAATACTTGGAGTCAAGGGTATTTATTGGTTCATTATGGACCCCTCCATCTCAACTATAGCCCCACCAATACTAAAAGATATGGGGAACATGTAGACTTCATCTAGCTATGCTACTGTGACTATTACTAGGTCAGCAGTTTCATCAATAATGAGTTGAAAGAAGAAGAGCACCCTATTAAGGAACTGCAAAAATGGGATTAGTAGTCAAGGAGCATGACTGCCAATCTTGAGTAATAATCACAATCCTTGTCAGGGTGAAGCCTTAAAGTCACTAAATTGAATTGCACTTTACCCCCTGGTACCTGTGAAATGAAGCTCAGAGGGTTAAGGAAATGTGTAAAGGATGTATGCAGTACCATAACAGTAATAAAGTAAAACACAATACAATAAAAATTCCAACCCGAATTTGAAAAAATAGAGTACATTTTAATACATACAATGACACAAAAGAACAAAAAACTAAAAAGGGGAACCAGAGATATGAATTCTTAAAGGTTTGAGTAAAAATAGAGGGAAAAAGTGTGAAGCAGCAACCTAGGTGCAATTTGAGGCCAACTGCGATGGAGTACGGATTGAACACCAACCAGGTTTGACACATTCAAAGGATTTACCTTCACACTTGGGGTATTTTTACTAAGATGTTGCCCTATGTTTGAGTCACAAAAGTTATGCAAATTGATGCTAAATTTGTTTCCAATTTACTTTCCAGCCCCTAGCACTGCCTATCATTAGTTAGTAGCAAGTCAGTGTTATATGGGTGGTGCATAGGCATTCCCATGCAACCACCTATGGTTTTTGACACAACATTCTATCTAATAAATAAACTAAACAGTTTTTGCATCAAAAAATAATGCCCCTTAGGAAAAGCACTATCAAGGAGAAATGCTTTTATTTCTCTTTTCTCTTCCGACTTTGCATGTGTGCTTCTCTGCACAGCACACAAAGTAATGCATGTTTACAGTTACTGTAAGTATGGTATTTTGTACTTAAAGAGGACCCTTCCAGTTCAACACCTGTACTAGACTCACACAAACACCTTTGCACTATGTTGCAGAGGTGTGTGCGTGGCGCTTGGCAGCCTAATTGTGAACCAGTGATAGAGAGAGAGGACAGTGCCATATCTCTGTAGACATGGCGCTCTTCTGCTGTATCCTCATACAATGCAGCACAGCATTTTTGGCTGTTGCGCTGACTTGTGTGATAATTTGGTAAGTAGATCCCTTAGTCTTAAAAATAGAAGTCCAAAATCAAGGCAGCAAGATGTTGACGAAGAGGGCTCAATCAATTCGTATAGACTTTGGATGTGGTCTTGGTGAAGCCGTTGGTTTTTGTTGGGGATGCTCCAAGCTGGAGAATTCTGATTTTGCACCCAGAGAAGGTCCTTTGCCAGCGGGATACTTTTGCCCAGTGAAGAGTTCTATGTTCAGACTAAGGGGCCGATTTAGATCTTAGCAGAGGGGAATATTCTGTCACAAATGTGACAGGTATCCTGTCCACTATATTTCAATCCCATTATATCCTATGGAGAATGTAATACAGCTGACGGGATATCCGTCACATTTGTGACAGAGTATTCCATCTTCCAAGATGTAAATCAGACCCATAGTCACTTTGTCACAGCTTTGAATCCTTCAGCAGGACAAGGCAGTAAGCTGTAGCTGAAGAGGGTTCCACATGGCTGGTAAGTGTTTCCTTGAGTTTCCCGCTGCATTAGTTTTACTGCTACAGAGAAGTGTGAATCTTCAGCCCAGCAGCAGTGCACTTTTGGTCAAATTGGCTTGGCAGGCTTGTTCCAGTCCTCCAGAGGACTTGAAGTTGAAAAAGATTGTAAGTACAACATGTACAGGGGTGGTAGGAGAAGTCCAGCTAGACAGCCCCAAGGGTTTCAAGACATCTAGAACCACATATTGGGGTCAAAACTCATTCCAGCAGAGACCAACAGTAGGGTCCATTAAGTTCTAGTTTGAAATGGTCAGCTGGGCAGTTGCCGCAAAGGCCTCTTGAAGCCTGTTTTATTCCTGTAGCTTGAACAGGAGGTCACCTTTATGATGCCTCGGGTCAACTTCTTTGACATGGATACAAGAGGAGCAGGTCCAGCTGTTCAGTGCTTCTTGCAGGTCATAGACAACAGGATCAGCTATCTTCTGTTATTCCTGAAGCCCAAGAGTGTTTGGAAGAAGAGGCCACATTTATGACTGGTACTAGCTTGTAGGTAGAGGTGACTCCTTGCCACTCCACAACAAATATGCTAAAGTTTACAAGGAGTAATCCTTCCCACTTTTGCAGAAGTTCCTTTCTGCCCTGCTCCAAACAGACTCACAGTTTCCCTCTCTGCCTAAATCCAAGATGGTGAACGCATCCCCCCTTGTGCAGGGCTTTTGTGTTCACCCAGAGGTCTGGCCATGGTAATGAACAGCCTCTCCTCTGTGGTCACTTCAAACCATTTCAGGCAGACAGCTCCCCTCCCACCGGGATTGGTGCCTGCGTGAGTAGGGGAACAAAATAAGAGGCCTATCCAGGTGTATTTGGACATCTGCCTGAGACAGAGGAGCCCCGTGAAGTAAATGAGTTACTTTGGCATAGCCCAAATGGTCATCCTTCCAGAGAAACAAAAATCCTCCCCACTCTGACGCGTTTGTCTCTGCTCTGGGTACAGTTTTCACAAATAATTCAGGGCCATTCACTGGGTGGCAGCAGGTGGTTAATTCAATTTCGCCTCAAGGGGCTTTAGGTAAGGAAAAGACAGCTTTCTATACATTACTTTTTCCTAATATTTTTTAAAAATGGGACTCCACAATTAAATTGGGATTTTGATCAATATTAAAAAGAGTTGTTCATATAATATTTCTACCTGGTCCCTACCCCGAAATAATAGATGTAATATTTAATATTGCTTCCCAGTGTGGTCCAGCCAGCCTTCCTACATTGAGAATAACTTTTGGGTGCTATTGACTGTAAGGATGTGTTAATATTAAACTTCTACATTTTCTACTATCAAATACCTGTTAAAAAGGTTTATTTTAGGATGTCAAATTGCAGTTTTTACACTGCTAAAGCAAGACTGTAATGATAGGCCTGAAGCCATATTTGCACTGTCATTGCAGTGGATGGCATCATAGCAGTCTACTAATGGCATTTAACTGCCAGGCCCTTAGTATGCCTTGCACCGTAGCTTAGAGATTTTCAGGAGAGTTGAATATGCTAGTGTTAGAAATGGGGTTTTTGGTTGGCAGTTAGGTTGTCCTCTGTCCAAGCAAGAACCCTCACTCTAGTCAGGGTAAGTCACACACAATCCAAAATCAGCCTGTGCTCACCCTCCGGTAGCTTGGCACGAGCAGTCAGGCTTAACTTAGAAGGCAATGTGTAAAGCATTTGTGCAATAAATCATACAACACCATAGCATAACACCACAAAAATACACCACACAGTATTTAGAAAAATATATAATATTTATCTGGGTATCTTCAGGTCAAAACGATCAGAGTTGCAATATGAATTTGTAAAGATATCACTGAAAAGTGATATAAAGTGTCTTTAAGTCTTTAAAAAGCAATAAAGTGTCTTTCAAGCACAGAGTACCTGGTTTCTGGTGGGAAATCTCCTCAGGGGGCCACAGGAGAAGAGATGCGTGGAAAAAGGGGTGTGTGCGTCGATTTCCTCTCAGCACACACAGACTTGCGTCGTTCTTTTCCACATGGGGAAGTCGGGCGTCGTTTTCCGGCGCGCAGACAGTCTCTTTTTGTGGATCGCGAGGATTACCAGATGTCCCGGGTCTGTGTGTGGATTCTCCTGCTTATTTTCCGGCTGCGCGTCGTTCTGCGGGGCTGCGCGTCGAAGTTTCGATCTCACGGTAGGCGTCGCGTCGATTTCTCCTTGGAAGTCGGGCGGCGTTGTCCTTGCGAGGCCGTGCGTCGAAATTTTGGTCTCAAGGCAGGCGTTGCGTCGATTTCTCCTTGGAAGTCGGGCGGCGTTGTCCTTGCGAGGCCGTGCGTCAAAGTTTCGCACTCACGGTAGGCGTCGGGTCGATTTCTCCTTGGAAGTCGGGCGGCTTTGTCCTTGCGAGGTTGTGCGTCGAAGTCTCGATCGTCCCGAGGGCGTCGCGTCGATCAGCGTCGGTGTGCGGCGTTTTTCTCGCCGCGAAACAAGCTGTGCGTCGAAATTTTCGGCGCACGGAGCGTCCAACTGAAAGGAAGAAGTCTTTTTGGTCCTGAGACTTCAAGGAACAGGAGGCAAGCTCTATCCAAGCCCTTGGAGAGCACTTTCACAGCCAGACAAGTATCTTCAGGTCAAAACGATCAGAGTTGCAATATGAATTTGTAAAGATATCACTGAAAAGTGATATAAAGTGTCTTTAAGTCTTTAAAAAGCAATAAAGTGTCTTTCAAGCACAGAGTACCTGGTTTCTGGTGGGAAATCTCCTCAGGGGGCCACAGGAGAAGAGATGCGTGGAAAAAGGGGTGTGTGCGTCGATTTCCTCTCAGCACACACAGACTTGCGTCGTTCTTTTCCACACGGGGAAGTCGGGCGTCGTTTTCCGGCGCGCAGACAGTCTCTTTTTGTGGATCGCGAGGATTACCAGATGTCCCGGGTCTGTGCGTGGATTCTCCTGCTTATTTTCCGGCTGCGCATCGTTCTGCGGGGCTGCGCGTCGAAGTTTCGATCTCACGGTAGGCGTCGCGTCGATTTCTCCTTGGAAGTCGGGCGGCGTTGTCCTTGCGAGGCCGTGCGTCTAAATTTTGGTCTCACGGCAGGCGTCGCGTCGATTTCTCCTTGGAAGTCGGGCGGCGTTGTCCTTGCGAGGCCGTGCGTCAAAGTTTCGCACTCACGGTAGGCGTCGCGTCGATTTCTCCTTGGAAGTCGGGCGGCTTTGTCCTTGCGAGGTTGTGCGTCGAAGTCTCGATCGTCCCGAGGGCGTCGCGTCGATCAGCGTCGGTGTGCGGCGTTTTTCTCGCCGCGAAACAAGCTGTGCGTCGAAATTTTCGGCGCACGGAGCGTCCAACTGAAAGGAAGAAGTCTTTTGGTCCTGAGACTTCAAGGAACAGGAGGCAAGCTCTATCCAAGCCCTTGGAGAGCACTTTCACAGCCAGACAAGAGTTCAGCAAGGCAGCAGGGCAACAGCAAGACAGCAGTCCTTTGTAGAAAGCAGACAGGTGAGTCCTTTGAGCAGCCAGGCAGTTCTTCTTGGCAGGATGTAGTTTCTGGTTCAGGTTTCTTCTCCAGCAAGTGTCTGATGAGGTAGGGCAGAGGCCCTGTTTTATACTAAGTTGTGCCTTTGAAGTGGGGGTGACTTCAAAGAGTCTCTAAGAAATGCACCAAGTTCCCTTTCAGCTCAATCCTGTCTGCCAGAGTCCCAGTAGGGGGTGTGGCAGTCCTTTGTGTGAGGGCAGGCCCTCCACCCTCCCAGCCCAGGAAGACCCATTCAAAATGCAGATGTATGCAAGTGAGGCTGAGTACCCTGTGTTTGGGGTGTTGTCTGAGTGAATGCACAAGGAGCTGTCAACTAAACCTAGCCAGACGTGGATTGAAGGGCACAACAAGATTTTAGTGCAAAGAAATGCTCACTTTCTAAAAGTGGCATTTCTAGAATAGTAATATTAAGTCCGACTTCACCAGTCAGCAGGATTTTGTATTACCATTCTGGCCATACTAAATATGACCTTCCTGCTCCTTTCAGATCAGCAGCTGCCACTTCAACAGTGTATGAGGGCAGCCCCAATGTTAGCCTATGAAGGGAGCAGGCCTCACAGTAGTGTAAAAACGAATTTAGGAGTTTTACACTACCAGGACATATAACTACCCAGGTACATGTCCTGCCTTTTACCTACACAGCACCCTGCTCTAGGGGTTACCTAGGGCACACATTAGGGATGACTTATATGTAGAAAAAGGGGAGTTCTAGGCTTGGCAAGTACTTTTAAATGCCAAGTCGAAGTGGCAGTGAAACTGCACACACAGGCCTTGCAATGGCAGGCCTGAGACAAGGTTAAGGGGCTACTGAGGTGGGTGGCACAACCAGTGCTGCAGGCCCACTAGTAGCATTTAATCTACATGCCCTAGGCACATGTAGTGCACTCTACTAGGGACTTACAGGTAAATTAAATAGTCAATCATGGATAAACCAATCAATAGTACAATTTACACAGAGAGCATATGCACTTTAGCACTGGTTAGCAGTGGTAAAGTGCTCAGAGGTCAAAAGCCAACAACAACAGGTCAGAAAAAATAGGAGGAAGGAGGCAAAAAGTTTGGGGATGTCCCTGTCAAAAAGCCAGGTCCAACAGCTAGTTACGAGTTTGTCACTTCATCCGTGTTAAACGGGGAGCAGAGCCATTGTATTAATGGGTAGAAGGGGTAAAGTATACATAATTTTACAGCCAGCAAAAACAGATAGGGTAAAGGCTGTTGGTAAACCACACAAAAGGGGGTTATTTCGTGCAAGAACAAGCAGAGCTTTATATAATTTACGGATTTTCTCTACGATGCCTTATCATGGAGGACCTATACTTGGCTGGCTGTTCGCTTTTATTGAATTTCACTGAGTGATTGTCTGGATCGTCTAATTCATATCATTTGTGAGGAAACGTTCTCAACTTATTTTGGAACAGACATTACAATAAAAAGAACCCTTTAATTTGATGTGGGTCCAAGATTATTTTTATCTGTCATATTTATATGAACAATTTTGATAGTCAACAATTACAAATGAAAGCATTCCTCCATAGTCCCTAATTTACGCCTGTCTTAAAAAAGGCCATCAATGTCAGCTGGGGCCTGTCAGCCCTTGGGAGCCAACATCCCAGGCACTTTTCTGAGGATTCAAGAAGTTGGTTAAGGTAATAACATTTCAAATGAAACATATTCATGTTCACTATAGGTAGAAAAATAACCCACACACCAAAGCCAGAGCAAACACTAAACTCTACACATAACTAGAATGTTGTGTCAACGCAGGACTGTACAAGTGCTCTTCTATTTGAAAAGACCCTCAGGATGGCCATTAGGCCACAGGTTTTTAAGGAGGGATCTGGTATGTACTCCCTACCATACCTCTATGAAGAGAAACAAGAGGGCTGAGGTGAACATTAGACTTCCCTAATATTCATTCACTCGTGTAGAATGGTCAAACGAGATGCCTTGAAAAGGTTATAAAAACAATTAGTCTACAGAAGACAGACATTACTCCTGAAAGGAGTAATGTCTTGACAGACCTCACACTCTATTGTGATCAGAGTCCAAAAGAATTCATATTTTTCCCGGCAAGGGCATCTTCCAGGCTAGATGCACCTATGCTGTTATGCATATCTCTTGCCTCAGCAACCTCTCGCTGGGACAGTTGAATGCTTCCAGTATTTTAACGTGGCTTCCTTGCATGAATTCAACCAGTCAAAACGAGTTTATTTCGAAAGTAACCCATAAAAAAAATTACAACTCAAAAAAACAATAAATAAACAACTCAGTATAAAACGCAAATAAAGCAGAGGTACAGAAACTGCTGAAATTCCAAAATGAAAACGGCCCCATATATCATCATATTACAAAGAAAAGAATTCCTGTGTTGAATAGCGGCTGATAAAAAATGAATCACACCATTGATATGAAGGATGAGCCCAATCATTGTTAAAACAAAATCTTCACCTACAATTAACAAAGCCAGATGTGCACAAGACGTCTCTACGAGCTAATATATAACAAACATTTTCAATGCAAAGGGTCTCGCATTTGCTCGAGTTAGAGCTATTAGCGTTGTAAAGGGGGAAAAAAAACACAGCGCGATCAAACTATGTAAAATGCGTGGAATATAAACAGATAAACAGACCAGGCTGAAAACATCGAGCCTGGTATGTTTTTAGTAGTTTACCGGTGCTGTGTAGGTGGGCTAAACACCAGAAGGGCATGACTTATGCATGCCTTTCACAAATGAAAGCAAGCGGATTTTAAAAGGCAAGCCCACGAACCAATGTAAGTGACTGATGTGACATCGGAGCGCTTTGCGCTCGCCCATAAAAAGTACACAAAAATGGGAGTGAATCACAGTTTGGTTGAAAGGTTAGCACATGGACAGAATGTTAAATTATCGAAGTCAACCAACCCTTTGGAAACAAAAGTAAATAGTAAAGAGTCCCCCATCCTGGTTCTCGACAACACCATTGTATCATAATTAGAAGTCACTAAATTAAGAAAGGGCTCCAGCCCAAACTGTTTTATAAGCATATAGCCTTTTACATCGAAATTATTTTTCAAAGAGCCAGCACACACTTTTTTGTCCAACACGTATATTTTGTTTAGTAAGCCAAAGTTTAAAATTATGTACACAACGCATTTCTAGATATTTAAGCCATGAACGTTTTTAAAACTTGTACACAATCGTAAAATCAATGATAATTTGACGATTTAAACAGTTGCCGGTCTTGCCCACACTGAAATCAATAATATTAGGGCGGGTCATTTTATCCTGTCCACTGAGTAGGCGAGGCCTAATTCTTCGTGGCAGGCATAATTTGAGGTAACCTGAAAGATACATAGTAGTGTTTTTCAAAATTGGTTTTCCATCATCTGTGGAGATGAAGGTTTAATGTGACCTCAGATATCAGCAATACCTTCGGTCACAATGTCATCAACAATGGAGGAGGCTTTCTGTGTTTTTTCCCCCACAATCTTTTGGAAGATGGGAAACAGCAATAATTTATTTTGCCTACAGCAGCAAGCCTTTCTGCCCCCTGCCACTCCATCTGAGCCTCAGGACCCTCCTTTTTGAGCGGTACTCCCCAAAATCTGAACTCTCAGGGCGCCCTGGGTGGCCACACCTCCCAGGTCTTCCGATACCAGTGGCAGCTCATTGCCAGAATGTACTCACTGGGCATCAGGGGCTAACTATGACCTTTTTCTGGGTTGCCGCCCCACCCCATTGCAGTGCCACCAGTGCCATGGGGTGGAAGAAGTCCTTCCCATGAGCCTGGGTCATCCTATACACCTGACCAGTGTACTTATTTGGGGAAACCCACCTTTCCATTAACATGGTCTGGCTGGCACTGGTATCCCTCAAAGCAGTTACAGGGATCTCATGCATTGTGATCTGGTGGAAGTGATGACTTCCACCATTAGAGATCACCAACTCACCCTCAGAGTCTCTTTCCCGTCTAAGGGAGAATAGGGCATGTTCTAGTGCCTGCACCTGGTGAACACTTACCCCTGTTTCCATATTGGCCACCCCGTTACAGATCCCAACTGTGGGCGGTTTCTTAGAAGAGACAGAGTCCTCATACATTTGTCCCAACTCAGAACAATCAAAACAACGGGGCTGGCAATGGGGCGCTCTCGGCCACTTCTCACAAGAACCTCTTCCCTGTTTCTCAGAAGGGTCTTGGAAACTCTTCCCCTTTTTACTCTGGGACATGTATGTGTCACCCATTACCTCCCTCTCTCTCTGATGGGGAACCTGAACCACCCTTCTTGGGGTCACTTCGAGGTACCTTATTACACACTCTGGTACTAACCTATATGTCTGCCTCCTTTGCAAGCTCCCTGGGGACAGCTAGCTTGCTGTCAACCAGGTGTTGGCATGCCTCAGTCAAACAGGTACTGAGCATGTGCTCCCTAAAGAGTAGATTCACTTGATGCCCCTCACCCAACCACTCAGTGCCTTGCTGGAGTAACCCAAGAAATCTACCCAACACTGATAGTTTCTGACTGTCCCTAAATCTCCTTTGGTACCTTTCTGGGGTTAGGCCAAATTCTGTGATGAGAATGGCCTTCTTAGAGGCATACCTCATCTGAGTCCCCTACCTCTAGTATAAGAAGAGTGTCCTTCCCTACTGCTGGCATTTATTTGCACAAGCTAGCCCCCAGTCCTCTTCTGTGACCCCGTGCATTTACACAGCTACCTCATAGACTGAAACCCACTTGTCTATGCCCCCCACTACATAGCTAGGAGCCAGCTCTTGTGGTATGCAGACTCTTACATCTCCAGTGGACACTGAATGTATGCTGCCACCATTACCGCTGCACTCTGCTTGTTTGGCTCTGATGTCCAGCTTCTTAAAACTGATCTCTTGAGCCATTCTCTTCCATGCTAAGCCCCTCCGAGCTAATACCTCCTACACCTTGAGTTTGGCCATCTGCAACCTAAACTCCTCTGCTTACCTATCAGGACACACTACTCATTGCTTTGACAGGGGCTTTATTTCTGCCTCCAACTTGTCCTGCTTTTCAGGCTGCTGCAGCTCGGGTCTGTGGCCAGGTCCTTGTCTTCCTCCTTTATGTCCAGCTCCTCATCGTCCTCCTAGTCCTCTGTTGTGGCTTGCAACTGGCAAGCCACCCTCCATGCTTAGAGGGCCTGCTTCTTGGAGCTCTTACTTGGTGAAAACACCCTCTCCTTGTAGAATTCTCTAAGCTCAGCTGCAGTGTAGCTAAGTTGTTAAGTTAAAACTCCATGGCTGCAAGTATCGTCACAGACCGAAACAGTCAGGTAGAATGGGAGTGAATATGGAAAAACAAAGGAGGCCAATTAAGAATAATTGAAAAGGAAAATGAATCTAGTATCAAATTATTTATGATGGGATTTTAGTGCTACACAAAAACACTAGATAGCAGTGCACAAACAGAAAGAGTTACCTTTTTAAAATCCGGTGCAAAGAGTCCAGTTTGCAGTGGGGGAAGCCACACGAGCGACGAAAGTGGCGTGGACAGTCACTGTAGCACGACAAGCAGTCCTGGCATCATGGACAGTCATCGGTGTATTGCAGAGATCCTGTCAGACGCTGTGAACGGTTGTTGCTGGAGCTTCACATTGGTGGTCACTGCAAGCTGTAGTGCGAAGTGCAGATCTCACATTGTCAGTCATCGTGGCGGTCACTGTAGCACAAAGAGTCGGGTTTACCGGTGCTTCACGTTGGTGGTCATCACAGGTGGCAAGGTCTCAGAATGAACAAGCTCGTTCATGTTCATGAAGAGCCCAAAACTTCAGGATTTGTCCTTATCTTCATAGGAGGAGCTCAACCGATGCAAGCCAAAGGTCCAGGAACTGGGGAGTCACCACTTGGAAATCAGGACCTCACTGCAGCACAAGCCAGCAGGCCTTAGGCAGTTACATTCTCAGCAGGTCAGATGGGCACTTGCAGGGAGGCCTCTGGTGATTGTTATATCCCTGTAGATCTGAACAGAAGGCCAGCAACCTGACCCTTAAAGTCTCTCTGGCTGGGATAAAGGTAGAAGGTCCAGCCTTCCTACTCAGAGAACAGGGCAGGCCTCAAGCACCAGGACAGTCCTTAGATAGCACAGCAGTCCTTCTGTAGTATCCACAGGTCCGGGAGTGTACTAAACAGTGGGTCTGAGTGTCCTAACTTTAAACCTGGTGCCAGCTATGAAGTGGAAGTGCCTTCCATAGTTTTCTCCCCACAGATGGGTCTGGAATTTCCTGCCTCCCTTCCCAGGCTCCCCGGGGTTCATTAAACTGATTTGTAGTTCTTTGTGTGTGTGCCGCGGCTGCTCCTTTGAAATGTAAGTGGTACTGCGCACAGCTTTGCCTCTTCCATCCTGTCAGGATGACCCATTCAGCCCAGTATACCTTTGTGTTACTGTCTGGGAGGAATACAGAAAGGCCAACACACCCAATCCTGTGACCCAGGAAATGGGATGTATGCCCCAAAAGGTTAGGATGGGTAAGTAAAGAGAAAGTCAACTTTCTAAAAGTGGCAATTTTAGAATTGTGACTTAGAATTTGACTTTACCATTGAAGAGGTTGTTAAAATACAATTCTTTAGACACCAAACATGAAATTTCTACCTACTCCCAAACAAAAGTTATCACTTATTAAATGTCATAAAGTAATCCAATATTATTCTATGGTAGAGGTAAGCCGTACAGTAGTGAAAACAAACTTGTGAGTCTTTCACTATGAGGACTCGGAAAACTTAAAGCGCATATCCAAATTGTTAGGTACAATGCATCCTGCCCCATGGGCTGTTTGGGGCTTATTTTTGGGTTACTTATATGTGTTTTATGGTTGCCAAAAAGTTTTATCTTGCCAAGTTGAATTGGCAGAATAAAACTGCACGTAGGCTGCAATGGTAGGCCTGTGCCATGTTTTAAAAGGCTACTTAAGTAGGTGAATCAATAAGTGCTGCAGGTCCACTAGCAGAATTTTGTACACACCCTGTGTACATGTAGTACTACTTTACTAGGCATTTACTAGTACACTATATATGGCAATTGGGTGTTAGTCAATTTACCATGTTTAAAGGAAAGAGTATAGACACCTTAGTACTGTTAGCAGTGGTAAAGTGCACAGAATCCTAATGCCAACATAAACAAAAGGTTTGAAGGCAAAATGTTTGGGGTGGACATGCAGAGAGGGACCAGTCCAATAAATGGCAATAATTGGGAGCAGATTGTATCAACAACCAACAAGGGAAGACTAAAGACTAAAATTGAGTTAGAATTAGCACAATTTATACCAAGACATGAGTTATTCAGGTCATCCTAGCAGGATCTCGTCTCTGCAATTCTTTCCGTCAAGATCTCAATCATCTTGAGTTATGCTTCACATGAGTTTCGTTTGTCTGAAGTTTCACCTAATTGGATTATCAGGTGTTTTGGTTTTCCATTGCATTTGCAGTGGCAGTATGAATTAGTATATAGAGGTGTGTGAGGGAAACAGAACAATTAAGCCTAAAAGCTCAGTTTTGAAAACGCCCACCTGGCTCACAAAGCAAGTGTAATATTTCTTTCTTTGTTGTGGCATTCCAGTCTTAGTCACACACCAATGTGTACCAATCCTGCAGGGACTGGTAATTCTTAGGTTTGGATTTGCAGTCGATTTTGAGCTGAGAAAAGGAGCTAAATTAGAGAAATGTTGTGTCCTCCCTGATTTCCTGAACATGTAATTTGGGCCTGAATCCGAGGACCTACATGCCTGAGATGGCATTTCTAGTTTTTTGTCCTGAGCTGCGCACTCAGGGCAGTACTTTCTACAATTCGAGATGAATACTTTTCAACGTTTCCTAAAAATATTTGGGAATTTATAACTTTACGCAAAGTATTCCAGGACTAGTATAGAACGTTAGAATAGTAAATACGGCTACTGGACTATTTGGGGGAAAGTTACTCTTTTCCCAAATATTCTGGGCCTGGAGTTAGAATAGTAAATTTGACCTTACATTGTCCTCCACACCCCTGATGGTGAAGTTCAAGGCAAAAAAACATGCTTATTAAAATGTCTCCCCATCACTTGGTCAGCAATACTGATGGCCCATTTTATGAGGTCTGTGTCAATATGCAATAACTATTTAGTGTAATTTCTACTTAATGGCCCTGGATGACGAGCCGAGAGAGGTAATCTATGCATAGCAGCTTCAAGCCCATGTCGCTGGCTTCTGTTCTACTTCAGCGTGACCTAAGTGGCAGAGTTGAGTTTGTATTGTTTCCTATATTAGATTGTTATAGCTCATCGATATAGTTCATCAATTTGTGAAGACAACAGCTATCGGGCAAGCTCATTTGAGTCTGGTTGGTTTTGTGGTATGTAAGTAGGGCCTTTTGTACATATCTTTGCACATCTATTTAAAAAAAGAAAAAGCTGAGATGGCCCTGGAGAATGTCAGATATGGTACTGGGTCAACAGTTGAACAATTAGTTGGTGCCCGCAGAAGGAGGCATAATGGATGCTTATTTTGTGTAATCGCTTGTGTTTTAGGGATCCAAGGGTAGGATTCTCTTCTGGGTTTTTATTGTATTTTACTGTATTTATATAGAGGATGTTATGACTATTCACCCTTATATGCACTAGGCGGGAGTATGCTGCTTAAGTGCTTTGACATTTGAAGGGTGTTTCTTGCCGTTCACTTTTATTTTTCCTTTTTAATCTACTTTAATCTGTTTTAATAATTTTAATTAATCATGCAATAAAAGATTCATTCATCCATTCATAGTTTTCAGATGATCATGTAGATATAATAACCCCTACATCATTATTTACATTTGTATAATACATTTACAACTATGCGTGTTGGAAGGTAGCTGTGTCCCAAAATCCTTATGTCATTTATTAGTTACATAACTTTAAGATAATTTTAGGCAGCAATCTGGTATCAAATGAATATATGTGCCCATGTTCTCTTCACAAGTCTCTCTGGAACTTATACATTAGATCTTCTCCTTCATAAAACACAGAACTGTTGAAATCTCAGAACCAATTTCAGCTCTCATATACCTCTCAAATCAAAGGGTTAGCTAACAGTGACAACACAAAACATCTGTGTGCTGTGGGGTATTCTCCCTTTCCTGAAGTTATCCTGTAGATTCAGCTAATATTTTCCTGTTGCCATAGGTCCTCTTGACTATTTGATGTGATTTTCAAAGGACTCTCAGTGAGTTTCATGGTCAGACTTCAAAGACTCCTAAATCAAGCCACAGTGTGCAAATATGTACTGATGATTGACTGCATCAATCCAGCTATGAAAGTACTCCCCTGGATCCCAGTGGATCTTGGGATCAGATTCAAGCAACTTTGCACTATGTATTGGGACTTCTGGGACAGAGATCCTACATACTTACAAAATCTGGCTGCACACTACATCACAGCTAGGAATATTCTGAAATCATCTCTACATCTGTTTCCACCACTCCCCTTTTGCAGGAAAAACAATACAGATGCTCCTTGAGAGTGCAGTGTCTTGAATTGTGGAATGCATTTCATTTCCTTTTCAGACCTAATTCAAATTACTGTGAGATTGCAGTGCCCTAAGTCATTTTTCAGATAGCATTTGCCTGAAGTCTTTTCATTTAGTTTTTTTCCTTTAGTCAGTGTAATGTAAAGTTATTAATCAGCACTTTACAAAGCATCGAAAGTCATAAATAATGAGTCACTCTGACGAAAGGTTTAGCAAGCTCTCTCTCTCTGCCCCCTACTTAAAGTCTAAAAGGCACTGACAGCGAGATACGACTAACATTCAAAAGCATGTTATACAGTGTTGGCAATTTTACATTAGCTAATATGGAATGTTGACTTGGTTATTGATCACGTCATGGAATTAACTGCAGTGATTTGTCAACTTGCTGTTCTGCTCTTGCCAACCTGAAAAAAAGTGATTACAATATCTAAAAGCAAACATGACTAACAAACCTATGGCACATGAGTAATATGTATCTGTATGCTTTGGAAAGAGCAATTTAGCGCTTTTCCCATCGCATTCAAATGAATCATGTAATATTCCTGAACAACCATTTAACTAGAGACCAAAACACATGTGGGAATAGCTGCGGAGAGAGATCCAACCTTCAGGAACATTCACCTTCACAAATCAAGCTTTGTTACTAGCCACACAAATAGACTGAAGATTTAAAGGCAGTTATATAGGTTCCTTCCTATATGATCTTGTTAGACTTGGTGTCCTTGGCGAGGTCTCCCCTAACTTGTTGCCTCTGTTTCCCAGGTTGTTGATGTGTGCTGGACTCTGTTTTTGCTGTTTTTGTTACTCTGGGCACTTTACCACTGCTATCCAGTGCTAAACTGCAAGTGCTCCTATGTAAAATGTATGTGTAATTGGCTTTCCATGATTGGCATAATTGATTTACTGGTCAGTCCCTAGTACTGTGCAATAGAGGTGCCCAGGGCCTGGAAATCAAATGCTACTAGTGGCCTGCAGCACTGGTTGTGCCACCCACATTAGTAGCTCTGTAAACATGGCTCAGACCTGCCACTGCAGTGTCTGTGTGTGCAACATTAAACTGCCAGTTGTACTTAGCAAGTGTACCCACTTGCCAGGCATAAACACTCCCTTAACTTACATGTAAAGCACCCCTAAGGTAGGCCCTACCCTATATAGCCCCATGGGCAGGGTACAGTGTTTGTTTAAGGTGGGACACATACTAATTTGTTTAATATTTCCTGACAGTGAAATACTGCTAAAATCGGTTGTCACTGTTGCAATTCCTATCCCTCTCATAGGTTAACACGTGGGCTGCTTTTAAATATTATTAAATCACAGATTCCCTTTAGGAGTAAATGGACATTTGGAGTTTGTGGTCCCTGAACTCACAATTTAAACATACATCTTTTAGTGAAGTTGGTTTTGAGATTGTGTATTTGAAAATGCCACTTTTAGAAAGTAGGCATTTTCTTGCTTAAACCATTCTGTGACTTTGTGGATTACCTGTCTGGGTTAGTTTGACAGTGGGGCTGTTTGCACTTCTCTCTAGACAGTGACACAAAGGGTTCTGGGGTGTTGCCTGCATAGCTTGATGAGCTATCTGTGCTAGGAGGGAGTGGTCACACACCTGAAATGGCTGTGCCTGTCCTCCCAGAATGCAGTCGCCAAACCCCTGGTGTGTGTGTAGGCTTACTTCAAAGGCAGAAAGGAGTATAAGAAGAGGGCCAAAACCCCCTGGAAATTATATCACTTCTGGAATCAAGAGGAACCTCTGCCAAGGAGAAGAGCTGAATAGAAGTGCTGCCCTGCCTGTGACTATACGTTGTGGAGCTATCCTGCAGTTGCTGCCTCTGCCTGTGAAAGGGGACAAAGACTGGACTTTGTTGTGCATTCCTGCTTCTGAAGAATCTCCAAGGGCTTGAACTGAGCTTGCCTTCTAGTGTTGAAGTCTCAGGGCCATCAAAGTCTTCCCCTGCCAGCACCTGGATTCTCTGCTGAGATTCCCACCCTGCCACGTGATGCCCTATCAAGTTCCTAGGCCCTTGAAAGGTGAAGCTGGCAGACAAAGACTGAAAATACACACAGAGACCGCAGTGCAAGGAAATTTTCGATGCACCTTCCGTGATTCACCTGATAACTGATGAGCCACCGGCTTCGCAGCTGAAATCAACATTCCACCTGCATCGCAGCTAGAATATCGATGCAACATGGCTGAAGAAACGACACGCAATGCTCTCTAAAGGAGACTGATAACGATGCAAACCCCACACAGCGCCGTCTTGTGATACCATGCAACCGGATTTTCAACGCAACATCGCTGGGCGCGGAAAAACAATGCAAAGCCTGCCCGAATCCGAGGTGCCTGTCCGCATTGACGCATTGCTCTCTTGCAGGCGAGGAGAAACGGCTCACGCCGAACCGACCGGTGAAGGAACGACACACAGGCTCGCTTGCAAGTAAGAAATCGATGCATCGCTGGCCTTTCCTGATGCATACTCACCCGTGCTGTGTTATTTTGATGCCACCCAGGTACTTTTGTATGCTAACACCGTTCTCACTGTTTTCTAAAGGATTTAAGACTCTTATTCTTTGAAAATTCATAACCTGACTTGTGTATGTTGGATTTTTGTTGTTTTGGTCTTGTTTTGTTTAGATAAATGTTCCCTGTTTTCCTAAACATGTGTTGTCATTTTGTAGTGTTTTTACTGAATTACTGTGTGTGTTGACACAAATACTTTACACATTGGTTCTGAAGTTACTCCTGCCTGCTTGTGCCAAGCTACCAACTGGGTGAGCGGGGGTTAACTGAGGGTGATTCTCCTTTACCCTGACTAGAGTGAGGGTACTTGCTTGGACAGGTAGTAACCTGACTGCCAACCAAATACCACATTTCTAACAGATCTCATGTGGATACACGGAATAAGCATAACTAGAACCAAATGTCCACTGAGACCCTCATTTAGAAGACCCGTGGTGCAGGGCGGCTCAGCAAGTGCTTTTCTGCGCTGCCCTGTGCCACCGGGAAAGGACGGAAATGCACTCTATCTACAAGATATGCAAATTTCTGTCCTCTCCCCCTGCACTGGCGCACAAATTGCTGACATGCGACAACTCAGGCACCATTGCACTGTGGTGCAAGGGTACTGGCGTTGTGGGGATGATTGTTCTTGTGCAGGAAGGCCCACGTTCCTACACAAAAACAATCACAAGAGGTGTCTTCCTCTTTTTATGTGTGCTGCAGAATGAGGAAAAAACAATGAGAAATAGAGCAGCGTAGGTATCTGATGCTTTCCCAGACTTGTAAATCTAGGAATGTGTTAGATTTCTTCAGGTTCCATGAATTTTGTAGGAACAATCCAATCAACACCGATGGAACTCCCCTTAATGCAGTGTTATGCCTGAAAGGGGGCCATGAAAAGCCATGCAAGATGGCTTTGTGGGACCTTGTAAATATGGGATGGCACACTGCGCCACTGGAGTGTCAAAAAATTGATGCTCCGGTGGTGCAGTGTGCCTCTAGGGCCTCATAAATGAGGTCCTGAGTACCTAGCATACAGAAAGATGATCACTATACTGTTCATGGAGTAATAGTCCACAGGGATTGGCCTCAGCGTCTGGGCCAAAAACTGTACAGACATGGACCATGTGCGCTGTAGAGATTGACCATATTGCTCATGTGTAGAAATATCTCTTTTTAGTATGATCACTCCTAAATGTTTTGGACTCATACTGCCATTTTCTCTGACTCTGAGCAATGCTACTGGTCCCAGTGCATGTGCTCTGACTCCTAAAACATAGTGAAATTGGCTATACTCCTAACTGGCATATTAAACTTGCCTACATGTCCCTTTGGTAAAAGGTTTACTCATGGCCTGTGAATTAAATGTCCCTAGTGGACTGTAGCACATATTTTGCCACCACTAAAACATGAGTTGCAAGCCTGCCACCAGTAGCCTGGCTGTGCAGGTATAAACTGCAGATTCCTTTTTGACAGGCCTAACCCCACTTTACATATTGTTAATTCACTAATAAGTTAGCCTTAAGTGCCTAAAAAGCTATTTACACTGTTGCAGGGTTAACTATTCAATAGGAAAGCATTAGGAGTTAATGTTAAAATTACATACTGTTATCTCTACCTGTGAACCTCATAAAACAGTTACTTCTTAAAATATGTATTACAAATCAAATTAATTGGTAAAGTCAGATTTGTAACCACATTTTTACAAAAAAGTACTTTTAAAAATGTACCACTGGCCTTCTTAAAGCCTCTAGAAGCCTATTTGCATGAGCTTCCGACTGCCATACAGGACCCAAAGGGCTCATTGATTAGGATTGATTTGGCTCCCATAAGAGAGACAAAAGGCTTGGGTTTGCAGAGGTGTCAAGTTCCTTTGACAGGATGACCCCACCACCTGGGCAATACATATGACGATCCAGTAGATCTGTGCTGTGTTGTTATAGGAGGGGATTGTTGGCTTTCATGTTCTGGAATTCAGATCCAAAAAGGGGGATCTATTTTCGAGACAGAAAAGGCACAAGTTGCGTAGAAAAGTAGCATTATAGACAGTGGATAACCAGGTTTGCATTACACAGCTCATGTTTGTCTCACAAAGCGTGTTTGTAGGGTTATTTTGGCTACTGAGCACTATCTAGCATGGAGGAAGGGGAGTACACTATATGTTAGGGAAGAGAGCACAGAAAAGAGCTGGCATAAAATAAAATATCTCTGCATATGGTATGGCAGTTCCTGCAAGTACAGAGGGTATCTTGGCAAAAGAGGTTGAGCAAAGGAGTGGTAAAGAAAAATAATTCATGCTCTACTATGGGTCAGGCAGGATGGTACCAACACACATAGTTACTTAATGAAAACACTGCAAAATGACACAACACAAGTTTAGAAAAATAGGAAATATTTATCTAAACAAAACAAGACCAAAACGGCAAAGATCCACAATACACAAGTCAAATTATCACTAAAAATGCAAAAAGAGTCTTCATGTAATTGTAAACACACACTAACACTGTTAGCATGAAAATGTACCTTGGGTGCCTCAAATATAACCCTGCACGGGCGAGTGTGTGTCAAAAAGGGCTTGCAATGTGTCGATATAACTCACAAGCGAGACCTTGCGCTGTTTCTCCTTTATTCGGATTGGGGTGCGTTGTTTCTTCTCTCTGCAGGAGAGTGATGCTTCGATCCGGTCAGCACTCTTGGGTCCGGACAGGCCTTGCGTTGTTTTTACACATGCAACAGTGTTTGCGTCGGAAATCTAGCCACACAATGATCCGAAAACCACGCAGCACGGGTTGCGATCTAACCAGCCTCCGTCAGCGATGCTGTGCGTCGTTTCTTCAGCCCCAGGCATCAATCTTCAGGTCGCATCGCAGGCGAGTGTCAATTTCCAGCCGCGAAGCGGCGGCGCGGCGATTTTTCAGCTGCAGATCGGAGTCACGTTGATCTATCCTCGCACAGTGTTTTGTGCGTGGATTTCTTACTCTTGGGTTGCCAGCTTCTCCTTTCAGGGTCCCAGCAACTGGATGGGCACCACTTGACAGAGTAGGAGTCTCTCCATAGACTCCAGGTGCTGGCAGAGAGAAGTCTTTGCTCTCCCTGAGACTTCAAATAACAGGAGGCAAGCTCTAAATCAAGCCCTTGGTGATATTCACTAGAAGGAAGGCAACACAAAGTACAGTCTTTGTCCACTGGCACAGGCAGAAGCAGCAACTGCAGGACAGCTCCACAAAGCACAGTGACAGGCAGGGCAGCTCTTCTTCCTCAGCTCTTCAGCTCTTCTCCAAGCACAGGTGCCTCTTGGTTTCCAGAAGTGTTCTAAAGTCTGTGGTTTAGGGTGCCCTTGTTATATCAATTTCCCCCTTTGAAGTAGGACTACTTCAATGCAAAGTCTCTCTGGTTTATGAAATCCTGCCTTGCCCAGTCCAGGCCCCAGACACTCACCAGGGGGTTACAGACTGCATTGTGTGAGGGCAGGCACATCCCTTTCAGGTGTGAGTGGCCATTCCTCCCCTCCCTCCTGGCACACATGGCTCATCAGGAAAGGCAGACTACTCCCCAGCTCCCTTTGTGTCACTGTCTAGTGAGGGGTGCAACCAGCCCAACGGTCAAACTGACCAAGACAGGGAATCCACAAACATGCAGAGTCACAGAAATGGTTTAAGCAAGAAAATGCCCACTTTCTAAAAGTGGCATTTTCAAACACACAATCTCAAAATCAACTTTACTGAAAGATATATTTTTAAATTGTGAGCTCAGAGACCCCAAACTCCATATGTTTATCTGCTCCCAAAGGAAATCTATACTTTAATCATATTTAAAGGTACCCCCCCATGTTAACCTATAAGAGGGACAGGGCTTGCAACTGTGAAAAACGAATGTAGCAGTATTTCACTGTTAGGACATACAAAACGCATTACTATATGTCCTACCTTTACCATACACTGCACCCTGCCCTTGGGTCTACCTAGGGCCTACCTTAGGGGTGTCTTACATGTAAGAAAATGGACGTTTTAGGCCTGACAAGTGGGTACACTTGCCAAGTCGAATTTACAGTTAAAAACTGCACACACAGACACTGCAGTGGCAGGTCTGAGACATGGTTACAGGGCTACTCATGTGGGTGTCTCAACCGGTGCTGCAGGCCCACTAGTAGCATTTGATCTACAGGCCCTGGGAACCTCTAGTGCACTATACTAGGGACTTACCTAGTAAATCAAATATGCCAATCATGGATAAACCAATCAACCATACAATTTACCCAGAGAGCATATGCACTTTAGCACTGGTTAGCAGTGGTAAAGTGCTCAGAGTTCAAAAACCAACAGCAACGGGTCAGAACAAATAGGAGGCAGGAGGCGAAAAGATTGGAGATGACCCTGCATAAGCAAAAAAGTCCAACAGTACTTTTTCTGAAAAGCCACTGTATTTGCCAATTTACACAGGACAGAGAACTAATTAGATATCTTACAATGGTACTGAATTGTGTGTGCTGTAGGTCAAGTCATGTAAGGTGCTGAGTTTATGATGTGTTTTATTGTGTGTATGTTTTATGGATTTGAAATCCGAAATAAACAGTTTTGATGATGATGATGAACTTGTGACAGGGTGAAGAAGAACGCTAACATGGCCTATTCATCCATAAGTTTACCCCCAAGACTCTGTTTCGACTTCTTCCCGTTATTTATTTCACATACATGCAATTTACGGTCAGGTATAGTCTAAGTAATGTTCCGTCTGGGATCAGATAGAGAGGCTACACTTTGCAACATTGTTTTACTGCTAGTAGGAAGTCAAGAAATATTTGATTGGATAGGATATATTTGATATTTCCCCTCTGAGGCTTGGTTAGTGTAAAGTCGTGATATAAACTTCCAAAAGAAACAATTGGGGGGACGAATAACTCCATTTGGAGAGTATGTCTTAGGGACAGCTTAAATTACAAGAAAAAGTTATTCTCAAAGGCGGTTAGTTTATTGTGCTTAAACACGTACACGGAGGATTGTCAGGTGTGGGTAGACCTGTTCCACTGAGTAGCTATACTCGCTAAAGGATCAGTAGGTCCAGGGGTTTAAAAGGCTAGTAGGGTTGTCTTCAGCACTATTAGAATGAGTGAGTGGGTAGGCGTACAGTTGGCTAGCTACCCCTGGGTGGGTTCCTGTGTACAGGCAGCCTTGGCACATGAATGGTAGGTGCAAATCAGGAAATGACAAGTGAGTGGAAAGTAAACTGATGGCTTGATGTATTTGTGGGTGGGGAGGTAACATAGAGAATATATTGACATTGTTGCATATGGAGTTACACCAGCATGACCTTGGAATAGGGGAGCTATTTCTGACTCAACAATAAAGCAGTCTTTTATCAACAGTAGAAAGCGTGACTGTGACTGTGACTCCTTGACGTATCCCCCAAGGAGGCAGTGCCAGACTTTGAACCGAGCAGTCAACATAAAAGCGCGAGCTCGAGTTCCACCTTTCAGGCAGAGAAAGAGTAAGGAAAACAGCAACGGGGGTATGTATGGCGCTAATGATAATCTGTATTTTCAAAGATGTACATTTCAGTCAGCATAACTAAAAATGCTACCCTCGTGAACTACTTTAACAAAATGCCACGCCGTGTCTCACAGTTTCACAAATGGAACGGTCTGTTAGAGAATAGGAACATTCGAGAAATAATCATATTGCTTGATACATGGAGAAACAGGTTTGACGTTCCCGAAGTGCAGAGATAAACTGAGCCTTGATCAATGTTCCCTCTGAAATGTGCGACTGGACAGCTTTAAATATTGTGCAAAGCTTCTTTTGTTTCTACAGTTACCCGTGAAATGTTACGCCTGGCAGTTACGTCGTGATCATGGTTTTGCTCACATGGGGCCCGATTCAAAAGCCCTTTGATTTAGACATGCACATGAAAAGTCCGATTCGCGACGCCATTTGAACGTGTATTCTTTAAAATGTAAAGACGGGGTGTAGCTATTAATACTGCAGAAGTTGCGGTGGCACCACGGGGGAAGATATCCTTTGCACCCCAGTATAGTTGAATGGTTGGCAAGAGGAAGGGACCGTTTCTCAGCATGTATTAGAGCCAGTGGCTGTTTCTTTTAAAGGGCGTGGGGGCTACGCCCCCTATATTTCTTGCCTCTCTCAGTTTTTTAAATTATTCATAAATGCTAGCTGCAGTAAGTGTTGATTGCTCAGCATAGCTTCTGACCCTCTCTCTGCGCGAGGGTCAGGCAGTCACAGCACTGACAGGCACATGCACTTACTGCGCACGTGCAATGTCACAGGTTTTTCAGGGCTTGCTTGATTTAAGCCCTTGATTCTGTGACCTGAAGGAGCGTAGGGCCACTCCTCCCCACTGACGAACACCACCCTCTCTGACTGATTGTACTTGGGCGCTTCAGACTGCAGCCGGCGCTTCCCAAGACAGTGTGTCAATCAGCGAGGGTTCCACCTTTTCTAACTCGTCCCAGCATGGGAAGATCAACAAACCTGACTGATCCCACCCCACTCTGTGACGAGTTGGGAATGGGATTACAGGACTGGAGGTGGTGCACGTGAGAGGCGTATTCAGAGACACCAGGTCACATGCAGTAAAGAGTCACAGTACGCACCTTTCAGTTCTATAGAAACATGCACCCTGTGGATGCTGTCATATTGGGTTATTTCATAAAGTACTGTCTGTGAGATTGCCTGACTAATGTCAGCATAGAGCAGTCACCCTGATGCTGAGGCGTGTGTGGCTCTCTATCACGTTACATCTCCTTTCTGCAGACCATCCCCATGAAGTGTCGCTGTTCACACCTCACAAGACATCGCGCAGGACTGTCAAGAGAGGTGCTAAAGATAAGGTGAATACTTTCGGCCCTTAGGGAGGGTTGTTTGGCAATGTCCAATTACTCTTGTTTAGCAGCTCCCGGTGGCTCTCTCGGGGCCGGTGCAACTTCTGTGTGTCTTTTTCTAGGTAAGGAAATGGTTATAATTTTTTTTGTTTTAATTCCTTCTCTTCACGACCTCTCTTCTGCCTTGCCACTCCAAGTGATCCAATTGGAAGTGGGCAAGTCTAAAAATCAACAGGGAAAGCAGAGGTACTTCTTTGGCGCTTACAGTCAGCGCACAAGCTGAGCTTTGGCAATATTTGGCATGTATATCATGCAATAAACATGCCAACTAACAATAAACTCTAGTCTAGCAACATGCTTAATGCGCTGCTCGGTGGTCAATGTTTTAATGAGGCTGATAAGATGCCTTCAAAATTCAAAATGTGTATTTCTTTAAAACTGAAAGCTTTTCACCCTAGTATATCAGATTATAGCTCTATTGAAATGTTTTATTTATAGTGAGAAATTTTAGATGTGAAGGGAGAAATATTCCACCCTGGCCCAGGTGATCAAGCTGTTAGCGAACTAGGAGTGCACATCGTCAACACAAGTATTTCAAAGTGCTCTACTATGTGATATCGAACACGGGCTCGGTGAAAGAATGTGTTTGCTTAGGATCACACACTTTGATCTAGCAGGGTAACCAGGAATGATCCCAGATATTCCAGTTTCATTCTGTGCAGTACACCCACTAGAGTGCATCTCTCTCTGACATTTAAGATGAATGCTTTTCCTCATCTTTTAAAGGATGTGATTGGAGTGTGGGGTGACAAGCAGACATTTTATTGTTGGCAATGTTAAATAGCAGCACAGACCTTCCTCAAGGCCATAAGAGTGCTTCGTAACAGATGCAGACTATGTTGCATGATGTTTTTCTGGCACAGAGACTTGTCATGATTCACATAATGCTTTAATGCTAAAGTGAGGCCAGGATTTGAACCTGGGTTCCCATGTTATATGGTCAACAACTGTAGCCATTAGGTTCAGTCACCTCCCATGAGAGCTCATCTGGTTTTAGGTTGGAAGTTCTAAAATGACTTCTAACTGAGCCAAAACCAGCCCCCTGGTTCGCACCTGGCTCCAGCTTTCAGTTGCTCACCCTTCTCCAACTCCAGTCGCTTCCTTTCAGACAATCTCATACATTCTTATGGATCCTGCTGTTATGTGCCTCAATGCATAAAAAGCTTTTTTTAAACTTCCATTGTGCTGAACAATTAGACTGGGACTGTCATCTGGAGGATGATGTGTTGTGAGTTTGTTACTAATGAGAGAGATGGATCAGGGGTGTTGAGCCCAGTGTTTATTTTCTCTGGAAAGAATACTTATGCATTCTGTTTCATATCACACTTTACACTTCATGTGATATGGTGTATATATGTCCCTGTATACTCCAAGTATTTAATTTAATCAGATTTGTTTCTCTGGCTTTGACTTGCATCCATCACACAAGTCGTTTATGCTGCATACTGAAAGGTACAATGGAGAGCGCTATAGTTAGAGCTGAAAGGCATGGGAATGTCTCACAATGCCGGTCGCTATCATAGAGGGGTTCAGACTAATTGCACTTCCAGTGCTTGCACACTGTATTGGAGCAACAGAAAGGCAGTCCTTTTTCCCTCAGTGGTATGGGTGAGGAGAGCGTGTCGACAAGTGTTAATGTGAAAGACGCGCAGTCCCAGTCCAACTGCTCACCCTCCCAGGGAACTTTTATTTATAGACGCAACATGCTTAATGCACGGTTTTGTAGTAAATGTTTTGATGAGACTGTTATAATTGTGCGAACATTTCAATCAACCATATAATCCAGGGTCACACTTATTTTCAAAATAGTAAATTAAGAAAAGTTATTTAAAAAGCAGCCTAGGACGTTCCAGAGCACACTCACTCAGATTTCAAACAAATTAGAGCCTGAACACAAGGGCTGAATAGAAAATTATGGCCCTCATTCTGACCTTGGCGGGCGGCGGAGGCCGCCCGCCAAAGTCCCACCGTCAGGTTACCGTTCCGCGGTCGAAAGACCGCGGCGGTAATTCTGACTTTCCCGCTGGGCTGGCGGGCGGTCGCCTTCAGACCGCCAGCCAGCCCAGCGGGAAAGAGGCTTCCACGATGAAGCCGGCTCGGAATCGAGCCGGCGGAGTGGAAGCTGTGCGACGGGTGCAGTTGCACCCGTCGCGTATTTCACTGTCTGCGCAGCAGACAGTGAAATACATGTAGGGGCCCTCTTACGGGGGCCCCTGCAATGCCCATGCCAGTGGCATGGGCACTGCAGGGGCCCCCAGGGGCCCCGCGACCCCCCCTACCGCCATCCGGATCTCGGCGGTCCGACCGCCGGGATCTGGATGGCGGTAGGGGGGGTCGGAATCCCCGCGGCGGTGCAGCAAGCTGCGCCGCCGCGGAGGATTCAATGGGGCCGTGGTACACTGGCGGGACCCCGCCAGTGGTGCCGGTCCGACCGCGGCTTTACCGCCGCGGTCGGAATCCCCATTGGAGCACCGCCGGCCTGTCGGCGGTGCTCCCGCGGTCCTCCGCCCTGGCGGTCAAAGACCGCCAGGGTCAGAATGACCCCCTATGTGTTGCTTAGTGTGCTGCATCCATCTGCCTGTCACATGTTTATATACTAGTGAGGCTACCTTATGCCTCGATTAGGAGTGCTAATTAACGCACTTGAAAACTGATACGCCTGGGTAGAGAATTTAAAGTATGTGATAAACTTCACTTATTGCTAGTTTGATCCATCTAAGATTGGGTGCAGCTTGCAGGGTTGGTCTTACCAACCACCTTTAAAATTCACCAGCCACCACTGATTAGAGCCCAGGACAATCTTATAATACACTGTGCAAATGGCCTTATTTATGAGTACACATTCAGCTCTTGTAGTCTCAAAATGTGAATTTGAAATCGCCGTTAATTTTTTCTTAGGTAATATTAACCGAGTATTTTTTAATGATGCATTGTGTGATGCCCAGAAAGCTCTGCTCACTCACAAGCAGGTGAGTTTGTGGGTATTCACAAATATTTGTCTTAGGCCAATTCACGCTTGGAAAAGGTGTGATGCTGTCCTGGTTGGAGCAAAAGCATGTGCTTTGGGATGGGAATGGAGAGCCCTAAAATCGATACCGGAAGTGTTTTTTCTATAGAGGAAGAAAAATGTCCTGCGGTGAAAAAAAGTAAAAAGTGGAATTGCACTCATAAGTCATTTTCGAATGCATAAGTGTCCACTATGTGAAATTACATATGCGGAAATGCCAGAACATTATTGTGAAACTGAAATCTCAACTGCTGCTGCTTCCAGTTGTATTTCTGGGGGAATGTGAGTTCTCACTATCTCGTAAAAATATATGAAAACCTACAAATGTTGATTTATGAAGTAATGAGTCAAGCAGGCCCCTAAAATATGAGTTTAACTTCATAAATCAATTGACTTCCGAATAACATGAATAGGGTGTAATATTATGGGGGAGGAAATATGTTCCTCTAGGAGAGGAGTTGCTGTTCTAAGCCTTGAATTGTTCAAGATGTGTCTTCAAACTAACAAACTTGTAAGCTAGTCGGTATACAAAAACCTTTTTTCAGACCCATGAAAAGATTGTAAACGTATGCACGTCAAGTACAGTAGTAAGTTATTTTCTAACATTGTATGAACACCAAAATACATTTAGGGGACGAAGATCTGAGCTCGCCACACAAGAAATATATTCCCCGTGGAGAAAGAAATAGACAACGTACATGTACAAATGAAAAAATACCTTAGCATTAGTATAAACGGGAACCCCCAAAAGCTTTAGAGGCTAGTCCTGAGTTCCCTTGAATATTGTGGTTTTCCATAAGTATTGGAAAAAGTCTGAAAATGTGTAAATCGTCATTCAAACACAGGTGTAAACCCATGAGCGTTGAGCAATACATTGCTAAGCGAACTGACCCCTGGAGGATAGCTCATAGGCGGTAAATTAGGTACATTGAAACTAACTGCACTTCACAGAAATGATGGATTAGAACGGTTGTTTTTACGTAACTGTATTTCATTTCTCTCTGCATCATTTTTCCACAGCGGTGAAGCAAGCATTTGTCTACTCCTAGCACTGATATGGCAATATCGTTGTTAACATAACATTTTCCGGGAAAATGTGGTCTTGCTGGGGAACTTCTTTCCTGCTTTTCTCTCTGGTTGTCAATGTTTGGCGAATAGCACATGCATCTAAAGGTAAGATAATATTGTCCAAACTGTTATGTTTGCTATTTTCCAATATTTCCATTTCCAAGCAGTGTTAAGGTGTGGGCTAAGTAAAAGTTACAAAGGGTTTTGACGGTCAGACCATGGGCTGTATCAATGAACAATGTGTAGCTCTTCAAAAACTGGTGTAAACACCTCCGTTGTGAAGCTGTACCAGCTTTATAAAATGTGAAATTACTGTCAAAAGTTTTAATATTCGTGAATTACAAAAGAAGGCAAGTTAATCTATGGATGCCTGTGCATACAAATGACAGAAACGTGAGCAAACGGGATGAACAAATACATTTTTGCTCATTTTGACACCTTTTACACAGCCCCAAGAGTTATCCTTACAGAAACGCATTCACACTTCCCATTCTATGCTTCAATCCACAGGGCCCATGCCTGTTGCTTTAATTTTCTGTCTACCTGCCTGGTCCTGTGACCATTATCCAGAAAATAGAGGCAGAGTGGAAGCTAGATTCACAAAAAATCACGGTGCAACCACTGATTTGACACTACTAATAATCACCCATTTGCAATGATTGAACAGGAAAACTGCACAGCCTTTAGTGTCTGTAATATTGCAGTTCACTTTGTATAGACAATTATGACAACTATTGCTTTACTGTAACTATCTGTATAGGACCCTTTCAGAGCCTGTTATGTTAGCGAATGGATAGAGTTGAAGTGCTGCCGCACTCCCATATGTTTAGTGAATCACACTGGTTTTTAAGAAGCCTTAAAAAGAAAAAGATGAGTGCACCCTATATACTACTCAAATTCTATACTAATGTACTATTGTCCAAACTGCGAAAACCAATGATTCACTGAAAGCTGCCTTTGGAACAGAATGCCAATCGACTGACCACTGGTCCACCCGTGGACAATTGTTGCACAATGGATAATGGATGCATCTCACCTCCTGTGAATGTCCCAGGATCCTTTTTTTTACAGAGTGATGTAAAAGTCAGCAGAGTTTACCTCCACTCCATGTTGTGCAATATCCCAAAATGCTAGACCAAGCAAAATGTTCAGTTCCAAAAGAAGAATTAGAAACTACATTTACCTCTGCCAGCCATCCATAATTTTAATCCTTTGGATCTAAATATCCCTGCTTTCAATACATTATTTGTTGTAACCCATTACTATAGTTGATAAGTTAAAAAAGAGTGACATAACTAAAACGTTTTTTTTAACTGAACTAACCTCAAGATGTGCCATGCCAGTTGCAAAGTGATCAGCAATGCCCCTCACAAGGTGAATAGTGGTGGCTGTTCTCCACGCTCAGCACTGAAAAGTGCATGTATTAAGCAATAATTTCCAACGGTTACAGTAGTAACTTTGTCACTACTTGTCCCTTTCACCCCTTTAAGTGCTGTTGTGCGGGCCCACAGTTCGGATGAAGGCCAAAAATAAAAATGATTGACTTGGTCTATGGTGGTAAATCCTATAGTCAAAATGATGAACGTGGTGTGATTATTTAATAGTTTCAGAACATCATCTCCTTCTCACTGACACCAATAAGGAATCCCTCACCTCCCTGCTCGCTCTTTGCTGATTCCCCTCTCGTTGAGTTGACTACCCAACATTTCTTTTCAAGAAATCTCACATCCACACCACCAAATCTGACTGACGTGCCTGTTATGTGTGTAAAGTAAGTATGCACTACTGCTGCCTGTGATTTTAGTTGTTTGCACTGCTGATACGTTGCACCTGTTCCATGTGGGACGGAAGCTTGCACTTTTTTACGTGTGCTGAACTTGTTCTGAATGTAAAGAACTGCTTCTGCCTAAGCTGCTACTGATCAATGTATGTAAGAGATGATTAGTGTAGGAAAGTACCATCTTGCCTGGCATGTTACCCCCATATTTCACTCTATATATGTTGTTTTAGTTGTATGTGTCACTGGGACCCTGCCAGCCAGGGCCCCAGTGCTCATAAGTGTGCCTGAATGTGTTACCTGTGTAGTGACTAACTGTCTCACTAACGCTCTGCTATCCAGAACCTCAGTGGTTATGCTCTCTCATTTCTTTCCAAATTGTCACTAACAGGCTAGTGACCAATTTCACCAATTTACATTGGCATACTGGAACACCCTTATAATTCCCTAGTATATAGTACTGAGGTACCCAGTATTGGGGTTCCAGGAGATCCCTATGGGCTGCAGCATTTCTTGTGCCACCCATAGGGATATCTGACAATTCTTACACAGGCCTGCCACTGCAGCCTGAGTGAAATAACGTCCACGTTATTTCACAGCCATTTACCACTGCAATTAAGTAACTTATAAGTCACCTATATGTCTAACCTTTACCTGGTAAAGGTTGGGTGCTAAGTTACTTAGTGTGTGGGCACCCTGGCACTAGCCAAGGTGCTCCCACATTGTTCAGGGCAAATTCCCCGGACTTTGTGAGTGCGGGGACACCATTACACGTGTGCACTATACATATGTCACGACATATGTATAGCGTCACAATGGTAACTCCGAACATAGCCATGTAACATGTCTAGGATCATGGAATTTTCACCCTAGAGCCATTCTGGCATTGGGGAGACAATTCCATGATCCCCTGAGTCTCTAGCTCAGACCCGGGTACTGCCAAACTACCTTTCCCGGGGTTTCACTGCAGCTGCTGCTGCTGCCAACCCCTCAGACAGGTTTCTGCCCTCCTGGGGTCCAGCCAGGCCTGGCCCAGGAAGGCAGAACAAAGGACTTCCTCAGAGAGAGGGTGTTACACCCTCTCCCTTTGGAAAAAGGTGTCAGGGCTGGGGAGGAGTAGCCTCCCCCAGCCTCTGGAAATGCTTTGATGGGCACAGATGGTGCCCATCTCTGCATAAGACAGTCTGCACCGGTTCAGGGATCCCTCAGCCCTGCTCTGGCGCGAAACTGGACAAAGGAAAGGGGAGTGACCACTCCCCTGACCTGCACCTCCCCTGGGAGGTGCCCAGAGCTCCTCCAGTGTGCTCCAGACTTCTGCCATCTTGGAAACAGAGGTGCTGCTGGCACACTGGACTGCTCTGAGTGGCCAGTGCCAGCAGGTGACATCAGAGACTCCTTCTGATAGGTTCCTTCAGGTGTTGCTAGCCTATCCTCTCTCCTAAGTAGCCAAACCTCCTTTTCTGGCTATTTATGGTCTCTGCTTTGGGGAATTCCTTAGATAACGAATGCAAGAGCTCAGCAGAGTTCCTCTGCATCTTTCTCTTCACCTTCTGCCAAGGAATCGACTGCTGACCGTGCTGGAAGCCTGCAAAACTGCAACAAAGTAGCAAAGACGACTACTGCGACCTTGTAACGCTGATCCTGCCGCCTTCTCGACTGTTTTCCTGGTGGTGCATGCTGTGGGGGTAGTCTGCCTCCTCTCTGCACTAGAAGCTCCAAAGAAATCTCCCGTGGGTCGACGGAATCTTCCCCCTGCAACCGCAGGCACCAAAGAACTACATCACCGGTCCTCTGGGTCTCCTCTCAGCACGACGAGCGAGGTCCCTTCTACTCAGCAACTCTGTCCAAGTGACTCCCACAGTCCAGTGACTCTTCAGTCCAAGTTTGGTGGAGGTAAGTCCTTGCCTCCCCACGCTAGACTGCATTGCTGGGAACCACGTGTTTTGCAGCTACTCCGGCTCCTGTGCACTCTTCCAGGATTTCCTTTGTGCACAGCCAAGCCTGGGTCCCCAGCACTCTAACCTGCAGTGCACGACCTCCTAAGTTGTCCTCCGGCGTCGTGGGACCCTCTTTTGTGACTTCGGGTGAGCTCCAGTTCACTCCATTTTGTAGTGCCTGTTCTGGCACTTCTGCGGGTGCTGCTTGCTTCTGAGAGGGCTCCTTGTCTTGCTGGGCGCCTCCTCTGTCCCCTCACGTAATTGGTGACATCCAGGTCCCTCCTGGGCCACAGCAGCATCCAAAAACCCTAACCGCGACCCTTGCAGCTAGCAAGGCTTGTTTGCGGTCTTTGTGCACGAAAACACCTCTGCACGACTCTTCACGACGTGGGAAATCAATCCTCCAAAGGGGAAGTTTCTAGCCCTTGTCGTTCTTGCAGAATCCACAGCTTCTACCATCCAGTGGCAGCTTCCTTGCACCCACAGCTGGCATTTCCTGGGCATCTGCCCACTCCCGACTTCATCGTGACTCTTGGACTTGGTCCCCTTGTTCCACAGGTACTCTTGTCAGGAAATCCATCGTTTTTGCATTGCTGGTGTTGGTCTTCCTTGCAGAATTCCCCTATCACGACTTCTGTGCTCTTTGGGGAACTTAGGTGCACTTTGCACCCACTTTTCAGGGTCTTGGGGTGGGCTATTTTTCTAACCCTCACTGTTTCCTTACAGTCCCAGCGACCCTCCACAAGGTCACATAAGTTTGGGGTCCATTCGTGGTTCGCATTCCACTTCTAGAGTATATGGTTTGTGTTGCCCCTATCCCTATGTGCCCCCATTGCATTCTATTGTGACTATACATTGTTTGCACTGTTTTCTATTGCTATTACTGCATATTTTGGTGTTGTGTACATATATCTTGTGTATATTTGCTATCCTCATACTGAGGGTACTCACTGAGATACTTTGGCATATTGTCATAAAACTAAAGTACCTTTATTTTTAGTATATCTGTGTATTGTGTTTTCTTATGATGTGCAAGTGACACTAGTGGTACTGTAGGAGCTTCACTCGTCTCCTAGTTCAGCCTAAGCTGCTCTGCTAAGCTACCTTTTCTATCAGCCTAAGCTGCTAGACACCCCTCTACACTAATAAGGGATACCTGGGCCTGGTGCAAGGTGTAAGTACCCCTTGGTACTCACTACAAGCCAGTCCAGCCTCCTACAATTAGCCGCTGCATCTTGCACTGCCTGTTCTGTGTGTTTGTGTGAAGGAAGACTACACTGCAGCCATTTGTGCTGTACCTGATATATGTATGAGGGAAAATTGCATTGATGTATTTTATTATGTACTTCTGTAAGTGATTGTGAAGTTTTCCTTGTTGCACATATTATGGGTCTGATATATGGGTGCTAGGGAATACTTCATTGCTGCTATCACACCTTGCCTGCTCCTTGTATAATGTAAGCTTACACTTCTGTCACCCATTTAACACAGGTTTTGTGAATGATGAGACTTGCACTGCAACTTTCCAAATTGTACCTATTTTGTGTGAATGAAGAATGCCCACACTGCGATTGTTGATATCAATGCTGTACCTGTTCTCTGTGTGTCAAGCTTGCACTACTGCAGCTCATACTATACCTCAGGGGTCCCCAACCATTTGTCTACAATGATCAACATTTGTGTGCTAGTCTAAGTATTAAGCATTATCTTAACCTCAGCAGATCATATATGCTTTGATGTGCTATAAAGGGATTGAAACACATTTTTATGGTAATGAACCCATTACACTTCAGCATTACGCTTACATTTGCACTAATCAACAATATTTTGGGTGGTTGAAATGAATTGGTACATTGTGGGTTGGATTTGGCCCTCTCTGCAGAGTTACCCCCAAACATTCTGCCTTCACCGATCATGTTTTGTGAAATTGTTTTTGTTGGTTTTAGGACTCTGTACACTTTACCACTGCTAATGAGCAATCCGGTTAGCGGAATTTTTTTGCCTCTAACCAGGCTAGCGTTATTTTCTGATGCACAACTCCCTCCTTCCCTACCGCCACCCCACCCGGGTAGCGTCTTTCTTGAAGACGTTAGCCCAAGTTTAGAGCCAGGTTTGCGCCATACAACAAATACGGTGCCCGGCTGGCGTTGTTAAATGACGCAAGCCAGTGCTAAACCTTTTGCCGCAAAATTGCATTAGTGCAGTTTTGCGTCAAAACGCATAAATCTGGGCCACATTTTCAAGCTCATATTCAATTGTTTTACTGGTGCAGAGGAATTTAAAGTACACTACTTTCAACGAAAGGGAAAAAGCTATAAGCCCCTCTAAAGTTACTTTCACTCCCTATGCTGTTTTGAGGAATGCAGTTTGCAGGCTTTGTGCTGCATTTTTTTGTTACCAATAAATAATTGCTAACAAACAGCGCTACAGTTGGAGATGGCGAAAACACAATCACCAGCAGGCAAGCACTGGCGTTGAGAGTGTACCGTGTTCGCCACCTCGTGAAATGTCCGCAAATCGAGCAATGTTACTGGTGCATTCAGAAAATAAGCCCCTAAAGTCCCTCTAAGGTTGTTGAATCATTTTCAAAGTAAACCAATAGTGTTGTTCAAATATGCTTAAAACTTGACACATTTCCAAGTTTTCCAAAGGTTCCTTCTTTGAGAATGGTAAGTGTCCAGATCTGTACCTTACTTTGCATTCTGATATCTGTGGCACTTCATATAAAATGGGATCATAAAATAAACACGTTCCAGAATGCAAAGTGAAAACAGAAGTGGCTTGGCTACTTATGCCTGTCAGGGACTATTTGAGAGCGCTGACACCGAGGACAACATGAGAGTGCTGAAATGTCCAAACAGCGTTCTCCCTGTCTGGGGTAACGTCCCCCTAATGCACTCTCCAAAAAGGTTGTCAGCCTTTTATCAGTGTAGACATTAGTATTCCTTATTCATTCTACAATTCTACATATTAGGCATAAGTCATTTTATTAATACACTTAACTCAAATCATTCGAGCTGAAGATCAAATGAAAATTCAAAAAGGAATCCAAAGGAAGCAATCTTAAATCTTGACAGAACAGTTTATAATGCAACCCAATGGATCAGTGAGGGAGCCTTTCATTAAGTGCTCCAATGTTAGTGTACGAACTGACCCGGGTGCTGAAATGTCCACATTCTGTTGCTACGGAAAGCAAGGTGTGTTTCCTATCATCTCAGTGGGCTAGTGAGACTATTCTGTTGGAGACATATGTGGCTGTAACATTATAGCTTTGATTCTCGGTTGGTTAACTGCATTTTACTATTCCCTTTCTTTCAATGGTGTGGCCAACATGCATGAAATATTAACAGCTGTGTTATCAACAATTTAATAAAACTGTGGGCATGTTCTACTTCAAATCATTGGTTATAAACATAACCAAGATGGCTCTGTCTGCGCTCTAGCACATCAGCTGCTGAATGTTTTAATTAAGGATTTGGTAACGGTGGCCTGTTAGGGCAGCTCAGCCATTTCAGTGGCTGTTGCAGAGATCAGTCCTCCATCCTTAACAGGTCGACTAAAGAACATTATTGATATGGCTGAATGTCATGGTGTCAAAAGGGTGACTTTTATCCAGTTGTGTGTGAGTTTTCAGAAAGCAACACTGAACATCTGAAAAATTTGTCTGTAAGACACTATAGTGACAGACGTGACAGCTAAAATGTCATATTAGGATATATTCAGGAACTAAAAGAAATACTTTTTGTAGTGTATAGGAATAGCTAATACAACAATAATATTGTTTTCATTATTTCGCAGATGTTTAGTAATGTGTATACAAAGGTTGCATGAAAAAGTTATGCTACTTTGGACAAAGCAAAAGCTGTAAAACTTTGAAGACATACTGCCCAGCTGTGACCCCCCTCCCAGTTTCCCTTCTTTACTTCTTTGTAACCTGAAGAATGTACTGACTGTTTGGAACTTGGGTATGGCCCAACTAACTGAACATCAGTTTCTGTACACCTTTTGGAAACAGACCACCTTGGACTGTCCTACTGTGGAGTTGAGTCCTATTCATTTTTTGTAAAGCGCAAGCTTATGATGAAATCAGCCTCAACCCTCTCAATCCCCCACAGAGGCTGGAAGAGCTCAGTAAAGAAACTACTTCTTCTAATATAGGTGACCTGAGTGGCGATTCTGCCAAGTGTGTACTTTCCTTCTCAACACCACCTTTAGCTGTTTGCCTCTACTGGCCCTGCTGCTGTGGTGCAGACCCCAGGTCAGATTATTGTCTGCTTCACTTCATTATTGAAGTTCACTTCCCACTCCCCCACCCCTTCCTGATGAGGAACCACTGTCCCAGAACCTCTTGCGCCCAAAGGTCATCGGATATCCCTATTTAGGGAATTTAGGGGATTAAGGGAACTTGCATTGTTAATCCTAAAACCAGGAGGCAGGATTTCCTCACTGACTCTAATAACGCACCTTATATAGCTGTCCAAGACTTTGGGCCCAAATTATATCTTGGTGGCAAGCATACTCTGTCACAACGGAGTTAGGGCCAGCATAGAAATGGCTATATGTCCCCCCACTCAATTATTAGGATGGGTGGACATAAAGACGTTTTTTTAATGTCCATCACTGCCAGGCAAACCATGGAGGTGAGGGACATTATAAAAGGAATAACGCCCCATTCGCCATGGAAGACAACTCTCTTGATGGGGGGGGAATTTTCTTATTGAGAATAAAATGCAAACTGTTCTGTGCAGGGCCCTGTCATATAGCTGGAGCCCTGCACCAAAATGCAAAAAAACATTGAGAGGAACTGCCATTATGGCATTTCCTGTCAATGCTTTATGAATGACCACCAGCTTGGCGGTCATCTATAAATTAAGCGGACAGTCCCTCCACTTGGGGGGGGGTGGAGTACTCTACTACATCTCCCTGGTGGAACAAGGGGCCGTTGGCTGACTTATAAACTGGGCCTTATGCCCCTTTTCTCTGTAGGTTGCACATTCAGAGTGTTGCTGATTCCAATTGTGTTTGCTTTATTTCTGCTTCTTTTCAGGTTTTTAACAAACACAAGGGACACTAACAGTAAAGGTTTACAACTTCATTACAAAGTAGCTAATTTTGGTTTATGACACTTCATTTTACAGTGGATTACTGCAATAGGTTAATATTTTCCATCATTGTATGCTTACAAAAATTATTGAACTATTCCAATATTCCAGTAATTGCATGCCTATTGAGTTGCATTCTTACCATGGTAAGTGTGCTGTTGTTTGTTATTAGGTAGCAATTGAGAACAGTATAATAGTATTGATAACCAAGGGCACTTTTTACCAGTATATTATGTTGTTTTTACATTTGATTGGTGCTTCATGTATGTTCTTGGTTTGCACTGTAAGCATGTTTGTATATTTTGAGGTAATATTTATGTGTTGTGCACAACTCTGTCTGGACATTCATATATTTAATGCAACTGTTATAACTGTGTTGCACTTTAACAAGTTCTAGACCACCTTCAGTAAGTTAACAAGGCACAGGGGGCCAACTTTCCATCACAGACCAAGCACCACGAGTACTAGTTCGGTGGAAACAACAGTACTTTCACTTTTCATAACACTTCGTCCTGGGAATGGAAGAGCCAGGAGAAAAATCTAGACAAAAGCTATACAATAAATTCCACTTGACAAGACCTTGCAACTCTCCTCCAGCACGTGCAAATCCTTTCGCCATTGCGAATTCTTCAACATCAGGTGTTCTCAATGTTCAATACACCAGGAACAGAAAATACTCATAAGAATGCTTCAATGCTTTTACTTGCTTCTGGTAGATGCCACTCATAAGGTGCATACCCTGATGGAAGCAGTCATTTTTTGCCCAAAAGACTGATTCATGCAAGATTGCTTTTTCACATCTTTTGTGTATGAAGGCATTTACCTTTGTACAACAGTCCTGACTCTTAAAAGCCCAGTCCCAAAGTAGCTAACTTGTGCAATTTAGGATAACCCACTTGTGAATTTAAGTGGGATCCCTGATTAGGCCATCTACCTGACTCCAGGTCTTTACGGACCCTGTTTCACGTCTTGGGCTGTTGTTTGCTAGCCTAATGCTTTATGGGTGTTGTGGTCTTCAATTAGACTAACACTCTGGAAATCAATGATTTGTATGTTAACAGTTCAGTCGATTGTTAGTGGTTCGATGAGGTTAGAGATGGCATTGCAGAAAGCTGGTCGGGGGTCCTTGAGTCTGTGTACGAGGGTGCCTCTCATCGTGGTCTTGTAGTTAGTCTGTAGTTGGAAGTTGAGGTGTTCCATGAAAGCATGGGGTTGTCAATGGTGACGTTGCATCAGATGGTGACTTTGAAGATGATGGCTATGCCCTCGCTGAGTTTGATGGGTTGGTCTCGGTGTATCACCCTGTAGCTGTTGGGAGTTGCAGTAGCGATGTTGGGATTCAAGGACAGGTTGAGCTAGGTTTCAGTGATGAAGGAACGTCAGGGGAGAGGTTGATGATGGTGTCCCAGATTTCCATGATGTGCTTGCAGAACGACCAGGCATTGAGCAGGATGCTCGGGAGTGGCTTTGGGTTGTTTGTGGTCTTCTAGGCAGAAGTGCGGTGGGGTCCCATGTGGGCTTGCAGAGCTGTGTTGCATGAGAAGTGGCAGTGGCGGTAAGTGAAGGGTCCTTTTGTTGACTGTTGGAAGGATGTGTGGCAGCAGTTATTCAGGTGACCAGGGTCTAGGACCAGGAGCTTCCTGGGAGTGTAGCAGTGTATGGCGGGAGGGGCAGTGGTCCTGGCGCTGGGCGCAGACAAGTGTTGGTGGGCTTGCCTTTGGCATGCCTTTGGCACTCCTGCTGCATATCTGTGCTGTGGCTTCCATTAAGGTAGATCCTGGGGGAGGTTGGGGCACTGGGTGGCTGGAAATGGAACAAGGAAGGAAATTGCAGGAAGACAGTATAAGGAGCAGAAAGGTGAGCTAGGGGCAGGAAGAGAGAGAAAAGGAGCATCAAAACGAGCAGAAGAGAGGGAAAAAGAAGGAAAAAACAAGCAGATGAGAGGGGAAAAAGGAGCAGAAAAACAAACCGGAGAGGGGAAAAAGCAGAAAAATGAGCAGAAGAGAGGGAAAAAGCAGCAGAAAAACAAGCGGAAGAAGAAAAAACAATTAGAAAGCAATAAGAAGACAGGGAAAAAGCAGCAGAAAAAAGCAGGAGAGAAGGAAAAATAAGCAGTAAAACGAGCAGAAGAGAGGGAAAAGGAGTATAAAAATGAGTAGAAGAGAGGGTAAAAGTAGCAGAAAAATGAGTAGAAGAGTGTGAAAAGGAGCAGAAAATCAAACAAGAGCGAAGCAGTGGAGGAACCAACAAAGGCAGCCAAGGGTGGCTGCAGGCAAGCTGGGCAGGAGACTGTCACAGGCGGAAGCTGGCACAAGAACCTGTCATTATTTAACTTCACTCTCAATTACCTGTTTCTCCTTCTAAATGCCTTGGCAAAGTGCCTTCTAATACCACATGCATAGTATTTTTTCTTGACTGCTGGACAATATTTGCTGCATGCAAAGTATTCTGTACTTGCACATCTAAAACATCTTTTAAGCAGATTCTTTTCAACAGATTGGTTCTTACCACACTGCTACCTTTGATATCATCTTTATTTGCAATTCTTTCATCGTTACTCTGCGCCTTTCTTTTCCCCAGATTTATTTTTTGCCCCTACTCAGTAGACCTTTTACCACCTGAGCTTTCAAATGCTGCTTTCACACATCTATTGGACACTTCTGCTTTTTTCACTGGAGAAATTACCTCTCCCAATACAGAATCTCCATGTGCCCCCAATCTCTCCTATATATATTCATTGTTGACATGCATTATTATCTGATACTTTATGAGTTCATCATGCAAGAGAACAAACTTGCAATTGTTTGCCAAACGTTTAAACCAACACATAGGCCCTCATTATAACATTGGCGGTATAAACCGCCTACCGCTGCGGTGACGGCCGCCAATAGACCATTGCAGCAGCTACCAGCCGTCCACCATATTATGACCACAGCTGGATTTCCACCACAAGAAGGGTGGAAATCCAGCTGTGGGCATACTGGCAGATGACGGTAAGGTGGCGCTGCTACCACCAACAGTGCCATGCCAGTAGATCGCCGCCAGACGTATTATGAGAAATCATACGACCTGGCAGTGTTCCATCCTGTCTCCTGCTGGAAGACCCTCCTGGATCCAGGTAAGTTGGGTCTCCGACAGGGGAAGGGGCGGGGGTGTTGTGTGTGTGTATGGGGGTGTGTGCATGTATGTGTGTGCGTGATTGTGGGGGTGTGTTGAATGTTGACTGCATGCGTGAATGTATGGAAGTGTGAGTGCGTGTATGTATAGTAATCATGATGCGTGTCTGCATGTATGTTTTGAAGTGTGTGCGGGTCTGTGGCGGTACTACCGCCACATTATCGCCAACCTCCGGGGTCCTAATGACCCCCTTAGTCTTTCCAAAAGCATCGTCTTCTTCTGTAAGCCTCTGTTTTTCTATATTCTATTGTAAACCTTTAATCCTTGTGGCCCAAGAGAATGTAATAGAATTTTTCTTTTCTTCTCTTGACTCAACTCCTCGTCCTCAATACTATCTCTATATATATAATTCAATAAATATTCTTTCCATTCCTGCCACTTTAGTCGTGGATCCCGCGGTACCACTAGCAACAGTTGTGGAGGTGTCAGACGAAAGGTCTGTTACGCACACATTATGAAGTCCAAGTACATGCACATAATTTAGGATACACACCAGCATTGAGCGCAATGCGCTAAGCACCTGTCTCATTAATCAGAGGAAGTCCTCACAATAGCATGGCTGCATTGTAATTATAGCAAGCATCAATATAATTAATCTTCTCACTGCAGGTACAGTACATCTGAGGATCATCAGATAACAAACTTATTGCAACGTGCTTACCAAAAACTTACCAAGAAAGGTTTCACCATAAATAACCACACATTAGTTTAAACGAATGTACATACATTGATTAGTGTCACTGCAAATCTTGTGAATATTGTGGTAACCTGCAGACTCGGTATATTGTACATACACAAAGCTGTCCCAAATTTGAGGCACCCAATGGCGTACGCATGTGAAAAACACAAAATCAACAAAAGAAATTGGTTGCCACCAGGATTTACGCTGTTTAAACTTGCAATTTGGGCCATCACCTCGGGACACCCTTCCTTTGTTGAATGGTAGGAAGAGCTGATGCACTCCACAAACTCGAGCTCCCTTTGATCCTGCTGGCTCTCCACTGCGCATGGCAGCAATGAGCTCTGGGAATCTCCACACCCTTCAATGTGCACGAGGAAGGATCTGCCCAACGAGTTTTCACTGATTCACACACTCCAATACACGGTAGGTAAGACAGTGCCCCCAAAATGTCTTCTTTTTTTGGCACAATTACGTTTCTTTACCTTCTGCTGCGTTTCTGCATTACCTCTGTCTGACACAGCACTCCATCACTTGGTTGCTTAATTACTAGTCATCACCTACATACGTGTGTTCCCAACCGGGGCTGAAAACTTTCGCCACTTCTGTTGTGTGCTATGAAGACTTTTCCACCAATATCTCCGAGATATATTCTTTTTTTTGCCCCGCTGAGAGAGTAAATATCCACATTTGTTATCTCAGCCACTCCCTGGCTCCCTGCTAACCATCACCCAGCCCAAGAATATCTTACAAACCACACATTCCATTGTGTCCACATTCCATTGCTCCTGTGTTATCTAGAATCTACGTCTCACACTGGAGACCAGAAGCTCAGAACCCATCACTGGCACGTGCATTGTGAGACATTACTCAAGCATGCTTTGAATCAGGAATTAGATTCAACCCGTTGCCACTTGGATGCACATTTAACCAACTTGCAGGCATTAGCCTAAAGTCAATATTCCTAGAACTGTATTACCATCTGTCACGTTTGTTTCTAAAAACTCTGGGTAGACACACTGTGTGTAAGAAGGCGTTATGCCTTTAAGAGTTGACCTAAAGTATCACTGGCACTGTCTTCCAGCCTACCTCATTGAAAATGTAACCCAAAGATTGCCTTGGGGTTGATTTTGAGTTTAGCACAGATTTACTACGGGTTTGTGCTTTTCAAAGAGATGCAAAATGATGCAAAGTGAAGCATTGATATTTACATTCCAGAGAAAATTATAGTTTGCATTCTAAAGGTGTCCTTTTCTGAGAGCAAACAGTGCTTTGTACTGCTGTGTGTTGCCTAGCATGGAAGGGCGTTACTTGAGTGTATAAGCGCAAGCACCCTTAGATTTTGACTCAGTACCCAATTTAGTCAGATAGCCAGACCAAACATAACTTTAAAAAAAACAACAGCTCCTTGAAGCAAGCATTAGCTATGGGACATCTGTTTATTTCTCAAAACCCCCACAAGTTGTATGTGCGCACAAGTGCAAAGCACACTCCCGGTGCGTGGGATCCTTCTGAAATGTCTCTAGACTTAGGCATTTGTACCGGAAGTGCATGCTTCTAGAACGAATCTTATGCAAGACAACAGACACTCACCTCTGCACGACCAGTTATTCCCCTCTTGCGCAATGCAGTGCAACAAGTTTGCTCGCTGAGTTGTGTCTGAAAATAATAATTCTGTCCCGTAGAGTTTGGCAAATTTGGAACATCCACGAAAAAGCAATCGATATCCCATCTTCCCCATCTGGCTTTTAGGCAAACTAAATAGGGCTGCTTTGTGGCAGATGTCCTCCATTTATGCTGCTCCTGCACCTGGGATTAGAGATGAAAAATATCATTGAGCATGCACATTCAATGGGCTTCCATCACCTTTCTCATGATGCATTTGTGAGCGTTGCAAGTCTAGTCTAAGGCCTGTTCTTTAACATTCTCTTTTATGGCAGTATTCCATTTCTGAAATTCATTCACCAAAGGCTATCTCTGTAAAAAGTCAGAGTATTATTTATATAGTTTTGATTAGATTTTTGATTAGTATTAAGCTCTCTAGGAACTCACTTTGATGATGGTATGTTGTAAGTGACTTTGTATCTGTGATAATAAAGCATTTTTTAGATGTTATTATCCTGAGGATAGCACACAGTAAGGAGTACACTTTGTGATATAAAAACTTGACCAAAGTTGCTAGATAAAGATAAATGCATTTGTGAACACTGTTTAGTGCAAAGTAGTATACACAAAAATCAGCTCTGGACATTCCTTTATAAGTGATCCTATTTAAGATAAGAATGCTTGATGAATATCTATAATTGTATTTTACACAGGACAAGAAGCTCACCGCCCACTGATAACAACAAAGTATGGGCAAGTTCAAGGAACAAAGCATGGAGTTAAGGGGACAGACAGAACAGTCAATGCATTCCTTGGAATTCCCTTTGCAAAACCCCCGATTGGAGCATTGAGATTCTCTCCTCCGGAACCTCCTGAGCCATGGAACGATGTCAGGGAAGCAACGGCCTACCCTCCAATGTAAGAAAGCAATGTTTGCATTAGCGCTGGTGATCTTTAGAAGTTGTGGGGCAAAATACTGTCCCTGAATTCCAGCGAGCGACCAAAGCTAGCGGTTCTGAATTAATCTAGGTGGGGTTTTCCCCACACATAAAAAAAAAAAAGACAAAACAAAAATGGGGTCAAATAATACATGTTAAAGCAACATTTTTGCATGAAGTTGCTCAAAGAATATAGGCTATGAAAGCTCATTTACATTAATTTACTCACATTCATTCTCACTCACACTCATTTCCTCTCAATCACATACACTTGCACTCACATTATCACTCTCACTCAGTTGCAATTTTTCTCACTCTTAATTTTACTCACTGTTTCACTCACTCTCACTCTTTCTTATTCCCTTTTACTATGTACATGTACACACACATTTATACACTCACATGATTGCATCACTCAGATTCTCGCTGGCATGCTCACACTATCTCATATTATCTCACTTACATTCTCTCATATACATTATTTTAATTGACATACTGTGTCACTCATATGGACACGTCACTGACTGTATAACTCGCATGCTCACACACTGTTAACTCACACTGTTTAACTTACACTGTGCCTCACTCACATATTGTTTTACTCATGTTTCTTCGATATCTTACTCACATTATCACTCTTTCTTACTCAGTTGTATTCAGACTCTCCATATAAACCCTCTCCTTGTGTCTCACATGCTCACTCACATACTCCAGCTCACATTCACTCTCACACTCCTTTACTCTCTTTCTGACACACACACACACACACACACACACCATTTTTCCCCTACTGTCAGCTGCCTGTGCTAATCTGTTTCAGGTACTTAGCTGCTGATGCGTGGACTCTCAGGGCAGGGATAAAGATCCCTTCCAAATCAGCTGTAAAGCAGAAAACTGAAAGCAGGGCTATGCAAAGTACACAACCATGCAGTATCAGGCTTCAGCTTTCAGTGTCCTCCTGTTTCACTTCACAGTCTCCCATCTTGTTACAGGATGGGTTGGGGTGGATTCAGTGAGGTTCTTAACCTCACTGCACCCTTTGACGATATGGAGAAGAGTGAGATGACAGCCTGATTAAATGAGAAAGCTGGGCACTGCAGGACTTAAGCCTAAGGTGTCCGTGGATATTAGTGTGGGTGATATTACAATGCATTACTTGAGGGGTGTCATCTAGTCATGTCAGACCTATGAGAAAATCCTCTATGGGCCTCCACCAGCCATCAAACCATTTACTGCCTGAGGTTTCTGCTGATCTTTGCTCTCAGTGAGGCTCAGTGTCTTTTTTTATCATACAAATGGTGAATAATTGGCTGTCATTAAGTAGTCAAATACCAAAACATCCCCATGAAAATTCTGGTTAACCCGTTATGAATAATGGTTTCGGAAACCTTTAGTCGTATTTTATGGACTTTTAGACATTAGAAAAAAAAGTGAAAGTGTACTTATTAAAAACACAACCTATGAAATTATTATATTTCACTAGATACCACTAGCCAGATCACTGGGGCTAGTAGAATACATTACAGTGTCCTAACAGTAGTAGAGCAAATGTCCAAAATCCCCATTTCAGAATCAGGATCAACTAGAAAACATATGTAATCAGTCAAGCGGAGTCTCCACTAGGTGGAAATACAAAGATGATAATTATGCTCAAAGTTACCATTAGAGAACTAACTCTTTATTTAATTGCACTTTTTTCAGTCGGGGCTAGGTGGATGTGGAAATGGTGGCATTGTCGAATTCATAGCTACAGGTGGAAGCCTCATTCATTTTTTGGCATCTTCTGTTTATTTTCTTAGTCTCTACATTGCACACATTAAGAGCATTTGAAGGACAGAGTAAATGTTAGCATACAATAATAATCATGAGATTAAAGTACTTCTGGGTACATTTAAAATGAATGGGAGCCCCATATTTTGTGTTCATCTGATTGAACATGACAAGCATTATATATCAACTCCATACAAAATAGAGCACATTGCCGCACCATTACAAAAAGGCATTGTATTAAGACAAAGGGATTGCCAGTGAGTGAGAGAGTAAATATAACACATACAAATTAAAGTATGAAGACTAGTGACAGTTTTAAAGGTCTCCATAACCCACTGTAATAGCTTCCCGACCACTTATACAGTGAGTTCCACTATTTCCATATGTTTCACAATGTTCTGATACTCACCAAGACTCTCCTGCAGTTTTATCAGTTGTTCACCAGACTCTCATTTTCTGGGTTTGTGCAATAACAATCTACTAAAATAACAACTTGGCCAATGATAAAATGTGCAATGAGATGCCCACCCCAAGAATGTACAGATAGGAGCTTGCATGTGAAACTGGTACACTCATGCATCTCCTTTAAAAGAATCGCAATATGAATGAAGGGCTTCTCCTGTGATGTTACTGCTACAACAAAGTCATTGATACACAAATCGAGGCCACATTGTTTAGAACCTGTTGGAAATGGCCCTTCTGCAGGGTTATCCCCAGACTTTTTGCCTTCCTCCTTCTCTTTTTCTGACCTCATTTTTTGCTGGTTTTTAGACTCTGCACACTTTACCACTGCTAACCAGTGCTAAAGTGCATATGCTCTCCCCCTTTAAACATGTTAACATCGGATCATACCCAATTGGACTATTTAATTTACCTATACGTCCCTAGTAAGGTGCACTGTATGTGCCCAGGGCCTGTAGATTAAATGCTACTAGTGGGCCTGCAGCACTGGTTGTGCCACCCACTTTAGTAGCCCCTTTACCTTGTCTCTGGCCTGCCATTGCAAGGCCTGTGTGTGCAGTTTCACTGTCACTTCGCCTTGGCACTTAAAAGTACTTGCCAAGCCTAAAACTCCCCTTTTTCTACATATAAGTCACCCCTAATGTGTGCCCTAGGTAACCCCTAGAGCAGGGTGCTGTGTGGTTAAAAGTCAGGGCATGTACCTGTGTAGTTTATATGTCCTGGTAGTGTAAAACTCCTAAATTCGTTTTTACACTCCTGTGAGGCCTGCTCCCTTCATAGGCTAACATTGAGGCTGCCCTCATACATTATTGAAGTGATAGCTGCTGATCTGAAAGCAGTAGGAAGGTCATATTTAGTATGGCCAGAATGGTAATACAAAATCCTGCTGACTGGTGAAGTTGGATTTAATATTACTATTCTAGAAATGCCACTTTCAGAAAGTGAGCATTTCTTTTCACTTAAATCTTTCTGTGCCTTACAATCCACGTCTGGCTGGGTTTAGTTGACAGCTCCTTGTGCATTCACTCAGACACACCCCAAACACAGGGTACTCAGCCTCACTTGCATACATCTACATTTTGAATGGGTCTTCCTGGGCTGGGAGGGTGGAGGGCCCGCTCTCACACAAAGGACTGCCACACCCCCTACTGGGACCCTGGCAGACAGGATTGAACTGAAAGGGGACCTGGTGCACTTTTAAACCATTCTTTGAAGTCTCCCCCACTTCAAAGGCACATTTGGGTATAAAACAGGGCCTCTGCCCTACCACCTCAGACACTTGCTGGAGAAGAAACCTGAACCAGAACCTGCACCCTGACAAGAAGAAGTGCTTGGCTGCCTAAAGGACTCACCTGACTGCTTTCTACAGAGGACTGCTGCCTTGCTGTTGCCCTGCTGCTTTGCTGAACTCTTGCCCTGCAGCAGAAGTGCTCTTTAAGGGCTTGGATAGAGCTTGCCTCCTGTTCCCTGAAGTCTCAGGACCAAAAATACTTCTCTCCTTCAACTGGACTCCTTGTGCGATGAAACATTCGACGCACAACTTGTTCTGCGGTGCAAAATTCACCTCACGGCGAACCGGAAAGACGCTGCTCGACCCCACGAGGAAAAGATCGACGCGATGCCTGCGGTGCGACCGGAACTTCGACACACGGACCGCCTGGACAACGCCGCCCGACTTCCAGAGGGGAAATCGATGCAGCGCCTGCCATGAAGAAGAAAATTCCACGCACAGCCCACCAGAACGACGCGCAGCCGGACAACAAGCCCAGGATTCCACGCACAGACCCCAGGGCATCTGAAATCCCTGTGACCCACAGAGGAGACTGTCCGCATTCCGGAAATCGACGCAACATCTTCCCCACGTATAAAATAACAACACAAGTCCGTGTGTGAAGGAGCGAAACCGACACACACACCATTTTCCACGCATCTCCTCCCCTGCGGCCCTCTGCGGAGATTTTTCACTCCAAACCAGGCACTTTGTGCTTGAAAGAGACTTTGTTTGCTTTTTAAAGACTTAAGACACTTCATATCACTTTTCAGTGATATCTCTACAATTTCTTATTGCATCTTTTATCGTTCTGACCTGGAAATACCCAGATAAATATTATATATTTTTTAAACACTGCGTGGTGTATTATTATGGTGCTATATTGCGTTATTGTATGATTTATTGCACAAATACTTTACACATTGCCTTCTAAGTTAAGCCTGACTGCTCAGTGCCAAGCTACCAGAGGGTGGGCACAGGATAATTTGGATTGTGTGTGGTGACTTACCCTGACTAGAGTGAGGGTCCTTGCTTGGACAGGGGGTAACCTGACTGCCAACCAAAGACCCCATTTCTAACAGAACCTGTTGAAGAAAATTACATTCATTCATTTCTGTGGATCTCACAAAATATTATCTCTCGTAATAGTAGTGCTCTCTGGTGGTCTGGCTTTTATTATCACTTTTCTAGATGTTTGGAGAACATTCTGATTTGTATTGACAATTATCAGGAACACAAAGTCTAAACGATGTGTGTCCCTACAGGTAGTGACTTCTATGCATGAAAACCAAGATACGTTATTCAATACAACTTTTCATTACATAGGGAATGTGCAAAAGTGCTTTTCAGTTTTTCACCCTATCATGTTCTGAGTTAAGAGAATTTGCCCAAGGATCAGCCATTTGATATTTTGCATGTGTTCTTATTCCGCAAGGACCTTGAGGGGGGTTTCTTCGTGTGTTTCTAGTCAGAATGCTAAGTTAAAACAAACCCCCTTTCCTTCCTGGTCCAGATTATATTAATACTCCATCATTGATTTGTTAACTTTCTGGAGCTACAATCATCTACAAAAGATCTAAAAGAACCTTTAATTGAGTATACGCATTTCCATAAATCCTTGGATCTAAATTAAGTTTTAAATGAATGAATACATTAAGTTATTGCACAGTTATTTAAAACCATTAGAAAATTGCCATTAGAAAAACAGTACCTTCTAACTCAATATTGCAGATATTGCTTTGAAGAACACTGTTACGTTGGTCCTGCCATTGTAATGAATTGATTGTGCTGACTATTAATGCAATTACATTCTCTGACTCCGATAATGCTGGTCTGCAGAAGAATTTATGTTGTATGCATTCCTCCCTGTGTTGAAAGAGAACGTTTTGTTCTGCAGGACATTTTCTTTGCATTTCTCCCTTTTTTCAGTTGGGGCTATGTGGATGTGGAAATGGTGGCATTGTCTACGGTTTGGCATCCGCGTACTGCATATTGAAAAAAATAATTTTGACAGCCCGAGTATACATTATCAATACATTTAACATTTTAGTCACAAGAGATTAAGGGAATTGCAGAGAATCACATAATGTTGACTCAAGCAATTCAAATTGTGCTGTCTAGGTAAAACTATTGGCAGCACTAGCCAGTAGGTCGAAATGGCATATTCAAAGTGTCCCCGCCATGCACAGCGCTGTCAATTATGTTAGTTCACTTGTCATCAGTAATCTTATCAATGATGTCACTGAACATGTCATGAGCGTTCTAATATGTGAGGCCAGAAGCTGTGCATGGTGAGGGTGAGTAATGGGTACTTGAATTGCTTATAATTGTTCAATTTCAGTGTTTTTTCAGTTTAAAATATTATGAATTTATGTTTAAACTGACATTTTCACCTAAGTATAACCTCACTTTAACCTTGTTTTTTTTCAGCGACTTTCTAGTGTTTGTGTTTAGCTTAAAGTAATATTTTACTACCATTAATAAGACCAAATCACTGCCAGGCCATGCTCCACTCTCCAAGTGCAGCCTACCCCACGGGCAGCGGGGGATGGCTGCAGGATCTGACCTGAGCCAGGTATTAAAAAAAGAAATCCATATCCTGCAAGAATCTTGTGGGGGCAGTGCATCCCTGGACTCCCGTGGGACTCCGGTGGTAGTCCAAGCATAAAGGGGTGGTTCCCATCAACACCTGCAAGAATGCAAGCACCCAAAAAATATTATTTTCAAATTTGGTCCGACCCCCCACGAGGTTCAGGGTATACCTACCTGCCCCTTATATGTTATTTTTTAAAAAGATTTTAGGACATGGGCACTGAGTACTCATGTCCTGAAATGGTGTCCACCACATTTCCCTTCATGTTCCCTCCATCCAAACAGAGCGCAAACTTCCACGGACCTTGCTGGAGCAATTTGCACCCCTGAGAGCGAGATGACTCTGGGGAAAAAAGGCTTCTCGACCAATCAGATCACTCTATTTTTTTATTTTGCGCAAGATCGAGCCTCTCAAGAACCCAACTGACTAGATATACAAATAATTTAAACCTTAATTTCTCAAAAAAGATTAAACAAATATACACCAAATCACAAAAAGCACACTTTCTGGGTAAAAAGCTACCATTCTGCCATATGCGGTGTTATTCCGTTCAGCAGTTCTGGCTGTAGTGCTGTTTTAAATCCATATGGATATTGCATGAGGAAATTAAGTTTTGGGACCTGTGAAGATTATTAAAACAGTGCTAAAGTTATTAGAAAATAAAAAAAAAGGAGTTTCCGTCAAGCGAGGGCTGAGACAAAAGGGGTGGGGGCAAAATATGTTTCCCCATTAAAGTTTTACGAAGGAAAATTAGACACAGCTACAGCCAAACCAGCTGAACAGTAATACAGCAAATTAGAGAGAAGGCAAAATCTTGGTCTAGAAACCGTGCTTTTTGTGATTTGGTGTTAATCCATTCAGCAGTTTTTGAGAAATTAAGGTTCAACATCTATGTATATATCATTGCCCTGAGGATCTGTGAAGTTGACAGATCTATTGATAATATCTGATTGGCTGACACCACCTCAACAAAGATGTGGCAGCAGCCATTTTAGGACTTGGGATTCAGTCCCCTGTCCTGAAAAATAAGTTTAAAAAAATAGGAAGAAGGGTAGGGATTCTGTGCCCCAACAGGCCTGGTAGGAGGGTTCTGGAGGAAACCGCCTCCCCAAACCCCCCACCCACCAGGCCAAAAACATTTTTTTTTCTTCAGTGCCATAATCTGTAGAGCTGAGAAAAAATAAGTTTATCCCCCTTCCACTGGGCCTGGGCCAGGGCCCTGGAGATAAGTGGAATTTTGTTTTTAGCAGAGGGGGGTGTGCTTCCTCCATCCCCAAGCATAACAGAGGCCTTGGGGACCTGATCCTCTTAGACGCATTTGGTGATTGAGAGGAGGTGAGGAATGCGGGGCCGCCCTCCTCGAGCTACAGTTCAGACACCATTTCGAACATGAAAGTGTTTGTCGAAAACGGTTTAGTTGTCAATAGTAAAATTAGAAAAAGTGTTTAACTATATTTTTAGAACGTCTGGGTATTGTAAATTATGATTTGAAATGTGAAGAAGTGCATTTTCTCTGCAGAAGTGAGTAGTTTTTGAAGCTGCTGTTCTATTACGAAACTGCATTTAGAAATGTTCATATTTGTGTTACCATTCTTGAAAAGGGTGCTGATTACTCAAAGGTCTGTGGTGAACCATAGATTATCAGTATGGTGTTTGCATTATTCAATACTTATGTCTAGAGATCAAGTAAATGGTAGCAAAGAAATCACTGTGATTAGTCGTGACGCTGGACAAAAAAATATTTAAGAAGAATAATGTAATATTTGTGAATCATGGGGCAAAGACTCATGAACATATCACCCACGAAATGTGGCATTAAAAATCACTGCTTACTGTGCAATTAACATAGTGTAATTTGTAATATGTGTATATACGGGTTTTTTTCAAGGTGCATCCAAAATCCGATGGCAATAGAAATGCTCCAACAAATCTCTCAAGTAAAACTACCAAATTTGGAATTTTCTGAGGACTGTCTGTACTTGAACATATACACTCCTGCCGAGGCGAAGGATAAGGACAAGTTGCCGGTAAGCATATTTTGACAGACTCATTTTGTTTGCTGCTCACAGAACCCCAGATCGAACTTTTCGTGACTCTTTGTGCATTCTTTTAATTTAGTTTCCGGCGGAAGCACTTGTGTTAAAATGTATGAGACAGATTTATTTTAGTGTTGCGTCGCCCTTGCTCCATGCAGGAGGGCGCAAGGGTGATGCAGCACTAAAGTCAGATTCATCATGCCACGCAAGGCCCTACATGGCTTGATAAATCTGGAGTAATGCAAGGCAGTACATATCGCTGACTTGGGTTGCTCGGCCCCAGGAAGTCGTTCCGTGCGTACAGCATGGGTGTTCCCATGCATCCACCAATGGATTTTGGGGCATTCCCAGATTTACTATTAGTGGTAGACCTGGGAATGTGTTTGAAATGCTTGACATAAAGAGGAGAACTATCTTTCTTTTCCTCATTTTCTCCTCTTTCTACATAACAAATGCTGCATGGACAGAAAGACGAAAATGCTGCTGTGGAATGTTTTTGTGCAGGAAGGTATCCCCTCCTGCACAAAACCAATCCTGGCTGCATTGCAGGCACCCTTCCACCATGACGAATAGTGCCTGCACTGGCTCTAGCCAAAAGTGCGCCAGTGCCCGAAAAGGACAGGAGCACATCATAGAATGTTAAATATGGTGCATTTCTGACCTTTCGCAGAGCATAGCAAGGTGGCTTGCTGCGTTGCGCTATGTGAGAGTATGATAAACCTGGGCCGATGTGTTTTCATTGGTGGGTGGCAATCCTTGTCTTTAATTCAAGCGCAGGAGAGAAGTGAGTGTGCCCATCTTCTTCTTGGGGCCAGAGAAGCGAGTTTTTCCCCAAGAAAATGTTGAAAAAATGGATCATGTAGTGCATATTAAAGTGCATAGGTTCTGAAAGGGCCCTAATTAAATATTCAGGTACATTTATGTTCTGCCAATGAAGTCTGATCCTCCTGAGAAGTTAAACCCATTTTGAAAAAATATGTGTTATGGGCACTCACATATGTCAAGTGTCAAAGGGTCATCATTTCACCTATCCATATGCGTTTTGTGACTACCAGGCCAATAACTACCTACAATATGCAATATGCCAGTGCCCTATTTTCCCATCAATGCTATTAATAATCTGTTGGGGATCCATCTCAAAACTCAATTCATGGCTCCCATCTCCCCACTCCCAATGTGGCATCTTGAATATATGAGTTTCAGTATTTTCCATGTGTTTCCCACATACCAGGAATTACTTCCAGTATGCTGGGATTGCCCATTGCCACTGGTGCAACCGTTATGTCAAAATTACCTGCAGTAAACCATCCAAAGATTGCGGTCATGGGTGCCTCCAGAAGCCAAGAAATGACCGCCATTATGTGTGACACAGTAGCATATTCGCAAAAATAACACACACACACATGCTCACATACTGACACATTCACACCTACTATCTCAATCACTCACTACCTCACACTTGTCTCACTGTCCCACACCCTAGGCCCGATTCTCAAAGGTAAACTTAGACATTTGGTCTAAACTTAGACCAAACGTCTAGGTTTACGAATTTACAGCTCTCCCCTTAAGGTTGTTCAAATGAGCCTAATGGATGCAAGACAGCTTTTGCACATGTAATCCATGATAAGGCTGAACAGCCATGCTATATAATACACCCAAATCCTCACAGCCACTCACTGTCTCATTCAGTGTTGTTCACTCTCACTTTCACACCCACATGCTCACATTATCTTACTCACAATTTCACTCACAGGCTCTTGCTCACTGTCTCACTCACTGTGTCACATGCTGTGTTGCTATCTCATTTACATGCTGACAATGTCTCACTGCCTCACTTACATATTCACACTATCGTACTGGCATTCTCATACTGTTTTAATCACTATCTCACTGTTTTGCTTACTGTCACTTGTGGTCACTCATTGTCTCACATAACCTCCCTCACTCTACCTCAGTCTCTCACACTGTCTTGTCTCACCCCCTACCTTTGTCAAATGCTCATGCACTGCCTCACCCATCATCTGTATCACTTTTTCTTTCCCGTCAGTTCTGATACAAATCATCAAGCAACAAGAAACACACACAATAATAAATCCTTAGCTCAGTCCTGGTTGTGTCTAAGATCAGTCAGACTTCACCAGAAGAACATGTGTTAAGCACAGAGTACCAACATGGCAGATAAGTAATTGACATGATTCGATAGAAATCTGACAAACAAATATAAAAAGAAAGCAGGTTTTTTATATAAATTTAGAAAACAAAACAAAGTAAACCAGATACGTGTAACCAGAGTTACGGATTTTAGAGTGAAAATAAAAACAGTATGTTAAACTTTTCATCCTTGGCGTGGTCTCCCTTAACTCTTTGTCTCTGTTCCCCAGGTTGTTGATGTGTGCTGGACTCTGACTTTACTGTTTTTGTTACTCTGGGCACTTTACCACTGCTAACCAGTGCTAAAGTGCAAGTGCTCCTGTTTAAAATGTGTACGTAATTGGTTCTCCATGATTGGCATATTTGTTTTACTGTTAAGTCCCTAGTAAAGTGCACTAGAGGTGCCCAGGGCCTGTAAATCAAATGTTACTAGTGGGCCTGCAGCACTGGTTGTGCCACCCACACAAGTAACCCTGTAATCATGTCTCAGACCTGCCACTGCAGTGTCTGTAAGTGTATTTTTACACTGTAAATTCGACTTGGCAAGTGTACCCACTTGCCAGGCCTAATCCTTCCCTTTTCTTACATGTAAGGCACCCCTAAGGTAGGCTCTATGTAGCCCCAAGGGCAGGGTGCAGTGTATGGATAAGGTAGGACATATAGGCCCTGATTATGACCTTGGCGGACGGCGGAGGCCGTCCGCCAAGGTACCGCCGCCAAATGACAGCACCGCGGTCAGAAGACCGCGGCGGCCATTCAGACATTTCCTCTGGGCCGGCGGGCGCTCTCCAAAAGAGCGCCCGCCGGCCCAAAGGAAATGCCCCTGCAACGAGGACGCCGGCTCAGAATTGAGCCGGCGTAGTTGCAGGGGTGCGACGGGTGCAGTTGCACCCGTCGCGTATTTCAGTGTCTGCAAAGCAGACACTGAAATACTTTGCGGGGCCCTCTTACGGGGGCCCCGCGGTACCCCCTACCGCCATCCTGTTCATGGCGGGTTTCCCGCCATGAACAGGATGGCGGTAGGGGGTGTCAGAATCCCCATGGCGGCGGAGCGCGCTCCACCGCCATGGAGGATTCCCCCGAGCAGCAGAAAGTCGGCGGGAGACCGCCGACTTTCCGCTTCTGACCGCGGCTGAACCGCTGCGGTCAGAATGCTCGTGGGAGCACCGCCAGCCTGTTGGCGGTGCTCCCGTGGTCGGACCCCCATAGTAATGTGGTTTATATGTCCTGACAGTGAAATACTGCCAATTTCGTTTTTCACTGTTGCAAGGCCTTTCTCTCTCATAGGATAATATGGGGGCTACCTTTAAATATGATTAAAGTGTAGATTCCCCTAGAGAGTAGAGGGACATGTGGAGTTTGGGGTCCCTGAACTCACAATTAAAAAAATACATCTTTTAGTAAAGTTGATTTTAAGATTGTGCGTTTGAAAATGCCACTTTTAGAAAGTGAGCATTTTCTTGCTTAAACCATTCTGTGACTCTGCCTTGTTTGTGGATTCCCTGTCTGGGTCAGTTTGACAGTTGGGTTGTTTTTCACCTCGCACTAGACAGTGACACAAAGGGGGCTGGGGTGTAACCTGCATTTCCTGATAAGCCATCTCTGCTAGGAGGGAGGGGTGGAGTGGTCACTCTCATCTTAAAGGACTGTGCCTGCCTCTGACAATGCCGGCTCCAACCCCCTGGTGTGTGTCTGAGGCCTTGCCTGGGCAAGGCAGGATTTCACAAGTAGGTGTGAGTCCCCTTCGAAGAAAGGTGACTTCAAAGACTAAAATGGGTATAAGAAGGGCACCCAAATCTACAGACTTGAGAAACACTTCTGGAACCAAGAGGAACCTCTGCCTGGAGAAGAGCTGATAGCTGAGGAAGAAGTGCTGCCCTGCCTGTGACTGTGCATTGTGGAGCTTTCCTGCAGTGCTGCTTCTGCCAGAGTAAGAGGGCAAAGACTGGACTTTGTGTGCCTTCCATCTTGTGAAGAAATCTCCAAGGGCTTTATTTTAGAGCTTGCCTCCTGTTGTTTGAAGTCTCAGGGACAGAAAAGACTTCTCTCTGCCAGCACCTGGAGTCTCTGGAGAGACTCCTGCTCTGACAAGTGGTGCCCTATCCAGTCCCTGGGCCCTTGAAAGGAAAGCTGGTGGAAATCCAAGAAAATCGACTTCGGACGACTCCGGACCGACGCCGCTGCTGAATCCGGTAACGCCGCCTGCACATGACGCCGTGACCTTCGCTGGAACACGACGCTCTTCTCAGGCCCGACGCCGCTGCAGCCCCGCTGAAGTCCGCGGCTCCGTGGAAGTCACTGCACCCCGTTGCGGCCGATGCCGCTCGAAGTGCGTGGATTCAACGTTTCGCACAGACGCCGCGATCCCCGACTTCGCACATCGGCTTGTTTTCACTTTTCACCACAGGTACTGTACTTGGGGGTCTACACGACTCCGTGTCCGGCGCCGCTGGTGTCGGCTTGTTGGGAACGACTCCGTCACAATGCCGTGTTAACATCTCATCGAAGCATTTTTGTTTCTAAGCGCTATTTTTGAGTTTAATCTTTAAAAATTCATAACTAGACTTGTGTATGTCGGATTTTTGTCGTTTTGGTCTTGTTTTGTTTAGATAAATATTCCCTATTTTTTCTAAACTGGTGTTGTGTCATTTTGTAGTGTTTTCATTAAGTTACTGTGGCCCTGATTATGACCTTGGCGGACGGCGGAGGCCGTCCGCCAAGGTACCGCCGCCAAATGACCGCACCGCGGTCAGAAGACCGCGGCGGCCATTCAGACATTTCCTCTGGGCCGGCGGGCGCTCTCCAAAAGAGCGCCCGCCGGCCCAGAGGAAATGCCCCTGCAACGAGGACGCCGGCTCAGAATTGAGCCGGCGTAGTTGCAGGGGTGCGACGGGTGCAGTTGCACCCGTCGCGTATTTCAGTGTCTGCAAAGCAGACACTGAAATACTTTGCGGGGCCCTCTTACGGGGGCCCCGCGGCACCCCCTACCGCCATCCTGTTCATGGCGGGTTTCCCGCCATGAACAGGATGGCGGTAGGGGGTGTCAGAATCCCCATGGCGGCGGAGCGCGCTCCGCCGCCATGGAGGATTCCCCCAAGCAGCGGAAAGTCGGCGGGAGACCGCCGACTTTCCGCTTCTGACCGCGGCTGAACCGCCGCGGTCAGAATGCTTGTGGGAGCACCGCCAGCCTGTTGGCGGTGCTCCCGTGGTCGGTGGCCCTGGCGGCCACCGGCCGCCAGGGTCAGAATGACCCCCTGTGTGTGTTGGTACAAATACTTTACACCTATCACTCTGAAGTTAAGCCTACTGCTCTGCCAAGCTACCAAGGGGGTAAGCAGGGGTTAGCTGAGGGTGATTCTCTTTTACCCTGACTAGAGTGAGGGTCCTTGCTTGAACACGGGGTAACCTGACTGTCAACCAAAGACCCCATTTCTAACATTGGTGATCAGCGGTTGGGATTTGGACTTGTATTTGTACTTGACATAGAGTAATTAAGTGTACACTACTGTTTGAGTTCAGACCACTACGTGACCACATACTGCTTGTCTTGAGATTTTTGCTTTTTCTCTTTTTGTGGATCTTTCCCTACGTCCACTTTGTTTTTTTCGCTGATCCTTGATTGACTTTGAACTTCATTTGGGAACTTGTTTCTGTATTTGGAACTTTGCACTCTTTTTACCTTTCATCATGTCTCTACTTGGAGATGCATCAGTTGGAGCTGACTTTGACCTTGAGAAATTGGAGAGTTATACCAAAGCTCAGTTGAAGCAGTTCTGTAAACGTTTTGACTGTCCCATTAAGAGCTCATCCAGGAAGGAGGAGCTGCAAAAGGCGCTGAGGGCCTGGGTGACAGCCAAGAGCACTGAAGGGCACACAGAGGATGAGGGAGATGAGGAGGATGAGGAAGAGTGTTCAGTACACAATGGTATTGTGGGTGGGCCTGTTATGTCCAGGGAGAAGGTTTCCAGGGCAGGTAGCAGTGTCTCATCCAAGGGTCTGACGCCTGAGGAGTTGCAGGACAGACAGGCAGAGAGGGCATACCAATTGGAGCTGCAGAAGCTCAATCTGGAGAAAGAAAGAGATGAGAGAAGAGCAGTCCTTGAGGAAAGGAAGGTGCAGCTGGCTCATGAGCTTAACTTAAAGGAGTTAGATCAGAGGAGCCAGTCCAGTAGGGATGGTGGCAGCAATACTACAGTGCAGCCGGAGAGAAGGGTACACATCCCTATAAGAGGGAGGATGATATCTACTTGTGGTTCAAGGGTTATGAGTCAGCTCTCCACATGAACCTGGTCCCTGAAGCTCATTGGGGGGCAGCCCTGTGGAAGCATTTTAAGGCAGAGGGGAGGGACACACTGACGGCCTTAGGGGATGCTCAGAGTCTCACCTACCCTGTCATGAAGGAGGCCTTACTCACCAGGTATGGTCTCACCCCTGAGCAGTACAAGGAGAAGTTTAGATCCTACAAGAGAAAGGAATCCCAAACATGGTTGGAATGTGTTGATTCTTTTTGGAGGTCACTGGATGGTTGGGTGAAGGGCAGTAAGGTAAACACGTATGAGGGGCTTTACAATTTAATTGCTTGGGAGCACTTGTACAGTTTATGTTTTCCAGAGCTGCGCCAGCACCTCATTGACAGCAAGCTGACTGACCCCAGGAAGCTTGCGCAGGAAGCGGACCGCTGGGAGAGCACCAGGGTCCAGAAGAGGTATGGGGGAGACCACGCCAAGGGTGGGCAGGGTCCCTCTCAGAAGAAAGGGGGGTAAGGGCAAACAGGGGGAGTTTTCTAAAGGGCCCCTAACTGATTCCCAGGGTAAGGATTCCCAACCCCCCAGCGAAAAGAAGCCATGGTTGTCCAAAGGGAAGCCAGTGGCTGGTGGTCCCCCACGTAAGTGCTATGCATGTGGCCAGGTGGGTCATGTGAAGGGGGACCCCAAATGCCCCAAAAGTACACCGGCACCCACTGGTGCACCGTCCCAGGGTTTGGCCAGTGTAGCGCTTGGGGAGGAGTTGGTTTCAGGTGGGTGGGAACCAGCAGAAATGACCCTTGTCTCACTAGGGGACAGTGAGATGGTCCAGAGAAACCTAGTGCCTGATAACACTAAGAAATACAGGCAATGGGTGACCATCAATGGACAGAGGGTGGAGGCTCTGAGAGACACAGGAGCCAGTGTGACTACAGTGAGGAGTCACCTGGTGTCTGAAGAGCAGATTGATCCCCGGGTACTTCACCAAGTAGTTGCGGTAGACAACTCTGAGCGCCTCTGCAGAGTGGCGCAGGTTCCCTTTGAATGGGGGGGGTCTCAGGTTCCTGGAAAGTAGCTGTGAGTCCAACCATGCCTGTTGATTGTTTGCTAGGTAACGACCTGGAGGATTCCCCTTGGAAGGAGGCGGAACACAGGTCTCACTTGGAGATGTTGGGTCTGCCTGGGTGGGTATGCGTATCCACCCGGTCTATGGCAGCCAATCAGGGTAGTCAAGAGCCCCTGGAGCCTGAAACAGTGGCCCAGGGGACCGCCAAGAAGAGGAAGGGCAGGGGGCGCGGGAAACCGGCCCCCGAAGTTCCCACGGTCTGGGAGGAGGCGGAACCTGAGGGTGACGCCCCGGAACCTACAGGGGAGCAGGTGGCTGAACTGGGGGAGGTCCCTGAGCTGTCACAGTGGCAGCAGGAAGGGGGACCCACCAGGGAAGCATTCTGCACAGCGCAGAAGGAGTGCCCTACTCTTGAGGGGCTGCGGCAGCAGGCTGCAGCCCAGGCGGCTGGCGAGACGCCAGGTACTCACCTGATATATTGGGAGGATGGCCTCCTGTATAGTGAGCCTAAGGTTCCTGAGCCTGGGTCAGCTCGTATGCTGGTGGTACCCCAGTGCTTCAGGGCCTTCCTACTGGGTTTGGCTCATGATGTGCCTTTGGCAGGACATCTAGGGCAGGACAAGACCTATAAGAGGCTTGTCTCCCACTTTTACTGGCCCTTGATGCACAAGCAGTCAGCTGCTTATTGTAGGTCTTGTCAGACTTGTCAGGCAAGTGGCAAGAGTGGGGGGAAATGCAAAGCTCCCCTCCAACCTTTACCTGTAGTCAGTACTCCCTTTGAAAGGGTAGGAATTGACATTGTGGGGCCTCTGGATCCCAAGACAGCCATGGGCAACAGGTTCATCCTGGTCTTGGTGGACCATGCCACACGGTACCCAGAAGCCATTCCTCTAAGGACGGTCACTGCCCCTGTGGTGGGACGTGCCTTGATGGGAGTTTTTACCCGCATGGGGTTCCACAAGGAGGTGGTATCTGATAGAGGTACAAACTTCATATCCACTTATATGAAGTCTCTGTGGAAGGTGTGTGGGGTAACCTACAAGTTCACCACCCCTTACCACCCCCAAAGTAATGGTCTGGTTGAGAGATTCAACCGCACCTTGAAAGGCATGATTCAGGGCCTGTCAGAGCCCTTGAAGCGTAAGTGGGACGTCCTCTTGCCATGCCTTCTGTTCGCTTACAGGGAGGTGCCTCAAAAGGGACTTGGCTTTAGCCCCTTTGAGCTCATCTATGGCCACCCTGTGAGGGGACCGCTCAGTCTGGTGAAGGAGGCTTTGGAGAAAGCTCCTAGTAAACCACCCCAGGATGTATTTAGCTACATGCTGGCACTAAGAAACCAGACTGCCCGCTTCAGGAGTCTCGCTCAGGAGAACCTGGAAGCAAGCCAGGAGGATATGAAACGGTGGTACGACCAGAATGCCACTCTGGTTGAGTTTCAGCCTGGACAAAAAGTGTGGGTCATGGCACCAGTGGAGCCTAAGGCTCTCCAAGATAAGTGGACTGGGCCTTTTGAGGTGGTGGAAAGAAAGAGCGAGGTCACCTATGTGGTAGACTTGCAATCCCCCAGAAACCCTTTGAGGGTCCTACATGTCAACCGCCTCAAACCACACTTTGAGCGAACTGAGCTATCCATGCTCCTAGCTACAGATGACGGGGTGGAGGAAGAGAGTGAGCCTCTTCCTGACCACCTGTCTGCAGGAGAGAAAGATGGGTCTGTGGAGGGAGTGATCCTCTCCCCCTCCCTGACTGAGGAACAGCAGAGGGACTGCCGCCACGTGCTGGGACAGTTCGCCTCGCTGTTTTCCCTGATCCCAGGAGTCACACACCTGTGCACACATGATGTGGACACTGGGGACAGTACACCTGTTAAACATAAGGTTTACAGGGTGACTGACAGGGTCAGGGCTTGCATTAAGGAGGAAGTCTCCAAAATGTTAACCCTAGGGGTTATTGAGCACTCCAGCAGTCCTTGGGCCAGCCCAGTGGTCTTGGTCCCAAAGGCTTCTGCTCCTGGTGCCACTCCGGAACTTAGGTTCTGTGTGGACTACCGGGGTCTCAATGCGGTCAGCAAGACTGACGCACACCCCATCCCCCGAGCTGATGAGCTCATTGATCGGTTAGGAGCTGCCAAGTACCTCAGTACGTTTGATTTAACATCTGGGTACTGGCAGATTGCCTTAACTGAGGGGGCAAAGGAGAGGTCAGCATTCTCTACCCCAAATGGGCACTTCCACTTCAATGTGATGCCCTTTGGGATGAAGAACGCCCCTGCCACCTTTCAGAGGTTGGTCAACCAGGTGTTGGCAGGACTGGATGAGTTCAGTGCCGCCTACCTGGATGACATTGCTGTGTTTAGTTCCACATGGGAGGAACACCTGCAACACCTCTGGAGAGTGTTAGAGGCCTTGCAGAAGGCAGGCCTCACTATTAAGGCAAGCAAATGCCAAATAGGACAGGGTTCTGTGGTGTACTTAGGATACCAGGTGGGGAGTGGCCAGGTGGCACCCCTACAGCCTAAGATTGACACAATTCTGGCTTGGGAGCCTCCCAAGACCCAGACTGAAGTGAGAGCCTTTTTAGGTCTCACAGGATATTACCGGAGGTTTGTTAAGGGATATGGTACCATTGTTACCCCCTTAACTGAGTTCTAAGAAGCAACCCAAGAAAGTGATCTGGACAGAGGCTTGCCAGAACGCTTTTGATGCCCTGAAGGCTGCCATGTGCACAGCCCCTGTGCTGCAGGCACCTGACTACTCCAAGGAGTTTGTTGTGCAAACAGACGAAACAGAGCATGGTATTGGAGCAGTACTCTCACAGCTTAATGAAGAGGGCCTAGATCAACCCGTAGCCTTCATTAGCAGGAGGTTACTACCCAGGGAACGTAGGTGGAGTGCCATAGAACGCGAAGCGTTTGCTGTGGTCTGGGCACTGAAGAAGCTAAGACCCTACTTGTTTGGGACTCACTTCCGAGTTCAGACCGACCACAGGCCCCTCAGATGGTTAATGCAGATGAGGAGTGAGAATCCAAAACTGTTGAGGTGGTCCATTTCCCTACAGGGGATGGACTTTACGGTGGAATATCGTCCTGGTACAGAGCACGCCAATGCTGATGGTCCGTCCAGGTTCTTCTGCCTTAGTGATGAGAACTCCCATGAGGTTGGGTAGTTGCTCCCCACTCTTAGCTGGGGGGGACACGTGTTAGACTTTTCATCCTTGGCGTGGTCTCCCTTAACTTTTTGCCTCTGTTCCCCAGGTTGTTGATGTGTGCTGGACTCTGATGTTACTGTTTTTGTTACTCTGGGCACTTTACCACTGCTAACCAGTGCTAAAGTGCAAGTGCTCCTGTTTAAAATGTGTACGTAATTGGTTCTCCATGATTGGCATATTTGTTTTACTGTTAAGTCCCTAGTAAAGTGCACTAGAGGTGCCCAGGGCCTGTAAATCAAATGTTACTAGTGGGCCTGCAGCACTGGTTATGCCACCCACACAAGTAACCCTGTAATAATGTCTCAGACCTGCCACTGCAGTGTCTGTAAGTGTATTTTTACACTGTAAATTCGACTTGCCAAGTGTACCCACTTGCCAGGCCTAAACCTTCCCTTTTCTTACATGTAAGGCACCCCTAAGGTAGGCCCTAGGTAGCCCCAAGGGCAGGGTGCAGTGTATGGATAAGGTAGGACATATAGGGGGTGATTCCAACCTTGACGGGCGGCTAGCGCCGCCCGGCAGGCGGAAACCGCCATGCGGCCGCAATTACGCTGCCCCCATTCCAACAGTCCCGCTGGGCCGGTGGGCGCTAACCAAGTTAGCGCCCGCCGGCCCAGCGGGAATGAGGCCGCAACACAGGAGGCGGCTCCTAATGGAGCCGGCGGTGTTGCGGCCGTGCGACGGGTGCAGTTGTACTCGTCGCGCTTTTCACTGTCTGCCATGCAGACAGTGAAAAGCAGGCCGGGACCCTGTTAGGGGGCCCCTGCACTGCCCATGCCAGTGGCATGGGCAGTGCAGGGGCACCCAGGGGCCACAGGACACCCCTTACCGCCAGCCTCTTCCTGGCGGTGTAAACCGCCAGAAACAGGCTGGCGGTAAGGGGGTCATAATCCCCAGGGCAGCGCTGCCCTGGCGGATTATCACCGCCGGGGGAAAATCGGCGGGAAACCGCCGGCCCCGGTCAGAATGGGCAATGAATCACCGCCAGCCTGTTGGCGGTGCTTCCGTCATTCTTGCTCTGGCGGTCCAAGACCGCCAGGGTCAGAATGACCCCCATAGTAATGTGGTTTATATGTCCTGACAGTGAAATACTGCCAATTTCGTTTTTCACTGTTGCAAGGCCTGTCTCTCTCATAGGATAATATGGGGGCTACCTTTAACTATGATTAAAGTGTAGATTCCCCTAGAGAGTAGATGGACATGTGGAGTTTGGGGTCCCTGAATTCACAATTACAAAAAGACATATTTTAGTAAAGTTGATTTTAAGATTGTGCGTTTGAAAATGCCACTTTTAGAAAGTGGGCATTTTCTTGCTTAAACCATTCTGTGACTCTGCCTTGTTTGTGGATTCCCTGTCTGGGTCAGTTTGACAGTTGGGTTGTTTTTCACCTCGCACTAGACAGTGACACAAAGGGGGCTGGGGTGTAACCTGCATTTCCTGATTAGCCATCTCTGCTAGGAGGGAGGGGTGGAGTGGTCACTCTCATCTGAAAGGACTGTGCCTGCCTCTGACAATGCCGGCTCCAACCCCCTGGTGTGTGTCTGAGGCCTTGCCTGGGCAAGGCAGGATTTCACAAGTAGGTGTGAGTCCCCTTTGAAGAAAGGTGACTTCAAAGACTAAAATGGGTATAAGAAGGGCACCCAAATCTACAGACTTGAGAAACACTTCTGGAACCAAGAGGAACCTCTGCCTGGAGAAGAGCTGATAGCTGAGGAAGAAGTGCTGCCCTGCCTGTGACTGTGCTTTGTGGAGCTTTCCTGCAGTGCTGCTTCTGCCAGAGTAAGAGGGCAAAGACTGGACTTTGTGTGCCTTCCATCTTGTGAAGAAATCTCCAAGGGCTTTATTTTAGAGCTTGCCTCCTGTTGTTTGAAGTCTCAGGGACAGAAAAGACTTCTCTCTGCCAGCACTTGGAGTCTCTGGAGAGACTCCTGCTCTGACAAGTGGTGCCCTATCCAGTCCCTGGGCCCTTGAAAGGAAAGCTGGTGGAAATCCAAGAAAATCGACTTCGGACGACTCCGGACCGACGCCGCTGCTGAATCCGGTAACGCCGCCTGCACATGACGCCGTGACCTTCGCTGGAACGCGACGCTCTTCTCAGGCCCGACGCCGCTGCAGCCCCGCTGAAGTCCGCGGCTCCGTGGAAGTCACCGCACCCCGTCGCGACCGACGCCGCTCGAAGTGCGTGGATTCAACGTTTCGCACAGACGCCGCGATCCCGACTTCGCACATCGGCTTGTTTTCACTCTTCACTAAAGGTACTGTACTTGGGGGTCTACACGACTCCGTGTCCGGCGCCGCTGGTGTCGGCTTGTTGGGAACGACTCCGTCACGACGCCGTGTTAACATCTCATCGAAGCATTTTTGTTTCTAAGCGCTATTTTTGAGTTTAATCTTTAAAAATTCATAACTAGACTTGTGTATGTCGGATTTTTGTTGTTTTAGTCTTGTTTTGTTTAGATAAATATTCCCTATTATTCTAAACTGGTGTTGTGTCATTTTGTAGTGTTTTCATTAAGTTACTGTGTGTGTTGGTACAAATACTTTACACCTAGCACTCTGAAGTTAAGCCTACTGCTCTGCCAAGCTACCAAGGGGGTAAGCATGGGTTAGCTGAGGGTGATTCTCTTTTATCCTGACTAGAGTGAGGGTCCTTGCTTGAACACGGGGTAACCTGACTGTCAACCAAAGACCCCATTTCTAACACAGTACATTTACAAACTGTCAAACCTTTCCATTGCAGTCAGTGGGGAAAATAACTAATGACACTAGGTCTCTTGTGGGGTGAGTTCAGAGGAACCCACTGATAGTTTAGATTGTATGGGTCCCAGGACCAAGCTATGGCAGTTAGAACATTTTTATCTGGTTCATGGAGCCCAGGTGCAGAGGTGTCCTGCATGTCTTTGCTGCTGAACGTGGCAGCCAAGGTTCTGAAAAATGTTATTTGTGACAATTGGTCACTTGCGGGTCGAGTTTGTAAGAACACACTGGGGTTAAGCATACATGGGCCCCTGGACCAGGATTCACCAAATAGAACAACTCCACCTAGCTTGGGCGTTTCGGGTGCGGGAGTGTGCTGGGCTATCCTTGGTGCTGATCAAGAGCTGCGGTTGCTGGCTTTACCACTGTGACGGAGCAGGTGAGGAAACGGATGCAAAAACTCAACAATGGAGCCACTGGTGATGTTAGATGAAGGTCCTGCAGAGTGCCCTTAGGTTGCAGCGTTGAGTAAAGATGTTAATGACTGGACTGGCCATGAACAAGCCTTGGCAGTTGTAAAGTGGAGAAGTTATCTCCACTTCTGGAGGTCTAGTGGAAAACGGTAGCTGGCTGTAACTGGGAGGTGAGCTGGACTACACTTCACACAAGCACTGGACCACTTGTTTTTGGGTGATCTCCCGGAGGGCCCAATGGCCAGCGCTTTGTCAGTTGCGGTGGATGCTTTTTAGCTGTGGCGGGCATGGTACTAGTGTCACTAGTCCAAGGGAGTCTGGTCATGCCTTTGGTTCACAAGGGGATCCCTTGTGTTGGGGGAATCAGTCTATGGTCCACGACGAGCCGCAGTTCCAGGAAAGTTGCTACAGGTTCAATGTATCACGCCTTTTGTTAGTGCAGGTTCCTGTTGTCGTCAATGCTGGTTTCTTCTTGTCCCGTCTTCACAAATTGTTGCAGACTTGAGGTTCTGGTGTCAGGGGTGTCTCTTAAATCCTTGATCTAGGGACATTAGGAGTGTAGGTGCAAGACCCATGGGCTACTAGACCCAGGGGCTAACCTGCCCCTGAGGAGACCACATTCAGTGGGTTGTGGCACCTTTTCTCACAGAAGCCTCTATTTTGTCACTTTTCAAAAAGGTAGAGATCTTCATCGTCTGTACAGACCATACTGCCCACCCTAGAGGTTAGGCTATCCTTCTGGGGGTGTACGCCTCCTGACTAACTTATTTTCCCACCTGCTCAGGTACAAATGTGCATGGGGGCAGGAGGACAGCTTTGTCCTTCACTGAGGGACAGCATTCTTGCACATCAGAGGTGGTTTGACCCTTGAAGCTCACCTTCTCGATGTGCCACCTCACTAGCCTTCCTGCTAAGGTGGGAGGTGTGACCTCCTTCCCATCCAGGTCATTGTCCTGACTCCTAGGAGTGTTCACACAGCTGCCCAGGGGGTCAGAATCCTGTCTTGGTGGTAGCAGGTACAGGCTGGCAGCCAGAGCACAAGAAAACTGGGGTCACCTCTAAGGTTGTTCTCTTGGTCCATGCCACATAGCCCTTGATGTGAGGTTTGTGTCAGGGATGAGAAAGCATATTGTTTGATACCAAACATGACCCATTACTGTGGTACCAAAATGGAGCTGGTGACCACTGGGCTTCCCAGGTGCCAGCCCATGTTATTCTATGGACCGTTGTTCACTTATAGAAGCCTTTAATGGGAAAGGCAACTATAGGGACATATAAGCTTGCCTTTATATGCCCACACCTTTAATATAATGCACCCTGCCTTCTGCACTAAGGAGGCCTTACTTAGTGGTGACACACATATATTAAAGATAATGCCTGGTCTGTGCCACACATGGTGTGGGCCCAGTCGAGTTTGAGAAGTTTGCACTGCTCCTCCAGTCTGCAATGACAGCCCAGTTGTCAGTAGTTTGCGTGGGTAACTAAGAGTGGCCCAAAACATTTTTCAGGTCCTGGTGACCCCTTTAACGCCAATGCCCTGGGTACCACTGGTACCATATTCTAGGGACTTATAAGGGGGGTTAAAGTATTTGCCAATTGGGGATACCAATTCACATTTACCAATTTAAGGAGAGAGTACAGGCACTGGGGCCTGGTTAGCCGGCTCAAGTGCACTTTAAGAGTCATAGCCAACAAGATCTAGAGCAAAAAGTGTGGGTATAACTATCCAAAAAGGACACTTTCCTACACAATGTACTTTTCATCATTTTGTTGGCCATAAGTGAGAACTGGAAAGTCTGACACCAAGATAATCAAACTTTGTTACTCTATCCAAAGAGGTTGCACCCAGCAATATTTTACCTCTTAAATTTCTGTGGGGAATGAACAGTATACATTTTCTTGGATTCATTACATTCCAAGTCATGAATGCTACAAAAGGAGGAAAACCTTTGTAACAAAATCTGAAGCCCTCTCTTGGTTTTACATATTAATGAAGTGTCATCCGCAAAAAGTGGAGAGGGTACATTCCCATCAGTCAATACAGGCGAGTCATTCTAATAGTAAAAGATATCAAGGTTCTCACCCAAATGCTCAGACTGCCAGAGGCCCAACCTGCAATACAATTTTGGGCCACCAGATGGGAGCTTCCATAACCCATTTATAATTGCTATTAGTAGCCCATGTGTCCTGAAATAAACAAAAATCAAAACTATCTATGCAGTGTACTCAGTTACTGTCCGACAGTTTGGATTTTAAGCCAGCAGCGTTCTTGCCTATCATAGTGTTGCTACCGGGTTCTACACATTGAGACACCACTGTGGAATTTAGTTTGCTCACCTTGGTATCCTGTGTGGTATCAACAGTAATACTACTGCCCACCCTGGACTGGGCATGGAGAGTACCATTAGTACATTAGTCTATATAATAGAACTAAATAGACTGGGACCTGTCCATGAGTGACCCGAAATAGTCATCTTAGCTGGGGAAATAGATGCCATTTCCAAGTCATAGAATTGGTTTTCCAATGACGAATCATTAGTAATACAACCCCTCTGCCCCCCCCCCCAGATGGGATACAACACTTGTTTGTGAGTGGAAACTCAATATTATTAATTGTGGTAATCTGCTCCCTATTACATCAATGTATACTCCTTTAAGCATGTTCCATGGAGTCAGCAGTTAAGCATGGAGTTTTCAGAAGAACATTTAGGGTGAGATTTTTTCCCTTTTGAGTGTCAATATACCTTTGAGAGGCCATTTTAAATTAACTCTTTAATCTCCGAGGAGGATCGGTCTTCAGAAGAAACATAACTAATCCCTCTGTTAAAATAGGGTCAGTTTGGAGTGGAATGCTATCCTAACCCTCCATGAGGTTGGGCTTATATCAAGATCATCCTATTATGTCAAAATGGAAGATCAAGTAGCAATGGCAAACATTCTGGGGCAAATTTAACAAGCTTTCATGCAGTGCAACGCAGCAAGCCATCCTGCTGTACTGCACTGTGCGAAAGAAAAAGAGCAGGAATATGCCATATCTAACATTATATGGTGCATTCCTGTCTTTTCCTAGTGCTGATGGTCTTTTTGCAGTCTAGCGCCAATGCAGGCACTCTTGCATTATATTGCAAGGGTGCCTGTGTTGTAGGCTGGAATGCTTTTGTGCAAGAAAGAAAACCATCCTGCACAAAAAACATCCTTAGAGACATTTTCCTCTTTCTGTGTGTGCTGCAGAATCCCAAATTTGCTTAATTGAAGCTGGAGGTGGATGTACTGTGGGCCGTTCTTCTTATTGTCAAATATTTTGGCCAACTTTATTGATTTTGCAGGTGGCACTTCTGTCCCCTCTCATTCAACACAGACTCCACCTCCTAAATTAAATTGCCTATGTCCTCCATTATACAGTTGTCAATAGCGTGTTCAGTTTTCTTTTCCCTGCACTGGGGACCCCGAGGACAACAGGCTGCTTTCCTTTTCCCCACAGCAGCAGAACCAGTTACTGTCCGAATCCCCGAATGCCTTGTTAACGCGTCCGTCTTTGTTAATTTTATACACATCAGGACTCGTTTTAGGTCGATGAATCTTTGGACCCAGTGGTGAGACACCGTAAGACGAGATAACTGATCAATATATCAATCAATATATCAATAATATTGTCAACATATATCACCACAATATATTTCACTTTAGACATTAGTAAACCTTCGGCGCAACCATGACCTTTCAGTCATGAATAACCACACCTTATTGAAGTTTTGTGAATTTTATTCCCTGTTGATTACAATCTAATAGCAAATGTATTAATCTCAAAACCAAGAAGCAAAAGAGCATAGTCACAATGCGGCAACTAGGATAAGGTTTCAACAATGCAATGATCACAAACATAAGATAGTAATAAGAAGGTAAACAAATCAAAATGCATAGAACCTCATATATGTCTTAGTTCAGCATAGCACCACGTCAGTCAAGTCAGTTACGTCAGTCAAGGTGAATGCCTCATCTAGCCACTAATTAGCATTAGCATGTTGGGCATCATGCAAAACAATTTAGAACATCAATTTGGAAAACATCTAACTAAGGTCACTAATCAAAAATACACAGCAGTTGGTACCTAGAAAGAAAAGGCAAACAAATGAATTTCCATTAGCAACAGTATAATTACCCTCCTTGAAATAGGTCAGCATACAGGATCAGTCTTCGTCTTCAGGACATCAGTTAGATCGCCGTCAGTTTATCTAATCTAAGGGCAAAGGACACTTCCCTCATAAGGAGGAAAATGTAAAGGGACAAAAGGGTGAGGATAGTTTTGTCTAAGTCTCAATCACCAAATGGATTGACAGAGTTTCTGGATGCAATCGATATCATTCCCTACCTAATGCTCTTTGTCTCTTGTGTCATGGGTTTTTATCCCTTTTTCGTAATACATTCCCCCAAAATTCTATTGGACAGTCACTACACCCCACTATCTGTAACCTATCAAATTAGACATTAAGTAATGCATTTGTCATTCTATGATAACTCATAACACTTTGATTGGTCTTCATAATTGACGTTTTTCGTAGGTGGCACATCCGGGGTTACTTCATTTTCTGGCACACACTTCGGGTCAAGAGTTCTCCTTTCCGCGATTTAATGTCCTTGAAAGTGTCCATGTTTGTTGCAAAGTCCATAATTTTATACTAAAGCTGCTAGCATGCGGATGAGAAAAATTAGCATTGTTGCAAATAAGCGAAGAAAAGAACAACTGCTGGGTCATGGCCTTTTGCAAGTCAGCACACTGGAGAAACAGAAAAATACGCTTTAATATGAGAGCTACAGAGCTAGTTTTCGACTCACACTAACTTAAGACGTATGGATTCTAATAAAATGCAGTCTTCATACGTGTTAATGTTTTCAGTTAGTCATAATACAAGCAATTATTTTTTACAGTCGACATTAGTTTATGCATGTGAAAAATTCTCCACGTTTAAAATACGTTTCAATGAATGATAATATTAATGCAGCGTTGTTAAATATAAGCTTTCACATCTAAAAATAAGTAATGTTTAAATTACGCTCTCTCAGTCCCTCCTCTGATGACGCTCGTCATCACACAATCTTATTTTTGATCTTAATTTTTCACCTTGCGCATAATACGCATTTCAACATCTTGCCCTTTATGTGAGCGTTCCCATATTTCATTGAACATTTTCTCTCTTTCACTTTCTTCATTTCTTTTTGTTCTTTTAGTCCAATTTCTTTTTACCTTGTCATTGACTTTGCATACCCCCCATAATCCTAATAGACAAATTAAAACAATTAATAGACCCATCATAATTTTTGCAAGTACCCCATTCCAAATGTTGGTAAACCAGCTTCCCACTCGGGCAATTCCTTTTCCAAATTTCTCCCAAACACCAAGTTCTTTCAGATCCTTCAAATCTGTACTATCTTTGGTAAGGTTAGTAAGCATGTTTCTAATTTTCTTACTGTTATCTGGAATAAATGAGCAACAATGACGCTCATTAAGCATTTTGCAAACACCTCCACTCTTTGCTAAAAGAATGTCTAAAGCAAGCCGATTTTGAAGAGTCATAGCTCTTTCTGCACCAAGTTCAGTATCCATCAGGAGTATAGCTCCTGTAAAATTTGTCAGCATGTTATCCACAATAGTAGACAACTTTTGAATTTTCATAGAATTCAAGATAACCCCTACTGATGGGATTATGGCTCCAAATATATCACCAATGACAGCCTCGAATGATTCTCGTTTTTGTCTAGGATGTTGTGATTCAGACGTTTTAGGTATTTGTTTTAAGTCATCAATCTGGTATATCTTTGGAAATACTATTCCCAAATAACATGTCCCATACCATCCCTTAGGAAGTCGGTAATATGCATTTAGTCCACAAATATAATAGATTCCAGGGATTGCTGGATCTTGTCCATTTAACATAAAGGTCCATTTACTCTGAAACAAAAACACATGCCTACATTCACTCGTACCCACAAACAAATTGTCTTGATCGGATTTTGGTCTATATATACAAAGCCTACCTACGTGTAATGCATCTATAGCTAATTTGCCTTGTGTTTTGATTGCAGTATAAGCATAATCATTTGCATAAGTACGCTTTTCTAGACCTTTTTCTAACCTTTCTTTCAGTGCTGTGAGTCTATCATCTGTGTGATCTAAAAAGCTTTTCTCTACAGGAGACAATAAGCAAGTCAAATTGTTGCGATGTGCATAAGCAGTTCCAAATGTAAGTGTTGGCTCAAAGAATCCTCTAACTATTTTAATATCATGCTCTTTAGCTAATTTATTTAGGAATTCAATCACAGGCACAAAAGAAAACACAACATCCAAATTTGAATAAAAGTATTGCACATGCTCTTGATTATAGAATCTTGTTAATAGCAAGCTGCAACTAATTCCATAAGTAAGAGGGAGGCTATGATAAGTGACTCCCTCCTGCATAGACAAAGGAATTTTAGTACATACATAACAATCTTAATAAGCGATAGAAGACATTAGTAGAAAGTTCCCCTTTTGCGTTAGTTCCCTCATGCATATGTCTTGCGTCTTGCTCAAATCTCTCCCACGTGATAGTTTAGTAGTGGTAGTTTCAGGTTTCGAAGTTGCATTAATAGTTTCTTTCTCTCTCCATGGCATTCCCACAATCACTCCCACAATCATTACTGCACATACAACACCTATTATAAGACTTAACCAACCACACACCTTACTTCCTTTGCTACTGTAAGCCATGTTTGTATAGAATCAGAATAGCAGATCAACAATCAACTTGAGAAGAAAACTCTTTTTGCGTATGTTACAGCATCTTCACTCACTCCAGGACCCTTTTCGTTAATTCAGGTTAGCAGCTTGTCGTAATCAGGTTTCTTTAAAGTCAAATCCAGGTTTAGTATCACTTTCCAGTAGTTTCTAAAGTCTCTTTCTCTTTTCAGTTTTCACTAATTCAATTTTAGCCGAGTTTTCCCCTTTGAATATCTTCAGGTACCGTAATATTGGCCTGGTACTTCTCGATCAAAGCAGAATGCTAAGAATTCTTGTTGCCATTCAGAGGTTGTAGCATATGCCCATTCAGGACCTGTATATCTTCTGTTTGCTATTCTTTTTCTTTTTAGCCTTCGTTCACCTTGTTGTTCTCTTTCACTCAGATCATCTGCTTGTGAAGTATCACTTTCTTCTATTATTGTCCCATTTGATACCTCTCTTATTTTAGGATGTGACTTGTATGGCCAATTATCGCCTCTATGTGTCTTGGTTCGGTGTTTTCTTTCAGGACATTGGACAGCACCCTCCTCTTGTAATATGGTTTTTCCTCTTGGCGGACCTGCAACTGGTTCAAGAGACTCTGACACGTTTTGATTTGTATCTATAATTTCTCCTTCTCTTTCGTCTTCTGGTTCTATGCTGAGTTCGGACTCTAATCCGTATTCGTCTACTTCTGGGAGAACCTCTCCTTGATTTAGTTCTCCTGCTGCCTCAACTGAGATAGGCAGTCTGTCACCTCTCTCGAACTCATTGGCAGTTTGAGGGACAAGGCTGTTCTCAGTGGGCTCTCCAGTAGTCTCAGTTCCTTCTTGACTGATCTCTGACTCTGAGATTTCTCTTCCTGAAGTTGCTGTATCGGAAACTTCAAGTTCCTCTTCAACAGGACACGTTACCCTTTTTGTGTGACTGGCATGTATCCAGTTGGGAACCCCGGCACACTTCACAACAGTGGTGGTCGTCAATATTACTTGATACGGCCCCTTCCAACGCGGCTCAAGACACGATTTTCTCACGTGCTTCTTGACAACCACCCAATCTCCAGCTTGCAGAGAGTGACCTGGTTCGCCAATTGGTGGCAACGCGTTAGCTTCCACCTGGTGGGAGAAAGAGCGAAACACGTCAGCCAAACCTTTGCAGTAATCCAACACCATATCATCTGTAATATTCACTAGTGCATTTGCAGGTACCGCTTGTAATCTCATTGCTCTGCCCATGAGGATTTCATGGGGGGACAGTCCCGTTTTCTTATCTGGGGTGTTTCTCATGGACATCAGTACTAGAGGTAAAGCATCTGGCCATTTCATGTTTGTTGCAGCACACATTTTTGCTATTCTTGATTTTAAGGTACCATTCATCTGTTCAACTAGTCCTGATGCTTCAGGGCGATAGCTACAATGCAACTTTTGTTCAATGTTGAGTGCGGCACACAAAAGTTTAATCACCTCATTGTCGAAGTGTCTCCCCCTATCTGATTCTATAGAAACCGGAAACCCGAATCTTGGTATTAATTCTCTGAGTAGTAGTTTTGCAACTGTGAGACTGTCATTCCTACGTGTGGGATATGCCTCAATCCAATGACTGAAAACACACACAATCACCAACACGTACTTCAATCCTCCACAAACAGGCATTTCGATAAAATCCATTTGCAATTTGTTGAATGGACCTCCAGCTCTCCCGATGTGGCTCAAAGTTACCACAGTTCCTTTTCCAGCATTCATCTGTTGACAGATGACGCACCTGTGGCAAGTGATTTCTGCGGCATGTCTGAATTTTGGATTGAACCAATCAATCTTAAAGGATCTGATCATGGCGTCTCTTCCTAGATGGGCCTGCCCATGGTATAACCGTGCAAACTGCGACAAAAGACTATTTGGCAGAACCAGTTTTCCCACTTCTGAAACGCACAGATCATCTGCCCTTTGTACACACTGCATTCTCTGCCAGGAACATTTTTCTTCTTTGCTAGCACAACTTTGTAATGTCTTTAGCTCATCTAAGGTATCGACCACTCGTAATGCTAGACTTAAACTCGTGTCATTTTCAGGTTGTGGTAACAATTCCCACTGCTCCTTAAATGATATACAATTTAATGCACAAAATCTTGCAACCTGATCTGCATAGCTGTTTCCCATTGACACAAAATCTTGTGATCTAGTGTGGGCACTGCACTTTACCACGGCAATTTCAAGAGGTAACTGAATCGCATGTAACAAATCTCTTATTTGTTCACCATTTTTCACAGGAGAACCAGAGGAGGTCATGAAACCCCTCTGTTACCAGAGTTGGCCAAAATCATGCACAATTCCAAATCCATATCTGTTGTCAGTATAGATAGTGACTTTCAAATTTACAGCTGCGTGGCATGCTTTTGTAAGAGCTATTAATTCTGCCACCTGTGCAGAAAACACTTTCTCGAGCCAGGAGGCTTCAACGATGCCAGTTATGGTACACACTGCGTAACCGGTTATCAATGTTCCTGCTGAATCTCTTAGACAGGACCCATCAACAAACATAATGCAATCGTTTTCTTTTAACTGGGTATCCTGTATGTCTGGGCGAGGTTTGGTACAGAGCTCGGTCACCTCAAGACAATCATGCTCAAATTCTTCCCCATCTTTGATTTCTGTATTTTCATTGGGAAGTAAGGTTGCCGGGTTCAGCACAGTGCATCTCTTTAGTGTGACATTTGGTGACCCCAGTATAATCGTCTCATATCTAGTGAGTCGTGCATTGTCATGTGTTGTGTCTTAGTTCGTGTCAACAGAATTTCAATTGAATGTGGAACCATTACTGTCAGGGGGTATCCCATGACTATGCCTTCACATTGTGAAAGGCTTTGACCAACTACTGCAACTGCTCGCAAATAACCCGGTAAGGCTGCTGCGACAGGGTCCAAAGTAGCTGAAAAATATGCTACAGGGCGATTTGCATCTCCGTGGACCTGTGTTAAAACAGACAAAGAACAAGCATCACGTTCATGACAGAACAACAGAAAAGGTTTTTCATAATCAGGCATTCCTAATGCTGGTGCCCTGCACATGCATTCCTTCAATTCTAGAAATGATTCAAGCTCCTGTTTTGTCAAAGTGATTGTATATGGTTCGTCCTTGACTCCTTTTCCTGTCAATTTTATTAAAGGCTTTGAGATGATCGAGAAGTTGGGTATCCACTGGCGACAGTAGCCCACCATTCCCAAAAACATCCTGACATCTCTTTTTGTTATTGGGGGATTCATCTGCAAAACAGCTGTTATTCTTTCCTTTGATATTCTTCGGGACCCTTTCTCAATCAGATGTCCCAAGTATTTCACTTCTTTTTGACAGTATTGCACCTTTCTGGGTGACACCTTGTGTCCATTCTTTCCCAGATGATTCAACAATGCAATGGTATCATATTTACAACTGTCTCTGGTTTTAGATGCAATCAGCAAATCATCAATGTACTGCACAAGAGTCGAATTAAAAGGCAGCACAAGAGGTTCCAAATCCTTTTTCAATATCTGATTAAAGATGGATGGTGACTCAGAAAACCCCTGAGGAATTCTGCACCAACTGTACACCTTATCCAGGAATTTGAAACTGAATAAAAATTGACTGTCTTCATGAAGAGGTATCGAGAAAAATGCTTGTGATAGGTCTATTACAGTAAACCATTCAGCATCACAAGGAACCTGGAACATTATTACTGCCGGGTTAGGTACCACAGGGCAGCATTTTATCACAATTTTGTTTATTTTTCTCAAATCCTGCATAATTCGAACCTTCCCACAGGGCTTCTTCAGACCCATAATGGTAGAGTTGCACAGACTGCTCAGAACTTCTTTCAGGACTCCCTGTCTGAGAAAATCTGCAATTATTTGTGACACCTCAATGAGGACGTCCTGAGTCATGTGGTATTGTGGCACTTGTGGGAACACTGCATTCTGCTTTATCTGTACCTTGACTGGTTCTACTCCCTTTATTAACCCTACTTCTTTCCCCATCAAATCCCACACTTTCTCTGTTACGGTCCCTTGTAAATCAACAGGTAGGTCGATCAAAGTATTCATTGGGAATAAAGTAATCAAAGGGTAGTCTTCATTAGTCCCTCCTCCTTCCTCTATGTATCGACTCTCATCTCCCTCATCGTCACTGTTTGTTTGTACTTCTATTCCATCATTGGAACAGGTAATTGAACATTTTGTTTTACATAGTAAGTCTCTCCCTAGTAAGGATACAGAGCTTGAATCGCATACAACAAATCTATGCAGGCCTTGGAAATTACCAATTTCAACCTGCACCGGATCAGTAATCGGGTTAGTCAAGTACTGGTTTGCCACACCAACCACTCGTATAGTACACCCTGAGAGAGGTAATCTCGGGACTTCTGTACTTCGAACTGTAGAGCGTGTAGCTCCTGTGTCGACCAAAAATGAAACCTTATACCCCATTACTTTTCCCTCTACATATGGGCCTCTCTGATCCACCTCTAAAGATGCTGCAAGCCTGCACTCTTCACTGTCTGAGCTGTCATCTGACCAATCCTCATTCATGCCACTTTCACCTCGTAATGGGAATTGTTGCACAGTGTTGTTTTGATTGGTTACCTGGCCTGTGACCTGCTGAGGAAGCATCACCTGTTGCTGTCCCATCGGGGCCATGGATAATTGCATTTGCTGTCTAGGCACCATAGGAATCTGCTGCTGCACTGGTTGCATTGATACTGACTGGAAACGCGGCATTTGCATCTGCTGCATGGGTTGTACCCCTGGCATTTGTACCAAATTATTCTGAAAATTCGGGTTTTGATGTCTCATTTTTGGACCTCATGGATTTTGTAATATACCGACATTAATACTTTGCTGAACTGCACCATCCTGCACCATATTCGGACAATCCCGTTTCCAATGCCCCATGCCCCCGCACGCATGGCATGGTGACATCTTTTTCATTCCCTGACCGTCGTTTTGAATAACAACATTATTCATGTCCGAACCACGGTTCACAAACCCTCGACCTCTGCCTCTCGGCTGTGCCTGAAACGCACCATTCATTTGCGGTTGTTGCTGTATCATTTGCTGAACTCCATTCCCCTGTATTCCAGCTTGTGCAGCCCTTATCTGCATCACCATCACTTTCTCCTTCAACTTTTTCTGCTTCAACTCAATCTCATCACTATAGTATTTTGCATATTGTAATACTTCATCAACCGGTTTAGCTTGCCAACAAATCAAATGATTCTTAATCATCTGGCTGACCTCCGGCCTCAGCCCTTCGACGAACCTAAACACAAGATGGTTCATGTCCTTCGGTTCGACAGTCTCAGTACTACTGTAATGTTTGAACGCTTTTAATAGTCTCTCGTAATACGCATGTATTGACTCCTTAACCTATTGAGAGGTCCGGTCGATTTTCTGCCAATCGGTCACCTTCGGCGACACCTTTTGTTTCAAGAACTCAATTACTTTATGATAATATTTCATCACCTCTTCTGAAGGTGCTCCAGTCACCTTATCTCTTGCCGGCTCCTTCGTGGGCCAATCTACCCCTCTCTTGCACTCGAGCCACAAATCTGGCGGAACAATAATCTCAAACAAAGTATTCAAGTCTTCCCAGAGACACTTTGCAAGCTTCACGAACCTATCCGTCTGTTGATACCACTCGATCAGCTTTTCTCTTAGCCTAGGATAATCATTCGTAAAGGATAAAATGTCTCCTCTAGTCCATGGCACATGCACTAAAACACCACCAGCTGTCTATCTCATGGGTAAGATTTTTACTGAATCTAGATTAGGTGTGGTCCCAACTTTATTAGACCCTGGGCTATCTCCCTTTCCCTTATCTCTTTTCTTTGCCCATCGGCTTTCCCATTTCTCTAATGCACCCCAAATTTGTGCACTTTGCAACAGTTCTCTCAGGTGTGCCTTCATGCCTGCAGATCTCATGTGTTCAAAATCTTTGGAGTCAAACTCCAATCTGTAGCTTCTTTTCAAATGGTTAGTGTTTCCGATATCGATATTGTATTTGTCTGCCAAATTCGCTAATCTCTGGTGTACTTTGCCTACCTCTTTGGTCATCTTGGGGCATAAGTACCTCAATTCTGCCTCAGTGTATGATTCCAACCTATTTACTCCCATTGTTCCTTCCACTAACTCGGCAGCTTCTGCCCCTAGTCGTACAAAATTCAAGTATTCATCTTGTTTTTCTTTCTCAGGTTCAACTGTGGTCACTGTAGTCTTTTGTGAGGTACAAGTTCTCTCTAACCACTCATTTAGCTGTTGTACTGTAAAACCCTGCAGTGAAATGTTCCCTGCATATATCATTGGAGATTGTGAGGTATTCGTACTCATAGTTTGGGGAGTCAAAACTCCCAACCCTGCTTGACGCATTGCTTCGAGAGGTGCCCCTACTGGACTAAGGTCCATTAAAGATCTCGGTGGCTCATTTGCTTGCTCTCCAGGGGCCATTATCTGTGGAGTCCCCATAGGCCCTCCTCTTATCGCTTCCTGTGTCATCACTCCCTGTTCACACACCCCTGTTTTACCTTGTGCAAATAACGGCACTGGGGGACCAACAGTAATAGGTAGTGATATAGCGGCGGGTGTCTGACCTGGACCCAGACTCCTTGGAGCAGCAACACCATAGGTCTGCTCCAGTGTAGCCGGTACAGGTACTAACGGTGGTCCTGCTTCAGGGTTATACCCAGGTATCAGCTGTGGCGGTTGAGACACTAGTTTCGGGGTCGATTCAATCTGTATTAAATTTGGCTTTGTGTAAATCGGGTCTGGCGGCACTATCAAGTTTGTAGTAGTCTCAAGCACTGGGACATCAGGGTAAATTCTTTTTATCTGCGGTGGAGGCTGCAACTGTATCGGCAAGTCTGGTGCAGTGGGTACACTGACACCATTCTGTATCGAGGCTGTATCACTAGTCTGTACCGTATCAGTAACTCCCTTCTCCTGCGTCTGGTTCCCAGGATCCAAGCTAGTCCTTGGAGCACCGTCACTCACCGCATACGGTGGCGGACGATCATGTAACAATCTATCCATAAATTCCTCTTCATCTGAATCATCTTCCTCTTCCCAGGACCTTTTATTTTCTTTAGTTTTGCCTGAATCTTTGTCGGTTTTGCAGGAGGCTTTCTTTCCCTGTGTCTCTTCTCCCTGTGTTATTGCTGGGAATAACTTCAACCCATCTACAATTCCCCGTCTCCACATTTTGCTCTCATTGTCCCATCTAGCTTCTGCATAGGATTTTTCTGCATTTCTCAGTCTTCTCTGAAACCTTTCTTGTCTATTATCCACCTCAAATTTTCTAGCACCTTTGGATTAAATGTCCCATGTTCTGGGAACGCTAGACACCCCTCTTTCTCTGTTAATTTGCGCCATTGTTTCATCCATAAACAAGGTGCAACACCCTTTTCTTCCATAACTGTATAAGCTGGAGTACCCTCAGGTGGTGTAGGTTCCCCATCGGTTGCGACAATATACACATCTCCCTTTAAAGCGCTTTTGAATGCCTTGACAAAATTCATTTTTGCGATTCTTTATTTCGTATTTAATCAGAAATGGCTTAGTTCCCAGGACACTCTTCACCTGCCCTTTCTCAACCTATTGCCTCTCACGGACGGCAGCCAATCCGTGCGCGACCCCTCTCGGCATCTGACCTATCTCAGCGCGGCACCACTGACGTCACACTCACACACACTGCAGCTGACAAAGTCTTGCGGCTCGTCCACTCTTCACTGACCCCTTACAACTCATACAAACTAAAGCGAATTATTGCGAGCACCTTAAAATGACAACACAAATCTGTCGGTTTACTACAGGAAGGGTAACACATTTGCTTCAGAACTTTACAGAGATTTCACTTGAAGCCTCGGCCGCTACTCTCTCCTTCTCAGTTCCCACATACGCAAGCAGAATTCGACCTGCAAATCCTACTCTCGACTTGTCAATGACTCCTTCTAGTGCACTTTAGAATTTGTCAAATCTCCATCGAAGGTTTCACACATACATCATAACTCAAACTCGACTTGTCAACCACGCCCGATTGACCTATTAAACCGCACAGATCACAACATAAACCACATTTATCATCATACTCCGGAGTCTTAGACCTCAACAGGTCCGTACACAACAACCAACCACGTGGATAATTTTGAGCAACAAGCGCAACATTCACATGAAGTATGCCGACTTCCCTACTATCATACTGTGGAGTACGCTTACTCCTGCTAAACAACACTTAATTTGGCCTAAATTTGCGCACATTTTCACAACCACCTGCAAGATCCATAAGCTTAGGTAAGCGCAAAGACCCTAACCACACATATTATGGCGCAGAGAACATTCCCAACTCATTTAGGCAGGCTCCGAGATCCCGGGAAAGCCATGGCAAACCTAGCAACCCATCATCTCTCCAAATTTCATTATCACAGAAAACAAATTAAACAATGAAACTCCGTCCTAGGGCCCCCAAGGGCCAAACCGTCGCTCTGCTACCAGAACTGTTAACGCGTCCGTCTATGTTAATTTTATACACATCAGGACTCATTTTAGGTCGATGAATCTTTGGACCCAGTGGTGAGACACCGTAAGACGAGATAACTGATCAATATATCAATCAATATATCAATAATATTGTCAAAATATATCACCACAATATATTTCACTTGAGACATTAGTAAACCTTCGGCGCAACCATCACCTTTCAGTCATGAATAAACACAACTTATTGAAGTTTTGTGAATTTTATTCCCTGTTGATTACAATCTAATAGCAAATGTATTAATCTCAAAACCAAGAAGCAAAAGAGCATAGTCACAATGCGGCAACTAGGATAAGGTTTCAACAATGCAATGATCACAAACATAAGATAGTAATAAGAAGGTAAACAAATCAAAATGCATAAAACCTCATATATGTCTTAGTTCAGCATAGCACCACGTCAGTCAAGTCAGTTACGTCAGTCAAGGTGAATGCCTCATCTAGCCACTAATTAGCATTAGCATGTTGGGCATCATGCAAAACAATTTAGAACATCAATTTGGAAAACATCTAACTAAGGTCACTAATCAAAAATACACAGCAGTTGGTACTTAGAAAGAAAAGGCAAACAAATGAATTTCCATTAGCAACAGTGTAATTACCCTCCTCGAAATAGGTCAGCATACAGGATCAGTCTTCGTCTTCAGGACATCAGTTAGATCGCCGTCAGTTTATCTAATCGAAGGGCAAGGGACACTTCCCTCATAAGGAGGAAAATGTAAAGGGACAAAAGGGTGAGGATAGTTTTGTCTAAGTCTCAATCACCAAATAGAGTGACAGAGTTTCTGGATGCAATCGATATCATTCCCTACCTAATGTTCTTTGTCTCTTGTGTCATGGGTTTTTGTCCCTTTTTCGTAATACATTCCCCCAAAATTCTATTGGACAGTCACTACACCCCACTATCTGTAACCTATCAAATTATACATTAAGTAATGCATTTGTCATTCTATGATAACTCATAACACTTTGATTGGTCTTCATAATTGACGTTTTTCGTAGGTGGCACATCCGGGGTTACTTCATTTTCTGGCACACACTTCGGGTCAAGAGTTCTCCTTTCCGCGATTTAATGTCCTTGAAAGTGTCCATGTTTGTTGCAAAGTCCATAATTTTATACTAAAGCTGCTAGCATGCGGATGAGAAAAATTAGCATTGTTGCAAATAAGCGAAGAAAAGAACAACTGCTGGGTCATGGCCTTTTGCAAGTCAGCACACTGGAGAAACAGAAAAATACGCTTTAATATGAGAGCTACAGAGCTAGTTTTCGACTCACGCTAACTTAAGACGTATGGATTCTAATAAAATGCAGTCTTCATACGTGTTAATGTTTTCAGTTAGTCATAATACAAGCAATTATTTCTTACAGTCGACATTAGTTTATGCATGTGAAAAATTCTCCACGTTTAAAATACGTTTAAATGAATGATATTATCAATGCAGCATTGTTAAATGTAAGCTTTCACATCTAAAAATAAGTAACGTTTAAATTACGCTCTCTCAGCCCAATAAGAACACAGTATTCGAGGGAAGAGGATCTTTGCTAATTTGGCTAAAATATAAATAATTTTTCAGCATTACATGCAGCTGATTAAAAAAAGAAAAAAAGTGGACAAACAATGCAGTACATTCTTGAACGAGTATTGTCCATTGGTGAACAAATTAGATAGCGCAGCCACGGAGGGTGGCCCTGGCCTGCCTTATCCTGGCTTTGATGGTCTTGGGCAAGCTTACCTCTGGCCTGTGCACATCCTGCACCGCTGAGATATCGATGGCACTATATAGCGCGGGAGGACCTACCTCATCAGCAGTCCAGCAAAGGACTAAAGAACTTGGAGTTCCCTGATGCCGCTTCTCCGTTCTTGGGCCCCAGGGATGTTAATGGTGCTATATAGCACGGTGGGACCCACCTTCTCCTTCCCTCCTCAGATGTCCAGCAAAGAATAATGGGATTTGGAGTCCCCTGGTGCAGCTTTTTGTGAATCCCTCTCTCTCAAATCCACACATATTATCTCCCCTACATTGTCAGTCAGCTGCTCAAACTTACACTCAGCATTTCACTTTGTCTTGCTCTCACTGTTGCTGATTCTTACATTCACCCACTAACTCTCACTCATTCTTACTCTCTCACACACACAGATGCATACACACAAATACACACACACAGACACACAGAAACATAGAGACATACACACACAAGCACTAACTTGCACATACTAATTTTTTTACTTTTCCTCAACTGCCTGTGTGGGTCCTGCATCAGCATCGCAGCTGCTGGTACTGCATTTGGGATTTCTGCATCAAGCAGTGAAGCAGGAAACTGAGAAATAGAGCCTTCCCAAATCATCATCATTGACGTGATTTCACATGGTCCATGCTAATGCACTGTACATGCCTTATCTTTCAACCTCGCTTTTTCTCCTCACTCTTTCCTAATTCCTTTGCAAGTGGAGATAGTCTGGGGTGATAGACTTATTGTGCTTACAATGGAACTGCAGAGCTGAAGTCCAAGGCATCCTGGACTACCTTTATAAGTGATGCTGCAGCGCTTCACTAAAGAGGAGCATATAGGCAAGTCAGGCTCCTGAGACTAAGGCTCAGGCCTTACCAGCCACGGACAGTCTGATGGCTAGTACAGACATCTTCCTGTTGCAGCATCAATCACACTAATGTTGCTGCCTGTCACAAACTGTTACTGTGACCTGTATGCATTTTTTCTACTATACTATTAGTAAATAGTTTATTATTCACTATTGGTTTAGGAGAACATAGGTACAGAAAATGAGGGTGAATCCCTTGTGCCCAACATTTAAACTTCTTTAAACTCAGAGGCCTACTCACAAACTTAATTTTGTAGTATGTTTAGTATTGCTACAATAGTACTAGTAAAATACCACAAAATGTGTAAATCTCCACCTCTGCCTCTCCTATCTTTTCAGTGGGAAGAACCTCACACGTATCTTTACTACTTAGTAATAACTGTGGAAGAGACCAGTAGGAGTGGCTGAAAAAAAGAGGCATAGTGTGTTTAGAGTGGCTTAAGTAGGTGTTTAGGGAAGGTTAGGGGGGTATAGGAAGGGGCTTTTATCCATCCACAAAGAAGTAAGGTAACTGCTATTCGAAATAGCACTTCTAAAATTACTGCAGCCTAAAAGGTACCCAAAACAGTAGTAAATTACTCCAGCACCACACATGACCAACAACTGGTGCTAAAACACCTGCCATAGAAAATAATGGTGGTAGAGACATATAGATAAAACCCTATAGGAAATAATGTTAAATTAAAATATTTAAAATAGTTAAAACATATGAATAAATATAATTTAATGTTTAAAATATTAAACGTTAAAAAGACTAAAATCCTGGTTGATATGCATTATTTAATTCTAAAATATTTTATCAACCATGTTTGGAATGTAGAAATTAATGTAATATTAACTTTTGTTAAAATATAATCGGACGTTTTTAATAATAATTTGTTGCATCACTTTCAATAATTATTATTGCATTAAAAAAATTTGTTTGGATTTTATTTTTTTAGTTTAAACTTCAGGAAAATATATTTTGTTTAATTTAATATAGTTACATTATATAAAGATTAATTTCAATATCCAGTTAATAGTACTGTAGCATTTTCTAATTTTGTTCTTCTTTTAAAATAAATGTATAATGTTAATTTACTTTATTAGTCACTATAAACATAATTGTACTATTCTTTTGGAAATCAATAAACGTTTTCAAATTTGTCTATTCTTTACTGTCGGGAGGCTTCACAGTCAGATTGGACACCTCTGATAACGTGTAGGGAAAAGGTAAAACCTTTATTACACTTTATAATAACCTAGAAATATATTTTAAGCTAAAGATTAATATAACTTAATTGTATATATCTATTTTAAATCTAGATTAAAATAAAAACAAATCTACAGCACTATTAACATATAGAAATATGTGAGAAGGTTCATAAGAGGGAAATGAAGGTTTTCTTGGGTGTTGTGCAGTCTCTCATGAGTGACAGCTCTTTTGCATTAAAGACAAGCCAAGACAATTGTTACGCGCTGCTTTTAGCGCAGTTTTAGTTGCATGCAGATTCATCTTTTACATGGATTTCACATAAGTGTAACATTCTACAGAAACTGAAAAAATACTCAACAATCACTCTAGCAACAGTTACATTATAGTAAACACTCAGGGCCTCATTACGAGTGTGGTGGTCTTAGGACTGCCACAAACGCAGTGGCGGTCCGACTGCCATGGAACCGCCAGCTCTGCCAGGATCTTGAATCCCGGCCATCAGGTTGTAGCGGAGATCCTAATCTGCCAGAGCAGCGCTGCATTCAGCGCTGCCCTGCAGATTACCACTTCATTCTCCACCAGCCTTTTCATGGCTGTAACACCGGCATGAAAAGGCTTGCGGAGAACAGGTGCAGGGGGCCACAGGGGGTCCACTGCACTGCCGATGCACTTGGCATTGGTAGTGCAGGCCCACCCTGTCCAGCACCATCGTAATGTTTCAATGCTGTAGCCTGTTTCTGACTAGGCTGGGGGGGGGGCTATTTTTACACTCTCAGCCTAGTGGGAACCTCTTAATGGGTCTGGTGGGGAGGTAGCCAGTGTGGCGGCAAGCTCCCCATCGGAAGTTCGGTGGACGGTGAAAACCATCCACCGAACTCCTAATCAGTCCCTCAGTGAATCAATGAAGCAGTCCCTTATCTTGCTAGGAACAAGGAAAGTGTTGTGAGACTGGCCTAGATCCGAAGCCATATAACATTTATGTCCTCCAGTACTTCAGGCACTGACCAGAAATAAAGGTTCACTTAGGAGTTGTAAAAGATTCTATAAGGTCCCAAGAGACGGTTGTTAGAGCACAACTTAGGAGAAGAGGCAGAGTTCCATAATGCAGGAACAAGGAGCAGTTCATAAAACTAACAGTAGTTTCACAATCCAAACTAATAAATCTAACTTAACCTAGTGAATCACTAACCTCGGGCCCTGAGCACATTGTTGTAAGAGGTTGAATAGTTCCATGAAGGAAAGGAAATACAAGCGACAATGCAGATGGGATTCGAAGATGCACCATAACAAAATACTTCTGAAAAGATGAACTCAACATCTGGCTTCAAGATTTTCTCAGCTGGAGAACCAGGAACACAGATGAAGAGCAGAGCTCAAGTAGAGGCTTGCTTTATCAACTGGGAGGAACAGAGAGGAAATCCCAGCACCTGGCCATGTCCTAGGTGTTGCTTTTATAAACTCTAAAATACTCAAATCTTGGAGCAGATCCTCAAAAGCTAGGTTCCTCACATCAAGCAGTAGTTTCTCAAATATTAGGATCCTTGAATCCTGCAGTGGATCCTCAAGTCATGTCAAGTATTGTATTATGCTTTGGCACACCAAGGAGGACCACATAAATACAGGCAAATTGTACAAAAACAATTAACGATAAAAATAATACAAATTAAAATACTGAGAGAGGCATGCTCCCTAGTACTGTGCTTTACAAGAAAACCCCAAAAGCTAGGTTCCTCAAATCAAGCAGTATTTTCTCAAATATTACGATCCTTGAATCCAGCAGTGGATCCTCAAGTCATGTCAAGTATTTTATTATGTTTTGGCACACCAAGGGGGACCACATAAATACAGGCAAATTGTACAAAAACAACTAACGATAAACATAATACAAATTAAAATACTGAGAGAGGCATGCTCCCTAGTACCGTGCTTTACAAGAAAACCCCAAATGTAAATAAAATGCAAGTAAAGTGCAAGTGTGTGAGATTAATTTGATGATTTGCGAAAACCAGCTTGCTCAGCAGGAATGAGGTTGTTGCCAAAGGCCCATTCCTGAAGGTGAAGAAAAATACTTTTGGCAAACAATTTCCCAATCGCATCCAACAGGACAATCTGCCTGTCACTGGCAGGGGAGGTTTTGGGACCTTTTGTGTATATTTGTACAACAATACTTCCATTTCAAGAGGACGAATACCCCCAGTCCGATAGCAGTATTGAAACACAGGGCACAGAAATAGTGCCCAAGCAGAAGTTTCTTGCTTAACAAGGGATATCGGGAGGTCATATGGGCCCATTGCCCCTGAGGACCTTGCACCCTTAATCATACCTTCTATCTCCTTGCAGGAGGGTGGACCGCATATATTCAAAGAGTCAGCTTCAATGTTCTACTCCTGCTGACCATCACTACTAGATTTAGCAGCATATAATCACTAAACATATTGAGTCCATTCTTCAGCAGAAAGAAGGAAACACCCTCAACATTAACTCTAGAATCACAGTATTGGGCTATTAAAGTCCAATATCAGCATGCATCGCAAGCTTCTCTTAAATTAATCCTTCTCTGGTCTTCCTCCTTCTGCGTTCAGACATCTTCAATCTAGTTCTTACACACTTTAGCTAATTGATTTCCCTTTGCCTGGATACTGATGGTGATTTAAACTGTAACTTTACCAAGGAATTAATATCACCAGTCAGCTTTTTTACCTTCCAAGGGATGGCCACTAGTGGCTTATCTCTAATGCTTCCAGCTTTAATCCCACAACAGTATGAAATAAAGACAACTGCTTTTCAAACCAAGGGATTAGATTATCTGAAGAAAAGTCAGACGCGCCTAAACTCACTGTTTTTATATAAGAGCTTTAGAACGTTATTGCTGGACCAAAAGGTATGCCCATTTGTTTTATTAAAAACTAAAGTACCCTTCATGAGATTCCAAGAATCAAACGCCTTGAACTCTAAATTCATGAATACTGAAAGAATCTCATGATCACTTAGGTCCGTCCTCAGTACCTCAAACTGGGTACAGGCTCCAAACATTTGTTAGCATACCACCATATAATCAATTAATGAGTGACCTCGAGAAAATAAAAGTTGAAGAACGCTGGAGAATCCACAGGAAATCTTTCATTAAGGACCACAACCTCATTGCATCTCAAGCTCTTTAACAAGCATACACCCCTCCTATGTGGTGTATTTATTCCGGGAAGGATAGCCTCAGGGATGCACCAGACTTCTTCTAACTCAGAATTTCCAAAGGCCACACAAGCAGAGTTCGAAATGTTAGCATTAAAATCCCCTGCAACAATGATGAAAGAACAATCTTCAGAAACTCCGAAAGAAAGCATAGATGTAACTAAGGTATCATAAGACCTCCCTGGGGGGACATACACATTTACCAGTAAGAAGGGTGAATGCAGTCCACCTGATATTTTGGACAGGGTTAGCTTTAAACAAAAATATAGTTTAGATGGATGGAGAAATACCTTGGGATTCCAATTCATGTCACTTCTCTATAAAATGGCATTACCTCCATTAGCATGGAGGCTTTTGCTGATGGTTTTGCTGCACAGGAGTAAACACACTAATTTTCACACTTAAAATAATCGCATCTCCAAGTTTCCTACAAGCAAATAATTAACGTACTGTCAGAGTCGCCAGATCCTCGGGGTCTGTGCACGTTCCCAACATGTCCACCACTGAACAGCTCCAAGACTCTGATAGATAAATCACAGAGACTGAGAGAGTTCAAGAGGGGATTAGGAAGGGAACAGCTGGGAAGGAGACCTGTAGTAAGAAAAAGGTTAGAACACACAATATGAAAATTATATCTCCTGAAATCAATACTAGACTATGATTCTAAGCCTAGTCACTCTGAAAACATGAACAATCTAAGAGTTAAGTATAAAATGACTAAGTTTCAAGATGGCTGGATAGCTGTAGGGGAATCAAGATGAATTAAATGAAAACTTTCTTATTCCAGTACTTTCCTTTACATGAGAATCAGAAAAACATTCTGACTAAATTTTAAACCAGTCATATAAATCCTGTTTTGAGAATGTATACTAGGACCATACAATATTGCATCTAGAAACTCTGACCTTCTGTGTGCTCTTAAAATGTTTCAACACAAATTGCGCATATTGCAGATATATATCTATATAGTAAACACCATAAAAGAATTGTGCACCATGAATAACACAATATGGATTCAGGAAACAAATCACATAACTTGTTAACTCGAATATTACATAATAAATATCTTAGAATAGTGGCATACAATAAACAACATGAAATAAACTCGAGGAGAGAATCGTGTGTCTTGCTGATTCTAGTGTTACCATGTAAAATACCAAGAAATGGTAGCACGCAATGAATATCGAAGTCAAATCATCATTAATCAAATCGCATGTCTTGCCGATTCGTAAAACACGATGTAAATGTCAAGAAATAACAGCTCACAATAAATAACAAGATCAAAGTACAATGAAACGAATTGCGCTTCTTTTGCCGATTCTTAAGCCACCATGTAAATGTCAAGAAATGGTAGCGCGCAATGAACAACAAAGCTAAATCCTCATGAAACGAGTTGCGCGTCTTGCCAATTCGTAAAACATAATGTAAATGTCAAGAAATAGTAGCGCGCAATGGACAACAATGTTTAAACACCATAAAACGAATTGCGCGTCTTGCCGATTCTTAAGCCACCATGCCAATGTCAAGAAATGGTAGCACACAATGAATAACAAAGTCAAACCTTTATGAAACAAATCGCGTGTCTTGCATATTTGTAAACTACCATATAAATGTCACGAAATGGTAGCGCGCAAATAATCTGTTACTCATTTAAGAATTAAACCAAGAATATGAAAAGTTTCAATAACGGTGTCGAGGCAGTCCAACCACTATCTTACCGCTTGGAACAATGATCACCAGTGAAGGATGAAGGGCAGAAGACTGGAAGGTCCAAATAGGCCGCCGGGACAGGATCTCAGGAAGAAGCTGCTGCTCTGCACCGGGACCTCTGAATAGTGAGTACTGGGAGTTGGGCTGGCTCTCTTTTATAGAGTCTTGGCCCAGCCCAGAACCACGCCCAGGCATGTTGCAGGGAAAGTCTCTGGAAAGCCCTGGAAAGGGGCCACACCCTAACACCCTCTCAAAACCTGCAGCAATACATTGCAAAGGAACAGTATTTGTAAGCATATTAAAAATAAGTTTTCAGGATTGAACTCTGCAATGCAAAAGGTTAAACCACAACATATCAGCACAATGCATAAATTACGTTGTTTTGAGAGTGCTGGGTTTTTGCATTTTTGTCGCCAATAAAGCGCGCACTGGTCTGGTGTTGACACGTACTGAGATGTGTGATAAAATTTAATTTTGAATTAGACTGTCCCAAGCCTGCCATATTCAGAGAAAAACAATTTATCCAAAGGGCTCCCTCTGCAACACAGGGTGTTTAGTGTTGTTTTTTGCAGCATTATACACACCCCCTACCCAGCCCCATGTAGCTAACTCTTCTCCAATCCCAACCTCCCTGACACGTGAGTCCTCATAGCCCACAATATTTATCACTCTACACCCAGTATCTCTATCAATGGATATTGTAATGTCCCTCAGCTTAAGACCCCCCCTACCACGATGTAGCTCTCGAGTGACCTCCTGAGGAACCAGACTTGGGCTTTTCCACTTAGGGTCAACAATCAATTTTAACGGAACACAGCAATACCTCTTTTCTGAATTGATCTACATTACCCAAGATCAGCATTGCAACTATCCCAGATGTAAATTTAACCCTAGAAGTTGGCAAAGGAGCTAGAGGGTTCAAGTACACATGGTCAACATCTCTACTAGTTAACAGGCGTAATGCCTTGATTTCCAGTAAGAGCTGCAAAATGAAACTTTTGTTGAAAGGGCCCACTTACCTATCGAACAGGAAAACAAAATTCAAAGTATTAGAAAAGGTATTAAAAGTATTACCAGAATCTTGGCCCCATGTGTAATCACTATTATATTATTGATCCAGCCCCCGGATGAGGCAGCTGTGCCGAAGGAAAAAAGGGGCCTCACTGTCGAGGGTTCTAGCTAACCTGTGAGCAACATGTGGGGACATTTCCTTGCAAAGGGATACTGATAATAACTCCTTTGGGAGCCTTCCCACCCTCTTGCGGGTCCCCACTCCCAATCTCTTCTACGGACAGAGTTTTCGCATTTGCAACATCACACCAATTATTATTTTTCCTAAGATCCACTTTCGTACCATCTTCAGTTTTAAGCAATCACCCCTGTTTCTGGAGCTTGCCCCTTCTGCCCATGGCAGTTTAATTTTAACCCCTCTGATATAGTTGGGAAGGGGTGCATACTAGTTTTGCCAGGTAAATCAGGCTCCAGGTCTAGGGGTAAAGGGATATTCTTTGGTTCTTCAACTATATGGTGCTGATTAGTGGGTGGAGACTCCTCCAAAACAGTTGAAAACCAAAGTTTTTTAGGCTTACTTTTCATAATGAGCGGAATTCTTCCTTTTTTCCCTTTAGGCGTTTTACCCTAGGACTGTCCTGAGAGCCCCCCTTCAAGGGGAAGCACTATTAACGGAACTCCTCAGTGACGCAACACAAACACAATCATCAGAGGGAAGGGCAACAACAGAAGAAGAGGGAGACTGGGAGGAGCCACTTTTTAAAAAATTGAGAAAATGGGTAGGGGATTCTCTGATTCAATTACATTAGAACTGTGAGCATTTTGGCACCAAACCTCAGAAAGATGAATAACCGAAGGAGATGGTACCTTGTGATTCTTGTGCATGGCCTTAACTTTACCATCAGATTGCACAAAATGGACAGATGTTGACACTCCAGCCCCAACAGGGTTATCCACCTGAATGCCAATTTCTTTCACCCCACTTTTTTTTACACAATGTTAGTTTGAGAGGCCTGAGACCTTACCTCTTCACCCATTTCTTCCTTCCTTGAACCTAGGCCAAAAGGGGTATGGTGCTTAACTCCCATTAGAATCGGATACAGCACATCCAACACATGGTCAGAGTTAGTAACAGATCTATTCATTAGAGCCAGAATTGAAAATAAAACACTCTTGATACACAAAAAATATCAGAATAAATAACAGAAAAAACCTTACCCCTTCCCACGCCTTCCCCTTCCAATTTAGGAGATCGCACAATAACACGTCCCCCAACAGGTGCAGGTACATCACAAATCGTAGTATTCGTAGTATACAGCACAGACGCACTTGGGGATGATGTACTGCTGTACAGGGCTGGTAACGGTGGACAACTAGGTAAGCATTGCAAACAATAATCTCAAATCTGTTTCCAATTCAATACCCAACCCAGCACCCAGAATTAAAGAATGACTCAGTCTCCCTTCTCAGATTCTTCTCTATTAAAACTGCAATATCAGGCAGGGAGCAGTCTTCCGGCATACCAAGCTACTCTTCACTCAATATCCTGCAGGAGCACCCAGCTGACTCTAAGGAAATTTCAATTGTGAAACAGATTTTTGGGAACAGAGACCATGTCTTGACCAGTTTCTTGACCACTAAAGGAAGCCATGGGAATTTTGGGACAGTTCTCTGGCTCCACAAAAATGTCTGCAATGTTTAACATGGAAGCAGCTTCTACTCCAATTGCTACCCCGGGCCCATCAGAGCCATTACAAAAGCTTAGGAGAGCAGCGGTAGCTGGCCCGTGACCCAATCCATAAGTCTGGCATGAAGACTCACATGTTGGTTTTTAAATATTTGGGAAAACAAAGGGAAGTAACAGCTGAGCCAATAAAAGAAACGACATGACCTGAGCGTAAACACCTGAGAGACATCTTACTGCATCTTATTGCATCTTACTGCAGCGTCCTAATTGAAGAACAACTGCATACAAAAGGAAAAATCCTGCACCAGCCGAGGCTAAAGTCTTAGTATGGTTGGTTGGGTTGGTTGGTTGGTGAGGGAGCAACGGCCGAGCCTGGTGTTAATCATGGTATAAAACATGCTTAGATCACACCCCAACCAAACAGGATCGGCTCCATGAGACTGGACTCACTCCAATCCAATCCAATATTGTTGTAGGGAAATTGCAAGGAAATGGTAAACAAAAATAATCATAAAGCGCCATAATTATATCAAGACAGAATGACAGTAGCAGCAGAAAAGAAACAATAACAGGAGAGTTGGTGTGCAACCCCTTGCGAGGCACAAACTGCACCAGCCTATTGATGTCTGCTTCCTCACCCCATATGAAAGAACCGCAGCCTCACACATGCCCACACAATCCTTCACAGGCCTAATTCAGAACTTGGAACTATCCGTCCTACCTGTTATATGTTTGACAGGCCTGTCCATGGCCTTAGCAGGCATCCAACCCCACCCCTCCACTCTATTCCACAACACTGTGAGTGTGAGGGAAGGACACTGCAAATTATATGTGGTGGAGATGGCGTTGATGGCAATGATGGTGACAAAAGGTCTCCAGCAGCGAGCAAACGCAGCTGAATCTGCAGGCGTGGGTGTGGGTACAGTGGCTGTGTCTGTATGTGTGCATGAATAGCTGTCTGTAGGTCTCCCTTTTTTCTGGTTTGTGTGTATGAGTACCTATATTTCTTTAGTGTGCATATTTTATTGTTTGTTGCTTTTGTGCATGGGTGCCTACATTTCTGTTGGTGTATGTGAATAGGAGTCTGAAAGTTGGTTGACTGTCTGAAAAGCTTGAATGAGTGTCTGCAGGTGAGTTGATGAATGTGTGCATTAATGCCTGTAGGTGTGTTATCTATCTATCCACCATATCTGAATTTCTAAAACTCAGTCTACTCCTCTCACACCTACAATCCGTATATGCCTCTATTTATGATAGCTATATGTTTATATCTGTTGTCTGGTTTAATATGTCTCTGCACAAGTGTTTACATGTGCTTTTGTGTGTTGTCTATTCACAGGAGTTGATGAACATTCGTTTGCCTGTACATGGATGTGTTCATGTGGATATGGGTGTGGATTTCTGCTTGTGCATGGGCACTAGCATTTTTGTTGGTTGGTGTGCATAGCAGCTTGTCCCTGTTTATCGGTGGCAGAAGGTTACTTGCTCTATTTTTATAACCCAATAATTGTCTGCTGTTTTGTGTGGATGGGTGCTTTGAGATCTTTGGAATCTATGCATGAGTATGTACATGAATATCCATGGACGTGTTGTTAATTCTTCTAGTATATATCCTTTGCATGTTCAGATACACTAATGTGTGGGTGTCACTGTGTGCATGCACTATTCAAAAGCCTTTATCAACCAATGTTTTATGACTATCTGGCAGAATAAAGAAAACGCCATACCTTATGAGATTTCCCGGGACCAGGCTCTCTCGTGTCGAATCTCCTAGCATGAATAACAGGTATTAGCTGCTGCAGAAACATGCCCTTCCTCTCCAAGCTATAGTTATTGACAGCATAAAGGTGGTTTATTGTTGTTGCTGGTTAAGGAGCTGCTGTGCTTGGCTAACTATGAAAGAGGTTTGCATTCTGTGTTATTTTGGCCCGTTAAGGTCTCCATGATCCATGCAAGAAGGAGATTATGTATATGAGAGTAAATTATACAGGAATGAATAAGGTGATTTTACCAGCAATGCAAGGATATTAATATGTTCTTATGTTTAGGTGATGGTGTTTGTCCATGGAGGAGCTTTTGCCGTTGGAGGGGCTTCAATGTACAATGGCTCTTCTATATCAGCATATGAAAATGTGGTTGTGGTCATAATTCAGTATCGACTTGGTACTCTTGGATTTTTCAGGTAAAATATGGCTGTAGAATTTAACTTGATTTCATTAGTATAGAACTGAGTGGCAGATATTGTCCGGTTATTTGTTTTAATTTTTATGCAATTTCTTCCACAATTACTATTGTTCCTTGATTTTTTTTGTTGGGCCCTCACAGGCCTTCTCTTTTCGGTTCATTTTTACCATCAGATTCATTTTGACCTTTGCTCCAGTCTGGATTTGCTAGTGTTTCAATATTTGTTTGTAAGCATCCTATTTTTATTGCTAATTGTAAATTAATAGCAATCATTCTCGACATTTGGTTGCCTAGAACGATGGTTTATTTTTTACTTACATTTTTATATTTCCATAAAAAAAATCTTTAGGTGTTTATGCGGTTATGTTTTCTGTCCTTTATTTAATGTTGCTTGGAGATTTCTGTTTACAAAACCACGTTTCTTTCCAGATAAGTTCTCTACTTGTAACAATTAAAATGTTCTTGTGCAGCACTATCTTTTGTCTGCTTTTGAAGCCTTTGGCCGTTCCTTTTTTGCACTAATACCATGGTTACATCATTTGTCACCAGCTTGCTCAGGCACGGCAATTCTAAAAGACATAAAACCAATGTAGGTGTTATGTTTTCTGTCCTGATCCAAAAACAGAAGAGCCAGGAGGGACGTAAACGCCTGGCACACCCAGTGCGTTGCACTAACCAATTAAGATGCATTTTGCAATTTCGGCACCTATACGTGCGAATAAAGAGAATATGCAAACAAATAACAAACACTCGATAAAGAGGGGCAGAGGACTGCCTGAGTATATAGGGTCAGAGTTTATGATTGAAACTGTTAGAGCATTTCTTCTCATACTCAGATAAATGCTCTAACGAGGTTGACAACATTTTCACCTATCTGGAGGTAAGAGAAAGTTAGCAATCAAAGGACTACAAACCTGATCTCAATTTACAGTATGACCTATGTGGCCACACAAGGAAAACCAAATCCAAAATAAAAGTTAAAGTGTGTTTATTACAAACTAATCCACAAATTAATATAGACTATCCTCAAAAACAGACTATAGATGTACAAGACCACCATAGGGTGACCTAGTCATTGAAAGAAATAAAGTTTAATCAACATTAGATTTACTAAACACTTGATGCAAGTGACGCAAAATAGTAATAACACAACCTGGTGATCACTGAATACACGTAGACCAAATCTATTTATCGTGAAAACATATTAAATTCATCAAGTTAGTTACAGGTTAGGGAAATCCCTACAGAAATGTCACTAAATACAATGTGCTGGGCAAATCAAATTTGGGGGCAAAAAGTAAAAAGCAAAAATTGGACAAAAATAATTTGGAAGACTGATGTCTGGGCCAACTGAAGACTACCTAAAGCTGGTAAAAAGTAGGTAAAAATAGAAGGTGTCAGCAGTTAGAAGCTCTGTCCAGAGTCTTCTCAAGTGTCCAAAAAAACCTTAAGTATACCTTTCAGCATAGAGGATGGTTGGAAGAGAAACACAAGCATTTAATTCTATACCTACAGGAGTCCATAAGAAAAGTCAATGCAATAGTCTGCATCAATAGTGACAATAGGCAAGGGAATCAGCAAAGTGTCTGATCATCAGCAAAGGGGAAGAATGGCGAAGTGTCCATTGGAAAGGGGCAATGATGGAAGGTTTCAAGCAGGGCAAAAAGAGGTCTGCTCCCAAGCAGGACCAATGAAAGAGTGTTGCAATTTCATACGAGAAAAATTTTCTGATTTGTTGAAAAGTTCTCTAATTTGGGATCAAACAATTCCATCATCCAATCAAGGGACATCACATTTTGGCCATCTGCAACATTTACAAATACTCTCACCAACACCAGGGAAAAAGGATTCATCTTCTTCTCCTGTACGAAATTCAAAAGGAAAACAACTTTAAAATACAATTGTCAGTATGCCGTAGAACTGCATTGAGCCACAATACATAGGTGACACTTAAGGGTTAACAGTTAAATCTTAATATTGTTTTAATGCAAACTGTTAATTAACATTATAAGGAAACAGAAAATAACAGAATACATTTTTATACTCAGAGTTGTATGGCATTACCACTACACTTAAATTCACTAACCTACAGTGCATGCACATCAATATAGATTTCCAGTGCACCACTTTGCACACAAACTAATAAATATCAGTACATTTGAATGAATATAGGGGCACGTTTAAAGCTATATTGTGACAAAAAGATAGCAGCTATATCTCTGCTTCCTCACAACCTTTAGATGGAAATGGCAAGCAGGTGCCAGTTCTCCTAAAAAAGTTCAAGTCCTAGTGTGAGGAACTGGGTGTGTTACATGATATGGCCCGGTAGCCTTATCGTGGAATACACTGGCAAAACCTTTCTTGCATCCAATCAGGCATGTTGGTAAAACCTTAAGCTCAACCTTGGGTAGATGTAGCTCCGAGCAGCAAGGCATTAAGAACATACTATAAATTATTTTAAAAGTACAAAAACAATTCAATAAGAAAATCACACAACAGGAAAGAATCAATACACCAATTCATAAAAATAGAGTATACTTTTATGAATTTTCAGAAGCTTGACTTAGGTGACCAGTTCCATGAGGGCAGAGGTCTGGGGAGCCAGTAATGATATGTTGGACAGTTACCTAGTCACCAGAGTGTTTTAGGGGAAGTTCCAGCCTTTAGGACACAGGCCCAATAGCAATCAATGGAGTGGTCCTTCCTGATACTGGGAAAACAGGAGAGAACATGCCCAAAGGATGCTCTGGTTGCTGTGCGATTGTTGGGGGAGACCTTGTGACAGGTGAGGTTATTTTGGCCACAGGTCTTGGGGTCCCACGACGTCCTCTTCAAAACAGCTTAAGTCCAGCTTCTACTTGACTACCAGTCTTCGTGCACAGGGGTTGCCCACCTCGGAATTCTTTGGTGGAGGCTACTGTCTCTCTTGGGTGACCACTTCACCTACCTTCAGGACTACAGGATCCATCTGAGTCAGGTGCAAATTTTGACATCATGGATTAGTCTCGTGGGGTGCCCAGCGGCAGTCATCGGTGACTTCCTCGAAGTGGCCACTGACGGTTTGGGTTCTTTCGGTTTTAATGTCCCTGGTGCCAATTCCAGAACGTCAGCAGATTGATCCTTCAGTCTGGTTCTGGGGATCAACTTTACCCTAAGCTAGGTGCCGCAGGCACCGTCCAACTTTACTAGCCGAAAGTGCAACAGGTGCAGTCCAGAAGACCGTGCAACCTATCTTTGTGTGAATCCAAGGGCAGAAGGGCAGTCCTACTTCAGTCTTCTTTCCAAGCACAGTGTGATCTAAAGGTCCAGGGTGCCAGGGGTGCCCAGGAAAGAGCTGTAACGCAGTGTTAGCCAATAGGTTTATTAACTTCCCCAGCAAAACAACACCTTTAAGGGTTTTGCTGCTAAGACATCACTTAATAATATATAGATCCCTGCCTTACGGCTTACTAGGTCTTTCTTAGAGGACACATATATATTATTAAGGGAATGGATGACTTTGCCATTAATGGTAATGACTGAGTTGAAATGACAGTATGACAACTGCCCTTCCAGTTTGCAGTGGCAGGCTGGGAACCATTTTGTACTTTTTCACACACAGGGTGGCACAACCAGTGCTGCAGCCCTGAGTAGACACTCCACATTACATGCCCTGGGTAACTTGGTTGCCATATACTGGGACTTATAGGTAATTCAGGCCTTATCAATTGAAGGTATCTAATTTGACATGTACTTTGTAGTGTGTTATGACACTGGCACTGAGGTCTGGTTAGCAAGCCTCAGTGGACTCTCAGAGTCAATAAACCAGCAGCATGAGTCCGAAAATGTGTGGGTGACCATGTGAAAAAAGGCATTTCCTTACATCTAGCAATGAGTTAAAAAAAGTGTCAAAATAGTGGATAAGTATGTGGGAAGCTTTTATCGCAAAAACGTTAGTTTGCATATACTTAGATTATTTGCCTGCCTGCATTTAGTGGAGTGTTCCACTTTTCCTACAGCTACTTTGATGTATACATTTTAATGCAAACTTCCAATAAATCCTTGAGACCCCAGTATTTTCTTGTGAGTGCAAAAGTGTGCCATTTTCAAAACAGTTAATTTTAAACATGTTTGTAACTTGTCTTGAAACAGCAGCCCAGATTTACTAACTCTTGCCATTGAGTTTGTGTCACAAAAGAAACAGAAGCTCCTCTCACCGAATATGCATGCAATTATGTCCTGACCAGTTTCACACATCACTTATTTTACCCATCTAGATAATGTAGCTGAAACTGTTTTTAAGGATATCTGAAAGACAAAATGAGTTGTGTCACCCCTCCCCCCAGTAACAAATCATAAAAGCATTAAAGATCTGGTACAATCATCATACTCCGTAAGACATTTCACAAGAGACACCCTCTCATTTTGCAAAAAAGTAGAATAGAAAATTTTAGATAAGTCCTGGATCTCCGTGCCAAAAAAAAAAAACTTCCTTTCAGGTTAAACACACTACTGAAACATAATGCTCTTACATCAGCAACACAATGACACCAAACATAATAATATCATTAATTTCATAGATAGGTCTTGAAGAGACAAACACTCATTAGATTTCCAACTTTCCAACAAGTTCAATATGATACTCATATCCCATAAATAATTACATCTTGAAACCAGAGGTTTTCGAAACCTCAATACTACACAGCAACATCCTCTCCACTGAACATCCATTCACTAAGATATGCCCTGTGGCAATAGCTAATCTATTCCAATCAATTAATTGCCCTATTAGACAGATCTTTACCAACAATTTAGACAATTAATTCACTACATGCACTACATCAGTTGAAAGAGGATCTATTTCTCTCCACACTCCAGCATAACAATTTTTGCTCAGCAAGTCTATATGCTTTTTGTGTTCCTGGAGCCCAGGATTTCTTAATAAGCCTTGCACAATACCTGGCACTTACCAGACTCTCCCAAAATCCTCCATGCCACCAGAACCAACATTCTTGCCCTCACCAACTTGTCAATTTCTCCTGAGGTACCCTAAAATCATGTCTGGATACACCAGAAGTATTAATGGAAAGTCCACTGACATCTCTACTATAACAGGATACCCAGTGTGGGATCTCCATGGGGGTGTAACTACCAGTACTGTCTTCAACCATTATCTCACAATCAATGTCACTCTCATTATCATTGTGACTTGAGGAAAAACATATGGAGCAGAACCCCTCCAATCCTGAAGAAACTCATCCACCTCACAAGCCTCCAGACCCAGATGCCAACTAAAACTCTTTTCACCTTAAAATTCATTCTATTTGTAAAAAGGTCCATCCAAATGGGAGCCATCTTTTGCTTAGCCTCAAGAACATTTCTCTGTTCAATATCTGTTTCTTCTGTTAGACAGTTCTCTTGTGAATACCTTATAGACATTCTCAAATGACTTGCTTTTAAACGCTGCAGCAACCGAAAGTGTAAAAGTTGTTGAAAAATAGAATATACTGTAGATGACAGGAGACCTTAGATTTCTGTCCTACACAGACAACACTCAATGGATACTCTCTCTGTCGAACAAGAAGCCCGCAACAAAACCCAACTATACCATCTGCATGACCACAGTAGCTACCTGGATGAGATCCAACGGCCTCAAGCTCAACTCAAACAAAACTGAAGTACCCATCTTTGGAAGAAAAACCTCTGCTTGGGATTCTACCTGGTGGCCGGCAGAACTGGGCTCCACTACTTACACCCACCACCCACGTCAGAAACTAAGAAATCATCCTAAATGATAAGCTTGACATGACAGCCCAAGTAAACATGGTGACCTCCACCTGCTTCCATATTCTGAGGATGCTGTGAAAAATCTTCAGTTAACGCTACCAGTTAACGCTAGGAAAACAGTCACTCAGGCCCTTATAACCAACAAACTTGATTATGGAGACGCACTCTAAACAGGAATCACAAAGCAACTCCTGTGCAGGCTCCAAAGCATCCTAAATGCAGCAGCAAGAGTCAAACCTCAACATTCCTCAAGGCATCCACATCATCTCACATCTAAAAAAACTTCACTGGCTCCTCATACATAAGCTCATTCAGTTCAAACTACTCACACACACATACTAAGCACTACACAGCACAAGCCCCACCTACCTCAACAGCTGCACACACTTCCACCAACCTCCCAGGCACCTCTGCTGAGCTAGACTGTCACTAGCGCATGTACATTGCATACACAAAAAGAGCCATACATCTCCCCCAAAGCGCAGAACGAACTCCCACAACACATCAGAGCCTCATCGATTCTTGGGTTCCACAAGTAGATGAAGATCTGGTTCTTTGAATAAGCTCACCAGGGAGATAGCCGCCCCCCACCTGCAAAGCACCTGGATACCTTCACAGCTAATTAGGACGCTGTATAAATAGGCATATGTTGGACCTGGCCCTTTTTGCTGGGTCATCCCCAAACTTTTTGCCTCCCTTCTCCTATTTTTGTCTGACCTCTTGTTGTTGGCTCTAGAACTCTGAGCACTTTATCACTGCTGATCAGTGCTAAAGTGCAGGTGATCTCCCTTCTAAAGTTGGTATGATTGACTTACACCTAATTGGCACATTTAATTTACCTGTAGTGCCTTGTACAGTGGTATTACTGTGCCAAGGGGCCTGTAGATTGAATGCCACTAGTGGGCAAGTGGCACTGCTTGCGCCGCCCACTGAAGTAGCCTTTCAAACCTGTCTCAGGCCTGCTAGCACAGGGTCGGCGTGCGCAGTTTAGTGCCACAGGGATCTGGCATCTAAATTTACTTGCCAGGCCTGGAACTCCCCTTTTACTACATATAAGTCACCCCTAAGGTAGGCCCTAGTTATCCCTATACGTAGGGTGCTATGTATGTAAGAGGCAGGACATGTGCCTGGTTGTATGGTCTGTCCTGGTAGCAACAAACAGCCTCTTTGGTTTCTCACTGCTGTGAGTGCTGCCCTGCTTATAGGATTGCATTGGAAATATCCTGCCTTATGTCTGATTTATGAGGGGTAGCATAGACATGTTTGGTATGGTTGTAATGGTAGTGAGAAATGCTGCTTACTGGTGTAAGTGGATTTTATATTACCATTATAAAAATGCCACTTCTAGAAAGTGGGCAATTCTCTGTGCTTATGACTCTGGTGTTTTGCAGCTTGAATCCAGTCCACATCCGGGGCAGAGTGACAGCTGGTCTTTGTGCATACTCTCAGACATCCTGTGCACAGGGAGGGTGAAAGTGTCACAGAGGTGCATCTGCATATTCAATGGTCTTCCTGGGCTGAGAGAAGGGGAGGTGGGGCACACCTGCATTTGTAAAGGCTGTGCCGATGCCTCACACAAAGGGCTTGTTTACCCCCGACTGATGTCTGGAGCCTGTGCTGGAGGAGAGAGGAGACACTCCTAGAACCAGTTAGAACTGGTTGGAAACATCTTGGACTGCTGTGCTGACCTGTGACCTGCTGAGTCACTAGGAGAACCTGCCTAACTGGATCCCCCTTGCACTGGCCTGTTGTTGGGCTCTAAAGCCCTGTGTGTTCACTGGTGTCCCCTGAGGCTGGGTGCCGAGGCCCCTGCCCCCTGCAACTGCCTTGTCTCAAAAGCACGAGGACACCGCTGTGTGTGGTAGCTACTGTGCTGGTGCGTTTCGCCTGAGGAGCGCTCTACTTTGTTAGGCCCAAGCACCTTCTGCGTGCTCCCCGATATCTTCCCAAATGGAAAAACCACAGCCGTGACCCGGGCAAGTTACAAGGATCAAGTGGGGACGAAATGTGCTGTGCTGGCTGCCGCCGGGGCACGGAAAGATGGAGAATGGAGAGAGTGCACTCCTTGCGGTACCCCTGGGGTGGTGAGCACTGAGCACATTGCCCCCGGGGCACCAGCAGGCACCAACTCTGGCTGTAATCACTGCGGCGGCCCGGGGATTGATGTGGACACTCGCGCAACAGATGAGGGCGAGTGTAGCTGAGCAGCCCCAGGAGGGAGGGAGACCTCATTGGAAGTCCCTCCTGCTCCCAGGGCCACCCCACGGCCCTTGATGATCATGCACTCCGTGGGAGGTGCATTGTACCCAGAGGCACCCGAGGCTACGAGAGCCTCGGTTTCCCTCACCAGGTGTCGAGAAAACCTCATCGGAGGTCCCACCCGACCGAGAGGGTGTGCATGGTGCCCCCAGACTAGGGGGCTGGGGGGCCCCCTGAGAAGCGGGGAGGCAAGGGTAAGTCCCTCTGACCCGGTTGCTGTATGAGGAGCATCAATGCTCCAGTTATGTTTTGAGTGCCTTTGGTTTCCCTGCCCCCTACAGGTGTTGATCGGGGCCCCTGGGGGCCACCTTGGCAATTGCTTCTTGGTGTGTGGGGATAGACCTCCCCAGAAGATAGGAGGGGGTGCATGCCACCCCCCTTCCTTACTCATAATCAGATGGCTTGTTGGGAGGGAGAAAAACCTCAATGGAAGTCCCGTCCCCGCAAGCCAGTTTTGAGGCTTCCTTTAGCACAGAAGGAGTGCTGGAGCCCCTTTATGTGCCCACAGAGATTTGGCCAGTAAACAGGCAGGCAATGCTTCATTTTTATGGGCATTCCGGATGTTTTAGGGACATTTCTGCAAGGTAATTCTTACTGTGCATCTGTGATACTGTTTCTGCCTTGATGGTAACATGTTTTCATGATATGTGCAACCCTGATGTTATGGTGATCAATGTGAGTGCTACAGTGTACATTCATGACTTGCCATGTGTTCTCTGATGTTCCTTTTATGGGCATTTATGATGGTATGATAACAAGTGCATTCTTTTAGTAATGTTTTCCTGACTACTGCTTATGTCGCAGAATAACCAGTAGCCTATATATTTTATGTGACTACTGGTGGCTTTCTCAGAGTAATAGTACTGTGTAATGTTTTGACAACTGCTTGAGTAGCAGGGTATTACTGACATGTTGTGTTCGGTCTAATGAAGCTGTGTAAAATCAAGTTTATTTTTATATAACTTGGTGTTGTGTTTCCTTTGTGGGGGGGATAGTGCGTCACGTGTGTTGTGTGTGTTGTACAATCGCTTTACACATTGCTTCTGGGATAGGTCTGACTGCTCATGGCAAGCTAACAAGGGGATGAGCAGGGGTTATCTTGGGTGTGTAACTCCCTCGCCCTGCCTAGAGTGGGTGGGTTCTGCCCTGCATACCCTAGCCAACCAGAAACCCCATTTCTAACAGCATCACATAAATCCGATCTCAAAATGATTTTTATCTCTCTTCCAATCCCCCCCCCCACATTTCTCTCAGAAGTTTCAAATCCCAGATGGGGAAGCTTCAACACCCCATCTACTGTATGAACATGAAATCTAAAAACTGAGACATCTGACATGGAACCATACTTGTGTTTTTCATGTTCATAACATTTCCCAAGTCTTCTAACAATCTTACAACCACTTCTGTTTGCCGTAGCAACTCCTCTCTGTCTTAAGCCAGAATGGGAATATCATCAGAGTAAAAGATTAGTTTCATACCTTTTTAGTCAGAGCCCTGATACACCATGGTGCGGAAGACAGATCGAATGGAAGACAACCAAATGTTCAACTCTTGAACCTCCTAATCCACTAGCTTTCTTTCCTGAAAAAACAAAATACCACAAACTCTATCCTGAAGACAGTCCTGAACTACCTCCAAGACCCAAAGATCCGAGTTATCTGTAACTAATTTTGAAAATAAAAGGCAGCTTCCCAAGCCTGATTGGATAATTGAAAGTCCTAGATCTGTCCAAACCTGATGCACTTCCGATCTGTCACTCCATTTTAAATTGCTTAAAACTTGGCTGTTTCCATTACCTTAACTCTTGGTGACCGGGTCTGTTTTGGAGAATATCTGATTGGTTCTATGTTTGTGTGGGGTGTCCAGTACTGGGAAACCTTGATTAGGTAGCCATGCACTTTATAAACATGTATAAAAATAATAATACACATGCCTCTTCCTTGACCTCTATGTTTTTGTTGAAAGAAACCTGCTCTTTTGGTTTCGCTAAAAGAATGTACAATGATGATAGTGTCAGAACTCACGGACAAAAGAAGCCTTGGTGATGCCTTAACCACAACTGAGGATCCGACCACTCGTTTCCTAGCCAATCGGAAAGCACAATCATAAAAATCTATTCGGATTTTTGTTTGTCACTACTGAATAAATCCAATGTTCAATCCTATTTAAACAGCTCTTTCATAAAGACGCAACCAAATAACATTCCTTGAGCTAAAGGACCACACTCATTGGAGGGCAATTACACTGACTTGAGAAAGATTTCCCCCTAAAAATGTTTCCTCCGCTCTACAGCCAACACTATATTAGCATTACCAAGAAGGCAACCAGCATGCTTATTCCATTTTTTCAATCTCCTCACACTTATATCACCACCATTGATATACACTCCCTGCTTCAAAAATCTTAGTTACACAAAAGCCTGTCCTGATACGTTCTTAGGCCATTTTCCAAAGCTTTTTGTGGACCACTTACCCCTTTTGCTGTAAAAACAATGATTTTAGCATCCAACTCAGAGGATCATGTCATCTTATTTGGCAATGTATGTCTAGGACATTCCGATCTCAAATGTATCCTCACTTCTTTTGGTACCTGCCAAAGAAGCAAACATATGACATAATTAGCTACATGATCTGTAGGAGACCCCTCAAATTATAAAGAATGTTTTAGCAATAAAGGATAAACCATATTTTTTTCCCAAATGATCTACAAAAGAATTACCATCTTTGCCCTTAATAGCAATGTAAGGTCCATTTTCTCTAATCTTTAAGCCACATCCTTCTTAATGTCTGAATCAAAATCATATTAACAACTCAACTTCAGCCGTGTTTGAAGAATCATCAAAAAGCACCACTTTGAGCTTTGTATTCAGTTTCTTATTTTGTATTTTCTTTTTATTTGGGCCTTTGCACGGCCCACCTTGGGTGCACTCAGCACATTCCATCAACACCACTTCAGAATGACTCAAAGTCTTCTTTTTCTTTCTCCAGCATAATCATCTTGAATAAGCTTCCTCTTTTGTAATGCCTCACCTTCACCAATATTCCTACTCATACCAACTTCAGCTGCTGACCAGCAATAGTTATCATCAGAATAATGACTACATGTTGTGAATATATGATCTGTTCTAACTGTTTTCCCATTCTGCTTCTAATGTCTGCAGAACTTCTCACAAAAGCCTTATTAATGCTGTCTTCAATTTAATTCCGAATGGCCTTATCAGCACAAATTCTCTATTTTCAATAAAATCAATGACTTTATAATTATAGTTGTTTCAAACCTATTGTAAATTATAGAAAATCTTCAATCTTTGATAAGATGTCTTGGTACTCCACAAGCATATCAATCAGACTCCTCAATCTACAGACAGAAGGTTAAACAACCTTGGCAGCCCTGTCAAGTAATTCATGACTTTAATGAAACTAAATTACAGGTTCCCCAATCATTCTAGGTGACTGCAAAACGAGCATCTTAACATAAGCATGTAGGGTGAACCCGACTTGTTGAAAATAATACCAAAGCCAGAGTCGCACTTGCATGCAGAACCTTGCTGTCCCTATCTATGTTTTATATTGCGACCTCATGCTGCAAGTACTATCAGCAGTGCACCACAAGGTACCTTGCATACCACCTCCTAGACCTATTAGTGCAATTTCATGCCCAGATTCAGCTCCTATTTGTGCACCATATAACGGTTGCCACTTTTCCCTAAATGAGTTTGCAACACAAAAGACACAGTTAAACTTTCTTAATCATAAACCTCATATAGGAATAGAGTTTATGCTAAACTTTCACTACCTATGCCAAAACCACAAAATGAAATATGAACACAGTAAGCAGTAAATTCAACTTAAGTTGTATTCTCACTCTCAAAAATATTTAAATCTTCAATATTCAAAATCAAACCATATGCATATTAAATAATAGGCATTCACAAAATATCCTTGTACACAACAACACTACTTATCTGTTTGTGAGCAGCTGCAAAACAGAAGGCTGCTTGTTCACAGTTTTTATTGTTTTGAAGAATGTTGGTATGTTCTAAATTCTTTAAAGCTGCTAATGTGACTAGTGGCATTACAGAGGTAATGCATAATTTTATCCTCTGTGGCTTGATATAATAATCAGCTGTATCCCTAGAACATTACCCTTGTACTAAAATTAGGTATAGGATTCAAATGAGAAAGATGTAGCAAAGTATGTGATTACAGTGCTAGTAAGGTTCTTGAAAGTGATTTTAAAGACCTTAGCCATTTGTACAAATGTTTTTTTTTGGTGAGTCTCATTGATTAGTATTTCCATTTAACAGGAGGGTCATGAAAACAGCTGGCAAAATCAGTCATTCCAAGAATGTGAAATTGTTAGAAAATACCTCTTTTTACATGCTCATCCCATTTTCCGTGAACTGATGCCTCTTTTTTTTACTCTGTGCACCGGGACACTCCATATGCTCTAACTCCTAAAACATGTTGAAATTGGCTATTCTCCTAATTGACATATTTAACTAACCTGTAACTCCCTACTATGAGGTACTAAGTTTATCCAGGTTCTTTATGTTAAATGTCACTAGTGGACTGCAGCACTCATTGTGGCACCCTCTACAGTGACAGTGTTAACATGAATGCAGGCCTACCGCTGTAGCCTGTCTGTGCAATTTTAAAACTGAATAAATGACCTGTCAAAATAACCTCTTTTGACAGACTTAAACCCTCATTTTAAATGTTAGTATATCACCCCAAAGTAGGCCTCAATACTCTTAATGCTAGGTGCATGATATAGTGGCAGCGGTTAACTAGAGCAGGCAGGGGTGTGGTTGGGCCACATACATGCACTCACTTGCATACTCACTGATCCATCTATATGCACACCCATGTACACATAAACACACCATTCACAAGCACATACATGTCCATACACCCAGTCACAGCACACACTACACACTTATATGTTCAAACACACACACATATGCACACACCAAATATTAAAAAAAGAAAAGCTTACCAGGCCCCTGATGTGATTTCAGGTGTTGAGAAGGAAGCCTCCGAGGTTCTTGGAGGTTTGAGACTGCTGCCTCCTCTCATTAGGTGACAAACGCAAAAAGAACAGTTGATGGACGGAATGTAGAACAAATCAAACATTCACCCGAGTCACAGATCTGGGTTTAATCCATCAGTTTTTTTGCTCACCATGCCATTCCAGTTTGGACCCATTCATATGCAAATCAGTCTTGATCCTGTTGCCCATGGGAACAGTCCAGCCCGAACTGCCAGACCAGGTCCTCCCTGGACCAGAAACAAGCATCCTGGTACCGGTTTCTGGGTATCACCCCTCTTCAGCCAGGCTAGCTTGAATCTGGTGGCATAGTGAGCATGGGACCCACGTCTGGGCATACCCTTCCCACTTGGGGCGACAAATGCAAAAAGAACAGTTGATGGACGGAATGTAGAACAAATCAAACATTCACCCCCAGTCACAGATCTGCGTTTAATCCATCATTTTCTTTGCTCACCATGCCATCCTCTCATTAGGTGACCCGGGTGTCAGTGAGAGTTGCTGACCCCACCCTACTTTGTGGCAAGGTTTCACTGGTTGACAGTTGGCCCTGGGCTCTTCAGGGCTTAAAGCTAAAGCTACTGAGTACAATTGTATTTGTAATGCACCCTTTTGTCATGAGGGGGAGGATCTTGGGGTACTTTGCTGGGCTGAGGGGTCCACGCCACCGGGCTAACCTTTACTCAGTCTGACAGACACTCTTCATGTGTACAAAAAGGTAGAGGGTGGGGCTCATCAGTCCTTAAGGATGGGCCACGCCCGGCATGGTACTTAAAAGTAGAACAGGTGAAATGTTAATGCTAAATATGTCCTTACAGTGAAATGGTCCCAAACGATATTTGTACTGTAGCAAGGTTAGCTGTTCCACAGGAAGGTTCTGAGATGTAGTATTAAATTTAAAAATTGTATTTCCACCTAGGAAACAGTTACAAAGTTTACTCTTTGATATTTAAAATACTTATTACAAGGCCAATTCATTGGTAAAGTCAGATTGTAATAAATATTTTAGATAGCAAACTTTTAAAAAGTCACCTTTTCTTGGCTAAAACCTCTAGACGCCCAGATACCTAAGCTTCCAACTGTTACTGAGGAGCTGAATACCCCCCTTGAAGAGGTGTGAACTTGTTCCCAGAGCTGAGACAGAGGCCTTGAGAATGTGCAAGTGATCTGTTCCTTTGGCAGAAGGATCATCTGGGCTGTGGCACAAACTTAATTAACTTCAAAACAGCCTACGCTGTTAGAGATAGTTATGGCTAACATCTGGGCTTACCACTTCCCTTGTTACTCTAGACAGCCAGGCACCAATCCCAAATGAACTGCCCCAGAACTAGTTTTAAAAGATCACAGAGGAAGAGTTACTCATTTGCCTATGGTGGGCCCAAGGGCTCTACACAGGGGACAAAAGGTTTTGCCATGTTTGGTTTAGATAGAGAGGGGCACTGTGGGATTGTTTGCAGCATAGCAATCACGAACGGCTGCAAATGTTGGTAGTGTCACCCATGGGAACTTTATACCTATTTTTCAGGTAGGGGTTGGGAGTAACCCTCCTACAGGCTAGTGCCCAGGATAAATGTGGCATCCCTGGGCACCATCTTCATAACACTACTGGATCTATGGAAATAAGAAGGAGGACAGAACCTGTTGTTGAGACTTGTGAAGGGACCTGAAAAGCTGGACCTGCTCCCAGCTGGATTCCAAGGGTCAGTTGGATGACCTCCTGTAAAGCTCTTGCCATTTTCCTAAAGAGCCGAGCTGACTAGTTCCAATAGATCCTGCCCTGAACCCTGCTGGTGGGTTTTGCTGGAGCCTTGACCCCTAAGTGCTGTTCCTGGGCCCTGGGTCCCTTGACAGTGTCAAAGTGACCTTCTCCTAACATCCTCAAAAACCTATGACCTAGAAACGATTTGGCCATAATGATCTCCGGAGGACTGTGACAAACCTGCCAAGTCAATTCAGTGAAGATACATTGCAGTTGAGCCAAATATTCAGATTGCTCCCACTTGGATCCTTTGCACAGTAGAAAAACCATTTCAGTAGAATGTTGCAATGAGGGTATCTATCCAAAATGTAGGGATCTTCAGCAGGCTAATATGCCAAATATATCTGGCAAGGGACCTTCCTTGGGCACAAATATGAATTTCTCCTGTTCTGAGTTTTTCTGCCAAAAGTCAGTGGCTTCACCAGGCCTGTATGACAGCCATTCGGCCTCACAGAGTCCTTCCAGGTCACACTGGGGATTTTTTACTTCCATTTCAGGGACAAAGTCAGAAGGTAAAACTTCCGACCAGGTTGATCCTGGTTTCTGTATCTGACCCACATTTAATTACGGTCAGCCCTAAACCATACCTAGGTATGGAACCAGATGATGAAGTTGGTGCTTAATACTTTTTGGTGCTATTTTTATTAAAAACAGATCTCGTTATTGGATATTTGTTTTGTTTTAGCGTCACTTTCATTTGGTTCATTACATTACTCTTTTTTTTTTATAAATTGGAGTGGGATTTTTATTGTTTTTTTCCACTTTCTTACCATTTTCGTTCCTCTAAACAATTTACACATTTTCTTAAGTTAACCCTATCTGCTCAGTGACATAATTACCTAGCTTTGTGCTCAGGTTTAAATTACTGAAGCATTTACTGACTACCATGCTTTCTCACCAGTATGTTATGAGGATCATAATGGTAAATTTTGCAATGACGGCAAACCTTTAGGGAGAACACAAAGGTATTTTGGAGAGAGACTCCTTCTGTAATAAAAATGCTGCATGAGTTAGGAAGGCAGTTGAAAGGACATTTTTGCAGAAAAGAGATTGTCATTGAAATAAGGTTATGAAGACAAAGTGGCAATACTTAGCAACTCTTTTGACATCATTGTGACTCTGCAATCATTGATCTTAGGTCTGTCAATATGTTTGACTAAGGGGAAATATGACACATCAGTGGTTTGTTGGCCAGAGTGAAACATGTTTCAAACCTGTAGTGGAAGTTACACTAGGTGTCTGAAAAAAAAAACCAAATACGTAAGCCAAAAAGGAGAGCTGAGGATGCGATAGAAATTGCAAAACTGAAGAGATTAGGGCCCATATTTATACTTTTTGACGCTAAACTGCGCTAACGCAGTTTAGCGTCAAAAATTTTAGCGCCGTCTAACGCCATTCCGAAGCGCCATGCGGGCGCCGTATTTATGGAATGGCGTTAGCCGGCGCAAGCAGACCGGCGCTGCCTGGTGTGCGTGGCAAAAAACCACGTAGACCAGGCAGCGCCGGCGTAGGGGGAAAATGACGCTAGGGCGTCTTAAAATGGTGCAAGTCGGGTTGACGCTAAAAAATCGTCTAAACCCGATTTGCGCCATATTTTTTCGACGCCCATCCCCCATCAACATGACTCCTATCATTGTAAAGATAGGAGTCATGCCCCCTTGCCCAATGGCCATGCCCAGGGGACTTCTGTCCCCTGGGCATGGTCATTGGGCATAGTGGCATGTAGGGGGGCACAAATCAGGCCCCCCTATGCCACAAAAAAAAAAAAAAAAAATACTTACCTGAACTTACCTTAATGTCCATGGGATGGGTCCCTCCGTCCTTGGGTGTCCTCCTGGGGTGGGCAAGGGTAGCAGGGGGGGTCCCTGGGGGCAGGGGAGGGCACTCTGGGCTCATTTTGAGCCCACTTGTCCCTTAACGCCATCCCTGACCCAGGCGTTAAAAAGCGGCGCAAATGCGCCGTTTTTGGCCACGCCCACTCCCGGGCGTCTCTTTTGCCCGGGAGTATAAATACCACGTAAAGGCCTGGGAGTCATTTTTTAAGACGGGAACGCCTCCCTTGCATATCATTAACGCAAGGAAGGGGTTCACGCTAAAAAATGACGCACACTCCGGGCACTTTGGCGCCCGAAGCGTCTAACGCCATAGTATAAATATGGCGTTAGTTGGCGTTGGTTTTGCGTCGAATTTGCATCTAAAAAAACGACGCAAATTCGGCGCAAACGGAGTATAAATATGCCCCTAGATGTTTTGTGCAACTGACCTGAATATAGTTTACCAGGTAGGAAGCTAAGCTGTCAGAAGAAGACTGGGGGTCATCATCATGATTGGAGGAATTAACATTGATATTGTTAACATTTATAAGAAACTGTGGCATGAGAAAAAGGACTTCTAGTCTTGAAGGCATATAAAAGGAAATCATAACACCAATTATGTTTTTGGACAAAAAATCTCAATAAGTCTAGAGGAGTAGTAATGGGGATAGGTGACAGAGAGACACCGTCACAAAATAACTTTTTCTGTAGTATATTCCTGAAGAGAAACCAATGCGTTGATAATATTTCAATTGTAAAAGCCATCTTTAAGCAGATGCTGACTGAACAGCCAGAGGAGCCCAGTTAAAAATAGGGAGCAAGGGCAAAGAAAAAAGATGCTATGGCATTACAAGTTAAATGAATAGGTACTTTTATAACTGGCATCTTTAGTATGCTCTTTCCTCTAAGGTTTGCCTTATCCCCTTTCCATTTTCTTAATTTATTTTGTTGGGGTTAGAACTCTGTGCACTTTACCACTGCTAACCAATGCTAATGTGCTTGTGTTCCATCCCTCAAGCATGGGACATTTGACTTATACCTGACTTGCACATCCAACTCAATTAAAAGTCCCTAATGTCTGCTATTACATATCCCCAGGGCCTGTAAATTAGATGGTACCAGTGAGCACTCAGCACATGTACCACCCACTAAAATAGCACTTAAAAACATGTTGCCACCGAAATCTGGGACAACATTTCCACCCTCACCCCTGATGTAACCTTCATCATGGAAACCTGGAGCACCCCAGCTTCCACACCGGACATCGCTACAGCTATTCCTACCGGCTACAGGATGAAACACCTGGACTGGACTAACAAACATGGAGGCAGCATCGCTGTCATACACAGGAAGTCGATCTCCTGCACCATCATTGATGACCAGACCACACCATTCATGGAACACTTGAACTTCCAGCTCTACACCTCCAACACACCACAATCAAAGGCACCCTCATCTACAGAGCAACAAACCAAGGACTGAAATCAGCAATCCAGTCGCTGGATTCATGACTCTGCTCGCTGTACAATCTGAACACGTCATCTTCCTTGGAGACCCTAACTTTCACTTAGATGACCCCACTGACACCAATCCACCGACCTCCCAGAAAGATTAGACAACATCGGCTTCAAGCAGCGAGCCACCGATCCCGTGCACTGAGCAGGACTTACACTGGACCCCATTTTTTCTTCTAGCAACAGAATTAGGTACACCCACACCTCAGACCTTACCTGGTCGCACCACTACATCGTACACTTCACCATCTCTGGACATACCTGCGCCATCCCCAAACTCCACAGCGCACCGTACAGCAGATGGAACAAGGTCTCTCAGCTACAATGGGCTGACACCCTCTCCGCCACTCAAGCCAACTACCCCCCCAACCTACACCACACAGTACAGAACTTCAACCACTGGATCACTAGTGCTGCCAACCAAGTTGCCCCCAACAAACCAGCTAAAGCTCTCATGCCAGCCAGGCAAGCCTCTCGGTACACCCCAGAACTCAGCTCCACCAAACGCAGGTGCGAACAACTCAAGAGAAGATGGCGCACCAGCAAGAATAAAACTGACCGAGCCACTTTCAAATTAGTCCTTAGCGACTACCACTGACAAATCAGAGCAGCAAAGAGGGAGGCCATAACCTTTTGGATCGACACTAGCACCAGCCAGACCAAGGAACTCTTCACTATGGTCAGCCCCACAGCAACCAAAAACTCAATACTGGTATCACAGAAGCTCTGAGATGTCCTTGACGACCACTTCCACAGCAAAATAAAAAGCATCTACAAGAACTTAAACCCCCAACAACCCCAACCTCCAACCAACCCCACCACTGACCACCTGCTCAACGCATGTAAACACCTCAGCAACACAGACACAACCGTCCTTATGAGATCCATCTTTTCCGGAGCACTCACTGTCCTCTGCCCCCACGACTCTTCAACCTCAGAAGAACTAGATCATTCACCACATCACCACTATCATCAACTCCTCACTGGCCACGGCCACCTTACCTGATGCATGGAAACACGCTGAGGTCAGAACGTCTCCTCAAGAAACCCTTGGCTAACCCCAACAAACTACAAAACTATAGACCTATCTTGCTGCTCCCTTTCCCAGCCAAAGTGCTGGAAAAAGCAATCAACCTCCAACTTACCAAACACCTGGAGAGAAAAAACCTACTAGAGCCATCTCAATCGGGTTTCAGAAGCAACCCCAGCACTGAGACAGCTCTGATCACTGCCTCAAACAACATCCGAGCCATACTCGACAAAGGAGAATCCGCCGCCCCCATCCTGCTGGACCTATCAGCTGCCTCCTACACAGTCTCCCACCACATGCTCATCCACCACATACGCCATATGGGAATCACCAACAATGCGCTCAGTTGTATGACATCCTTCCTCACTGAACACACTCCGAAAGTCTCCCTCCTCCACTTCACCTCACAGGTCAAACAGAACTTATGCAGCGTTCCCCAGGGATCGTCACTCTGCCCCAGGCTCTTCAACATCTGTGACACCACTCGTGGACATAGTCAGAACCCATGACAACACCAATGTTAGAAATGGGGTCTTTGGTTGGCAGTCATGTTACCCCCTGTCCAAGCAAGGACCCTCAGTCTAGTCAGGCTAAAGGAGAATCACCCTCATTTAACCCACGCTCACCCCCTTGGTAGCTTGGCATGGGCAGGCAGGCTTAATTTCAAAAGCAATGTGTGAAGTATTTGTACCAACACACACAGTAATACAGTGAAAATACTACAAAATGACACAACACAGGTTTAAAAAAATAGGTAATATTTATCTCAACTAAACAAGACCCAAACGACAAGAATCCAACATACACAAGTCAAGATATGAATTTTCAAAAGAATAAGAGCCTTAATCCTTATAAAACAGTGAGAATGCTGTTCTTACAAAAAGTACGTGGTTAGTACGGGCAAGCGTGTGTCGGAAAAGGGTGGCGATGCTTCGATTCCTTACTCACAAGTGAGGTCGTGCGATGTTTCCTTCTCCGGTCAGGTCGGCGATGTGTCGTTTTTCTCCCACGGAAGACGATTTCCAGACGGGGCACCTCAGATCCACGCAGAGTTGGGTTGACTTTGACACCCAAGGACGATGCGTGGAAAATCCCATCACACGGTATCAGAAAAGCACGCTGCTTGGGGTTTGTATCGTTATCAGCCTCCGTTAGTGGGTGTTGCGTGTTGTTTCTCCAGTTGCGTTGTGTCGATCTTCCAGCCGCGATGCAGGTGGAGCGTTGATTTCAGCCGCGAAGCCGATGGCGCATCATTTATCAGCCGTGTCACGGCAGGTGCGTAGAAAATTTCCCTGCACAGCGGTCTGTGCATGGATCTTCAGTTCTTGTCTGCCAACTTCATCTTTCAAGGGCCCAGGAACTGGATAGAGCACCACTTGGCAGGGCAGGAGTCTCAGCAGAGAGTCCAGGTGCTGGCAGGGGAAGTCTTTGATGGCCCTGAGACTTCAACGATAGGCAAGCTCAGTTCAAGCCCTTGGAGATTCTTCAGAAGCAGGAATGCACAACAAAGTCCAGTCTTTGTCCCATTTCACAGGCAGAAGCAGCAACTGCAGGATGGTCCAACAAAGCACAGTGACAGGCAGGGGCAGCACTTCTCCTCAGCTCTTCAGCTGTTCTGCTTGGCAGAGGGTCCTCTTGATTCCAGAAATGAACTGATCTTCAGGGGTTTTGGATCCACTACTTATACTCCTTTCTGCCTTTGAAGTAGGCAAACTTCAAAGAAAAGTCTCTCTTGTTTGTAAGATCCTACCTTGCCAAGGCCAGGCCCCAGACACACACTAGGGGGTTGGAGACTGCATAGTGTGAGGGCATGCACAGCCCTTTCAGGTGTGAGTGACCACTCCTCCCCTCCCTCCTAGCACAGATGGCTCATCAGGATATGCAGGCTACACCCCAGCTCCCTTTGTGTCACTGTCTAGAGGAGAGGTGCAAACAGCTCAACTGTCAAACTGACCCAGACAGGAAATTCACAAACAGACAGAGTCACAGAATGGTTTAAGCAAGAAAATGCCTACTTTCTAAAAGTGGCATTTTCAAACACACAATCTAAAAACAAACTTGACTAAAATATGTATTTTTAAATTGTGAGTTCAGGGACCCTAACCTCCAAATTTCAATCTGCTCCCAAAGGGAATCTGCACTTCAATAATATTTAAATGCCGCCCCCATGTTAACCTAGGAGAGAGATAGGCCTTGCACAGTGAAAACCAAATTTGGCAGTATTTCACTGTCAGGGCATATAAAACACATTAGTATATGTCCTACCTTAAACATACACTGCACCCTGCCCATAGGGCTACCTAGGGCCTACCTTAGGGGTACCTTACATGTAAGGAAATGGAAGGTTTAGGCCTGGCAAGTGGGCACACTTACCAAGTCGAACTGGCAGTTTAAAACTGCACACACAGACACTGCAGTGGCAGGTCTGAGCCATGTTTACAGGGCTACTAATGTGGGTGGCACAACCAGTGCTGCAGGCCCACTAGTAGCATTTGATTTACAGGCCCTGGGAACCTCTAGTGCACTGTACTAGGGACTTACTAGTAAATCAAATATGCCAATCATGGAAAGCCAATTACACATACATTTTACATATGAGCACTTGCACTTTAGCACTGGAAAGCAGTGGTAAAGTGCCCAGAGTATCAAAAATAGAGTCCAGCACACATCAACAACCTGGGAAACAGAGGCAAAAAGTTAAGGGGGACCATGCTAAGGATGCCAAGTCTAACAACCATCATCTTCTACATTGACGACACTCAGCTTGCCCTGTCACTCTTTGCCGACCCCAACACTACCAAGACAAAATTCCACAGCTGCATGAAGAACGTTGCAGCATGGATGAAGGACAACTGCTCAAAGCTGAACACAGACAGGACGGAAGTTCTCATCTTCAGCAAAAACACTTCCCCCTGGGATGGCTCCTGATGAACGTCAGGGCTCGGCCCTACCCCCAGGCCGAAGGACCATGCCCACTTCAGCATCATCCTAGACAGTGAGCTCTCCATGAGATGTCACGTCAACTCCGTTGCCTCATCCTGCTTCCACACGCTACGCGTACTTCTGAAAATTGTCAAGTGGCTCCCCATCAACACAAGAAAGAGGGTCACTCAGGCCCTCATTAACAGCCACCTTGACTATGGCAATGCACTCTATGCAGGCACCACCACTGAACTCATGCAGAGGTCCCAATCAATACAGAATGCTGCTGCCACTCTGATTCTCAACCTGCCCAGGAGACCCTACATCTCCCAGCACCTGAAAAACCTCCACTGGCTCCTAGTCCAGGAGAGATGTCACTTCAAGCTCCTCAACCATGGCTACATATCCCTTCATGACCAGGGACCTGCTTACCTGAACCAACATCTTTCCATCACCCCCCGCTGAACCCTCTGCTCTGCACACCTTGACCTCACACAGATCCCCCTTCTCGCCACTGCCACATTGGATGGCGCTCCTTTTCCCCCCTTGCCTCCAATGCCTGGAACTCCCCCCACCTCCGTACCTCCCTGTGCTGACCGATTTCAGGAAAGGGCTCAAGACCTGGCTTTTTGAGTGAAGACCTGCACCTAGCACCTGGATACTTGCACAGCTAACAAGTCATGCTCTACAAATATGTGATTGATTGATGGGTGTCTCAGGCATGCCACTGCAATCTGTAGGGAAGTTTCATTTCAACTTGGTAAAATTAACCTTTTGCCAGGTCCAAACCTTCCTTTTCAGTACAGACAGTCACCCCTAACGAAGGACAGGATGCCTTTATGTAAAAAGTAGGACTTTTGAGTTTAAGCTTTACAGTAGTGAAAAAAGATTTTAATAAATTTTCCACTCTGTAAGGCCTACCCATCCAATAGACTTACATGTTTTGCCTTGTTATGTTTAACAACTGCTAACTTTTGATTTGGAGCAGATAGAAATGTCATGCTTAGATTTAAATTTATTGTAATTTAAACTCCTCCTTAACAGTAAAGTTGGATTTTAAGTCACACATATGAAAATCCCACTTTTAGAAAGTTGGCATTTTCTTGTCCTAACCTTTTTGTGCCTTCTGCCAGTCTCCTAGGTCACCTGACTGTGATTGGCTCTGTCGGACATTGTGTATTCCTCCCAGACAGTTAAACAAAAAGGAACTAGGTGTTGCCAGAATGGGCCATCCTGCCAGGATGCCTGGAGGTGGAGCTGTTTCATGCCCTGTCTTAAACTTCAAAGGGATTACCTCCAGCACACACAGAGGAACCTGGCATTAGTCTTCAGTCACCCAGACTTCTTGAATCCCCAGCAGGGGATGAGAATAACTTTCCAGAACCTGATAAGAGGGTAGTGTAAGGAATCTCCCCACTTCAAAGACTGGCACCAGGAATGAATACTGGACCCTCAGAACACCACTCCAATATACCTCTTAACACATGGAAGACTTTCAAAGTACTGCCTTGACCCCCAGTGGACTGCACTGCTCCTTCAAGAGGACTTCACTGCTACCTGGAGGACTCCCTTACTACTTGAAGGAGACCTAGGCCATCTCCTGGAACCCAGGACCACCACAAATCGTTGACATGCCTCCTGAGTCAGCACCAGAAACATAACAAGCTCGTGTGACCTTGAACCCTGCACCTGGCCTCTGATAGAGTGAGTCGTAACCCCTCAAGTGATGCCCCATAAGTCCTGGACCCTTGGAAATGGTGTTAGAGGTGCTGCTCCTTAGTAATCCTGAAACTAAAGACTTAAAAAAGCGTTCTCCTAAACGAAAACAGAGACAGAAAACAGATACCTACCTGCTAGCCAATCCACCCAAGGTGTATCGCCAGTTGACCTGACTTCATATAGCTCCGGCTACATTCTTCCCTGCAGCAGCAAAATCCTATTCAGCTGGACCTCTCACCGATCCTCCATCATGGAGCCCTATTTGGCTGCAACCAGCAGCTTTGTCCTTCTGGAGGTTTTCAACTTCCAAAAAGTTGTTTAAGTCTTCACCAGGCTCAAAGGCGACTGGCTCCTCATTGACGACGACGATGACCTCCTTGGCCTAGTAATCCAGCTTTTTCCTGAAATCATCAAGGGCTTAATTGAGACTTTGTCTATTGGTTCCCTGGCGACGATGACTTCTCCTGAGATGCAGCCTGCTGCCTTGCCCCACTGAACTCTACCTTCCCCTGGACTTTTTGTCAAGATCCATCGTGGTCAGAGGCCTCGACTTTGCTCTGGTCTTGTGTGACCAAGTACCTTTCAGATGCTAGAGTTCACTAAAGAGTTCTAAAAATCATAACTGGCTCTACTGATTGGATTTAATCTATTGTGGTGTCATTTTCTTTATTAACTTTTCATCTATTTTCTCAAATGTGTTTGATATTTTTCTTGTGTTGTGTTTTCACTTTATTACTGTCTCTATGCTGCTCAACTACCTTACACAGGGCCTCTAATTTATGCTTGACTGCTTTTGTGCCAAGCTACCAGAGAGCTAAGTACTTGAGTTTTATGGCTCACCCAGTCAAGGATTGTGGTTGTGCTTGAGCAGGATTTCGCCCCCTCAACCAATAACACTATTTTTTTACATGAACATATAATGGCCTCCACTGATAGTTGTTTAATTAGATGCTGTGTGTTGTACAGGGTTATTAATACAGTAGCTAAAATGGTTGCTAATGCAAGTACAGCTAGGAGTCTGATCCCAATATGGCCACCCAAAAAGTGTTTGAGAGATCTTAAGATGGACATTAGCATAGGGGCAAAGTATCACATGAACTCAACACTGCTTCTTAAGTGCCCAGAAATTCTAATACTTTGTGCCACCACAAAGTAACAAAGTCCTGGTTAGGTATAGCCTCTGTGCTACTTTGCATCAAGGGGGCATCCCATGGCTTGTTAATAAGCATTCCCATGTTGCCACCCATTGTTTTTGATGCTAAGTCATATCTACAAAAAACTGATAGATGTGACTTTCTTCCAAAAAATGATACTACCTCCAGGCAGGTGCTAACAAGACAAAATGTTTCTATTTCTCCTAACTTTTCACGCATTGCTTGTGTGCTACACTGTACAGCACACATCCAGGGACAGATTTACAGAGAGTTCCCATAAAGCAGCGCAGCAAGTAAAGTTGCTGCACTACATTGTGTTAACAGAAGAAAGCAGAACTGCGCCATATTTACTAAGAAGTGCCTCGGTTCTACTCTCTCCCTGCACTGGCACACTTTTGGCAGGCATGCTCCAATGCAGGCAACATTGCACCATAGTGCAACAGTGTCTGCATTGTAATAGTTATAGTTTTTGTACAGGAAAGGGTCACTACCTGTACAAAAACTATACTCTAACATTTTCCTCTTTGTAAGTGTGCCATAGAAGAGGGGAAAATGAAGAGAAATTACAACTTTTTTTGTAGTTGCCCCTCAGGGATGCGAGGACTTTGGCACAAATCCCTGTCTAAATTCTTTTTAGATGGGGATTTGCATCAAACCCCATGGATGGTTTCTTGGGAACGCCCATGCACCACCCATGGAACTCCCCCGGAAGCAAATTAACAAAAAGGAGTGCACTGCTGTACCCTGCTTTATTTTGGGTTACCATTCAGTGCAAATTATAAAGTGCATTGGATTTTAAATCCTACCTGCAGACTTTGCATCGGGTCTGCTTTAAAAAAGTAACACACACACAAAGCAAAATCTTTGTAAATCGGAGTGTCAATGTGTGAAAAGTTTTAGAGTTTGTCTATGCATAGTATTTCGGATTGGAAGTGTATCCTTTCAGTACACATGCTAGGCACAATACTCACAACTTTACACTAAGGTGCAACAGTGTTTGCTTGGTTTTACGGTGCAGTTTTTTAAAGCTCACTATCACCAGAGAGGGTATCCTAGTGAGTGTGCCTGTTTGTGCACCAGCAACGGGCAACAGAGGAGCAACGCCATATCTTAGTAGATATTGTTCTGTGCTGCTCTCTCCCCCCTCACACAATGCAGTCCAGTAACTTTGGCTGCTGAGCTGCACTGTACTTTTTTTAAAAAAACATCTGCCCCAACATGTCCACATGGCCACCACACCTCAGCGGTCATTTAAAGAAGAGGCACAGGTCTCCAGTCAATCAGATCTCAGTGCAACTCCTGAAGGTATGGCCAAGCTCAAATAAATACACTGACTTGCAGCCCGCAACAGCCTAGCACCTAGGTAGCTAGCAAGCAAATGTACTAGCAAGGGTGGACTGAGATCTGATTGTTCGTAGTCTTCATGCTGAGAGAGACATTTTTAAAGGGAGCTCATGGGAGTGAAACCCAGGTCAAGATGCAAGGTACAAGGTAAGGTGAAATTTTAAGAACTCATCTAAAGATGATAACAGTAGGTGGACTCATAAAGAGTGGCAGATGAAGAATACAAAGGAGGTAGTAAGCCCTTTAGAATGAGTAATAGCAACCCTGGGTCTGCAGGGCCTGTTACTTATATAATCTAGTGCTGAATATGTTGAAACTTTGACACCATGTTGCTTCGTTACTTGCCTGGATGAGCCATAATCAACTAAATTTGAATGCTGGGGCCGAATGAAATTGGGCACAAAACAATGTTTGCTCCACTTTTAAATTCTAGAATGGGCACAAATTGCGCAATGATCTGTAGCATTTTCCTTTACAAATCCCTTATGTTTTACTTGGAGAATTTTGTGTGTGGACATGGCTTTGGGATCGAGGAGAGTGTTAGTTGTTAAGTGGCAATTTAACTGTTTTCTCTATTGATCTTCAAAACTTGGAATGTTGCACAAAAATGCCCCAGAGTAAAACCTAACCATGATGTATTTTTTTTTCTCTGCTCACATTTAGAGCTGCAAACATTATGGGAAGTCAGTATGTTTTTGGCCTGGCACCTGCTGTTTCGAGTTAACGGAATTGTCTGTTAGAAGTGGCATATACTGATGACTGTTTGGTGTGTTGTATGTTAACCTGTAGAGAGATGCAAATGCTTTCAGCAATATAGAGTTCATGCAATTATCACGACACTAATCTCATCAGTAAATACTCAAGGGGACATTCGAAAGGCTTTTACAAGTATGTTCAGTAGTTCTCTTGTAGTATTAATTTGCATACTTATAAATGTAAATCCAAAAGATATGTTGTACGTGTAAATGTGTTAGTGGCATGGGTAGGGAAATGAGAATATCTACAACAAAGTGGGTGTAGCAAAAGGAAAAAACAACAGAGTATATGGGGGGCGTGCAAATACAAAACTACACTTATGAAAGGTTAAGTCAGTTGTAAATCACCCATATCTGCTTCAGTAGTACTACAGTCCAAACAATTAACCAAAAAACGGAGAATCAGCAAAAAGACCGAAACCCACACTAAAAACATAAACGAAAAAATGGTTATATAATATTACACATGCAGACACCCACCTAAACCACATTGTAAAAATGTTTTAAAAATGATCAAAAATGAAAGAAATAAAACTATTTAAAAACAGTCAAATAACTTATATGCACGTTAACTGTAAATATGTAAACTTAACTAATGCAAACACTTTAAAAAATAACAAATATGTACATTATGAGTGATTAATAAAAAAACCTCTTCTTACAACAAACACAACACAACTTTAGCTGATGTCTGGCTCCATGATGACTCATTGCACAAGTCGAAGAGGGCAGTGCCTAATGTGTGGGTTGTATCTATGTGCTCCCACTTGTGATGATTGTCAAGTGTATGAAATGTATGCTATTTCCACAGCTTATATTCCTGTATCCCTATTTCTTTCAATTCATAGTTCTATATAGCCTTGGAAGAGATCTCTGCTACTCTACAAATAACTACATTTGGGTGATCTATGACTAGCAGTAACTCGTAATGACTACTAGTAACTTTGCAGTCATATTTTGAGTTGTACATGTCCCCATTCACTCATGAAAGGGAAGGGGAATACATATGGCTAAGGCTACCTGTAAGGGTCTGCCACTTGTTTGTGACTTGCAACTAGGCAGATATTTATACCCAAGTGTAGGCATAAATATACATGTGCTGAGATCTCGGCACTTAGGTTTATCTTCCTGAATTGCCCTATTTGAATTTATTTATGTCTGTTATGTGTTTAATTTCAAAGTTCCTTAATTGTATTATATTGATTTACTTCTTTAAATGTGTGGGTCTACCAATTCGTCTTTTTTGCATCAAAGAAAAAGCGTTGAAGTAATAACACTAAAACATTGATTCCTTTATAACAAGATAAGAAATGTTCCGAGCCAGACTAAAATACTTTATTTTTCAGTACTGGGGATGAGCATGCTCGTGGTAACTGGGGATTTCTGGATCAAGTGGCTGCTCTGCAGTGGGTGCAGGAAAACATTGAACCATTTGGAGGTGATCCAGGGTCTGTCACCATATTTGGAGAATCTGCAGGAGGAATCAGCGTTTCTGCATTGGCAAGTTTTTTTTATCTTTAAACTCACTTCTCTGTAATTTGTTCCCAAAACAAAAACAATTCTTTATAATTTTACCTGTAAAAATTAAGGACCTGCATCGGAGACTTCTTTTAAAAGTGGCAAAGTATTTGAATGTAATAATACCTCTAACAGAATTACGTATATTGAGAACATGGGTAACTCTATGCCACGGCATTTTGATGAAATTATAAAGTGACAAACCAAGGATGCTAGGGAACGGAGAATTAAAATCAGAATGTATTTACTTTACCAAATTCCACATGAAAACTCATAATTCAGGAGCAGTTTCCAAGCAATTGCTTCACCTGTCAGGTCAACACATACCCAAAAATCCATGCAGTGCTACTGCACCAAGGAACACCATATGGGCTAACAGCTCACGTCTGTAATCCTGAGGTGGCTGAAACTGCATATTGTAGCTGAATCAAACATACCAGTGCACTCGTAATGAGGGCCTGAGTCGGGTAGTTACGCCAAATCTTTTAAATAGTGTAGATAGTTCTAAATCCAGAGGAGAATCCACAAGAGGATTTTCCTCCAACCAACTCTAAATAAGGCCTGGTATTTCTTGAACAGTTTTACTGTAATCACTAAGAGAGAAGTGCTTTGTTTGCAATAAATACTCTAAAATTAGTATGTTTTCTGACAGACAGAAAAATACTAATGTCCTCATTTAAAAATGAGTGTAGCTATGGGGCAACCTCGAAAAATCAATCATTTCCCATCCACCGACCACTCAGGTCCTCAACCTCATTTGGAAATGGGAGAACCACAGTTTCCACTAGTGGAGCATTGGCCAAATCCATCATTAGAAGCACAATCTAGGTGGGCCAAATACTGCAGGAACTCATTATGTGCCATTTAAGTTGAAACTTCCAAAGCTGCTTTTTCATGCGCAAAACCACCAAGCACAGCATGATAGTAATGTTCTGCTTTTTCTGTTAATTTCCTGCTACATTTTTGCACATTCCACCTCTTTTCTGCTAGTTCTTCTCCTCTTTCTGTTCCTTTCCTGCACGTTTTTTGCACCTTCTGCCTCTTTTCTGCTCGTTTTTCTGTGCTTTCTGTTCCTTTTCTGCAAGTCTATTTTGCCTTCTTTCTGCAGTTTCCCTCAGACACACGCAGCGGGCATGCCGGCGGCACACCAATGATGTGCCAAAGGAAACCCCGTCTGTGCCCGTCTGCAGCTGGACCGTGCCCAGGACAAGGACCCCTAGCCCTCTCACCACCCACAGCTACACAACCAAGGAGCTCCTATCCCTGGACCCCGGCCAACACCATAGCACGCAGCGGGCATGCCGGCGGCACACCAATGATGTGCCAAAGGAAACCATGTCTGTGCCCGTCTGCAGCTGGACCGTGCCCAGGACAAGGACCCCTGGCCCTCTCACCACCCACAGCTACACAACCAAGGAGCTCCTGGCCCTGGACCCCGGCCAACACCATAGCATCTGCTATACTTTCTCCCGACATTCGGCCAAAGGACCTTTCATTTTCTGCCACTGCAGCGTCTCCTGCAAACCCACATTGAATCCCTCGCTGCTTCTGCCCAGAAGACCACAAACAACCCAGAATTGCTCCAGTGCATCCTGCTCAATGCCAGATCCCTCTGCAAGCACGCCACGAAAATCTGGGACATCAGCACCACCCTCTCCACTGACGTTGCCTTCATCACCAAAACATGGCTCAACCCCACCTCGAACCCTGACCTCGTCACTGCAGCCCCCGACGGCTATAAGATAATACACTACGACCACACCAACAAACATGTTGGGGTCATCTTCAAGGAAACCATCCAATGCATCGCCACCAATGACAACTAAACACCTCTCATGGAACACCTTAAATTCCTGCTATGGACTGATGCCAAGAACAGAATAAGAAGCACCCTCGTATACAGCGTCCCGGGTCCCCGACTGGCTTTCTGCAATACCATCTCCAACTTAATCACTCCCCTAGCCATCAACTCCTACCACTACATCCTATTCAGTGACCTCAATTTTCACATCGACAATCCCCAACAACACTAAGTCTACCTCCCTCCTGGAAAACTTGAACAACATTGGTCTCACCCAACTGGTCACCAAACTCACACAGAAGGTTGAATACACACTCAGCTCCATTTTCACCTCCAGCAAAAGAATCAAATTCAGCCACATCACAGTACTTACATGGACCGACCACACCATTGTTCACTTCACCATCATTGACTCTCAGCACACCAGCCCAAGCATCACAGCTTCCCCCACCGCAGCTGGGGCAAGGTACCAGAGACACAAAGACCCAGGACACCAGGGCCACCCAACCTGAAGCTTTGTCAGACCTCAACCAGGTCATCCAGAACTTCTTTACAAGGATCACCAAATGTGCCGAAAGAATCACCAATGAAACCAACACAAACCAATAAACCCTCAAAACAAGCCAACTGGTACACCCAAAACTCAGAATCACCAGACACAACTGTTACCAACTCTGGAAACAATGGCACGCCATAAGGAACCCTTTTGACAGAACCGCTTGCAAAGCAGACATCAGCAACTACCACAGGCGCATCAAGGAAGCCAAGAGAACAGCCATTACAGCCTGCATTGACACTGCAGCCAACCACATGAGAGAACTCTTCAGAATAGTCAAGGAATTCTCCACCCCAGCAGCCACAGAGAACACCATCCACTCTCTGAAGAACTCTGTGACACCCTCTCAGACAGTTTCCACACCAAGATTGCCACCATCTACAACACCTTCGAGCCCCAAACCACGGCTCACAACCTCAGCAACCTTGACCAACCAGCTCACGCCAGCCGAATCCATAAAATATGCCAGTTCAAGAGCCTCACAGATGCCTACGAAGCTCTGCATGATCAAGGACTGGCCCACATCAATCATCGACTGAACTTCCACCTACCTGCAAGACACCTGTGCTCTGCCTCATTAGCCCGTACACACACCCTCTGCATCCGTCGCACCCACAGAGGGGGTCGCTCCTCCTACAACATCTCTTCCAAGATTGGGAATGACCTACCACTCCATCTTCGTACAACACCCTCCCTTGCGGACTTCAGGAAGAAAGTCAAGAACTGGCTTTTTGACAGAGAATCTGCACATGCAGTCCCTAGATACCCCTAGGCGTGACAGTGCTGCACTATACAAATACGAATTAATTGAATGCTCAAGTCACTTTGAGGAACAAATACTATGTGTCAGGGACATTGATCTTTTGCTTTTCAAAAAGTCTTGCTTTCTGTGTTAGTTTAGGACAAACAAAAAAATCAGCTAAGCACACTGCGCTACTAAGCCATGGAATCCTGGCCGGCATCATGGTGAAAGATCAGCACCCATACATCAGGAATGCCAAAATAAGTTGCACAGCTTTGTTACTCACAGTAGGTCAAAGCAAATCCCACCTCTTCTGGTCATCTGTATATTTTTGGCACCGATTTCAGTGATGTGCCAGGAGGTATTTGATGACCTTCCTTTTCAAAGAGATCCCCTGCAGAAGCTCTTCCTTCGAATGTGTTTTGAATGACAAACTGCACAACCTATCGTTGGTTGTCAAAGTTGTCAAAGATATCTCAATCCTTTTAAAAGTGGCTTCTGAAAACAGGGTTTGTGTAGTCTGCCTGTCTCAAGTCAATGAATCAAGATCTCCTGTCTTCAGTGAGACAGATACCCCCTTTGTCTCCGGAGAGCACTATCTAGGTGAAATGGGCATGTCTCTTCAGCTCTCTGGAGTTAGAAGAAGTTAACATTAATATTTATCGTAGGTTTGCCTAGCTAAAAGCCACTCTGACAATACAGGTTTTAAAGTTGTTTTAAAGAAAGGGAAAAGCTAACAACAGTTTCAGAAACAATTTTGTGGTAACGTTTTAATGTGTTATAAGAAGGGAGTTATTAGCTGCTGGTTTAGGGACTAATGACTTGATTACGGATTTGGCGGATGGAGTAAAAGCTTGGGAGAGGACTTATCCTCCACCACCCTGCCTTTACTCTGCTTGCCAACTGACAGATGTCCGCCGGCCCTGTACAGATCGCTACAAATTAGTAAGAACCTCCAAGATGGCAGTTCCTGACAACGTTGAAAAGTTTGATGGACGGCACCGTTAAACATGACAGCCAGCCGTCAAACGTGCCCCGGTTTATTATTCAAAAACAAACTCCAAAAACAAACCCTGGCACACTGAATTCCATTAAATTGTGAAAATTCTCCCCTATCACATCAAACGATACAGATTTGTCTGGTCGTTTTTGATCACCCTAGATTGGTTGACATTTTTAGATGTGCACTGGAATAGCAGATCTGGCATACCAAGCATCATGCTATTAACAGCAAATCATTTTGATGGATTCTTAACTGGCAAAACCACAGTGATGTGCAGTACGCATTAACAGTATTTAAAACCGATGTTGTTTCACTGAGCATAAGAATTTGTATTCAGTACCGCAAATTGTCCTTTGCCAAAAAGCCTACTATGCAATGTTTGCAGAACTTTTACTCGTGTACTCTTAGCAGATCATTGGGCGTTGGCACGTTGTCTTAGTTCGTCTTCACAAGCATTTGCAAGTCTGTTGACTTTTTAGTCAATTACTCAGTTCATATTTACAATTGGGCTGTAAAATGTCTTGTTTGGGATCGTTTTTTTATATAAATTTTGAGTGGTCAGTACCGCCTGCCATTCAGAAAAATCTTGGAAAGAGTCAGTGTCGCAGACTGTGCTTGCTTGCATGGTCCAATGTGGGTCTTGGGGAAGGTATGAATATTTGAGGCCAGGACGTATTTTGGTTCCAAGTCTTGCACTGCCAGGGAATGGATTTATCCACTCCGATGAAAAGCTCTTTCAAAAAGATGACACATCGATACATTCTTTTACTGAGTTAAAGTGTGCCGTTATGTGCATACACATCGTTTGGCATGCTATTCCTTTTAAATATTCTCTCCAGATTCTCATTGTGGTTTTAGGGATACAACTGTGTCCGAACCGATAACTTGTATTCATCCGCAGTGTCATTGGCAGACACTCTGTGAAAACCCTTTTTTAAAGTGAAACTTCCATTTTAAGTGAGTTAGTTTTTACTTTAAGGTAACTGCCTGAAACACAAACGACTTTCAGACTCTCTTTGCTTGATGCCACCCATCCTTCATTTATTTACCCTTGCCAGTCCTACAGAGCAGCTATCTGTTTTTCTATTACTTTGGGTGAGAAAATACTAATTGCTTGTTGGCTTTTAGGAGACTGGCGCTGCCCTCTCATTCCTCCTCTTGCAAGTACTCCCAGACTGACCTGTACGCCTTTTTTGTCACCCATTACAATTATTCAGGGGTTGTCAATAGAAAGGGGTTTTGTTAGCTTGGTCAAAGTGTTGTTCATGTAAGGTCTGCCTTGCATACTTGATATACAAACGGCCTTGGGGGGTCCTGTGTCCCGCGGTCCCCATCATCTCCCTGCTGGGGATAGCTGGAATGATGGAAAGTCCTTAATGGATCTCTTGGCAAAAGTCTTGGTAAATGAGATTTTCTCTGCTAAAACATGAATTCGGAACGGATTTTCGTGCCCTGTATTTTTCATTCACTAAACTGGGGTATGAAATCAGATAGCCCTACGGTTAGTTGACAATCCTAACCTATCTACATTGTTTATGGCCACATTAATTAATTGATTGAATCCAATATTTTATAAAGCACACCATGAAAAGTAGGAGAACAGAACTTTAATAATTTTGTAGTTGTATATGATGTAGTGACATCTTGTGGAATGAGAAGATATCATTGACTCTCTTTGACTATGCAAATGAAACATTGACGATCCAAATAGATGGGACTGAGTTTTTTTTAACCTTAGAATATAACAAAATAAACTAAAGAGAGAACTATGATTTTATACATATATACCCTCTCACTGTATTAATTCTCAGCTGCTCGCCATCTACAAAACCTTTTGCTCGTTTGTGTGATCACTGAGGACGTCTATTCTACAATATCTCACTATGTAACATTATGATGTATTAACTAAAATAATTTTGTCATTTGTTCATTGTCTGCTGTACGCAATATTCAAATGTCATGCCTTCCAGTATTTATAAACTGTTCAAAGTAACTGAAATAATGATTGTAGCCATTACGAAGGTACTCTGAGAGTTTAAGTTTATTCACTAACCCCATATTAATCTGATCTAATTTTGTAAATGATTTACTAATGGAACATTTGCAGTGTTTTTACGCGTCCTAGGTTTCTTTTGCATTTGCCATAGTTTTAGACATCACGATGGTTGATAATCATTAATTTTAAATTAGCAATTTTTAGACCAGGTAAATCAAATAAGTTATCGAGTAACTGCCAAATGATCGAAAGCAAAATAGCCTTCACATTACTATATACAGGCTCAGATTTAAATAGCGACCCGGAAACAATCGAAGTTTATGATCAAATAAGCGTCCTGATTTTTTTACGTTTCTCTGTGTATTCTGCAGCTCTTGTCTCCATTGTCCAAGGGCTTATATCACAAGGCCATTTCGGAGAGTGGAACGTCTCTAATGCCTGGGGTTTTTTGTACTGATCAAGAAACGGTAGCTGCCACAAAAAAGGTAAGTTATGGTGGATGTCCTGTGTTTCAGGATGTCCTGCTAACATGTTCACATAGTAGTCTTCCTATGTTGCATCAAAGACAATGAAAATAATTTGTTCGGAAAATACTGTTTTTTTGTGTAATCTCTACACCCAAAGAAATATCGCAGCCCTTATGTAAGTGACAATATTTTGGTGTAAAGTGCAATATCAACGAATTTCCATCCAAAGTAGGGTACATTGGTTCCCATAAGGTTGAGAACAGTGAAACAGAGCATAACTTCAATGCCTCAGTGCCTGCAAAACACATTTAATTCCTGGGGCTGATCATCCACTCAACTTGCATTGAATTAATGTATGATCAGTGTGTGGGACAAATACTACCAATTCCAAAATAGAATATAACATGTTATTTTCATAAAAATCTTGTCTGAAACTTTAAGTACTTATGTTTAGTAAACTAGTCTGAATGATAATCGAGTTTGCTCCCCACTTTAATTTGCAGGAGTCTGTTTACTATTTTATTGCTGTGCATTTAGCACATTGTCTATTTCTATACAACACTGTTGTTTGTCTGACAAGGTCCATCACCATACCATATTAACTTTAATAAAAGTGAAAACACTTTTATTAAAGGGAAGATAGAAACAAATGTTAAAAATCCATTAAAAATTCACGTAAAAAACAGCAGTTGGCGTAACTTGTGTTTTCAAATTAAACCTAAAAACACTGACCTCTGTCAGTTATGGTTATTATGAAAACCATGGTCAGCAGCATCGCAGGTGAGATCACATACCAATCAACATTGACATCATCATTCAATATACTAATGCTGGCCCAAGCAAAGTACCTACAAAAGAAAACGCAGAACAATTCAAATCCGACCAGGGTCTACATTACGGTGAAATGGTTTTGAAACCAGAAATCACTATTGCTGTAGCAAACTGACTAAGGTTGACATTTAATATCAGATCCCAAAAATCAGCAGAGCTGTGGCCTCTGCTTCTCTGGCCCAGGACCTTTTGCCAGCCTTGCGGGGATTTCCATACTTTCAGCGAAGACCCTGCAGCACCTGCACTGAAGGCACTGCTACCACTCCAAGTGGAGTCACGTTCAGTGCATATTTAGGGGCATATTTACAAGAAAGTGGCGCATCATAGATGATGCACCACTTTTCCTGTTCCCCCCCCCCCGTACCTGCTCCTAACGAAACCAAGGTTGCCCTGAATTTACAATATGGTGCACCATGGCTGTCATTAGCACAATAGTGTCAATATTTTTGTTGCTATTTTGTTGCTTTGCTACACTAGCGTCAAACATTTTGAAGCTAGTACAGCAAAGCACAGAGAGGCCCATTGAGTATAGTGGGTGCGTCATTTTAACACCTGCTTTGAGCAGGTGTTAAAAATGACAGAAATAATTACACAGTGAAATGTTATGAATTTCAGTGCGCTATTGTTTTCGGGCGTTCCTGTGCAAGAACGGCCCCCTTACATACATTATGTCTGACGCAGGCATAATGTGGCACGAGGGTTTACAAAGTGGCACAATGCAAGCACTGCAAACTTTGTAAGTATGACGCAGCGGAAAAGCGACCATAGCACAGCCTTAGCATAAACAAATGACACTATGATGGCACTATGGTGGCACAAGGGCTTGTAAATATGCCCCTTTGTTCTTCAAGAACAAACTTCCAAGCAAAAGTTTGTTCCTGGAGAACAATATAAAAATAGGCAGAAGTAAAGGGAACTTTTTCTCTGTACAAGAGGTCCTTTGAGTGTTCTCCTCATCCAGGACCACCATGTCTCTCATGGTAGTCCCAGGTAGGCAAGACGAGTGAAGTGACAGTTGCCCCACCCTAGGCAGGATGTGGTGACAGTCACTGTAACCTGCCAGCCCTGTGGTAGATAGACAGTCAAGTCAAATAATTCAGACAACAGAGTTAGCTGAGAATCTGCTGCCTGATATCTGTGGATCCCCATCTCTAAATGGGACAGGAAAACTGTGAGTTTCACAGAACAGTGCGTCTGCCTTTCAATGAAAGATACATGGCTCCATAAAACTGTAAAAGACACCCTAAAAATGCCCATAAGAATTTCTGCTCTTACACAGCAAAAACTACTGAACTGTGTTACAGAATATTTGGCCTGAATCCAGAACTTTACTGAGAATATACTTTTGTGGTTTGATGTATATTTGTTCAGATTTGTTCCAGTAATTTGAATTATAAAAAAATATTGGTGGACTTCGAGAAGTTATGCTTACAAATAATGTAAGTTTGAAAAGCTTTTTTATTTTTTTCCATTATTTTGTTGCTGTGCGCAAATGTGCACAATATTTGGCAGAAATGTAGCATGTTTAGATTACTCTTGGTATATCAAGTTTTGTGTAGGTCCCTCAAGGAGGCAAGTGGGAGTTACAGGAAGGGTGCAAAATATTTCATTACAAATGGATAGATGAATTGGTATACATCTATCACATTAACAACTATGTTGCTATCTCTGACTTGGTGCAGACCCACCAATGGGGGAAAAGTTAAAGAAGAGAGGTCAAAATAGCTTTGATTTGACTGCACCTTTGGAGCTGTTTGATGGGATTTGTATAAAATGTGAGACACCAGATGGGGTTTGGCCCATGTCATGCAGATTAGTGTCAGTGTCAAATGCATTAATACATGAAAACAAAAGGCTGTGCACATATTGCAGGCAATGGAGGACACACATGTGCCTACCTGAAGGCCAGGGCCTGCATCTAGGGTCTGCTTTGCCCCCTGTGTACATCTGGTTTGTGTGGGACTCCAGCAACGCAAAGGGCCTGCTCGAAGGCTTGGCTGTGCACCCAGGGTGCACTTCACACAGCCACATTGGGCTTAGAGCGCTGACTGCCATTTGTCGTGCAGGTTTGTCAACCAGTGCCAAAGTTTGACTGATCTTTGTCTCATTGCCCAGAGGCCCCTTTGTACAAGTGAAGACTCTTTACAGTTAGTTAGGTTGGTGTGTGGGAATCAGCTGCACTGGCCTGAAATCCAGGTGCACTAGTTTCAGTGGTAGAGGAGCTAGATGCAGTATGCAATCTTAGGCCAGCCTCCACACACAGAAGTCACTCAGAATGACTAAGGACTGACTACAACTAGTTAAGCAAATAAATCCTAGACGTAAGGCTTGATGACAGACCAGGAAATACACTGAGGCGCACAGCCAAAACCCATATGCAGTTCTTTAGGGTGGAGACGAAGATGAGTACAGGACCTGGCCTAAATCCACACTCTTCACCCAGAGCACATTGCACCTGGTCAAAGGTCGTGGGCAGCTAGTTTGAGTGGGATGTAGCTGGGTACAATATATACTTTTAAAATAAACATAAAATATAAGTGAAATCTCTTTCATAAATTAGAGTTTTGGTTAAGTTCTCAGAAAACAATTGTTAAAAATGAACCCACAAAAAGTTCCTTGACAACTTCAGAAAAAAAGATATTGGGGGTCATTACAACCTCGGCGGTCTTTTTACAAGACCGCCGAGGGACCGCCGTGTTGAAGACCGCCAGTGGTGGCGGTTTTCCGCTCAGCGTATTATGACTGTTGGCAGCTCTACGTCGTTTTTCCGATGGAGCGCCGCCAACAGCCATAGTGATGGGCGGCGGGGAAGTGGAGGTTGCTCCACCTCCACCGCCACGCCAACAGAACACCGCCCAGCGAATCACGTCCTGTGATTCGCCGTGGCAGTGTTCTGTTGGTGGTGTGGTGTCGGCGCAGCTGGCCCCATGGCTACCATCCCCTCCCGGAGCATCGACGGAACAGATAAGTCGATCGTCCGTTAGTGGAGGAGGGTGGGGGGTGTTGTGTGTCGTGTGTTGTGTGGGTGCATGGGGGTGTGCATGGGTGTATGTGGGGGGGGTGTGAGTGCGTGTATGCTTGCGGGGGTGTTGCGTGTTTTGGGAATGAGTGTGTGTATGTCTGTGGGTATGTCTGTATGGATGTGTGCATGTATGTGTGAATGTGGGTGTGCATGTCTGACTGTGTGTGTGGATGTTGGCATGTATGTCGGTGTGTGTGCGTGTATGTGTGTTGGTGGTGCCTGCGTGTGTGTCGGGTGTGTATGTGTAAGGTAATGTCGGGGGTCGGGGTGGGGAGGGGGATCCTGCCACCATTGGGGGGTGGCAGGAGTGGTGGGGGGTGTAGGTGGGGGAGTCGGGGTGGGGGTGGGGGAGACCCCTATCAGTGCCAGGGAAGGAATTCTCTGGCACTGATAGTGCTTACCCCCATGGATTTCATGGCGGTTCCTACCGCTGGAAATCCACGGCGGTAAGCCGGGTCAAAATACCGGCGGCGGTATTGTCACGACCGCCGGGCTGGAGACCCAGGTCTCCAGCCCAGCGGTCGTCTCCGCCCTGGCGGGCGGAACGGAGAAGCAGCAGATGACCATGGCGGTAACCGCCATGGTCATAATCCTCAAAAAAAGACCACCAGCCTGTTGGCGGTCTTTCCGCCGCTTTAACACCGTCCGCCAGGGTTGTAATGACCCCCATTGTGTTAACACACCTCACTCTAAATTCCCCTAATGTTCACCATTTATGGTTAGCAGAAACAAATAAAGCACACCCCAACGCAGTGCTCATCAACTTATAAATGCCTATAATGACACCTTCAGTCACATCATCAATACCATCGCTGACCTAACACTTTAAAAGAAAAAAATCAGTTATAGATAGGAAGGTATGGGATATGTACTCTATGCTTTTTTCCCACTATGTAGCAGTGTTACATAAATATGTTTATACCAAAGTAGGAAGAAAAACAATTTAACTATTTATCTCAGAATATATCTCCTAGATTCTCAAAAGACAATCAAATACAGAACTTCCTAAATCTCAGTGTGCCAACCTCCTCCAAGGCTAAGTGCCGGCTACCCACACCTCCGCTCTTCTTGACCCGAAAAACAAATTACTTAAGCCAGTCTCTCAAAACCTTTTGCCAGGCCCAAACTTTTCTTTTTAAGAGTTATGAGTCATTCCCTGGGTAGTCCCTAAAGGCTCATAAGGAAGGGTGCATTGTACTTAAAAAGTAGAATATATATTTTTACATTTCCTAACAGTATGCTGTTAGGCCAATGCTTAATTCAAGCCGATGGTTTCCGTAGCTCAGCACCAACACTTAATTGTGAAAATCACCACGTATGACAGACTGCCACATGGTGGCACTGCTCGCCTAAATTAGAGCTAAACACAACAGATATTTATTAATTCAATATACATTAAAATGACTAAAAACAGCTTCCCAAGCCATTCTTATATCTTTTGGGCTTGATATAGTCTGAATTGCAACACGTGTAGTATCTGTTGGTTAGCAGTTATGTTCCATCTGTCACTGACAGTACTGGCAGGGGAAATAGATGGTACAGACTGCAGTGGCCTCCTGATGAGAGCCATGGCACTTATTTGTTTGCAAACTAAGCCCTATGTAAGGCTATTTCTCCCATGGACTAATACTTGGTTAACTTATTACACTTAGTGAGGGATACCTTCATTTGCGCCAGCTAGAGCAATTCTGTTTTCACTCAAATTAATTGTAAATTAAAATTCTGTTTAATGGTAGAGCTGGATTTTAATTTATGAATCAGAAAATGGCACTTTTAGTAAGATGGCATTTTCTGTCTAAATCAGCTGTGCCTTTTTGCCGGTGTGAATAGCTCTCCAGTTTTGAGTTGTGTATTGCTCCCAGACATTGAGACAAAAGAGGGCTAGGTGTGAGGGGAGAGGGTCTTTCTGACAGGATGGCAGGGAAGGAATTGTGCATTACTCTGAATACTCTTCAAAGGGCCCTGCCTGCAGCACATACAAAGGAACCTGACATCAGAACTGCCTTGTCTCTGCTCCAGCTCTGGGCCCTAATTCTAATTTCCGGTGTCCTATAAATTCTTCTTCTCTGTTTTGAAGGGTGAGGAGACAATGAATCAAAATATTCAAATTAATTACAGTGTAACTCGATGGTCACACATTCAAATCCTGAGACCAATGTATAGTTCAAAGGGCTTTATTTTGACTCAAAGTCAACCTTATCTCAAAATCATATTATAAATATACAGTCTAACCAAAGGCGAATCAAAATGTCACACAGTTTGAAATTTAACTAACATGTAAAAGACCACTAATTAAATTGCGTTAATGCAGAAAATAATGAAAAACAATTGATGCAAAGAACGCAAGTCCAGGTTTTCCTGCATAATGATTTAAGCTAAAATCTTGATTATGTTAATATTCTATGGGTTCAGGAAAGTAGTCAGCACAAATATACATATGTACAAGGGCTCTCTCTAACCAGGCACTTTGTTGCCGAGTTGGAGAGAGCCGGCCCTGGCTCCCAGTCTGCATTGGAGCGCCCAAGGCACTCCAGCAGCATCATGATTGGCACAGGGCAGGCTGGGAGCCTGGAGTGCGGCGGCAATGCGGCGGCAGCGCAGCAAATAGATAAGTTATTTTTTTTATATATTTTATTTATTTTGGCTTCCCCCCGCCACTTTGCCAAGTCGCCAGCCACGACTGTTGACCTGGTTCAGCACAACCAGATAGACTTGGGTGGACGCTATTGACTTAAAAGCACTGCATTTTGATTTAATCTTGGAAAATTCATAACTTGGCTTGTGTATGTTGGATGTTTGTTGTCTTGGTCTTGTTTTACCCAGATAGATATTGGCTATTTTACTAAACTGATGTGGAGTACTTTTGTGGTGGTGGTCACTGTGTTACTGTATGTGTGCACAAATACTTTTCACAGTGCCTTTTTAGTTTAGCCTGGCTGCTCTGTGCCAAGCTGCCAGAGACTGAGCACAGATAACTTTACTGTGTATCTTACTTGCCCTGATTAGGATTGTGGTCCCTACTTGGGCAGAGTGCAAACCTCTGCCAACTAGAGATGCAATTTCTAACAACCCCAGGAAAAATACATGCCTTTTCAGGGATAAATGTAATTAAAAACTACATGCACAATCATCATTAATACGTTTGTGCATTGGAAGCCTAATGAAAATTAAACTCACTTGGTTTTAAAGAATATAAATTCATCGCTATGAATGGGAGGATTCATTGTGAGCAGATTTAGGCTTTCCTTCAACAATGTGGTTCGGCATGGGGCACATCTTTCTAGACCCTTTTCTCTATTAGATCATAGCAATGAAATAGAAGTGTAACTTAGAAATATGCCTGTCAATCATAAATGAATTCTGTTTGTTTCTTTAAACGCCCGTAGATGATTGCTAATTTGACTGGCTGTGACTTAACTGATTCCGCTGCAATTGTAAACTGCATGAGGAAGAAAACTGAGGAGGATATCTTAAAGAGTACGGTAGGTGGCTGTTCATTGAGAAGCTTTTGTGGGACTGGGGCAGAATCTACTTGCGGAGCTGCAAAGTCATCTCATCGCCATTGATCGAACTATGTGCTTCCCCTATCATGAATGTAGTTACACAGGATGGGTGGGGAGGGATGTCCACCACTAGTAACTACTTAGTAAAGTAAAAAGCACATACTTTTTAAGTAGTTTGAATCAATCTGCCTTTACGAGTCAAAATATTGACCGTGGCATTTTTAATCTAATATATAAGGGAAACAAGATCCCACAAAACTCTAATGAAAGCTTAAGTTGGGCAAACATTTCAGTATTCGGGGTCACAAACAACTTTTAATGATGTGGCAGAATAAGGGCGAGGCGAGGAGGACTTCCTTATTCTTAATCTGAAATAAAATGCATTTTAAAAGAAATTTGCTAATAAGCAAAGTCAAATGTAGTTCCGTTAAAAGCAGCCAATAAATACGTTGGAATTATTTACAATATAACTGATTTTTTGGGGGGAAAATTAAGAATATTCGTGAGCCAGCTGATTTTAGGGTAATATAGAATGATATCAGTGATGGGAATGTGATGCTGCTGCTGACCCTAGCAGCGTTTTTCAAAAGGTGCATAACAAAAAGAGCAGAAGGCACCTCTAAAATGAGCATACAGTTTTCACTGGCCGATTCGGAATTAAGAGATCTAAGGGAAAACAATGGATCTCTTGACTTTTACATGGAGATTTTGCCCTCTAAAAGCAGCCCAAATGTCAAGGTGAATGTCCATCTTAGAACGAGGAATTACAAGGGAGATCAGACTTGGAATAACTCATTTCCTTGGTAATTCCTAATTTTTTTGTATATCCACAGGATCCAACGCATAATGGGCCAGAGACTTACCAGTACCCTCAGTATCAACAACTGTGGGGATATTGACAATCTGGCCCATTTTCTAGGCCAGCAGTAACGAGGGCCTTAGTCCATTTTGACCAGGGAAAATTGAATGCATTACGCACATGTAATGTCAGTGCGTTATCACACCATGCATACTTTGCACTATGCCACTCCATGCCACTCCATTCTACACCACTCACTCTACGACACAACAGCCCACTCCATTCTACATCCCTCCACTGTACGCCCTTTCACTCCACTTACCTCACTCCACTCCAGTCTATCTTACTCCACTCCAATTCACCCCCTCCTCTTCCATACAATCTACTTCACACCACTTGAATCTACCCCACCCCAAATTAACCACTCCACTCTACCCCACTTCAGTCTACCCTACTCTACCCCAATCTGCCCGTTTCACTCCACCCAATTGACTCCACTACAATCCAATCTACCCCACTCCACTCTACCCCACTCTACCTTACCTAACTCCACTACAATCTACCCCACTGTACCCCCTCCACCCTAGTCTTCCCATTCCACTTCAATCTATTTCATTCCAATCTACCCCACTCCACTCAATCTAACCCAATCAACCCCACCCCACTACAATCTACACGACTGCACCCCAATCTACGAGATTTCACTCAAATCTACCCCACTCTGCTCCAATCTATTCCAGTCTACCAACTCAACTTCATTCCAATCCACTCCAAAAATGCCCCACTCCAATCATCCCCAATCCACCCCTCTCCAGTGTACCGCAAACCAACCCACCTCCCTCCACTATAATCTACCAGACTCCACTCCAATCTGCACCTCACCACCCCACTCCAATTTACCTCTATCTACTCCACTCCAATCTACCTGACTCCACTCCAATCTACCCCACTCCAGTCCATTCTACCCCAGTGCATTTAAGCGACTTCATTCCAATTTACCCCACTCCAATCTATCCAACTCTTTACCACTCTAATCTACCCCACCACATTCCACTCTAGTCTACCCCACTCCACTACAATGTTCCCCACTCCAATCTACCATAATCCGCTCCACTCTACCCCAATCTACCACACTAGAATCTGCCTAATTTACCCCACTTCACTCTAATCGAATCTACTCACTCTACAAAAATCTACCCCACTCCACTCCAATCTAACCCTCCTAGTCCACCCTCCTCAATTTACCTCACCCCAAACTACGCCACCCTAATCTACCCCATCTACACCCACTCCACTCTAATCCAGCACACTCCATCGCACTCCACTCCAATCTACAGCACCCCACTCTACTTTACCCCAATCCACCCCACCTCAGTCCACTCCAATCTACCCTATTCTACTCCAGTCTATCCCACTCCAAACTACTGCACTCCACTAATCTACCTTCAATGTACCCCACTCCAATCTACCCCACTGCATTCCAATCTACCCCACTCTAATCTGCCCAATCTACCCCATTCCGCCCTATTCCCAATCTACCCCACTCCACTCTCCCCCAACCCACTTCACCCCAGAATACCCTTCTCCAATCTACATCATCCCAATCCACACCATCCAATCTGCCCCACCCCAATCTGCTCCACTCCAAATTACCCCAATTTACCCCACTCCAATCTACCCCAATCCATCCCAATCTACCACACACCACGCTATTAAATTGTCCTCAAATCTATCCTACTTGATTCCAATCTACCCCAATCTACCCTACTCCAAACTAAACCCACTCCTATCAATCCTACTCCAATCTACCCCATTCCACTTCAATCTCCCCCACTCCAATCAACCCTACTATAATCCACCCAATCGACCCCACTCCATTCTACCCTACTCCACTCTACCCCATTCCACCCTAATCTACCCCACTCCACTCCAATCTACTCCTTTCCACTCCAATCTACCCCACTCCAATCCAATTTAGTCTGGTCCACAGCACTCCACTGTTCTGGAGTCTACCGCACTCCACTCTACCCCACTACATCCCACTTCACCCTACCCTGATCTACCCCACTCCACTGCAATCTGCCCCAAATCACTCACATCTACCCAAATCTACCCCAATCCAGTGTACCCCACTCTACTCCAATCCAATCTACCCCACTGCCCCACTTCAATCTACCACAATCTACTCCACTCTAGTCGAATCTACTCCACTCTAATTTACCCACTCTACCCCCAATCTACCCCTCAATTCTACTCTTTTCTAACCCACCCATACCAATCTACCCCACACCACTCGAATCTACCCCACTACACCCTAATCTACCCCACGACAAACTACCCCAATCTACTCCCACTCCATTTCAATCTACCCTGCTATAATCCACCCAATTTACCCTACTACAGTCTACCCCACTACCTCCAAACTACTGCAGTCCTCCAGACTCTAGTCCAATCTACCCCAATATATCTGACTCCACTCTATTTAGCCTAATCTACCCTACTACTACCTACCCCACTCCAATCTACCCCACTGCAATCTACCACACTTCAGTCTACCCCAATATGCCCCTCTCCACCGAATCTACCCCACTGTACTCTACCCCACTCTACTCCATTCCACCCCAATCCACACCAATTCAATCTACCCAACTACAGTTGACTCCAATCTACACAACTATCCCACTCCAATCTACCACAATCCACACCCACTCCATTCTACCTCACTCTACCCCCACTCCACTCTGCCCCCGAACTACCCCACTCCACACCACTATCTTTTAGCCATGATGAACAGCTGCCACACTGGTGGACAACATGGCTAAAACACATTGCCAATGCCAATAGCCTTTGCATAGGCAAGACCTATTGGATTTGCCAATGCCTGTTTGTACTTTTAATGGTGTGGTAGGACAACCAAGACATGCTGCTTATGGTGGGGCAACTTTAATTCGTATGTACCTAAATAATAACTTGGCTAAGTGTATTAATGTAATTTTACCAGAAAATAATGAATGATTAAACTATATTATTTATGTGCTTCCCTTAGATGTATCTGACTGTCCCTGCAGTGGTAGATGGTGTGTTCCTCACAAAGGACCCCGAAGAGATTCTGGCTGATCTGGGTTCCAACCCCGTCCCCTATTTAATCGGAGTCAACAACAATGAGATGGGATGGATCATGCCCCTTGTAAGAGTGCCTATTCTGAGAAATCATTGCTTATATAATCATCGATCAGTGAATTCTTTTTAGATTCAAATCTACTGTTTTATCTAGAATGCATATTCTAGTTACAGGTTACATGGATGTGTCTGCCAAATGTAACCTGAATATGAATATGGTCCCTGCTGCATAGGGAGAGGCAGAAACATAAATCAGTGGTGATCTGACAGACTGTATGAATGAAAACATTTACATTTAACACCAAGAAATGTAATCTCAGTGTTCATGGAGAGAAAGTAGGATTCGATCAGCAGGTTCTAGAATTGAGAAAAAGCATTAAAGGCATCTTGTGTGGATGCTGGTAACCCTTAGATGTAACAAAAGTGTTCATGAAGTCTACGCAGGTTACAGTTTGAGAAGGTTCTATAGTAAACATCTTGTAAATATTTCTTGAGGGCCTCCTGTAAAATACATTTTAATAAAACAGGTGCACGTAGCAAATGCAAATTCACAAAACCAAGATCTGTTGATGTCTATGCCAGTAGATTCACAACAGAACTAGAAAATCTGCAAGTAAGTGGACTTTTAAAAAGTCTCCAATTGGAAGCTAGAGATGGGAGCATCACTTCTACAGGGGAGGGGCGTGGGGTGGCCACAGGCTCAACATTTAATGAGTATTGACAAATATCTCCAATGCATTTTTCATATCCAATATATGCATCTTCATTTAGTGCCATAAAAGCCTGGATTACATTGTCAAACTATGTGTGAAAAATACCAAACACAGCAATCTCTCGTTTGAGATTTACGCACAGCCAGGTGGCAGGGGTTTGTACTGTCAAAGCGTTACAATGGCTCCACTGACACACTGCTCTTTCCTCAGTTCTTGATGGTTAGGGTGGGAAAATCGCTCTAAGAATGGGCATCCTTTCTCGTGGGTATGCAGGGCTTCAAAATTAAATTGTAGTGACATGGTTCTGACTGGAAATGCACTCATATACTCCAGAAAATCCTCTTGAATTATCTGCACTTTTTAAGATCTACATTTTACTTTTTTCAATTGTGTCTGTCCTAGTTCACTTTCAATGTCCATGACCATGCCATTGTCACCTGCTAAACTGGAATCACTTTTTAATGGCCATGACCGTACCTTCTTGTATGCCAAGCTGGAGATGGTCTTCATTGTCCATGACCATTTCTTATTTCATTTATTTTCTAATTGTCAGGCCGAGCATGTACATAGTAAGCTAGGCTTTGTTAGATTCCATAAATTCCATGAACCCTTGATCCTGCAACCTGGTTACAAAACGAAGCAATTTTACATGGCCTTGCAGTCCTCTCGCATCTCTCCTCATTTCTGCATTCTGCCTCATTTGATTTTTTTATCCAGCTCCGTTCCCGCTACTTTCCTAGTCATGAAGTATGACTGATAATTTAAGTGGCAGTGGGGCAATTATAAGTTACACAGATCTCTCAGTCTTCGCTTAGGCTGCATACAATATTTCCGTTTAAACCAAGAGAGAGAACTGGTTGCTGCAGTTGGTCTTAGTCAGCAATTCACTGTGAAAGATGGCATCAGTGACACAAATAATTCTCGGGCGTCTATTCATTCTTCGATACTTGACCTAGCGGTTGTATATTGTGAGTAGTAGCGGTTGCTTCCAAATCGTTATTAGTGACAGTGTTTATGTTTTGACAATCATACTCCTGGTAAACAAGTTTTTCGACGAGATCGATCCCCACTATCTGTATAAAAGTTCTTGAAATGGGGTTTGCTTCACTCAGATATTTCAAGGGAGTCGAGTATTTTTTGTTAACTAATTTCAGAATTAAATCCTCCCATGCTATGTGCAACTAACCATCACCCTGATGCCCTCACCTTGACAAATTCATACCCTGGGCTTCTGCTCACCTGGAGAGTTCATTCATTCCCTGTGCTGGCTGCAGCACATCATTGCTTTTCCATGACATAGCCAACATGTCTTTTGGAAAGGAGCAAAGCAAGGTGGGTGAACTTACATGCTGTTTTGTCACGTCTCCACCTCACAATGAAACCCAACAAACTTATCTTGCGTGCTACACAACCTCGATGTTCATCAGTTGACCTGAGATGGTGAGTATGAGCAGTTTCACTGCCACTTCGACTTGGCATTTAAAAGTACTTGCCAAACCTTAAACTCCCCTTTTTCTACATATAAGCCACCCCTAAGGTAGGCCCTAGATACCCCGTAGGGCAGGGTGCTATGTAGGTGAAAGGCAGGACATGTACCTGTGCAGTTTATATATCCTGGTAGTGTAAAACTCCTAAATTTGTTTTTACACTTCTGTGAGGCCTGCTCCTTTCATATGCTAACATTAGGGCTATTCTCATATACTGTTTGAGTGGTAGTTTCTGATCTGAAAGGAGTAACAAGGTCATATTTAGTATGGCCAGAATGGTAATACACAATCCTGCTGACTGGTGAAGTTGGGTTTAATATTAGTACTTTAGAAATTGCACTTTTAGAAAGTGAGCATTTCTCTGCACTTAAATCATTCTATGCCTTACAATCCACATCTGGCTGGGTTAGTTGACAGCTCCCTTGTGCATTCCACTCAGACAAACCCCAAACACAGGATGCGCAGTCACACTTGCACACATCTGCAAATTGAATGGGTCTTCCTGGGCTGAGAGGGTGGAGGGCCTGACACTTACATGTCAACGGACAGTAGCCTGCCCTCACACAAAGGACTGCCACACCCACTACTGGGACCCTGGCAGACAGGATGGAACTGAAAGGGGGCCTGGTGCACTTCTAAGCCACTCTTTGAAGTCTCCCCCATTTCAAAGGCACATTTGGGTATTTAAGCAGGGTCTCTGCATCCTGCCAAGAAGAACTTCCTTGCTGCCCAAAGGACTCACCTGTCTGCTTTCTGTGAAGGACTGCTGCCTTGCAGTTGCCCTGCTGCCTTGCTGCTCTCTGGCTGTGGTGAAGAAGTGCTCTCCAAGGGCCTGGATAGAGCTTGCCTCCAGTTCCCTGAAGTCTCAGAACCAAAAAGACTTCATCTCTACAAGAAGGACTCCTTGTGCGGCGAACTTTGACGCACAGTCTACGAGAAACAACGCACAGAGTGCATCGGGGTTGAAAATTTCACTACACGCCAAACCGGAATGACGCAGCCTGACTTCACATCAAGAAGATCGATGCAGAACCAGCATAGCGACCGGAAATTCGATGCAGGGTGCACTGGATCGATGCAGCCCAACTTCCAGAGAGCAATCAACGCAGCGCCTGCCCAGAAATTTAGACACAACGCCCACCGAATCGAAGCAGCTTCTGTGACTTCGTCCTTCCAGCGCAGGAAATCCATGCATCATCCCTTGAGGCCAGTCAAGAGGTGATGAAGGAGTGGTACGACTAGAAGGCCACTGTGGTAGAATTCTCACCTGGTGATGAAGTGTGGGTGATGAAGCCAGTAGAGCCTGGAGCTCTCCAGGACTGCTGGACTGGCCCATTTGAAGTAAAGGAGCGAAAGGGGAGGCCACTTACCTAGTGGACCTCAAGACCCCTAAAAAACCCCTAAGAGTCCTTCACCACAACAGGCGGAAGCCTCATTTTGAGAGGTCTGATGTCAGTCTGTTCCTTGTGACAGATGAGGGCATGGAAGAGGAGAGTGAGCCTCTCCCCGACCTCCTCTCTGCCAATAAAAGTGATGGGTCAGTGGATGGTGTTGATCTCTCTGACTCCCTGACTCCAGAACATAGAGGAGACTGCTATGAGTTATTGGAATAGTTATCTTCCTTGTTTTCCCTCACTCCTGGACTCACCCACTTGTGTGTCCATGATATTGACACGGGAGACAGTCCCCCTGTAAAGAACAACATTTCCAGGTTGTCAGACAAGGTGAAGGCCAGCATCAAGGAGGAAGTCACCAAGATGCTGGTCCTAGGGGTTATTGAGAAGTCCAGTAGTCCCTGGGCCAACCTTGTGGTGCTGGTACCCAAGGCTGCTGCTCCCAGTGTCAAGCCAGAACTCTGGTTCTGCGTGGACTACTGGGGTCTCAATTCAGTCACACGGACTGTAGCTGACCCCATCCCCTGAGCTGATGAGCTCGTAGGCAGACAAGGCGCTGCCAAATTCCTCAGTACTTTTTATCTCATATCAGGGTACTGTCAGATCGCCTTGACTGAGGGGGCTAAAGAGAGATCTGTATTTTCCACACCTGATGGCCGTTACCAATTCTGGCTGATGCCCTTTGGGTTGAAAAATGCCCCGCTACCTTCCAACAGTTGGTTAACGGGGTCCTAGCTGGCAAGGATGCCTTCTGTGCAGCCTACCTAGACGACACTGCCATCTATAGTTCCAGCTGGGAGGAACACCTGTCCACCTGAAAGAGGTGCCTAAGGGCCAGATGTAGCAAAACGCCAATTTGTGACTTGCAAATTGCGAGTCCCTGCGACTCGCAATTTGCAACTCGCAAATTGGTATGCAGAACGGTGTCTCAGACACCGTCTGCGAGTCGCTATGGGGTCGCAATTACCCACCTCATTAATATTAATGAGGTGGGTCGCAAATTGCGGCCCCATAGCGAGTCTAGGCACTCGCAAACATGGAGGCCTGCTGTAGTCAGCAGACCTCCATGTTCGTGACTGCTTTAAAATAAAGCAGTTTTTTTTTTTAAGTGTAGCCCGTTTTCCTTAAAGGAAAACGAGCTGCACTTAAAAAAAAAACCGAAACCTTTAGTTTCGGTATTTTTGCAGGGCAGGGAGTGGTCCCTTGGACCACTCCCTGCCCTGAAAAAATATTTGTGGGTCCATTCACAAAGTGGAAGGGGTCCCATGGGGACCCCTTCCAATTTGCGAGTGGGTTACCATCCACTTCAAGTAGATGGTAACTGTGACTCCATTTGCGACCGCATATGCGGTCGCAAATGGAATTGCATTCCCCTTCCTATTTGCGATTCTGAACTGCATATTGCGAGTCGGTCCCGACTCGCAATATGCATTTCTGAATAGCAAAGAGGCTTTTGCGCCTCGCAAACGCCGATTTTCGCCGTTTGCGAGGCGCAAACCCTTTGCTACATCTGGCCCTAAGTCCCTGCAACAGGCAGGCCTGACCATCAAGGCCAGTAAGTGCCAGATTGGGCAGGGTTTCGTGGTGTACTTGGGACACCTAGTGGGTGGCGGCAAGGTGCAGCCCTTCCAGGCCAAGGTTGAAACTATTAGAGCCTGGAAACCACCTAGAACTTAAACCGAGGTGAGGGCTTTCTTGGGCTTCACTGGTTATTACCGTAGGATCGTAAAGGGTTATGGAACCATTGTGTCACCCTTGACAGAACTCACATCCAAAAACCTACCTAGGTTGGTGAATTGGACAGAGGCTTGTCAGAAAGCCTTTGACTCCCTGAAAGAAGCCATGTGCACAGCCCCTGTGCTTGAGGCACCTGACTACTCCCAGGAATGTATTGTGCAGACAGATGCTTCAGAGCATGGCATAGGGGCAGTTATAGCACATCTAAATGAGGAGGGCCTAGACCAACCAGTAGTCTTTATTAGCAGAAGACTATTACCACGGGAACAGAGGTGGAGTGCTATTGAGAGAAAAGCATTTGCTGAGGTCTGGGCACTGAAGAAGCTGAGACCATACCTGTTTGAGACTCACTTCCGGGTTCAGACAGACCACAAGCCCCTCAGGTGGCTCATGCAGATGAGGGGTGAGAATCCTAAACTCTTGAGGTGGACCATTTCCCTTTAGGGGATGGACTTTACGGTGGAGCATCGCCTGGGGATTGACCACGCCAACGCTGATGGTCTCTCTAGATACTTCTGCCTTAGCGATGAGAGCTCCCAGGAGGTTGGGTAGCTTTCCCTACTTTCAGCCTTGGGGAGACACATGTTAGACCTGACAGCCTGGGCTGCATCGAGGTTCCAGAAACTGCATGATCAACATTGAGTTCTAAAGCCTCAAGATTTTGCCCATAACTGGTAAGCTGTTTGCATAAGGATGTCTCATGCAGCAGGCTGATGTGATGTAGCAACAACTCTTGTGTAATTTTGCTCCAGTACCTCTGGCTTTCCAGTCTTCAAGACTGACAGTGGTCACTGCTCAGGCATGATCAGTGTTGTCTTTTATCATAATTGTTTCAAATTTTGCTGAACAATCACAAGCAGAAGGGCAATGCGGTGGATGCAGCAAAAGTGTCTGCAACTGGGGCCATTCTGGATGGTAATGCTTGCTCTGTGCAGCACTGCTTCAAATTCACCTTTCTGTTCTTTCAGAGCCCAAGACACTTACAATCATATAGGACTGCATTTAGGGATGTCGGTATTCATCATGCCTGTTACACACGGACATTTCAAGTACTGTGTGACAAATATTTTGCAATGCGGCTCTGTGTCTGCTGCTCAATGCCACCAGTTTGACACTTACTCATCAGGGAAAGGAAGGGCTCCAACTGGCCATGTAATAATGCATCTTGGCACCTCATCACTGCATGTAGTGCTGTTAGCTAAAGGTCCTGTCTGCCAGACCCTCCAGTGGCTGCTGGCCCTTCTGCATGCAGTTGAAGTTATTTCTCTGGATAATGGAGGAATGTCCACATCAGCTGTGCCTGCTTCAAAAGAATGAGTACAGTGTTTTCTACTGCATGTTGGGAGCCCCACTCCCAAGGCATTCCGACTCACCCCTTCTACACTAGTCAGTCCCGGAAGGCTGATCACTTTATATGAGGTTTGGACATTGGATGTGGCAGATGTTGAGCTATGATTCTCAGTAGCCCAAATTGACACTCATGTTGAGTTCCTATCCAATTAAAATTAAGGAGGTTCGATTTGCATTAAGTGGAGAATCAACCAAAACTGTTTCTTATTATAATTCATTACTTTGTCAAGACCAATAAAGAAAAATGCGCACAACCAGGCTTTTCAAGTTATCAAATTTGTAGAATTATTCAAATACTCGTGTTATTAATACAGAAAGTAAAAAAATAGTTAGTCGAGGGATTTAACATAATGTAAATCATAATATTAAGCCCTAATTACAAAAGGGACCTTGCTTGACTAGCCCTCCCTGTTTTTTACCACAACAGCAAAATCATAGCTTCTTTCCAAATAGCATTTTTTTTAAATGATTTGGACAATGACAGCACACAGTTTCCTAGATTGTTATTAAGTAGAGAGAGGGTATACAAATGTTACTTGCACAGCAAACCAATCAGACTACAAATTTCCAAAACTCCTGCTTGCAAACGATGATCATTAGATAGAAACATGAGAAATGTAACTTAATACAATGGACTATTCTGCACATTAATATCGTCGAGCATAGCAACGGAGGTTCAGCACATTAACCTCAAAAAGGATTCAAATATATCCCCTTGCAAAGGAAGCTAGGGAAAGCATGTGTGTGCATACAGAGATAGTCTCTGGCTGTAGCTGAAGTACAAGTATTTTGTTTAATGAAAAGTAAGAGACTAGAAATGTTCATGCGCAACATTTAAAAATGCTTTTTTTTAGTAAGGTGACTTGGTTATGCTAACTAGACCAAACCTATATTAATTATTGTTATTCGAAATGGAAAAATATTTCCTCACACTGAGGCTAAATAAAATCACCCTATTCTCACACCACTCATCGCTGAAAGTATCCCAACTGAACCTGAAGACTTCAGGCATCTTCAGCAGCATTAAGCTGTCGCAGAACACAAGCCAAGCCATGGGATCTGCAATTATAGGTCCATTCAGCCATCTCGCGTGTCTACGTCCCAGCCTAGAGTGCATGTTCAGACATCAGAGATACTGTTCACCTTATAGGCACCTTGCAGGTTTACGTGGGTACACCGATCAGACAGCATAAAGAATCCCATAAAGAGCTTCAAGAAAGCAGATGATGAAACAGTTTGACACCAGTCATTAAAAACAGCAACAACAGCAAATGGTACCTGGAAGCAAAATCACCAGCATGCCATAAGCCTGCTGATTCAGCATGAATTAACACTTAACAATCAGCATTAAACATACTTAGGACGTGAAATTATTATACCCTCAAACAACAGCCTGTCATTTTCTGAGCACGAGCATATGTTTGACTTTGAAACACAAGTGTTTTTATTTTGCATCAGTAAACTCAGCTTCCCTAAGCATTCTACAAACAACACAAAATCCAACCCAAACTCCCGATATTTTTATTTTTAATAAATAAATATGAGGTCCCCAACCATTAGCCTTCCACTTTTTTTTTATATAGTATTGCACCCATGAACAGACTTTCACTTGCCTGGTCATGTAGAACGTCTTATTTATTGTTAGGGATGCCCATAATATTCAAATAATGTCCACCACATCTCAGGGATGAACTACTTTCACCTTTATTGACAGAAGTATATTTGAAGGTCATAGGTTCCAATCCTGACCCTAGAGAGGTTGATGAAGCGAGTAACAACATTAATTGTTATATTCAAATGCTTTAAGAAAGGGCTTCAGTGAAAGTGGTATGTAAATAACAGAATCGTTTCTAATTGAACATAATGTCAATTAAATTAATAATAATATTGTTAATCATCATTATCATGATTTTTTTGGTTTTATGCAGACAATGGGTATACCGGAATCCTCAATGAAGGAAGGATTTGACAGAGAAACTGTGAACTATTTAATACACATGTCATCTGCAAACATTGTGGTAAGAGCCTCACTATTTAATATCTGCCACTATCTATCTTACATGAAATATGTGACTCAGTGTGATGTTATACAGTTCTTGAACATAGAAAACATGTTGGCTAATATACACTAAGGTATTATTGATAGTATGTACAGTTGTACCCATGTAGTACTCTTTTTTTGGTACCCTCACATGCATTTGTGAGCATGCTGGAAAACATCTAAAATGGGCATAGGATTAGAATATTTAGGGAATATTCATATATTCATATAAATTAGTAAACATATAAACGACTGTGACCTCTTTGCACTTTTATTAATAGGGAGTTGATAGAATCGGGGCCGATTCACAAAGGCATGTAAGAGTACATAAAAGAGTACTGTGAAACTACGTCCTCTAATCATAAATGCTTTATTGAACAGGCCACGTATTTCCTACAGCTTCATATTTTCAGTTTGGTGAAGCACAGATGTTTTATGCAGAAAAGCTTAGATGGAGTGGTAGGTTGAACAAATATAGAAAATAACCAACTAGATTGTGGGGTAGAGTAAATTGTCCGCGATGAGGCAGAAAGTGGTGGGGTGCAAAATGCTGGGATTTTTTATTTTCTACTCTATGCATTCATTAGACATATGAATTGGCGTTCTACAAGCCTGATCCCGACTACACCTCTCATTAGACATCCCCTCCCCACTTTATTCTCTCATTTTTCCTTTGATTACGTGTCTGCATTTGCACTCTCGCTTTCTTTGTATACACTTTAAGTAAAAAACGGTTTAACAAACAGAAGAAATATGAAAACAGCCACCTCAAAATATGATCAAAGTCATGAGCATGAACCTGACTTGTGCAAACACGTTGGTGACTCACGGGGTCTTTTTTACGTTACATTTAAATGTCAGCTGCCAATTGCAATTGTGCATTTTCCTGGGGACCACAGCAACACTGTACCGGTGAGGTGCACACACCAGTCCCTTATACTGACTAGCACTAAGAGTACTCTTGGCTGGAGGTCAGCAAACTGAGAAAACTGCAGTTTTGGAATGTTAAAGTTGGACTGGGGCTCACACAGATACACATAACACATTCTAAAATGTAAGTCTGGGATCTAGATTAACCACGGTGATTATAAATTAGTTAATACCATCTGAGGCTGTCTTGTTGAAGACATTACGAATTCTTATCGTGGGTGGGCTTTCTTTTGTTGTTTTTGGTAAACTGCCCAGGAAGCCGAGTAAAAAACTAAACATTACTTATGCCTCGGATTCCACGTTTGGGTGATCAAAGTCAATAAAGCTTCAAAGTAAATGTAGAAAATAGCTGTAAGCTGAGCTTTTCTTGCTGTAATACCATATTTAAACTTGAATGGCCTTGGAAAATGCACAGAAGGGAGATAAGACGAAAAACTTAAGGGGTAGCATACACTCTTGTGCCAAAAAGGCGGTGCAACCATCACCTGTTCAGGACATTTATACCAGGTGAAAATGGCTTCTGGTTATAAACATCGAATGAAACATAGTGCAACTTGCTTCTACAGCAAAGCCAGCCCATAGAATGTGTGCCTCCATGCATCTTGCCAATCATGAACTGGTGGATTTCCCGATGTTCTCAGGTGCATCCTGTTCTGCATTTTGCCTAACGTTTGGTTCCCTTGATGAATCTATCCTGACAAATTCAAACTAGTTATATAGTTAAATTTTTTGGTCTTCATTGCTTTCCCCACGCCTCAGTTTTAGCATTGCCGTCATAAATAGGCAATTGATGCAATATTTCAAAGCAAACCATTTTTGACATTTTTTGAGGCATTTCGAACAGAAAATGACTCCGAATGTTGTTTGTATCACACCCAGTAGAGAATAACCACTTTTTAGGACCTTAAAGCGACTAACCTGGCCTTTTTCATAGACTTTAACTCATATTCAACATCTTGTGTTTTGTCATGTTGAGGTATAGAAAAAAGTCCTGAATGGAATGCTTGAATTATTCTCACCTACTGAAAACTACTCAGGTTGAATCTCAGTCCATTGATATTTTTGCACACCATGCCAAACCATTTTACATCGAGCCGTATGCAAATCAGTCTTGACCCTGCTCCAATAGGAACAGACCAACCCAAACTGCCAGGCCAAGTCCTCGCTGAACCAGAACACAAGCAACCCAAGACTGATTTCTTCCTTTTTAGGACTGATCAGTCAAGTATAGATTGGTTACAATATGTAGAACACCCAATCACTTCACTGCTACACTTATGAGGTCACAATTTTTAATTTCAGAGAGCCGACTTGTTATATTTATGTTAGCATCCAGGGTTTTCAGTGAGCCCACTCACTGCATGCCTGTCCAACACTGCCCTCCTCTGAGGAACAATGAGCGATTCACTGCCCTGCTGTTTGCTTGCTATCATGGTAAATAATATATTTAATGTATGCCATTCAGTTCCAGCTCAAACGCATAGAGGATTCAATGGGAAAGACATGCACTTCAACAGGCTTCAGAGGTTTCATGCAGTCATAAAATACACATAAATGAAAGCCCAATGAAGTCAGTCAAAATAGTTGATAAGATCGTGCAGAGCTTTTAGTTTGCTGAAATTAGTGAGTATTCAGGAACAATGATTTTATATGAAACTGTTTTATGTTTATCATCTTTCCCCCTAAAACCACAGGAAACATGTTAAAAAATGATGAGTCCCAAATAAAGTGTCTCATTTAATTTCAAAATTTGAAGCCGGTGCTATTCTTATTTTCCTGGCACCTTTGTGTATCAAACACTTCCCCACTTATCACTGAATCTGTAGATATCGTCGAGGGAGAATTCTGAAGGCACACTGCAATGATGGGTCATATTTCACTTTAAGATGGCCAACAACTATACTTTCACCCATTTGTCTCTCTTCTCTGTCCTTTGAGAAACAAGCGTCTTCTATGCTATGCAGCTGCAAATGCAGAATTAGACACTAGAAGGACTAGAAAACGAAAGACTTTAACTGCTTCTAGAGAGACGAAAACATTCAGCCACCACTTCCCATGCCCCCACCAATCTCACCGTCAACTGCAGTGTCAGCCAGAAGACCACTTAGAATGCCCCTGGGGAACACAGACAAATCTCATCCTGAAAAATACAGTTTTGTGATTTCAGTGAAAGAAAAAGAATGGCCCAGAGCCACTGTATAATAGGCCATTGGTAACATCGTATGTCAGTCCTGGCTAGGAGTAGGAGTATAAATCGTCTCTAAATAACCCCAGACATGTCACCTCATAATTTCTCATGAATGGTCATGTTATTGCATTATTACTGTCACAGGCATACCAAGATAATGGTGACAAATATGTGTTTGTCTGCATTTTTTAAAGAAGTAACTGAAAATAACTTCTGTATTCGAATTACTTAATGTGTTCATAGCTGCCAAGAAGCTCAATTTCTTGTGAAACACTTTAAGACATTCCTAATGTTTCAACGAACAGTGCGTTCCATTTTTGGGTTTGTAAATTTGCATTTAACAGTGCATGGATAAGCTCAAAAATTAGATGACACAAAGTGCATTTGGCAAAAAAGCCCGGAATGCCCGAGATGTCGCACATGGCATAAAACAAATTGACAGTTAGTTATGATAATACTAGAAAATAAAAACATGATTTATTTTTGAAAATGTCATTATAGTTAGGTTCTGAATTTACTCACACATAACCAGAGAAATTCAGCAGTTATAGTTATGGTTATTTAAAGAGATTATAACTCACTGCCTAAAGAAAATATAACTCGCCATGCACAGTTATCTGATCAATAATTTTACTGCAGATGTGACATTATCTATGATGTTATCAAAGATGTCATGAGTGTTGTATTTTGTAGCGTAGTTAGCAGTACATGGCGACGGTGCGAGTTATAGTTGCCCTAGACCGCGAACGATCCGCATCCCTAGATATCTATATTTTTTAAACTCTAATATCTTCAAAACTATTGAAGAGATTTACACTTAAACACAAAAGCACGCTTTCTGGACAAAGCGCTAGCTTTCTGCCAAAGTTGGTGTAATTCCGTTCAGAGGTTCGGGCTGTAATCATGTTCAAAAATGTGAAAAATCCCATTGCTGTAGAATGTGGAAAAGGGCTTTGAGATCCCCCCTTTTTCTCTACCTTCGCTTGACAGATCACCCCAAAAATTTTAAGACAGCAGCTGAATTGACCAAAGTAAAAAATGTAAACATTTTGTGAAGATTCGCCACGTGGCAGAAAATGTATTAGCAAAACAAATGCTCTATCTCTGGAAAAAATGGTACTAAGTATAGCTACCTGCTGGTGACTTCCAGTAGGTAATACATGTGGGTATATATATATATATATATATATATGTATATATATCCATATTCACTTAAAAACCAAAGGTTACAGGGAGGTTATAGTTAGGCTCACATTTTAAATGTTCAAAACCATCAAAATTCACCAGTTATAGTTAAAGTTACCTCAAGTAACTATAACTCATGCCCTAAGGTGACTATAACTTGCACTCCCGCCATGCACAATTCTTTCATCAAAAAGTTTACTGCAAACATTGCAGTGATCAGTGATGTCATCAAAGATGTCATCAGTGATCTAATTTGTGGGGTAATTAACAGTGCATGGCAAAAGCACGTGTTATAGTTACTTGAAAAAACTATAACTAGCAAATTACTATGGTTTTGTACGTTTAAAATGTGAGCCTAACTATAACATCCCCGTAACCTTTGTTTTTTTAAGTGAATTTCTATGGTATTTTGAATTCCATTTCCTAACTATATTCTCCCTATAACCTTTGTTTTTTTCAGTGAATGTCTGTGTTTTTTTTTAGAATATAGTAATTTTCAATACTATACGTTAATCCAACCACTGTCACGCATGGTGGTTTGCCTCAGGGCCTGGCCTGTGGGCAGGCCATGAGGCCAACCCCCTAAAAGCACTGAACCTTGCACCGTACACAGCCTTCACCTGTGCGCAGAAGGGGAGCACCCAAGGGCTGGCTTGCAGCCAGTTCTTGCGACCAATCCCCCTAACCACCCAACCTCATGCTGTGCATGGCCCTTTGGCCATGCGTGGCAGAGTTGTCTGCTGCCTCTCTGGATGTCAGAAAGGTGTGAGAGGGTGTATCTGGGCATGAGAGTGACTGTGCGAGTGTCTGTCTGAGAGAGTAGTGCGTACATCAGTGTTTTAGTGGTGCATCAGTGTCTGCCTGGCTCTGTAAGTGGGTGTATGAGAGTGTCAGTGTGTTTGTGACTGGGTGTATGAGAGTCTGTGTGGGTCTGTGAGTGGGTACGTGACTGACTAAGTGGGGCTGTGAGTGGGTGCATGAGGGTGTCAGTGGGTCTGTGAGTGGGTGCATGAGTGTTTGAGTGGGTTTGTGAGTGGGTGCATAAGTGTCTAAGTGGGTGTGTGAGTGGGAGAAAGAGATTGAAAGAGAGAGAATGAGAGTGAGAGGGAGAGAGATAGAGACTTTTTTAGGCTTTGACGTATGCTATACTCAGAATGAGATATTTCTGTTCAATTTAAAAAGAACAATTTATTTGTTATTTAAAAAAACATAAAATCACCTTTTATTTTACCTTTAATCATTCATAGTTTAAAAAACAAAATAGTGAAACGAGTCCAGCCAGACTCGAACCCTGAACGTTCAATGTGAAGATCTATCCTATTTTTTTATTTTGTATCCCTTTATGGACTATTTGGGACCATGGGGGAGCCTTCAAAGGCTCCCCATGGTCCCTGCATTTTTAAAAAATTATATTTCATAAGAAGCCCTTTATGGGAAAACCTGGGACGACAGGGAAAGCCTCAAGGCCTCCCCAGGAGTCCCATTGCTTCAGCAAACAAGAAGTTGCTTTATGTAGCAGCTCCATGCTTGTTGAAGCAAACCTTTCATCACTGTACTCTGCACGCATACCTGTGTGCAGGGAACAGAGATGAAAGCTTTGGTTTTTGACGGCAGGAACTGTTTGACAGGTACCGCTCTCAAAAGCTGAAGTGTCTGGTGTGCCTCAAAGCTGCAGCCTCAAAGCTGCACCCAAGCCACGTCAAACAGCTGTGTCCCAGGAGTGGGCACCCTGGGACATAGCAGGAGGCTGCCCTCAGGTTGACAGTCCCAGGGTCATTACTGGCTCCTTGATGGGGAACCACGCGGCCCATCCTACAATTATAGCTCCAGGGAGGTGGTGTTCCCCGGGTGCTAAAAGGGGTCTGTAATGGACCCTCTGTATTAATTTGTATTATAGCCCCGGGGATGTGGAGATCCCTGGGGCTACAAGTGGGCCATGTGGCTCTTCTGCACAGAAGGTAACAAATGCCCCAGGGAGGTGATCCCCGGGGCTGAGGGGGGGGCACATGGTCCCCTACAAGTGAATAAAATGAGGCTGTGGGGGAGGCTGATGGACCTCCCCTACACAATTCACTAATTTTGCAGTGGGTGGTGGTTCCCAGGGCACAGGGGCCACGGGACTTGCATAAATCACATTAATCACCCAGGAAAGTCGTGGTCACCCGGGCTGCGGGAAGGTGCCAGGAGACGGTGTCCCTATTTAAAAGAAAGGAGTGCCCCCGGTACCTGGCCCACCGGGGTCTTTTTTTTAAACAAGCATGGGAGCAAGCGCTTTTTAATTTTAAAAAAATCTTTACTGCAGATTCGCGACCCTGTAGAAATTCTGCTGCAAAAAATGTTTTTCATGCTTTTTAGCTTGAGGGAGGGGGGTCCCTTTGAGACCCCAGCACAGAGTGAAGGGGTTTGAAGAGTTGGCAGCCAATCAGATCTCAGCACGAGATCAGAAGGGGTTGCAAATCCTTCGCACCCCTAGATATACAAATTTGGATTTCCTTACATTTCTCAAAAACTACTGAACGGATTCACAATGAGGGCTCTTTCTGAACCAAGAGCTACCTTTCTGCCAAATTTGGTGTAATTACATCCAGTGTTTTTGCGCTATCGCTGGTGAATTTTTTCTATGGGAATTAACATTGGAAATGCTCTAAATTTCACCCCCTTTTATCTCGGCCCCCGGTTGAGGGATCACCCCAAAATTTTCCAGCAGCCTATGTGACTGTCAAATTCTTTTGGGAAATTTCATGAAGATTCATCAAGAGGAGCCAAAGATTTAGGAAAGCAAAAAATAGCTTTTTCTATAGAAACTAGGTCCTAACTAGAACTACCTACACTACACACACATATATAATATGTGTGTGTAACCCATTGGTGGTCGCAAGTAGGTAGTTCTAGTTAGGACCTAGTTTTCATAAGAAAAGCGTATATTGACTTTGCTATCTTTTTGCCACCATTTGATGACTCTTCATGAAATTTCCCCCAAAAAAGTGTCCAGTTGGATCTTGTTGGGCATGGAAAGTTTCAGGAATATTCGTAAAATGGGGGCTGAGAAAAAGTGTGAGGGATAAAAAAAAAGTGTTTCCCATGGTAATTCCCACAGGGATTTTGAACAAGGACTACAGCCTGAACCACTATACTAAATTACACCAAATTTGGCAGAAAGGTAGCTCTTGGTCCAGAAAGCACTCTTTTAATTCAGTTGTTTTTGAGATATTAAAGGAAAAAGAAATGTGTATGTTTGGGCAGAGCTTGAGCATATATCTCATGGTGAGATCTGATTGGCTGTCAGCACTTCAACCAGGAAGTGCTGGCAGCCATCCTGAGACCAATAAACCTAATAGAACCTAACTGAAATGCATTGCAGTGAACGGCAGATTTTGAGGGTCACAAAAAGAAGGAGAATGTATATAGGGTGATAACAGATTTTAGTTACAATATAAATCATTTTAGGAATTGTGGTGTGTTCTAATGTGATTTTACCCTGCTGGGATTTCACTAATCATGTTTGAGAGAAGATGTTTTCTCATGATTCTCCTATAGAGGTTATGGAAGGTGCTCCAGAAGCTAAAATGAGAGCATATATTCTGTAAATTCACCCTATCTCTCTCAGCCATATGAGAATGAAGTCTGGCATTCTCAGTAAAACTTGAACTTCCAACAGGAGCAGCTTGTCATTTGATTCCCTTGTGTTCTTCTGCTGCAGACTCCCAGAGTGTTCTAAAGAACAACTAGACCACTAACAGTCTTACTTTTGACATAAGTGTGGCACACATGTAACCATCTTGATTGAATCAAAATGGTAAAACTTAAAACATTTAAGTTAGAAAGGAACAAAATGAGTGGGTTCATTTTGTCATAGAAATTATGGTTAGAGCTGAAGAAAGAAAAAATAGGACATGTTTTAAGTGAGTTCTAAAATATCTTCCTCTTCTATTTCATTAAAACATACTGACATGCAGACTGAAACATACACTTTCAGCACCAACAGCAGACTGCCAGTTAACTCCCTTATGATCAGTGGCTTTACTTCAGTGTTCTAATGAGCAATGAAAGTGCTAACATTCTGAATTCATGCCAAAAGTGTAACACATCTGAACGCCATTTTGATGGCATCGAAGTTGAAAACGGAAAGTCTTTTCTAGTGAGGATACTGCAGTAAATAAGGAAATTAGGGAACTTCATAACAAATAAGTCTCTCAAGATGGCTGCATAGAAAAAAATCCCAAAATGTAGTACAAATATCACCCAATTGTAGCCCAAGCATAGCCCAACAACAGAAGTGAACAAAACACTTAGGTGGTCATGTTGACACTGGCGGTAAAAAACGCCTATCGCCGCGTTGACTGCCACCAAAATACCACCACCGTGGCTACCATCCGTCCGCCATATAATGAGCACTGTCGGACTTCCGCCACAAGAAGGGTTGAAATCCGGCAGTGTGCATGGTGGAGGAAGGTGGTAAGGTGGCGCTGCTACCACCAGCACAGCCACGCCAGAAGAACGCTGCCAGCCACATTATGACAAGTAATAGGGCCTGGCGGTGTTCTGCTGGCGCGGCGCTGCTGGCGGTAGCAGTGCCGCTTCCTGTTCCCTGCCGGAAGACCTCCTTGCTCAATGCATGTCAGGCTTCCGACAGGGGAGGGGGTGGGTGGGTGGGGTGTTGTGTGTGTGTCTGAGCGTGTGTGAGTGTGTGTGTGAATGCTTCTGTGTGTGTTGTGTTTGCGTGGTTGTATGCATGTGAGTGAATGTGTGTAAGAATGGTGAAGTGAGTGCGTGTCTGCATGTCAATGTGATTGTGTGTAAGAATGTGTGCGAGCATGTCTGGATGTATGCATGTATGAATGAGTGTATGCCAGTGTGAGTGATTTGGTGTATGCGTGGTGTGTGTCTACGGGTGTGTGCATGTATTGGGGGTGTGATGATCGGAGGGTGTTGTGTGTCATGATCGGAGGGGGCGGGGGTGTGTGTGTTTTGATCGGGGTGGGCGGTGTATGTGAATGCCAGGTGCGGGGTGGTTAGGGTGTGTATGGGGATGGGAGGGCTTTGGATGTAGAGGGGTGATGCATGTCAGGTGTTTGTTCGGGGGTGGGGGAGCCACCTACTGGTGACAGGGAAGAAATTCCCTGTCACCAGTAGGGCCTACTGCCATGGTTTTCGTGGCATTAGCAACACCACAAAAACCATGGTGGTAGGGAGGCTCATAATGCTGCCGGCGGTACTGTGCCTGCCGCCAGGCTGGAGATTGATATCTCCGGCCTGGCGGCAGATACCACCATGGCGGTCTGAGTGGAGAAGTGGTGGGTTGGCTGCAGCCAACCCGTCATTCTAATAATGTGGCGGTATGTACCGCCAGCCTGTTGGCGGTACTACCACCATATTAACACTCACCACCGGGGTCATAATGACCCCCTTAATTTATTTTTTTTGCAGTTTTATATAGCGCAGGCTTGACCCTAAGGATTTGGAGTGCTTTACATGAGCATCTGATATATACAGAAGGACAAATTTGTTTTGGTTTTAAGCATGGGGGGAGTAAGTGATTTCCCCAGAATCACAGGATGTTCAGGTGATGCCGAAACTCAAACCTGGTTCCCCAGTTCCAAAGACTGCAGCTCTGGCCGTAACGCCATATCCTCCCTCATAAGTTAAACATAAAATCAGCTAGATAGAAAAACATAAAGATAGCAAATAATGTAAAAGTGTTTTGACACTATTTGAGAACTCAGACAATATGTCCTCCTTTTAGTTCTTTAGAGCACTAACCATAATTTCTTTGGAAATAAGACCCTTTCATTTTTATACTTTCTAAAGGAAATGCTTTAGGTATTACAGTTTTGTTCACAACAAGATGACGTCAGGCATGCCACACTTTTGTAATAAATATAGAACATTGGCCATCTACTTGTTCATTAGAATATTGTGGAGAGGCAGAGGTCACGGGTACAGACTCAGATAATTGTGTGCAGAGAGGCTGGTGCAGAGGAAACAAGTTGACCACATGGGGCAAGCGGGAGGAGCAGTGGCAGCACAATGGACCATGGAAGACAGGGGCAAGGGGGGCAGGGGCAACACACCAACCATGCTGGATAGGCAAGAGAGGCTGTGACTATATAACAGAGCATTGAGGGCAGAAATAAGAGGCAGTGGCAGTACAGCCATGCATGCCAACAGACCAGATTCAGGCATGTTATTAAGCCCAAAATAGCTTTATTTTATCTGTCTCCTCACAGAGGGCAAGAGGAAAGGGGTAGGAGCATGGACTTGGATAGGGCAGAAGGGAGATGGGCAGGGGCACCAAACTGACCTTACAAAGCAGGCGTCAGTTGTTGCAGCAGCATATAGCACACAGGGAAAGCGGGATGGCAGTACAGCACAATGGACCATGAAAAGCAATAGGCAGGGGACTGGACCATGCACATGGACATCAAGCAGCAGAGTGGAAAGAGGCAAGGAGAGCAAGCTGAACATACTGGACAGAAAGGATGGACAGTTTCAGCATAATGGACCATGAAGGGCAGGAGGGAGGGGCAGGGGTAAAACAACTGACCAGAAAAGGCAGGAGGGAGGGGGTTATGGGCCTGCACATGGAAACAGGGGGCAGGGGGTAAGGGAGCAGGGCAGGAGCAGCAAGCTGACCATGGAGGGCAAACGGAATGGGCACAATACGCACAACACACCTTTGAGGGTAAAATTGAGGCTATAATGACATACATGCAGACAACGGAGTGAAGGTGGGAGAGGGTCAGGGGCAGCAAGCTGACCACATAGGGCAGGCGGGAGCATTTGTGGCAGCTCAGAAGACCATGTGTGGCAAGTGGGAGGGGTAGTGGCAGCACAACAGCAATGGTGGACAAGAGGGATCGGGCAGGGGCATGCACAAAGGACCATGAAGGGCGGAAGTGATGGTTAGGGGCTGAACACAGACAAGAGAGGGCAGGATAAGGGCCTTCACAACAGACCACGCAGGGCAGGCAGGAAGAGCAGTTGCAGCACAACAGTGCATGGAGGGCAGAAGGATGTGGCAACAAAATGGACCACAGAGGACAGGAGGGATAAGATAGGGGCATGGAACTCAGAAAGGCAGAGGAGAGGTGGCAGGGGCCATGCTAGGCAGGTGGAAGGGTTAGTGGCAGATCAACATAACATTCAGAGGAGATAGGAGGGGCAGAGGCAGGTCCATGGAACATGGTGGCCAAAAAGGAGGGAGCAGAGGCATGCACATAGAAATCTGAGGGCATGGGAAGGAGGGTAGGAGCAGCAAGCTAAGCACAGAGGCTAAGTAGGAGGGTAATGATGGGATAAAGAATTGGACACTGGAGAGCAGCAGGAGTAGGCAGGGACATCAAGGTAAATGGAGGGCACTAGCAGCACATCGGATCAGGTAGGGCAAGAAAGAGCAGGCTGGTTCGTCAACTGAGACAACAGACGAAAGGGAGGAGGTGGATGGGGCAGCAAGCTAACTATTCGGGCAGACGGGAAGGGCAGTGGCAGAACAACGTCTACAGAGGGCTGTAATGAGGGAGCAGGAACATGAACTTGGATAGTGGCTGGCAAAGAGGAGCGAGGGCAAGAGCAGCAAGCTTGGATGAGGGCAGCACAATGCCAGGACAGATCCCTCATCCAACCACCCCCACCACTCTGCCTTGCAATGGGCATCCTACTTAATGTTAAATAAAATACCCTAGAAATTCACTGAAAAAACAAAGGTTACACGGATGTTATAGTTAGGAAATAGAATTAAAAGACATTGCTGAAAAAAACAAAAGTTACAAGGACGTTATAGTTAGGTTCAAATTTTACAAACACAAAACCATAGAAAATCAGCTGCTATAGTTAGAATTATTTCAAGTAACTATAACTTATGCCCCAAGGTAACTATAACTTGCACTTCCTCCATGCACTGCTAATTACATATTACATCACTGATGACATCTTCTATAACATCATTGATAATATCACTGTAACGTATGCAGTAAAATTATTGATGAGAAAACTGTGCATGGTGCACTGCAGACCTCACTAATCTGAGCTGTTTTAAACAGCCAGGCAGACTGCAGACAAAGGCTCCTTGTTTCAAAAGGAGCGCTGCGTTAGCCTGCTCAGACCAATCCTGGTGCTTCTCTCATGCTGAAAACGGCATGAGAACAGCTCCAGGATTGGCTAGATTTGTTGGCTCTTGTAAGGAAAATCTTCCACCTTCCCTCCCTTTGGAATGGGATCAGGCTCATCTTGCTGCTCTCAGTCGGACTCAGAACACACAGGGTCACGAGAACCAGCAGTCAGACTGGGGCTATGTATGAAGAGGAACAACCTCTGAGAGAGAGATGTCCAGAGATCAAGTGCTGCAGGTGAGTGCTGCACTACATGCAGTGCTTAGTTTGTGCTTGTTTCTGGTGCTGAGAACCGACACTGATTTTTGAGGGCCAGCGCTTATTCTTCTGCCTCGAGCATTTGCTGCGAGCAAAAGACACATATGGGAAAGACGGAGTAAGGGAAATACGAAAAAGCGTCACAGAGAGAGATGGCAGAAAGCTGCAGGCAAGGCTGACTTTTGGGCAGTGCAAGCGGTGCGACCGCACTGGGCGCTGACCTCTGGGGGATGCTGTGTTTAGCAATAACTTCAGAAACTTGTGATATAAAAGCACCTGCTGAAAAGTTCCTTGTGCGTTTAGCCTTCAAGAAACAATTAAAATGTCAAGATACCTCTTGTGATTAATGTTCCTGCTAGAGGGAGAGAGAGATGGCGGTTTTGCCTCATGGCAGCTTTGACTCAACATAAAGTCGCATGGAGGGTTAATATTCCTGCTGGAAAAAACTGAACTATGGGGCATATCTAAGGAAGATGGTGCTAAATCATATTTAAAATACGGTGCACCTTGGCGGTAGTTAGGGGACTAGCATCAGAATTTACAGCGTGAAAAAGACACATAAGGAAAAGACGGAGGAAAAGAAAAACGAAAAAGCGTCACAATGGGAGAAAGCTGAAATCCGCAAGAGTTTGCTGAAGGGGGAGGGAGTGCCTGTAAATGGATTGAATAGGCCCAAAATGGCTTTAGGATTACGCTGCCTCTGTAACCCGTGTTCATACGTTTAATTGCAGCAGCCACATGTTTAAGGGGAGGGCTTTGGGCACTGGCACCTTTTTATTTACAAATTAAGCACTGCTCTATGGGGCATATTTGAAAAAAAGTGGTGCTGCACACAGACTGCACCACTTTTCTTATACCTCTTAGTACCCCCCCTAATGCCACCAGGTGTGCATCATATTTAAAATATGGCGCACCATGGCGGTAGTTAGGGGACTAGCATTAGACTTTTTTATGCTAGTCCGGAACTTTGCAGGATTAGCATCTAAAACGTAGATGCTAATCCTGCAAAGTACACAGAGGACCATTGTAACCAATGAAAGACTCCTTTGAATGCCTGCTCTGAGCAGGCGTTAAAAGTGCCAGAACAAAATGACGCAAAGAAACCTGTCTGATTTCTTTGCTCCATTTTTTTAGCCCCCCTAACGGGAAGGGCCCCTTTGCATACATTATGTCTGGTGCAGGCATAATGCAGCGCAAAGGGTTACAAAGTGGTGCAATGCATGCATTGCACCCCTTTGTAAATATGGCACAGCGTTTTTGGCCTTCTAATGCCACATTATCTTAAAACAAAATTACACTAATGTGGCATTATAATGGCACTAGGGTCTCTTAAATATGCCCCTGAAGGGCATATTTGAACAAAGTGGCACTGCGCACAGTGCTGCACCACTTTTCATGTGCCCCTTAGCTCTCCCCTAATGCCACCATGTGTGCGCTGTATTTAAAATACGGCACAACGTGGGAGTAGTTAGGGGACTAGCGTCAGAATTTGTTACGCTAGTCCGGCGCTTTGCAGGATTAGTATAAAATTTGTTGATGCTAATCCTTCAAACCACCCATCATTTTTTTGCCCCCCTCCTTTCCCCCTCCTAATGGGGGAATGCCACCTTTGCATACATTATGCCTGGCGCAGGCATAATGTAGCGCAAAGGGATACAAAGTGGCGCAATGCATGCATTGAGCCACTTTGGAAATATGGCACGGCGTTTTGGGCCTTCTAACACCACATTAGCATTAAAAGAATGACTCTCATGTGGCGTTAGAATGGCACTAGGGGCTCTTAAATATGCCCCTATATTTTAAGTGGCTAGCTGAGTGGATTAGTAAAGCCAGCCTTTACAAGTGCTTTGAAACACATGAATGTATGTGAAAGGGAAGCGATGGAGAGATGAGGGGCACATTTGGCAGGTGGTAGTGAGTGAAACCGAGGAGGGGGTCATGGGGTGGGGGTGCCACAATAAACTGTTGCACTGGGCGCCTTCAGTCCTAAAGCCGGCCCGGGCTGCAGGACTGAGCTGAAGGGGCGGGGAGTGGCTTCAAATGTATTGAAGAGGCCCAAGATGGCGTGTTTAAATGGAGAGCTTTGGCGCCGGCACCTTTTCATGCACAAATTAAGCACTGACTACACCGAGGTAGTCTCATGGCGATGCCCGTGTGTGGCACACTTAGGTGCAATGATCTTGCGGGGCTACCGTGGGTTTGTTCTAATGCCTTTCTTCTATGGGTAGTGCTTTTGTGTATTCAACACCAACAAAACATAAGAGAATCAGGTCTCTGTACACAAAAGACGTGGGAGCCAATAATTTGCATTACTTAGAGCATACTAGTGCTGTGATATTTGTGTGATTAGGCCCTTCGAATCCTGGGTCCTATTTGCCGGCCTCATCGAGTTCATGCTCCAGCAGCAACACAGGAAGACAAGCGCTCCTTCGCAGCTCCCTGTTGCCAGTTAAGTGTGTTTTGAAAAACCAACGAAAATCAACAGTTCTTATCTATATCCGTGTTGCCAATAGACACTTGGGCAATACTTCAATGTTTCAACAAACTGGATTTCACACATAACAGTGCAGTGTTCCTGTGACAGAGCAATGTATTTCAAACCCGTGTAGTGAAGTTTTGCTATGGGAATGCCTTGGATTTGCGAATTTGGCTTCTTTTGCGCATGTTGCCTTTCTGCCGGCTTCGGAGTGAAGGGGGTTATATGTTTAGTTAAGGCATCTGAGGTGGTCTCAGAGGAGTGAAGTTCGAACAGCTCCCCTGGGGCTCAGATCTTAAAGCAATTAAAGCAGGTGATTCTCAGACAAACACTCGCGAGAATCCAGTCAGTCCCCCCACCTAATAATAAACAAGACCGGAGACCTGACACTTGAATGTGTGTGCCTCACAAGTCACCGGACGGCAGTATCTGTAAATCTCGGCATCGCCACTACATCTTGTGATTCTGGGCAAATCTCCTCACATAAAAAAACATGAATGTGACTATGTAATGAAACTGGTGCTCGTGTGAGCGCCCTAACACCTTCCGGTCGAGGTAGCAGTACAGGCACACTGCCTGCTTGGCATAAGTGAGCAAGCAAATTTTTTGAAACTCAAACATTTAATTTAAAAAACATTTTTTTCACATAATATATGACATAATGTATGCTCTGCGCAATGTAGAACATAATGCATACTTAATGCTGCTGTAGCAAGGCAAAAGGCAGAACCCCTTGAATGAAATCTACCAGTGCGTTACATGTTAGTTTATATGCTCAACTCCGGGGTAACCCTCTAACCCAGCAGGGTCCAGCCATGCGCTCAATGTATCTCGTACAGTTAATTTTTTGTCGCCACTCCCTTCTCCCCAAACTCCAATATAACATGCTCTTCCCCCACGCCCCACTAGCCTTTTATGTTACATGATGCTGGATTTCTACCATGCCACCAACAGAATGCCCGCTGTGATATCCCCTCGCTGTTTGATTTCACTAATAAAATATCTTTAGCTGTTTATCTCCATCACTATTCCAGGCTTCCACTTCTCTCCACATCTTTTTTTCCTCTTCTCATTGACATCTTCCCCGTCCCTTCTGTTTTATTTCATCCCCTTCTTGGCTCTCCTTCTCAGCTCTATTTTCCTCTCCTGTCCCCATTTCACTCCTCCATCCAATTAGCCGAGTCACACGGACCCCACCAGTGTTTATGCAGCGATCGAGAGCTCTGGAGTTAGGACTGAAGGCATTACAAGTTCCTCACAGTGCCTGTCAGTTAGTCAAAGAACATGTTTAGAATACATGGCCATCCAGTCTTTGGCCTCTTTGCAGAGGGTGCACAGGGCAGTGGTCACATATTCAAGTCATAATTGTTACCCTCTGCAACTCTGTTTGATGGGGCCCCATCATGGGGGTACACATTCTTTGTAATAATAATGACAAGGTGAAAATAAAGGAAAAGCCAGTGTTTTGCTATTTAAAAGTCGTGCCTAACTTTAATGCCCCACCACTTTCAAATGTCACTCGCAGTCACTGTCTAAGAAGCGGTTGTCTTCATTGAGGAGTTTTGCTGGCAAATGGGAAGAGTATAGCATGAGTAGGGCTTCAGTGTGCTTTACAGTTGTGCACACAGGACCTGGACCGTGATCTGTTTGTGTCCCCCATACTGAGTCTTACCTGTAGAGCGCTCTTTCACTCCATGCTTCTGTGGAGAAATGGCACAACTGCCAAGCAGGCACTGGGTTTCATTTTGGCTCTTCCCACAACCATGACTTGTTGAAGTTTTACCATATTTAACAGTTTTAAAATTCACAATAGGAACAGTTTTGTATTGCATTTGTATACTTATTGGATGCTTTTTTTATAATTGTACATTGATTGTTTTTTTTTTACCCGTGAAAATGCCAAATCGAAAACTAATAAAATAAAAAGAACTGGAGCAAATCCTTACTTACCATATTCACGATCCAAGTCTCTGCACAAGTGATATAATATTCACAAGATCTCAGTTATTCTGGTTTGTGATTCGCTGATAATCACCGGTGTTAACTGTGAAGTGTCTGTTTGTTGACAGGGATCAAAGCCACAGTTTTTGCCTTTGGTGGTCGAAGAATATCTGGGTGACAGTCAGGACCCCATCATCCTAAGAGACGGTTACTTTCAGTTGCTCGAAGATATCATGTTTGTTTTTCAAGCAATAAAAACAGCCAATTATCACAGAGGTAAGTCTCCTGATAAAACATTCACAATGTACACCGCAAATACATTTTGATATGTCGAGTGTGCCTGCACTCTTGTCTTGTACACTGCGGAAGTTATATTACCAACCATTCACTATTTGGCAGAAAATCAGGCATATTCACACAATTCAAACAAAGCAGTCATAGATACAGGAATTGTATTAGCAAATCAGTTGAGTGGACACCAGGCTGTCCAATAATAACTAGCCCGATTACCGCACCCATATTTTCTGTGTGTGTAATACAATATTTGATTTTACTAACCGCAAAATCTGACCTGTCAGACCTCATGAGGCTCGGGCCACAAGTGAGGCGTAGACCAGTCCCCTCACCAGGACCATCACAGAGGAAGGCACCCTGGGCTCTTTGCTGCGGGCCCTGCATTTTTTTGGGGGGGCCCTTCCCCCTCTTTTAACGTGTATTTAAATAATACAAACAAAGCAGGCGGAGTAGGTAATGCTTCAACACCACTAGGTAGAGCCAAATACTTTGTTTCCCTTTTCCCAGCACATATATGTTGTTATTTAGGAGCTGCTCCTTGAATCAGAAACCAAATATGGACCCCACAAACTGTTTTTTGACTCCAGGCTCACAATAGCTTCTTCTACATGCCTGCCCTTGGACGCCAGCCCACGTCTCTGTTGGAACAAAGCACCTACATCTGATTGATTCCTTTTCTGGACTTCAGTGCTTTATTGAAGAAGGTGGTTGGGACTTTCTGATTGACTGAGTAATGGTGTTTATGTAGTGTATACCACCCACCTGAATATCTTAGTGTCGACCTTAATAATCTGCCCACCCATTCTTCAGATCTCTCTTGAAACCAGTCCGAGAGATACAGGGCTGTATGTCAAGGTGCGGAGAGTGCCACACATAGGGTCTGATTACGAGTGAGACGTTAGAGTCCGACCCATGCGTAAACCCCGTTTTTTTTAGAATAATGAGTTTGAAGTTGAGTACCTCAGCCATCTTTACATTTCGGCAGGTCAAACCTGTTGAAATTTAACAGGGAACTCCATACGGTAATTACTATATCATGCGTATTTTGTTGCTTATCATCAAATCAGCTTGTTATTCTCCAGAAACTCATAATTGATGCTATTTTTTGCACATGATAAATAACAAACCCTGTGGTATTGTTATTTATCAGGTGCAAAAAATAACACCTCAACTCATAATTGGGGCCAGAGGAAGCTTGAAAAAGGTGGAGCAGCAGAAACCTTGCATGTTGAGCTTCAAGAAGTCTTTACCTTTACTCTTACTAGATTGCAGGAAAGGCAGTATGGGCAGATTTTGGAGACCCAAATAAGAAAAGTGGTAGCCAGCTGGTGCGGACAAGCAAACTTAAAGTGAATGCAGTCCAAAATTAGGATCCAGGGCTATGACCAGTGTGCTGTTGGGACAATGGTCTCAGGAACCTAGTCTATATATAGTCCAGATTGTTATACTTGTTGAAGCTGCTACAGCTGTGAATTAGGAAGGTCTACATAAAGGGCATTACAATAGTCGGTACAAGTGTGGTCCCTACACCTTGATAGTGTTTTTGAGAGGATAGCCAGGACTTCAACCTACTCAAAGAAAACAAATGTTTATCATTGACTTACTTTGTGGACCACGTTTCAGGTTTTGAGTTAAGACACCACATAAGAGAGTCAGGAAACATGGAGAAGATGGGAGACGGAGCAGTGAAGACAAAAGTTATGGAGGACGTTAGCTCCCAGGGTCAGGTCTAAAACTCGGTACACCAAGACACCTGAGGCCCAGTAGCTGACTTCCAGGTCAGAGAGGCAGAGACCTGTAATGGTAATAGATGCTGAAGACTGGGTCTGTCAACATCGGTGTTTCGACTTTTCTGCTCGATGCTGTAGTTTCCACCCGTATTTTCATTCTTTCACCGTTGCTGTTTTTCCCCTTTATCTGTTGACTCACTTTCCTTTCCCCCTGTTCCTTGCACTGTCTTGGACTGACTTTGGTATTCAACTCGGCTATAGTTTTTTCATCGGTTCCTGATTTCCCCTGTGAATAGACTTAGATGACTACAAAGCTGTTTTTTGTACTTGGCTTCAGGTTTCCACTTTTTTAATTTGGTAGTTACAATTCCACCTGCTGGTAGAGAGGTGTGCATCTCATCTTCAGTTCTCAGGTGAATTTCCAAGTTTTCTGTGGACTAGTTACAACAATGCCTACTCTAACACTGGGTTAGCCGTATCACATTTTTGTCATCATATTTATCTAATATTGAACTCATCCTTCATTACAGCATACTCACTGTCTTCTGTTTCCTCTCTTGATAGTGAGATATAGTGTGTCTCTGCAATGTTGTGCCATCCTGTACTACAGTCCAGGTCATCCTTCTAGAAATGAGTACTAGTTACATCTCTCACTGACACTCACCCCCCTTCCCTTTTTTGAAACATTCTCGTTGAGTGTGATACAGGGACTGAGACAATAAATAGGGAGAGAAGGTGGGATCAACCTTTGTATGCCTTGAGCAAGCAACATTGCATGGGGCAAGACATCAAGAAAGGCATTGTCTATCAGAATGATACCAGTGTTCTTAACCTTTTCAGCTATTCAGGAGATGAGGCTTAACATGTGGAGGCTACTCAGCAGGCTTCTGACTTTGGCTCTAAAGGCAATGACCTCAGCCTAGCAGAGGTTTTGTTGTAAAACGTTTTAGTCATCCAACACTGAACAATGGAAACAATTTTTTCAGAGAGAAAAATGATCAGTTGAGAGTTTAAGATGTGTTTATGTGTTGTAAGATGAAAACTTGGAGATCACTATGATCAAAACTGGACTTATTTACTGGGAAGAATTTGGGGAGAGTGATGAGTCTGCGGGGCCCTAAAGCTCAATTTACCAACTTTGCAAATTAAAGGGCCTTGTTTGACTTGCTGAGTGAAGCTAAGAAGGAAAGATTAAAGCAACCCAATAGCGTGGCTCCCAACTTAAAAGATAATGCATAACAAGGATACTGACCAAGTAAGATTGCACTCAGTGTGGGAGATGATAAAGTGCGTCTTTGCCACCTGAAGTGCATGAGTGACTCGTGACCACTCCCCTTGCTCCAATATAGCTCAGCTGTTGGCACACCACTTGTCTACTCCTCAGTGGTGCCTTAGCCCTGTGTTTAAAAAAAATGTTATTTAGTGTTTTGAAGGAGACACTGTTGAGAGGCTGGAGGCTGTGGGGCAAAGGTGCCACTCCTTTGATCTATTGGTACATCATAGCCCAGGGCTTCAAGACCTGGGGAAAATATTGAAGACACTGAATGGAGCCTGAAACACAGAAGTGCCATACCAGCACTCTAGTTGATGGGCGTTGGATGGACACCTGGAGCAAGAGTAACTTGTCAAAAACAAGCATTTATGGACTGTGAGGCTCTGTTTCCCTACCTGTCCAGAGGTTGCCCGGGGAGATGAGTGGTCAACCTGTAGTATTCAAGGTAAGGTGCAGGTGAGGCTACTTCGTGGCTGCATGTGATGGGGTGGGCTGTGCCTGCAAAATCTTCTCTAATTTGTGGTTTTTCAGGTGTGTGATAGGCAAAATGACAGCTGACTTAGCAATGCTTAAAAATAAATCAAATTGAAATACATTGAGGAAAGGACCTGATTACTGCGTGAAAGGGAAAAATCCCAAAACAGTAGCAGCAAGGAAGATGCCTGCACCTCAACAAAAACTAAGATATTCCTTGCAGGGTGCCTTTAGGGTGCAAGAATGAGGCACATATAACACTAAAGGGGGCCCCCATCTGCTGGTGAAGCAATAATTAATGACTGTGTGTCCCTGGGATCCTCACTCTCTGTGAAAGGGGTGGGAGGGGTCAAACCCGCTATTACTTACTCACCAATCCGAGGCCCTGAGACTACAGCAGATTAACAGAAGTTAAGACATTTAACCTGTTATAGTGAAGATGGAGGTGCAGAGGAGCCCATGAGTCAGTGCACTTGTGAAGCACAGTATTTTGCTGTCGGACACTACCAGCCCTGCCAATGCCAGTACAGATAAACAAGATTGGTACCTCTAAAGAGGCCCCTAAAGTAATTACTGAGGGCCTCCAGGATAAGGGAGACTTTGGAGAAAAAGTCTACCCAGTTTTCTTTAAAGGGCCTAAGGCACACCGCACTAAAACAATAGATGTATTTGAAATTGTTTGTGACGGGGTGAAGATAGTAGAAGTCTCCAACTTAGCCAGTAGGGACGGGGCAAGAGCAGCCACGAGCCTGCATTTTTAGGCAGCAGGCCATGCTGAGTGAGGCCCAAGTGATGTTAGAGCTAAATTGTAGTGGCAATTTAAATTGGAGGCATTGTCCTCTCAGCAATATCACATATGCAACCCTCTGAAGAGAAGATTGGATCGCTTCTGGCTACGATATTGTCAGAGATACAGAGGATGAAGGTTAGTAAGAGTTTACTTGCTCAGTCTCTCAATAATAAGGTGTCTGGAATTGGCATAAAGGTTGATTCTTATAGTCTGGCTCCAGTATCAAGTAATCATATGGTTTCAAAAGGCTTTTTAGTTGTGTTGTTTTTTTTTTTTTTACCTATTTACAACAATTTATTCCAGTTTTCTAATAGGACTCATCTTTGTGCACCATAGGGTCACCCTGAATTTTTGCCTTCCTCTGCTTTCCCTTGCTAAGCCCCTTCTTGTTGGCTTTTAGGGCTCTGTTCACATTTTCCCTACTAAACAGTGTTATGTTCGCACCCTTGAACATAGTAAAATTGGCTTATACCAGGTTAGTACATTTAATTAACTCCTGAGCTCCTAGTATATGGTACTATATGTATCTCAGATCTGTAAATTAAATGTTGCTAGTGGACGGCAGCACTCATTGTGCTACCAACGAAAGTAGCCTTTTAAAACATGTCTCAGGCCTGCCACTCTAGCTTGAAGTGCAGTTTTAAACTATCATTTCGAATTGACAAATTAAACCTTTTTCAGGCCTAAATCTTCCTTTTTAATATGTATAAGTCACTCCTAAGGTAGGTTCCAAAGGCTCATTGAGCAGTTTGTATAGTACTTAGAAAGTAGAACATGTGTGTTTAAGTTTCACATGTCCTGACAGTTTAAAAAAAAATTAAAATCGTTTTCTATTGTTGCAAGGTCTGTCTCTCCCATAGACTAACAATGGGCTACCTTGCTGCAGATAATAAGTGCAAACTTCAGATTGGGAAGAGATAGAGATATGCAATTTACACTCAAATAAGTTGTAATTTAAACTCATCATCAATGATAAAGTTGGATTTTACATTAATATTCTGAAAATGCCAATTTTAGAAAGTTGGCATTCTCCTACCTTTAAGCAAATGACTGTGAATGAGTCTCCTGCTGTGGCTTGTGTATTGCTTCCAGAGTGTGAGACAAAGAAAACTTAGATGTGAGGGAAGAGGGTCCTTCTGACAGGATGGTTGGAGAGAAGCTGCACTCTGCCCTATGTACATTTTAATGGGCTTTGCATGCAGCATTCCCTTGCCTGCCCTTGCTATTGTCACCCTTGACAATGTGGAGCCAGAGGAAGGGGAAGAACTGACCAAAACCAGTTTTGGGGGTAGGTCAGGACATTTTCTCACACAAAGGAATGCACCAGGTACAGAAATGAGCCCTTCAGAACCACCTCTCAATAGAACACTCCTGGACCTGTGAAGATTCATAAGAAGGACTACCTTGTTCCTGGAAGGGCTCCATGCTGTCCGAAGAAGGAAGATTAGACCTGCTAGCCTTGATCCCTTTACCTAAGGAAATTGCATGGGAAAATTTCATTTTGTGATTCCGTCTTTTTCTTAGCCCCTACTTGATAGATCACCCCAAAACCTTCCAGGAAGGAGTTGAGGTGAATTTCTTTTTTTTTTTAGAAAATTTCCTGAAGATTCATCAAACAGAGCCAAATTTATCAGAAAAGCAAGTTGCTTGCTGCCTGTGAATGAAACCACTTGGTCTCACAAAGAAATCCACAAGTTTAGAACCCTAATTTCACAAAAACTACTGACCGGATTTACCCAAAATCACACACAGTTTACTTATTGAGTAAAGGTTTAACTTTCTGCAAATATGGTGTCATTCTGTTCTACTGCTTTTCTGTATTGCTGTTTGATTTTCCTATGGAAAACTGCTTGAGGAAAATGTGTTTTGGGTCCTCCCTATTTCTCGGGCTCCGCTTGACGGATCACCTGATAACTTTCCAGGAAGGAGCTGACGTAGACAAGACTTTTTTGGGGAAAGTTTAATGAAGATTTGCCGAATGGCACCAAAGTTACAAACAATTCAAAGAACCTATATCCTATAGAAATGTGATGCTAACCACAACTACCCAGTGGTGATCGGCTGCCTAATAAACAGTGAAATTTATTTACCATTTGTTCTTGCATTGCGTAACTACAACTTATGCCCTCCTGCAATGTGTTGTAATTTTAGAGGTTATTTTAAGGGATCATCAGTCATGTTATCAATAATTTTGTAGAACATTTGATAAGTGATGTAATATGTGTGTCCCTAATCAGTGCGAGTTGAGGGAGCAGGATATAGTTACTTGAAATAACTATGAATGGCGAATTTCAGAGGGTTTTTAGTTTAAAATGTTATGCTTAAACTGACATTTTCACCTAACTATAAAGTTACTTTCACCTTTCATTTTTTTAGTGACTTTCTGAGTTTTTTTAATCGCAAAGTAACATATTATTACCATAGCGGACTATAAAGTCACTTTAGCTTTAGAATTTTGTTCTGTGAATATATCGGGTTTTTTTTCAGTTCAGTATAAAATAATATTTTATTACCATACCACACAGTGCCAAACCCCCATCAAAGGCCAGTGCATGATATGGGTTTGGCCAAAGGACCTGACCTGCAGTCTGCCCCTAACGTCCGATGAGCAGCCACACCTGCCGCTCACCGCCTTTGATCGTGCGCAGCATGGGGTTGGGTGAGGGCACACGCACACACACAGGTGCACACGCACACACATAGGCACATTAATAGATTAATCAAAATCATTTGAATTTGAGCTTCACTAGCAATATCAGTGACAGGGAGATAGAATGCCTTGATGTCTAAATCAAGGTAGAACATAATGGACTGGAAACAACACTGCATAGAAAGCCTAGTGTGGGGAACAGCATTCTGCATGCAGACAGTTTGCACCCGGCACCTTTGAAAGAGACCATTCTAAATGGCGGCGCCTCAGAGCTAAATGAATTGTATTACTTCTGATGGTTTTATCTCAGTAAAAAGAGTAATGCTCCAGTGATTGAGAAACAGGGGTTATAAGGAGGTTAACTTCTCCAATGTGTGCAAAAAGGTAGATATGAGCAAAAGGGAGAGCAGTATATTTAAAAAAGCCACAAAGAAGAAACACACACAAAACTCTACAACAATTAATAACAACATACAACATTGTACATTTTGAAGTGAGAGTGGCCCTTTGTGAGCACTGGCTCCTCCTCAGGAGTGACCCCGTAATAGTTGAGGAGATGTCAAGGCATCACCAATTAACATTTTCTAAATGGAAATCAATGAGGGATATGCTAGTGAGGAGCAACATTAGAAAAGTGAAAGAAACATGGTTCAAACTTGGAGAAGGGCTTGAGGAGTGTTCCAAATGCAAAGCGTGTAGAATGGGGAGAGCATCAGAGAATTGAAAGGAGGGACAACAACACACAAGATAAAAGGACAGTATAATTGTAAAAGTGAGTTTGTTGTATATATTTTTAAATGTAGCTGCCCAAAGATATATGTATGAAGCATCATATTGCAAGCCCACAAGAGGATCTTACAACATCTGAGGGTGATTAAAAACTGTGACAGCCTATCCCATAGCAAGACACTAAAAGGAAGAGCATGGAAGGGACCTCAAGTACAGTGTCATTGATGTGATTGCAGAAGATGTTAGAGGGAGAAATAGGGAAAATAGATTACAGATATTGGAGCCAAAATACATATTAGCTTTTAATGGCAAGGACCCCAATGGATTGAGCTATGGAGAAGAACAACATGTACATCTATAGTAAGTGGAACACAAACATAAGGTTAGGATCTTCAGGGATCAGTGATTAGAAGATGTATCAAGAATAATATGAGTAAAAAACTATACCATTCTCTTTGTTAAGAGATGTAAAAAATGGGAAGTCGTTTTGCTGGTTTTAACAATGTTTTTAATGTTTCTTGCAGAGCTGAAGGGGGATGTCATGCAACAAGATGGAGCAAGATCAAACACTAACTCTACTTCCAGCAAGTGGGAACTGTCAAACTGCTCCCGCTCGCTGGAAGTAGAGTTTTCATTTATTTACATGCTCGCATAACAGATGAAAGATTTCTTCCACACACAGAGGGCAGAATATTTAGCAGCTCCCTGCATGCGGGAGTAGTGCTGACTTCCGCAGGAGGCAGGCAGCAAGCTGGGACTGCAACGGTCTTCATACTCCCCCTACAGTCCCCATAAAGCACACTGGGTGCCCTGGGTAGGGCCAAGATGCCCAGGCACTAATGGTCAGCCCCGGGGGATGGGGTCCCCAGGGCCAAAATCAGCTGAGGGAGGTGGGCCACAAAGACCCCCTCCAAGTTTAAATTATGTATTTGGCCCCAAGGCGGTGGTGGTCCCTGAGGCCTGGGGGTCAGCACTGACCCTCTGCATCATTTGTAATTTTTTACCAGGGAGGTAGTTGTCGCTGGGGCATATTAAAGCCCCAGGTGGGCTTTAAGTCGCACCCTAAAGTAACTATAGCTTGTGCCCCCACAATGCAAAGTTGTTTTTTTCAATAATTTGACTGCTGTTTCATTGATATCTTTATTGACGTTATAAAAGTTGTCATGAGTGCTGTAATATCTGGGGTAATTAGTAGTGCATGGCAAGGGTGTGAGTTATAGTTATCTTAGGGTGAGTGAGTAAATTCAGAACCTAACTATAACATCCCTGTAACCTTTGTTTTTTTAAGTGAATTTTAACGTAAAGTAATTTTAATTACTATATGTTAATCTAATCACTGCCACACCTGACCTTCGGCTGTGCACAGCTGGGTGTGGACGCAGGGCCTGGACTAAGGCCAGGCCTTGCAGCCAACCTGCTACAACTACCTAACCCTGTGCTAAACACAGCCTCCAGCCAGGCATGGTGTGGGTTGGCTGCAGGGCCTGCCTGAAGGCAGGCCTTGTAGCCAACCACCTATAACTACTCCACCCCAATCGCGAGCCACACACAGCCTTTGGCCTTGCACACAAGTGTCTGAGTGGGTCTGTGAGTGTGTGCATGAGTACCTCAAGGGGTCTGTCAGGTGGTGCATGGGCCTCTGAGTGGGTCTGGCAGTGGGTGCACAAGTCTCTGAGTGGATGTGTGAGTGGATGCATGATCAGCCACGACTGGCCACCGAACACAAACATCCCCAGCTCACCTAAATCACCAATAGCTTAGTTGCCTCACACAGATTAGGGTTATGGTAATGTGTGTCAGCAGGGTTCAGACTGGGTGATGGGAGGGGGCTAAAGGGATGCTAAAAACATAGCCCACAGTATCATAATGAAGGACTAAAAGTACTTTAAACTGGCAAATCAGACAGAGATAAGGACAGGGCTGGAACAAGAAAACAGGTGTGCTGCTGATGGCTTAACCTTAATGTACACAGCTCCATGCGCCCATCAGAATATCGGTGCCCTGGGCCTGGGCCCAACTCCTCCATGCTAAAGGCTGGCCCCGAAAATGCAGCTCCCTGTGTGCAAGAGCAATAGTTTAATCTCTTTCCCTGCCCACAGAGATGTGACCTCTGCTTGCAGCGGGTGGGAGCACTTTCACAGCTCTCATCCGCTAGAACCGGAGTGTATGCTTTTGCTTGGTGGAGCGCCCACCAAGCAAAAACAAACAGCTATGTCCTAGGGGTGGGCTCCCTAGGACATAGCAGGAGCCAGCCCTGGGGAGTGGCAGTCCCTAGGACAATTATTGGCTCCAGGATGGGGGCCATGGGCTCCCTCATTTACTTTTAAGGGCCAGCCCTGAGGAGGTGGTAGAACCTGGGGCCGAATGTGGTCCAGGAGGGGGGGGGGCGTGTGATCCCCTCCCATTCTTTTTCAAGGCATTTGGCCCTGGGGAGTTGATGATCCTGGGGGGGTCCACGGGCCCCCCATTACATAGTATTTAGCCTCATGTGACACCTACTGATTACAGCTGATTTAGGGGAGGTGGTGGTCCCCCAGGGCATTTAGAGCCTCAGGAGGGGGTCCCATGTACCCCCTCCTTTTTTTATGAATAAAGCTCCTGGGAGGTGGTGGTCCCCAGGGCTCCAAGAGCCTTAGGAGGGTGGCCTCATGAATCCTCCTCCTTTTCTGAAATAATGCCTCTGGGACCTGGCCCTTCTAGGGGCTCTTTCCAAAACAAGCTCCGGAGCCTGCGCTTTTTTTTCTTTTAATTTTGGCTAGAGTCACGGATCTGACACGATTTTCAGGGAAAATTCTAATTTATCTTTTTTCCAGGGACTATGCTGAAGCTGAGCCCCAAGATGGCTGCCAACACTCCCCTTTTACTACATATAAGTCACCCCTAAGGTATGCCCTAGCTAGCCCTATGGGCAGGGTGCCATGTATGTAGAAGGCAGGACATGTGCCAGGTTGTGTGGCCTGTCCTGGTAGTGACAAACAGCCTAACTTGGTGTCCCACTGCAGTGAGTGCTGCCTACTCATAGGATTGCCCTGCCTTATGTGTAAGGGGTATTGTCTGATTTATGAGGGGTAGCATAGGCATGTTTGGTATGGTTGTGATAGTGATAAGAAATGCTGCTTCCTGGTGTGGGTTTATTTGTTTATTACTATCACAGAAATACCACTTCTAGAAAGTGCGCATTTATCTGTGCTTATGACTCTGGTGTTTTGCAGCCTGCCTCCAATCCACATTTGGGCACACTGACAGTTGGGGCTTTGTGCATACTTTTCAGACAGCCTGAACACAGGGAGGGTGGAGGTGTCACAGAGGTGCATCTACATATTGTATACCCTTCCTGGGCTGAGAAAAGGGAGAGGCTGGGCACACCTGCATTTGTAAAGGCTGTGCCCTGGCCTCGCACAATAGGGTCGTTTACCCCCACTGATGTTTGGAGCCGGTGCTGGAGGAGAGAAAGGGCACTCCCAGAACCAGTTGTAACTGATTGGAACCCCCTCTCCTCCCCATCTCAAAACACACATTAAACATAGTATAAGTATAGGGAAATTTTCTCCAAAATTGAGACATTATTTTGGACATTCTTGAAACTCCAGGTACCTTACCTGAAGCTGGACACAGGACGCTGTAGAGAGATCTCACCAGGACCGCCTTGGACTGCTGCTGCTGTGCTGACCTGTGACCTGCCTGGTCACAAGGAGAAACTGCCACTGCTGACATCCCCTTGTGTGCTGGCCTGTAGCTGGGGTCGCCAGCCCTGTGCCCCTTCTTCTCTCTTTTGTCTCCAGAGGCAGGGTGCCATGGCCTCTGACCTCTGTAAAACTTCCTTCAGCGCAAGGAGTGCTGCTTTGTTGAAGTAGCGCTGTTTGGAGCGCTCTTTGGTGCCTGTAAAGATCACTGCCACAGCCGGGCCGAATCTAGGTGCCTTTTCGCGCTTGGAAGAGCACTTCATCACTGCCTGGATTCACCACCGCAACCCGGGCGTCTTTGAGACACAAAGCGCGAGGATCGCGCAACTCCTGGGGCACGAGAAAAAGGAAAAGCAGAGTAAGCGTGCTCCTATTGGTGCACCAGGGGCACAGTCCGCTCTTTGAAGCTCCCCTGGGGCACCAGCCGCCTTCAACTCTCCCTGGATCACTGTGGCTGCCCTGGAACCAGTTACAAACATTCGCGCCTGCATCGGGTGCGGCGAGTGTCTTCACGGGCCCCAGGAGGGGTCCGATCTCCCCATCTGAACCCCAGGACTCGGGGGAAGGTGAGGGGAACGCCCCCTTCCCCTGGTCTCTGTCACAGGAGCAGGACGTTCCTTTCTTTTAAAACCGGGCACATTTTTCCCTAGAAATGGGGAAGGGAGACATCGATGAAGGTCCCTTTTCTCTCGCCCCATAACTGCTTGTTGGGCCTTACCTAGCCCCCACCCCGCGTGCAGGGTGTGAGGAGGCCGAAGAAGGCCCCCACCAAGATAGCGGGCCCCAAGAGGGGCCCGTTTACCAAGTGGAGAGGGTGCCGGCCGCCCCTCTCCACCAGGAGCGCCGCGTGGCCCCCGTTGTGCACATAGGCGTGCCGGGGGCCCCCCATGCTCAGCTTCTAGACACTGGGAGTGCCTTTTTTCTTTAGAAAAACAGGTACTTTTTTAAGGAGATACTGGCGCCATGAGCCTAGTATGGACCTTGGGAGGTTATATGTTTCCTACCTGTTTTTATGACATTACATATATGTGCTGATTTCCTTTTATATGCATTACATGCTGATATGTATTTCCTATGACTTGTGATATATACTCTAATGTTCCTTTTATGGGTATTTAAAAGGTATTCATGACAACTACATAGAATTATTTATGGTAATTCCTGACTGCTGCTTATGTTGCAGAATCCTGAGTACTTACGTGTTCTAATGTGACAACTTCTTATTCTTGCAGAGTATTAGTAATCTGTATAACATTCTGACAACTGCTAAGGTAGCAGGGTATTACTTACATGTAATGTTGGTCTAATTATGTTTTGTGCAATACAGTTTATTTTTACATAGCTCAGTGTTGTGTTTACTTTGTGGTGTACATTTTGCGCCACATGTGTTGTGTGTGTTGTGCAAACGCTTTACACATTGCCTCTGGGTTAGGCCTGACTGTTCGTGCCAAGCTACCAAGGGGGTGAGCTGGGGTTATCTTGGATGTGTAATTCCCTTACCCTGACTAGATTGGGAGGGTTCTGCCTGGCTTAGTTGCATACCCTAGCTAACCAGAAACCCCATTTCTAACAGGCACCAAAGACATATGCAGGTCAAAAAACGATTTTTCAATTGAAACGAGGTCCTAACTATTACTACCTAATGGTGACCACCACTGGGTTTCATATATATATATATATATACATGTAATTGTCTAGTGTGATACAATCTTCCCATTGAGGGTTTCTGATGACATCAATAATCACAAGCCCAGATGCTTATGTAAGTATCACCAGAACTCTGAGATATCAATATTGGACCGAATTACACCGTTACCCATTATGTATTTGCATATTACATGTTTATTTTGGGGTAGTTAGATGGAAACACTATTTTCTTCACAGTATCTGCCCCATAATTTGCATTTTTTGCCCCATATTTTGGTCCTCCATGCTGCATAATCTTAATTTCCAGACAAGGTAAAGTTCTGCAGAGTGGGTTGGGGTTGTTATTAAGAAGCTGAACTCCTTATTTCACAGGGAATCGTGAAATATAAATGTTTGTTTTGAAGCAGTTCTGTTGAAAAAGGTCTTTCTTCAAAGTGAATGATCACTGTTGGAATTGGAATGCTTAAGCTTTGTTTATGTTACTTAACTAAATTGTTAGTAAAACAGTGGGCAACGGTGAAGGTCAATGTATTTAATCGATTCTGTGTCCGCAGAGATTACAGCATAGTTATGGATTTAGTGCATTTGCCAATTAATTTGCTGCATAATTTGGAGATTTTACAAAAAATGTTGTTTCTATTTCACATGGATAAAAATACAACTGACACAAAATGCCTGCATAATTGTCTTGCTTGCTGTCTTATTTAGGTAAAGTTACCAAATAAATTGGTTTTCCGGGCTGCATAATCCAAGTATCCTGAGAATCTTAACGCTCTTCAGAGTATATGAGGGTTGTCGTTTTGATGACATAAACCATATTTCACCTGCAGCCATTACATAATTACTATATATAACAGTTCCCTGTGTAATGTAGGTGTTTATAACATTGCATTTTGTGTAGCAAAATCGCAAAAACATATATAATAATATATTTCAAATATATTAATTCACTGAAAGTACAGTAGTCAAGTTGGAGATGTGGTTGGCAAAACCTCAGAAATTCACATAACATCACAGTTCATGCACAGCTATGGTTTAAAACCCAGAAAACACTTAAATATGCAAGGCAAGGTATGGTTAAGACCCCAAACCATAAATCATACAACAGCCATGCATCCATAATTCAAACACCAGCTGCAATGCTAATGTGCTGACAATATTTAAACCAATAAATATATACAAATTATGCCAAAATTTATCAGTGATTTTATGGGAGGTTTTCGATTATATACCACATCCACAAAATCCCTGCCCCAAACCTTTCACTGGTGGTCAACCCATGTTATCAGCCCAAGCATTCACTGGAGGCCAGCTACCTCAGTGCATGGCCTTCTGCCATAAGCAGTTGGAGTTGGCTGCAAAGCCAGGCCAGAGATCAGGCTCCGCTCCCAACTCTTCACAGGTAGCCTATCCACAGTCCACAAAGGCTAAAGCTATGTTCAGCTGAGGTTTCCCTGCAGTCCTGCTGCCATGGGCAGCCAACCACTGCTGTGCATGACTTGAAGACACTGCACCCATATTTCAGCAGGTGGAAAAATGCTGCTGTGCAGAGCCTTTGGCCATGCACAGTAGTATTTGGCTGCAGGGGATGGTCTCCAGCTAGACTGCACTCCCACCTGCGATGCGCAGCCAACCCCAGTTGCACACAACTTTTGGCCTTGCACAGCAGTGTTTGACCACATGGACAGACTCCAGCTAGACCTTTCTTTCAGTTTTTAAAAAACTATTTTTGGCTGATTTGTAATCAAGTAGGGGGGTCCCTTTAAGGCACTGCCACATAAGTCTGGGGCAAAGGTGCACTGCCCCTTTTGTGCCCTCACCTAATTTTGTCCAGGGCTCAGAGGCCAAGTCCCTGAGTCTCATATTGGTGGCCACATTTTCTATCAGTGTTGTGGAGAACCAAACAGATCATTTTAGATCAGCAAATCCACATTTGCTATTCAAGAACGACCGGCAGGGGAGAAAGCTCTGAATTCTGTAATGTTTGCAGGTCCATATCTGAGATATCCATGAATTAACTGTCCAGTAATACTTATAATGCAACCTCTTTAGTCCGAACATAAGCACCTGTTGTAATGCTAACTTCTCAAAAAACTACTGCATGGAATTCCATCAACAAAAAAGGTACAATCCTTGTGTAAAGTTATGTGTCGTTTAGTGTTATTGTGTGCATTGTCTATTTCTGTACAAAAGTGCAATAGGAATTAACAAGGGAAATCACCCTATTGGGATCCCCCATTGTTCTTGCCCCCGCTTGATGTATCTGAACAAAACCTGTCATGAAGGACTCAAAGTGGATGAAAGTTTTTTTTAAAGTTTGGTGCAGATTCTTCAAATGGCCCCAAAGTTATGAAAAAAAACAAATGCATTTTCTAAGTCGTCCTTATCTGAGTGGATCCCATCGGAGCGGGAAATAATATGTGAAACAACCAGTGCTTTAAATGGGCCGGTACTGTCTGGTACTGAGTACCGGCACTTTTTTATTTTGAGAGGGAGAGTACCGGCACATCTCAAGAAAAACGCAATACTTTTAATTGGAGAGTACCGGCACTTCTCAGAAACAAGCAGGTACTCTGGGACAGAGTACCTGCACTTTAATTTTTCCATTTCAAGCACTGGTAACAACTGAATATGATGGAGCAGGAAGCCGGGCTTTGGGAACCCTCAATGAAACCTTTGCAGCCGACTTGCAAAGGGGAATCTGGCACCATTAAATCATCATCATACTTCTAATGACGTGTACACCTAACCAGCTCAACTAACCATCACAGTCCTGCACCAACACTAGTCATTTAAAAGCACCAGAATTTAAAAATACAGATACAAAAATTCCCTTGGTAGGGACATTTTTCCTTATATTCTGTGAAAATAGCAGGATGCACGTTTTCTGTATTTCTTTGATATTAATCTTGGCTATCCGATGCCAGATGTTTTACTGTCTTCTACTTTCTTTACAATGTTTTACCCATTGATGCTGCTTGCTGAATAGCCTTTCGGAACTGACGTTAGGTATAATCGTCTGTCTGTGGTTGACTATCAGCGAAAGCTCTTATTGTGAAAACATACTTTGGTGCAAATACTTTCCTTTAAAAGTGCGTTTGTTGTACCATGGAAAACGCACATTGGCCTATATCACTAAGTGGAGACAATTTTGGAATACTGGGGCATTAACAAGCTTGCGTTGTACGGACTTTACAGAGGCACTTACCTATTGGAATAGCTCCAATTTTCCATTAGGTCAGTTCTCATTTCCAGTTAAACCAATACTCTATTTTTTATAAGATGTTTTTCAGCTTTATTCTGACGAATACAATTATGTTTTTAATTTTATAATGTCTTTTGAGAATATATATTTCTGTTTAACAGATACTGGCCTTCCAGTCTACTTCTATGAATTCCAGCATCGGCCAAAAAAATTTCAAAACCTAAGACCAGACTTCGTAAAAGCTGATCATTCGGATGAGCTTGGTTTTGTGTTTGGTGGAGCCTTTATTGAGGGCGACATTGACATGGGTGAGACATTTCTTTTAATTTTACATCAGAAGCATATCCCTGTTTTTGCTTAAAATTATTATTGCCTGTTTTTAGTGCTCAGTTTTTGTGCATTCAGTGGATATTTTTCATTGTTTTCCCAATTTCTGAAATTCGGTGGCACTCAGTGTTTTTATATTCCTGAGCTATTAATACCTGCTGAAGTCTGTGTCTGTCGAATATTCATTAACAAACAATATTTGTCTAAAAAAAGGGCCATCTCTAAGATGAGGTAATGTAAAAATGAGTTCATGCTTTTCATTAGTATGCAGGCCTTTTCTGAGGGAGGGTTTAGGGTTAGTTACGCTAATTCTGCAGACATGAGAATGGATGGTTGACACGTGACCCTCGTGTGTGCCTCATGAATCCTCTACCGATCTGTCACTCTGCACCCACAGCAGACTTTGAAATGGGTTGGGACTAATAGGATCGACATTACCATACATTTTCATTAAAAATATATATTTTTCTATACATTCAGAAAAAATTAAAAGCAATCCCATTTGAAAGCAGGCTGCCTCAGTTGCAGCTCTTGAAGTTCCTGCAAAGGCTAGTCTGTGCTCCGTCTGGAGAAGCGGTGCCAGCATGCAGGACTGAGTCTTTTTAGACACACATTCCTAATGCAGCTGACAATATCGCAGGAGGACTGAAGGTCCAGGAGAGTTTTTATCCAAACCCAGGCCACTGGAGGTCTTTCATTGTGCTGGGCAATATGGCTTGTAAGGAGGCACCTCAATTCCTGATGAGTTTAAATGCTTGATTGTTAGCATTTTGCTGTGCAGATCTGTGCTTGAGAGGCCATCGCTTCCATCTCCACCACTGCTCAGAATCACATACGATTGCCCTGTGAACATGCTCTCTCATTTGAAAAACTGACTTTGTGAGTCACGTGCAAATATTATCATGTACAATAAGGTGCCATATCACCTACAACATCTTAACCACTTTTTTTGCTAACAGCATGCATTCTGGGACCACCAGTTTTTTGGGTGTTTTTTGGGAATGATAAATACTTAAGCTGTAGCCATGATCCAAGCTATAGGGACTGCCGTCATGGCAGAGTATATGTATGTAGTGATGTGTTTTCAAAACACAGTACTGTCAGCTGAGCGCAGTCATCATTGTACTAGAAAAAGGTCGAAGCTGAGACATTGTAGTGGAAATATCTATCCATCTAAAGTGCAGATATATATCTCAAATAAAGGTTGAATCGGAAATCAATTTTCTTAACGTTAGGTACTGCATAGGCTTCTTGGTTTGAAAAAGTCAAAACGAATTGCTACAGATTTGTTTTGCTGATAAACGCTTTTTTTTGTTTTATTAGCATAATAACAAGTCTCATTAGTAGTTTCAATAAAACTCCTGCCAGCACCACTATGATCCAGTTCGTTACTAATATGACATTAAATGCATCATACAGGTGAATAACACTCATGGTTCAAACAGAACATTTATTGCAACTCAGCACCCATTCCTGTAGCCCCAAACCATTTATTCAAAATCCTTAAATGAGTAGTGGGACAGTCCCATGCCTTGTACACTGGGTTTTCTTGTTGGGCACACCAATCGACATTATGCCTTCACTTCGGCAGTGTTGGAGGCCCAGGAGCCCTACAGTAGACCGCAATATCTATTTTAGCCACCATAAGGGCCGTGCCAAGCAGTGCCCTATCTGCCCAGGAGCCTCCCATCACCCACCCCTAGTAGAACCAAAAGAAGGAAGAGGTCTAGTGAGAGGCCCAACACCATGGAAAGGTCAGCCAACAATGTCCCACAGTAGTGCACTATTAGAGGCCATGACCCGACCATATGAAAGAAATCAGCCGGTGCGCGGGAGCAGCAGCCACATGCAGGGCTAGCCAGTAGGCCTGCCCAATGTAGTCGGACAGGGGTAAGATATGCGCAGTGTAAGTAATACTTTTGCACCAAGCAAATCTAGAGGAGATCGTAAGGACTCTAGGTGCCATCAATGCATCTCACCAGTCCTCCTCAACAGAAGCCCAAGCCAGCCTTCCTGGCGGGCCCTGAGGGAGTATAGTGTTTCAGGTAAATTAAGGACCATTGTGTGGTAGATATGGGAGACCCTCCCTTGCCTAGAGTCCCCATCATCACTTTAGCCTCCTTGGGGCTAAACTCTGGGATGGAAGTAGCAGAGGGAATATGCACTCGCAAGGTATGATGCAGCTGCAGGAATTGATGAGATTGTGAATTAGCTAATTCATATGTCTGCTGGAGTTCTTGGAAGGAGCTCATGTGCGTACCTGCCCACACATCTTCCAAAAGCCTGATGCCTGTGGCGTCCCATCAGTTGAATCCCTCCAGCGTTGCCATCTCCCTCAACCACTTGCTGTGCCATAGGGGGGTGTGTTGAGTGATTTTCTTCCACCATCCTGAGTGTTGCTAAGCGTCTCTCCACCCACAAAACATCAGTCTAGTCACTTCCCGATTGGCCATGGAAATGGCTCAGCCATAGAGCAGCTCCATAATGCGTAGGAACCCCAGTGAGGCGAGCTCCTGCCAATAAGCTTGATCTGACCAACCTCCATTAAGCCAATCATTGATAACTAAAACATGAGATGCTAGGTAGTATAAATACAAGTTGTCATGTCCAGGCCCCCTTCATACGGCATGCACTGACAAATGTGGAAAGCCAGACAGGGTCTGACGTTGTGCCAAAGAAAAGAGATGGCCAAGGAGTCCATTTCTCTAAACCAGTGTGGAGAAATACTGATGGGAAAATTTTGAAACAGATACAGAAAATGAGTTAACACCATCATCATGTATAATATTGTTTTTCACATGACATTCAGAGGTAGTACTTGCCACTTCTTGAGGTCTGCTTTGGCCTTGTAGGTGATCACAGTAACACTAAGGGACCAGACCAAGGCTGGGTTAAGGGCCACATGGATACCCAGAGAGTGGAAGCTAAGGTGACGGATTGGGATAGTTGTTTGCCAATCTGTACAGTCTTGCAAAGACACTAGTGAAACCAGAAATGATTTTGCTGCATTGACAGTCAATCTTCTAGCCTCTGCTAAAAGTCAGAGAAGCTAGAGACATCGAGGATCACTGTCTGCTGGGTTTGAAAGATACAGCAGCACATCATCGACATAAAGTGCGATGCGGTCTTCATGTCCTGTGCTCCGTTCCCACCCCTTGAGCTGAGTGTCACAAAGTATGAGCTTGTCAAGGGGCTCTATCTCTGAGGCATAAAAAGAGGGGGTACAGGAGACAGCCCTGTCAGGTCTCACAGTGGATGGCATATTCATCAGAGACCCACCCTGTTAATTTGTACACAGGCTATTGGGTTAGAGTAAAAAACTTCAATCAGGTGGTAGAAACATGACAAAAATCCTGCCCTCACCATCACCCAGAGCAGATAGTTCCAGTCCACTGTATCAAAGGCCTTCTCAAAGCCTATCAGGAGTAAGGCCCACAAGGTGGAAGTGAATGACGTTAGGCAAGTGCCACATGCAGGTGCCTCAAGTAGTGCCTTGTACTACAGGTAGGCATGAACCCACACTGGACTGGGCAGATTAAAGATCTTAAGACCGATAATAGTTGGTTAGCCAGCACAGTTGCGTAGATCTTGATTTGAGAGATGGGCCAATAATCGGCACAAAAGACAGATGGTGGGTGTGTCTTTGGACCTCTCTGGTGACCTTGTCAAGGTCCTGAGGAAAAAGGCCCACTCCTGCTGCCTTTTTGTAAAGATTTAGCAATTGTGAAGCAAGGATATCTTTGCATTTGGTGTAGAACTCTGTGGGATAGCCATCGGGGCCAGGCGTCATTGCCGAGATTGCCTCGCTGATTTCTTCCAGAGTGATGGTTTGATTCAACACCCGACGATTGGCGCTGTAAATGAGAGGCATGGGTATCTCCTTCTAGGAGCAGAACAGGGCTTTCAGAGTCAGGATGTGAGACGGCCGTCTAAAGCGATGCATAGTAGTCAGCAAACACAAAGGCAATGCCTATGGAGGAGTTCTGCATGTGTCCTCTCAAATCCACTACTTCGGGTATGATCCTTATAGCCAGGGGTCTGGAGGCAAGCCAGCATAGCAGTTTGCTATTCTTATCCCCCCCACCCATAGATCTGCGCTGTTGAGATATGCCAAATTTGCTTTGCTCTAAGGAGTGTGTTCTAATTTCTTCTCAAACCAAGTTTAGTTCCCTAGTAATGTCACAGTGAAGGGTGTCGGAGAGCTGTGATTCTAGGGCCTCTAACTGGGTGATTCAGTCAAGTTGTGCATTCTCTTTCTTCCTGATACAAGCCTTAACATACCCCCGAACAGTGGCTCTACATGCTCCCCACAGGGATCCGGCAGACTGAACTGATCCCATGTGTGTGTGTAAGTATGCCTCAATCTCATGGCAGATGTCTTTGGTGGGTGTCTTTCATCTTGGAGGTGCCAAGCATTGAGCCGCCACATTGGGCGCTACGTGCAGACCTATAGACCAACACAGAGAAGAAATGGAATGTGGTCTGAAATCCCCAGTGAAATTATTTGCATTAGTAAAATTGACAGTAGATCAGTAGCGGGCATGAAAAACATGTCTATATGTGCATGGGTATGGTGTGCAGCAGAGGTGTGTATGTATTGTCATATCCTGGGATTCCAGATCCTCCACACGTCACACAAACCTAAGGTGGTCAACCATTGGTGCAAGGAGGCAGCTCTACGATGCCTCACATCTGATGGGCGACCAGTTGAGTCCACCATAGGCTCTAGAACTGAGTTAAAATCGCCACCTATAGTAGCGGGTCCTGGAGGCAATTGGGTCACGACACCCAGGAGTGTAGTTAGGAAGGAGTTGTGCACTGTTGGGCACGTAGAGGCAGAAGATGTTTAAGGGGTGGCCCTCCATTGTTCCCAAAAGGACGCTGTACAGACTGTGGGGATCAGTCTAAGTCTGGGACACCTCTAGGGGGAAGGCCCATCTTATGAGGATTGCCACCCCACCCACACCTGAGGCCACCACACAAATCCAACATGATACACTCTATCAAACCCCTTCTGAGCAAGGAATGGGCAGTTCTCACCTATCAGGTGGGTCTCCTGTAGCATCAAGATGAAAGGGAGGATGAACTGGGTGTAACGCAACACTGCAGAGCGCTTGATCCGGTTCAAGAGACCATTTACATTCCATGGTATCACAGTGTACAGGGCCCTGGGAGGGCTAAGAACCTGATTTGCATTACATCTAGAGGTGTGTCAATTACATGGAAGAAAATGGGTGCCAAGCGTGATGCATGTGTGACTAGGTGTGTGGAAGCCATGACTGGCCGAGTAGCTCCGGGACCCAGTGACAACCTGAAAAGAAGATGAGTCAAGAAACAATCAATGAAAAACCTCCCCCAACTCCTGCCTGCCCATACTTCCCCCCAAGGAGCGTCTGTCACCCAAATACATATGCCCCAGCTAAGAACCAAGCTGTCCTAAACAGGTGTGGAGTGGTGGACCCCTCCAATTTGTACGATCAATGCAATACCAAGTGGTTGTGAGTGTTCTGTAAATGTAGTTGCCATGTTGAGGCAGAGTTGAGTCCCAGAGCCCCATCATCAGTTCTAAATGGAAGAGGGAGTCTGGCTCAATCACTCATCCGGCTGAGATGCAACATGTATGTCTCCACCAGTCTCTGGATATTGATCTTGTCGCTGCGACAGGGGTGGGTAGCAAGAACTCTGTGACAGTGATGCAGCCCTCATCTTACACCTCCCCCATTATTAATGGGTGCAGATCTGCTTCGGGTGTCTGCTTGCCAATGTGTCAGCCCTACGCAACAGGCCAGTCGGCAGGTAAGGTGAAGGAGAAGAGCTGGTCAGCCTGTGCAACTGTTTTTCTTCTGTCAACCATTCCCATGCTGATTAAGGAGTTTCGAAGAAGTGAGTCTTGCCAGAGTCTTTCCTTAAGGGAGTAGAAAGAGGAGCATATATGACAGTTGTAGGGACCGGAGCTTCTGCTTGATGGACTCATAGGAGCAACGTCAGGCCTGGACTTCATGAGTATAATCAGGAAAGTTGAGAATTTTGTAGTTTTTATATCAGTGGTCTGGGTGTGCTTGAGCTTAGTACACAGTCTCTGTCCTTAAAATTGTAGAATCATGCAATCATAGGTCAGGGTGACGCGCCCGGAGGTTTAGTGGTGAGCGCCCTGTGAACACGTACCAGGGCAAACCAGGGGGGACAGGTCATCTGCTGGTACCCAAGAATGAAGCCACTCTTCCAAGAAGTCTGCACGGTGGGCACTTTCCATCTCCTCTGGGAAGCCAACAAAACACAAGTTATTGTGTCTTGAACAGTTCTCAGCACCCTCTGGTCAATGGTAGAGCTTGTTTGTATGGATGAAGAGGCGAGCAACTTTAGCCTGGAGATCGACTACCTCATCCTGCAATATGGAAGACGCCCCTCTGCTTTTGTTATCAGAGTAGTGTAATTTCTGAGGTCCTGTCAGAGTAGTGCCCTGTCCACTCGCACCTCTCCAATTTTTGTTTGAACCACTGTCTACGGGGCATGGATGACCTGCAGGATTTTGTTGAGGTCTTCCTCTGAGGATGCAGGTATATCTGAGGCATCACCCCCCCTGTTGCTCCAGCCAAGTTGGTGTACTGATTGATGTGCAGTAGGGAGGGGTAGGGCTTCACAGCTCCATCTTTCCCCATATTTGGTGTTGATTGTCTTGTTGGTGGGTATGGTGACCTAGCTTGCTTGCCATGGTGTGCAGCAGTATGAACAGCCAGGCAACAAGTAAATCGTGGACGGTTGTTGTGGAGTATGAGGGTGCTGGTGGGGGGGTCAATGCAGCCAATCTCAATTTTGCAATTGGATAGTAGAAGGAGTGCTAAATCAGTATCAGGCAGTCTTTAGGGCTAGATGCAGGTGAAGTGAGAGTCACAGATTCTTGGTACATGAGCCCGATGTCATTATCGTCATCTCTGTGCACCCCAACCAGGTCAGGCCAGGTGTGTCTAGGCAAGGAGCCTGTGTAGTGGGGTGCAGAGCCGCTTGAATGTGCAGAAGGTGGCCTTATGTTTGTCTCCGAGCCACCGCTCTGCAGCAGTGGAGATAAGCCACAACACCAATTGGTGGGTCTTTAAATACCACCCGCTTCAGGGAGAGCGAGCCGTACAGCATGTTGCAATGGCAGTCCTCTAGTTCCAGCAATTCCCACCAGGGGAATGAGCAGGCTCATCAAGTGCAACAGTGGCCCTATGCGTGCCTGTCATTCCTGCAGACTCAGCTCTGTCTGACTCTCAGTTCAAGGCCCACCTCCACCCACAGACTCACACCTGCGCCTCATCTCTGGTGGCCTAGTGGCCATCTGCATGTATCTTCTGTCTCTCTTTACTCCTGCTTTTGTGTCTGCCTTTACTTGTTTTGTTACTTCTGTTTTATTTTCTGTCTTTTATTCTATTTTTTCCTTATTGTCTCTTTCTCTCTCCTTTCACTCTTCCTGCATTTTCCCCACGCTGCTGTTGCCCCTGCCCCCCCATCTCCCTGTGTAGCGCTTTTACCTGCCCTCCTGTCTCCCAGCTGACCGGACCCCATGCCTCCCTCACCTTCTTAATGGCGGCCACTGCGCACTGAGAGGATGACTCCTCTGACCTCCTAGTCGACGTCTGCTGCCCTCCCCTGTGCAGCTCCTCCTGCTGCTTCTGCCTCAAGCGAACTGAGAGCCTGCCTCACTCTCAGTTCGAGGCCACCTCCACCCTCAGGCTCCCACCTGCACCTCATCCCTCGTGGCCTAGTGGCCATCTGCATGCAAGTATCTCCTGTCTCTCTTTACTCCTGTTTTTACTTATGCCTTTATTTCTGTTGTTTACTTCTGTTTAACTTTCTGTCTTTTATTCAATTTTTTCCATCTTGTCTCTTTCCCTCTCCCCCTCCCTGTGTTTTCCCTGTGCTGTTGCTGCCCTTGCAACACCACCCTTCTCCCTCCCTGTGAAGCGCTTTTCCCACCCTCCTGCCTCCCAGCTGACCAGACCTTCCACCTCCCTCCCTTTCTTAATGGTGGCTACGCACACCCAGTGCCATGAACCCTGGTCCACGTTCCATCCGCCGGTTCAACGCTAACACCCCTATTTGCCCCCAACATTGGAAGATCGTCAGCCTGCCACCTAGCCGACCCCAGGAACACTCATGGACATTTTTAATGCTGCACATGCTCCTGTAGCCTACCAGGACCACCTTGCAGTCCTGTACCAACCACGGATGACCACCTCAGGTGCATACTCCTCAGCACACACTCCCTCGTCAAACATACAGTAGAAGTCTCGGACCTCCTCCAAAGGCCCCGGGCGTCGCCTTCTTTACGGAGACATGGATCACCCGCACCTCAGCCCCGGACATTGTCACGGCCATCCCGGACAACTACAAAATCATACACAGGGACAGAGTCAATCGGCCTGGAGGAGGCATGAAGGAGGTATTGCCATAGTCTACAAGAACACCCTCCGCCTGACAACCACCAACAAGTCACAGTCTCAGCCAACCCATGAACACCTACACTTCCAGATTCAGACCAACCCCAACTCCTCCCTCCATGGCACACTCATCTAGAGGCCACCAGGACCCCAACGCCAATTCTGCAAGACATCGTCAAACTTGTTGCCCTCCAAGCGCTCACGTTCACCGACTACATTCTACTCAGTGACCTCAACTTCCACCTTGATATCCACAGTGACCGTAACACCACAAATCTCCTGGGCAACCTTACAACACTCGGCCTCAAACAACTTGTCAACGTCCCCATCCACAGAGCTGGACACATCCTTGACCCTGTCTTCTCAGCTGTCAACAACATCACCATCACTCCGAACACCATTGGTCCGACCCCAATTACGTCCACTTTAACTTCACAAAGAACACTACACAACACTATGCCCTGGCCCCCTTGGCAGACGCTGGGGTAAAGTTACAGAAGCAAAACTTACCAACGCTCTCAACCACTCCCCCCACCGGATGCAGCAGATGCTAATGAAGCTGCACGCAATCTACACCGCTAGTTATTGGAATGCACCAACAATGTAGCTCCCATAAGGAACCCAGCATAAAATCGACATAGCAAAATACCTAAATGGTTTACAGCGGACCTACAAGACTCCAACGCTCCAGCAGACAGACAACTGGAATGGAAATGGCAGAACAGCAAATCAGCCGAAGACCGCACAGCCTATAAGAACTCAGTAACCCGGCACAACCAGAACATCAGAGCTGTCAAAAAATCCACCATTCAAGAAGGCCTCAGCACCAGTGCTCACAATATCAAAGAGCTCTTTACCATTGTCAAACAGTTCATGAACCCACAGGACAGACAGCTCATCCATCCCTTCCTCCCAAGACCTCCTCAATGACCTTGCTACCTTTTCCCACTGAAAAATCCAGGACATTTATGAAGGCTTCAGGTACCAAAACCTGCTCACACCACCACGGACCCAGCACCACACCAGATCCTGAACTCCTGGACCTCCATCACCAAAAAGGACATCCAGAGTCTCAAGAACTTCATCCACTCACGAGCACCCTCGGATCCGTACCCTCATCATATCTTCAACCTGGCCAGTGCATTGGACCTGAGCTCTGCCGAACTATCAAGCAATCCTTCGAGACCGCCCCCTTCCCATCACACTGGAAGCACACCGAGATCAACCCAATGCTCAAGAAACCCACTGCCAACCCTCGGGAGCTGAAAAACTACAGACCCATCTCTCTGCTCCCGTACCCATCAGCCAGCAACTCACGAATTCCTTGAGGCACAGCAAATCCTAGACCCATCTCAATCCAGTTTCAGAAGCAGCCACAGCACCAAAACAGCACTCCTACCAGTCACAACGACATACGCACCATACTAGACCACGGAGGCCCGGCCGCACTCCCACTCCTTGACTTCTTCGCTGCGTTTGACACCGTCTCCCATCCCCCCTCTGTGCCAAACTACACAACGCCGGCATCCAAGATAAACCTCTGGATTGGATCAGGTCCTTCCTCACTGGAAGAACACAGAATATCAGACTACTGCCGTTCACGTCAGAACCCAAAGACACATGCTGCGGAGTGCCCCAAGAATAATTACTCTGACTGACACTTTTCAACATCTACATGGCCCCACTAGCCAAGATCATCAGACAATACGGGCTAAACATAGTCTCCTAAGCTAACGATACCCAACTGATCCTCTCCCTGTCCGTTTACTGCAAAGGCCAAGAGAAATTTCCACATTGGGATGAGATCAGTTGCTGCCTGGATGGAAGCCAGCTGCCTCAAACTTAGCTCCGACAAAATGGAGATCCTCATAATCGGCTCCACTTCTTTCACCTGGAATGACTCCTGGTGCCCAACCACACTGGGAAACACCCCTGCTCCCGCGGACCACGCATACAATCTGAGCATCACCCTGGACTCCTCTTTATCCACGATCCACCAGGTCAACGATGTCTCATCGTCATGCTTCCATGCCCTATGATTCCTTTGAAAGATTTTCAAGTGGATTCCCTCTGGCATGCGGAAGACAGTCACCCACGCACTTGTCACTAGCAAACTGGACTATGACAGCGCACTCTATGCGTCACCAAGAAACTACAGTCAAGACTACAAAGAATCTAGAATGCAGCAGCCAGACTCATCCTGGACATCCCCCAGCACAGCCGCATCTACTCCCACCTCAGAGACCTACACTGGCTCCCAGTCAACAAACGCATCACATGCAAACTCCTAATCCACACCGACAAGGCACTATACAACATAAGACTGGAATACCCCATCCATCGCCTCACCTTCTACATACCAAACGGACATCTCTGCTCTTCCCATCTCGCCCTCGCAGCCGTTCCCAAGATCCAGGAAAGCACAGCAGGAGGAAGATTCTTCTCCTACCTCACAGCCCGGACATGGAACATGCTACCTCTCAAACTCAGGCAGACCGCATCACTTAAGCACTTCAGGAAGAACCTCAAGACCTGGCTTTTCGATTGAGCAGCACACACACAAACAATACCTTTAGACCCTATGGGTGATGAGCCGCACTTTAGAAATCACTGATTGATTGATTGTTGCATATGGGATACTTCAGGCCCCTGAGGGCCAGGTTGGGAATCTTTCCACACTGGGCCCTCCCCCCCACAATCCACACCCCAGGGCCAAGACAAGGGGGGATGCTGCTTCGCAAAAACACCAGGTCCCTCAACTGGGATTCTTGCCAGGGCCCTGTGACTCCAGGGTCAAAAGGCCACTACATCCCTCAGGCCAAAGCACAGTGAAGAGGTGCCCACCAGGCCGCCACAGATCAGCGTTGCATCAGGAGGTCAGACTCACTCTGGCAGGGAAGCTGCTGGATCGCAGATTGTCAAGGGAAAGTGGGGGTTGCGGGACAGGGCTGGAGGCTGCACTCGTGAACACAGTCAAAGGAAGCGAAGGCCTCCCTCCAAACAGGAGATGAGGCACAGTTAAAGCACAACTCCTGGAGAGGCCCCGTGGCTCTCAAATCACAAGAGCAGGCGGGTGGGGGAAGGCCAACATCTCCCCCTGCCGGGGTCCTGATTCCATATTCATGCTCCAGTCTGCTGCCCCATCATCATAGGCCGCCTCAAAGCTCCACCAGAGCCAACGTGCAGCAGTCTCTGGCATGAGCTTCCTCAGTCTGGCCCAGTCCAGTAGTCAGCACCACCGCCATAGGTGAAGTACGCGGTGAGCGGGACCAAGAGCAGCACATCCCCAGGTACTCAAAGCCAGAGATTCAGCAATGGCACATGCCCGCCATTTTAGTCGACTGCCAGAATCCGCACTGCATGTCCCAACCACCTCTACAGTCCAACGCCCACCATCCACAGTGTCCAAAGGTGTGCAGGGCATTGTTGTCGGGCAGTCATATGTTCACTGGAAGCAGGGCATAGTTTAATGGTAGCGGATAACAGAGAGGTCCGTAGCACTCTTACAGTGCCATCTTCATGCCCCAAGCCTCGCCCCCCAATCCTGCAGATTTTTATTTACAGAAGTAGGTAGTTAACACTTATGCTGTGGGTCAGAACTAAAATGAAAGAAAATAATGAGTGGTAGTTTTTTGTTCAATCCGCCAAAGAGAAAATCTTTAAATAAAAATTATTAGAGAGAGAGTATCAGGGCTGTTAGTTCAGGACAATGTAAATCTTGGTGATACATTCCTGTCTACTTATACGGTTGTAGTCAAGGTTGGTAGATATCCTTCTATGCTGGACAATCAAGAATGTTTAGATAGAGTTATTATTTCAAAAAATCCAAAAACAAATCAATAATGTGTAATATTTATTTAGATTATGGTTGCCCCTTTTCCATGGAGAGAGTAACAGTTGCAATACAGTGGTTTTGAAACTGTAAAACTAAAAGTGGAGACAGCCTACTCTCTTAACTGAGCTCTATGAGAGCACTTAACTTCACGGCTTAAGGTGTTGGGTAACATTTTTAGGACAGCAGAAGAATTCTCCCTTCTTTTCACCTGGGTTTTTTTTTTTAGTTTACTGAAAGCACTGAAATCCATGAGTAAGTCTGGCCCAATACCCTACTTATCATATCTACTGCCATGGTATATGCTGGTCCAGACCAGCTCACTACTACATAAAGGTCAGAATGGCTTCATCCCAGGGTGAATGCTGGGAACAAAAATATAGTTAGCATCTTCGGATCTTTTGATTACACTGCATAGGCCACCACTATTGTGCAGTTAGATATTGGGTAGGATTACAACTTTATGAATTGAGATTTTCATTGGTTAGATCATTTTGCTTTAATGAGATCTGTTGACCCAGTCATTGAAAAATGTATTAAGGCATTATCTGTCCATGTTTTCTGTAATTACAGTAAGAGACGCCCAAAGACAACCATTTTATTCACTTTTTATATTTCATATTGACGTGCATTTACCCCTCTCCATACATGTCTCCACCAATAGTTAGAACTTCACAAATGAAATTATGTGCTGATGATGTTATTTTGTTTATTAAAGCAGATCAAAAGAATATCCAAGCCACCTTTCACTGTATTCAGACCAGTATGGGGAGGCGCAGACTAAAAAAAACAGAAAAAAGTTGTTATGCAACTCTTTCCTAGAAGTCCACACATTTGAAGAATAGACAATGGCACAGATGTCTACAAAATCTATAACTAGATCTAGTATTGCAAATGCTGGAAAAGTGGAAGGATGTGATTGTGTTAAATGAAAAAACAGGGTATTTGGGCATATAGATTTGATTTAGATGTTTCAAATATTTGCAGTGAATGCTTAGTTTGTGCATCAGGGAATTGACTTTGTTTTCGGTTCCTACATTTGGAATCTTTGTGGCACTGTGTATATATTTATTTACATTCTTGCATTCTTGGTGTGCCCCTCTGGATCCAGGAAAAGACCTATTCCAGACTCACATCAAGGGACAGGCCTGGGCCTTCGCACACATGCAAGATTAGCTTGAGGCTGGGGCTAGAAAATTCAAAAACAAGATTGCAGATACTCACAGATGGGCACTCAGGCCAAGGGAAAAAACTATTCCAACAGATGTTAATTGATTGTTGCAATGCTTGTGGCCCACTCTTTCACTATACGGTTTTGGAAACAGCACTTAAAGTAACAGTTCCAAATCTTGTTTTCTGTGGTCTGGCTCGTCTTTTCTATCATATGTCATCAACAGACTAACCTGTTCACTGGATGTAGTTTTCCCCAACACATATTAAGGTATTCTTTCCTAGTTCTTTTCCTTTCTCTAATCGTGGAATAATTGATCATCTGGTCCCATTAAAAGCTTACCTTGCCAAATTTTCTAAATACTGTTCTAAATACCAATAGCCTGAAGAGGAGTCCAATCTAATCCTAAATGTGTTTTATCCCAAAGCAAACCCTTACCTTCTGCTCTATTTACTTAAATAATGATCCTTATATATGACAGGAAAGTATTTCGTCATATAAGTGAAATATTCAATTGCATAAGAGCTGGGGCACTTGATTTCAGAAAAAATAACGTTTTACCTAAAGTTTGTTTTCCCTAATTCCCTGATTTTTTTCACACTGTACATTGCTATAAATTGCTAAATAAATCTGAGTTTTTTTGCATGAGTTATTTTCACAAAATATGGTAGTGCATGAAATAAAATCCCTAATTACTTATCTTGCCTTATTACTTCCAGCATTTCGGCTCCAAATTCTACAATTAAACATATGATTTTGACATATTAGTCTAATTTAGCAAAGCTGACCAAAAACTACATTAGTCATGCCATATCTGAGCAATGGTATTTACATTGTTTAAAAAAGCCTTCACATGTTAGGACTCTAAAGTAGCATAACTTGATATAGACAAGGTGCTGTAATATTGACCTCACTGTCTGAGTGGATAACAGTTTACCAAATTGCTTGCCTTAGGCCCTCACCTAGTTTTTTAGGATACCCCTCCTCTATAGTCCTACCAAATTAACCCCCAACTTTGAGGATAAATCCTTAATAAGTTAATTTCATTGATAAATATTTACTGTTGTCTTTGTCAAAACATTATGTACACCCTGACGAGGCTCAGCATCAATGCGTAGGTGTCTTCCTGTATCAATGATGTTTTCATGTTTTTCCCAGTCTTACTGGTTCTGAAGTAGGAGCTGGTGAGTAACCAGTCTTTGCCTGGTTGGTGGATTCTGACTGCCCTGTTTGCAGTCCCACAATAGATAGATCCACTTGTCTGTTCCATAAAGCATTGGTGCAGTACTCCACAGCACCAATCGTTGCTCAAGATTAAGTGGTTTGTGTTCAGTCTCATTTGCTTTGCTCTTATTTGTAACTTTCCTCCTTTCCTTGCTTAACCAACCCATAGGAGCTTTTTGGTTTTGACAGTGGTAGGTCTGTCATTTGTCCTGCTCACAATATAGCATTGCATTTAGGAAAACAGAGCCATATGTCAGCAGCACCACTTTGCTGCATTTCAGTTCCATCTACTGGAAACTAGAAGAGTTCTTGCAGAAATTTGGAAGCTACAACATCGATCTTGACAGATACTGATGAATACTACTGTATAAACAAACTTTGGCAATTCCTATTGGGCTAGCTTGTATGCAAAGGTACGCAAGGCGGATTGGCAATACCAATGCTTGTTATAAATAGAGCAGAAAATACACTCCTGCCAACACCAGATATCGCCATTGTAGTATTACATAAATGTGCCCACGAGCACGTAAAGCTTTTATACACAACAGACGGCAACCTATCTGTCTTGCCTCTCTGGAAGGTTTGAGTCTTTACATTTTCCTTCAACAACATAGCATCATAATACTGTCCCATTCTAACACAGCTCTGTTCATTTCTTTTAGGAGCCTGACAATTTATTTCTCATTAATAATATCAGTTTTTCTAAATGTTGTCCAATATTCTTTTCATGAAAAGGCCATGGACCTAAATGCATTTTTAGGTCTGTAATGACAGAGCGTCAGTCGCCAGACCATATGTGATTAACAGAAAAAGCGCATTCAGAAGAACTATGGATAGAGGGTTTTGGCTCCGCCCACATGTTAATTCCCTTGAGTGCTGCAATTCATTGAGCAGACGTTCTTTGCTTCTGCAGAAAACAAGTTTTGTATGCCATGTTTTACTTTTTGTGAATGCTTATGCTCAAAACAGAAAAATTGTACTGGCTATGGCACCAATTCAATGATCAAGGTCATATGCCTGATTCATGTTTGATTTATAATAACAAAAGCAGTAGGCTGGGGGCAAACCAGTACAGAAGCATTTTGTTACATGGAATCTCAAGATTACCTTAGTAGGCAAGGGTTTTAGTGTTGGTTACCCATCTGACAAGTACTAGATTTGCATTGTGATAATTATAGTTTTGCCCTATTTGCTGATGTGCCTCCTTCTTGCTATGCTTATTATATGCCTTTTATATGCTGTAAGTAAGGGTTATAGAGAGGAGATAAGGAGATATTTCATAAGGTTAACTTCATGAGCCCAGAATAAGTACCCTTCGCAACTGGTGTTGGATATTATTAAGAATAAAATGTCCAATATGATTTTGTTCGATGTAGATGTGTTATGGGAAAAGTACTAAAGGTTATTGTTGGATGTGATTTTTAAAACTTATAACATTGTGAAGATTAATTTTCTTATGCCAACTACGAGATGGTTGTCAATTTGGTCTAACTACAGTGTATTAAACATAAGAATAAAATAATTTGTTGCGTTTTGTTGTCATTATATTGTGAGAACTTTTGTAGCTCTAGAAATCTAAAGCCCCCCACTAAAAAATTATCCTAGGGTATTTTGGTCATACATAACTTTGACAATGGTAAGGTTTCCAAACCAGTGGATTTGAGCAGAAGCAGGCCCATTCAAAGAGTGTGTTTTGTCTTTTTATCGTCATAAGTAGCCGATTGTATAATAAGGGAAGTCTGTGGATTTAGTAACTCCCAACAGAATCCACATGAATGTATCCAACATCATTCCAGTGACCTCATTGTGAGCAAATGACCTAAGCCTCTTCAAATGGAATCAACCTTCCAGTTGTTTCACTCTCACTCTAGAGGCGCAAGCATGATTGTCCTAATTTTAAAGCAAGCTGTCTGGTATATTAATCTGTAAGTGAGCTAGTAGTGCTCTCGTTGTCTCTTCCCTGAGGACAGCATGATCATGCCTCTCAATGGTGGAGCTAAACGAAGGCTACCATTGATGCCTTGAAAGAAAGCATACAGACATATTTTTCTTTGATGACTATGGGGGTGGGATGTGCCAGATGGGAGGAGCAGTGATGCAGCTAAGTGGTCCCTTGCGTCCATCTGCATAGAGGTGTAAGAGTGACCTTCTTTAGGGTGTGACAATATAATAATATCTACATTTTAAGCACACAGAATTCGGACAGACAGTAAAACCAAACTGTCTGTGAATAGGCGAGGTGTTAATGTGTTGATATCAGTCACAGATTCTTCTATGGGCACATGATTGTTACTGGCAGACGAAAACAGGAAGCCCATTTTAACAAGGTAAAAATGTTCCTCTAATCCAGACAGAGGTGAACAGAAAAGACCAATTGCAGAATTTTATTTTAAACCTTGATTGTAAGTAATATTTTTATAATGTGCCCTTCCAGGTCCCTTTACAGAGGAGGAGGAGAACCTTTGCAAAACAATGATGAAATATTGGGCTAACTTTGCAAGGAATGGGTAAGGCTAATTTCGTGCTTTATACATTAAAAAAATGCAGAATGTCTATTACTTAATTAATTTTTAACGTCCTGGCTTTTCAGATTTTTTTTTCCCTTTTTTTCGCAATTGCATACCAGACATTGTAGTCAAGGGCAGATTCTTCGGTTTATACCCAAACACCTTTGGCCATCTTTCTGTCACATGTTTCTCTTATAATTCTCCCAGGTTTGAGTTAATATGTTTTATCCTTCAATGTCCTTTGATTTTGAATGAGTAATTACCAACATTGTTTTTGCCTTTTTAGAATTTTCACATCTGGTCTTATTGTCTTTCTTTTCCAGGTAGAAGGGCAACTTTTATTGATGTAATAGGTACCAGGCTTAACGGATTCTGCAACATAGATGAGAGCAATGAATGAAAGATTTACTGCCCAAGCTTCTTTTAACAGAAAGATATCAATCACCCATGAAATGTATTTGAAATATTTTTCTCCATTTTTAGGTCGAGCTTTAGCGTTCGGCCTGCTTTATACTTTTAAGTATACTATACTGTGAGTTTCAGCGTTTTCATTTGTTAGTTGCAGTGTCCTTCAAAAATCCTTGCTTGCTAGTGGTCAGTTCTACCTCTTTGTCCTGCCTTTTTTCACTTTGGGAGCAGCACAAAGTACTGTGTAATTACGCTATGTCCTGTTCATCTCTTCTGTAAGGGACTTTTTTTTAGCGTTTGCCTGTTTCACTTCAACACTGTGGGTGCTTGTTCAGTCCCTCCTCCCCACCAGCTCCCTTTGCAAACATAATAAAAACAGAGGGGGGCTTTTCCAGGGCCAGCTTGCTCTTCCTTCTCTGTTTTTTTATGTTGTGTAAACATGATTCAGTTTCTCGTGCATATTTCTAAAAGGTCATGGTAAAACACAACCCATGTGTTTATGCGAGTTGAGCTGTAAAGCTTATTGTTTTCATCTCCGTGTGTGCTGATCGGTAAAACACGATCCATGTGTTTATGCAAGAGCTGATGGAACTGGAAGAAAATGCGCTCTCATTTTGAGTGGCTGTATTCTACTTGCAGCATTAACTCCTGTGCTTACTTTGAAAGGGTGGGTGCTGATTGGGAATACCAGCGCTTATTTCTGAGGCCCGGCACTTATTTCTCTCCACATCAGACATTTCAAGAGGACAACAGAGAGAAAAACAAACAAGCATTTTCAATGCAAGGGGTCTCGCATTTGCTCGAGTTAGAGCTATTAGCATTGTAAACTTCTAACTGGACTTTTCTTGCCACACAAATTAAAAGAAAAAAAAAACACAGTGCGATCGCGCTGGGGTTTACATAGCGCGATCGCGTTGCGTTTTGTTTTTAATATGTGCGGCAAGAAAAGTCCGGTTAGGAGTTTACAAAGCTAAGAGCAACGGGTCTCACATTTGCTCGAGTTAGAGCTATTAGCACTGTAAACTCCTAACTGGACTTTTCTTACCACACAAATGAAAAGAAAAAAAAATGCAGCGCGATTGCACTGGGGTTTACATAGCGCGATCGCGTTGCGTTTTGTTTTTAATATGTGCGGCAAGAAAAGTCCGGTTAGGAGTATACAAAGCTAATAGCAACGGGTCTCACATTTGCTCGAGTTAGAGCTATTAGCACTGTAAACTCCTAACTGGACTTTTCTTACCACACAAATGAAAAGAAAAAAAAAATGCAGCGCGATTGCACTGGGGTTTACATAGCGTGATCTCGCTGCTTTTTTTTTCATTCAAAGCTAATAGCTCTAATGCGAGCAAATGCGAGACCAGTTGCATTGAAAATTATTGTTTTGGTTTGATGTTAGTGGCACATGGCACCATAAACATTACGTTATTGTTTTCCCGGTAAGCTCAACAGATCATCCACACCTCTGTCAGGAATAGCAAAGCAAATATTGCAGGCAAGCACAAAAATACTTTCACCGAATAACATACCATGTCATCTGTGCACCCAAATTTTCATACCCGCTAGCTGAAGTCAAGAGTCCCCGATGCATTTTTCCTCTTTTGGTTTGAGTTCTTCGGGTATGAACAGACACCAACATCTATCCTATCTGAACCAGGCTGCCTCCGCCACAACCCTGCAACAGCCTGCCGCCTAGAAGTGGACACCAATGGTGTATTGGGGGGGGTTGCTTTGGCGGTGTGCAGGGAAAAGTTCTGGGAGAAGATACTCACAGCTCCAGAGAAGAAGTGGGATAAATTCTGTATTTTGGGGTTAATAGGAGAAGCTGTTAGCTGAGATGAGACCTGTAAGGTGCAGTCTACTCAGATTTTAAGCCAGTGATACCACTGCATTCCAATATGTGTCTTTCCTATAACAAAACTGCAAGTATCAGAATAGAAACTACAAACACAATTGCAGGGCTAGTGTTAGTGGCACAGGGAGCGGAACTACGAGATTCGAAATTGTAAGAACTCTGGTTAGAAGAGCCAGGACTAGTTGGATAGGTCATTTGGCTGACATTTCCACCTGATAAGTAAGTGCGTCTTCGCTCTACCTACAACTCATTGACTTACAGGAAAGCTTACTAAACAAAATGTGAGAGATACAAAATCAAAGTGCTCTACACATCCTGAGCTGAAGAGCTAAATTAAGTCACTGGAAATTAGACCACATTTATAGGAAGTTAATGAAGTTAATGAAGTCATAATTAATTAACAATTAATTATGGTTAATTAATTTAAATTATTTGTAATCATGTAATTTATTGAATACTTTTTTATTTTCCTTATAATTTAGTTGCAGGTGCTAGGTTTGTAGGAGTTTTGGTGGGAAGTTAATTAAGTAATCATTAATTAATTATCTATTATTATTTGTATATTAATTATTTAATTGAATTTTAAATATTTAAATTATGCAATACTTAGATTGTAGTTGTTGGTTGCTAGGTTTGTAGGGCTTTAGGCTGTGAAGTTAATTAAGTAACTACTAATTGCCAATTAATTGTTAATTACTTATTTAATTTATTTAAAATATGTAAATTATGGAATACCTATTTTTTAAGTTATATTTTAGGTGTTGATTGCCAGGTTTGTTTCAACTATTTTTATTGCATGTTTTCTTGTATACATTACATTGTACACCATTTCTCATATAACAGAGACGGTATGGGTCAATACCAATAATCAAATTGTAATAAGTACAGGTCAGCATCAGTGTAGTTTCCTACTATATCTTAGGAACCATGGGCTAATACTATAATATTCCTGGACATCTGGTGTGACTACAAAAGATATAGGTCCACTGACATAAGTTAAGGATATAAAACCTTTTTTTTAAAAACATTAGTTTGAATGAGCATGGACCTGTCTTTAGAAATCAGAGGTATTGTCACAGCACCTCAGCATTGCAGAACGATATATGAGAACAAGCCGATGTGACACCTGTTTTTTTGTGGGTTCTGGACCTGTATGCAGGAGGGCTTGCGGGCTCCTCTGGGCAGGTGTAGTGGGGTGGTCACTGACTTGCACGTCAGCCTGGAGCTCTAACAGGAGGGCATCCCATGTGGCTTCTATGGAATATTTTCACAGCTGCTTTGTGTCTTCTCAATGTAGTGTCCTACTCTTGGCCTGTACCCGTGCACCCATAGAGAGACCCAGCCAGCCGGGTTGGGGGGTTTCAGAGATTTCCATTTGCATGTGATCTGACGCTTGGCAAGAAGAGTTGCTAGGTCTTTGAACTGAGCAGTAGCCCTGTTTCTCTTAGTGCGGTGCATCTTACCTAACAACTTTGTTCTCCAACTATGTAGTGCTGTGTTTCTCAAGCAGCTAGCTAGGCGGGCCATAATCTCATGCCAGTACTGAGAGATCACCGGGCACACCCAGAACATATGAAGGAAGTCTGCATTCACCGTGTGACAGTGGGGACAGGCTGCCACAGTGAGGTGGAAGTATTGATTGAGTTTTTTGAGGTGTGATCTGCCCTATGTAAGCCATAACACTGCATAAGGCAGAAGCGGGCAATGCAAGGCACCATGGATGGGTATTTTACAATATGCTGCCACTCCCAGTCTGTATGTGAGTGGACCAAGTCTCTGTCCCAGTGCTGGCGCAATGTAGCTAGGTTAAGTAGCAGTGTAGGACCTGAGGGAGCTAGCCAGCCAAAGCATTGTGACTGCCATTACCCAAAACATGTATGTTTTGTAAAGTCAAGGGCATGTCCATCTCCTGGTGCATGCCACCCTAGTGTGCTGTCAGTGACCGGGTGATGGAAGTGTATAGAAGGACCTGTCCTGGGGGTAGCCCAGTGCCAGCTATTAGCCCCTTCAAGGGCAGGAGAGCCCCATCACCATGCAAGTCACCCAGTGTCCCCTCATTGTGCTGTCGACTTAGTTCCAGTCATGATGTGGTTACTGCACCACGGGGCATGCCCAAGAGCAGGAGGGCTGGTCGATAAGATCTCATCAAGAATGTGAGAAAGAGGCTTCATCTAAAGCAGAGGTATGCCACACTAATCAAGGACAGTTGTGGTAACAGTATCTTAGTGTGCAGGTGGAATAAGTATAATACTCGGGCATGATTTATGGGGGAAAAGCTGGCAGCGTGTCCTCCAGTTGTCAACCAGCTAATCATCTGGGCACCCATTCCAGCTAGGAGGCCAAGTACTATTGTTCAAAGTTGGGTCTGCCTAAGTCACCTTGATCAGGCGGGAGGTGGATTTCGGCCAAGGCCACCCTGCAACAGGAATTATGCCAAATGAAGTCCCCCAGAGATGGTACCAATGTGCAAAAGAACAGTATTGTGATGTATAGGGGAAGGTTTACAAAGTAATACAGAAGTGTTGGCAGTATTGCCATTTTATAGAGGGCAATACATCCCACTGTGGATAGTGGCAGGGACTGCCAGAATGCCATTTGTGACTGCAGGTTTGTGATTGCTTGGCCTATATTGCCACCCAGTAGATCTGATAGGATGTGGTACATGCAGATTCCCAGGAATCGCACTGTGTTGGGCTGCCGTGACAAGGAGACACAGTTGATCATAAGTCTGGCATCAGGTGTGGTGGCCACAAAAGGGAAAAGACAAGACTTGATTCAGTTACCGTAAGTCTTTGGGGATCCTGGAGATATAAAATCATTTTGCCTGTATAAAGGGACACTGAGTGCCAACCATCACTCAGAGGAAGACCCCAATGCAGGCCTCCATCCCTTAGGATGTGAGCAAGTAGTTCCAGTGCTAGCAAGAACAGGATGCTAGGCTTGTAGGGGTATAGAGTGTGAAGTTAATGAATTAATAATTGAATAACAATTATTAACTAATTCATAATTAAGTATTTTTTTGAATAGTAATTATGTACATTGATTATTTTCTATTATATATATTATGTTAATAATTTTGATGTTGAGTTTAATATTTCTTCTACATTTATGATGTTACTTATATATGTAATAATGTGTGTAAGTGGAGTACTTTTTCTACTCTTGTTTAGGCTGCAGTAGTAAAAGTAAAATTAACTTCTTTGCAATTAATCACTTCCCAACTTTTGTGCTGGAGTGGGAATAGTAAACTTCACAACTCCAAAATCCAACAAATTTTCTACTGTTTCACATACTGAAGTGGGTGTAGTAAATTTCACCCCTCCTAAATGCAAAACGTTCCCTACTATTGCACAGACTAGGGTGGGAATAGTAAATTGAACCTCTCCAAAGTCCAACACTTTCTCAACTGTTGTTCTGTTTGGAGTGGGAATAGTACATTTTACCTCTCTGAAATCCAGTGCTTTACCTAATTTTTCCCTGTTGGATTGGGAATAGTAAATTTTGTCCCCCTGAAGACCAATGTTTCCCTACCGTTGCCCTGTTTGTAGTGAGAATAGTAAATTTAACCCCTCTGAAGTTCAACACTTTTCTCTACTGTTGTGTTATTTGGAGTGGAGTAAGTTTCATCCCTCCTAAATCAAACGCTTTCCCCATTGTTGCATAAACTAGAGTGTAAATAGTATATTTCATATTCTTAGATTCAAATAGTTTTCATAATGTTGGTTAAACAGAGTTCACAGTGTTATTATTTTTTTAGTTTTAAACATATTTTAATGTTTATGGTATTTTTTGTGAATGGGGGTTTTGGTTTTTCATTTTTTTATATTTATGTTGTATCTAGACAATATATATATATGAATATATATATATATATATATATATATATATATATATATATATATATATATATATATATATATATATAGTGATGCAATATTTATTTTACATTATTTTCATTTTTAATAATGTTTTTAATTTATTAGCACATATATGTATTTTCATATTAATATATTTAAATGTGAAAATTAATGTAAAGTAAATATTTTTATTAGTTATGTTACACTATACATATATTTACATCTATATATGCATACAGCCATGTATATATGTTTCTGTGTTTATATGGGTATATATTTACATACCTCATGAAATAATAGTGGAATATATTAATTTACACTATATTAAAATTATATATTGAAATATGTAAGATTTACTATGATTTATTTATATTAAAAAAAACAGTTTTTTGCCTATTTTTGGTACGATATTAGTGTCATCAATATTTTTTCCAATGTTTTTGTTCTTACCATTATAGACATAGGAGCACAAGTTTGTAGTAAACAATATTTTTGATACAATCTGTTTGTCAATAATATTGTTTACCACAATATTTTCTCCATGATATGCACCAGAGGCAGCTTTGGGCAAACAGGGCTTGAGTTGGTGACTCATGTTCTGCCTTTGTGCTTCAGAATGAAACCGGTAGTGGAACTGGTCAGCAATGCATGATACTCTGTGACACCATAAAGGTGATTGCTGTCTGGGAAGTTTAACCCCTTCTGTGTGTTGAACGGCCGGGATACGTCTGATATTACAGTGCTCGTGTGCGTCGAACGGCTCCCTGGGTTTAGTAGGTTTCCCTAGATGGCCGCCGATCCTGGGACCAAAAACGCAGGTTGCCCTCTTGCAAAACCAGGTTGTTTTGTGATAGATAACTTTATGTTGAAACCTTTGTTTTTCTTATTCTAGCCTGCCTGTTCCTGAAAGCTGGGAAGATGATGATTTTAGCACCACAAACCTTTAGTTGAAGCCATTTGGTGGGAAAAAACAGCTGCTTTCTTCTGCAGCACCTTTTTCTAATTTTTCCCAAAAAACACTAATTTAAGATGTATTTTGGCACATTTTTCAGTCCCCACCAGGGTAATCCACCCAGGATGCTGGCAAAAAAGGATGCACATTTGGCTTGGATTGATTATGTGGACAAAATGTTACGGGTGTCTAAGCCCAGACTATCCCAAATAGCTGCAAAATGGCTTAGCACAGGGGGCAAGGCTCAGCAGCGAAGGGTTAAAGATGGTTAATAAAAAAAATATTTAGCTAATTTCTGTATGAAACCAAAAAGGAAATCCAGCCACTCTGCTGAAGATTTATCACTGATTTATAGTGGTTTGGGAAATAGACAGTAGTATTTGCTTTCCCTACCAGCAGCACAGCTCTTTATTTTCAAAGGAAGCGTGCATGCTGCTATGTTTTTTTAAGGAATGCTTACATTTGGGAGGGGAAATATAATTATCAATACGCACACCAATACTGAGGAAGAATAATTACATAATCCCTGTTTCTGTCACACAGGATAAGAATGTCCCTAGCAAAACACTGTCCAAGGCTCCCTCTACCCCCGTACACAGAGGCACAACACAAGCACATACATATGTGTGTGTCAGCCTACTAACTCATTCTTTCTGCTTCGAAAGGGGGCCCTGCCTCAAAACCCTGTGAACAATCCGTGTCTCAAAGAATTTGTTTTTCTGTAGTAAGACTTTTGATTAGGGGTGGACGAAGAATTCCTCTCTGCTGGCATAGTTCGTGGAGCTTGCCCACTGAGCGCTCTATGCGGAGCATAAAGTTAAAGAAATATCCACAAAGTGAAGCAGAGTAGAGTTTTTTCTCTTGCGCCACCCACCACCGTTAAGTTGGCGAGCATGAGAAATCGCTAAGTTGGAGAGAGCAAGTGAGACTTCTGAACGCAAGTGGAGTGGTAGGCCACAACCGTTCGCAATGAGAAAGCTGCTGCTCGCGTTGAGGAAGCTGCTTCTTGAGTAGAAATCCACTTGAGTGGCTGAAAAAAGTTAGCACCCTCTGGTGCTCCACGTGATGCAGTTCGCACTGATTTTACTTAGCAGGAGAAACTCCTGGCGCTGCATATCAGAACGAACAGTGTGACTTAGCAAATTCTGCTGCTCGCGAAACTCCACATAGAACTCCACAAACTCCGCCCAGTCCTATTGTTGATCAGTTACAGCCTTATTACATGTACCAGCAGAAACTGATGCAATACCGCCAAGTGGAAACACCATCACCCCAGAGCTTTGGGTATGGTTTTCTTCCTTTACCAAGTTCCCAAATTTATAATGAGGAGAAATGTGTGTAAATTGTCTTTGCTATTGGCTTAACCACAGCTTCAGTGCACAACATTTGCTTTACCACACTTTATTAGTCACACAAGTTCCTTTAGGTATTACAGGCAAAACCTAGGGCCAAGTGCAGTTTGTGCAGAACCCGTCATTTTAATCCTTGAAAAAACACTATCTGTTCCTGATGTTAAAGTTGCTGAAGTACTGAATAATCCTGCTAGTTTTTAATTCTAGTGTATTTGTGCTTTAGACTAAATTAGTTTTTGACACTCGTCGCTTATGGGAGAACATTCTCCAGTTTATGCTGACATCTACACATCTATTAATCGTACTAGTGATTACTTTAACATGACCCACCTCAAAGCTATAAAACATATTCCCTAAGGCTGGGATTTACGTGGGTTTCTAATGCAGTTTTGCAAGTTTTATACTGTCAGCTACTTCACCTCACAATTTATTGAAAGTCTTAGCATCAGTTCAAATAATACATTACTCTATTTTAGGTTTTTATTGGCAGTAGCTATTTTAGCTTAATAAGGAGCGGGTTGTGGGTGTGAGGCTACAGAGAAACAAGGGGGCTTCCAATCACATGAATAGACCTACCATTTCTTCTTAGGCCTCTGTCAGCCTTCTCTGAACTGCCAGTGTAGCAGTGGAGGCTGCTGCCAATCTAAAGTCAGAGGTAGGGGAATGGTAGGGAAATAATAATAATAAATATATTTTTTTAAACGTACCTGCCTCTCCCAGTCCCGCTGCTGGCTGCCTCAGTGCCTTTCTCTTCCCGGCAGTCACTGGGGCATAAAGCATAGGCTCCTAAACCAGACACTGCTGTCATGCTATATAAAGCTTGAGAGAAGTGCTGGGTTTGGCCTAAACGGGCTGCCCTGGAACTCGCTCAGGCACAGGGGGCCTGTGCCATTTCTCCAGTAGGCTGGGTAACACAGCTAGGTTGGAGAAATTTAAGTGTGCCTGTCGGGTTGGGCGACCTAAGCCAGCCTGCCAAACTGACATGCACACTTACAGTTCCCAAAACTCTTCCTCCCTGCCATGGTCCCACCCTAGATTCCATGGCTTAGTCAGACAGTGATAAAATGATGATAACATTGTTTTGCTATCATTTTATTTTTCAGGGACTGACTCTGAGCAGGGGGGGGATTCTCCTCCCCTATTATGGAGGAGCTGACCCTGAAGTGTAGCTAAATGCATTTAAAGTTTCAAAATTATAGAGCATCCTGTAAGCAAACAGGTCATTAGTTATGTTGTTCCATGCCAAGAAAATCCAGGATAGTCAGGCATTTGTACTCCCACCAAACGTAGGGTGGGGCTGTTTGAAATCCTTTTTTTGGGGGGGCTGCACTGCTTCTGCAGCTCCATCCATACTTTTCAGCCTAGTTGGGGGTGACCCCTCCATCCTGGGGCCAACACAACAGGGTAAAACAGTGATGTTCAGGCGAGAATCACAGGGCATTGTGGGGCCCTCCTCAGAGCATGTGAATATCTAATGAGTGGCTCTCTCCCTACCTTGGGGGGAGTCGCTGCATTTGTTCTCTGCTGTGATGCAACTTGCCATAGAGCCCTTTCTTTGTTGTAGGGGTGCCCAGTCACACCCAGGCACCCATCACTGCATTTCTGTTGGGAGGTGGGAGGCAGACCACAGATCCCACCCCTGGTCCCGGGAGACTCATTTGAACAGCCAGGTCTTGAGGGCCCTTGGGATTTCCTGAAATTAAGTGATGGTTGGTAGCAGCATGGGGAGGCTGATCCAGGTCTTTGCTGTAGTGGCCTCCCACTTCCCCCAGTCATGGGCATGGAGAGTGGGTCAGGCAGGCCAGGCACATTGGAGGGAGAGCAGTGGTGCTGCCCCACTTCCTCTTAATCTCATGGGGCCCAAGGATGGGGTCCATGACCCTCCTGTCATTCATGGAATGCTGGGAAAGGGCAATTGCTTTCCCCATTTATGCAGCCTTCAGGGGCCCGGAGATGGTGTTGTGGGCTTCTCAATCATAAAACTGGCCTGGGGGTTGGGCTCCTAGGGCCTAAGGAGCATCAAGGAGGGGGCCCGCAGTCACCATGTCCTGGCTTCATATTTCTAGGATCTTTCTTCATGGCGACCCCCAGGCCCTGGCCCACCCCAGGGGATAAAATCAGCCAGGCAGCGGAGCTCCACGTGCTCCACATGGTGTCCATGGGTAACATCCTTGCTATGCTGATATCTTGGCCCTGTTGAGCTGGTTTATTGATTCTGCTCTCATTTCGTTCCTTGTGGTGAGCCCTAGCCACTTGGAGCACTTTTTGATGCCTCCTGTCCTCACAAATGCAAACTTTTCCGGGAACTGGTTTCACTGGCTCCTTGACCCAGAAGCCTTGGTTCATAAGCGCAGTCTTTCCCTCAACTAGTCCTCTGGGAGTCTAAGGGGACCAGATTCCCTGGTCCTAGGGAGGGCCCCACTGGTCCTGGTGTCAATTAGAGCCAAAGTTCTTAGGCCAGATGGCCATCAGGGGTTCTTCTTTCCAATTGTCCATGGATGGCTGCCTCGACTTTCAGTGTCCAGCAGAAGAGCACAACCGAGAGAGGGTTCTCTCCCCCTGGTAAATACCTTTTAAGTGGGGGTCGGAGGTTCCAGCAGGGGTGCCCCTCTATCCTATCCTGTTTACCTACAACACCACTCTGACCCTGTTCTAACTTTCCTTCACAGCCTCCTGGGACATTTCAAAATGACGTCACCCAGGAGTCACTTGCAACATCTGTTCTGGAGGGCTCATATCTGCTCCACACTGACATCACTGTCATGGCCTTTCATAACAAATCTTCAATGAGAACCCCCTTCTGGGCTAGTTTCAGAGGTCTGGGCTCCATCCTTTTTTTACTGGGCTTGTGTAGGCCCAGCCTTGGCACAGTGTGATAGCTGGGTGATTGATGCAGCACACTCTGCTTCACCTCTTTCCTCCTCAGGAGCAGCGTTAAGCACTGGTAATTGCTCCCTTTGTGTGGAGAAGCCTTTGTTCCTGCTGCTGGGAAAAAAATTAAATTAACTTGACACAGCAGAGTGCCAAAAGGCATGGGCTCTGATCCTGAGCTAAGCCAGAGAAATAGGACATCACTGGATGACCCATATGCTGCATGGATATGTCCTTGGAAGTTGCAGAATTGATTTTTCCACACAGGTTATGTCATACATCGGTACATCTCTGATGTCTGTGGACCAAGAGAAAGCAAAGCTGCACTCTAAGGCATCCCTCCTCTTAGGTGTACAATGGAGTGTCACTGCAGACAGGATAGTAAACCACACTGACTTTCCCTATGAGTGTACACTGATATTATGAGGCCTACCCGAGATCAATAACCAATCCTGCAGAGTTCCCTCTGCACCAGGCTTTCAGTGTGCAGTTATACTGGGCTGCGCATGGTGGAACCCTCCCAAGTGCAGCACTAACAGGTGTTCATGTGTAATCAGCCAAATGCCTCTTACCCTTATTGTGTCGCAGTGGCATTATCATAAAAAGGCCTACACTGGCAGGAAACATGCAGAGTCCATTTACCCTGAGCTTACCATCAGTGAGTCACAGGATGAGGTGGTCAAGAAGCAAAACGTCTGGGCAGAACTTATTTCCTTGCACACTCCTGCTCTGAAAAATGATCTAGTAATGTTTAGTTATATTATTAGCTTTTCAGTTATGTTAGTTTTTGGTGTAGGGCAGATATATCTTTTAGAATCCAATGCCTCTAGATTATGGTACCTAGGGTTCAGGCATAGGAAGTACTGCTTTGAATGTGAGTGAATGGCAGATGATTGATGCAACTGTAGGTGATTGTGTGATAGCTGTTGTAGATGGATATATGCATCATTCAGTTGACCTTCAAATTAACACTGGCAGGGTAGATGGTAAGAAATAGGCTTCACAAGACTGAGGCCCTGATTATGAATCTGGCCGTCCTAGGACCGCCAGACTCCTGGTGGCGGTCGGCCCGCAAAACGGTGGTCCAACAGCCACATTATGACTGTGGCAAAAGCATCACTGTCCAACCGCCGGCACTGCCACTTTTTTGCCAGCCAACGGCCTGGCGGTGTCTGCGGTCTTAATCTGCCACGGCAGCGCTACCCAGGGGATTATGACTCCTGTGTCCGCCAGCTTTTACATGGTGGTTCCAACGCCATGCAAAGGCTGGTTGAGACTTAGCATGGACGGTGTAGGGGCCCCCATGGACAGCCCCATCGCGCTTTTCACTGCCTGAATTAGACCCCAACGCACTGCAACATTGCCACTGGCTTGATTACCTGCCGGCATCAATGTTGTGCGTGGTTTCCCACTGGCCCAGTGGGAAACTCATATTAGGGCCAGCAGGAGGAAGACCAGAGTGGCGGTGTTCCGACCTAACGAGTTTGGCGGGCAGCCTACGCTGCCCACCAAACCCGTAATGAGGCCCTGAATTTGGGAACCACCATCTACAGCGTAGAAATATTATTTTGAATGACCTGCAAAGAGTGGACCAACAATTCAGATAAATCCAGGTAAAGGGAAGTGTTGATATAAAAAAGGACGGCTACATAGTACAACATTGATCATGTGCAGTTACCATTTCTTGCATGTAAAACAGTTTCCATTATTGTTGTGACAAGTGTAGTAGGAGCAGAAAAGCAACACACATCATATTAATGTCTCTGTAGGAGAGAATGTCTCTGTTTGCCAGCCTTTCACATTCCTTTTCCCCCCTCAAGTTTAAAGACGTTTATTAAACACGATTGCAAGAAGCATTGCATCAGGATACTAAAAGTTGTAGGCATAAAGGTTACAGCAGAAGTTTGGTGAATAAACACAACATCTCGTTGAAACAGAATAAGTTGCATGTTGGCAATCAGTGTGAGCAAGAAAAGTGAGGATCAAGATAGGAGAAATATGAGAAATCCAAAAATAGTATCTTATGAGTGTGAGAATGGGAAAATAAGTGTGGAAATATAGAATAATAACATACCATCAGTACAATTATAAATACAGCATCAATAAGCATATAGTATAATTCACGAAGGTTTAGGCACCCCTTCGAGAAGACGCTGGTGAATGATAGACTTTCAAGAGGAAGTGTTCAAAAAGTTAGTAACTGATGTCCAAATAGTATATCTTTTAATAACAAATGAAATGGGGGTGACATATGCTCTGTCAAGTCTATAGTTATAACAAATGCTGCACTACCTGGCCTGAAAAGTACTGTTGAATATTTGTGAGAAGGATAGAGGTAATTTGAGCCCATGCCTTCAGCCAGAATTGATGTGCAGATGGGCAGGAGAAGAAAGTGTGATATAGATCTGCAGGGGTTGCATTACATGACCAGCAGTTTGGTAAGGAATCTGTATTAATCTTGTGTAATGTAGCTGGAGTAATCAGGAATCAGTTCTAAATTAAAAAGAAGACTTGAGATGTGTTGACAGATTATGATGTTATGCGTATTTACAACCACATTTAATCCCACAGTTTGGTTTGCCATGACATTTGGAAGTCTCATTCCCATTATATACCAAATTTTGACTTATCTCCATTGTCTGTAGTCCTATTAAGTAGTTTGGTAATGGATGAATCAATGGGGGGCTTGGAAAGGAAGAGGGTGGGATGAGTGTCACAAATTGGGTTAGGTGTATGTGATATCAATGTAGCTAAAGTGTGGGGGATGGACTGTATTAAAATATTACATTTGTTTTCGGAAGATTATATAGTTGCTTTGCTTGAGGAAATGTGACAAATAAGTTATTTGACAGAAACTGATGAATCAAAAACAAACCGTTGTCCCTCCAGTATTTCCAGAAAATAGGTTTATTTGTAATTCTTTGGGACTTATTATACCAAATAGAGGAATGGAGAAGTTGCTCTTTATCTCAGAGATGGGAAAAGAGTAATGTATAAGTAGTTTCATGAATAGTCAATGACATGAGATGTGTTTTCAGATAAAGAAGAAGAATTATTTAAAAGAGAAAGGAAATTAAAAATAATTCAGTCCTATATTTATGAAAAAGTAGCGCTGCCTTAGAGTCATTTTTGTTTACGCTAAAACTGTGCTAACTTAACTCCATATTTCTATTTTGATGCTAGACCCATCTAAGGGCAAAATATATGAGTTAGCATCTTTTTTAGGAAGCACCAACCCAGCGTGCATCGAATAGCGACAATGATATGCTTCCTAAAAATGATGCTAGCCCACCAGCGCCATATTTACCTCCTGATTCTAAAATGATGCACACCTAGGAGGCGGACCTAAAGATTGACGCTAAGGCCGATTAGCATCAAATTTTAACACCTGGTCCCCAAAGGAATGGGGTCTTCTTCTTTGCAGCTGTCCAATAACGTCTGTAGCAAAGCAGGGCCTTCATAGGTTGTAGTTTTGTTTTTATGTTACTTTAAAAAGACAAGGCTGAAATAGTCCAACTCTGGCTTTGAGGTTTTGAAGAGCTGGTACATTTCCAGAAATGTCTTTCTTCTGTTTGTTGTAGTTTTGGTGAAGTCTGGGGAGAAGAAAAAGTGAAATCCATGCCAAGATATTCAACCTTTATTTTAGCCAACTTCAGGACCTTCATAAATCAGTATATTCCAAAAATGGAGGATGATACCTCTTGGTTTATGAGAAGAGAGAGTGAGTGGATTATGGCCTAGGTGATGACCATTCTGAATATTTAATGGAGATAATTCAAGGAGACTTTGAACTTTGGAAGCGATGACTGAAAAAATTAAATAGGTTCTGAGCCAAACCCTCCGCCTATACCAAGGTAATTCCACCTATTTCAAGGTCTTCCACTGGCTGTTTAAGACGAGAAACCTCTGTGTGTAGAAGAGCTGTAGCTTGAATTGATTCCTCTTTGTGTTCCATTTGTGTCACTCTGTTGTCAATAATTGACCACTTATCATCGAGATTTTTGAGGCGTCTATTTGTTTTCTCCACATATGGTTTATGTGCTTGTATTTCCTCCGGGAGGAGTTCCACAGATATAGGGGGAGGAGACTTAGCTGGCGAGGGCAGATCTTTTTTAACCATTTTGTATGAAGAAAGTACATTGCCACCACTCATTTTTGATGTAGGCTTGGTGACAGACGTCAATATATTTGATCCATTGACTGACAAAGATGGAGACTGGGCAGTAAGTTCTGAATCAGCCATAGTATTCAATAATACAGAAAAGGGGTTAGGATCTGAATAAGCAGGAAGTGAAGGTGCTGAAAGTGGACGAGTAGAAGTATGTTTGAGAGTATTTGTGCTACCCATAAACCTTGAAGAAGAGGCCTGCAATAGCAACAGTCACTAGGAGGAGATGCTTTTGAGGCCTAAAGAACCGTTAATCAGCCCTCCTTGCAAATTTTCTGCTAGGACTGTACAAGTGAGGAGCGCCCTCGAGGCAAGAACAAACCACTGCTCCAGAGACAGTTCATTAGGCAAAAAGAAATTAAATAATTGGATGCAACATAGGTAGCTGGTGACAAGCAGTCCCATTCATGCATGTTGAAGAAGAAGACCTGCAGGTCTGTCAAAGTGGCGCAGTCCATCAGGGGGGCACACACCTTTCCCAAAATGCCACGCACCTGTGGTAGCAGGCTCCCATAACATCGGGTTCAGATCATGCCCTCAGCCCTATCAAATTCCCTGTCCTGCGGATATGGGCAAATTAGAAGAGAGTTGGTTCTTAGGGGGCAATCAAATGTTTGTTTATGGAAGGAATGTCTACCCTGGGAAAACATTGTCCTCATGGAGAAAAGAATTGCACTATCGTACAAAAGTAATTGCACGTCACCACGTGTAATTGAACAACTTGGAAAATGACAGATGAGGAAATGCTCCACATTGTTACAAATAAGAATTTACGAATGTTTCCCAGAAGTACACCTGGGAATTTGCAACTGAAGCAGCTTTTCTAGTGTACTTCTGGAAAGCGTTGTGGATACCTGAGAGATGCAAATCTGCATCAAGGTGAGGTCGAAAGCTGTTGGTGCACATTTGCGACTTTCATCAGGAATTGGTCCATCATACTGTTAAGTTACTGTCACATATGGTGAAATTAACAAAATTCACACACATTTAATAGCCATGTTTCGCCTTTAATTCAAACATCTCAACTCTGAGTTCAACACTGCAAACATTCAAATAATGCTAATATATCAGTGTATTGGAATGGCAGTATGCTATCTGTACATGGTCTGCACATTCACTTTTTCTGTGAAGAATAGCAAAAAAGCTTTGAATACGAAAGCAGTGTACAGATGGAGGTTTTGATTTGCACTTTGTAAGAAGCGTAAATCTAGAGGAAAAGCCATTGGAATTTTTTCAACTTGCCCAGTAATAGAATAATGATGATTCCACCAGTGGAGGCTCCTCCAACACCAGCACTTACTCTAGAAATTGGAAGGTTTTCCCTCAACACCAAATACTAAATGAGGCCCTAGCGAGAATATCTTTAACATGCATCATATAATATTATGTCACTTCTAGTTGTTATTACATCTGTACCTGTTTAATAATTATCTTTAAATATATGATTTGTTCACTATTCTATTATTTCCAGAAACCCTAATGGTGAAGGATTACCTCAGTGGCCAGTCTATGATGCTGAAGAGCAGTACCTGGAGCTAAACCTTCAGCAGAAGACAGGGAGTAAACTGAGACACAATAGAATGACATTCTGGAGCAAGATATTTCCTGAAAAGATGAAGGCAATCAATGCCTAACAGGAAAATACTTCAGCATTATAATAATCAAGTAGATAGAAGTGTGTTTTGGTTTTTGAGTGAATAATTAAACAATATCAAACAATAAAATATATTTTCGGTTATGATTTCTTTTGACAATAGTTTTCTTATACACTATAATACATTAAAAATGGTTTAAAGGAACACCTTCTTGTAACGTGAATGTTAATTATGTCCTGTGCCCTCATCACAAACAACTGACGGTATAACCTTAAACAATTCTGACTATCCCAACCATATTTTTTACTATTCATTCAACATAACTAATGTACAAAATGATATGACACCGGACAGGAGTAAATGTAACCAAAAAGGATTGATCAATGTGTGTACTCAAGAGACATAGGGGGTCATTCTGACCCTGGCGGTCATGGACCGCAAGGGCCAACGACCGCGGAAGCACCGCCAACAGGCTGGCGGTGCTTCCATGGGCATTCTGACAGCGGCGGTACAGCCGCGGTCAGAAACGGGAAACCGGCGGTGTCCCGCTGGTTTCCCGCTGCCCCAGGGAATCCTCCACGGCGGCGCTGCAAGCAGCGCTACCATGGGGATTCCGACCCCCTTCCCGCCAGCCTGGTTCTGGCGAATTTCACCGCCAGAACCTGGCTGGCGGGAAACGGGTGTCGTGGGGCCCCTGGGGGCCCCTGCAGTGCCCATGCCATTGGCATGGGCACTGCAGGGGCCCCCTAACAGGGCCCCACATAGATTTTCAGTGTCTGCGTGGCAGACACTGAAAATCGCGACGGGTGCAACTGCACCCGTCGCACCCCTTCCACTCCACCGGCTCCATTCGGAGCCGGCATCCTCGTGGAAGGGGGTTTCCCGCTGGGCGGGAGGGCGGCCTTCTGGCGGTCGCCCGCCAGCCCAGGGAAACTCAGAATGACCGCCGTGGTCATTTGACCGCGGTGCGGTCATTCGGCGGCTCCCGCCGGGCGTGCGGTTACCGCCGCCGGCGGGAGTCAGAATGACCCCCATAATCTTAAACACGTAATGCTTCTTGCTTTTAATCCTAGCTGTGCAGTAAAGCGAGTGGTAAATTATCTCTGCATTTTCTACTATGTGCTCTTAATATCATTTTCGATACCAACATAATAAAATATCGATTGAGAAAGCCAATAGATTCATTTTTGGGCTAAACTGGTGAAGCGTGAACGTGTGAAAGAGGGAAAAAATGAATGCTTGGATTTGTGAGTGTTTTAGTTTATGAGCTCACCTGCATTACTCACTGGTGTGGTTATTCTGAATACGCTCCTAAAGTGCACTTACAGTAAAATGTTTCCTTGGAACTATTACTAAGGTATTGCTGTTGTACCTTGTGCAAAAAAAAAAATATTCAGGTGTTTATTCTGGTATCTAAAATGAGTACATTACATTTTTGTTTAGACATACAGTCCACCAGTGCCACCACCAGGGCCAGCCAGCAAGGGAAGGCAGAGGAGGCCCAGGTCGAGGGAGGGGGAGAAGTCCCAATGGTGGCAGGGACAAGTGATAGGCCACCTAACTTTCTTATTAACAATACTGTATTTGGTAAGCTATCCTATTCTTCACCTCCCTGCCCATGACATTTTGCCTCCTAAAACTGCAGCGTCGTTTTATTCTGTGCTACAATGTAGGCAGCAAAATGTCGTTCTGCTTCAGTTAACGGTGCTGCGCAAAGTCTGCAGTGCATACTACCGGAAGTCAAGATGTGTTAGACCTGACAGCCTTAGGGTGGTCACGGTCAACTTTCTGCCTGCCTCCCTCCACTTTTTGGCACTGTTTTTGCTGGTTTTAGGACTCTGCGCACTTTACCAATGCTAACCAGTGCTAACATGCATATGCTCTCTCCCTTAAAACATGGTGATATTGGCTCATAACCAAATGGCTTATTTAATTTACTTATAAGCCCCTGTAAAAGTGCACTACTTGTGCCCAGGGCCTGTAGATTAAATGCTACTAGTGGGTCTGAAGCACTGCTTGTGCAACCCACATAAGTAGCCATGTCTCAGACCTGCCATTGCAAGGCCTGTATGTGCAGTTGCACTGCCAATTAGACTTGGCATTTTAATGTACATGCCCGGCCTTAAATCCCCCTTTTTCTAGATATATGTCACCGCTAAGGTAGGCCCTAGGTAGCCCATAGGGCAGGGTGCTATGTAGGGAAAAGGCAAGACATGGACCTGTGTAGTTTATATGTCCTGGTAGTGTAAAACTTCTAAATTCGTGTTTCACTGCTGTGAGGGCTGCTCCTTTCATAGGCTAACATTAGGGCTACCCTCATGTACTGTTTGAGTGGTAGATTCTGATCTGAAAGGAGTAACAGGGTCATATTTAGTATGTTCAGAATGGTAATACAAAATCCTGCTGACTGGTGAAATTGGATTTAATATTGCTATTTTAGAAATGCCTCTTTTACAAAGTGAGCATTTCTCTGCACTTAAATCCTTCTGTGCCTTACAATCCACGTCTGGCTGGGTTAGTTGACCGCTCCCTTGTGCATTTCACTCAGACAACCTCAAAAACAGGATGCTCAGTCACACCTGCACACATCTGCACACTGAATGGGTCTTCCTGGGCTGGGATAGTGGAGGGCCTGACACATGTCAAAGGGCAGTGGCCTGCCCTCACACAATGGACTGCCAAACTCCTTACTGGGACCCTGGCAGACATGATGGAACTGAAAGGGGAGTTTTTGCACTTCTAAGCCACTCTTTGAAGTCTCCCCACTTCAAAGACCCTACCAACTCAGACACTTCTTGACAAGATACCTCCTGAGAAAGAAACTCTGACCCAGAATCTTCAACCTGCTAAGAGAAGCTGACTGGCTGCTCAAAGGACTCACCTGACTGCTTTGCTGTAAAAGACTGCTGCCTTGCTGTTGCCCTGATGCCTTGCTGCCCTCTGGCTCTGCTGAGAAGTGCTCTCCAAGGGATTGGCTAGAGCTTGCCTCCTGTTGCTGAAGTCTCAGGGCCAAAAAGACTTCAGTTTCTGCAAACAAATCCTTGTGCGCTGAAAATTCGACGCACACCCTGTTGGAAACAATGCACAGCCTGCACTGCAATGAGAAAATCGCCACACTCGGAACTGGAACAATGCAGCCTGACTTCCCGAGTGAAGTCCAATGCAGCACCTGCGTTGCGAACGGAAATTCGCTGCACAGCTCACTGGATCGACCCAAAGCCAATCCGGGACGATGCAGCACGACTCTCGGACGGAGAATCAACGCAGCGCCTGCCGTGCGACAGAAAATCCAACGCAATGCACTACTGGAACAAAGCAAGCCTGTGACTTTGCCCCACACGCCCAGGATTTCCACGCATCATCCCTGGGTGCAACGAAGATCCTCGCACTGCAGTGAGGAACCCGGACCGCACGTCGAAGAAACAACGCCAGCCCTGAAAATGAAACGACACATCGTCTGTGGGTGCCGGGAAATCCAATGCACATCCTCTTTTTTTCCACGCAACCTCCTCTGCGATCCCTATACTTTTAATTTTCAACGCACACCAGGTACTTTGACAAACCAAGCCTTAACTGTTTACTTCTTATCTAAAGACTATTTTACAACTCTGGAAATTCATATTTCAACTTGTACTTATTGCAAATCTTGATCGTTTTGAACTTATTTGAACCAGATAAATATTCTAAGGGCCAGATGTAGCAAACCATTTGCGACTCGCAAACGGCGAAAATCGCCGTTTGCGAGTCGCAAACGTGGGTTTGGCATGCAGAAATGCATATTGCGAGTCGTTACCGACTCGCAATATGCATTTCCGACTCGCAAATAGGAAGGGGTGTTCCCTTCCTATTTGCGAGTCGCAGTGGGATGCAATACCATTTGCGACCGCGTACGCGGTCGCAAATGGCATCGCAGTTACCATCCACTTCAAGTGGATGGTAACCCACTCGCAAATTGGAAGGGGTCCCCATGGGACCCCTTCCAGTTTGTGACTGGACCCAAAAATATTTTTTCAGGGCAGGGAGTGGTCCAAGGGACCACTCTCTGCCCTGAAAAAATACCGAAACAAAAGGTTTAGTTTTTTTTTTTATGTGCAGCTCGTTTTCCTGTAAGGAAAATGGGCTACACTTAAAAAATAAAAAAAAATCTGCTTTATTTAAAAGCAGGTCACGAACATGGAGGTCTGCTGACGTCAGCAGGCCTCCATGTTAGCGAGTGCCTATACTCGCTATGGGGCCGCAATTTGCGACCCACCTCATGAATATTTATGAGGTGGGTCATTGCGACCCCATAGCGAGTCGCAGTCGGTGTCTGAGACACCGTACTGCATAGCAATTTGCGACTTGCAAATTGCGAGTCGCAGGGACTCGCAATTTGCAAGTCGCAAATTGCCGATTTGCTACATCTGGCCCTATATTTTTCTAAACCTGTGTGAACATTTTTTGTGGTGTTTATACTGTGTTATTGCATGATTTATTGCACAAATACTTTACACATTGCCTTCTAAGTTAAGCCTGACTGCTCAGTGCCAAGCAACAAGAGGGTGGGCACAGGATAATTTGGATTGTGTGTGACTTACCCTGAATAGAGTGTTTGTGCTGTATTACAATTTGTGTTTTTTTTATTCTATTTGTTTTACTTGATATAGCTACTCCTGCTGCTGGTGGTCACGTCCACCAGACAATAGCCACCCAGCTGCAGCAGCACAAGTATGAGGTGGTGGTTACTTAAAAACACAGGCTGCTGGTCTTTGAGGAGTAGGATTCTAGGGCCTCTAGTTCTTTGGGACATCATCCAGTCCTATCACCAACCCCGCAACATCACTGCCACTGCCTGCAGCCGGGGTCCACAGCTGCCACCTGGAACACAAGGAATCCCCTCCTCATCACCATCATCTGACTGCCTCCCCTGCCACATTCTCTGTGAGCTGGCGCACATAATGTGGGACCAGTGCAACCAGGCCTGAGAGGTGACCAATGTGAAGAAAGACTTGGGCACCATCAGGGACCTTTTCTATTGAGTTTATGAGAGTGGGAGGCCCTATTGTGGGTGGGAGGCTTGGAAAGGAAGTTAGGGAAAGGGGCTTTTTTGGAAGTTTGGTTTGGGAGGTGGAGGGCCTGTTATGGGTGGAGAGAGTGGAAGCAGAGTTGTGGAAAGGGATGTTCCTGGGGTTTTGCTTGGAAAAGGGGTGGGCCTTTTGTAGCTGGAAAGGGCAGGAAGGGAAGTTGGGGAAAGGGACAATTTGGTGTTATATTGAAAAGGAGGATTGGCCTGTTGTGGGTGGGGAGGATGGGTTTTCTATTTTAAAATAAATGGGCCTTTATCTTTAGTCTTTGCATTGCTAGTGTAGGAAGCTGGCTCTTTATACACTATTTCAAAATTAGATATATTGTGAAAAGAGTATATGGGTTCCGCTTCCCCTAGCAAACCCCAGGTGCTCTATTAGGAGGTAGTGTGGTCAAGAAGCCTTATCAGTGGAGTGTTAGACATCTGCAAGTACACACACAGTAAATAATTGTTGCACATGACTCAATAAGGAGATCCATACCAATTTATAAAAATAACATGTATCTTTATAAATATTTAGGCACCAGAATCAATACGATCAAGTAAGTACATTTTGCAAGAGAAATACTTTCAGGTTTTAAATGTCGACATGCATTTTTCAAAGGTGTCAATGTTATCCTATGGAGAAAAACCATATACTGCATACACGTATTGCACAGCGACTTACGGGACCAGTCGTATGGACTTAAGGTATATATAGGGCGTGGTCCAGGGCAGCGCCAACAGGTCACCTAGGGCAGCACTGGGGCAGCTGGGTGCAGAGGTGCTTTTCAGCATTTTGGTGCCCATTGTTATCCTATGGGGGAAAAACATGTACTGCACTTGGGCACTTCACAGCGACTTATGGGACCAATTTCCTGGACTTAAGGTAAGTATGGGGCAAGGTCCAAGGCCACACCAACAAGTCACACTGGGCAGAACTGGGACAGCCAGGCGAAGAGGTGCAATATACCAACGGGTCCCCAATATTAGTCAATGGAGATTGGTCTGGTTAAAAAGAGGCTGCAGATTTGGACTGGGAGGCCAGTCAGGCTGAAGCAGCAAGTGGGGTAGGCTCTTCTGATGCTCAGGGACGTGGGGACACCTTAGGTCCTCTTTGTCATGGGCTGGGGAAGGGTGCAGCGGTGTCTTGAGGTGTCAGATTTTTATCACCGCGAGCACTTGTGGTCGAGGGGGCATGCAAACAGAGGCTGCAGGTGATATTGGTCAGTCCACTGTTGGCAATTCCATGGTAGGCTTTGTCTCTGGAGGGCTGGGGGACCAAGCTGGCACTGATGGCCTACTTCATCTCAGGCTAAGTGGCACATGCAGTGGTGCTTTCCGGTGTCAGTTTTGGCAGTCCAGAGTCCTCTCAGGACTCTTGGGGTGCCTGCAGGATGCAGGGAAATAGCTCCACTGCTCCACAGGAAGTCCTGGGACTTTGTTGAAGGCAGACAGCCACCCCCCAAGTTCTCCTGACACTGTGGGGTCACCCTCAGCAGATGGCCCTACGGTAAAGGCTGTGCTCCCCTCCTTGTGTTCCCTCATGGAACCCTCCAGGACCTGGGATTGGATCTCGAGCACCTTGGGCCTCATCCCGTCCCCATTCCCTCTCCTCTGAGACTGGACATGGGGTCCCTCACCCATCCCACTATACTGGGACCTACCTGGGACCCTGCAATCCTTCCCTATTTCATGTGGGTGGGAAATACTAAGACCACTCCCCTCAGGAGCACCCCAAATGCCTCTTCAGACTCTCTGGTACTCACCCAGAGGTCTGCCTTCAGTGTAAGTTCCCTGGGGTCAGAGAACTCACACTCCACCTGGTGTTGGCGTAGCTCTGGATAATAAGGACTGGACATATGTTCTCCAGCAATTACATCACTCAGCCCCTCACATGAATTAACCGAAGTACCCTTCACCCAACCATCCAATGACTCAGCCTTGAAAAAGTACCTCACATCACGCTCCTGAGACTGGTGAGACAGTACCTGACTGTCCCTGACACTCAACCCACACTCTTCTGGGATGTCTTCACACTCCATAACCAGGACTTCTACCTGGGGGGAACCCCTCTCCCTGGCACTCTCACCTAGAGTCAGTAGACTCCCACCAGTAGGAATATGACGTCCCATGCCAGTTCCCTAATCCACCTCAGGGACCCTGTGCATCACTGGAGCTACCTCATACCCCTGAACCTCCTGGTGTGTGTTAACTCCCTCGTTCAAGTAGGGCATCACATCTCTGGGCATGTGCACTTCTTCAGCAGCACTGGATATAGAATTGTTGCTGCCACCATTCCAGCTGGACTCAGCCCTTATGATTTCCAGCTCTTTCAATTTTAGCTCATAAACCAAAATCATCTTTTTTACCTCTAAGGTCATCCTCATTTTCTCCAACTCCCTCTGGTGCTCTCTCTCTGCCTGTCTGTCCTGAAATTCTTCAGGAGTCAGACCCTTAGATGAGACACTGCTACCTATCCTTCAGACCCTCCCCCCAGGTGTAACAGGTACCTCCACTACACCACTGTGTAGACTCTACACTTCCTCATCCTCATCCTCTGTGTTCCCCCCAGCCTCCTTGACTGTCACCCAGGCCCTCAGTGCCTTTTGTAGCTCCCCCTTCCTGGCGGAGCACCTAACGGGACAGGCAAGATCTTTACAGAACTGTTTCAATTGAGCAACTGAGTACCTCTTCAGTTTCCCTGATTCAAACACAGCTCCGGCTGTTGCATCTTCAGATTGAGACATGATGGCAACAAGTGCAAAGTTCCAAAATCAACAAAGAGGTCACCAAAAATATGGAAGTAGAGCAAAACGTAGTCCCAAAGAAAAAAAGCCAAATCCCAAGATGAGTAGTATGTGGTCACATAGTGGTCTGAACTCAAAACAGTAGTGTATGTTTAATCACTGTATGTCAAGTACAAATACAAGTCCAATCCCAACCACTGATCACCAGTGTTAGAAATGGGGTCTTTGGTTGTGTCAGGAATAAGACCATGTGCGGTCCAGGTCCCACTAGAAACTCCGCTGCGCGGCCCTGCGGCGCTTTCTGTGCACCACTTGTCATCCCCTCTTGCTCCAAAGGTGGCCATCAGTGTTGTCTGCCCTGAGGCAAAGCTCACAGAGCTGCAGGTTCAGGACATTGGTGGACAAGATGCACTTATCAGTCCTATTCCATGAAGGGACTACAATTCCCATGTTTTTAGAGGCAGCAGCCATCTTGGGGTGTGGCAGGTCTATAAAGCCCATCCACACCCAGTTGCTCACTATTTTGAAGACTCTGATGCAGTCAGACCTCGTGTGGGATTCTCTGAAGGAGAGCAGAGTTCCTGCATGGCAGAGTGGCATCCGATCTAAGTATCCTTCTTTCCATGGTGAATTCAAAAACAAGTAGGTCGTACTTGTTTCGGTAAGACATTGATAACTTCAATTTTGGAGGAAGTCATTACTTCCAGATGTAAAGCGCTCTAGGCACGGCAATTCAAGCACTTCAGTCCACAGGTGTAAAGCCCTCTTGGCATGATAATTTAGGCGCTTCAGTCCACATATGTAAAGCGCTCTTGGCACAGCAGTTCAGGCGCTTCAGTCCACAGGTGTAAAGCGCTCTTAGCACGACAATTTAGGTGCTGCAGTCCACAGATGTAAAGCGCTCTTGGCACGACAATTCAAGCACTTCAGTCCACAGGTGTAAAGTGCTCTTGGCACGACAATTCAGGCGCTCCAGTCCACAGATGTAAAGCTTTCTTGGCACGACAATTAAGGCGCTTCAGTCCACGGATGTGAAGTGCTCTTTGTACGACAATTCTGGCGCTTCGGTCCACAGATGTAATGCGCTCTTGGCACAGCACTTCAGGCGCTTCAGTCCACAGGTGTAAAGCGCTCTTGGCACGACAATTCAGGCACTTCAGTCCACAGATGTAAAGCACTCTTGGCACAGCAATTCAAGCGTTTCAGTCCATAGATGTAAAACACTCTTGGCACGGCAATTCAAGCGCTTCAGTTCACAGATGAAAAGCGCTTTTGGCACGGCAATCAAAGCACTTCAATCCACAGGAGTAAAAGGTTCTTGGTACAACAATCAAAGTGATTCAGGTCACATAAGTAAAGTGCTTTAAGTTCAATGAGTAAAGCTTTTTGGCCTTTATAGTTGTGAATGTGAAAGTATTTCTGGAGATAAGCAAATCATAGTTTTCATTGTTTTTTGGAAAGCATAATATGTGAAAAGCATATTTAATTCTTTGAGATTTTCTAGGTCATGATCAAAGGTTTATGTTATAAATGCATAGATGTTACAGGATTGATATTCTGAGTATAATCATAGTCCAAAGCTCTTGCCATCTCTTGATTCTGAGGTCGTAGTTTATTCTTGTTCCATGATGATAACAGTCTAAACCTCTTGCCATCTCTTGGTTCTGAGGTCGTAGTTTATTCTTGTTCTGTGATTCAAAGAAGGGGCTTTGCCCTCATTTCAAAAGGGGTCTCCATCAGAAATCGGAGACGTATTTGAGGCAAGAGTTTATTGATAATTTATATTTCTATGAATGAGTAAATGCATATTTGTTCTAACCTTTTCTTTTCAGATCTCTCTCCCTGCTGTTCCCTACCTAATTCCATTCCCCCAACTGGCTTCATCATAACTCTGTGCTGTAATAGCTTTCTGAGTTGCTGACGCCGGAAGGTGGGCCTTTTGTTCAGCAACGTGCAGATCCCGAGAAAAGGACCCGGTGATAGGTTGCCAGTCTGGTTACCCCCTGTCCAAGCAAGGACCCTCACTCTAGTCAGGGTAAAAGAGAATCACCCTCAGCCAACCCCCGCTCACACCCCTCGTAGCTTGGAACGAGCAGTAGGCTTAACTTCAGAGTGCTATGTGTAAAGCATTTGTACCAACACATACAGTAACCTAATGAAAACACTTCAAAATGACACAACACAGGTTTAGAAAAATAGAAAATATTTATATAAACAAAACAAGACCAGAATGACAAAAATCCACAATACACAAGTCGAAGTTATCACTACAAATACAAAAAGAGTTTTCATGTAATTTTAAACACAACGCTAACGCTGTTAGTGTGAAAATGTACCTTGGGCGCATCAATATTAACCCAGCACGGGCAAGTGTGAGTCAAAAAGGGCTTGCGATGCGTTGATATCACTCACAAGCGAGACCCTCCGTTGTTTCTCTTTCAGTCAGGTCGGCGTGCGTCGTTTCTTCTCTCCACAGGAGAGCAATGCGTTGATCCGGTCAGCACTCTCGGGTCCGGGCAGGCCTTGTGTCGTTTTTACACGCCCAGTGGTGTTTGCATCACAAATCCAGCCGCATGATGATCCGAAAACCACGCAGTGCGGGTCGCGATCTCGCCAGCCTCCGTCAGCAATGCTGCGTGTTGTTTCTCCAGCCACGGGTGTTATTCTTCCGGTCGCGTTGCAGGCGAGCATCGATTTTCAGCCATGAAGCTGGCTGCGTGTCGATTTTTCAGCCGCAGATCGGAGTTGCATCGATCTTTTCTCCGCACATCGGTCAGTGCGTGGATTTCTCACTCTTGGGCTGCCAGCTTCTCCTTTCAGGGTCCCAGGAACTGGATGTGCACCACTTGATAGAGTAGGAGTCTCAGCAGAGGCTCCAGGTCCTGGCAGAAAGAAGTCTTTGCTGTCCCTGAAACTTCAAACAACAGGAGGCAAGCTCTAAATCAAGCCCTTGGAGAGCTCTTTACAAGAAGGAAGGTCAACACAAAGTCCAGTCTTTGTCATCTAGCACAGACAGACGCGTCATCTGCAGGATAGCTCCACAAAGCACAGTCACAGGCAATGCAGCTTTCCTTCCTTAGCTCTTCAGCTCTTCTCCAGGCAGGGATTCCTCTTGGTTTCCAGAAGTGTTTCCAAAGTCTATGGTTTTGGGTGCCCTTCTTATACCCATTTTGCCCTTTGAAGTAGGCTTAGTTCAAAGAAAAGTCTCTCTTGTTTGTGAAATCCTGTCTTGCCCAGGCCAGGGCCCAGACACACACCAGAAGGTTGGAAACTGCATTGTGTGAGGGTAGGCACAGCCCTTTTAGGTGTGAGTGACCACTCCTTCCCTCCCTCCTAGCAAAGATGGCTCATCAGGAAATGCAGACTACACCCCAGGCCCCTTTGTGTCACTGTCTAGTGAGAGGTGTAAACAGCCCAACTGTCAAACTGACCCAGACAGGGAATCCACAAACAGGCAGAGTCACAGAAATGGTTTAAGCAAGAAAATGCTCACTTTCTAAAAGTGGCCGTTTCAAACACACAATTCTAAAATCAACTTTACTAAAAGATGTATTTTTTAATTGTGAGCTCAGAGACGCCAAACTCCACATGTCTACCCACTCCCAAAGGGAATCTACACTTTAATCACATTTAAAGGTAGCCTGCATATTAAGCTATAGGAGGGTTAGGCCTTGCAACAGTGAAAAACAAATTTAGCAATATTTCACTGTCAGGACATATAAAACACATTACCATATGTCTGACCTTAATCATACACTACTCCCTGCCCTTCGGGCTACCTAGGGCCTACCGTAGGGGTGCCTTGCATGTAAGAAAAGGGAAGGGCTAGGCCTGGCAAGTGGGTACACTTGCCAAGTCGAATTTACAGTTAAACTGTACACACAGACACAGCAGTGGCAGGTCTGAAACGTGATTACAGAGCTACTTAGGTGGGTGGCACAACAAGTGCTGCATGCCCACTAGTAGTGTTTGATTTACAGGCCCTGGGCACCTCTAGTGCACTTTACTAGGGACATACTAGTAAATCAAATATGCCAATCATGGAGAATCCAATCAACAATACAATTGACACAGAGAGCATATGCACGTATTGCATAATTACAATGCACCAATACAAGTTCGAGGCAAATTAGCAAATACAGTGCAACGTAATATAAAAACATGTTTGACAGCCATGCCAACATGATTATCTTGTAAAGTTATAAGTAGCTATATGTCACACATTCAATTGCAGAATTCAATATGTTGCACAATAAGTCTCGCCCATATATGCTGATGGCCTGGCTCCTGGGGTCCCCTCATTAAATGGGCAATCACAGAACTAGCTTATTGCATATGTGCTTCATGAAATTAATGTAACCCAGATCATTGCCTAATAAAAAAAAATATATATATATATATTCTTTGATAACTCAAACCTGGCCACAGTGCACAGTTGTAGATGCCCTCCTGTTGTGCATTCATTATTCAAGATACAGACAACCAGCAAAATATAAATACTGAAGTGAGTAATATCACAGGGCATATCAGCAATGGTACATTGTCAAAAACGACTTCATGTGAGCAGCCTAGCTTCAGATCTCACCATGTGAGGGCCATTAATCAATCTGAAACTCTACCTATGCCCTTTCTACAATAAATGAAACCCCATCAAACCTTCAAGGGGGCAAAAGCTAGAAAACTATGTGCCAGTGTATCTGTAACATGGTGGTGATTATGAAGTCAGGTCTCTCTCTCATACATGTCCCCATGTCTCGATAAAAAGCTCACACAAGGCTTGTCAAGCCTCCCATTAGGAATCTATTTTAATGTACCTCCCAATCCCCGAACACTAGGGCCCATATTTATACTTTTTGACGCTAAACTGCGCTAACGCAGTTTAGCATCAAAAAATTTAGCGCCGTCTAACGCCATTCAGAAGCGCCATGCGGGCGCCGTATTTATGGAATGGCGTTAGCCGGCGCTAGCAGACCGGCGCTGCCTGGTGTGCGTGGAAAAAAACCACGTAGACCAGGCAGCGCCGGCGTAGGGGGAAAATGGCGTTAGGGCGTCTTAAAATGGGGCAAGTCAGGTTGAGGCAAAAAAATCGCCTCAACCCGATTTGCGCCATTTTTTTCGACGCCCAGACGCCATTTAAATGACTCCTGTCTTAGTAAAGACAGGAGTCATGCCCCCTTGCCCAATGGCCATGCCCAGGGGACTTATGTCCCCTGGGCATGGTCATTGGGCATAGTGGCATATAGGGGGGCACAAATAAGGCCCCCTTATGCCACCAAAAAAAATTAAAAAAAAGAAAAAATTATACTTACCTGAACTTACCTGAATGTCCCTGGGATGGGTCCCTCCATCCTTGGGTATCCTCCTGGGGTGGGCAAGGGTGGCAGGGGGGGTCCCTGGGGGCATGGGAGGGCACCTGTGGGCTCATTTTGAGCCCACAGCCCCCTTAACGCCTACCCTGACCCAGGCGTTAAAAAGTGGCGCAAATGCGGGGTTTTTTGCCCCACCCACTCCCGGGCGTGATTTTTGCCCGGGAGTATAAATACGACGCATTTGCGTCGCCGTCATTTTTTTAGACGGGAACGCCTTCCTTGCATCTCATTAACGCAAGGAAGGCGTTCACGCAAAAAAATGACGCTATTTGCCCATACTTTGGCGCTAGACGCGTCTAACGCCAAAGTATAAATCTGGCGTTAGTTTTGCGACAAATTTGCGTCGAAAAAAACGACGCTAATTCGGCGCAAACGGAGTATAAATACGGGCCTAGATCCATACTAATCTTGTATCAAACAACTCCGAATTCACCCATGTGGGCTTAATGCATGACAATTATCCTTTCATGTTTGATGGGGATCAAATTAATTGGTATATGACAAATTAAGAAAATTGTGCTCTGAGGCTACTCTGAGCTTCGCATAAAGCAGACACCTAGGTGACAACAAAACATAAAGCACTATTAAAATCAGCACTGTTCATCACTAAACAACACAAAACTACCACTAGAAACTGTACAGTGACACTGTACAATCAAAAACTGCCAGTAGAAATGGTCAGAAAGAAGAAGGCAGAACTTGTAAATAAATACATCATTTCATGGCACTATTATCCTAGGTGCACCAATATTTCCTCACTGCTGTTAAGACCTAAGGGGACTGGGGTATCGAAGTCCAGAATATAATTTGATTCTAATACCTGCAAGTTGTGCTCCCTGTTACTGCCCCTGATTTCCCGCTCCTCTGCATTAGTTACTACAAATCTGAGGCGGTTCTCAATGCCAAAGTGTGTCTCAGTAAAGTGACACACCACTTGTGATGTATCACTCATTTGTGTTCAAGTATGTGTTTCTTGGCCTTGTGTATTGTACTGCCCATATACATCTTGCCACAGGAGCACAATAGGCCATCGGCACAATATTCAGTGTTGCATAGTAATCTATTTCTTATAGCGAGGTTTCTAGATGTGTTAGGTATCTGAGTTTTGGAACAATCAGAGCTGTCACTTCATACCTTACATTTCACACAGCAAAATAAACCCTCCTTACCCTGATTCACTCTGCCAACATCATACAATGTGACTTGATTGTGACTCAGCCTGTCCCTTAAAGAGCTGCATTTCCTGAAAGTACTTTGGGGTGTGATAAGTAGGTATTTCATGAACATCTCATCTATTCTCAGTATGTTTCTATATCTCTTAAAGATGCTGAATACATTAAATGCTTGATTCAAGAAGGTGGTAACAAACTTTACCCGATTAGGTCCATTCTCACACTGTTTGACAGGACAGAATAACTGTGATCTAGAGACTTGCTCAACCCTAGCAATGGCTTGCTTAATAGCCTTCTGACTGTAATCTATGTCTAAAAATCCATGAAATAGATGTTTTCTTCTTCAGTGTATGCCTCAAGAATAATACAGTTATGCTTAACCCTCAACAGCTCCGATAGGGGATGCTGAAGATTAGGCTGGCAGGATGACCACTAGTTGCAAATAAACTGTTTCCAGCTGTTTCTTTGTGCAGAAGTTTGGTTTCCAGTCTGCCATCAATCACAGAAATGTCCACATCCAGAAACTCAGTTTTAGACTTGCTAGTATGTCCCACAAAACTAAGGTTGTATTCATTATTATTAAGAGTAGAAATAATGTCATTGATGAATCGAGTCCACAGTGCTGCATGCTCAATAAATGCTCTGACACTGGTGGACACCTACTCCTCCCACCAGCCCATGAACAAGTTTGTGTAGGTGAGAGCGAAGCAGGTGCCCATTACAATACCTTAAGCCTGCCTGTATAGCTGATTGTCAAAATATAAGTTTTTAGTTAGGCAGAAGAGAATAATGTCCAAAATAATTTCAGAATGGATTGGCAAAGAAATAGATCTGACTCTCAGAAAGTGCCTAACTGCTTGGATGCCTAACTCATGCAGACATCCATGGTGACTAGTGTGTATTCCTCTTCACTATGTATGCATTCTATCAGTGTAAGAAAATGGGTAGTGTCTTTGATATGCGAGGATAGTGTTGATAGAAATGGTCTGAGGTAGTGGACAATGTACCATGATGTATTTTCAAGTAGTGAGCCAATTGATTAAAGTTTTGGTCTCCCTGGTAGTCTATGTGGATTCTTGTGCAGCTTGGGTAGGAGGTATAAGATGGGAGTTATAGGATGTGAGCATTTCAAAAACATATACTTCTTCCATTCCAGAAGACCTTTGCCCCTCCAGTCTACCAACATCTCCCACATATGTTGTTGGACTTAGCTTCTTCTGTTTTGTTTGAGGCCATGTAGCATGTAGAATCATTGAGTTGTCTCTTACTCTCCTCTATGTCATCCACCTTGGAGAGTACCACCATGTTACTCCCTTTTTCTGACTAACATATTACAATAGGGGAGTCAGAAAATAAATTCTCCAATGCCACATATTGGGACCTGGTTAAATTACTCCTGCATCTGTTTGAGGACCTGTAGCTGATCTTTTTGAGTTCTTTAATCACCCCGTTCAAAAACCTCAAATGCATCACATTGGATGGTGGGCAAAAATGTTGACTTGGGTTTGAAATCACTTGGACAATTGACTCCCACATCTATGTCAAGGTTAGTGAGAGTCAGAAACAAGTCTTCATGACTAATCACCTCATCATCACGCATAGTTAAAGTATGTAATATCTCAACATCCTCAATATATAGATTGCTAAGAACAGGTGCTGTATCACCTATACTAAGTTTAGCACGCTGTGTGTGAAACCATTTCTTCAACTTCAATTTGAGTATGAAATTCGAAACATCAACTCTAGTGTGCACATAATCAAAATGGGCAGAAGAACAGAAAGACAGACCTAACGACAGGAGCTCAGTCTCATTCTGTGATAGAGGGTAGTTTGAGAGATTTACCACTGTCATGGCATGGGTTTTCTGATTCTTTTTCTCACTCCCCTGGTCTTGTTGTCTTCTTTTCCTCCATCTTTTTTTTGCCTGTTTGTTCCTCTTGGTCTTGCTCTGTTGCCACACCCTCTGCCCCTCCTAGAGTTTTGTTCCCTGTCCTTTCCCGATTGAGCAGATGCTATTGGCTTAAAAAATTCTTTCTGCTGGTGTCAGTTGGTTTGGTCTGTGATAAAGTGTTCACAGACATGTCCAAAACATTTCCATCTGAAACATCACTCTCATCAGGCTATGGTGTCACCTGTAGTGCCTTAATTCTAGCGGTTGGTAACTGCCACCTTGGATGCCTTAAACAAATGATCAAATGTCTTGTGGAAAGTTAGTGTACTTCCAGATTGATAATCGTTGAAATCACAGATGAAGTTATGTTGTTCCCTGGCCATTATTTCCTCTTTTATCTTTGCTAAACATATCAGTAATTTTTTCGTTAATTCATCCAGAGCTTCCTTGGGCATTTTCCGTGAGCTCTGCCGTTAGTGTATGGATCTCTTCCAAAAGCTTCTGGTAGTCTTCAAAGGCCTTCTTAATTAGAATTCTCAACATTGTCATTGAGAAGTCCTTGGAATTATTAGCCCACTCTTCTAGCATTTCTGGGTCAGGCTTCTCATAAGTTGGGACCGCAAAAAATCCTAAAGCCTCTGGGGACACGTTTCACCTCTATATATTTTTTAAGGGATTCAACCTCTCACCATTTTGCCAATTCCTTGTTATGAAGTCTCTCCAATTTATCAAACATTGCCTGAATTATCATCCCATCACTGTCAATGTTGCTGGTACTACTGCCTACTGCTCCCTGGACACAAAATAACCTCTTTGATGTCTCCTTTCTCAGAGCCTCCAGGATTCAAAGTCATGATCTGTTGCTGGTACTGTTGCCCGCAGATCCCTGGGTACAAAAATAACTTATTGGAAGTCAACTTACTTCTGGCATCCAGACTCAAAGCCATGATCAAGTACATTGTTATGGCTCTTAAAATAGAACAGGCATACAGGTGCAGTACTCACTGGGACCAAACTGTTTCAGATATCAACCGTGCCACTCCCAACATAAAAAAAAAAACACAGGAGTCAGTCAACCAAATAGAATGAGAGGCATCTAACACATACTTCAGTAGATCTTTAAGTCCTCTGACTCGGCTTCAGTCCTCCTTTTCCAGCTGTAAGCCACCAAAGGCAATCCTTGGTGTCCGATCCACTGGTTTCCAACATGGACAATTAGATTGCCAGTTGCCATGAGGGTTCCACTTGACCTTGCATCTCACCTCCACAGCAGCACCAAATGCTTGCAACTCCTCTGCCACTAGTAGATGAACAGCTTAGCGTTAGGATGTTGAGAAGTGCTACCTCCAAGATTTTCACTGGCATTGATAATGCAGTCATGAGAAGATCAATCCCCAACCCAAATCCCCTCTCGGCAGCCTCCGTTGCAGGCACCACTGCCTGGGAGCCACAAACTGTGCAACGTAGCATGTAGCATCCTTGCTCATCTTGCTCACTGTCAGATTCTCATTTTCTTGCCGACTGCTGCTATGGTCACAACTGTCAGTGCACATTCATGTATGGCATTACATCTCATTCCGATTACCACATTACAAGATTGCCGGGCGGACCCGCCAACAGACCACCGTCTCCATCAGGATCCAAGATCCTGATGGGGTGACTGGTAGGGATTGTGACCAGCCACGGCGGCGCTGAAGTCATCAATGCCTGGCTGATAACAAGCCAGCTTTCCACCAGCCTTGTCATGGTAGTCTGAGTGCCATGAAAAGGCTGGCCAAAAGGCAGGGCTAAGGGCAATGGGGGGGACCCTTCACTGCCCACCAGCAAGTCATGGGCAGGGCAGGGGCCCCCTGCCCAGTAGAGTCGGAATGCGCCCTGACTGCTTTGCAGACTGTGCACATTCCGAGGGTGCTGGTCGGCTCCCCGTGAGATGGTATTAGACTCAGCTCCATGTGGAGCTGAACCCAATGCCACCATACATTTTCCACTGGGCCAACCATTGAAACCTTGGTTTCTGCCAGTAAGCCCACTGGAAAACTTGTAATGGGGAGACCGCCAGGAACCTTGGCGGTCTCCACACCGCGACTCTGGTGGTCAGGTGTACTGACTGCCAGACTCGTAATGAGGTCCATATTTTCTAAGGTACCCCAAACTGAGTATGGAGTGATACGTAAAAAAAATTACTCACTATTCATTCATTACTTTACTTTATGCGATGCAAAAAGACCATAAAAGACATCAAATAAATTAAACATACAAATTTCTTAATCATAAAAATTCCTAAAAGACGTTATTAATACATTTTCCGAATACCATCACCAGCATGTATGAAATTTAACACAGCCTGAATTATGTCCATATTTCCCAAATCATGTAAGTGGGAATAAGCAAGCTGGCTATTTCTAATTCTGTTAGACAGGAATAACGGACGTAAAAACCTTTTTCTTGGAATAGCATATAAAGTGCAAAAAAGCATAAAATGTAATGTACTTTGAGATGTCTTTCCATCACAACAACAAGGAGGGAGGTTCTTGAACCAGGTTCCACATACTGGGAATGCTACCAGGTAGTGTAAAGTATTTAAACGTAGCCTCGTAAGTAAAAACCTTTGTCGCTCGTGATTAATAATGGTCAAATACAATTTTGGTTGAAGTTGTTGTGTCTCATGTCTCATCCATAGTCTCATTACACCAGAGGGTGGCTCCGTGGCCTGATTTTTCTGCCAGAATAGGTCTTTAACCTTCTTGATGTCCTGTCTTGTTAGAGTATCAGGTTTAAGAAAAAATTCTCCTAATCCTAATGATAGGCGAGCGAGATAAACATATCTAAGCCAGGGTATATCCAGAAATCGTGACAAGAGGAGACAATCCTGTATCACCTTTGGACATAAAAATGCTTCTGGCTTAGTCCAGATTTTTACCCACAATATTACAGGTTGAAGTTTTACATAGCTAGATATGTATCTCAAGCCTACTTCTTTATGACAGAACATTACTGGTGTAGATTGAGGGACTGCTAATAACCTTCTTAAAAATTTATTTTCTATAGTCTGAAGTCCTGTACATTCTGAATGCCCCCAAGCCCCAGCTCCAAATGTCGCAATAGAAAGACACTTAGAAGAGAAAACAGTCATCATTTCCTTAACAGGTTTATGTCAGAGTTTTTTCGCAAACCTAAAAACAGCTTCAATGGCTTTTTGGAATTGTATTGAACGTATATTAACTAAAAATTTCCAATTAAAATCTACATCAATGGGGACCCCCAGATATGTAAAATGTGGGACCTTAAATATCTCATGCCCGTCTAAAATGTTTTTTTTTCGTTTTTGCTAATTTGGGTCCGGTCTTCATCACAAATGACTTAGTTCTGTTAACTTTAAGACCGAGGTTCCCCATAAAAATATTAAAAGCGTTTAATAAAATCTGGAGGCCATTTGCTGTCCTTGAGATGAGTACTGCATCGTCCGCATACAAGAGTACAGGGTTTGGAGAGTTGTTGATGACTGGGGAATCCTTCCCTGATTCACCAAGAAATTTCTCTAACCCATTTATATACAAGAGAAAAAGAAAAGGGGCAAGGACACATCCCTGTCTGACCCCCTTTAATGAGGGAAATTTCTCTGTCATACATCCCTCCCGGGAATAGCGAACCCGAGCCTCTGTACAGGCGTGAAGTTTGCTAAGTAATATAACTATATCTTTATCCACGCCCATACCCAGCATGACCCTCCACAATTTCTCCCTGTTAACTGTGTCAAAGGCACAGGACAGATCCATAAATGCTAGATGTATACAACCCCTTTTGGCTTTGGTATATTTCTGAACTATAAGAGTCAAGTTAAGAGTTTGTTCTACTGTGCCCACGCCTGGCCGAAAGCCAAATTGTATTTCCGAAAGGGAGTGGGATTCAACCGCCCATTCTTCTAGCTTGTTTAGGATCACTCAACCTAAAATTTTGACTGAACTATCCAATAAAGAAATTGGGCAATAGCACAAGGGATCTGCCCTATCTCCCTTCTCAAAAATCGGGACGATGATCGCCTCTTTCCAAGAATCTACTAGAGGGCCTGCTACAGCCGATCTCAAGACATTGGTAAGCAGTGGTCCCCAGAAATCTGGAAGTGCTTTATATAAATCAGCAGGAATTCTGTCTGGGCCAGGGGCTTTTTCAGAGGGGCAATCTTGAATGGCTTGTTTAACATCATCCACACTTATAGTATTGCTAAAAGCCAGACTTAGCTGATCATTTCCTGCAAGCTTCAGACAGTTTAACATTTCTGATTGAACATTTGTCTCTATGGCGAAAGTTTTCTTAAAATAGTCCACCCAAGTCTTTGCTGGAATAACAGTGTCCATGGGCGTCTCAAGTTTATAATTCAGCAATGAAGAGTTAACCACACACCAAAATGCAGTTGTGTCTTTGATTTTACTTGCAACCATCAGTTCCTCCCACGCAGATACACTTAGTTCGACTTTCCTTTTGGCCAGTGCTTCTTTATAGTTTTTCCTAGCAATCTTAATTGCTTGTCGATCTTTGGGAGATGCATTGATTGTTTTCTTTAACTTGCTTAAGGATGTGGTGCATGCTTGGTTAAACCATCTTGAGCCATGGACCTTGTTAGCGTGAGAGGGCTGTAATTTCTCTGCCATTTACTTTGTCAAAGACGAAAATGCACGGACGATTTCATGGGTGGCCCTATCTTCATCCAGGGATGTCATAACATCTGACCATTTGTTCAGGAATAGATCTTTAAAAAAGGCATTACTATTTATCTTTCCCCATTTAATTGTGAGTCCTTTTTGGGATGAGAGCTTCATAGCAGGGTGTCGCTTCCCTCTTCTTGAATCACTCGTCAGATCTAAATTAATCACAATAGATAAGGGGTTATGGTCACTAATACAGGTCGGGGTCACCCTGAATTGTCCTGCAAAAGAGGATAACTCTCTAGAGTAAATAATATAGTCAATAGTAGTGTGAGTATCCCCCCTTACAAATGTTGGTATCCCTCTAATGACTGGTGTGGGGAAAAAAAGAGAATTTACTGTTATCAGAGAGTTAAGGGCATTCCCATATGGGGAGTGTTTAAAATGTTGAATGGGATTATCATTTTCATCCAAAAATCCACAGCAATCCAAGAACTCTGGCTCACACAGGTGGGCATTAAAATCACCAACCCAGACTATTCTTAGGTCCTTTTTGCTAAGAGTTGTTACCTTATGTATTAACATCTCCAAACTACTGACCACACTTATATCAGAATTATCAAAGGTGTTATTATAATAGTTGATCAGTAGTACATCAAATGGCTCTGCTAATTTCAAAGATAAAGCCAGAAAAAAAGGGGATGTGCCCACAACACATGCTTTCATCCCTCCACAGATAGAAAGGTAGCCAAACCGCCCTTAGCTCTACCTGCGGAGGCCTTAGTTGCAGGAACACTATATGTGGTATAGCCATTAATATGCGGGGACTCTGTGAGCCAGGTCTCCTGGCAGCAGATAGAAAGATTTTCCGTCACTAATTTTATCCAGTCAGGGTTTCCAATTTTTGATTTTAAGCCTGCAACATTCCAGGAAATAATCCCTAGGGCTCCCTTAGATTGTGAAGGGGACTGTGGCAGTATATTTGTCTCCAGGGGACCTTGCAAAAAAGGCTCGATTACTAATGGTCAATCTAACTGCTCTAGTGAGGTCAAAGGCTCATACCTGTTAGACAATGTCAAGCAGTGTCAGGGGAGTTAGAAGGACCAGGGTTGCTGAAGTTCTGATTCCCAGGACGAGTTGGATCAGGATAGCATGGATTTGATGTCAGGGAGATAGACTTAGTCAAACGTTGTACTCTTATAGGCCCTGCAGATGGTCTCATAGTCAAAAGATGGTGGTACAAAGCATTGACAACCCAGGGACTCCTAAAGTTTATTATAATACAATCCCCAGGTGATGCTTTAGGGGATGAGCCAACCCAAGGGACCCTTCTTACAGTTAAAATGTCCCTATGAAAGTCTACCCGCCCTCCCAAATGTTTTCCTACCCAGTGAGTCACTTTATTTAACAGTGACACATGGGATTCGGTGTGAGTATTTTCTAGTATAGGGACATTTTCCAGGATTAAAATATAGGGGGCACATGCCAATGGAATCCTCGGGCAGGCTACTTCAGTTCTTGTAATCTCATGACCCACTAAGCCTTCCCGTTTGGTTGTACCCCACTGAGACTGTAAGTTTATAGAATCCTGGAGTACCTCTGAGTTCAGAGGTTTTTGGGTTGGGTTCTGGGCAGGAGTCAATCTATAATTTCGATGCTGTTGAATGGGCGGAGCTGGTAAGCATTCAGGGAAGGAGTGATTGTTCTGAGGTTCTGCCCTCGATGGTATAGGTTTTATGTTTATTATAAGTTCAACCTTCTGCTCCAGGATAGCCACTCTTTCCAGAACTGATGAACACAGTTTTTTTATGTCTCTAAGTTGATCTTCATTCTGAGAAAAACTGGTTGTAATTGGATCTGAATTTTTTTCAGTCTTTTGGCTGTTTCCCCATAATTTGTGTTTTTTTCTTTTGAGGGTTAGGTAGACATTTCCTCTTGTTCTTCTTGGTTCCTGAAAGGGGCTCTCCAAAGTCATACCTGTCTGCAGGAAATCCAACTTGATCTGTGGGGGTTATACTACAATATAAGGGGGAATTACTTGCCTGCTTTTTTTTGGAGGTGGACTCTCTGGGGTTGTAGGAGTAATTAAATCAATTTATGTTGTTACGCAGGGGTTTCCTATCTTAGTCTTGCTTTATAAAGATGTTACAGGCAGAGTCCTTCCCTCCCCCCTACCCTTTCCTGCTTTCTCAAGAGACGACTCTAGAGTGGCTTCAACTCTCCCTATCTCCGTCTCAATGGCGCCCATTACTGAAGTTAGAGCTTGTTATTAACCTAGGTGGGGGGGCCTCCTGAGTGGGTTCCCTTCCCCCGTTGTCTCCCTTACGTTTTCCCATTTAAACAAGCTAATCCTTTATCCAAGAGAGAGGTGCCGTAAATTTCTTTAACAGGTGTGTTAGTCTCGGTGCCCCAGGCTAGGGAGAAGTAAAGCCAAGTTATACTCAGGGCCTGCTTGGCTCAAATTGTCCAGCCACAACCTTCTACCACACCAAACCCCCTCAAGTTGTAGCGCAGTAGGCCTTACTGTCGCCTTGCGCGTATTTCGCATATATTATTAAGCAGGGTACAGGGACAAACTAATTTAAAAATAAATACATTTTAAATACCCAAGTCACAGATGGCGAAGACTCCCCTTTGCCTTCCTTAAGTCAGCGGCTCTCCATAAAACAGGGCCTTCAGTAAAAAAAAAGGAAGAGAAAGGGAGGGGGCCCAGCCCAGTCTCTTCCTGGCGATGACGGGCGAAGGACGGGCCCGCCCTTGGCCCAGGCTTTGCCTGGGCGCCGCCTGCGCGCGTTCCGCGAAGCGGGAGCGCATCCTCGGTTTTAAGGGCTCCTGCCCTGCTTTCCCGCGGCACCAACCAGCAGCCAGCAATGAGCGCTTGCCGCGAAGCGGGAGCGCGTCCTCGGTTTTAAAGGGCTCCTGCCCTGCTTTCCCGCGGCACCAACCAGCAGCCAGCAGCCAGCAGCCAGCAGCCAGCAGCCAGCAGCCAGCAACGTGCGCTTCCCGCGAAGCGGGAGCGCGCCTTCAGTTTTAAAGGGCTCCTGCCCTGATTTCCAGCGGCACCAACCAGCAGCCAGCACCAGCAGCCAGCAACGCGCGCTATTCTAATGAGTTAAAGCAGCAAAGTCAGGCTAAATGCATAAACCAGCGTAAGTGGACAGGCTGCTTGAATGACGGGGGGAGGGGACAGTGCTGGGGCAATGAAAGGAACAGAAATGGAAGGGCATCTTATTGCGCTATGATGCATCCAAGAGCTAACAAATGTATAAAGAACCATGTACAAAACTAAAATAGCACAATGTGTTACAAACGTTCAAGGACAAAATACCAAGCAGTACAATAAAAAGGCACAGCCATGTGCAAAATATATAGTTAGGTTCTGAATTTACTCATGCAAAACCTTAGAAATTCAGCAGTTATAGTTAGAGTTATTTTAAGTAACAGTTTTTTCTTCAAAAGTTTGACTGCTAATGTTTCATTTATATTTATAAAATGACGTTATGGAAGTTGCCATGAGTGCTGTAATATCTGGGGTAATTAGCAGTGCGTTGTGCGGGCACAAGTCCTTAGGGCATGAGTTATGGTTGCTTGAAATAACTCTATAACTGCTGAATTTCGAAGGCAAGGCCTCTGTGTGCAGTTTCACTGCCAATTCGCCTTGGCATTTAAAAGTACTTGCCAAGCCTAAAACTCCCCTTTTTCTACATATAAGTCACCCCTAAGGTGTGCCCTAGGTAACCCCTAGGGCAGGGTGCTGTGTAGGCAAAATGCAGGACATGTACCTGTGTAGTTTACATATCCTGGTAGTGTAAAACTCCATAATTTGTTTTTACACTACGGTGAGGCCTGCTCCCTTCATAGGCTAACATTGGGGCTGCCCTCACATAGTTTGAGTGGTAGCTGCTGATCTGAAAGGAGTAGGAAGGTCATATTTAGTATGGCCAGAATGGTGATACAAAATCCTGCTGACTGGTGAAGTTGGATTTAATATTACTATTTTAGAAATGTCACTTTTAGAAAGTGAGCATTTCTCTGCACTTAAATCTTTCTGTGCCTTACAATCCCCGTCTGGCTGGGTTTAGTTGACAGCTCCTTGCGCATTCACTCGGACACACCCCAAACAAAGGATACTCGGCCTCACTTGCATACATCTGCATTTTGAATGGGTCTTCCTGTGCTGGAAGAGTGGAGGGCCTGCTCTCATGCAAAGGACTGCCACACCCCCTACTGGGACCCTGGCAGACAGGATTAAGCTGAAAGGGGACCTGGTGCACTTCTAAGCCACTTGTTGAAGCCTCTCCCACTTCAAAGGCACATTTGGGTATAAAAACAGGGCCTCTGCCCTACCAACTCAGACACCTCCTGGAGAAGATACCTGAACCAGATCTTGCACCCTGACAAGAAGAGCTGCCTGGCTGCCTAAATGACTCATCTGAATGCTTTCTGAAAAAGACTGCTGCCCTGCTGTCTTGCTGCTCTCTTGCTTTGCTGCAGAAGTGTTCTCCAAGGGCTTGGATAGAGGTTGCCTCCTGTTCCCTGAAGTTTCAGGACCAAAAAGACTTCTCTCCTGCAGCTGAAATCACCAATCAAAATTCGATGCACCACCTGCCAAGACCGACGCGCAGCCTGCTGAGGGTGAAAAATTCACTACACGCCGAGTCCGGAATGACGCAGCCCAACTTCATGACAGAAGATTGACGCACCGCCAGAGACACAACCGGAACTTCGACGCTCGGCCCTACTGGATCGACGCAAGCCGACTCTGAACAATGCCGCCCGACTTCCTGAGAGGAATCGACGCATCGCCTACTGGAATCGACGCAGCCCCTGTGACTTCCCTCCTCAAGCCCAGGATTCCACGCATTGTCCCCGGGGGGTCTGAAATCCCTGCAACCCGAAGAGGATTTAAGTCCGCGTGCCAGAAATCAACGCAACGTCTTCCCCGCAAGTCCTTGTGCGAAGGGGCGAAACCGACGCACATTCACCGTTTTCCACGTATTTCCTCCTCTGCGGTTCCTTGCGAGGATTTTTCAATGCAAACCAGATACTTTGCCCTGCAAGAGACACTTCTTGTTTCTAGGAGAACTTAAGACACTTTTTATTTCTTTTACAGTAATACTTTGACTTAAAAGACATTTGATATCACTTTCAGTGATATCCCTACATTTGCTTAATTCATCTTTAACCGTTGTGACCTGCATTTCACAGATAAATATTAGATATATTTCTGAACACTGTGTGGTGTATTTTTGTGGTGTATATAGTGTGGAATTGTATGGTTTATTGCACAAATACTTTACACATTGCCTTCTAAGTTAAGCCTGACTGCTCAGTGCCAAGCTACTAGAGGGTGGGCACAGGATAATTCGGACTGTGTGTGACTTACCCTGACTAGAGTGAGGGTCCTTGCTTGGACAGGGGGTAACCTGACTGCCAACCAAATACCCCATTTCTAACAAGGTGCATCACAGGTGATTTCTTCATCTCATTGGCTCAAGGGAGCCTTTTAAACACAAGGGGTTTGGAGCATACTGTCTCTCATGCCAGCACAGTCCCCCCCCTTTGCATCCTGGAAAATGCAGTATGCTTACTTAAACGTTGCTGTAGTTTTTCACCAAAGTTGGTGCAGGTAGTGCTGTTATCTCTAGACGTGTTTCTGGGTTTAGCCCTTCATCAGTAGAAAGCAGAAGTAGCAGAAAACAGAGAAAAGTCATATGGGGTTGCTGGTATGCTGCTCAAGTCTTCACAGGTCACAGTACTACTCCACAGACACATAGATGCATCCCAGGTTTAGCTTGTCAGCTGATTGGCTCCAGAAAATGCCCGCACTCCAGCATGCTGTTACAAAGTTTTATTAAAGCTCATGCATATAGACCAAAGTGGTCTTCGTCAGAGCACACAAAATGGAAACAGTATAGTCACATTTAAAGACATATCAGTGCATTTCTAAAGTAAACATAAACAAATACTTTAACCTTTTAATGTTGTTACTTTGTTGCCCTCAAAGCAATCATTACAACACATGAAGATTATTTGTAACAATGTATCATCATACAGACATGTTTCTGAAAAAAAGAAAACCGGTAAAAGAAAAGTTACTTTCTTGTCTGACACACAGCATTTTTCATGATGCTGTCCATTTAACATTGTCTGATTAATTCATATATCCAAGCCCAGTGGCTTAGTATCGAATCTTAACAAAATAGCCTAAATAATAATCACCATACAGACATATTTCAAGAAAGAGAAACCGGTAAAAGAAAAAATGTGTTACTATAAAAGAAAAAGTTGACTTTTTTGTGTATCAAACAACATTTTAACTAAGGCTATCATTGACATTGTTAATTCAAATATACATTACAATGTCTGTGCAATGTATGTACCCGAGCCTATTGGCTATAAGCCATTAGGCTCAGGTAGAAAAGAACACTTTTGGTTGATAAGCAGGAGCTTTAATAAAACTTTGTAATAGGATCCTGGAGTGTGGGCGTTTTCTGGAGTGAAATACAAAGGAGTTCTGTTGGATGTATATATAGATATATGCATATGTACATATATATTACTATTAGAAAAACTTCAAACAATGAATCAATTTACATGAAAACTGTAAATATATTTATCAATTAATAAATATTTGTTATTGAATTATTAAGTAATTAACTTTCCACCCTTGACCCATACAAACCTAGCAGTCCACACCTGAACCACAACTGAAAAAACTATTCCATAACCTTTTAGGAGAAATAATTGATTAAGAATTAACAATTGTTGTTAATGAATTATTTCTCAATTAATTTCACACCCTAGACCCCTACAAACCCAACATCTCGCAACTAAAATGTAACTCAAACAAATAAGAATAGCACAAATTACATAGTTGATAATTGAATAATTAATAATTCATTGTTAATTATTACTCACTTACTTAACCTCCCACCCTATACCAGTACAAACACAGCACCCTGTAACTAAAATGTAACTCAAACAAATAATTAAAACATAATTTACATAATTGATAATCAGTTATATAATAAATTAACAATTAATAATGAATTGTTAATTAAGTATCACTCAAATAACGTCCCACCCTTTACCCCATAACAACTCCCCATCCCACAAGTAGAATGTAATTCAAATAAATAAGTATAGCACAATTTAGATAACTGATAATCAATTACGTAATGAATTAACACTTAATGATAATTAATTATTACTTAATTTACTTCCCACCCTATGCCCCTACAAACCCAGCAACCCACACCTAAAACATAACAAAAATAGATAATTGTAACACAATTTGCATAACCAATAATAATCAATTAAATATGTATTGATAAAGTAATAATTAGTTGTTAGTTAATTATTACTTAATTAACTTTCTACCCTGTATCCCTACAAGCCAAGCAACCCCCGTCGTAGGACACTTACCATGGGGGTAAGATTGCTTGGTTTTGGGTGGCAACACCACCGCCTGTTGGTGACTAAGGGGGTCATTACAACATTGGCGGTAAAAGCCACTTACCGCCATGCAGAAGACCGCCAATACACTGCCGCGGCCGTGGAATACCGCCACAGCTATTATGACACACATCTCGGAATCCGCCGAAATTCAGACACCCACACAAGTCCGCCACAACAAAGGTCAGTGATAAACTGGCGAAAACAAAACCTCCACCTCCACGCCAACAGAAACACGCCCATGCTATTACGACCCACGAATTCACGCAGCGGTCTTTCAAACGCAGTATTCCATTGGCGGTACACACCGCCGCGCTCAAAATACACATGCATCTCCAAAACACCGCCACATTGGACAATTCCAAATACACACACCTGATACACATACAAACACCACTCCCACACACCCAATGCAATATAAAACACACACCCACATCACCCACAAACCTTTACGACCACAATTCACGACCGAAGGCCAGAGAGACAGAGAGCACAGCAACTGAGAACCCCACCACACAGAGGCACACAACACCATCACCCATACAACATTACACTCACAATACAACACACACCACTACACATCACCACACACATCAACACTGACACCACCCCACACATCACCCACACCACCACATGTCACGCCAAAGACACCCCCGGTTTTCCGAGGTGGAGCTCCGGGTCATGGTGGAGGAAATCCTACGGGTAGAGCCACAGCTATTTGGCTCACAGCTGCAGCACACATCCATAGCCAGGAAGATGGAGCTATGGCGCAGAATAGTGGACAGGGTCAACGCTGTGGGACAGCATCCAAGAAATCGGGAGGACATCAGGAAGAGGTGGAACGACCTACGGGGGAAGGTGCGTTCAGCGGTCTCCAGGCTCAACATTGCGGTTCAGAGGACTGGCGGCGGACCCCCACCTCCTCCCCCACAACTAACAACATGGGAGGAGCAAGTCTTGACCATCATGCATCCAGAGGGCCTCGGAGGAGTCGGTGGAGGAATGGACACTGGTAAGTCAAATCTTAACTATCATATCCCCCACCCTACCTGCATGCTATCACACACCCCCACCCTCACCCCCTCCCCTATCACTCAAACTCCTCACTAATGTACCAATAACACAAACCACCCATCTCAACACCAAGCCCTGCATGACACAACTAAACATGGTCACCCCTCACTAAAGCATGCTCACTGCACATACCCATAACAACCCCCTAACTATCATCACACAAACCCACACACAGGAATGCTTGCACTGGTGTACACGGTGAGCCACCCATTGCACACAATGACACACACACATGCAATAATCATGCTCTTATGCCCCTGCAGTATCACGAAGGACCGTCACCACACTGGAGGGTCCAGACAACTCCACTCCACCCACAGAAGAGGCCCACAGTGATGATAGCAGCTCTGCCCTACTGGATCCTGATGACCAGCCCGGACCATCGTGGGCCTCGGGACAGTCGGTTCCCCTTGCACAGGCACAGCCCAACACTGACCTTCCACACTCTGGTAACACCAGCACAGCACCCACCCAGTGGACCCATACTTCTGTACCCAGGACAGGTCAATCAGCGGTGTGTCCACCACTACAGGGAACCCAGAATAACCCACCACCCCAACAACAACAGGGACCTGGGGGCAGTGGTAGTGGGCACACGGTCCAGGGGATGGAGGCACACGAACACAGGGGAACTGGGAGGGCTGCTGTGTGACAGGGGGCGGACAGGCCAAGGGAACCCACTCTCCACGAGGCCCTATCCTCCATCATGGGAGCATACCACCACTCCCAGGAGACAATGGCGACCGTCCTGGCCAAGTTTCAGGAGACCCAGCGCCTGCAGGAGGAGCAGTATTTGGGGTTCAGGGAGGAGCTCAGGACCATCAGCTCCGCCCTGGGCACCATCGTAGGGGTGCTGAAGGACATACAGCACACCATGAGGGACACTGTAGCACACCAAAGGGCCCCTGACACTAGCCTGGACGATGAACTGCCCACCACCTCCGCCGGCGCTAGTGTACAGGACGCCCCACCACAGGACCACCACACCAGCACCCCACCCCCTGCAGACGGACAACCACCACGCAAGCGGTCCCTGAGATCCAGGAACATGACAGAGTAAGATGGCAAGACCCCCGCCAGGAAATGAGACCACCCTGATTGTCCTTCCACTGTCCCACTTTGTTACCCTGTCCATACTTAAACTGACCCAGCTCCACTTCCTATGCCCATATGGGCAGTGCCCCTGTGTGACCAATGGACTGGACTCTGCCATGGACATTCCTCCACCATCCCCCATCACCAAATGACAACCCCCCCTCCATTTCTGAGCACTTCAATAAACACCCTTGAACCACAAAACAATCTGGAGTCAGTCTGTGATGTAGTAAATATGTATTATCAATGACAGTGTCATAATGCGTTTCCTTTTGTAAAGCCAACATACCGATGTCACACACCACAAGTCCTTGAAGGATGCAAGCAGATGACACATGTTGGTAACCACACCTGTGAAACCGTAATGGAAAGGTACAAGTCAGTGACCAAATACTGCTATGAAATGACAGACAAGATAGAGGTAGACGTGTGAAAGTCAATGTGATGGTAAAAATGCCAATGTTCTCACCTGTGTGTCACTGGAAATGTTGCTGTATGACTGACACCCTGTTGTCGATGTCTTCATCCTCCGCTTCCTCCTCATCACTGTCCACAGGCTTCACAGGCTCCACAGCTGCCACAACACCGTCACCTGGACCATCCTCCTGCAGGAAAGGCACCTGGCGTCGCAAAGCAAGATTGTGAAGCATCGAGCAGGCGATGATGATCTGGCACACCTTTTTCGGTGATTAGAATAGGGAACCACCTGTCATATGGAGGCACCTGAACCTGGCCTTCAGGAGGCCGAAGGTGCTTTTGATCACCCTCCTAGTCCGCCCATGGGTCTCATTGTAGCGTTCCTCTGCCCTGGTCCTGAGATTCCTCACTGGGGTCAGTAGCCATGACAGGTTGGGGTAACCAGAGTCCCCTAATAGCCACACACGGTGCCTCTGGAGTTGACCCATCATATAAGGGATGCTGCTATTCCGCAGGATGTAGGCGTCATGCACTGAGCCAGGGAACATAGCATTTACCTGCGAGATGTACTGATCTGCCAAACATACCATCTGTACATTCATGGAATGATAACTCTTCTGGTTCCTGTACACCTGTTCACTCCTGTGGGGGGGGGACCAGAGCTACATGGGTCCCATCAATAGCACCTATGATGTTGGGGATATGTCCAAGGGCATAGAAGTCACCTTTCACTGTAGCCAAATCCTCCACCTCAGGGAAAACGATGTATCTTCTTACGTGTTTCAGCAGGACAGACAACACTCTGGACAACACGTTGGAAAACATAGGCTGGGACATCCCTGATGCCATGGCCACTGTTGTCTGATAAGACCCACTAGCAAGGAAATAGAGCACTGAGAGCACCTGTACGTCAGGGGGGATTCCAGTGGGATGGCGGATTGGTGACATCAGGTCTGGCTCCAACTGGGTACATAGTTCTTGGATAGTGGCACGGTCAAACCTGTAGGTGACGAGTAAATGTTGCTCTTCCATTGTCAACAGGTCCACCAGCGGTCGGTACACCGGAGGATTCCACCATCTTCTCAAATGCCCCAGCTGACGGTGCCTAGGAAGGACAACAGCGACCACAGAGTCAACAAATTCCCAGGTATGTACCCACAGATACACAGAACACGACACCAAACACAAAACCCTTCCTGTAGGTGTGGTGAGTGTAGGCCTAGCTATGTGTGACGCAGTAGTAAATGAAGCCATGTGGGCCCCTGAAATGGCGGCTGCCTGACTTCTAAACCGGGACAATGGGAATGTGAGGTCACTGTGCTAGCGTTGTACCCCATCGCGGTAGGCGGTCGTAGACCGCGGCGCAATGCTGCATTGGTTGACATTGGACCCTATGGGTTCCAGGAGCCAATGACGAGGTGCGCCGGCGGTGATGATACACACGTCACCGCCGCGGATGTCACTGCCATTTTCTATCTATTCAATCACTCGATACCTGATCTTCGACAGGAGAGGACCTACACTGCAAGTGCTGCTGTGACCTTGGTCTGGAATGGCTGCTGCGTCTGGGGAAAGGGCCCCTGCCTTCACTGCTCAGGAGTTGGAGAAGCTAGTAGACGGGGTCCTCCCCCAGTACACACTACTCTACGGTCCTCCAGACCAACAGGTAAGTACACAGGGAGCACGTTGTATGGGCTAGGCCTGGGTGGAATGGGCTGGTTGTAAGAGTGAAGGGGGCAGAGTTCAGGGAACATGAAGGACTGTGAATGCATGTGCCACATGGCAAGGGCAGGGATGGGGGCCACTCACATCGACGGTGCAGTTGGTAATGACTTCTCTTCTTCCCTTGTGCATGTCATGTAGGTCAGCGCCCACCAGATGGAGGACATTTGGCGTGCCATCGCCAAGGAAGTCCGGACCCTGGGGGTCCACCAGAGACGGGGCACCCACTGCCGTAAGAGATGGGAGGACATTCGCCGCTGGAGCAAGAAGACAGCAGAGGCTCAGCTGGGGATGGCCTCCCAACGTGGGAGGGGTGCCCGTCGCACCATGACCCCCCTGATGTTCCAGATCCTGGTGGTGGCCTACCCGGAGATGGATGAGCGATTGAGGGCATCACAGCAGACACAAGGGGGTGAGTACAAGCTCATTCTGGGGACTTAGCACGCAGTTGAGGGGGTCTGGGTGGGGGACGAGGGCTGTGGGTGTACCTAGGCAAGGCAGAAATACATAGGCTAGGTCCCTCCGTAATGCAGGGCATGTGGCACTCCACCACACCTCAGTAGTGGGCCAAGTACAGGTATAGATGCCCCTGTGGCATCCATGTGTGCAGATGTCCACCATAGGCATGTAGGCCATATTCCAGCAATTGCATCTGTAGAGGCCAAGAGCACGGCATAGTGCAGGGGGCTGCTGCGTCTGTATTGTCCGCCAATGGTAGCGGTAAGCCATGCACTCAACCTGTCTTTCTTCTGTCGTCCCCTCCCCCTTTTTCAGCTCTCCCTGTTCTTTTGTGCATCAGCATCAGCAGGCGGTGGTACAGTGGTACCGGGGCACGAGGGAGCTGCATCCCACATGACCATGGAGGGCCACACCATGGACTCAGAATGCACCAATGGGACGGAGGGCAAGGGGAGCTTCACGTCGGTCACCGGATCACCAACCAGCGACACGGACTCGTCCGCCGATGGGAGCTCCCTTGTGGTGGCGGCACCATCTGTGCCCCCCACTTCTACAGGTACAGCCGCCACCTCCCCTACCAGCACCGCCCTCCCAGCAGCCCTTCAGCGTTCGCCCCGTGCCCGCTCACCCAGGAGGGTGGGCATCACCTTCGCCCCAGGCACCTCAGGCCCTGCCCCAGTCACCCCTGCTGCCCTCAGTGAGGAGGCCATTGACCTCCTCAGGTCACTCACTGTTGGGCAGTCTACCATTGTGAATGCCATCCAGGGTGTAGAAAGGGAGTTGCAACACACTAATGCATTCCTGGAGGGCATTCATTCTGGTCAGGCTGCCCATCATCGAGCCCTGCAATCTCTGGCCTCAGCACTGATGACAGCCATTGTCCCTGTCTCTAGCCTCCCCCTTCCAACTTCCTCCACCCAGACCCAATCCCCTGTACCCCAGCCTGTCCCAAGCACACCATCAGACAAGCATGCATACACCTCAACACCCAAAAGTAGCTCAGGCAAACATAGGCACCACACAACCCACAGGCACTCACACAAGCAACACCCACATGCAGACACAGCAACATCCACTGCCTCCACTGTGTCCCCCTCGTCGTCATCTCCCTCCTCTCTCCCAGTATTGTCTTCACTCTCACCTGCATGCACTACATCTACAGGCACTAGGACTTGCACCAGAACACCCAGCACCACACCCCGCTCACCTGCACTCACCACCCCCACTCCCATTTACATGTCCCCTGTGTCCTCTCCCAGTGTGTCTGTGACGCCCCCTCCCAAAGTACACAAACGCGGGCACCCACACACCCAACATCCATCCACCTCACGACAGCCTCCAGTACCTGCACCTGCACCCAAAACACCTAAAATGACACCTCCTACAACCACCTCCTCTTCCTCCACTCCCAGACCCCCTCCAGCTACCCATCCCAGTGTTCGTCAGAAACTGTCCCTCAGCAACGTTGACCTCTTTGCCCGTATCCCCACCCCCACCCCTCCAATTCATCAGTCCCGTTGTAGCGCCTCAGCCAAAAAGCATCCAGTACCAGTGGTGCGTGTTACAGGTGTGTGGAGTGCACCGGCCACCAGGGCAGGCAGTGTGACACGGAGCCAAGGCACTGCCAGTCCACCCCCTGTAAAGCATCTGAAGTTGGAAAGTGGCCGACGGGACCGGGTAAAGACTCCTGGAGGCAAAACTACTCACAGGGGTCCCAAGGGGATTGCAGAATCAGCTGTGACTCCTCCAAAGGTGGGGAAGGGCCAGAAGAAGTCTGCACAGCCTAGTGTGAGCAGCACGGCAGAGAAGGGCAACATCCTTCCCGGTTGGCCGGGATGCCACCGCCAGCACCGTTGTCACTGGTCAGGAGACCACCACCAGAGTCATTGTCCAGGAGGGCACAAGTATCCTCACTGGTCAGGAGACCACCGCCAGAGTCATTGCCCAGGAGGGCACAAGTATTGTCACTGGTCAGTAGACCACCGCCAGAGTAATTGCCCAGGAGGGCACAAGTATCGTCACTGGTCAGGAGACCACCGCCACCGCCAGAGTCATTGCCCAGGAAGGCACAAGTATCGTCACTGGTCAGGAGACCACTGCCGGAGTCAGTGCCCAGGAGGGCCCTGGCACCCACAGCCCTGCTGGGCAATGAGGGACCGTCATGCCACACACCAATGCACAGGCCAGAGACCGCCATGGCAAAGCACCGCTGAACAGGCCAGACACCGCCATGGCAAAGCACCGCTGAGCAGGGCAGGCACCGCTGAACAGGCCAGAGACCGCCATGGCAAAGCACCGCTGAACAGGCCAGACACTGCCATGGCAAAGCACCGCTGAACAGGGCAGGCACCGCTGAACAGGCCAGAGACCGCCATGGCAAAGCACCGCTGAACAGGCCAGACACCGCCATGGCAAAGCACCGCTGAACAGGCCAGAGACCGCCATGGCAAAGCACCGCTGAACAGGGCAGGCACCACTGAACAGGCCAGAGCACCGCCATGGCAAATCACTGCTGAACAGGGCAGAGCACCACCATGGCAAAGCACCGCTGAACAGGCCAGAGCACCGCCATGGCAAAGCACCGCTGAACAATGCAGAGCACCGCTGCAGCAGGAAAAGACCGCCACATCAAGCATCGTTATCCCATGTGCAGCTGGGACAGTGACGGGACAGGAACTGTCACTCTGGGCACCAGTCCCCCTCCAGAACCAGTGGAGGCTGGTATCCACTTGAGAGACTGTGGCTTTGCACACCCCAGGAGATGGCAGTGTGCAACCCACCCACTGTAGAGACTTGTGAGACTGTGGCTTTGCACTCCCCAGGAGATGGCAGTGGGCAACTCACCCACTGTAGAGACTTGTGAGACTGTGGCTTTGCACTCCCCAGGAGATGGCAGTGGGCAACCCACCCACTGTAGAGACTTGTGAGACTGTGGCTTTGCACTCCCCAGGATACATCAATGGGCATGGAGCCCCGTCGTGGATGTGGTGTGGTGCTGTAATCCGGCTGAGGTGCCCCCCCTTCCCTTCCCCCTGAGGTGCCTGTTGTATTTCTCTCTGATGCCCCGGCAGTGTTCTCTCCGTTTGTGGACAGGTACCTTGTGTGGGCCTCGCTCATGCATATTTGGCCCAGTGGTGCACGGACATTGAGATGTGCATATCTGCACTACTTCTCGTAATGTATATACTTTTTAATGAGTTTATATATATCTGTATATATTGCCTTACTGTATTTTGATACATTACAATGTTTGAACTGATTTCGTTTTGTCTTAGCATTCTTCCGGGGGGGGTTGTGGGTTGTTACTGTGATGTTTGGAAATGCATTGGTGTGTGTGTTGTAATGTGCGAGGGTGGGGGTGGGGTGGGGGTGTTGCGTGTGTGTCCCCCTGACTTTTGCCTCCCCCCTCCCCTATGTCGTAGGTGCAGTACTCACCGTTGTCTTCGCCCCCGCCGGCGCTGGTCTTCGTAGATGAGTAGGAAGACAAGGGCAGGTAGGATTTGTAATTCCGGCTCCATGGTGTCCTCCTTCCTCGTGGGATGTGTTAAGGGGAGCGTTTTCCCATTGCAAAAGCTGTTTCCGCCGTGTTTTTATCCACGGTGTATCCGCCCCGGAAAAGGTGGCGGATTGGCGGGTTGTGATAGTGTGGGCGGTACATTGTCTTCCACCTGTCTGTTGGCGGTGACCGCCACGCTGCTTGTCTGTACCGCCGTGGCGGGTGGAGTGTTAAAGTGGCTGTCTATGTTGGCGGTTTCCGCCACGGTCATAATTCCCTTTTTTTGTCCGCTGGCCTGTTTGCGGTATTACCACACCTTTAACACCGTCCGCCAGGGTTGTAATGACCCCCTAAGTCAGTCCCACACTGACAGAAAGGTGATTTATAGTGCATGACACACTGACTCCTCAGGGAAGTTGTGGTGGGACACATATTATCCCAATCTCTCATTTGCAAAAGTCTAATACATGTGAAGGCTGACAGAGAAATGCAGGATGACTTTCAATGTATTTTATTCAAGCAACTGTGTTCTATGTAAAAAGCCATGAACTGAAATTATTAGGAAGATGAAACATAATACATGATTGTGACCATTAGAGTGAAACATATACACAGTCCCAGCATCCTGACATAACTATAAGAATTCCTACCTACACTTCTAGCATCTAACATGACAGCATAGCAGTGTTAGCCCTTCTTCACGCACTAGTCAATGGAAGGAGCCCCCCAGCCACATACCTAGAGAAACGAAGGGGGTCTGTCTGTTGCTTGCTTGCAGTCCTCCTGGATGGCTGGAGAGACAAGGCCAGGATCAGCAGAGCTGCAACAAAGTGGCACACAGCGTAAGATGGCTGGCTGGAATGTTCCCTCTAACTTCCTTTGGCCTGTGTATAGTTTTTATGACAAAATGTGCTGTGTTCTGAGGACAGGTCTGATGCTATAGTATGTCTAGGTTTAGAAGGTTGGCTCTGTCCTCTTGGACCGGCAATACTAGGAAAACTATCATGTACAGCCTTGAGCTGAGGCACAGAACAAAGGGCCAGATGTAGAAAGGCTTTAACGCTTCGTAAACAGCGTAAATCGCTGTTTGCGAGGCGCAAAACCCACATCACGATGCCCATTCCCATTTTGCGAGTCGGTACCCTGGTTACCGACTCGCAAAATGGCACTGCGTTCCGCAAATAGGAAGGGGTGTTCCCCTTCCTATTTGCGAGTCACAGCGCGATGTAGGATTTCTTTGTGACGCGAACGCGGTCGCAAAGCAATCACACTTACCACCATTGTCAAACTGGCGGTAACCAATTCACAAAAGGGAAGGGATCCCCATGGGACCGCTTCCCCTTTGTGAATGGCCTTGAAAAAAAATTTTCAGAGCAGGCAGTGGTGCACTGCCTGCTCTGAAAAAATGAAACTGACACATTTCATTGTTTTCATTTTGTACTGCATCTCGTTTTCCTCTAAGGAAACGGGCTGCATTACAACAAAAAAAAAATTGCTTCATTTAAAAGCAGTCACAAACATGGAGGTCTGCTGTCTCCAGCAGGCCACCATCCCAGTGAGTGCTGCGACTCGCAAGGGGGTCGCAAATTGGGACCCCCTTGCGACTCGCAGATCGTGTCAGGGACACCATCCTGCATTGCGACTCGCAATTCGCGAGTCGCAATGTCGGATTTTCCTACATCTGGCCCAAAATGTTATACACAGAAACAGACAGCAATGCTTTCTCAGAAACGCAGTTGATTAGAAAATAAACACACCCCTGCTAAAAGTAAGTCATGATAAAATATAATAAAATGAATAAACAAAATGAAATATGAAAGGGCACGGGCTGTAGGCCTGGAACTAAAATAAGTGTGCCCAAGCAAGGCGTTAAAATGAACCTACAATATCTGCACATAAAATATAACTAAATTAAATCAGTATTACATAATTTACACACCTAATATCAATCACATAATTAATAAAAAATCATGAATGAATTAATAATTAATTTTTGCTTCATTAACATCCTACACTATCTCTATCCATGAGGAAAGAAGGAAGATGGTAGCTGTGTAAGGTGGCTGAGTAGAGTTCTTTATCCTGCCAGGTCTTGAAAGCTGTGTCGGTGCTGCAGAGTATGCTCTATTTGGTGGCAGGCCTTTGGCATATATGATTTTTGACAGGGGCATTCCTCAACGAAAGAATGCTTGTGTGGCAGATGGCAGACTGCTGCTGTGAGTCTCTGGCTTACTCTGCCCTGCATTTAACTGCAGGGAAGAGATCCCCAGAACTACTGTGACAGCATGGGCCCCACAATCACAGACCAGGGAGCACGAATGCGTTAGGGAATGCAGACAGTGAATTCAGCTGGCATAGGAGCCAGTGGTGGCAGCGGTGGTGTGGCAGGAGGGGGGAAACCAAGCATGAGTATTCAGTGGGGATCACAGCCTGTGGCTAAAGCAGATGGCAATAGAAAAAAAGAGGAAAGGGAAGGCAGTTAGCAGAGCTGGTTTACTGGGGCCCAAAATCACTGCCCCTTCAATTGTGGATTACATGTTGAAGTCTGCCAGTGAGCCTGCCAGAGAGTCTGGGGCTCTGTTAGAGGCAGAGCAAGCAGTACCGTGTGGAAGGGCTCACTTTCCTAGCGAGAATATGCATCTGGAAGGAACTCACCCTTTTTGAGTGAAGGACCGCAGGCCTTGCAAAACTCAGCTGGTAGATTCTGGACAGTCACAACTTGGAGAAGAGGTCTTGCAGGCTAGTGGATATTATGCAGGGATGGCAGGGGCTGCTGGGGGATCTTTGGTACTGGCTGCCCAGACCTATGCTGGTATTGAAGAGGTGGTGGACAGTGGGCACCAGATGTCACTAAAGAAAGGGTGGCCTTTGGGAGATGGAGAGGCCGGCTCCACAAAAGAGAACAAAATATGCATGAACATGTTAAGCAGCATAGGAAATAGCTTGCAGCAAAAAAGATGATTAACATACAGTGAAAACTGGTGGAGCATGAGAATCAGTAGTGCTGAAACAATTTCCGAGTCCTAGGGATGGATGAATAGGCAAAAGGGAATGATACAAGACTGTTCATAGTTAACTTGTTCCAGAAGACTTTGCCTGATCGCGAGGGCTGGAACTATGACCAAGATATCCAGTGAGCACACAGAATTCCCTTGACCAAGCCAAAGAACACTGAAGCAGAGAAACTTAGAGCTATCCTGATGTAAATTTTGTGTTGAGGTAGGCAATATTAAAGAAAATGAGGCTGAATTTCTAAATGTGCGGTTGAAAATCAGTCAATTTTCGCATGACTAGACTTTTGTCATGCTACAGTAGAGAGATGATGAAGCCTCAGACAGTTGATGAAACCTTTCCAAAATAAAGGCGGGTAGGCTTTTCTTAGAAGTCCATCTAGGTTAAAGGTTGTCGGGAAGGATACAACCAGTGTGTTTACTTCTGAAATTAAAGCAAAGTGGTTTTTGGAGTCTTTGGAGAATGAGAAAGGTTAGGAGCAGTAATACTTAAGCTATGGGCCTCGGGGTGGGTAGCTTCTAAGTTGATTATGCAGCCGAAGAGGAATGAAGAGGGTGTAACACTTATGTAACACTTGGTGTGTATAGAAATTTGGCTATAGGCTCTATACTGATGGGACTCGGTTTGCATACGGCTCTGGTAGGGGGACTGAGAGCTTCGTTCACCATCCCCAGATCTATCGCAGGCATTTGTACTGCACTGCGGTGGAGGAGATTTGAGGGGAGGGTGGGAGAGAGAGGTGGGGACAATAAGGGGTACACTAGATGTGGAGGGGTGGGAGGCAGTGGGCAACATGGGTAGGGGGCACCACAGGGGAGGGGGGGAAACAGAGCATGAGAAGCAAAAGAAGTCAAAACACTCTGAACTTAATTTTGAAGATGGTGTGTTATGTGAAATCAAGCAAGGCCATGTTTGTCCAGGATATACGGGGAAGATGCTTTTTATACAGAGTCAACTATAAAGTTTAGTAGGCTATGTATATGCTAAGCTATGGTATGCAGCCTTAATGATAGATCCAAAAGGCAAAGAGTGGCCGACGTGTTTCAATGATTAGGGCCAGACTTGTTTTGAGAGCAATAAACACATATACTCAAAGAAAAGATTGATTGGTTACAGATTAGGGGTTGTTCCCTCCTTGTAAGTACCACTCAAAGTAACTCTATGAGGGGGGTGGCAATTTTAGCCAAGGGTAATGACTGCCAGGTGAGACGTACTTTTGAGGACGACCTCAATAGATGGGCAATAGTTCAATGTCAGATAGCAGGAGTGTGTCTCACCATCTGCTCTGTACATGGTTCTAACCTCTATGAAGCAGCAGTTATGGAAGGACAGGGGATCCATTTGGCATCATGGCCCACCCTTCTGGTCATGTATAGTGAACTTAACACTGACATGGGGGTCCTGAATGATATCAGCCCAGCTGGCAATTATGCTGGAAGGAAACCTTTGGTACATAAGGTGGTGGAACATCTCATGAAAAGCCATAGGCTGGTGGATGTATGCGACTGGTTAAAGTCTCCTGAGCCGGGCTATACTTATTTCTCTCGTCCACATAAAAAGTATTTCTGATTGGATTATTTATTCATTTCTGCAGGCTTGATGTGCAAAGCTGATATTATTAGGCTAATGAGAAAAGTCTCCTGAGCCGGGATATACTGATTCCTCTCATCCAGATAAAACGTATTTCTGGTTGGATTGTTTATTCATTTCTGCAGGCATGATGTGCAAAGCTGATATTATTAGGCTCCTGAGAATAGTCGCAGACCATAACTCACTAATGCTAGAATTATCAGACCTGTGGGTGACTATAAGGCAGAGAAATTGGACTTTTGATAGGAAATGGTTTCTAGAATCTGCTTACAATGAAATGTAGAAAATGGATAGTGGAATTTCTGGAGATGAACCATAATAGCTCTACATGAGTAGTAGTCTGGGTCTCATTTAAAGTATAGGTTAGGGGTAATACTGTTAGTTTATCTTCACATAGCAGACAATAACAGACTAAAGAGGTGGGGTCACTGCATGTGAAGCCCCTAGATTTAGAAGCAGAACATATGAGGCTAATTATTTGTGGGCAGGACGATCACGAGATCCAGCAAAAATAGGGGTGACAAAGGTTAGGATGAATAGTTATTACTGCAGCACTGTCATATGAAAATTCCAGACCTATAGAATGGAGATCTATAAGTATGGAGAGACGGTAGGGAGATTGTTGGCCCCTGGGCTTCCACCGCGGGAAGTAGAAAGGTTCATGGATGCTATAGTAGGGGAAAGATGGTAAACTGGTTGTTAGCCCTGATGCTATAATTAAAGTTTTGAGGAATAATATCAAGAAAAATCTCCCTCTTCAGCTCAAATACAATAGTTATAAGGGGAGACTAGAAAAGGTTGCCTAAATATGAGGAAGCTGAAGCTTTGGAGTACAGTATAACCCTAGAGAAAGTTAGAGAAGCCCTTAAAATCCTAGCATACAAGAAAGCTGTAGGCCCAGATAAGTTGCCCGTAAAGATTTATCAAGTATTTTTCTTCAGAGCTGGCAAATTATGTTAGATATGTTCTAGGGGTGCTGTGTGAGTGATTTCTCCAGCTTCATGGGCTAGCATAAACATTGTTATTTTAAAAAAGAAGGAGGAGCTCCCAAGGAAACCTAAGTACTACACACCAATTGCATTAAACAATTTGAATGCCAAGTGATACTCAAAAATCTTTGCTATCCAGTTAGGGAGGATCATAGCCAAATTAGTTTCACTCTGACACCACGGTTTCATACCTGGGTTGGGTATGAGGGAACATATCCAGAGAGCAATTACATTGTTCGATATTGCAAAGGCCATGGGTGATACTTTGTTTATGATCCTCCTTGACCATATCGTTTGGGGGTATCTCTGGGAAGTACTTAGGTGTGAAGGTTTAGGAGAAGGTTTAATCAAGGTTTTTAAGGCATTATATTATATTCCAACTGGCAGTTTCAAATCATGGGGCTGGAGTCAGGAGGGATTGGGATAACAAGATGGGCTCACCGCATATGTTTGCAATATTTATGCCCCCATTTATCACGAAACTACTAAGGAATAAAACAATATCACTTGTTACTTTCACAGGGTTTGACACTAGAGTGTTAACTTCCCCGGCTGTTATCACCTTGCTCACACCAGAACTGCGAATATGCACTGGTTGAAGTAGAAAGAGAGGCAGAAGGGTTTTGAGTGCTTTCTGGCTACTTTGTGAATAAACAGAAGAAACAGATCATCTGTACCAATAATATTGTCATGACAGATGGCTAAAGGGTAGAACACATGATGTATTTAGTCATCAGAATCACTGCTAGTATGGGGAAAATCGCTGAAATCAATTATGCTCTATTACTAGGCAAGGTCAGCCAGGAACTTAGGAGAATCAATTGCTTGCATTTGACATTAACAGGCAGGTGCAATGTAATTAAAAAGAATGTATTATCCAAGGCCTTATATTACTTGAGGCTATATACTAAAGGTAGAGGCATTATGGCTCAAAGAATTAGATTCTGTTTGCATAGTTTTAATTTGGCAGTACAAAGTGGTTCAGAGGGCACTGAAGTATATGGTTCTTCCTAGATGCAGGGGTATGGGTTATCCCCAATTTCAAGTATAATTACTGGGCCACTTTGCTGCAATGTATGAGGATCCTTATTACGGACTGTGGGAGACCAACTCTATTAGATACTGAAATACCAACTGTCTCTAAGGTGGCTCTTGCTATTATAAGAAAGTAAAATTCAAGATAATTGGGGCAGCATGTAAAATCTGGGAGCAGCTAAGGAATAATGGAGGAATTACAAGATATTACAGTCATACTCCATTGTGGTGATCGCCCATATTCCCGTTTGTAGTTCAAGATGGAGACTGTAACATATGGGAGAAAGCAGAGGTGGCTTGTCCAGGTGACTTTTTCAGTCATGGAAACCTATGTTCATTCAGGGATCTCCAGCTGAGGTTTGATCTGTGTGGGGAAGCTTTTTTTAAGTATTTACAGATTAGGGATTTTATTTTTTAAACTCAGGAGGGGACAAATTGTCTGTAGGAAAGATACCGCTCCTTGAGCGTGCGATTCAGGGAACTATGATTGGGCAAATCTATAAGGTGCTGAACGAGTAGATCGTGGATGATCTTGTACTTCACAGCGGGAGATGGGAGACAAAACTGGGAACCCAGGGGATAGATCTGAAGTACTCACTCAAGGCCACTACAGTATTTTTGCTCATGGCCTCTGATGAGGAAAAAGATCAGATGATCAATGCCAGTGCTGTGTGAGGGGGTTGCCAGACAGGGAACATATGTTTTATTCCCGTATCAAACTGCAGGTGCTAAAAGAGGGAAAAGAAGCCTTCTTGAGGGCTGCCCTAGATGAGGTAGTAAGCATCACATCATCATTGATGTTAATTGGTGTTGATCAAAGTACTGGCAGGAACAGGGGGATGCTCTTTTTCGTTTTTATTGCTATGGTGACAGCATGCCTCCTTATCACAGCAGTTCCAAAATGCTGGCCCTAGATCTGGGCACCAATGGGGCATTAGGTTGAGATCAAATTGGGAATACGGGATTGGCTAGCTTGTGGGGGTTTAGTTTGACACCTGATAAAATGTTAATATGACTAAGGCCCTCATTATGAACATGGCGGTGTTAACATAAAGAACATTGTTTCCGCCTGCCGGCCCAGCAGAATGCATGGCCGGGACATTGTCGGCAGCTTCACATGGAGCCGCCGTCAATGCCTTTGTGCGGTGGGTGCAGCCGCACCCGTCACGCAGATCACTGCCCGTAAATCGGGCAGTGACCTGCGCAATGGGGCACTGCACATGGGCCCCTGCACTGCCCATGGCAAGTGCATCAGCAGTGCAGGGGCCCCTGGGGGGGCCCCGGAGCACCTCGTCCCCCAGCAGCTGGTGGCAGAAGGGATCATTATCCGAGTGGCAGCAGTGCTGCCTTGTTGGATAATGATTCCCTCCACCGTCAGGCTGCCTGTCATAGGCAGCCTGTCAGTGGAGGAGTGCCACCATAGGCGGCCCTCCTTGTATTCTTTATATGGCGGTTCAGACCGCCATGCCGGTGGCAGTCTTTTCACCGAATCCCGGCATGGCGGTTTTAAACACCTAATTTGGGTTATAAGTTCATAGGCTAAGTTATGTGGAAGTTATTAATTAGGTCTTAAAATTATTGATTACTGATTTATATTTTACATCTGAGCCTTCATGGCATTTAGTGCATTTCTGTGCTTTGCTTATATTAGGATTTCTGTAACAAACCTTATAAATGATTTTTGAATCTGGAACTGAGTTTTTGAGTGGTCTCAGTTACTGTTTGATTTCACTCTGCTAATTTTGTAAGTTTGATATTGTGGAGGGTGGGTACTGTTGCTACTAGACCAAAAGAAGTGGAACCAAACCATGAGAGGTGAATTTTGGAGTGTCTGATTTATTGGAATCCAGTAAATTATTGTTATTCTGGTTACCATAAACCACCCACATTCCACAAGTAAAAAAAATCATGTAACATATCTTCCCCTTCAAACAACAAAACACATAACAACTCAACAACCCGAAAAACATCATACTATGGCACAGACCAACAACTGACAAAACAAGCACACCCCCTATCAAGACAGTGAGAACATGACACATAACCAAACAGCACAAAAATATAAATACATTAAAACCTTGCAAATCAAGAAAATTTCAAGTCATGAACTAAAATGTGTGCTCCGTCGGTGAACTGCTAATTAGGATGCGGCACCACACCAACAAGATACTAGTCCAGAACCATCATCTACCTACCCAAAAGCCCCTTCTGGAGCTACCACATTGTGTGCCTGTCGTATAATCCCAACAGGAGCCACTGGTACATGCAAAAACATATTTCTCTCATTCATGAGTCCACTGTTTTTATCCACAGCTGGCAGACCCAGACTCAATTTCTGAATCTTACCTCCTTCTGCTGTCACTGCTCTTCTAAAGATTTCCACCATTTTCACAGGCTCAGACTGTCTTCGTAGATCTTTGTCAATATCAACTGAATACTTGATTCTGACCAAATCTCCAGCTACAAATATATGTCATGAAACATTACTTCTTTTCTTATCAACAAACTCTTTCATTTTATGTTCATACCTCTCCACACATTCCTGTGCCCCTATGACAATCACTTTCACTCATTTCTCCATTACTCTCCTTAAGCAACCCAGCATAGAGTTAGTTTGAAATCTGACCTGGAGGAAATTCTGTAGTGAAATAGAGTGGCTTGTAAAGCCATCCTCCAAGACAACAGTTCCTTCTCAGTGACAGCATAATTCTGTTAAGACTTTCTCAGTGATCTTGAAATATACAAAACCACCCATTCAGCTCCCTTGTCACGTTGCAGTAGCACAACCCCTCAAACCGAAATTAGTGCCGTTCCCTGCCACCACATGTCCTTTTCCAACCTTAAATGACTTCAGAAAAGGTACCTGCCCCATCTCATTCCTCAGTTCCATTTATGCTTATTACTGATCAAACCCCTACATAAATGTAGTTCCCTTTTTTAACAGACTTATCAAAGGTGTAACTTTGGTGACAGCATTTTGGTATTTAGGGAAAATAACAAGTTGTAAATATCAGGAGACACAAACTCCCCAAAAAAAGATATTGTGACACAAAAATATTGTGATGCAAAAATATCATTCTCAAGCATATTGTGTTTTTTTGTTTTTAAGAATGTTGTTTTTAATATAATTTTCAATAATATAGTTGTAAAAACATTGGTTTTTAAATTATTTTAATGTGTTTTAGGTCATATAGTTTTTGTGTTATTGTTTGTTGCTAGTGTTATAAATTGTTTTAAATATAGTTTGTCATTTTAAGTGATTTAGAATTTTTAATTTCATTGTTAACAGTAATTTATAGCATTGGAGCAGGTTTTGGCTTTGAAGGTGGATATCATCTTGATAAGAGCAGAAGAAAACAGAGAAAAGTAAAACAAGTTGATCACTTTCCTGTAATATGAGGAACTATTAAGTGAACACATAGTCAGCGAATTTAAGCAAATAAACCAAAAAGAAAGATAACCTAGAAGAATTCATCGGGGAAATCATACATACAGTACGGTTTTCACATCATCACACAATAAAGGAAAACTTCTCAATTGATTGTTTTTGCTCAGGAAGGTATCCCTTCCTGCACAAAAATAACCAACCCCAGCAATGCACACAGCCTTGCACCATGGTGCAAAGGCGCCTGCGTTGGGGAATGGCAGCCCATTGTGCTTCAGCACAGAGGAAAAGGACAGTAATGCACCGTATCTTCTAGATACAGTGCATTTTTACCCCTTTCTTTATACAGGGCCGCATGGGAAAAAGGCTTGCTGCCCTGCCCTACGTCAAAAGATTGTAAATATGCCCCAGAGTCTTTGAAGGAAAATGAGAAGTCACCCCAATTAAAACAAATATGAGTTTTTAAACATATTTTACAGTTAAACAATTGGCAGAACTGGCTTTTAGCATGACAAGATCATCATTAACTCACACTGGTCCAATCAAAAGGTAGATCGTAATTATACATTTCTTTAACACTAACCCATTTCTAAAGTAGAAGACTTCTTCTGTTAATTTATGCAGCAACAGCGGTCCAGAAATGCAAAACACAATATAAAATATTTTCAAATAATGTTTAGACATTAGTGTGATCGGCAGTCGTACATTGGAACTTCCAGTGGAAGCCCTTTAAAATGATAAATTGGCAACACAGTGGAAATCTTCATTCACAATACACATTCTCTAAGAAAAGTTACCCTCTTCATCACAGTACACCATGCTCCGTTGAAACTGTGGGAGGGAAGACTAGCAGTGGGACGCTGTTTGGGGCAATAAGCAGGATGAGCAAAACACCAGAAAAGTGCATTCACTTTAATAAAATGGTGTCTCACACAAAAACATGTGCCATAATTATACTACATAAATAATCATACTATTAAACATTATAATCAAACAGTTTCACTCCCAAAATCTAAGTGGTTATGACTATATGCATTATAGATATTATTAATTCATATAAATTCTTTATCACCCACAATTGCACATCATAAAAAGCTTCTACAACCTCTCCCCTTTGATTATTTTCTAATAATCACCAAACTCCCATTACTAAATAATCAGCCATAAATTAGTAGACGTTTTCATCTTTTAGGTTGTTGAATATATTTTCGTCCATCATTTGTAACTGGTTGTAGACACAGTCTTTAAAATCTTCCATTTCCGATTCCACTAACCTTTTTTCATTACTTCTATCTCTTACTATCGCTGACTTTATTTTTGAATCTTCTAATAGTATATTTTAACAATTTTAGTAAACAAAACGGAGCAACTGAATAAATCATTATGTTTATTACAGAAGTTAGAACTGATTGAAGAACACCACCACCTATATTACTCAACTAATCACCAGCCTTATCAAAACTCCTTCCTATCTCATGAAACCAAGGTCCTACAGCTACCCATGTGCAAAGTTCCTCCAGAAATGTAATCTCATGAGTCAGATTAGCCATGTTAGTAACAAAGGAATAAATAGATCCACTCTTATCAGGCATAAAGGTGCCACACTTTGAAGGCTCTACCTTCTGTTGCCAACAGAATATCTAAAGCAAACTATTTTTGCACAACTATAGCCCTAATTACTACCATCTCTACATTCACTCATTTAAAAGATCATATGATATCTATTGCAAGCCAATCTACTAATGTGGACAAAGGCCTAGTTTCCACAGCATTCATTGCCATTCCAATAGGAAGAATAATAGCACCTAATATATTTAAAACCACATTCCCAAAACTCCATTTCACTCTCCTCAAACTATGTTCAGCCCTTAATTCATCTACATAATAAACTCCAGGAAAACTAAAACCAGATAACATGATCCAACCCTATTTAACTGCATTTTAAGCAGTCATCCCACAGACATAATAGAGTCCCCTCATAAAGGACCCACCACCCTCCCACTCACTTCATAGGATCTATCACTCACACACCCCCTACAAACTCTACCTTATTTGCTTCAGTGGAGTTTTGCCTTGCCATGGATATCTCACCTGCCCCTTTTTCAATCTACTTTTCAACTTAATCTTCCATTCTTCGGAGTCTCTCACCATTCTCCTTCCTCTCTCAATACATTCTCCAAGAAAATCACACTCTTCTCAACACAAAAACATACATAACACATCATTTTTAACTAGGTTAGTATCATAGCTGTTTTGTGAAACTACACTCAAATACTTGCATATCTATTTTTTTCTACCATCTTCACTTAGAAGTAAATTCTATAAAGTGACATTGAAGTCAGTCAAATAAGGAGAAAGAAATTCATCATGGTCAAAACAATTTGCACAAGATAATGACTATGAAACTAGCAACTGAACATAGGCTGATCCCTCTGTAGCAGATATGGGACGCTAAGCACACACATAGCACTTGGTGACCTTCTTTATGTCAATGTATTCTATAATAATTTTAGTATATACCTTATCTCTAAAGCTGCTTACTAAATGTTCTTTATTTACTCGTACAATTTGTTTGAATTCATCATGTTTAGTTGCAAGCTCATCATTAACACTGTCACAATCTGAAATATATTCCATGGAAATCAGTGTTATTTTTACAATTTTACAGCTTCTGCTGAACTCCATCTCCTATTGGGACAAAAATCCTTAATGTAATAAATATAAAATAAACAGGTTTCTAATTTCTCTTTTTCTTTTTCTTGTGAAAGATTCATGTTGTAGTTTCAAAACAGTTTTCTGAAATTCAGAAATCTCAGTCTCTTTTTATTAAGGCCTTTAGAAAATGTGCATTCAGTGTCTCTTTCTCATCACTTTTATTCAACAGTCTCAATTAAACCTTCAAAGTGGTTCTTCCTCTGTATCAGTCTCTGCCTCCGATTTACTCTCAAACTCACACTGGCACTTATTTACCTAAGAATAATCATCAATGATTTCATCTTCTTTTTCTGTTACTGATGATAAATGTACCCATGTAGGCAGTCATATTTTCAATTTGTAAATCTCTATCTTGTAGGTTTTATAGTGTCTGATGATTTACTGCTACTAGCTTCTGAAACCAACTGTCTCTCAGGCTTTCTTTCTAGCTTAAAGTGCTCCATTTTGCAAGTTCTCTTCCTGGAAATATCTTCCTCAGCTTTCTCCCTTTCAGCAACAGTCTTTGGGGCATATTTGAAAGTGTCTTGCACTGCTGGTGCATTACATTTTGCGATGCACCATAGGTGCAGGCCACAGACAAATATCTACAAGGTTGCACAAAGCCACTTTGCATCACTTTTCATGGCCTTCTAGATATGGAGTAGGGCAACACAGCACAAGTTGCTGCATTGCCTTACTCTGCATCAAACAAACATTGCATGGGCGTTGCATGGGTGTTCCTACAAAACACCAATGGATTTTGACGCATTCCCAAATTTACAAGGATTTGTAAATCTGTGAATTTATTAAAAGGTTATGTCTCCCCAGAGGAGGTGGAACAAGGAGAAATAACTTTATTTCTCCTCATGTTTTCCTCTTTCTATGTGTGCTGCATTCTGCAGCATATATAGAAGGAGGAAAATACCTCCATTGAATGTTTTTGCACTGGAAGGTGTTCCTTCCTGCACAAAAACAATCATTCTAACAACGCAGGCACCTATAACAATGCAGACACCCTTGCACCATGGTGCAAGGGTGCCTACATTGGCGCAAGGCAGCCAATTGTGCACCAGCACAGTGGAAGAGGACAGAAATGCATCATATCGCATCGATACAGTGCATTCCTGCCCTTTCTTTTGACACAGGGCAGTGCAGCAAGAAGCTTTGCGGTGCTGCCCTGCACCAAAATGTTGTAAGTGAGCCCCTTTGTATCTTTGCTTTCCAAGAAATCTAGGCTTGAGTCTCATCTTGAACTCAGACTTGAACTTGCATTTTGATCACTTTGTGTCTGTCTGCCCCATTCACTGTTAACTTCTTCCTTCCAAAGGTTTTTTTTGTAACTTTGATCCTCAAATGCAACTTTTCAGTGCTTGGATCACCACCCTGATCATCATCCTGAAACTGAACTTCAGGAGTTTCATATTCTTCATCAGAACATCTGCTCACCTGAAATCTCAACCCTTCTGTTTGCTTTGATACTGTGGCTTTGCCTGTTTCAGAAAGATTTTCACACACGCCCGGAAAAAACACCTCAAACTTCAGCATGCCTTTGAGCTTGATTTCAAACGGAAGGTCTTGATAACTCGATTCATCCACTGCTTCAGTTACTCTCACTCTCTTTGTGTGAGTAGTGTTGATCCACTTAGGAATACCTGCAAGTTTCACAGCAGTGTTCATTGTCATCATCACCTGACACAGTTCCTGTCACCTTTCCTCCAGGCAATATACTTGCAGATTACTATCCAGTCACCGGGACTCAGTCCATGGCATGCAATGTCTCTGCAGCCTTCTGTTGCCACATTCACCAGATGAGAGACAGGTTACAATGGAATCTGTAGTTCATGTTGAATTCTGTATCAATTATCTGCAGCACTTCATTCTTGAAGTGTGCACCACAATCAGTCTCAATAGAAGTTGGAAGGTCAAATCACAGAATTAACTCTCTCAACAACAATTTGGCAACTGTACGGCTATCACCGCTCCCCGAGGAAAATGCTTTTACCAATTTAGAGAACAAGCAGATAATTATCAAGACATACTTGAAGCCATTACAATGTGGCATCTCAATATAATCCGCTTGTAATCTCATAAACAAGCCTTATAATTTGCCAATGTGATTCATAATTGTGACAGTTCTCTTGGCTTGATTATTCAAATGGCATATCAAGCATCAGCTGCAAACATCCTAAATCCTCAACAGCATGTCAAAATCCTATGCTGTGTCAGTACTTTTTTAAAAATTGTAACCAAACTCTCTCCTATTGTGTGAGTCTGATTATGCAAATTGTTACTTATGGGTTGTAACATAGGGTCTGGCAAAATATACTTTTGCTCAGAGCATATAAATCCTAAAAATCATTTTTTATAGCTCAACTTCTCCCACTTTCTTTTTCAATTTTGAGCATCTTCTCTCAAATCTTTCAACTCACTCAAACAATTTTGCATCTCATTCATAAAAAACAATTTACCTTATTTGACTGTTGTCCTGCATCTTTTTCAAATTCATTATTTTCATTTTTCTGTACAAGTTATTCCTCTTGAAATGCGCAATTTCTTGCCATTTGATCTGTGTATCTGTTTCCAACAGGAACCATATTCTTGGCAGCCTTATAGGCTGTACACTTAATAAAAGGTATCTCAATTGTTTTATGAATTTCTCACAATAAATCCAATATGTACATGTTATTCTAATCTTTATAGGAGCTCTGGAGGATGTCATAAAAACTTGCTTTGACCGTAGCTGCCCATAGTGATGAAAAACACCAAAACCATACTGGTTATTTAAATAGTTGCGTTCAATTTTTCAGATAGGCAGCAAGCTTTTGTTAGGACAAACAGTTCTTGCCCCCTACACTAAATTGACAAAGGATATGCTTCCAAAGTTTCTGAAACAGAACATACTGAAATAGGCAGCTTTCAATGCTCCATATTGGTCTCTCAAACAAGTACCATCAACAAACATTGTCAGATCAACCATTTCCAAAGGCATTCCTTTATTGCTAGTCTTGGTTTTGTGCATAATTCAGTCACTTGTAAACAATCATGATCCAACTTGTCATCATACCTGCCTTCACAGGTCTTGTCTGAAATAGGAAGCAGTCTTGCTGCATTCAGGACACTGCACCTTCAAATAGAAATATTCCCTGTTGCAAGTATAGTCTACTCATATAAAGGTAATCTACTGTTTGTTATATGCTGGGTCTTTGTCCTTGTTAAAAGGATTTCAACTGAGTGAGGGGCGTAGACAATTAAAATATGGCCTTTCACAATTCTTTCACTTTGTTCAATTGCCAGACAAACAGCGGTGACTGATTTCAAACAACATGTAAGCCTTGGAGCTACTGAATCCAACATAGCAGAAAGCTATGCCAGTGTCTGCATTAAACCTCCATGATTTGGGTGAAAATTGAAACTCCATCTTTCTCATGACAGAATAGAAAAACATCATATTGCAATTATGCATCCCAAGACACAACCTCTTTATTGGACTTGACCCACTCAGCCGGGTCACCCCAAACCTTTAGCCTTCACCCACCTGTTTTCTGAAAACAATTTTGCTGGCCTTTAGGGCTGCACACACTTTAACACTGCTATCCAGTGCTAAAGTGTTTGTGCTCACTCCTCTAAACATGGTAGACTTGGCTTACACCCAATTGTCCTATTTAATTTACTTGTAAATCCCTAGTAAATTGGTACTACACATGAACAGGGCATGTCAATTTAATGCTACTAGTGGGCCTGCAGCACTGATTGTTCCACCCACTTATGTAGCCCTTGAAGCATTGCTCAGGCCTGCAATGTAGCCTGTATGTCCAGTTTTTCAACTACAGTGTAGACCTGGCAAAATAAACCATTTGGCAGCCCATACATTCCTTTTTCTTACACATGCTTCACCCCCTAGGGTAGGCCCTAAATAGCCAAGAGGGCAGGGTGCAGTGTACTAAAAACATTGGACATGTGCTTTTAGGTTTTACATATCCTGGCAGTGAAAAACTCCGAAATTAATTTATCTCTATTTCAAGATCTAGTTACCTTAATAAATTAAATAAGTGTGACCCACTAGGAATCGATAATTTGGACATCAGGGCCAGATTTAATTTTAATACGCCTGGTAATAGAGATTACCAAATATTGATTTGCAGTAAATTACTATCTGGTAATTTCAGTTACTAATGTTTGTACATTTAGTCCTTAGTTCTTACACAGCTCAATACCAGTGTTGTAAGAGTAGTAGCCAGGTGCTATACATACATAAATATTATATGTAATTTCCTTATAATATTTTACATTTTACCTTTTTAACTTGTCATATTTTACCTCAAGTAATTATCCATCCAGAAATGCAGAATCATAATAATTCTCCAATACTGATCATATAGAAAAACTCCACATTCGGAAATGGATCACATGGCTGGGGAGGTGAAGTTTGTTCTCAAGGTCAGTATGAGAATTTGCATGTTTCTTGAAGGTTGGGTTTTCTAAAAGGTGGTTGTCAGAGATCTGAAGAGAACATGCTGCTCCTGGAACAGTGAATTTTTTGGTCACTTATTGAAGGTTGCTAGAATGTAGTAGAGCTTTATAAACTATTCAAGAAAGTTTAAGAAAGTGCCTGGCTTCCGTGGGGAGCCATTTGTTGCTAGTCAGAATTACTGTGTTGTGATTGGGCCTTCTTTTCGTAAAATTAGCCTAGTAGTTATGTTAAAAGCAACCTTCAGGCCAACCAGTTGACATTTGGGAATACGTGTCAGCAGCACTTTTCAGTAGGTAACCTAGAAATCATTAGGGATTGTACTACGAATTTAAAACCTTCTGTTAGAATGATGGTTTAATTCCTCTAAGAATGCACATCTGACACTGTGTACTTTTGTGAAGGGAATTTATGTGAACATGAAAGTTCAGACTTTCAGACCTAGCATAAATCTCATATGTTTGGCACAATCTTGATGAGGGAGTTGAGTCATGTTTGAGGGACAATAAGGTGAGGAGAACAGGAGGAATTCTGGTTTAGTGGAGTCCAATTTTCAAATTGGACAGCCAAGAGCTAACATTATTATTAATCTGAGACAGGAAGGCCAGGAGAGCAGGCTTTCACAGACTGCTTGTTGTCATCAGAGATATGAGGAAATGTTGGATAGTTTTAAGAGTGCACCTTGTGAGATTATGTAAAAGGTAAAAAGAGAAGATGGAGTGTGGGACACATCACAGTGCGAGTAACCTGCTGTTCCCAAAGGCTTTGCTCCAGCTCCTGAGAAAAACAAATTTGTTGTAGTTTAAATCCTTGCTGTGGCACTTGAAGAATGGGCTAGGCAGTGAAAAAGAGAAGATAATGAGGTACCATCATCTCCTGGAGCCCTACCGCAGTGGGACACCTCCCCACTTCTGACACAGCACAGCTAAAATGGCACCTACCAATAAGGCCCACTAGCATAGGCCAGCTTGGCACCAGGAAAGTACACTAAGCTGCTGCATTTGAAGAAAACTCATCACCCACTTCCGCAGACATTGGGACATGTTAAGCTAGTCACTAAGGACCCAGATGAAAGTAGACCACAATGTAGACCGTCTCAGCACTTAGGGAACTCACTGCACTGATGTGGCCTGTGTCTGCAGTTGACGAGCTGAACTCTCTATTGCTTACATACAGTGGAGAAAAGGATGTATAGGAAGGTTTTATCATTTTAACTTTCATATCCTCTTGGAATCTTTAAGGCTGAGGGAGCATTAGAAAAATGTTGAAATGACAATCAGCTACTGCAAAGCTTGAAAAATAAAACAATATTAAATCATGTTTATAATCATTTTATTTCTCAAAGGGGCAGGACCATGGAGAATGACAGGCAGGGAGGGGAAGCGGTGTGGACTTCCCTCAGTGTGCATGTGGGTTTGGACGGCCGTCTCACGACAGCCAAACCTATATGCGCAATAAGCTCTCTCCAACTCTAGCTGTATTACAGGTTGGAGACAGCAGACACAGGCTCCCAGTCTGCCTAGGAGCGCAAATCAAGGGTACCCAGGCCAATTCTGATGCTGATCTCATGCTGCCAGCAGCATGAGAGTGGTATTAGGATTGGCCGCAAGTCAGGTTGGGAGCCTATGGCTGACCAGCGGCGATGCGGGGAGCGGAGATTCGGTGATGTGGCTATAGGCAGGTGCGTTTTTGTTCTGTTTTTGTATTGTGCCCCCTCTCCCCTGCAACATCACTTTGTCCCTACACCAGCCGCGACTACGCTAGACAGCCAATAACTGAACTTTATTTGAATTAACTTGTTTTCTGTAGGCCCCAGAGAGCCAAGATCTTTGTGCATTTGTAGTGGATTTATTTTCTGCTCTTTTAGGCGAGGACTATGATGAGGTCAAACTAGACCGGGTACGTAGATTAGGCTTGATAATGCTGGGAAAGTTTCATTTAGTGTGTCTAACATCTGTCATCATATAAGAGGTCTTGTTAAAGGGGCAGTGTCATAATGAAGACCCCCATAGTGAGTGGGGTGCGAGGTCCAGGGGGCCCCCTCAGGAAAGTACCTGGGCCTGAGAGCTCCTGAGTAAGTGCAGAGGGGGGCTTCTCTGTACTTTGCTGGGGGGACTCCTTAACTTTTGTTATGCCATTGTACAGGGGCAATAAAAGTAGATGGGGATTGGGCATGAAATAGTAAAGGCTTCCCTAATACCACACATACCCAAATATTTCTAGAGTTAAAATTTTCCTTATCAAAGACCAGTAGCATTCTACATTTCCAACCAAGAAGGATGATGTTATGTATCTTTTTTAACAGATGTTTTTGGTTTACAGAGCTGGATAAAACATCTGGTTAAATAGCAGGACACATATATTATAATCAGGAAAAATTCATGTGCTTGCTCACATAACTCTTGCTCATTATTTCAAGTAACTCATCAATAATATTAGTCCAAATGTTGCAGTGATAATATTAATAAAGCCATTGAAGATGTCATCAATTATGTAACATGTGGAGTAATGAGCTGTGCATGGCAAGAGCGCGAGGTATAGTTACCTTAGGGCATGAGTTATAGCTATGTAAAATAATTCTGACTATAACAGCTGAATTTCTATGGTCTTGTGCGTGTAAATTCAGAACCTAACTATAATGTACCTGTAACCTTTATTTTTTTCAGTGAATTCCTAAGGTTTTTTAAAAGCTAATTCCTAATTCATGAATTGCTATGTTTTTTTTTTTTAATGCAGCAGGGGTTGACTGCAGGGAGTCGGCCCTGGGGGTTGGTGGTCCCCAGGACCAGCAGTGGCTCCAGGATGGGATATGTCCTGACCCCCTTCCCCTTTTCTTCTATAGTAATGACCTTGGGGAGGTTGTGGTCTACGGGCCCTCAAGGGGCATCAGGGGCTGTGTGGCCCTTCTCCTATTAAATGAACAAGCCCTGAGGAGGTGGTGTTCCCCAGGGATCTTTCCAGACAAAAAAAACTTGGCTGAAGCCAAGTCTCAAAATGGCTGCTAACACTTCCTGGTTGAAGTGTTGGCAGCCAGTCAGATCTCTACTTGAGATCGGGAGAATTTGGGAAGCCTTCATGCCTCTCAATAAAACAAATTTGTTTTTTCTTTCATTTCTCTGAAACTACTGAACAGAGTTACGTACTGAAAGCAAGCTTTCTGCTAAATTTGGTGTAATTTTGTCCATTGGTTTGGGTTGTAATCGTGCTCAAAACTCTCATTGGAATTAACATGGGAAAGACACTTTTTTTACCCCCACTTTTTCTTGGCCCCCGTTTGACGGATCACCCCAAAACTTACCTCGCACAACAAGAATCCTGGGCACACTTATTTGAAACATTTTGTGAAGATTTGTCCAACGGCGTCAGAGATATAGCCAAGTCAACAAATGCTTTTTCCATGGAAACTATGGGCCTGATTACAAGTCCAGACTCGCGGTCATGGTCGGACCGTTGCGGCTGTGGCGGTCCGACTGTCACATTACAAGGTTGGTGGGTGGACCCACCAACAGACCATGTCTCCCCCAGGATCCACGATCCCATAATCAGCCAGGGTGGCGCTGCCTGTGTGATTACAACCTTGTTCTCCACCAGCCTTTTCATGGTGGTTTCCCCACCATGAAAAGGCTAGTGGAGAACAAGTGGAGGGGGGCACATGGGGGCCCCTGCACTGCCCAAGCCCATGGGATGGGCAGTACAGGTGCCCCCCTGCCCAGCACCATCCAAATGCAAAGCAGACATTGCGCATTCCAAGGGTGCTGGACAGCCCCCCCTCTGTGCTACGAGATAGCACTCAGCGCTTTTAAGGGAGCCAAGTGCTATCTCGTAGCACTGTTCACGCCAGTCTGACCTGTGACAACACTCTATTTCAATGTTTCTGCCAGTCAGCCCGGTCAGACCTGCAGAAACATTGTAATAAGGCGGGGGACACCACTGCCATGGCAGTGGCGTCTTCCCTGTAAGTTTAGCAGTCCCGTTTTGGGATGGCCAAACTTGAAATAAGGCCTTAGGTGTGAACTATAACTACCTTACCAGTGGGTTATCCAACAGTGAAAATGTTGTTTACTTTGCAAATAAAAATCAACGCATTTCAGCTACCAGGAGCCTTTGTCAAATTGTAAGTATGTTCAAACAACAACTGAGGAAATATAACCACGCTGGCAAGGACATAAAGGAAATACTTCAAAATGGAGAGGCCAAGCATTGTGGTGTTGAAATCATAAATCCATGCCCTATTATGACAGTACCCAACATCAGCATAATAATTCATTCAACATATAACATGTAAGTACAATTAATACAATGAAAAATCAAAATATATTGTATACTCATCTGAACCTATATTGCAAATCAATACAAATCAAAACAGGACTGAGTGCATGAGAAATCATAATAATCAGTTTCAAATACAGTAGGTACAGTTAATTTCTGAAAATATATCTCATGAGCATGTTACATTAACATATTGTCATAAATGGTCAAATAGTAATGTAATGTGAAAACCATAACTCATATACATTTTGATGTGGGGGAAGTTATAATCCATCATTGCCACTTTTGAAATGTGGGTGTAGCATACTTTGTTATGTATACAGAATGTGAAGACCATAAACCCCTTCATCTCTATAATGCTAAAGTGCCACAATGCAAAATCACAATTAAATAAGAGCATGTCATCTACAGCAATCAAAACATTTATCCAGAAAGGAGTATACAAGTAACAAGGGCCAGTACCCTATGCACTGTCAATGATTCAGCCAAAATGCCTAAATTAGTCATCTAGTATGTACATCTAGTATGATTGGCCCAACAAATCATATACATCAAACTCCGTTCAGAAACTAAAAGTAGAACTAAAAAGGAGGAATCCATTGTAAGTTCTCAATGAAAAGGAGGCCATAAAAAGAACAAACTAATTGAAAGATCTTCAATATAGGAATGAATGGAAGGTAAAAGTCATGAATGTGTTATATGCAAAATGTTGATAGATACAAAACCCAATGAAGGGCAGTCATGCTAACAACACAACATCATTAAATAGCAATGTTATACTACCTCTTCATCCTTTTTCAAACCCATGAGCTTTTGCTGTTAAAATCCATAATCTGGCATGATCCCAGTACCAGAAGAAGTTTCTCCCTATCACCACCTTTAGAATATTCCTCCAAGCTATCAATGACAAAGAAACAAAGCATCTTAATGCTACTATTGTGATGTTCATTGAAATATCTTGCAGCAGGATAAGCCCCATCCACATTTCTAATAGATCTACTATGTTCAAGTATTCTTTTCTGTGCTGAAAATGTACTGGTATATGCATAACATACATTGGCATTCCTTATAGTCAGATGTGTTTTGGTATTTTTCTTTTTCTGTCTGTTTGTAACTTGTATTCTCTTTGATTGGTGGTATGTTTTTGGGCTTTAAATGTTAAAAATTTGAAGAACCCAATGAGGGGTTGCAGACAAGTTTTATGTTTGGAATCCAGCAGATGACAATGTACCAGGAGGCGCCTTAATAATTTTGCCTTCCTACAGGTAATCACCGGGTGTGAGGTCACATCTTTCTCTGCAGCCAGGCTCTGCATCCAGCCCATTAGAGCAGCCCTCTCCAAGCCAATAGTGGCCCCAGGGAACCCATCCCCCAGAGCCAAACATACATGTTAAGGGTAGGGGGTAAACATCTCACTCCCTAAGCCAAGAGTGGCCGCAGGGACCTCATTCCTCAGGGTCAAAACGCATACGTTACAGGGAGGTGGGCGCATGGCCCTCCCCCTGAGTCTTAATAGGTACTAGGGAGCCAACACCCTGGGGCCAATATCCATAGAAAATCAGGCAGGGCTGTGTGGCTCCCCTCCTGGAGCCTAAATAATCCCCTGGACTTCATCTCCCTGGGTCGCATTTAACTTAAAATGGAGGAGGGGTGTGGGACCCCCCTCAATGCGCCTTTTGTGGCCCCAAAGTACCTATCCGTAGGGGCCTGTTTCTTTTATCGGTTGGTGCCCCAGTGCACACCAAAGGTGCCCAACAAGCAGCAAGTTTAGGTCTGTAGGGCCCCCATGGCTCCAGCTAGCTCCACACATTTTAGGGGTGTCCCATCCCTGGGCCCTTTACAGGCTATGGGAGGGGTGTTGCATCACCCTCCCCCCCACCCTTTGAAGTTCACTTCGGCGTCAGGGTATGGAGTCTCTGGGACCTATTAAGGCTCAGGCAATGAGGCTGTGTGGTCCCCTCCCCCTTTTTATGGAATGTGTCCTCAGGGGTGTCGTCCTGAGATGTTTTAAGGCTTGGGGATGTTAAGGGCCTGTGTCCTTGTGCTTATTTTACACAACAGCAGGTTAGAGTCCCTGGAGCCTCACAAAGGCTTGGGGGAGCACTAAGGTCCTCCTCTCCAGAATGAATATTTCACACTGGCCCTCGCAGGACCTGGCCCATCCCAGGGGTGGGGGGGCCCAGAGTAGCATTGGAACCTGCACTTATTCTTTTTTTAGTTTTTCCATGGATTTGTGTATCGTCTGTGAATTTCTGGCAGCATTTTTTAGAAACAACATTTGGGACCCAGGCGGGTCCTCTGGGACCCTATATCCAGGACTAAGAAGTCAGGTTATCTCTACCCTGGCTCCTTATGTCTTTTTTAAAAACTTTTTGGGGGACTCGCACTGTGTCCTGAGTCCTAAGATGGCTGCCCCCACATACTTAATGATGTGGTGACAGCCAATCAGATCTCACCCTGGGATCTGTCGGCCCTTGGGATCTTCCATGGTGTGAAATATACAACATTTTTTGAACAGTAATGTGCTCAAAAACTACTGAACAGATTTACACCATATCACAAAATCCACTGTTTCTGGAACACGATCTAGCTTTCCGACAAATTTGGTGTAAATCCATTGAGCTGTTTGGGCTGTAGCTGTGTCTAAAGTTCCTATGGAAAAATTAATGGGAAAACTGTGTTTTAGAACCTCACCCTTTTCTCGCTCACTGCTTGCTGGATCACCCCAACATTTTCCATCTTTCCGTGCACAAACTAGGTGAACAAAATCATATACATATATATATATATATATATATATATATATATATACACACACATATACATATATATATATATGGCACTCATGCATGCATATTAAATTCACACCATGGAAAAATTTAGAATCTATGTTAACTATACTGATACGTGTTAAAGGAGAACACTCAATATGCATAAAGCCCATGTAGCTGCAGAGTGTTGTCCAGCTCTAAAAGGTATATCATAATACAGTATCCCAAAGGCAGAAATCTTACACTTTTCTGTCATGGGCCTCTTACCCATTCTTAAGATTTTCAACGCTAAGGTTGGCAGTCGCACCTTCTCCTTTGCCACTGACTAGTAGAGAGGATTTATTTTCTTAGTTAACAAGTGGCTATTCTAGCTTCATTAAAAAGAAGCTTGGCATTTAGTTGAGTTTTTTGTTTTCTATAGTGGTTGTAAGTGGTGTTCTTGGTTGTAGGCTTGATTTTGGGATATCTTGGCTGCTGGCAGTCACAATGGCACATGGTGCTGGGAACCAAGAAAAAGAAGGATATGAGGGTGATTCCTTACTAGATTTGGGAATCATAGGCACAGAACTGCTCTTCAGCGTTCTGCATGGGGATCTTTTACCAGAAAATATAGGTCTTAAGTCACCAAACAAGAGATTAACTTTCTGGATATCCTGTGGGACACACCAACCGGAGGGCATATGCCTCAAAGTAAGTCATCTGATGCATAAAAAAGAGTTGAAGATGAGACATGGTCTATTCCCAGAAATGTTCTAATCTTTGGCAAATATTAAACAGAGCGGGTGGCCTTTTTCCAACAAAGGAAATTTTTACTGTTAGATTGCAAAAGGGATATGGAAAGCAAATATCTTCTACTCCAGGGTATCATTGACATGTACAAATGACTCTGAAAACAGTCTACGCACCTAACATGGGACAATGCATGTCAACATTGTCTCAAAAATATCGTCAGACACAAAAATTGTCAAAAAATATTGAGGTGACAAGAATATAATGGCGCATAATATTGTAGGCAAGAATATTATATTTTAAATGATTAATATAATTTTATAGTTGGTTCAATGGTATATTATTTAGTATTTTTTGATTTTTTTGTGTGTTCCAAGTTATTAGTTTATTGATAAATTAATTTCAGTTGTTTGTAATTTTTGTAAAATATTTATTAAGTGCTGTTTTTTATTTTATTTTATTTTTTAATTATTGGCAGGATTGTTTGGTTTGTTCGGGAGTAGATTGGGAAGATATTTAAATGTATAATTTAGTTATATACTTTTTTGCAATTTGTAAAATATAACTGGCTAATTAGATTAATAATTATGTAAAATATTTAATTATAACATTATTTAAATTAGATATTTAAAATATGTTTTTATTTTATTTTTGTAATTGTTTAATAATATTATTTATGTATCATTTTTAGATCACAATTTATTTAATAAGTTCTACACATTGTTCTTATCTTAAATTTCAATTAAATAATTATATTATTATTTAAATCATTTTATTTGGTCAAATAGTGATTTTTAACGTGCATAACTGTTTTCTAATGTGATTTACTTAATTGTTTTAGTAGGATTTACATTTTTTTGAGGATGTTGGGATTGTAGAGGAGTATTTTATTGTAATTTTGTAGTGTTTTCAATTGGCATATAACATTAATTTGCTAATTATTTTTATACAAAAAAGTTTTAAATATTTATTATCGTTTTGTTAGGTTTATGGTTGTTTATATAAATGTTAAACAAATAAAAACGCTTCTTATGGATACTTATGTCAGTTACATATAACTATGAAATTTCAGTGCTTTTTGTTGTTTTTAAAATGGTAGTGTTTTTCAGTGAATTTATAACGTTTTCTTAAGTTAAGATCTTACTACATTCCTCCTCATAACTCCACTTTTTGTTTTGTTTTAAGCAGTACATTTCTATGTTTTTTTTTCATTGTAAATTAAAATCTTACTATCTTCCTCAGGTAGAGCTCATTTTCACCCTTTGTTTCGTAGTAAATATATATATATATTTTAAGTTATTATACTTTAAATACTTTTGAATAAGTATACTTACTTATATAATCTCAATATTCAGTACCATAATATTTTGCGGACAATATTTTTCTATTTTACATTTTACATAGTAGGAAGGTAAATTTGATATTTGTGTGGTGACAATTGCATGCAGCGATATTTTTGAGATTAATATCATGTCATAGAAGTTATGGGACAGGTTCCATTTTTCGTACATTTCATAATGAGATAGATCAGTTTTGCTGAGGGAGAAATCCTCCTGGCTGAGGATTTCAATTTTGTCTGTGATGCTCCTTCAGCTAGATCTGGTATAGGGAATTAAATGGTTAATGCCTACTCTAAAAACATAAAAACATATTTATTTCTTCAGGCATGAGGGTTATTTGAGGAGATATCAAAGGCAAGGTCAGTGGTTATGCTGCTTTTTCCCATGAAATTAGTTTTTTTCCCAGCATGATTCATATTATTTTAAGCATGATATAGCTCTATTAGTACTACAGATAGAGACTGGGTTATTATCAGTCTCCGATCATGCCCCAGTGTTGATGGAGTTTGCCTTCAGAAAGGCAAGACCTAGGTGGGAAAGGTGGTGGATTTGTCCCTTTCTATTTTTTGACCTGATAGTCAGAAACTAGGCTCAATCGAAAAGCTGGGAATACTTTGTGCATGATGAAAATTAGGCAGACTTTCCCCAAGGAGTATGGGGTGTATTAAAACTGTGCTGACAGGGAAATGTATTGCTCTAATGGAAAAGTGCATATGTTGTGAGCTCTAGAAACTCAAAATACAGAAATTAAACCATAAAGGGTGCAATGGGATTACACCTGCTCAACTTGCTCAGACTCCTTTTGCATTTAACAGCTCTGAAGAGACAATAGGGAGCTGGAGCTATAAATACAGATGAAGCAGAATCAGCTCTTCTTCACCTTATGCAGCTGTCTAATTAGTGAGCTTCAGTTATGTTTTCTTGATTGGCCATTGCTTACTTGATTGTGGATAGGCCTTTGATTGCAAAGGTGGATGGTAGGAAATTGAATTCTCCATTGTTCAGAAGATCACTTGATGCAATTATTAGTAGATCTAAGGCTGTATCCAGAATACCATAGTTGATAGAGTAGTTCTAAAATGGGTCAGTGGAGACGGTATTCTTTTTAATGACTGATATATAGTTTTTCAGAATTACTGCTTGTAACACATAATAGCCATGTTGCCCCTTTGTATATGTTGCTTAATTTAAAAAAAAAAAACAATAAAAACAATAAAAATAACTTTAAAAGATAGTGAGTGATAGAACAGAAAATTATGTGATTCTCTGAGGAACAGAAGAGGGGTCGAAATGAGGGAAGGGTTGAATACTTTTATGGGCGAGTGCAAAGCGCTCCGTCCATTCTGTAATTTCTCTTTGGGCTTCAAACCACGCCCATGTCACGTCAGTCACTTACATTGGTTTGTGGCCTTGCCTTTTAAAGTCCACTTGCTTTCATTTGTGAAAGGCATGCATACGTCATGCCTTTTTCGGTGTTTAGCACTGGTAAACTACTAAAAACATACGAAATTCGATGTTTTCAGCCCGGGGTCTGGACTACTTTATCTGTTTATTTTCCACACACCGTGATCGCACTGCATTTTACATAGTGCGATCTCGCTGTGTTTTTTTTTCTTTACAACGCTAATAGCTCTAACTCGAGCAAATGTGAGATCCGTTGCATTGAAAATGCTTGTGTTGTTTTACACTCACCAGTCCCTTTATCCTGGTGCTTTTCACAATATAAAGGAAAACCTTATATTATAGCGCCTAGCAGTTACACCAACATTTGAAACATAAAAAACAATCACTAAGATGCTAAATTTTCTCAGCACTACTGCAGCTTTAGGTCCTATAGTCCGTTATTTTGTTTGCTTCCTCTCCCTCGTCTTTCAACTGGCCTGGTAAGTAAATCTCTTAAAAACTCCCATTATACTATCCAGGAAAAAAGATTTACAGGGAAGCAAAGAAACATATGGCATAACAGCGAAATGTAGCAATTTAAAGACAACAAACATGGTTCAGCACGTTATGATAGACACTAAGGCCCATATTTATACTTTTTTAGTGCCACATTTGCCTCATTTTTTGACGGAAAAGCGGCCAAAAAGCAGCGCAAATCGGGTGCAAAAAAAGTATAAATATGGGCCTAAATATTTAATTCTAAATGAAAACAGGTGGTTATATAAAGCTTTTTAAGTTTTATTTGCATTTATTTTCAATTGGACCCTTTTCTTCTGGCACAACTCCTTATTGAAGCATAAAAAAGTTACTTTGCTCAAATACCTAATCTACCCTCTCACTATGCCCACTTCAAGCAAAGCTCACCAAAATCGCAGCATCCAACCACCCATTTCTCTCTTTAAAAATAATAATGTCTTCTACGATCTGAACTTCTCTACTGTACTCCTTTCGTTATTTCTCTCAGAGCCTAAAACGTTCTCATTCATGCTTACTTTAAAAATGCACCATTCACTGTCTTCAATTAGGCAGCACTTCTAAGCACTCTAAAAGTGGCTTTAGTGCGGACAACCACCTTTATCTGCTATTGTCTTCAGCAATGCTTTGCACCGCTCATCGTTTAAGGGTTAAACTATACATAAAAATAAAAACAAAGGGACTAAACTGTGTTTTTCTCCTATGTGATCACCTTCATTAACACAACTTTAAAAACTTTCACTTCCATTACTACATGTCCATGTGCACGCTTTCAAAAGTTCTTCGGCCCATATTTATACTTTTTGACGCAAAACTGCCCTAACGCAGTTTTGCGTCAAAAAAATTAGCGCTGGCTAACGCCATTCTGAAACGCCATGCGGGCGCCGTATTTAATCAATGACGTTAGCCAGCGTTAGCCGCCGGCGCTGCCTCGTGTGCGTGGGAAAAAACGACGTACACCAGGCAGCGCCGGCGTAGGGGGATATGGGGCTTGGGCGTCAAGAAATGGGGCAAGTCAGGTTGAGGCAAATTTTTCGCCTCAACCCGATTTGCGCCATTTTGTTTCACTCCCAACCCCCATAGAAATGACTCCTGTCTTAGAAAAGACAGGAGTCATGCCCCCTTGCCCAATGGCCATGCCCAGGGGACTTCAGTCCCCTGGGCATGGTCATTGGGCATAGTGGCATGTAGGGGGGCACAAATCAGGCCCCCCTATGCCACAAAAAAAAAAAAAAAAACACTTACCTGAACTTACCTTAATGTCCCTGGGATGGGTCCCTCCAGCCTTGGGTGTCCTCCTGGGGTGGGCAAGGGTGACAGGGGGGGTCCCTGGGGGCATGGGAGGGCACCTCTGGGCTCCTTCAGAGCCCACAGGTCCCTTAACGCCTGCCTTTTGCAGGCACAAAAAAACGGCGCAAAAGCGGACGTACGTCATTTTTTTTGACCCGCCCACTCCCGGGCGTGAATTTTGCCCGGGAGTATAAATCCGACGCACATGCCTCGGAGTCGATTTTTTAGACGTGAACGCCTACCTTGCATCTCATTAACGCAAAGTAGGTGTCCACGCTAAAAAATGACGTAAACTCCATGGACTTTGGCGCTAGACGCGTCTAACGCCAAAGTATAAATATGGAGTTAGTTTTGCGTCGAAATTGCGTAAAAAAAAAACGACGCAATTCCGGCGCAAACGGAGTATAAATATGCCCCTTCGTTTTAAATGTAAAACAAAAGTTATACATTTGAAGAGACGTTTTTAAAGCACATAAATGGTGTATTACAAGGATAATACCGCACATATTTCAACTTCACCAATATGTATTTGTTTATGAGCTCGCTTCGGTAACCTACACTTACACTTACGACAACCTACCTCTATTTCTACTTTCACCAACCTTTACTTACCTCTACCTTTACACACACTTACCTCTACCTAACTTTACTTCTACCCACACCAACTTATAACTACCTGTAACTATATATGCACACAACTACCTCTACCTACATCCAAATCTACCTCTACACATACAGTACGTCTCTACCTACCTCCACCTTCCTCTACCTACACTTACCTCTACCTACACCTGTCTCTACCTACCCCTTCACCTACACCTACCTACACTTACCTTTAACTAAACATACCTCTACATACACCTACCGCAACTTTTACTTACCTCTACTTCTAATGCTATTGTTAACTAGACATACTTCTTTCTAAACCTACTTCTACCTCTACCTACATCTACCTCTACCTAGATATACAAATGCCTTTACCTACCTCTACTGCTATTTACCTCTACATCTACCTACCTCTACTTACACCTATCTCTATCTCTAATTACACCTACCTCTACTTCTAACTACCTCTACCTAACTTTACTTACACCTACAACTCAACCTACAGATACACCTCCCTCTACCTACACCAACCTGTACCTATCTTCACCTTTAGCTACACCCACCTCTACCAACACCTACAGTTACCTACATGCACCTCTACCTACATCTACCTTTATTTATACAAATCTTTATCTACGCCTAGTTTTTACTCTACCTATCTCTATCTCTACCTACCTTTACCACTACCTACTTCTGTCTACACTTATCACTACCTCTACCTACACCTATTTCACCTATACCTACCTATATCTACACATAACTCTACCTAGATATACCCCTACCTCTAAGTACACCTACCTCTCCCTCTATCTACACCTAAATCTATCTCTATTTCTACCTACCTCTACCTAACTTTATTCACCACCTACCTTTATTAACACTTTTACCTACCACTACTTACATATACACCAGCCTCTATCTACACTCACCTGTAACTACCTCACCCTACCTCTTCCTTCACCTACACTACCTGAACCTTTACCTATACCTACATTTGCATAAACCTAACTTGACCTAAATGTAGCTTTACGTACTCATACACCTACCTCTGCCTTTCTCTATCTTTGCCTACCTCTACTATTACCTACTTTATTTACCCCAGCCTCTATATACACCTATCTCTACGTTGATCTACATTGACTTTACGTACACCTTCTTTGCATCCTTCTTTATAGCCCATACATTTAAAATAAATTCCAGCACTACCCTTTAAAATGAAAAATATATTCACTGAAGTGCTACAGTTCCTCACCCTTACTACAGCTTCAAGACTTATGTTAAGGTATTTTTTTTATTTTCCCTCCTACATCATAGGACCTGGCTGATAACTACAATTTTTATTCCACCTAATAAAGCAAACCATCACAAAAGTAAAAAAAAAGATATGTGGCATAACAGCCAAAAAAACAGCTTATTTGCGAAAAATATACTTTACGTGTTCCTGTTGAATTAACAGCATAGGTTTATGGGCACAAACAATGTGTTTTTATATAAACCAAAATAGGTGCTTAAGTAAAGCACTCCAAAACCTTCAGGCTTAATTTGCGCGACATATAAATTTGTTGTTTAATTTTAATTGGGCACTTCGGTTTAGGTACTATTACATACATATGCGGTTAGTGAGCAACTGTAAATTCCTTTTTGAAATCTATCGGTAAGGCTTTAACATGGTTGCATTTTATGCTTCACTTAACAGCATTATAAACACACAGGGGGTCATTACGACCCTGGCGGCCGGCAGTAAGGTGGAAGTAACACCGCCAACAGGCTGGCGGTGTTCCACCAGCAATTATGACCGTGGCGCAAAGGCCACGGCCATACCGCCGGCCCCTCCAATTTACCGCCAGGTTTGCGCATGGCGGTCATAATCCCCAGGGCAGCGGTGCAAGCACTGCTGCCCTGGGGATTATGAGTCCCCGACTGCCAGCCTGCCCATGGAGGTAAACACCGCCAGGAAAGGCTGGCGGTAAGGGGACTTGGGGTGCCCCTGGGGGCCCCTCCACTGCCCATGCACTTGGCATGGGCAGTGCAGGGGCCCCCAGGCATAGCCCCGTCGCACATTTCACTGCCCGAATTTCGGGCAGTGAAATGCGCGACGGGTGCTACTGCACCCGCTGCACATCAGCATTGCCGCCGGCTCTATTACGAGCCGGCAGCAATGTTGATGTGACATTTCCGCGGTGCCAGCAGACGGTAACACTGTTACCGTCCGCTGGCCCAGCGGAAATTTCATAATAGTTAGCCAGGAATACCGCCGGCAATGGTCTTGCAAGACCGCCGAGGTTCTAATGACCCCCACACTGTTTACTTGTTATACTCAGACCTAAATAAATTATGTGCTTAGAAGTACATTAGGTGCAAATAAACTTTTTAATTGGAGGGCTCACCATTCTATCTGTGGGCTTCTAACCATGCCCACCTCATGCCCATCACTTATCACGCGTTTGTGTGCTTGCCTTTCAAAAATCCTTTATCATCATTGGTAACTGCTTTGTTTGTCCCTCCTTTAGCAGTTTGGTTACCGCCTTGCACATCGACCCTGTTACATGGATAATTGCATGTTTGCCGATCTGTTTGACTGTGAGAGAACTTATTTTTCCTTGTGTCTCTCTCCTTTGCACTCATTGCAGGCTGTGGCACTTTGAATCAGCTCGCTTACATCAACTATTTTACTTTTCATTTTCAATTTAAGTGGCAAGAAAAGTCCAGTTAGGAATTTACAACTTTAACAGCTCTAACACAAGCAAATGCGAGACCCAAGGCATTGCAAATACTTGTTATTTAATGGGAGCAATTGTTTAGACTGAATTACTACCCAAGAACAGTCCCATTCTCACCAGTTTGATATTTGATTATGACAAGGCTGTTGACATGTCAAGGAAAACTTGAAGGCAAGAGTAAGTTTGTCAAAATGTGTAGTGAATCATCTACAATTTGGAGGACCATGGGCTCTGTAGTGCAATCAGCTCTGAAGCCTAAGAGAACATCACCAAAATACTTATTTTCACTGTTGGATACATCTCTCCCTCAGTCCTAGACCACTCCTAACATCTAAATCCATGAAGACCAAAATGGTAGCTCGCCTCCCAAAACAAGTTCCCCCGAAATTACAATACATATAAGCAAGCTTTAGATACAATGGGCCTGGCCTTTGACTATATAAAATCTAGCTATCTGTAAAGTCTGATCTTCTGATCTCATCCACAAAAGTATGCTTGTACTTTCAATAGTTTATTGCAACATGTGCATCAATCATGCAGTATCTCTTGTGACTAAGGGTTCAGCACCATCTGAAAACCCCTAGATACACTAGTCACTACTCGAGAACCATACTGCTTTATTCCATCTATTCATCAGACTCTCCTTTTTCTGCTCTCTGACCTTATCATCAGTCCACTCTCTGATCTCATCCTATACATACAAACCTGATATTCCTATGTACTATAATAAAGCAATTTAGTTCAAAAATCATTAAACCTCCAGCTCTGTCGTCTAAAGATTTCCACATTCTTACTTTTCTTTTCAATCAATACTTCTTTTCTGGAATAAATGTTCAAATCTGCAGTTGTAACACCTTATTTAAAAAAAAGTATATATAGACCCATATGTTCCTTCTAATGATATCCAATATGTCATTTTCTTCCCTCCCTGAAATATTATACTTGTTTTTTAGCTGGCTTTCTCTATATTGCTGTTTCAACAACCTGTTTAACTTCCACCAATGTGGCATTTGTGCTCTCAATGTACTGAAATGGCTTGCACACATGTGGTCAACTTTTTCACACCATAATTTATCATTAGTCCTCCGTGATTTACATACCTCATTACCAGTCACAATCACCCAAGATTCTAGACCTGGTCTACTGTTAAACTCACTCCATACTAACTCTTTTGGTAACATCGGGGGTTATTCTAACTTTGGAGGAGGTGTTAATCCGTCCCAAAAGTGACGGAAAAGTGACGGATTTACCACCAGCCGTATTACGAGTCCATTATATCCTATGGAACTCGTAATACGGCTGGTGGTATATCCGTCACTTTACCGTCACTTTTGGGACGGATTAACACTCCTCCAAAGTTAGAATAACCCCCTCTATCTCCTCTTCTGGATTCTCATAGAGCCTATGCTTCAGTGACACTGAAATCTTCTCCAGTCTTATTTCTTAATCTTCTATGAATCAGGCACATCAGACTGTCTTAGGTACTCCCAAGTGGATGGCACTATGGCCTCTCATGTTAAATTCACAAACAATGGTCATATACCTTCCGTCTTGTAGTGTAGCAAACTCTTTCTTCACCTATCAACTTATCACACAACACCCTGACCTTTTCCCCTTCTGTATCTTGGTGTTCTTTTTAGTCCTTCTATGCAAACTGAATTTTTCATCACTAGCAATACAGCCCTTTATAAAATACTACATGTACATAAAATATTCTGTTGCATTACCGTCCCTATTTCCAAAGCATTGCTAAATTCCATCAGTAATCTTTATAGTGCTGCAATTTTTTTAATGTGCCTCCCCCAGTACACCAGTGGGCTCCTGGACAAGGTCTTTAGGATAATCGCAAGAATGCTTTAACATCTCCCCAGGTACACTCTCATTCACTGTTTCACTACTGGGCATGCTGGCTCACAGTGAAAAAAAATCAGGGCCTTGTACAAGCTACTAATGCTGGTATTTAAAGGTGCACATGTTCTAGCCCCACAACTATCTTTTTGCAATCTTGACTTGCTACAAGCTATTCTGTTATCGACATTAAGTCAGCCAGAACATACTTGTCTCACCCAAACCATCTAGATTCTGGTCCTTCTTCTTCACTGGAAATCACTTTCTCCAGCCATCAGAGTCAGACCCTCAATTCAGGAGCCTAAACAACTCTAAGAAATTATATCCTAGCACTGGAAGCTAAAGGATGATCTCAAATAATATACATATTTGGATTCCTGTCATAATTTAGCTCCTATTATCTTTATCTCTTATTTAGTTTTGATTGAACATAAATGTCTATTTTTCTGCTATCAGAATGGTGCTTTTTATTTTTAAGTAGAATTCTCAACCTGCTTTCAGTCATCCACCAAACTGTTTGGGTTAATTTGCACTGCTGCTGTTCTCTTCCAAAGTGTTGCTGTTCAAATAGTTTAGCTACATAATAAATAAATGTGTTTCAGCACAACTTTCTAGGGCTTTGAGAAGGAAAGATAGCTTTATAATAATTGTGATATATTGTTCTATTTCTGTTCCTTCTAGAATGGATTATAATTTTCCCTTAACTTTCACTTGCCATTGCATTTTCTATTTAATCTCCCCCACCGTTCCTTCCATTTCTCCTGGTGCCCAACTTCCAGACTTTTCTTCCTTTAGAATGTTGAAGACATCTGTCTGTAAAGATTCTACAGCAAGACAGTTACCTCAGAAATGGAATCTGACAAATTGTTAGTGATGTTGTTCTTATGAATGAACTGGTGGAACCCTCCCTACTTGTTTACTCACTTGCAGAAGGTGATCACTTCAGGTAGGTTGTATATTGATTGGAAGTGACCTAACATAGGTTTAGGGAAACAGGAGCATTCCCTAATGTGAGAGAGGAGTTGGTCATTTTGATCTAGACGTGGACAACTGAGGTGCTGGTAACTTTCAGAGGTTTAGTAGGGGATGTACAATTCACACAGACCATATAGAGCACAGACCATGTACAGCCTTCATTTAGCACTCATATGATGGACCTTGTGTATCAGAGTAACAAGCAGGAGGGAGGGCTGTTCAAATGTATGTTTACTGCTACACCTATAACTGACGTTGGCACCAGGCAAATGAACAAACAGCCAACCATAGAACGCTAGAACGTTTCTATGTCAGGGCAAGAAACAAGGGCGAAGGGAAGAGGGAACATGCAATTAAAACAGAACACATCTCGAACACATCTCCCTTCTTAGTGAAGGAGAAAAGTTAGTTAAACCCAAGGAGTCATCAAATAACATCAGACAATAACAGTTCTTAACCTGGGAAGGTTTATTTGCCCCTGTCAGCAATGGTATCACAATTAGCAGAGCTGGGGAGCAGGCGGTTTAGCAACAGGTAAGTCAGATTCACTGACAGCCCCAGGAAGTGGTTGGGTACCTGAAAAGTCACTTTGGGCATTAATAGGGGCATCAGATACATGATCGCGTAATTCATCATCAAAACATCCTTTCTCAATGAACTGTTATGAAACAATAGGGACACCATTTCTCTTACACTTAGGGGCTTATTATGACTTCAGCGGATAGAAAAGCCAATCCACCGAAGTCCCGAGGGGTAGGTTGCCACCAGTGTTGCAGCATCCCTGCCAGGCCCATTACAAGTCTTCCACTGGGTCAGCGGGTGGAAACACAGTTTCCGCCTGCTGGCCCGGCAGAAAACAGCCTACAGCATTGTCTCCTGCTCATAATAGAGCCTGCTGCAATGCTGTAGTGTGAGGGGTGCACCAGCACCGGTCCAAATGTTCCCTGTCTACAAAGCAGATAGTAAACATTGTGATGGGGCTGGCCAGGGGGCACCTGCACTACCCATGCCAAGTGCATGGGCTGTGCTGTGGCCCCTCTGGGGCACCCTGCACCCCGTTTCTGCAAGCCTTTTCATATTGGGATTACTGCCATGAAATCGCTGGCAGAGAAGGGGGTCGTAATCCCCAGGGCAGCGCTGCTTGCAGCGATGCCCTGGTGGATTAGGACCGCCTGCACTGCCAGGCTGACTTTAAGTCGTAATCTGGCGGTGCTGGTATTCCGACCACGGTGCTATCTCCGCTGTGGTAATATGGTGCTCAGACCGCTGCATTGGTAGCAGTCCGACCTTACGAAAGATAAATGATCTACTTACTATCTTGGCTGTAAGGAACTACTACTTTCTCCACCCTCTATCTACGTAGGGCTTACCAACAAACAGAATTATTGAAGTCTGCAAGACCACTAAGAGCATTTATCACATCTTTTGGCCTTTTTCACTACAAAGGTATGCCTTTTGACCTGGCTTCAGCAGCTTCCGTCTTTCAAAAGATCATGTTTAACATTTTCAAAGACATCGGAGACCAAGGCCCTCATTATGAGTCTGGCGTTCCAAGGACCACCAAACTCACGCCACAGTCGGACCCCCGGCACTGCCAATTTTGTTTCACCGCCCGGCGGCTTGGCGGTGCAGGTGGTCCTAATCCACCAGGGCAGGTCTGCAAGCCCTTGGGGGCACAAAACCAAATCTAATATTTCTGACAGTATTCCTCCCAATGTTAATCACAAGAAAGTAAGAATAAAAGCTGTGTCTAAACAAACTAGCTCAGACAAAAGGTATGTTTTTCTGTATAATGTTTTGAGAGCTAACATTATCATCTGATTGGCTGCTCTTTCGGAGAAAGGAAGAAGCAGGTTTTTCAAAATAGTAAAAAGAACAGAGACACTGTCATTACACATGATTGCAAATATTAGAGCCTAAAGAGACTAAGGGGCAGATTTATACTTTTTGCAGAAAACCTGCGTTAGCGCAGGTTTGCCGCAAAAAGTATAGTGCCAAATTATGGTGCTAAATGATTGCCTCTTAGCAGTTTAGTGCCATTTTCCTGGCGCACAAGCCCCATGTGCATGGCTCCTGTCTTAGTAAAGACAAGAGTCATGCCCACCACCCCAATGGCCATGCCCAGGGGACAAATGTCCCCTGGGCATGGCCATTGGCACCAGCGCTGTGCAGGGGGCCCCAAGACAGGGCACCTGAGTGGCGTTGGATGGAAAAATGGAAAAAAAAATACCTACCTGGACATACCTTCAGATAGGTCCCCCATCAGTGTGTGACCTCCTGGTGTGGGTAGGGGTGGGTGTCTGTGTCCCTTGGGACAGTGAAGGGCACCTGTGGGCAATTTCCATGGTCTCTCACCATGGAAATCTGCCTCCAGGTCCCCTTACGCCTGCCCATACCCAGGCCATAAATATTGGCGCTAAGCAGGCTTAGTGCCATTATTTAAGGCCCTTCTCCTTCAGTGCGTGTTTTTTGCACGGGAAGATAAATAAGGCACTAGGGCCTTTGAGGCATGTTTTGCCCGGGAACGCCTACCTTGCATCTCATTGACGCAAGGTAGTTTTCCTGCAGGCAAAAAATGTTGTTAACCCAAAAATAAACATGGAGTTAAGTTTGCGCCGGATTTGCGTCAAACAAATTGATGCAAATATGGTGCAAACAGAGTGTAAATATGGGCCTCATTATGACCCTGGCGCTCAAATGACCGCCAGGTTTGTGGTGGCGGTCAGAAGCCTCTGTTTCCTCAATAACATCTTGTTCAGACATTTGTGTAAATTCTTCCTGACACTAAATTAGACACTTTTTGATTTTTGTCTCACCGGTTCAGCCTACTTTTAATTTGATCTCATGTTTAAATCCGACATGTTTTCTCATTTGTTCTCTGAAAATGTCTTAACTTGTCTCCCTCAGTTGCTCCTTCATGTTCAAATCATTGATCACTAAGACAGGATACTCAGAACAGATGTTTTATCTAATTTTAAGACACTCCTGTTTCTAGACATAGTAGGCTGGCCCCTATTTGTACCACATAAATCTTTATCCTTGCTGACTTTCCTGTGAATGTGACGTTGGCAAAAAAGTACACCATGAACTTGATTCTGTGACCATTAAACTTTACAGCATGGATATCAGATGGAAGAAATGGCTTGATAATTTCATCCAGTGTAGCATTGAATTATAATTTGGAAATCATGGTGAAATGTGAACTCGAGTCTACCATGACAGATAGGTCAGTTCCATATACACAAATGCACAGCTTGGTGGCTCAACATATTCTTCCATATCCTCTTTATCAAAACGCAAGAATCGTAGTCCTCTTTACCACTGTCTCATCATCATTTGCTTCTTACTTTGCAGTTAGCTCTTCTGTGTTGTGTTATATTCTTAAATTATTGTTTTCCTTTGCCTCTCCTCACACTCCTGCAAATTGTCCCCTTGCATATGCTGCATTTTTTGTTACACCTCTTGGAAACCTTTGGATGACGCTAGATTTGATGAGTCTCTGCATTAGTATTAGAACAATTTATTTTCTGTATGTTGTTTTTTGTTATATATGTTATACCTTGTTTACATCTCATGTAACACACGTTTTTTCTCTTTTTTTACTTGAACAGTTTTCTTTCACCTCTTCTATTGCTTTTTCTGAAGTAATTATTTCTTCAGAGGCGGGATTTTGAATGACCCACAGTCTTTCCTATATCTGCTTGTTGTTTGTGTTCAGCATGAGTTGGTCCTGTAACATTTTGGTTCAACTCCATAAAGTTAAGAACTCGCCCGATTTTTCCTCCTCCTTCTGCCTTTTAGTATAAGAGATACCTTTCCCAGATAGTCCAGATTGAAGGCCTAAATCTTGCATCCAACCTTAACATTGCCTCCTAAAATTTGTCATACTCATCTTCTCCTTCAGGGGATTTTATTTTGAGAAGTGATCTAAAATATCTTGTCCAACTGACCTCGGTGAGTGTAGGCGAATACTATTTGGTCTTTCTTCTTGCATGATATCCCCTACTGTTACCACTAAATTACGTGCTGAACTCCTCTTTCTACTTTTTCCATGGTAAAGTTGGGTCACCTTTAATTCGTAAGTGTTAGAAATGGGGTTTTTGGTTGGCAGTTAGGTTGCCCTCTGTCCAAGCAAGAACCCTCACTCTAGTCAGGGTAAGTCACACACAATCCAAAATCAGCCTGTGCTCACCCTCCGGTAGCTTGGCACGAGCAGTCAGGCTTAACTTAGAAGGCAATGTGTAAAGCATTTGTGCAATAAATCATCCAACACCATAGCATTACACCACAAAAATACACCACACAGTATTTAGAAAAATATATAATATTTATCTGGGTATCTTCAGGTCAAAACGATCAAAGTTGCAATATGAATTTGTAAAGATATCACTGAAAAGTGATATAAAGTGTCTTAAGTCTTTAGAAAGTAAACAGAGTCTCTTTCAAACACAAAGTACCTGGTTTCTGGTGGAAAATCTCCTCAGAGGGCCACAAAGGAAGAGGTGCGTGGAAAAAGGGTGTGTGCGTCGATTTCTCCCCAGCACACACGGACTTGCGTCGTTATTTTCCACGCGGGGAAGTCGGGCGTCGTTTCTGGCGCGCGGACAGTCTCTTTCTGTGGGTCACGGGGATTACCAGATGTCCCGGGTCTGTGCGTGGATTTTCCTGCTTGTTTTCCGGCTGCGCGTCGTTCTGCGGGGCTGCGCGTCGAAGTTTCGATCTCACGGCAGGCGTCGCGTCGATTTCTCCTGCGGAGTCGGGCGGCGTTGTCCTTGCGAGGCCGTGCGTCAAAGTTTTGATCTCACGGCAGGCGTCGCGTCGATTTCTCCTGCGGAGTCGGGCGGCGTTGTCCTTGCGAGGCCGTGCGTCAAAGTTTTGATCTCACGGCAGGCGTCGCGTCGATTTCTCCCGGGAAGTCGGGCGGCGTTGTCCTTGCGAGGCCGTGCGTCAAAGTTTCGGTCGTCCCGAAGGCGTCGCGTTGATCAGCGTCGGTGTGCGGCGTTTTTCTTGCCGCGGAACAAGCTGTGCGTCGAAAAGTTCGGCGCACGGAGCGTCCAAGAGGAAGAGTGAAATCTTTTTGGTCCTGAGACTTCAGGGAACAGGAGGCAAGCTCTATCCAAGCCCTTGGAGAGCACTTTTACAGCCAGGCAAGAGTTCAGCAAGGCAGCAGGCCAACAGCAAGGCAGCAGTCCTTTGTAGAAAAGCAGACAGGTGAGTCCTTTGAGCAGCCAGGCAGTTCTTCTTGGCAGGATGTAGTTTCTGGTTCAGGTTTCTTCTCCAGCAAGTGTCTGATGAGGTAGGGCAGAGGCCCTGTTTTATACTAAGTTGTGCCTTTGAAGTGGGGGTGACTTCAAAGAGTCTCTAAGAAATGCACCAAGTTCCCTTTCAGCTCAATCCTGTCTGCCAGAGTCCCAGTAGGGGGTGTGGCAGTCCTTTGTGTGAGGGCAGGCCCTCCACCCTCCCAGCCCAGGAAGACCCATTCAAAATGCAGATGTATGCAAGTGAGGCTGAGTACCCTGTGTTTGGGGTGTGTCTGAGTGAATGCACAAGGAGCTGTCAACTAAACCTAGCCAGACGTGGATTGAAGGGCACAACAAGATTTTAGTGCAAAGAAATGCTCACTTTCTAAAAGTGGCATTTCTAGAATAGTAATATTAAATCCGACTTCACCAGTCAGCAGGATTTTGTATTACCATTCTGGCCATACTAAATATGACCTTCCTGCTCCTTTCAGATCAGCAGCTGCCACTTCAACAGTGTATGAGGGCAGCCCCAATGTTAGCCTATGAAAGGAGCAGGCCTCACAGTAGTGTAAAAACGAATTTAGGAGTTTCACACTACCAGGACATATAACTACACAGGTACATGTCCTGCCTTTTACCTACACCGCACCCTGCTCTAGGGGTTACCTAGGGCACACATTAGGGATGACTTATATGTAGTAAAAGGGGAGTTCTAGGCTTGGCAAGTACTTTTAAATGCCAAGTCGAAGTGGCAGTGAAACTGCACACACAGGCCTTGCAATGGCAGGCCTGAGACAGGGTTAAGGGGCTACTGAGGTGGGTGGCACAACCAGTGCTGCAGGCCCACTAGTAGCATTTAATCTACCTGCCCAAGGCACATGTAGTGCACTCTACCAGGGACTTACAAGTAAATTAAATAGTCAATCATGGATAAACCAATCAGTAGTACAATTTACCCAGAGAGCATATGCACTTTAGCACTGGTTAGCAGTGGTAAAGTGCCCAGAGGTCAAAAGCCAACAACAACAGGTCAGAAAAAATAGGAGGAAGGAGGCAAAAAGTTTGGGGATGTCCCTGTCAAAAAGCCAGGTCCAACATGACCCCCTACCAGCCTAAAGCCAGGGGAGAACAATCACTATCCTGATGTACTTCCCTGTTTGAGGCGACAGAACAAGGACCCAGGCCCACAACAGCAGGGGCATGCTCCAGTTCTTCGCCTTCCTGACTCCAATTGGATCACTCTGTCCATACTCTCAGGGCCCACTAAGCCAACCCATGGGGAACCTTTCTCCTTACCTGCGGATCCCATCTGTGCAGCACCTAACCTTACTTTGCTCACAGATGTATCCCAGGAGCAGGATAGTACCACCATGACCAACACAGTGGTGTTGCCCACTCTACCCCTGGGGTGTGACACTTGTCCCCTCCCCAGGGATAACTCTGTCCACCCGGACAGCAAGCCACAGTGATTACTGACAGCTGCCAGGGATGAGAGCCAGGCCCCAGGCTTCTCAAAGCTCTCCAACCACTGTGGCTGTGGAGAGTGGGGGGCGGTAGCCCCAGGTGCTGGGCACCCTTTAACCACTCTCCCTTCCACCAGGTCAGGGATGACAGCCTGAACCTGGTCCTCCCCTCTGGGGCTTTGTACCCTCCCTCCTGGAGCGGTACCCCCAGAGTCCAACATGGTCAGGGTGCTTACAGAAGTCACCCTGTACCATTCCTCCACCAGTGCAGGGCTGTTAACCTGCAACTGGCCCTCCAACCTGGGGCCTGTACCTTCAGGTTGGACTAGGGCCCGGGGTGAGGCTTCCCTCCCCCTGCCCTCCCTTCTGGGGTCCAGCACCCTCCAACTAGGAGTGGCCTCCTCAGAAGACAACATGGTAGGGGCACTGTTATCAGTAGCCCCTCCCTCCAGGTCCGGGGGGACACCCTGAACCTGGTCTTCCAGCCCAGGGTCTGTACCCTCAGACTGGATCACTGCCTGGCAAACCAGGACTTCCTGGGAGGCACACCTACCCCCCACCAGGTCAGAGTTTAACCTCTGCACCTGCCCATTCAACTCAGAGTCACCACCCTGAAGTTGAACCATTGCCTGGCACGCCAGGACTTCCTTGAGGGCACACTGACCCTCCACCAGGTCAGAGTTTAACCTCTGCACCTGACCATTCAACTCAGAGTCACCACCCTGAAGTTGAACAATTGCCTGGCACACCAGGACTTCCTGGAGGGCACACTGACCCTCCACCAGGTCAGAGTTTAACCTCTGAACTGGGCCATTCAACTCAGAGTCACCACCCTGAAGTTGAACAATTGCCTGGCGCACCAGGACTTTCTGGGAGGCACACCTACCTCCCACCAGGTCAGAGTTTAACCTCTGAGCCTGGTTCCCCAACCCAGGGTCACCACCCTGAGGTTGGGCAATTGCCTGGCACGCCAGGACTTTCTGGGGGGCACACCTACCCCCCACCAGGTCAGAGTTTAACCTCTGAACCTGGTCATCCAACCCAGAGTCACCACCCTGAGGTTGAACCATTGCCTGGCAGGCCAGGACTTCCAGGGAGGCACACCTACCTCCCACCAGGTCAGAGTTTAACCTCTGAGCCTGGTTCCCCAACCCAGGGTCACCACCCTGAGGTTGGGCAATTGCCTGGCACGCCAGGACTTTCTGGGGGGCACACCTACCCCCCACCAGGTCAGAGTTTAACCTCTGAACCTGGTCATCCAACCCAGAGTCACCACCCTGAGGTTGAACCATTGCCTGGCAGGCCAGGACTTCCAGGGAGGCACACCTACCTCCCACCAGGTCAGAGTTTAACCTCTGAGCCTGGTTCCCCAACCCAGGGTCACCACCCTGAGGTTGGGCAATTGCCTGGCACGCCAGGACTTTCTGGGGGGCACACCTACCCCCCACCAGGTCAGAGTTTAACCTCTGAACCTGGTCATCCAATCCAGAGTCAACACCCTGAGGTTGGACAATTGCCTGGCACAGCAGGACTTCTTGGGAGGCACATCTACCTCCCACCAGGTCAGAGTTTAACCTCTGAACCTGGGTATCCAACCCAGAGTCACCAGCCTGAGGTTGAATCTTTGCCTGGCATGCCAGGACTTCCTGGGGGGCACTCTCAACCCCCACAAGGGACACACCGTCCCCAAGGGCCACACAAGAGTCTGGTTGGCGCAGGTCTCCCGACCTCTGCCCATCCGGCAGAGTCTGGGTTTCCCCCAAACCAGAAACGGTTTCACCTGGGTCATTCCTGGGGGGCTCTGCTCTCAGAGCTGTCCCCTGACTCTCAAGGTCCTCCACTGGGGTCTGCAACCCCCTCTCAACCCTATGTCTGGACTTCTGCACCCCCTCACTAGGAGGGGTACTGCCAGACACCAGAACTGTTGGGATGCTGGCTACAGTCACCCCCCCAAGTTCTTCTGACACTGCGGGGCTTCCCTCAAAAGGTGGCCCTACGGTACAGGCTAGGCTTCCCTCCTGGTGTTCCCTCATGGAACCCTTTTTGGAACCTGGGACCTACCTGGGACACTACAATCCTCTCCCACCACACTCGGTTGGGAACCACCTAGACCACTCCCTTCAGGAGCACCCCCAAATGCCTCTTCAGACTCTCTGGTACTCACCCAGAAGTCTGCCTCCATTGTAAGTTCCCTGGGGTCAGAGAACTCACACTCCACCTGGTGTTGGCGTATCTCTGGAAAATAAGGACCAGACATATGCTCTCCAGCAATTACATCACTCTGCCCTTCACATGTATTAACCACAGTACCCTTCACCCAACCACCCAGTAACTCAACCTTGGAAAAGCACTCTACTTCACCCTCCTGAGACTGGTGAGACAGTATCTGTCTGTCCCTGACACTCAACCCAAACTCTTCTGGGATGTCTCTACACTCTATATCCAGGACGTCCACCAGGGGGGAACCCTTTTCTCTGTCACTCTCTGCTAGAGTCAGTAAAGTGTCCCTCCCCCCAGTAGGAATATGACTCCCTGTGCCAGTTCCCCAATCCTTCTCAGGGACCCTGTGCATAACGGGAACTACCTCATACCCTTGAACTGCCTGGGGTGTGTCAACTCCCTTCTTCAAGTTGGGCACCACATCTCTGGGCTTGTGCCCTTCTTCAGCAGTACTAGATGCAAGATTTTTGCTGCCACCATCTGAACTGGACTCAGCCCTTCCGGCCTCCAGTTTCAGCTCTTTACAGCTCAGCTCTTGAGCTGCAATCTTTTCTCCTTCCAGGGCTAAGAGTCTTTTTGCCTCAACCTCTGCAAGATACTCCTCTAATTGTTGCTCCTGTCGCCTTTGACTTCGGAGCCATTCATCTATTTCTGGGTCACTGTCCAACTCTGAGTAGTCTTCCTCCTCATGTGCGTAGTCCTCCTCCTCATCTGAGGGGTACTTAGTCATTTGGTTTCTTGCTGCCTCTCTCTCTGCCCATCTTTCCTCCCCCCAGACTATGTAGTGATGGAGCATCTCCGCTTTAGTAGATCTCCTTGCTACAGGAAGGCCCCATTGTCTGCAAAGCTTCCTTAGGTCAGCCTTAGTGAGGTGGTCAGTACGAACAAAGAATGAGTAGGTACACAATCCCATTTTGATAAGATCTTATCAGCAAAAACCAAAATCCAAAGTCCAAAATATCAATAGTATATCCAGGAGGACATCAGAGAACCAAGAGCCAAAAAAGATGAAAAATCAAGTTGACCTTCAACTGTGGGTAGGTAGTGAAATACTTAGCTACTGTATGTCACTGCACAAACACAAGTCCTATCCTCACCGCTGATCACCAATGTTAGAAATGGGGTTTTTGGTTGGCAGTTAGGTTGCCCTCTGTCCAAGCAAGAACCCTCACTCTAGTCAGGGTAAGTCACACACAATCCAAAATCAGCCTGTGCTCACCCTCCGGTAGCTTGGCACGAGCAGTCAGGCTTAACTTAGAAGGCAATGTGTAAAGCATTTGTGCAATAAATCATCCAACACCATAGCATAACACCACAAAAATACACCACACAGTATTTAGAAAAATATATAATATTTATCTGGGTATCTTCAGGTCAAAACGATCAAAGTTGCAATATGAATTTGTAAAGATATCACTGAAAAGTGATATAAAGTGTCTTAAGTCTTTAGAAAGTAAACAGAGTCTCTTTCAAACACAAAGTACCTGGTTTCTGGTGGAAAATCTCCTCAGAGGGCCACAAAGGAAGAGGTGCGTGGAAAAAGGGTGTGTGCGTCGATTTCTCCCCAGCACACACGGACTTGCGTCGTTATTTTCCACGCGGGGAAGTCGGGCGTCGTTACTGGCGCGCGGACAGTCTCTTTCTGTGGGTCGCGGGGATTACCAGATGTCCCGGGTCTGTGCGTGGATTTTCCTGCTTGTTTTCCGGCTGCGCGTCGTTCTGCGGGGCTGCGCGTCGAAGTTTCGATCTCACGGCAGGCGTCGCGTCGATTTCTCCTGCGGAGTCGGGCGGCGTTGTCCTTGCGAGGCCGTGCGTCAAAGTTTTGATCTCACGGCAGGCGTCGCGTCGATTTCTCCCGGGAAGTCGGGCGGCGTTGTCCTTGCCAGGCCGTGCGTCAAAGTTTCGGTCGTCCCGAAGGCGTCGCGTTGATCAGCGTCAGTGTGCGGCGTTTTTCTTGCCGCGGAACAAGCTGTGCGTCGAAAAGTTCGGCGCACGGAGCGTCCAAGAGGAAGAGTGAAGTCTTTTTGGTCCTGAGACTTCAGGGAACAGGAGGCAAGCTCTATCCAAGCCCTTGGAGAGCACTTTTACAGCCAGGCAAGAGTTCAGCAAGGCAGCAGGCCAACAGCAAGGCAGCAGTCCTTTGTAGAAAAGCAGACAGGTGAGTCCTTTGAGCAGCCAGGCAGTTCTTCTTGGCAGGATGTAGTTTCTGGTTCAGGTTTCTTCTCCAGCAAGTGTCTGATGAGGTAGGGCAGAGGCCCTGTTTTATACTAAGTTGTGCCTTTGAAGTGGGGGTGACTTCAAAGAGTCTCTAAGAAATGCACCAAGTTCCCTTTCAGCTCAATCCTGTCTGCCAGAGTCCCAGTAGGGGGTACTCAAAGTGATGCACTGTCCTCAATACATGAAGGAAGGGGACAAACCTTTAATTCAAAATAGAACCAGCAAAAGCCCCACTGAACAAAAGGAAAGTGCTAGGTGAGACCGCCCTCACACATGGCACGAAAGGCGGTTTTCAAGGTATCACACAGCAGAGGAGGGTGAGTCAGTGCTTAATTTGTGCTTGTTGTTTCAGGTGCTGAGCACCGTCACTTATTTGTGAGGGCCTGGGCTTATTCTTATACCTCAAGCATTTGCTGCGAGCAAAAGACACATATGTGAAAGACCGAAGAAGGAAAAACTGAAAAGCGTCATAAAGGGAGAAAGTAGAAAGTTGCAGAATGAGCTGAAGGGGCAGGGATGGTCGTAAATGGACTGAAGAGGCCCGAGATGGCTTCAGGATTACGCTGCCTCAGTATTCAGTGCTTGCAGATTTAATTACAGCAGCCTCGTGTTTAAGAGAAGGGCTTTGAGCACCAGCACCTCCTAATTTACAAATTAAGCACTGGGGTGAATCAATGGTATCACAACTCAAGCAGGGTGGCTGCAGCCCTTTTTAAGGAGATGTCAGACAAAGAACGTTGAGCCAATTTGGCAGCAACCATCAGGTGAGAACGAGCATTTATTGACACATCTATAACTGAGGTCGGCTTCAGGCAACAGAAAAAATGGCCAGCCATAGAATGTTTTAGGTTCAGGGATCTGAGCAAGGAAAAGTTATAAGAAGCAACGGGAGGCAGGACAGGAAACAAACATACCATGAAAATAGAACATTTTGCTTATGTTTGTAGAGTACCACTGTCTCAGGTAATTCTGCTGTGATGTCTTCTATATTTCTGCGTCACCTGACCTATATAACTGTTTATTCCCACTAGGATGGGAATGACCCAAGCCATCACAGACGATCTAACGTTCTTCACGACTTTGGTTACAAGTTTGCTTATTGTAGGCCGGTGAAGGAGCTTTCTCACCAAGTTTAGTGAGAGGAAAGCTGAAATCCTTGATATATATAATTTGCAGAAGGCAAGGCACTGTCGCTTGCATCAGTGTCTGAGTCCAATTTTGACATGAATATACATGGGTGCTTATGTATGACCTTTTTTTTATTTTTTCCATATCTTATCCTGCGGTTTGTTTACGTTTTTATAGTTTCAGAGGCTCACTGTTTGTTTTACTTTAATATGTAGTGTTAATGATAGTATTTTCCACTGGTATCATCCAAAGTATCTAGCGCACCCCTAATGGAAACTCCCAAAAAAACGTATTTCCTCTAAATACATATTAAAGCTGCCTTGCCTGGAATGACTAATAAAGTGTACAAAAAGTGATGGCTGGAATGCTTGAATTAATCTCAGACACTGGTAATTACTCGGCACCCCATCTCAATCCATCCTTATTTTGAAGTCCATGCCACCTCAGTTTAGACCCAGCTATATGCACATCAGTCTTTCATTGGAGCAGTCCAGCACCTACTGCCGTTCTTATTCCCAACACTTTTTTTCAGGGATCATGTTTAACTTGAGCATACTACAGATCGATTAAACATAGACTTACTTTTAAGAATATTGTGGTTATGGCCTACATGGACATAAACTCAGCATACTTTAATAATTTGGGCTCCTAATTGCTTGTTAGGTACAAGAAGCTGAGCTGGTTCGGTACTACTGTACAACTACTGTACAACTGTGGCCGATGAGTATTAATCCCTCAGAAGTGCTGGCCATCATGCAGTGGTGTAGTTCAGCCTCAGTACTCTCTTAAGCCCAGATTTGTTTGACGCACATGAAGAATGGCCAGCGGCACAGGAAGTAGTCGTGCAAGAAGTGCTGTAGCACCCCCTTGATTTTGTTACATATTTTTTTCAAAAGAAAATAATTTGAATTTATCTCCTAACAATTCATGATTATACAGCCATGCAAATGTGATTCTTGCCATTGAATGGCGAGTGCGTTTCTATGTAGCTCTGAATTGAGGAAGACACTACAGCACGAATGGAACCTACAACGTAACCTGATCAGGGCACAAACTGAACAGTTATTTTTTCGGATGACTTCCTTCAGTCAGTGACTAGCTGTAACATTGAACAAAACGGTGCATGGTACATGTAGAAGTGTGAAACCGTTTTGGGTCCGCATTTCTTTTTATTCCATTTCATTTATTTGTCAGAGCTCCTCCAAACTATAGGTTCTTGGATGAAAACGTTTGGGTTTAAAGCAGTACTACTGGTTAAACAGAATACCCCATTTACTTTCTTTGCTCCTATGTATCATGTTCAGAGGCTGGCGTTGTCACATTCTTCTTTCAAAAAGAGTGGGCATTTATTCTTTTTTGGAATATTGTAATGGTCTTAAGCTGGTATTAAAGTAAAATATATATATACATAGAGAGAGGTGAGAGATACACACACACACACACACACACATATGTACAGATATATAGATATATAAGTATGTGTGTTTTTGTTTTCTTCGACAAATTGTAGGATTAGATTAGATAGTTTAGTCAGCATAAAACATTTTCTACCTCATTTATTTGATATTTTATAGTGTACATTTTAAAAAGAGAATAAGACAGCTTTTGCTGATTTTTCTAATTTTGTTTACTGGCCTTGAAAGCTAAACAGGGCAATGTTGCTAAACTAGCAGCCAGGTGTCATGTTTACTAGAGCATGCTGAGCGGGATACAGTGGACTCTTTTGTCCATTATTCACCCTTTTGAGAACCTCTGACAACAGCTGATTTCCAGTCTTGAAGAGTGAGAAAAAGAGATTCAAATACTTATTGAAATTACACAAAATTATCCAAATCAAATAATGCAATTTTCGTATTCAAATGCTCAGCGCATTTCGTGTCATTGATCATCATCCAGGAGCCTTTTCAATAACCTCTTGTTGATTTTGGGCCTGACTTAGAATTTGACAGCTGGGTTAATCCGTCACAATAGTGACATATATCCCTTCCGCCGAATTATAAATCTCATAGAAAATAAGGAGATTTATAATTCGGTGGATATCCGTCACTGTTGTGATGGTGTTACCCTTCCGCCGAAATCTAAATCTGGCCCTTAGCCATATTTCCAGCCTGTTTCCCATTCAAAGAGAATGGAACATAGAAATACAAGGAAGATAATTGCTTACAAATATATGGAATTCTAGCAGACTCAAGAATGCACTTAAGACCTTGATTAGAGCATGGTGGGCCAAAACTTGATGGATATCCTGTCCTCCATATTAAAAGCTCTGTAGACTACAATGCACATGTAATACAGCAGACCAGTCAACTGCCATCGTTCTGATGGAGTATCCCGTCCACCAAACTCTAAACAAGGCACAAAATATGTGCAACTACTTCATAGTATTTCTCTTTCAATTAAGGGCTGACAGGTTTATTTTTTACATTAAACATTTTTGCATTATATCAACATTATAATGTGAACATGCAAATGCATTTAACTGCGTATTATTCATGTTTAACTTGACTATTGTTAATGTAGGCCTGCGTTTACTATGACTAACGTTTGTGAGCCATTTTGTTTCAAGTCACATGTGGAATTTCATTTCTAGGAGAAGCTGAATTCACAATAAAGGGACCTGATGTGTCTTTGCTTACTGTCTCATGAAATGTTTTAGTTTATGTGATAGCTGCAGAATGTTTAATGACTTGCAACAGTACACCTGCAGAGTACAGGCTGGTTGCATGTATATCTTTTGTTGCAGGCAACAATAAGTTTGAAGGATGCTTAGAGAAACTAAATTGCGTAGGGCCTTGGGGAATTAATTAATCTATATTATATCTGTACGCCTAAACATGTTTATGGGCACCATGAGTAGGTGTAGCAAATGTCAGAATTGTGTGATTTTACTCAGGACAGAGCAGAAGAGACATGCTTCTACCACTTTCGAGACAGCTTAGAGCAGAACAAGGTTCTCCCCTTATAAGACAACTGATTTACATACCTTTTCCTTTTGGAGATAACTTAAAAAATAACTTCTATGACGTTTAATTATTTGAATTTCATATTTACTAAACACATTTGTGCATTGACTATTGATTGACACTAATTTGATGATTTTTAATTTGTGAACCTTTTAACCTTTAGTAAACGTTTATGGTTTGAAAACGTAATCACTATGGTGGTCATTACGACCCTGGCGGTCAGAGACCGCCAGGGGTAATGTGGCATCCGTACCGCCAACAGGCTGGCGGTACGGAGGCACTTATTACAACCGTGGCGCTCGCACCGCCGGGGCCGGCGGTTTCCCGCCGGTTTAGCCCCGGCGGTTTCCCGCCGTTTTAGCCCCACCGGTGATAATCCGCCAGGGCAGCGCTGCAAGCAGCGCTGCCCTGGGGATTATGACACCCCTACCGCCAGCCTGTTTCTGGCGGTTTGCACCGCCAGGAAGAGGCTGGCGGTAAGGGGTGTCCTGGGGCCCCTGGGGGCCCCTGCACTGCCCATGCCAATGGCATGGGCAGTGCAGGGGCCCCCTAACAGGGCCCCGGCCAGCTTTTCACTGTCTGCATAGCAGAAAGTGAAAAGCAGGACGGGTGCAACTGCACCCGTCGCACGGCCGCAACACCGCCGGCTCCATTAGGAGCCGGCTCCTATGTTGCAGCCTCATCCCCACTGAGCCGGCGGGCATGTCGTAATGGGGGCCGCGGGAGTGCGGCCGCATTGGCGGGCGCACAGCGGTTACCGCTTGGCGGTAGCCGCCCGCCAAGGTCGTAATGACCCCCTATATGTCTTCTTTGTGGGGCTTCATGTACTTTAAGTTATTTAAATGTACTGATTTGATGACTAAGATCAGTGGTGGAATCCGTTTCATGGAATTGCACATATTGGGCCCCAAATCTTCATGAATAAAAGCTCTAACAAAAATTGGTAGGGGGGATGGTTCCCACCGAGGCTAACAGAATTTAAAATTTGTCCTTGAGAGTTAAAATTCACCAGACTCAATCTCAATTACCAATTTTCCATGATCTAATTTGGATTATTGAAGGTGATGAAGTGGTTGCAGTATCCTAGGACTGTGAGCATAAGTACGGTATGCGGTTTTGGCTGTGAGATCTCAAGAGTAGCTGTGTTTGAGGTTTTTGATGATTTGTCATGTTTTGAGTTGTAGCGTCAAACTTGGGTCCTAGATTGAGAATTGAAAAAAAAACGTTTTTACATATAACACTTGTGCTTTTGAAGATTAGTGCACTTGCTGCAAGGAGTTAAAATTTGATCATCAGATTTGTCATACTCCAAGTTCCCAGGATAGATACAAAGATATATTAAGAGATATTTGACTAGTCTGTTAAGATTGAGATGTGATTGTGAAGCACCATCGCCCAAAGGATTACTAAACTTCCATTGCAAGATTGTATTAACTGAGATTAGTGTTGGTCATTTCTTTGTGCACTTAAGTGGACTGCAGTAGTCAGCAGGGGTGACTGGTGTTCGTGGGCTAAAGGAGTGTTGCTCTTCCACTCTCCGGGAAGAGGCATGAACCGGGAAAAACACACAGAGCAGCTGAAAATCACTGCTCTGAGACAGTGCTGAATCTCCTGAGTGAACTTTAGTGAACTTTGCCACACAATACACAACAACCACATGATAACTTCCCGGTACCCAATTACCACACAGACCACCGGAGCCATCATCTCATCCATCCACTCCGGGGCACCCACCGACCCCTGGCCTCATTGCCTTTTCAGCCTCGGAGCCAACATTATTAGCACAGAACTAACCTGCATCCTCAAAACCTCCATCTCCACTGCAAAAAGCCATCCGCTGACCCCAGCAACCTCAAACTGACAGACCAATCTCCCTGCCCCCTTCCCAGTCATAGTGCTTGAGAAAGCCATCAATCAACAGCTCACCGACTGTCAAACAAAACCATCTTCTTGACACTGCTCAATCAGGATTCATGGCCAAGCACAGCACTGAGACTTCACTGATCACTGATAAAGATGACAAGAGGACCCTCCTCGACCGAGGTGAGTAGACAGCTCTCATCCTTCTGGACCTCTCCGCAGTGTTTGATACAGCCTCCCACCACACACTCCTCAACAGACTCCACACCATAGGCATTCAACCAATCTCCCTAAAGTGGGTTGCTTCTTTCCTCTCAGGGTGTATGCAGAGCATCCACATTCCTCCCTTTGCTTCTACACTTAAGATCATCACCTGTGGCATACCCCAAGGATCCTCCCTCAGCCCAACCCTGTCCATCATCTACATGACCCCACTTGCAGACATTGTCAGATCCTATGGACTATTCTTCTGTGCCGACATTGCTCAACTAATCCTCACACTCACCAAGGACCCCCACAAAGCCAAAGCCAACTTCTGCAACGCCATGATCAACATAACAACATGGATGAAAAACAGCTGCTTCAAACTAAACACCGACAAAACGGAAGCCTTGATCTTTGGGAAGAGCAACTCTGTATAGGACCACAGCTGGTGGACTGCAAACCCCAGACCTACGCTGTACCCACCAGACTACGCATGAAACCTCAGCATCATTCTTGAATGCCAACTATCCATGAATCAACAAGCAAACTCAGTCACCTCCTCCTGCTTCTACATCCTTCTCCTACACAGCAGCAAGGTCCTGGGGCAGCCTGCCCCTCCACCTCCAAACAGCTCCCTCCCTGGAGGACATCAGAAGGAGACTCAAGATGTGGCTTTTTGACACAGACATGGCACCCTCAGTGACCAAATACCCTTAGGGTTGATAATGCTGCGCTTTAAAAATGCTATGATTGATTGAATATGCAGATGCCCTGCTATGCAAGTGTCAGGTGAGGTTTTTCCTCGACCTAGAGGCACAAGCTATAGCATTGACATCATCAGCGAGGGAATGCTGAATGAGAAAGCCATGGATCTGGTTGCTCTTGGGGCACATAAACAGTAGCCATGGATGGAGTTACAAATCTCCATCTACTTCAGTGGCTCAGGGTGGGCCAGGCTGATGAGGACAAGGAGGGAGTGGGTGGCAACAATTTGTCGGTCATCACTGAGTGGTAGGCTGTAGGAGGGTTGCAGGAGGCTGCTCTCCTGGTAGTAATATATATTTAGTGCTGTATTTGGTTTCACTTTTATAAAAACATTATGGAGCTGAGCACGACAGAGTGCTCCTTATCTTGACCATAGAGGCCCAAGAGAGGAAAAGACCTAGCTGTGGCTAAGAGCTAAGTGTCCAGTTAAACTTCTGCCTGCATCAAGGGCATCATCACCCCCCCCACCCCCCTTTAGCAGCTCCTTTTAGCTACAGTGCAGTGGGGTGGGGTTCTTCATGGGCCTCTTCTGTCTGCAGCTCAGCAGACAAAGGCCCTTAATGAATGTGGGAGGTTGCATGAGTGAAAGGAAGGATGGGTGGGTGGATGGATGGATGAATGTTAGAATGAATGAAAGGAAGGATGGATGAGTGAAAGAGTAAATGGATGGATAAGTGGATGAGTGGATGGATGGAGTGAAAATATACCCGAATGAGTGAAAGTATTTATGGGTGGATGGATGGATGAGTGAAAGGGTGAACTGAAGGATGGATGAATAGATGGCTAGATGATGAGTGAGTGAAAGGAAGTATAGCTGAGTGAAGGGCTGATGGTCCAGAAAGGAAAGCAAACATATAAAGATTGAGGTTATAGGTGGGGCTGAAGGAGAGGTTATTATAAGTGATATGGAGGACACAGAATATCTGTTGAGAGAGGTGCATTGATGTGGATCTGAGCGCGTACCTTAGGGCTGTGGTGATCGTTTTACATACACAAACCAATTTCCAAAGTTGTTGGAGAATCCTAAACAGCAGAATACTACAGTGAATGATTTGTGAAGATTTCCAAAGTGCTTTAGGAGGACTTGAATTCCTGTTTTGATGTTGTAGTCGCTAAAGATTACGGTGGCTAGTGCCTGTTGAGCAGAGCCAAGAGGTCTGGTGGGGGAGTAGAAGTGATTCAGTGGTGGAGGTAGGTGGGTCCTAGGTCGTGGAGAGCCTTGTATGCGTGGACAAGGAGTTTCAAGTTGATCCTTTTCTCGACAGGAAGCCAGTGGAGGTCTCCTAGGTGTCTGGTGATGTGTTTGCGACAGGGGACATCCAAGGATGAGTGTGGTGGATGCGTTTTGGATTTGCTGAAGTTTCTTCCAGTTCTTTTGGGTGGTGCCAGCATGGAGTGCATTTCCATAGTCGAGTCTGCTAGTGACCAGGGCGTGGGTTACCTTTTTGCGGCAGTCATTTGGGATCCATTTGACTTGCCGGGTCACGGTGGGTGATGAATCCAGGATGAAGCTGAGGTTGGATGCGTGGTTTGTGGGGGCTGTTCCAAGGGTAGCAGGCCACCAGGAGTTGTCCCAGGCTGATGTGGTGGGTCCGAGGATGAGGGTCTCGGTCTTGTCAGAGGTGAGCTCGAGGCAGCTCTCCTTCACCCAGGCAGAAACGGCTTCCATCCCATCGTGGACATTTTTCTTGGCAGTTGTAGAGTTTTCAGTCAGTGAGATGATCAGTTGGGTGTCGTCGGCATAGGAGAGGATGTTCAGTCCATGGTTTCTGAAGATGGATGCAAGTGGGCCATGTAAATGTAGAAGAGTGTGAGGCTCAAGGAGGAACCCTGTGGAACTCCTCAGCTGATTTCCGTAGGTTCAGACCGGTATCCCAGGAGTCTGACGGCTAAGTGTGGTGGTTGATCAGAATGCAGAGATTAATATAAACATTTTGAAGAAAGCTTCCGCCTGTCATATTTTTATAAGGTAGGCCACTGGAAATGAGAATGAAGATAGAACCTGAATTGAATAGAATCTTATGTTCAGTGCCAAATATGAATGCAATGCTAATGCACAATATGCACATTCAAAGGCCATTAATGATATTATGCCCCAAACCTCAATGTTGTTGCAAAGCATGGGCATAGGAAGGTACAATTCAAATCAAACAGAAGGTTCCATAGAACCCCTGCTTGAGTGTTGAAAATCTCCAACAGTTCCTGGTTTTTGAACGTCCCATTGGATTGGGTCTTGATCAGTCACAAGGACTATGCCTGATAAGGGAGGATGATTGCTTGCTGGACGCAGTTCTGGAGATAGACCAGACTAAGACAAATGTAGATGGAGAGGTGAATGGCTATCCTATATAATTCATGATCGATACTGGAGCTACCTGTTCTACTGTTAGAACAGTAGAGCTGCCAACCCTACCCTTCGTGAGACAACAAATCCAAGTTTTAAGTATTTCAAACCAGCAGAACACTAGGCCAATTTTAGCTAAAGTCCCTGTGAAAATAGGGCTTCTCGAAGAGGACAATCCATTTGTAATAAGGGGATTCATGTCCTGTGAATCTTGGGCAGGTATTTATTCTGCAAATTAAATGGCATGATCTATTGCACACTGGACGGTGTGGAACTCCAGGCACACAATGAGGAAGTAGATTTCAAATTAAAATCACACAAAGCAGTAGTTGGGTTATTCCCAGTTTTAACAAGGGAGGACTTGCCTCCTGATTTAAGAGATTTTGTGAAAGAAGAATTCTGGGATTTTACAGACAATGACATTGGTCCGCCCAAGAATGTCGAACCAGTGAGAATTACAATAACGCCTAATGCAAAGTATTCCTGAACATCCCATTACAACCTCACACCTTGGTGGTGGAAAGAATTTCGCCTCTGATGGGACATAAGGTAGGGCCTGGACTCTCAAAAAAATTATTAGGAAGTCCCTGCAACTCACCTGTGATTGGTTTGAAGAAACCCAAATACGTGGAAGATAATTCAGGATTTGAGAAAGGTAATCAAATTGTTGTACCATGTTGTCCCATGGTACAGAATCCTGCTGTGAAAATATTCTAAATCCTATGTGATGCCGAGCAGTTTTCTGTCATTTTTCTGTGTCTAGCATTCATTTACATTCCTCCCCAGGAAGATAGTCAGTTCCTTTTCACATTCTGATTTTTAGGTAATACTCTGGTGCGGTACACAGGGGTATACAGAAAGCCCTTAAATCTTTCATCAGTAACTCAAAAAGAATCTGGAGACCCCACAGTTGCTATTCAGATCTAGAAGAGTATATTGACAGCCTGCTCGTGGCATCAATAATGCAAGATGCATTCCAGAAAGACGTAATTGCTTTATTTAACTACTTGGTTTAGAATGGATACGGTGCCCCCTACAAAATTACAAATCTATCAGAGGGAGATGCTATATCTGGAACATCACATTAACACAGGAGCTCGGAAAGTTCTCCAAAAAAGTATCTCTACAATACTGAGGATTAACCTCACTACGAAACAAAGCAAAATCAAAATGTTATTGGGAATGGTGAGCTACTGTAGTCAATGATTTTCAACTTTTCCTTAGTGTCAAAGCCTCTACGGGGACTTACACACAATGATGTGTCAGGTCTGCTACCCTGGGACAACAAATCCATGAGTGCTTCCCTACAGCTTAGAGAGAAACGCTGCTGTACACCAACTGGAATGCCTAATTACAAAAAGGACTTTGTGCTGTACTGCTATGAGAGAGAAGGGTGAGCATTGTCTGTGTTGACACAGGCTCATCGTGAAGTCAAGGATCCAGTTCCTCACTTCTCTGATACACTTGATCCATTATCTGCAGCAATGCCTGGATGCCTCAAGGTAGTCACCGCAGTATACAGTTGTAAAATGTAATTTCTAATTCTGAAGTTAACTGAACTAACAGACTTGCACTGAAACAAAGTGAAACTTTTGCTGAATTGAAGAGTAGAGACGATGAGTACAAATTTGATTTTTGATAGTTTTCTTTTTATGTTTGATCTTACTGGAGAGAAACCATGGTGTTAAGTGCACGAAAAGCTGTAGAGTGCTAGTGAATATTGGAACATTGGAATGTTGGGAGCTCCAGTGGAGACAGTGGAGTGCTCAGGGCCTCTAATGGCTTGTAAAAGCCTGGAGCCTCAACATTCCAGTGTTCTTTGTTCACATCAACAGACAGCCATTATAGCCTATGGAGATCGTAATTCAGTGGATGGCATATCCGTCACATTTGTGACAGAGTACTCCATCCCCCAAGATCATAATCAGGCCCTAAGTCTAATTAGAAAAGCAAAAAAGATTTAACATGAATTTTTTACATAACGATGATTCTAAGGGAAAATGTCTGACTGTGTTTTTAGGCTATTACACAAGTATCCCAAAGTTATGGGAGTAAAAGACATACATATTTAGCCTCGTCAACCGCAGCTCGTGTGAATTATCATAATTTATCATTGACATACGCACTAACCTGCAGCTTAACTATGAGTCTGTTTTATCAACAAAGTTGCTTTGAATATTACTTTTCTAACTTCGATGTGCTTTTAGATGATGTGCCTATATTTTAAAACGTAAATCTAACGGCTGGAATCACGACCATGGCAAACAGGTTCATTACTTAAGGCTTATTGCATCAATTAATGTTACTAGTTTGCTTAATGCTAAGGGTATTTCTAGACTGAATAGGGCTGAGAACGATTTTATAGAGAAATTGGACAAAAGTAGGGCTGACTCTGTAGGGGGTAAAAAAAGGAGTGAAGGTAGGTTGAGAAAAGGAAGCAACATACTGTAAACAATCAAGAATATATCCAAATCTAGATTTGGACTTTTAGAAGAAGGCAAAGGTGTGTTTCATGAGACAAAAGGAGCAGGTTCATAGGCCTCAAATGGTGGGTTGGAGTGAATGTGTACTAAGATTGGAAATTACAGATGAACAAATATTTTTGAGAATCCAGTTATTACAGGAGTTTATTATATGTGTGGTAAAAATGCTTATTTTCAACTTTCAACAAACTGGATTAGCAGCTGTTATTTAGCTTTAGTGTTTACCAAGGTATTTCGTTTAGATGACATGGATAAAAGGTGATAATGACTCATGAAAGAGCTAAATATAGTGCCTCACAAGTAGAAGCTGACATATTTGGCGCTATGATTCCTTCTGAAGGTACAATTTTACATAATTTGAAGATGAGAAATCTGTCTACCTTGGTAGATCTTATTGCTACTAACACAGCTGAAGCTTTAAGTGCTAGAAATACCGAGCTTCTAAATATAAGTGCAATGATTTTGAAGAATATATATTTCACTTTCAAAAGAGATTAGAGCCTGCTGCATTCTACATGTCCAGCAAACCTGTCCATATAGTTCAGATACAAGTAACAAAATTGTGACGTTTATAACTAAAATGTCAGAGATTTGCCGTGAGGGTAGTGGTACGGAGAAGACAGGTGCCTAGGAAGCAATAGGGAAAGTATTTTTTAAGATTGGTGAGTGGTGTAATATTGGTAATGATATTGGTAATGGAATACTGAAGAAAATGCTAAGCACGATACTAAACATTATAATTTGTGTGATATGCCTATTTATTTTTATAGGAGGTGTAAAAATGGTTCATTCAAAGGATGGGATGAGATGCAACGGAAATAAGTGACTGCTGAAATCGAGAGGGAGAAAAGGGAAGCGTACAGATGTGAAACTTGAAGATCTGCAAAGTAAAATGTATTAAATAATATAGAGGAATCTTAGTGTAAGGTACAAGAGTTGACAACTTCTGAGTAAGGGAAGATTTGAAAGCAGGGTTAGCATAATGTTTGCTGAGTCACCAGAGGGAGGGTCAATGGAATTATTTTTCATATTAAATGTTTAGTATTATATCGACATTAACTTGTGAACATACAAGTGCTTTCACCTGTGGGCCCGACCAGTATCCACCCTCTCGAGGCCTTTAGACAACAAGATATTTTCATACCTGCACAGTCAGAAAATAGATTCAAATGCTTGGTAAAATCACACAACCTTTAAACGCATATCAACTAAAATAAATCAGGCACTGAGATGCACATCAGACAATGCCATTTCAGTATTCACAGGCATTTTGCACTATTGCGCTTCATCTAGGAACCTTTTCAGTTAGCTCTTTTTGTCAAGCAAAATAAAGTTATAGCCAGTTAGTCAGTGACAATGTTTATTCGACTATAAAAAGCCTCAAAACCACAGTTAAAATACACATTAAAAATCAATAAGACATTACGTCATCCATATTAAAAAAAAACAATAAAATCAAAACCTTCAGTAAGTGCCCTTAGGACAAGACCCCATAACACTTCCTGATTGCGAGGAAACATTGTATAAAATTAACAACAGCATAGCATATTTGAGGAGAACCAAGTTGTTGCAAGAAGATAAAAACAGGCTTATACTATCTAATTTTAACTTCTAGAAGGATTGGAAGTAAAACAATTAGACCCTGCCCTTGTATACCAAGGGCAAAAAAGCATAACGTTCACTGTGCCCTGTTTAGAAGCATCATCACAAGAGCAGCTTCGGAGTCAAGAAAGCCATTACCCCTGTTTTGGAAATGCCACTAAAAAGTGAAGGGTGTTCTAATGGAAGTTAGCCAAATAAAATCTATGCTCGATGTTCGTGAAAAGAGATAGATAAAAGTCAGGGTCTGCACTGGACTGCAATGCCTGGAAGTCCCTCTGATGTGTTTGAGCGCGTCAATTAAAAAATAAAGCCTCAGCTTGTTTTTTAGAATCTGAATTGATGCTGTCAGGGTTAAAAAAAGTTCTGGAATCCCCAGGATATTGAAAATAAATTTTACATATTTAAGCCAAAGTACATCCATAGCATTATCCAATGCATGACAATCAGATACAATCTATCTGGTAAAACTTGTTTGTGGCGAGCTCCAGACCCTTAGCCAACACAGAGTTTATGCTAATTATATCTGTTAAAAAGCCCAGCCCTGTTTCAATGTGATTTGAGAATACAGGAGTCGATTTAGGAACTACCAGTAAGCTGCATAAGAACTTAGAATCTGATTTAGAACTTGGTGGCCGGGTTACTCCATCACAACGGTGAGGGATATCCCATCCACCGAAATCTAAATCCCATTATATCCGGGATTTAGATTTCGGCAGACAGGATATCTGTCACTGTTGTAAAAAGTAACCTGTCCACCAAGTTCTGCAATCAGGCCCTTATTCTGCACCCTCTTTAGAAACTCGGGCCCATATTTATACTTTTTGATGCAAACCAGCGGCGGCGCTGGTTTGCGTAATTTTTTTAACCGCTGGCTATCATCATTCCTACGTGTTATGCGGGCACCTTATTTAAGGAATGACGTTAGCCGGTGCTGCGGACTGGTCAGAGTAAAAAAAGAAATGAATCAAACCAGGCAGCGCTGGCGTAGGGGAAAATAGGGGTTGTGCGTCAAAAAATGGTGCAAGTCAGATTTGAGGCAAAAATCATGCCTCAAACCAGACTTGCACCATTTTTTGATGCACAACCCCCATTGAAATGACTCCTGTCTTAGCAAAGACAGGAGTCATGCCCCGTTGCCCAATGGCCATGCCCAGGGGACTTCTGTCCCCCGGGCCTGGCCATTGGGCATAGTGGCATGTAGGGGGGGCCCAAATCAGGCCCCCCCATGCCACCTAAAAAAAATATAAAAAAATACTTACCTCAACTTACCCGTACTTACCTGGGATGGGTCCCCCCATCCATGGGTGTCCTCCAGGGGTGGGCGAGGGTGGCAGGGGGTGTCCCTGGGGGCAGGGAAGGGCACCTCTGGACTCCTTCCATGGTCAGAGACCATGGAAGTGAACCCACAGATCCCTCAACGCCTGCCCTGACCCAGGCGTTAAAAAACGGCGCACATCAGGCTGTGCACGGTTTTTTAAGGCCCGCCCTCTCCTGTGCGTCAAAATGACACGGGAGTATAAATAAGGCGCACAGGCCTTAAAGTAATTTTTTGGGCGGGAAAGTAACGCAAGGCAGATTCCCGCATCCGAAAAAATGACTCACACAGAGGAATTTTGACGTCCGCAGGCGTCAAAGTTTAAACATGGGGCAAGGTTTGCGCCGAATGTGCGTCACATTTTTTGACGCACATTCGGTGCAAACAGAGTATAAATATGCCCCTCAGTTCCTTTGTATTCCCATAACTTTGCCCCATAACTCCCTATAGCCACAAATTTACTTTTATAAATGTTAACAATCTCCTACACTGGTTACTTCCCTTATTTCCCTAGTAAATTGAAAACAGACTCAGTTGCTCTCTGTAATTGGTGGGCTCTCAATTTATTTAAAAACTCCCTACTCAAGTCCAAAGTAATGGCCAAAGATAAATGTTATTAACCTTAGCAATCTCAAACCCACTAAATCAAAAGTTCTTCATTTTACTATTCTTTGGTCCCAGTGTCATTATAAAGTACTTGGACACATTTGTCTTCAGGCCCAAATCATTGATAAAAAGGTTAAAAGAATCTAAAAGAATATGGAGGCCATTTGCGGTTCTAGATATTAAGACTGCATCATCCGCATACAGCTTGACTGGAACAGGACAATTCCCTATTTGGGGGATATCTTTCCCAGAGTGACAGAGATGCTTGTCGAAGCTGTTTATATAAGGCAAGAAAAAGCAGTGGGACCAACACACAACCCTGTGGAATGCCAAGATTGGATCGTATTTTTGGGTGAAAGTTCACCATCAACCCCTTATCTAATAGCTAGTGCATCCAATGTACCAGGTTTATGATGGGTTGATGTAGCCCTTCCTTTTCCAATACAATATGGCTAAGAGTGTGAATCAAATGACCATGTCAAAGGCACAGGAGAGGTCCATAAATGTTAAATGAATGGACCTACTCCTGGCCTTGACATACTTCCCTAAGATAAGTTGGAAATGTAGGGATTGTTGCACTGTAGCCACTCCAACACGAAAGCCAAACTGTACCCTAGATAAAATGTGATTATCATCCACCCAGGTTTCCAGTTTTAAAACTAAATTTCTGACTAAAATCTTAAATGAGCTATCTAAAAAAAGAAATGGTGCAGTAGTAACTAGAGAGAATCCTATTCCCTTTTTTGCAAATTGGGACAACTACTGCCTCTTTCCAAGATGGGACTGAGTGTCCTACCATAGCTGCTTTAATAATATTTGTTTAATACTGGGGCCCAGAATGAACTATCTTCCTTATACGTGTCCAATGAGCGGAATGGACTGAAGTATAGCCTCTTGATTACAGCATGGTTCTACTGAAATGTTAGATATAGGTCTGGGCAAATCAAAAATATTTGACAAATGATCGATACAGGTCTGCACAAGAAGAAGGAAAAGCCGCACTATCCCTTAGCCTTCCTGTCATTTCTAGGTTCTCCTAGGCTTTGGCTCTGATCTCAGCTTTCCTCTTAGCAAAGATTTCTTTATGGGCCTTAGCAGTAGAATTTATGTCTGGACTGAGCCCTTGAATAATCCACATTTAATATAGTGAAAGGAATTGGCCTATAAAAATAACCTAAAGGCAAGTTTTTAATAATATCTTGTGAAAATTGTAATCTGCACAAATGTTGTAGAAGAAGCTTTACAGTGAACAAAGAAAGGAAAGTGGCTGTGTACAATGTTCGCACCTCCTATACATGTACGTATTATAGTTAGGATAGCGTAGTCAATATTTTACTGAAAGTAACTCAATGGGTGTCCAACTGGTGAGCATCCAGCCTCAAAGAATGCAAATAGCATCATATGAATAGCATATAATGCTTGAAAGTTCATAAGTTAATACCAGGGCACACCAAGTACATCCAATTAGCTTCCGTATATGTCAATGAAGATTCCAGTTCGAAACTGATGTGTAGTCACGTTTATTGTTCATCCAAAAGTATTCCATAGAGTAGTATCCATCATACATCAAGATGAACAACAGCCAACACGTGTTTCGTCAACATGACTTTTTCAAGGCTGTGAGGTGTATACATAAAGAAAGAGAAGAAAACCAAAAACACAAGGAATTGTTCTATCATTTCAGACGGATATTTGCAGTTATATGTGTAGTGCTAAACCAGACAAAAAAAGAATAAAAGAGTGTAAAAAAAACAGAGAAAAAGAGGAAAGAAAAGTGGAAAAAAGGTGATGTTAAGAGGGAATGGTGTACACCCAGTTCCTGAAGTAGTGTGTCTCTGTTATCATCGAATGTATTCATTTTTGTTGTTTTTCAAATTTCCAAATTTTAGAATGTTTGATCATGTTTGCTACCCTTTAGCACCATTGTAGTGTAAACTATGGCTCTGATTTTCAGTCACTGTTAGTTACTCAATATCTAATAGCATCTAGAGGTCCAAGTGAGTTATGCACTCTACCTTTCAAACTGCCCCAAAACATCACAGTTATTTGAAGCTCAAAATGTGTCTGTGTCCAAATCAGAGACACCTGGCAGCTCAGAAATGCTATATTGATAACATGACATAAAAGTTATTTACAGTGCTTGCTGGCCTACACTGTGTTGGAAATCAAAGTCTGAGTAGCAAGATTGAACTAGTGAAGCCACAAATTGTAGGAAGATTTCAGTAGCGAGTACTTTAGCCCACTATATTATTTTATTAGTTTAGGTCCTGTAGCAGTGCTACAATCCATTTCTAGCTAAACATGTAGTCAAACTTGAGAATTTTTTGGGGAGTGAATGAACACACAGTCACTGGTGCCCCAAACTGTGCTGGCTGTGCCTTAAGTTCCTTCAAATATACCAACAGACCAGATTTCTGGCAGTAGGCAGGACAGCAGCAACATATGTAATTGAATCACTGAGAAAAACAAGGGTTACAGGAACTTTATAGTTAGGTTGACGTTTTACCCATACAAAACTATAGTAATTCAGCAGTTATAGTTATACTTATGTTAGAAAAAATAACTCCCTGCCCAAAGTTACTTTCCGGCATGAGTTATAGTTTCTTTAGATACGTATAACTAGAAGTATAAATTTAACTGTTAAAGTTCTATGGTTTTGTATGGGTAAAATGTCAATCTAACTATAACGTCCCTGTAACCTTTTTTTTTCCAGTGAATTTCTATGGTTTTTGTAATGCACAAATTCATATTTTTGTCAGGTTGCAGATAGCCAATCAGGGCCTTGTTTTCCCCCTGGAATTGAGGAGGATCTGCGGAGGATTTGAAGAGAAATCGAAGATCCGCAGATCACCCCCCAAAAAAAGGCAATTTTTTGCCCATGAGGGGTCCCTGAGGGACTCCTCGATGTGTCCTATGGACCTGTATCCTGACCCATGATATATTTTGACACTGTTTTTTTCCAACACCTCTGGCAATGTGAGAAACAAAATGGCAGCCGCAACTTTTCTTTCAGGTTGCAGCCATCCAATCAGGACCTTGCTTTTCTTCCAAATCCACAGAGGATCCGAAGAGGATCCGCATCCCTAAATATACAGATCTGGTTCTCACTTAATAGCTAGAAAACTACTGAACAGATTTACTCCAAATCACAAAAAAGGTGCTTCTGGACCAAGAGCTAGCTTTCTGCCAAATATGGTGTGAATCCTTTCCAGCCAGCAGCTGAAGTGAGCCTCAAATCTTTTTGGAAATTGTTATGAAGATTCATCAACAGGCACCAATTGCTTTCTCAATGGAAACCAGATCCTAACTATAACTGTGGTCGGCAGTAAGTAGTTATAGTTAGGACCTAGCTTCAATAGGAAGAACGTTTTTTGTTTTGCCATTAACTTTGGTGCCACTTGTCGTAGCTTCACAAATGTTCAAAATGCATACTTTAGTCAGTTCAGCGGCTGTCTTGAAAGTTTCGTGGTGATCTTTGTCAAGCGGGGGCTGAGGAAAATGGGGGTTCCCAAAACACATTTTCCCCATGTATTTTCCCATAGGGATTTTGAACACAACTGCAGCCCGCACTCTGGACAGAATTACACCAAATTTGGCATAAAGCTACCTCTTGGTCCAGAAAGCATGCTTTTTGTGATTTGGTGTGAATCCATTCAGTAGATTTAGAGATATTACATTACAAAAACATATAGCTATCTTGGGATGCTGATTCTTTGCGGATCCAACTGTCCCCCTGCTAATTGGTTGGCAACACTTCAACAAGAAAGTGTTGGCAGCTGTTCTGAGTACTCAGCTTCAGTCTGACAAAATAAATTACAAAAAAAGAAAAAGGGCAAGGGTAGGGTCACCTTGAGCCTCTAGCCTTGGTCTGCAGGTCCCCCCACAGGCCCCACCAGAGTTAAAAATATATATTTATTTTGAAGTGCAGAAGAGTCTGCAGATAGATCTGCAGATTTTCTGAGATCTGTTTTTTATTACCCCGAGTGGGCCAGGTCCCGGGAGCATTGTGAGGTGAGAAAAGGAGGGAGGCACACGGACCCCCCTCCTAGGGCTTTTCAAAGCCACAGGGACCGCCACATTACCAGGGCACAATAAAATAAGTGTGCCATGGGTCTCATGGTCCCCCTGCGCCCCGGGGACCAACACCTTCCTGGGGCAAAACAGTCATTTTTAATGGGGGTGGCCATGCGGCCTCTCTCACTGCCGCGGTGACGGCCACCTCCTCAAGGTTAAATATGAAATTAATGTGGGGGCCAATGTGGCCCCCCTGCAGCCCTGGGAACTGCCACCTCCTGGTGCAGTTCATTCAAATTAAGGGGGGGTGTGGCCCTCCCACTGCCCCGGGGGAAAAAACACCTCCCAGGCTGATCTAACATGATGAAAGGGGTAATTCACAGACCCTCAGCCGTGGGGACCTCCACCTTCCCAAGTTAAATATTGGAGGGGGCCGCTTGGCCCTCCTTTGTATAGCAAATAATGACCCTGGAGACCTCCACCACCCACGGCCGGCTCCTGCCATGTGTCACAGGTACCCCAGGTGTTCACACATGCATGATAACTTGCAACATCCAAATTGACTTCACACCTGTCCCCTACCCTTCAAAAGGCATAGGGCATTGGTGATTTATTAAAGCAAAACAGTTTTGCTGACAAGGCAGCCTCAGGTGACTGATTAGGAAAAAGAAGAAAAGCTTTTTTTTTTTTTTTTTAAACGTAAATGATCATTGGAAGGGCAATGGGGATAAATTTAGAGTGCCTGCCCACCTGGCCCTCCCTCTAGAACTAGGCCTGTGATGTTCCTTGTGGATCTGAAAAATACTTTTCACATTGCAGCCTTCAGAAGTGGTGGGCTATGCCCAGTGGGTGGGTCTTTTTTCTGGACACACAGTTTTTGTCACTCTTGTGTGGTAAATATCCCAGAGAGGAAGGAGGCTAATGTAGTGCTCTGTGTCTCCTTGAAAGATTTTCTTGTTACAATGTTAAAAAAATTCAGTGACGTTGTGGGGTGTGAGGAGTGTGGTGTATTATTATACAATATAGTTATGCAACCTTACCTTGTAATACACTCAAAAAACTGTCTCAGGTCCAGTTAGGCCTGTTCGTAAAACCTTTAGCTCAACCCTGGATTGCTGTGGCTTCAAGCAGCAAGGCTTAAACAGAGGAATTAGTGTAAACCATTTATAAGCACCAACCAATGAAATAAGAAAGTCACTCAACCCGAAACAACTCAGACAGTGCTTTCTAAAAATGGATTATGGGCCTCATTATGAGTTTGGCAGTCTGACTGCCAGACTGCCCTGGTGGCGGCGGTCGCCAAAGGACCGCCATGTTGGCGGTCATATATACTGCCGTATTACGAGTTACACGGCAAAGTCAGCCAAATTCCATGCAAAATCCCAACACCACCAGGACTCTGGAGGGCGGGAAAGAGTCGGTCCAATCACCAGTACCGCCAGCCCACCAACCAACCACCAAACCTATTACAAGTCAAAAATCGCCAGGGCGGTCTTCCAAAGGCAGTGCAAACCGTGGCGGTTGGCATTCCCCACAGTAATACACAGCACCACATTAGCTAGATTTCAAACAGCACAGCTGACACATATTCCCACACTTGACACACCTACTAATCAAACTATAAAATCCACCCCTTCACACACCACAATCCTTTGCATCTACAACACCACACACAGCAACAGAAGTGCAAAGATTACAATAGGAATCACTCCACCTCACAGAAGCCACACGTCTCACAACCTCACTGCACCCCCCCAAATTGCACATCACTTACTCATCAGACAGCATCTACAACATCTTTCCTTATTTTCCCACCTTTAATTCACCCACCATGTCACCACAAAAACATCCATGATTCACAGATGAAGAGTGAAGGGTCATGGTGGATGAAATCATTAGAGTAGAGGCGCATCTATTTGGAGCCGTAGTCCAGCAGACAACTATCTGTAGGAAAATGGAAATGTGGCAAAGAATAGTCGACTGAGGGAATTCTGTAGGTAGCTATCCGCGCACAAGGGATGACATCAGGAAGAGGTGGAACAATCTCAGGGGCAAGGTAAGTTCCTTGGCCGCCAAGCACCAGCTGGTGGTACACAAGACTGGCGGTGGGCCCACACTATATCCAACCCCAGTTCACTTCATGGGCGGAGAAGGTCTTGCCATCCTGCATCTGGAGATCTTGACAGAAATATCTGGGGGATTTGAGTTGTTTAAGTCATAACAATAAGAATGGCACCAGCATGTACTGGCATGCATGCTCACTGCTCACCTTTTGCAACCTTCACTGTCACACCACTCAACAGCCCAGTGTCCACTTGCCATACACTTTCTGGAGTCCAATATGTCAAGTACACTCATCTGGGGGAACAACTTCTCTGAATACTGGGTTTACCACAGGGACTGACAGCACTACAAGTCCCAGCAGGCATTGTTTCACTATCACTAATATCAGAACAATGTATCCTACTAACAATTACCTCCTTTGCCAACTCCACATTGAAGTGTACCAACCTGATGGGCATTTAAATGTATAGTGTGTGGGTAGGACAGTCTATAGCTGCACTGGTAAGGCAGCAGGCACTGGTAAGGTCACTTCACTCAGTGTGCTATCCTGCCATGACCATTCTTCCTCTAATTAGCCATTCAACTGTACTCACCTGAGGGGATCTCAACGATATAGTGTGTGGGGAGGACAGCCTATGACTGCAATGATAAGTCCCACAGGCACTGGTAATGTCACTCCACTCAGCCATAACTGTGTTCACTCTTACTATGACCATTCTCCCTCTACTCAGCTATTCAACTGTACTCACCTGAGTGGATCTCAACTGTATAGTATGTAGTGAGGACAGCTCATGACTGCAATGATAAGGCCAGCAGGCACTGGTAATGTCACTCCACTCAGCCACAACTGTGATCACTTCTACTATGACCATTCTCCCTCTAATCAGCCATTCAACTGTACTCACCTGAGGTGATCTCAACTGTGTAGTGGTGGGGAGAACAGCCTATGACTGCACTGATAAGGCCAGCAGTCACTGGTAATGTCACACCACTCAGCCACAGCTGTGCTCCATCCTACTATGACCATTCTCCTTCTAATCAGCTATTCAACTGTACCCACCTGAGGAGATCTCAACTGTACAGTGTGTGGGAAGGACAGCCCATGACTGCAATGCTAAAGGCCAGCAGGCACTGCCTACCTAATAAAAAACACCTGCCCACGTCCCAAAGTCTTGGCAGCTGTAGCAAGGTACTTCTCCTTGGTAGGTGGGAAATGTGCATTGTCATGGGAGATGTGTAATCAGTGTAGCCAACATTCCTTGAGCTTATGTGTCTGCATGTACTCCATTTCCAAGAGGACACACATCTATGCATGAGATTTAGGCATGTGGTAGCCATGCAGATGGCACGATGTCTCAAATTTCTCACATATGTTAAAAGGGTCCTATTGTTGTCATTATGATAGAAATGTAATGGTTTTCCATTTACTGTGATGCCCCAGATAGGACTGTGTCACATTTATATGTAGTCAGACAGATATATTCTCGCCACATAGTATGTTGTCAGTCATGTGCCAGTAGCCATGATGGACATGACTGTTAGGAGCAAGGTGAAGATCCACTTGGTGATGATTTTTACCCTTTATGTGGTTGATGGTTGTGGGTCCACAGAAGTGTGTGTTGATTGGGAATTGTGCCATGACTGTATGGATTCATCAGGGATTGCCTTGTAGTGATGTTTGCATGAAGTGTTTGGGGTCAGGGATTCCTCCACAGACAGGTGCCATGGTTATCATGACTGTTATGTGGGTAGTGATGTTGTTTTCCATAGTAACAATTTGGATGCTCCTGATAGTGAGTGCAAGGTCTAGGTCCCTTATTCCTGCACGGTACAGTTGCCTACTACAAACACACTCAGAAGTAAACATAACCATGGGTGTGACACATTGGTGGGGCTATCCTGTTCCTTAGTAGACCATTCATGTTTGTCTCAGGAGGGTTAATGGCATGTCATATGTGTGGGTTGAACCTCATTTGTGCTCTTTCACTGTTTATCCATAGGTCTGTGGCCACATTTGGCCTTGTTGGACTATTGCACTGAAGCCAGGTTATGATTCACTATGTCCCTCAGATCTGGACATGGGCACCCATAGTAAAATGGCTGTGGACTACATAATGTACCCTGATGCACGAGACTAGTAGGACATGGTATAATGTGTAGGTCTGTCTGCTCATCCTGCCGAGAAGGATGCCTGTGTATGTTTGCTCACTGCTAAACTGGACATCTGTACTGGTATTGATTACCTTTTGCACTGCAAGGGTGACACTGTGCTCACTCCCTGTTTCCCTGGACAGCATGTTGTGGTGTCAAGTCATGCCTCTCTGCATATTAACAGCTTCGTGGGCCCTTGACCACTGATTATGATGGGATTTGCATTGGGGGAATGCTCATTTTATGTGTCTGATATGCTCAGATCATCTCATACAATGTGTCATATAGCCATGACAGATCCATCCAGGCTGTTCATTTACTGTGATGCCCTAGACAGGACTGTGTCACATTCATATGTAGGCAGACAGATACATTCATGCCACATAGTATGTTGTGAGGCAATTGCCAGTAGCCATGAGGGACATGACTGGTAGGGGCAAGGTGTAGATTCACTTGATGATGATTTGTACCCTTTATGTGGTTGATGGTTGTGGGTCCACCGAAGTGTGTGTTGATTGGGAATTGCGCTCTGACTGTATGGATGCATCAGGAATGGGTTAGTAAATCATTCATGTGTGTGAATTTAGGAGATGTCTCTCCATGAGGTATGAGACCTGACTTCCATGTAGTTTCTGGAAACATCAGATGTGTAGCACATCTGAGTGAGCCTTGCAACTACCAGCCCTGACTCATTTTGGTAAGGTGTGACTTCTGGAGCTGTGCATTGTTATTTTGCATCCCTAGTGAAATGGATGTTTCCATGTCACCTAATCCAGGCATGGCATGATTATAGCATTGTTGTTTGCTTTTCCTTTGCACCAACAGTTGTTGTTGAGACATTACATCCGGGCAACTTAGATGTGTGTATAGGCTTGTGTCAGTGTAATTGTTAGGGAACCTTACAAAGGTATCTATAGTTTGGCTACTGGTCCCATGTGGTGTGCTGCATGTTGCATAAGTTTGATGTGGAGTGGTCACCTAGTTGTGGTATGGTTAGTGTGCTAGCTAGACTTCATACATGCTATTGTAGTTATCCAAGACCAAGATTTGTTCATGTGTTACCTTCGAGCGAGAATCCAAATGGCATGCATGGTTTAGTATTGGCACATCATGGTGGCACTTTGCTGTCACTTCATGCGGGGGCCAGTTGACATGATGGTATTTTTTGCCTCTGTGATTTGTAATTGCACTGTCATCATGTAGATGTCATGATCTTACTTTTCTCTTTTTTTGCAGCAGCATCTGCACCGGCAGACAAAGGATATGGGGCGAGCCGAGTTGGGAAGCATCTGGTCACGGGACCTCAGGTCACAAGGCCACTGACAGCAAGGGACCCAGTGACCTGGAGGGGGAGGGGATTGCCACGGGGAGACAGGATCACCATCATCATCCATGGATTCTTCCTCCAGTGGCCACTCCCTAGTGGTGGCAGACCTATCGGTGACCACCCCAGTACCATCTTTGTCTGCCACCCCCCATTCTATCACTGCCATCCCTGTTGCTCCCCACCCAGTTGGCCATGCCCACTCACCCATTTGCCACAGGCACCTCTGCCCCAGCCCCTTTTGGCCCTGCTGCCCCCAGTGAGGAGGCTATTGACCTCCCGAGGTCGGTCTCTGTGGGTCATCATAAATGCCATCCAGGAATTGGCAAGCCAGATGCAACAGAGGAATGTGTTCCTAGAGGGCATTCACAGTGCAATCTCTGGCCTACAGAGATCACTTCAGGCTCTGGCCTCCACACTGACGGCAGCCAGTCACCCCTTGTCTTCCGTTCCCCCTCCACCTTCCTCTTCCCAGTCTAAAACCCCCCTTCTCCAACCCAACCAAAGCACACAGACACACTCACATGCATCCACCTCAACAGACAAGGGTAGCACACACAAACACAAGCACCACAAGTTGCACCATTGGCACACACAAACAACATTAATCTGCAGACACATCAAAAGTCATGACTTCCCGAGACACCCCACCACCCCCAGCATCACACACATGACATCTGGCACACCTGCAGACACTACACCAACATTCACTGATTCAGCCACCACGCCTATCATACCCGCAGACACCCTGATCACAGAGACACCTACATGCAGCACATCCACCTTACCTGCAGTCACCACCCCAACAGACACCCACTCACAACTCACCCACCAAAGCAACTCCTAGCACCTCCACCTCCCCTTAACCCCAAACACATAAATGCTCTCATTCACCCACCCAACAGACACCCACCACAGACACACCTCCAAAATAAACTCACCCAAAACATCCACACCTACATGTCATACAACCAGTCCCTCAAACTCAAAATCCTGCATCCCTTCTGATGACTGTCCCCATGTGTCTAAAGAATTGTTCCTCTGTGACCTTAACCTTGCCCCTGTTCTTCCCCCATACCACCCCCAAGAGGTCTATTTCCCTCCCCAAGGCCATCCCTTCCACCTCCACGTCATCCCCTGTCCCCTGTCCCCTGTCCCCCTGCAAGCGTCCATGCCCCTTCCCCACCAAGAAGTCTGCCCCTCTGACGAAGGTCCCCCCAGCCCAAACCCAACCCACCCACCCAAACTCAAACCCAAGCATAGTCTCCCCTAACCCCCACCCCGATAATCCCTGAGGTGCCTGCCTGCCCCCTTGATGCCCCCTGCCTGCCCCCTTTGAAGCCCATACCCGTTGAGGTTCTTTGGCAGTCAGGAGTCGGGTCTTGGGGCTTGAATTGTGCATTTCCGGCCTGTGTGATATGGACTGGCCTATGGCCTTGGACTTGTTCATACATTAAGGATGATTTCCTAATAAACCCAACCCGTTGTTGGTGTTTTTTTCACCCTTTGTACTGCATTTCTTTCCCTAGGTTTCTATTGCTCCTGGCTGACTTTGTTGGTTTGTGTGTAGCTGTGTGTGTTTGTGTGCATGTAGTTGTGTGTGTTTGTGTGCATGTAGTTGTGTGTGTTTGTGCTGCTTGCTGCTCCATGCTGAGTTTTTTGCAGTCTGTGAGTTTGTGTGCAGTGCTGTTGTCTCCCAAGGGTGAGGTGTGTGTTGTGTGATGGTTATGTGTATGTAGTTGAAATGTTGATGCCATGGCATATTGTGTGATGTGGGCATGTATGGTGCATGGGTATTGTGTACATGTGGTGCGTGTGTTCTGGATTTATGTCAGTGCAAACCTGAAGTGTGTTGAGTTGTGGTAGTTTGCTTTGCATTTGAGTGTGCATGAGTCTCTTTAGGTGGGTGATCCTGGCAGCTGGTTGGTATAGGAGTATGTCCCATGGAGTGTGAGTTGTGTGTGCTCTGTATCATTGGCCTTCCCCTATTGTGTGACTGTTTTTGAAAATTTGTATAGGTATTGGTTGTCCCTGAGATCCAATTATGGGAAATTCCATCACACATGTTGTTTGGGGCCTTGTTGAATGTGATATGTGTCCCTATGCTGCCTCCTCCCAAGTATGGTCATGCTGCACCCATCTCAGCTGTGCAGATATTGTGGTTTGTGTTGTGTCTTTTATATGTTTGTCTCAGTGTGTATTGTGCATGGTATTTTTGATCCAGTGTGTTATGTATGTGTGTTATGTGTGTGTCGACTGCAGTGTTGATTGATGTCGGCGTTGTTTGTGTGACATGAAAAATGTGTGTATATATGTGTTTTATGTGTGACCAGTCCATGGCCAGTGTTGTATGTAAGTGTGTGGAATGTGACTGTGCATGTGCATTAGTTGTGTTGTTGTTGCTGTGTGTGTATGTTGTATGGCCTTAATTGTTCCTGATCCAGGGTTGTTTAGCCATGCGTAGATGTGTGATATTGCAGTACAGTGTGTGTGTTCTGGCTGAAATGTGTGTGTTGTGAATATGTGAGTGTATATGTTGCAGTATAGGAGTGTGTCTGTGATGAATGATAGGTGTAGGTGCTGGCCTTGGCGCCCCATGATGTGTTTGTTAGCAGTACAATTTTATTAAACATGAAAAAAAAAATCTAGGTAGGTGTTAGTACTCACAGTTGTTGTCCACAGCGGCGTTGATTTTGTTGTCTTTAGACAAGCAGGATCAGCTGCATTATGTTGAGGAATGGCTCTATGGCGGCTCTGAACGTGTATGGCTGTCTGCAGGTGAGTATCTCCTTTTATACTGTTCGTTTCCACCTAGTGCTCCATGGTGGCTGGACCACATTGGCGGTGTACAACCTCATAATGGGTCTGTGGGAAACATGGTCTCCACCGGCCTGTTTATGCTTCCAGAAGACCACGGTGGTTTATGCTGCCTCACAGTGGCAGCGGACCGCTGGCAGTCTTCTGTAAGCTACACCGCTAAAATCATAATATGGTGGTCCGCTCCCCCAGACTGTTGACGGTCAGACTACCACCGCCAACATTGCAGTCATGGGACCTCCAAAATTGTATTTAGCCCCTATATTTTTATGAATTTTTAGACAATGCTGGAACATTTCAGGTATGCTTTATTCAAGGTTATCAGGTATTTTCACCCTAGCAAAGGGGTAGGAGAAAACCAAACACCTCACAGTTCAACCAACATTTACATTTACAGTGTGACCAATTTAGCCAAAGAAGGAAACCCCAAGTCCAAATAAAGTTTAATGGTTTTTTTCACAAGCTCAAACTCAGGTTAATGTAAATGATTCTCAATACAAGACTCTAACTATACAAAATTACCATCAGGTGTCACAAGTGCTGGAATAGTTGAAACCTGATTAACATAACACATACTAAACACTCAATTCAGGCTATGCAGCACAATACCAATAAGATCTGATGTTCAGTTAACAAATGTTGTCCAACTCTTTAATGAAGACCATCTAAAATCACCTAGGTTAGTTAATTAGGCAGAAGAATTCCATAAAGTGACACATCCTTGACTAACATATGCTGGGCTACAAGACATGGGGACAAAAGGCAAAAAGGAAGCAAAAGACAATAAGAATTTGGAAAAACAACATCTGGGCAAAAAGAAGCTAAGTAAGGTTGGCAAAAAAAGGAAGGGAGAGTCAACATTTCAGAAGCTCGGTCAAGAGTCTTCTCTTTGGGTCAGGGATAATTTGAAGTTTTCTCTCAGAAGGCATTAGGAAGGTGAGGGGTAAGGGCAAAGAGGTCTCCACCTCTCAAAGTCCAAGGAAAGAAGCTAGCGTGAGTGCTGCAAATCCACCTCTGAACAATAAATTAAGGTCAAAAGTGAAAGATGATTTGTCTATTCCTCGTACCACATGGATCAGAAGGTTTAATTGTGCAATCATAGCACATCATGCGACATGCATCGTAACATCAAGAAAAGTTCCAAAGTCCATCATGGGAACGGCACCCATCCTTACTATCTTGTACTATTTTGCAACAAAGATCAAATTGAGTCATTCTTTCCATTCATTGGTCCTCAATGTACCGTTTTCAAAGTTACTTTTTCAGGCTCTCTATGAATAAGACAGTGGCACATCTATTTCCAAACTAACATTTCATGTGAACACCGTCTGCAAAGAAATGACACATTAGCAAAGAAAAACAACTTTTCACATCCTGCAAGTCTGAGGTCTGACTAACTAAAGCAGAATAGAATTAAAATGGCACACTTCATTCTTGTTCAGTAAAAACATACAAACATTATCATTGTAAATTCATCATTAATAAACCTTGTTATAATTATGTTACAGTAAGATTCAAATGTAAATTAACTTGTTAATACATTTTAATAATATAATGGAGAACTACATTTTCAACATTAACATATAAAATGTAAATCATTATCATACGGAAACTCATTGTTTCAATGAAAACTATTTCTCAACATTTTCAGGAAACATATGAAATAAAAACATATGATTATACTTAGATTAAAATAGCTATAGCATATCACATTAGATCACTAGTCTACAGTGAATGCACCTTAAAACGGGCTTTCAGTGCACCACTTTACAGTTAACAAGTCAGCATTCCACACATTATAATGTAGATTCTGTCAACTAGAGATCATTATTGTGACACAAAAGGTAGCAGCCAAATCTCAGCTGCATCAATACCAATATGCGCAAAATCCACTGGAGGATACGGGAGATATGGATTTTTAGGCAAAACATAAATCTCAGCTTTTTATTCCGAAGCACAAACAAGCATTGGTAACCATAACATTTAGAAACTTTTGAAAAATGTATAAGAGTTGTGTTTGCCTATTCCAGCCCCAGTGGGATGACCAAATCCAACAGGGAGAAGGTTAGGTGGGCAATTAAGGAGTATTTGGACAAAGTTTCTGGTCATCACAGCAGTCTCAAGTCCAATTCCACAAGACTGCCATAGACATTTTACATCAAGACAGCCATAGACATCAATGGAGTGGTCCTGATTCTGGGTATACAGGATGCTGAAAGATGCTTTAGATGCTCTATGGTCAATAAAGGTGTCCTTGTGGTTATTCCTTGGTCCACAGGATAGGGGGTAGACTTTAGCTACAGAGGTCTAGGTCCCTAGAAGCCCTTTTGAGCCAGTAGAAGGCCAGTTGTGACTGAACTACCAATCTCTGTAAACAGTGGATCCAGCTGCATCCTTTAGTGAAGGCTGTTTCTTATTGGTGATCAACCTGAACTTGGAGGATACTCCTAGGTTGACTCGGGCAAACTTTTGCCCAATCAAGGATTGGTCTCTTGGGGCACCCTGGGGCAGTCAGCGGTGATACTCAGGAAATATCATCTGACTTGTCGGAATGATTTTCTTCAACCTTGATGGCCCTGGTGCTGGTCCAGTGGGTCAGCTGACTGACCCTTGGCCTCACTTTAGGACCGACTTCTCCACAAGCAAGGAGTCACAGGCACAGTCTTCTCTTTACTAGCCCAAGGTGCGGCAGGTGCAGTCCTGCAGATGGTGCAGCCTCTCTTGCAAGGTCCAAGGGTCAGCAGGGCAGGCCTTCTTCAGTCCTTTCTCAATTTCTGATGTGATCTGAGGTTCAGGGTGCCTGAGGTGCCATATGTATGCCCACAAGATGCCCTGGGTGGATGATGCAATCATCAGCCAGTGGGCTACCATGACCCCAACCGCCCTCTGACGTCTTCCGGCAATGAATGGCATCTAGCAATGCCAGGGTGTACTACCCTGCCCATTGCCTAGATGTCTCAACCCTTCCTTAGATGGTAGGAGCATAGTAGCACACCATAGAGTTGTGGCTACCTGTGGGCTACATACCCACAGGAAAACCAGTTTGGGCACTGGTCTCGCCCTCTGTTCCCAATGCCAGACTGTCCACCTGAACAAAAGGGAAACCCCTGAGGAGTGTGATTACCATTTGCCCACCAAAGGCGGCTTCGTCTTTGAGGCTCACCTTTTGGGCAACACCCTGATTGGCTTCCTGCAAAGGGGAGGCAGCACCTCTTTCTGTAGCAGGCTTCTATTTGTCCTGAGCCTCTGAGTCATTCACACTACTCTCCAGAAAGGCTGAAGGCTGTCTGTTGGCAGGCAGTGTGAGGCCACTGGACAAACTAGGCAACAGAGAGGCAACTTTCTAAAAGTTACCTTTCCTTAAATGTGCCATTAAATTCGACTTAGGCATCAATCTAGGTTTGATGCCATGATTAATTTGATACCTTGAAGTACCCATTTCAGTAGTCCCATTCAGAGGTTAGCCGGGATGAGGGGTCAGCCAGTAACTCTATTAGCCAATGTGGCTACTAGATTTTTCACCGCAAAAATGACAATTTATAAGTGCTGCTGACATTACATATTAAAAACATGCGCCCTTCTTATACAGTTCCACGACTAAGAGCTCCATAGTCCTTCCCTAGTGGAGATTTACATTGTTTTGCTTAAGGGCAGTTGGGAATTTGTCCTTCGTTTGAACAGCAAAGTATTAAAAGGAAAACTACTCTTTCAGGCTGCAGTGGCAGGCTGGGAGCCATTTTGTACTTTGTCCCACACAGGGTGGCACAACCAGTTTTGCAGCCCTGGGGGGATACTGTCTTACATGCCCTGGGTACACTTGGTACCATATAATAGGTACTTATAAGTATTGTATTTTAATGAACTTAGCTGTGCAAGTGCCTTTGTTTAATCCTGAACAGCTGGTCCTACATTTCTGCCACTTTTCATTACACTGAAATATAAACCATTCCTTCTTCCTCCCACCATACATTGTAAGAACAGACTGCATTCTGCAGCGTCTGAAAGGACAAACAAAAAGCCTACACAACGAGAACGCTTAAGCCCTGCAGTACAATAGAGCACGTGGAATGAGGAAGAAGCAACACATACCCACAGACTGGGTTGCTACCTTTCATAGAAACAAAACCACTTGTGATTTGTTCTTTTTTTAGTATTGTGATAATAATAATTTTTAAATGTTTTAAGTAGTCCTCAATATTTTAGAAGTGATTTCATTGTATTTGCAGTTTTAAGTTAACATTTCGAAGTTGAACATGTATCAGCTGCGGATGTTCATCATTGTTTGGGCATTTTTGAGAGCTGCAGATATAAATGTACTGCTTGCTCCCCCAACTTCACTTTGGCATTTTATCGCTTTTGTGGCAATTATTTTTCTTGTTCTGCTTTTCTCTTTTTCTATCCATTTACCATAGTGTCTTTCATTTCTATCTCTTCTTTCTTGTGGCTTTCTCGTGTTCACCGATGTTGGCGGCTGACAGTTGCAGCAGAACAATCTTCATTACGTAGGTGAATTTGCATGTACCCGTAGGAGCGCGTGAGAGGGAGATGGGGACCAAACAGCTACAGGAGTGGGCCCAAAGGCCAGGCCTGATCATTAGGTCAGTGTTTTTTTTTACAGCCTTGCCCATCAGTAAACACACCTACTGCAGGAGGGAAAAGACAGGCTCTGTTCCTCTGTGCACCTTCGCTGTCGACTGAAGAGAGTATTAAATCGTGACCCCCAGAAGCCATTCTGTCTGCCAGCTTAATTCCCAGGTGTTGAACTTCCCTGAAAAGCTATCACCTTTTACATGGCACACTGAATGGATAACTGGACAAAGAAATGCTCACTTCGCTATTATTGCAGCCACCTATATAATAAGATAATTTTCCAAGTGGGGTTTTCATTGTTTCAATGATATCCGTAACGGGGGACTAAATAGTCCATGGCCAAAATACTCTAAACTAAAATGCTGTGAACAATATGGCCAGAAATACTTTCTATTCATGCTGAACTCTCCATCAACCCCCAAGCCTTTCATATGATCATTAAGAGGAAAGCTCAATTTAGCTGTACACTCTTCTACTCACCGAGTACCTTAAAGGAGGTTGGAGGGCTTTTTCTAGCAGCCCCTATTCCACTTTTTACAACAGATATCACCTCAGAAGAACTGCACCACTAAGAGGCACACTGCATCTATGACTCCTTTGTCCCATCTTGGAGTTTACCCCAGAATCATTTTTATAACATTGTTTTAAGTTTTCCACTATAAATGCACCATTCATGACATGAGCAGCCTTTTATAATGACAGGAACGATTACTTGAACCTCCATTGTGTGCTATAAGAAGCATGCACATAGACAAGTACATGATCCACCTCTCGCCAAGACAAGCTGATGCCCAGTAACATATTCCCTGTCCATGACAGCATTGCAGTGAAATTTGGTGACCCATAATTGATGGATTTTATTAGAGGGTTTAAAGCATGGACGTCTTTTAGGGGTTGCCAGGGGTTGCAGCTGCAACCCCTGGCTTGCTCGTTGCGACCCCCAGCCTCAGAAGTGGCAAAACCAATGACAGGAGCACAGGGGCAGCTCTTCCTTACGGACATTGCTTGGGGCTCCACTTTCCTTGTTTTCTGTCAGTTTTTAATTACACTAATAGTGAATAATGAATTATTCACTATTAGTGTAATAAAACATGGTGTACAATTAGCTGGAATATGACTCTTCTTGGTTGATGAGGTAAGTAAAAAACACTTTTAAATGTATATTATATTCATGCTTGCGGTTGAGAGTGTGCTTATGTAAAAGAGTGTGTGTGTATATGAGTGAAAGTGTGTATATGTAAGCATGCATGTGTGAGTGAACTTAAAGATGAAACGGCGTATGACATCACTTCCGCTACCCCTGGCATTTTGGTGAGTTGAGGTCCATGGTTTGAGGTAACCTGTTGGGCAATTGAGAACTGCTACTTTCTAAAGGGGCATAAAACCTTCTTTTTACTGGTGTTAGAATTAAGGTCCAGTTGCTCAAGGGAGGGGTGGGGGGTCTGATTATTTTTGGCTTATTGCCAATGAAAGGAAGGTTTGAGGTCTTATCCACTGGTGTTACTACACTGCAAACTTTATTATTTTCCTCTGGCCTTAATAAGTTGATACTATTACATTTTTACAATACTACCTCCCTGCGCCAGAAGGCTGCAACGCTCAAACCCTAGGCTTTTTTGTAAAAAATCTGTTTGGTTCAGAGTTATCCTCTGCATATATCATAGTGACAGGGAATTTTAATGTTCATCTGTGTGGGGACCTGTGGGAAAAAGGGGCTCCAAGTGTTGGCTTCTCCCTTATGTCTGGTGCTCATTTTGAACACAACCAACCAGGATACTAGTTTAAGTACTTTGCTGAAACTGTTAAATCTAGTTCTCACAATGGAATAGATGTCCCTGTTCAGAAGGGACATTAATCCCACTTTCACAGGAAGAGGCTGTAAGTCTTTCATTGATTTTAAGTTTGTCTCCACACCACTGCTGTCATATATATTTCTGAATTCTGGTGCAATAGGTTTCGCAGATGGTTTGATTCTGGCAGTTCAAAGGCCTTGGTGGAGCTTATGGGTGCTTTGAGCCATAAACCCTAGGATACTGCCCTGATTAAGAGGTGTCATTGTGTGTATAAAAGGGAACAGGCCAGGCACAAATATGACTTAAGGGATGAGGCCAGGGCAGATCTAACTGACGCAAGTACTTTAAATAGTACTACATTCTGGAGCATTATTAATGGACCTTTATTTGCAGCAGAACTGGCAGAATCACTGGAGTCATACGTTACTGAAGGCTCTTGGGTGGCTCATGTTGAGTTCAGAAATGCTGGGATCATGGGAGAGATATCATCCGCTGATAGAGGTGGCTGTGTGGAGTTTCTCCTGTGAGGAAGTAAAAAAGGGCATTATGGGTTTATCCACTTACAAGGCCCCAGGTCCCACTGGTATCCCACTAGATATGTATGTAAGTGATGTGTGTGTTTGGGTGCCCATTTTGACAGCCCTCATTGATGCAGAGGTGTTTGACAGGCCCTTCACAGTCATGGGCTATGTCCATCATCGTGCCAATTTTTAAAAAGAGGGTTAGGGATAACCCTTTATGGTGTAGGCCCATCTCCCTACTTTATTCAGTTGTCAATGCCATAGGTTGTACCCTCCTGGAGAGACTCTTGGTAGGGTCAGAGGAAAATAATGTGCCCAGTATGGGTTTCATGCTGGAAGGTCTACTGTGGATCAGTGTTTAAACTTATACTTGGTTCTAGGAAAATACACAGTTGCTTGCCCTGGCTTCCTACATTTAGGGTTTATGGATCTTTCTTCCACATTTGAATGGTATTAACCATTCAAAATTTAGATAGATCGTGTTGTCTTTGGGTGTGGAGCGGGATGTTGTTTTGTTTCCTTAGAGACCTTCTCAGTGAAACTAAGGCTTCTGTTCATTATTCAAAAGACTTACAGTACTCCATTAGCTTTTGTATAAATAGAGGAGTGTGACAGGGTTGAATTTTGGCGCTTTTTAGTTTAATTTATGTATTAACCGTTTTGAGCAGGTGCTGCTTATGTGAAAACAGATTGTCCACTAATGGGTTCATGTAATTTACCAGTTTTATTATATGTGGATGGCACATTTCTAATGACTAAAATTTCCAAATACTTGCAGGCCCTGTTGCACACCTTTTCTAAGTTTATGGAAGAGCTGGACCTATCAATTAATGAAAAGAAATCCTTTGCAAGAGTAGTTGGTCCCTGTACTACTAAATCAATAAGGTGTAACTTAGGATCTTGCACCCTCCTTCAAGACCAGAGTATTTTTTTCATATTTGGGTCTACCAATTGATTCAGCATTAACTTGGCATCCTTTAATTATTAGGAAAAAAGAGGGCTGGCAATGCTGCAGTTTTTAGTTTTGACACAAGGTTGGGCAGCAGATCCATTAGGGCCCTCGTGAGATGGGGTTGAGAAAATGTAATATAGCATTAAGAGTTTAAAAAAATTCTTGCTCTAATGTTTTAGTTCTTGCAGTTAGCAAGTTTTAAGTCACAGCGTGGCATAAATGTAATTGTTTTTTAAAGGGGTCCTTGTGACAATTGTTTGGTAAGGTTATATGAGTAGTATTAAAAAGTATTTATTAGTCATTGTTTTAATCAAGGGTTGTTTAGGATTGAAACCTGTATTTATTGGAAATGTATTGTGATGCTTGAATAAAGCTTTTGTGTGATGATTAGGGATGCCTTCCAGAATTTAGGTAGGGGTGACCTTTTCAGCTCACTGGAAGGTATTTGCAAGGCTTATTTCACTTCAGTCAAAGAGTGCTTTTTCAGACGAAGGCTTATGGATAGAGAGGGAATGGCACTTGCAAAACCCTGTACCCAATGACACATTATGTTGAAGACAGTGCCATCCACTGAGCCCTAGCCATTTGGGTCAAGGACAGGTATGATTGATCCTGCTAACTAGGTTTCCATTTAATTTATTGCCCTTTATGATAGCTTATCCCTGGTGTTAGAAATGGGGTCTCTAGTTGGCAGAGGTATACATTCTTGTCCAAGTAGGGACCACAATCCTAGTCAGGGTAAATCACAACACAATCCAAATTATCCTGTGCCCACCCTCTGGTAGCCTGGCAGGGACCAGTCAGGCTTAACCTAGAAGGCAATGTGCAAAGTATTTGTGCAATAATTCATACAGTAACACAGTGAAAACACCACACAAAATACACCACATAGGTTTAGAATAAATGTCTCTTTATTACACATAGTACCTGGGATGTGTAAAAAAAACAATGCACAGAGACCGCAGAGGAGGAGATGCACGGAAAAATAAGGTGTTGCGTTTGATTTTCAGAAGCGGCACAGATGATGCGTTGTTCCTTTCCATGCTGCAAGGGGTTTATGTCGGTTTTTGGCATGCAGTCTTGGTTCCTCACTGCAATGCAGGGATATTTAGACTCCCAGGGATGATACATTGAAAATGCTTGATACTCTGGAAGAAGGAGCAGGTGCTACGCCTCTCCGGTAGGCGAAGCGTCGCATTTTCCATCACAAGGTAGGCGCAGAGTCAAATTTCTACTTGGGAAGCCGGTGCTGCTTCCTTCCGGTCGGCTGTGCAGCAATTTCTCAGCCACAATGCAGGCTTTGTTTTGATTTCTTCAGGCTTTGCATCGATTTTCGACACACAAGGAAGTTCTTGAAGAGGTGAAATCGTTATTGGCCCTGAGGCTCCAGAAACAGGAAGCAAGCTCAATCAAAGCACTTGGAGAGCACTTTTGAGGAAGGCAGAGTCCTTCCAGCAAAGACAGAGGCCAGCAGGTCAGCAGAGCAACAGCAGGACAGCAGTCATTTCCAGCAATGCAGTGCAGATGAGTCCTTTGGGCAGCCAGGCACCTCCTCTGACAGGGTGCAGGTGTAGGTCCAGAAGTGTCTGAGTTAGTGGGTTCAGAGACCCAGATTCTATACCCAAAAATGCCTTTGAAGTGGGGGAAACTTCAAAGAGTGTCTTTGAAGTGTACAAGTTCCACTTTCAGCCCAGTCCTGTCTTCCAGGGTCCCACTGGGGGGTTATCAGCCCTTTGTGTGAGGGCAGGCCACTGGCCTTTGAAATGTATGTGTTAGGCCCTCCACACTTCCAGCCCAGGAAGACCCATTCAGTATGCAGATGAATGCAGATGTGACTGAGTGTCCTCTGTTTGTGGCTGTCTGGGTTAAATGCACAAGGGAGCTGTCAACCAGCAGACCAGACGTTGATTGGAGGCAGGCTGTAAGGCACAGATGGTTTAAAGTGCAGAGAAGTGCTCACTTTCTAAAAGTGGCATTTCTAAAATAGTAATATAAAATCCAGCTCATCAATAAGCAGGATTTTCTGTTACCATACTGAATATGACCTGGTTTTCCCTTTCAGATACCACTAAAAAAGTATATGAGGGCAGTCCTAGTTCTAGTCGATGAAAGGAGCAGGCCTCACAGTAGTAGAAAACAAATGTAGGAGTTTTTTACTACCAGGACATATAAAACACATATGTATTTGTCCTGCATTTTTGCCTATATAGCACCCTGCCCTATGGGTTACCCATGGCCTACCTTAGGGGTGACTTATATGTAGGAAAAGGGGAGTTTAATGCTTGGCAAGTACTTTTAAATGCCAAGTCGAAGTGGCAGTGAAACTGCACACATAGGCCTTGCAATGGCAGGCCTGAGGCACGGTTAAGGGGCTACTTATGTGGGTGGCACAATCAGTGCTGCAGGCCTACTGGTAGTATTTAATTAACAGGCCTTGGGCACATGTAGTGCACTTTACCTTGGACGTATAAGTAAATCAACTATGCCAATTGGGGATGAACTAATGTTACCATGTTTAAGGGAGAGAGCATGTGCACTTTAGCACTGGTTAGCAGTGGTAAAGTGTGTAGAGTCCTAAAACCAGCAACAACAGTGTCAGAAAAGTGGAGGAAGGCAGGCAAAAAAGTTGGGAGATAACCACCCTAAGGCTTTCAGGTCTAACATGTACCCCCCATCAGATGAAAGTGGGGAGAGCTGCCGAACCCCCTGGGAGCTCTCATCACTAAGGCAGAAGAATCTGGAGAGACTGTCAGCATTGGCATGGTCAGTCCCTGGGCAATGCTCTTCCATAAAGTCCATTCCCTGTAGGAAGATCGACAACGTCAAGGGTTTAGGATTTTCACCCTTCATCTGCATGAGCCATTTGAGGGGCCTGTGGTCTGTCTGAATCCGGAAGTAAGTCCCAAACAGGTATGGTCTCAGCTTCTTCAGTGCCCAAACCACAGCAAATGCTTCTCCCGTGTCAATGTCGTGGACACACAGGTGTGTAAGTCCAGGGGTGAGGGAAAACTGAGAGGAGTACTGCTCCAATAATAGTAACAGTCACCTTGCTGGTCCAGGGTAAGGGAGTCAGAGAGATTGAAACCCTCCACTGACCCATCACCCTCTTCTGCAGAGAGGAGGTTGGGGAGAGGTTCACTCTCCGCCTCCACACCCTTGGTCTCTTCATCAACACTGGCGACCGTCTCTCTGACGGTCTCCCCACCGTTGCACACTGTGGTGTTCACAGACTGTAACCCTAGGAATGTATGAAAATGTATCAGTTAGAATGTTGCCAACATTGCATCGTCCATGCCCCCATTTTAGCCCCAGTTTTCATAGGACCGAAATTTGCCCTCAAGAGAATGGCCAGGATTATCAGGTCTTTGCAGAACAATGCACCATATTAACTTAAAGCCACCCATATTTTGTATGGTTTAGGAGCACAACCCCTGGTCTCTAGACCCATGCAACTGTCAAGTCCATGTTTCCACTGTTCCAAGGATAGGGTGCCGCTATCTTTCCCGGTTCTGGCAGTGTCCCTTTTTGCGATCACCAGACCTAGCTTCAACAGGGCGGTACAATATATATCCACCTCTACCTCTTCCGTGGCATGAATGAGGAGCAACTTAGGATGGCAAAGCAGAATTCAGCCCAACACTCGCTCTAGGCACGTCAGCACTCACTCACAGAATGTGGCCAATTGAACACATGCCCAAGTCATGTGGAGAAAATCTTCACTTTCCGGCAGGCATCTCAGGCAGGTCGGTGTGGCTACTGCCCCCATTTTCCATACTCTCTCCTTGGTGAAATAAACCCTGTGTAGGTATTTCCACTGAACAAGGCAGAACTGTGAGGCTATTGCTGTCTTGTGCAGGGAGACGCGGGCCTCCCTCCCATCATTATGTGTTACGTTACGTGCCCCAGGAAATGCATTGAACTGGATCTAGTGATGTGGATGCGAGTCATTGCAGCACATAGCATTACACAGCAAAGGAGGAAGTGCTAGGGGCGGTGATGCGGAGCAGGAGCAGGAACTCGCTACCGGAGCTCGCTACCAGAGCTGACCAACACAATCCGCCAGGGCCGAATTGTCCCCAACCGAGCCCTGATATTTCAGGGGGCTGGTCACTTCCAGTGCTGACAGCCATTGGAGCCTGCTGTTGGAAACATGCCATCGGCTCTCCGCTCAAGCCAGGGGCTCTCTGAGTTTGGGCCTAAGCTCATCCACTGACAACACTCAGTCCATCCAGCTGGTGTCTGCCGACAATGGTCCCCCTCCCTTCCTTCGGAAAGAAAATACATTTCCACCAAAGCTAGGCCACACCAAACTACTGATCATGCAGTATGCGGGTGATCTGGTGATACTGGATCAGACACAAATTGGTATGAAGAGGGCGCTGTGCATTCTCCAGCTTTACAACAGTAACAACTCTCTCCTTGCAAATGCTTCAAAAACAAGTGTCATGGTCGTTGGGCAAAAACCCAGGAATCACCAGCTGAAATTTCAGCTGGGCCCGCAGGTATTAGTACCACCTGTAAAATATAACTATCTTGGTGTATGGGTCTCGGACACTGGCAAATTCTTTCTGCATGCAAGGGCCATGGATGAAAATGCAGCCAAAACTGCACTCCCCTTAGCCAAACTCCATTACAATTTATCAAGTCCCATGGCTGAGGGAATCCAAATAGTTGCAAGGACGAAATTGCTACCCACTATATGCAATGCTCACCTTGCATTCCCTAGTATGCTCACAGAGACCCTAGAACACTGCCATATAGCCACATACAGGAACATATTCAGACTCACCAAATTCACCAGGTGCTCACTGTATCGCTTAGAATTTGGCCTAGCCAAAATGGACATTGAGTGTAAGAAGGATCTCCTAAACTACTACCACAAAGTGGCCTCAACAGAGTCAGTCTCAATAAAAGGTGTCTTGCATGCTCTATTTCGGGATCCAAAGAGCAACTGGTACAGTTATCTTGGCAGTGCGATTGTCACACTGAACCTGACCAAAGAGTGTCTAACTTTCCCAGTCGTAACTAAAGACCATCTAAAGATGACACTACATGATCTGGCCAGGCACATATCAAGAGAACAGAACATTAATGGAATCAAACATATTTGAAAACAGCTTTGGGCAGACAAGCTTTAAAGAACATTCTACAGATGATGCTCTTGACTCTGCCTGTATGGGAATACAGGGCCACTGTAAAAAGCAATCTGCAGAACACAGACAGCACCAGCTCTGCTCTTATTCCTCAGAATCGGTTGTACATAGGCTGCTGCCCAGTATTGCTCCACCAGAGGTGGTGTTATCTAAGACCAATCTTCCTCCGCCACGGGATAAGAACTTGCAGTGTGTCACTCGTATATATTTTTTCCACAGTGATTTTGATGACGCTGGCATGGTTTGGCAACTTTTTTTGCTGGAAGGTTGCTACGAGGAGCTGGCCCGCCTTTTGGACAAGGCTATGGTCCACATCAAGGGGCAATGTATTAAAACTCAAGCATAGAGATGTCAACCTCTTGGAAAGCATCTCTGCGTATATTAGGTTGGCTCGTAGGCATCCCTTTATTGTTGCCATGCCCGCTCTCTAGCAGTCTGGTGGGTGTACTGTTTTGATAGTTGGCACTAGTGGGTTCAAGCTGCTTCTAACCTCTGTGTAGTTTTGGGGACCAGCCACTTGTTCTTGCACTTTGAAATCAAGTCTGTTTTTAAGCATTTTTATTTCCTCAGTAATGTAATCTTTTACCAGATCCAGGGTTAGTGGGTTTTTCCAATTGGGCCTGGAAAGTCATGCATGAATATTTTTTTAACTATTTTAAAGCGCTTGTGATGGGATGTCTTATGCCTGTTCACTAGTAGGCTTAAATTCAGTGATTGCTTTGTTTCATCTACTGCGAGCTGGTGGATTCAAGCTGTTTTGTCTAAAAGTTGTTTCAGCATTCTCGACTGCACGTTTGAAAATTAAGCCAGCAGACTCAAATCCTCAGGGAAGCAGCCTCTAGCCTGTGGAGTAATAATGGCATCCGCAATTGCACTGTTGAAAACCACCCCTGCAAACTCAAATCCTCACGGCTGCAGTCCCTAGCCTGTGGGGTTATGGTGGGCCATTCCATTTGTACTGTGCTGTACGACTACTTGGATGTTTTATTCTCATATAAGTGTTTATAGGTCGCCTGTTTACAGTGAATTTGCTGCTTCGTTGTAATGCTGTTTTTGTATATATATTAAAAGCGGGTATTGTGAATGCTTTTTGAAGATTTAAGCTGTCTTTGCACACCTTGACAGTGTACACATTGTTGGGTTTTAATTTGTTTATCCACATATATTGTGTTTGGGTACTGAAATAGTACTTTAAAGATTTTTAAGTAATCATACAATAAAATGACTTTGACTTTGATTTTTATGTGTCCCAGGTCCCCCACTGAGGCCTCCTTCAACCAGTCAAATTAGTCTGGTATATTGACCACTAGTGTCTGGTACTGAGGAATTGGATGTGATGATACAGAGCCATGAAAAAGCCACAAAAATCTCTTAAGATTCAGAGAACTTGAGGCCCTGAGTTACAGGCATCAACCAGGAATATCAGGTCATGATCAACATATAGCGAGATCCTGTCCAAGATCCCTGGTGACTACTTGAGACCCCTCCCCAGAATATCCACCCACTGCCCTCCTGCCAGGGGGTCAGTTGCGAGTGCAAACTGTAGGGGCTACAGGTGACAACCCTGCCTCATCCCTCCCACCTGCACTCGCGCTTGGAAATCTGTGTGCAGCAATCATGTTAAGGAAATGAATTTCTTTCAGAAATTACGTTTCTGCAACAGGCAAAACAGATAGTCCCAACTGACGGAATCTAATGACTTATGAAAATCCACCGGCAGGAGTGTGTGTGTTCCCCAATTTCTAAGTGCTAGTGCCAGTGGCACAAAATCAGACTGATTAGCCAAGGTAATAATCACGGAGCATAGCCTATTGGCCAGAGCTGTGGCCCAGATCTTAGCCTCCCTGTTAAGATGGAAGATAGGGTGGTATGATGAACAGTCATCAGGTGGTGTCTCTACTTGGTTCTAATAACTATGTCTGCTAATCAGAAGACAGGGAGTGAACACCTGACTCCTGGGCCCTCTTGAACATGTTCCTAAGGTGGTCCATAGGCAATCCTCTATACACTTTAAGGAATTCCACTGAGAGGATGTTTGGACCCTGGTTTTACCCGTGTGGAACTGAGACAGACCTCTCCCAGCTAGTAACCGAAAACATCCCTCTCCAATGAGTTCCATTCCGAGTCCTTCGGGGGACATGCAGGCAAGTCCTTCACAAAGTCTTTGAGGGCCACATGGTCCCCCCTTCTGGTTGAACATACAGCATTGTATAGAATGTCAAAGCATTGAGCAATAGTTGTGTCTCCCACATGTCTGAGTCTCTTCTCATCCATTATATGAGCAATAGGTGTGTGATATGCAGTGTTAGTGCAGAGCCAATGAAGTGTCTTACTGGTCTTGTCTCCCTATTGATAGATGAAACTCTGTGTTGTGAGCCAGGCTGTTCTGGACTTATCCATCAGCAGTTGTCCTAATACCTCTTGTGGATTTAGGGATTCTCTCAGGACAGTAGGGGAACAAGACGATACATGAAGTGCCTCCAGTTCCAGGATATGAGTCTCCAAGTCAGTCATTTCCTGCCTGCACTTCTTATGCTTTTCTGAGACATAATCAGTGATGTTGCCCCGAGCTGTGACGTTAAGGCCTCCCAGAGAATTTCCAGGGTCTCAACCATGCCAGAGTTGGTATCCGCATACCTCTGTATGTCTGTGTGGATGTAGATCCTGACCTAGGCTTCTTCGAGCCACCACACATTCATACGCCAGCCCAGCTGCCAATATTGCAGACCAATTTGGAGTCGTAGTTCCGGGTAAGAGTGTTCGGACAGACGTGGGTCATGTATGTGAGTGTCCTACACCCTATTTGATTCAGAGAAAGGTATAAGGAAGAAAATAGTCCAGCTGGAAGAAGACTCTCATGATCCCTGGAGTAGAAGGTGTAGTCCCACTATGCTGTATGCATGAGGCATCATGTGTCTCCAACCCCATGGTTTCAAAACAATAGGTGAGAGAAGATCGCTGCCAGCTGGCAATCCCTGCATTGGTGGTCCAATCCATTTCCCAGTCCTCCACTCCATTGAAGTCTCCCTCTAGGAAAAGTGTGTCACCAAAGCCCCCAGGGTTTGCAAAAAGTCCTGTGCAGGTGGGGGAGGGGCATAGATGCTAGCCAATGCTATGGGAGGCCCAAGGAGAATTCGAGATATTGCAGTGTAGTGGCCAAGACTGTCACATAATATCATGTTCACTACCAAAGGACAGTGGTGATGTATCAAAATGACTGTCACCCACAACCCCTTTGTGAAGCCAGCATGGAATTCCTGTGAGTATCCCATGGAGCTGAGGCAGGGGCACTGAGTGAGTCTCCTGCAAAAGAAGCGCATTGACTGAGTAATGCTTGGCTTGTTGAAGCACTGCACCTCTCTTAATGGAGTTTGAGATACCATTAGCATTCTAGGAGAAAAAGTGGATAGCACCGGACATCTTAGTGTCAAACTGTTTGGTCATTGGGTATGTCATGTTGGTAATCGAGTAGAAGTGGTGAACCGGGCTCAACGTTAGACCTGTCCATGTGTAACGATGTCTGATGTAGTTGTAAGGACAAAAATAAAGCAAAAGAATTCTCAGAACCCAACAACACCCCTCCCTATACCTTGTAAACATGAAGTACCTGTTGTGTAATAAACTAGGAACTGCTGCCAACCAGGCGATGAAACACCACCATGAAACACCAACTGTGTTCTGTTGTACCTCAGAGGGTCCACATGCTCAGCTGCTCACCCTTCCACTCCAGTAATGAGGTAAACATTCCTTGGTAATCCCAAAAACATAGAGTGTCAGGGGGCCAGGCGTCACGGTGCAGACAGGGAAAGGGAAGCCCTTTTGTGCATTATATCTGAGTCCAGTGGCCCGAACAGTGGGGTCCCAGGGTGTTTACCATGGCAGTCGTGGAATGACACCTCCTCCTCACCAGGACCAGTGTTGCAACTGCAATCATCCCCTGCTTGTCCCACAGTATGAGAACATGGGGGGAGGAAGGCCCAGCACACCAGTGAGGGGGCCTCTTCTCCAACCATGCCCAAGCCATATTAGGTATATCACTTTCAGTCGTGCAGGAAAGAGGAATATGGAATGAGCTGAAGGGCTTGTAGCTTCTATTTGACAGACAGGAAGGTGTGTCTCTCTAGTTGAAATTTGAGCATGTAGTCAGGCAAGACCATCACTCCGACGGTGTCCTACAGCAGATTCTCCTACAGCCTAGTAGTCCTAAGAATCTTGTCACAGTGGGCAAAATAAAAAATGCAAGCAATTAGAGAGTGCAGAGGGTCCCCCAATGGTGGTCTCCGCACCAGCAACATGTGTGCCTTCTTCACTGCAAAGCAAAAAGATAGCTCCTCCCTTGGAGGTCAACTAAGTAGATATGAATTGAGTGGGGATTCTCCTTCTGCACCCTCCGGTACCCCCCACTATGTATATGTTAGTTTGTTCCAAGTGGCCTCTGTATCACCGAGCCGTGGCTCAAGACTGGAAATAGTGGTTTCGAACATATGAGGTGCCTCTTCCATTCTTGAGATACGACTCTCAGTCTCTGCCATGCTCTCAGTCATATTGCAGAGGCCTTGCCTGAGCAGAGAGACATCTAGTTTTAATCGACATCAAGGGTTGCAGGAACACAAGTCTCCTCAACAACACCTACAAGGGGAGGAGGAGGGAGAGGTCAGCAGGACACCACTCACCCTTGTGGAAATCCAGTGCTTTAGACTTGCACTAGGTCTAGGGGTAGATGACTGTGGCTCAGCACATAGACTTTCTTGGGGGGTTGGCCCGGCCAACAGCCCCCCATTGTCCGAAACTGCAGATGCATTGAAATCACTAATCCAACTCTTCCTTGAGGTATGTGGACCCCCAAATAAAGCCATGGGCTTACACTCACACCCTCACGGCACGTTGTGATTCACACTGGCCCTCCCGGACCTGAACTTCACCAAGGGTAGGGGGAAGGGACATTGCTCATTGCCATGGCAGTGGTATCCTCTTAACAACGACAGGAGGACAGGAGCCTGATCACTCCCCAGCCCCCCATTTGCAGTCTCTCGATTGGAACTAGGGGCCGACACCCACAATAACCTCAGGGACATCTCTCAGTCTCTGCAGCAGTCCAGGGGGGTCACCACCCCCAGATTCCTGATCTCACATAATACCAAACCTCCTCTTCAGAGCAGTGGGACAACCAAGGTGCAGTCACCTGACTGATATCAAGGGCCGATGCCCGCTTGCCCCTCGTGTCAATGAGCTCCTTCAGCACCGTAGTTCCCAGCATGCAGCCCACTACAGAGTCAGTCAGCTATAAGGGAGAGGCCAATGCTCTCTCCCATGCCTGTCTTCTTGCTTGTAGCAGGATGCCACATATGCAACAGGTATCACAATAAAAGTGGTTGAGACCTCTTCAACAGTATTTGCCTCTGCTGTATGGGGGCTGCAGGTCAGTTAGGTATTACACTAGGGATATTGGGCCTCCCAGGTACTTCCTCCTGATTGGAGACCAGAGGCGGATACCAAGCTATTGCCCTTCAGCAGTGGAAGGCCCCTCTCCCATCCTGTCCCCAAGTGCAATTGAAGTTTCCGGGCCACAACCTAACCAGGCCCAAAATTCTGGCCCACAAGGCCCATGGTTTGGTTAGCATGGCTGCCAAAATCTTCCGGGTATACCAGGAGGAGTCAGTGTGAGCTTCCGGTCTGACTTTTGCCGTCATGGATAAGGCCAAAAAGCATTGCTCTCACCTCACACAGGAGAGTCTCCAATTGTGCGGCCGCGGGGTCCTCGGGCACTCTCCACAGTGCCTGCCCATCGTGCCAGGGTTTTAGATGTCTCAGGGACATACCAGCCACTCAGAAGTGTTGGATGGGGGCAGAATGGTGGCACAGTGAAAAGGAGAGCGGCCACCATGTTCAGTGTCTTGACCATGCCCTCACCAGCAACATTTTGCTTTGTAATTTTGTGTTTACTAATATATCTTTGTACCTAGAAATGTCAGCTTAAAGATAGTTTAAATGGCAGCTAGACCTATTATGTCAAAATAATTAGAGGTCCTTAAATACTTAAACGAGTGATGGGGACAATGAGCTGTCTCTTTTCTTTTTTAGAATAGATTTTTATGTTTTTTTGAGGACCAGTTTCTGATAGTTTTACGAGGCTTTTCCTCCATACAAGTGTGGATTTCAAAGGTGGGGGCGGCTTTTCTTAAAAGGAATTATTCTAATATGATTCTGTAAAGCCTTTCCCTCATAGACAATGATTTGACATGTCTGGACATTACAGATGGTGTTTCCTAAGTAGCAAGCAGTCACTCACAGACAGATTTGAGTGAGGTTGACTGTAAGTATTGTATTAAAGGGCGGTGATAAATCTTCATTGTCTCAGAAGCTGTAGAGTTGTATAACTTTCAATTGGACTTTATGATCCTTCTTCTTTTTCCAGGTTGGTTCTGTAATGCCAGAGGTCTGACTATGAGATTTTTAACAATAGAACTTGCATGATATTGTCAGATCACCTTCATCTAATGCCTACAATGTTCCCACATTCAACACTCCAACCTTTACTACAGTGAAATATAGGCCCTCATTAAGACCATGGCGGTAAAAACGCCTACCACTGCGGTGGCGGCAGCCAAAAGATCGTCGCCGCAGCTACTGCCCGTACGCCATATTATGACCACAGCCGGATTTCCACCACAACAAGGGCGGAAACCCAGCTGTGGCCATACTGCCGGATGGCGGTAAAGTGGCGCTGCTACCACCAGCAGCCCCACGCCAGTAGACCGCCGTCAACCATATTATGAAAAATAATACAGCCTGGTGGTGTTCTGCTGGCGGCCCGTCCTGTCCCCTGCCGGGATCCAGGGAAGTCGGGTGTCCGACAGGCGAAGGGAGTGGGGGGTGCTGTGTGTATGTGTGGGGGTGTGTGCATGGATGTGTGAGTGCGTGCATGAATGGGAGTGTGTGTTTAGTGTTGTGTGAATGCGTGTAAGCAGGCGTGTGAGTGCGTGAATGAAACTGTGTGATTGAGTGTATGTATGAAAATGTGAATGCGTGTCTGCCTGTATGTTTCAATGTGTGTGCGGATGTCTGCATGGATGTATGTGTGGATGAGTGTGTGGATGTGTGTGTGTTTGTAGGAGTTATGGATCTAGGGGGGTGTGGGGGGTGTCTGGGGAGTGTAGGGGGTGGGGGCCTCCTATCAGTGACAGGGAAGGAATTCCCTGTCACTGATAGGGCCTTCCGCCATGGTTCTCGCTGCATTACGAACGGAGGTAGGATTGTTATCTCCAGCCCGGCAGCTGCTACCGCCATGGCGGTCGGAGTGGTAAGCCGACCTGCCAATGTCATAATGTGGCGTTAAGTATCGCCAGCCTGGGTCCTAATGACCCCCGTAGTTTGTGTTCTGAGTGAGCATTGTGGCTATTATACTCCTTTAGCACTCTTTGCTGGTGACAATCCAGCACAGATGAATACAGCTTTCTGACTGGGTTGCTCGCTGTTGCCTTCCAGTTCTATCCACCTCTTACCACTTCAGCCCTGCCTACTTCTAAGGCATTCACATATCTTCTGCTTGTTATTTCCAAATGCAGCATAGCAGAGAAGATAAAGAGTAAGTTGCGTGACATGTTAAAAAGAACTAGGTGGGAATAGAGCCATTCACTACAAAATGGTATGGCAGCAAGCTCAGGTCAACCCCTACCTGCATGTTGTTATGTGTGATATAAAATTTCTGAGATAGAGTTTGCTTTGGTATCTGTATTACGATACTTAAAGATCTTTTAAGTCCTCTATTCAACAAGAGTGGATATCCAACATCTGAGTCTAGAGCTATGGGCTCATTTAGAGCTCTGTGGAAAGTTGGGCAGTCCCCCAGCCAGCTGAACCAGCAACAACTCTTGCCTTTGCACCCCTGGCACAGGACTGCTCATCCCATTTAGAGATGTCTACTTGCCGGATAGAGAACTCTTTGCTGAAAGTTTATCCACCAGCAAACCATGTGCGCATTTTGACAAACCTGAATTCATGGGCAACCATGTTCTTGTAGACCATTTGTCATTCTTTTTTCTGAAAAAAAAACACCCAAAGGAATGTTTGTTTATGAACAAGAAAAAAAATGATGTCCCAAATGCAAGTGGAGTTTTCTCCTTGCAGAGCAGGGACATTTTTCTGCTTTGTTGCATGAGACCTCCTTGCATGCCTCTCACTGTCATATAAGGCAGAAAATCAATGGTTCAGGCTCCATCCTAAAAATGATGTGGCATCCTCCAGTGTGATCAGGCAGCCTAAAAGGACGGCCATAAGAAAAGGGTTTCTGGTGATGGAGTCAGCAGAAGTTCCAGAGTTGTACACTTATTGGGTCACCAACCTCAAAAGCAGACGGGATGTGTGATCCCTGCCCAATTGCAGTTGGGCTACTGCTATGCCTAACCCTAAATAAGGCCACTTATCTTTTAGCCCAATTGGCTTGTTTGGTTCAAATGTAATAACAATCAGTGCTATCATTCTGAGATCCAGTCCAATTTGTAAATATAGATATGAGAAATGATTCCTACATTACAGCAGTCATGGGTTGGTAGAAACCTTTAACTGTGCTTTATATTTTTTAAGAGAAATTAGACCAAAATAAAAAAACGTGGTGAGTCATTGTACAGTTTCAGTAGCTTTCATTGTCATCAAATATGTCTCACAGTAGCATGAAGACCAATAGTGTCTTATCACTTTGATCACCACTTACATGTGCCTAACTCCACCTTGACTCAAAGTACGTCTCACATAAATCCATGATACTTCCCTCCAATCTGCAAAATGTTCATACTTCAAGGTATGCTCTGCTCTCCTAGAGTACCTTCTCTGATGATGTGTGCCAATCTACACCGGTAGATCCGGAGTAATAAATGTTTAAAGAGTAAACTGCAATATAGCACCTAAAAGCATAAAGCGCACTAGGCCGGGTCAAATCCAAAAGTTCAGGCTGACCAAAATGGAGTGCAGGTTTGATACAGTCTCAGATTAGTCCCACTGAAGATTTAGCTTCTCAAGTTTTGTTCTGAGTCCCATTTGTGTGAAAGAAGTTTGCCTGGAGCAAGGAGAGTGCCGCAGGTGGTGGTCAGCATGGCACTAGGAGCAGGCCAAGCATCACGGACAGGCTGGCTGAAGGCTTGTGTTGGTGGTCCACATGGGCAATCAAGACTGGCTGAGCGAACAGACAAACCTGAGCATCTAGTGCTGATTCTCTGTGCACGTGACACAGTTCGGGTACAAATGGGTTCTATCATATTCACGAGGAGCCCAAAATCTAGATTTAAAGAGCTTGAGAGCCACAGCAATGGCCCAGGACCTGAGAGATGCCTCTTAAGTTTCAGGAACTTGTTGAAGATGGATCCAGAAGTTATGGGGAGCCTGTTATGTGCTTAAGGGTCAGATCAGGAGGCTAGCAGACTAGCCCTGTGAGTCACTCTGGGGTCCTGGGTTCAAGAGGGAATTGCAGGTCCAGTTCTTCCCTAGGTAAGAGTGTAGCAGGCAGCAGGTAAGCACAGCAAGACAGTAACTCCTTCAGAGTAACAGCCCAGCAGAGTGACAGTCCTTTCAGCAGCACAACAGTCCTTCCTGGCAGAGTATCCACAGGTCCCGAAGTGTACTGAAGTGGTGGTGCCTGAGGTTAATTATTTATACCCTGGTACTCTGGTTCTGGAAGGTGGGAGAACCTTCTAGACAGTGGCTTTGAAGTGTAAGGAATTCCTTGGTGCCCTGCCCTGACTCCAAGCTGGCTGGAGTGACAATGAAGGGTTGTGTGGCCATTTGTGTGTGGACAGGATACAGCTTATACAGGTGTAAGTAAGGCTGTGTCCAGCTCTTCCTTCCCATCCTGCCAGTGATGACCAAACAAGTCACACCTTAGCTCCCATTATGTGTGACTGTGTAGGAGGAATACACAAAACCCAACTGCCAACTACACCCAGTCATGTCATTAGAGACAGGCTGCAGGCACCAAATGGCTAAGGCAAGAAAATGCCAACTTTCTAAAAGTGACATTTTCAGAACTGTAATTCAGAATCTGATTTCACCACAAATTAGGACTTTAAATTAGGATTCCAGCGACACCAAACATGTAAAGTCATCTCTTACTGTTTGGAAATTACACTGTTAAATGGTAATAAGGCAACTATGGGAGAAATAGGCCTTGCAGTAGTGAAAAACAAATGTAAGAGTTTTTCACTACCAGGACATGTAAAACTTAAAATTACACATTCTAGGATCTACCATTGGATTGACATATGTATTAAAAAGGGAGCTTTGGGCCTGAATTTTTTTTATTATTTTGCCAGGTCAAATTTCAAGTTTAAACTGCACACACTGGCTCTGCACTGGCAGGCCTGAGACATGTTGAAAGAGCTTCTTACGTGGGTGGCACAATCAGTGATGCAGGCCCACAAGTAGCATTTAATTTACATTCCCCTAGCACATGTAGTGCCAACTTTGCAAGTAAATTAAATATACCAGTTGGGTATAAGTGAAACAAACATGTTTTAAGGGAAGGGCACAAGCACTTGTGCACAGAGTGCTAAGGACACAAAAACAACTCAGCAAAAAAATTGGAGGTGAAAGGCAACAAGTTTGGGGATGACCCTGCAGGAAGGGCCAAGTCCAACAGTCCTCCCTGTGAAAACCTTAGTATTTAATGCCTCTACTTACATTCTGTAGCACCTTAATTCCTTTTTGTTGTAACTAAACTGTGCAAGAGTGTATTCAATGCATTTGCAAATGTAAGTGTACATTAAGCCACACCTATTTATAAAAGTAAGGCAGTTGTATGAATGCACATTTCCCAGGTAAATAGAGCTGTTACAGTCTAGCAGGCCGCTGGGTAAATAGTACATTTTCTCTGTTAATTAGTTGACTGCTAGCTAAATAGTAAAAATTATTTACTATTTTTCATGAGGCATGGAATATAGCATATGAATTTACCTATTTACCCTACCGCTGGATAAATAGTAGCAATTCTTCACTGCTTGACTGGCAGCCATGTAAATAAAAAGGAAACTTCACTATTTACCTTCTCACTGGCTAAATAGCAAAGATATGTATTAAATGGCCAGCAGTCAAGCAAACAAACTTCACTTACTACCACCTGTTGGCAAATCAACAGGTGTTATGTTCAATTTAGCCAACAGCCATGCAAATATCAAATCATTTTAATTATTTATGGGGATGCTGGTTAAATAGTAGAATTATATACTATCTGATCAGTAGCCTAGTAAGTAACAAATACATTTAAATATTTAGCTTAATGTTGGCTAAATAGCAGAAATTATGTACTGTTTGGCCAGTAGTCTTGCAAATAGAAAAGAAACTTCATTATTTACTTAGTGACTGGCTAAATAGCAGGCAATATGAACAATCTGACCAATAGCCTTGCAGATAGCAGCAGAACATCACTATTTATCTGGCTGCTCTCTAAACAGTTTAAAGTTTGTGATAATATGCCTCATGCAGTTTCAGCAAGTATTCGCACCAGGCAGAACAGCAAACAATGGGGATCCATCTCCTTATGAAAGTTAGGGTTCTGATATATTATTATTTCAATTGCAAAAAGTGGTAACAAATTCTGCACAAAAAGTTTGCGAATGGAATAGCATTTTTGCACACTGTCCTATGTATTATTTATTTGGTTCACAAAATGTTGAATCTCAGGTGGTTGCAAAATGACCTGCCTAATTATTATTCATTAGACAGCTGCCAATTTGCCACCCACTGTGATTGGCTGCATTTACAGGGATGGTGGCCTGCAAGAGACCACACACCACCATCCCTATGACTGCATTCCTAAACTAAAAAATTTTTTTTTAAAGTTGGCAACGTTTCTTAAAGGAACCAGTGCTGCTTTTGTATTAAAAAAGCCAAGTTTTCCATTATGGAAAAAGTCTCTGCCATGAGACTGCTAACATGATACCCAAATGTTAAGGGGTCTTCAGGGGACCCATTCTGCTTTGCAAGTTATTTATCACCCTAGCTTGGCAGCCATTAGCTCATCAATGGTTTGCAACAGCAATTGTAGTCATAAACTATCAATACATTTATTTCTGAATTTTAAGTAGGAGGTTGGAAACCCCATTCATGAACATTCCTATTTGCAATTTGGAAACAATCACAAAAGTTATTTTAGGAGTCGAAAGGATTGTCTAACTCATAAAAGGGATTTTGTGTATAATGATAGGGATTTATGTGGTCACAAACCATCTGATTTTGCAGCATGAGACGCTCAATGGGCTAAGATGTAATGACTTGGAGCCCTATAAGGCGCTATCTTGTGCCCCCCCAATGCTCCTACTCCGTTAAGATTACCTGCAGAGGTGGCTATTTATAAAGATTATTAGAACCTTTGCAAGACTAGTTGAAGCTGTTTGCTCTGCTAAAGCTATGTATTTGCTCTTTCTCACAAATTCATGGGAATGTACCAGGGCCATATACAGAATTGCCAGAAGGTTCCATGTTATCAAAATGATTCTTTTTCTGCAGTCTGGAAATATTAATTCTGGTTTAGTTCAATTAAGCTAAGCATATTGAACACCTGGAAACAATGATTTGTAAAAGCAAAGGCCAGAAATGGAAATGCTGCATCCCAGTGACACAGTGTCATCTGATATTTAGGGTGATCTTATTAAAATATTTATAAGTTACATTTTATTGTGTGATTTAAGTTAGAAATGATCACCATAAGATAAAATAATATATGATGACACAGACTTCTAAAAGAGATTACATTAGTATTAAACATCATCTAGACATAGGTCAATTCATTCAACAATGAATTAAAATCATGGGAAATTATTATTCCTTAATTTCATTAGTCCTTTATATATGAAAATGTAAATGAAAAAATGTAGCTGTGCATCCGATTATCTACTTTGTTACACCAGAAATGCACATCAATGTAGCATCTTTGACTGTTTTTACACCAGCTTCTTGAAAGAGAGGTTTTAGGTTAATTTAGGTTAATTAAAGCTCATATTCTGTAGTGATGGACACAACTGAAAATGTGGTACATTGGTTACATTGTCTCAGGGGGTGTGTTTCAAAAGCAACACTTCTTACTTTTATGTCAAAGCTTTGATCAGGACCTTTGAACTGTAAAACATGACTCTATAGGAGTCTACAGGCCTAATTATGAGTTTGCTGGTCTTGAGACCACCAAACTCGTGGTGGCGGTCAGACCGTCGCACTCCTGGTGGTCTGACGGCCAAATTATGATCCTAGAGGTCAGACTGCCGGGAGACCGCTGCCTCTGCCACAAGCAGGGATCCCGACATGTTGGTAATGGTTGAAGTTATGGCCTGCCATGGCAGTGCCGAGGTTCAGCACTGCCGTACTGATCATGACTTCCCTCTCCACCAGCTTTTCATGGCAATGTCCCCCGCCATGAAAAGGCTACCAGAAAGGCAGTGCGGGGGACCACAGTGGGGCCTGCACTGCTCATAACCATGTCGTGGGCTGTGCATGGGCCCCCTGTCATCACCCTCGGAATGCACACTGTCTGCTATGGCAGACAGTGCGCATTCCAAGGGTGCTGTGTGCAATGGCATTGGCCTCGGTTTCCTAAGGGAACCGAGGCTAATGCAGCAGCACTGTTTCCACCGGGGTGAAAACGGAAATGTTGTAATATGACAGTTTCCGCTAGTCAACCCAGTGGAAACATCATAATACGACTGGGGTGAGGCCCCTGGCTTGACGGCCACCTCACCCTGCCATATTGGAGTTGTGGCAGTTCAACTGCCCAACTCATCATAGGGCCCTGAGTTGTAAAAATGTCTCTATAGCCAAAGCACCTAAATTGGAATCTAGATAGCCTTGCCTTCTGTTTGTAAATGTATTAATCATGTAACATGGATTTTTATAGTTGGTTAAGGAATCTTAATGCTGTAGGATACATATTTTTTTTTTTGTAACTAAAATCTTCCTTGCTAGTTTTGGAAGTGGTGCTAGATTAGATATTGGAGGCAAATTGCATTTTGCAAGTAAGGGCTTTAGCTCTGCTTTTGAGACTACAACTATAATTCTAGAATGTTTATTTACGTTTTCATTCAATAGGCCCTTCAATCTTGTCAGTGGACTGTGATAACAATAACATGAATAAATAATTACATTGATTTGATTTAAGCCAGGTAAATGATTAAGACCCAATTGTAATCTGATCCAGACATGAGGTGTCGTTGTTCTTAGGTTGAAGGTTTGTCAAACAATTTTAACAAAAGTGGCTTTTAAGGTTCCAATCATTTATTTTTCAAAAACTATTACTCCATACGAAAGAATATGACTGTGTTCTGGTCAAAACAGTGAGTGCAAGGCTAATTATTACATCCTCTACAAAGATGAGCAAAACGTGCAATGGCTCAAGATGCTGTCATCAGCCTGTTTGTGGTCTGTTCTTTATGTGAAGACCAATTTAGTTTTGACTTAAATGTTACTCCAAGATAGGTGTATTCTGAAACTTGCTCTGTTTCCTTGTCCAATTTCCAGATGTATCTCCAGTTTGACAATGATATTAATTATGTTTTATTACAATTCATGAATAACCTATTTTCCAAGAGATATTTTCTCAAGTGTTTTAATTGTCTTTGGGAGACTATTCTGAGTGGTAGATATAAGAACAAGATTGTCAGCATAAAATAAGTGAGAAATCCTTTTTCGTCTGAATTTGGATTGGTCACACTTGTCTTGATTATGAATTCGGTTAAGTCAGCGATATAAAGAGCAGACAGAATAGGTGCAAAGCAACATTCATGTCTAATGGCAGTATATCTACCAATTTTGACCCTCTATCCACAGGGATGTAGCTCAGTACACTTCCACTGGCTAGAAAATCTGTATCTACTCTTCGTCACACCATGCAAAATTCATCCACTGGTCTACACACTTAGACTTTTACCACACAATGAGATTTACTACAGACCTGCTAACTCATGAACGTTTTTCACAGTTTGAGGAGGGGGCAGGGATTCAAACGGGGAGTGGCTTATTGCAGATTATAGGTTGAGACACTTTTTAGTTCACCACCTCTCATCTCCTACATGAATACACAATTCATTGGAGGCTGCCACCAATGTCCTTGCGAGGTTTCTACTTATAGCATTGAAACAATTAGCTGGAAACCTACCTATTGTAGGGGGTTCCAGCTAATTGTTTACACCCTGTGTGATATTGGCTCCTTACCGGGTGACCATGTGATGTAAGCAGATATCGCGTGACACAAGGTGGCACCATGTGAGGTGGAAGGTCTGTTACTACTGCACACTTGCTACATATCCATATGCATACACACACGGAATGTCAGCACAAAGGACGGGGGGTCAAACAGACTACTTTACTGGTCTTGACACTCAGTGCCTCTTTGCTTGCTTTCCAAAAACTTCTGGCATATGTGTTTCTCCACCATCCTTCATCTTTCAGAATTTCACAGACCACTTGTCTGGTGCTGAAGCTATTACTGCTGATCTTTATTTCAAGCACAATCACACCTAGCAATTAGAGCCCTTGGTTACTCAGATTATCTCTTTGAACCATCAGGACTATCTATCTTGAGCATCCCTCTTCTGATCATCGAGCCTTCTTATGATTCTGAGCTCTCATTGGCTGATTGCCATAGCCTTTTGTTAACCATTAACTGTTTTTGCTACTTTCAACCATCTGAGTTGCTTACACCCTTTCTGTCTTTCTGTCTTTCCTCACAGACCACACTCCTTTTCACCTATCCACCTTTAGACTCTTCTGCCAAGTTTCAGTCCCTCTGCCCTCAGATCACCCTAAGTCTACTATACCAGTTTCAGAGTATCAGCTGTCACTCAGAAGTCAGAGTGTAACAGTCCTGGCAGTTTATTCTCTTTGTGAGCTTTGAGCAAATAGTTAAAGTTCTATGCATGGGCTGAAAAGGTGGGCATTTCTAGGGGCTGAATAAGAACCATTTACAAAACGTACATTTGATACATGTGGCCTAGAATCACATAGGTGTCCTCCTGCTCCTGATCTTCATCCTACTGTGCCTTCTGGCGTTGGTTCTCCTCCTGATTCTGTTGCATGTCCACATTGTCTGGTTTGTTTTGGTTCTCCTGATCCTCATTCTGGCCCTGGTCCAATTAGTTATGGCCACCCTGGTACTGGTTTCCTGAAACCGGTGCTCCTGGTTCTAGTCCTTCATGACCTTGGTCTTCCTGGCCCTGCTCCTGGCTCATCCTTTCTCTGAGCCCACATGGACATCCCGATCCTGGCATTACTGACCCTTGCCTAAAACCTGCTGGTCTGCTCAGTCCTTCTCCACCAAGTTCAGTTCTAGATCTGGTGCTCTTACTCTTCCCACTTTAGGTCATCCTGATTCTCCTTGTCCTGGTCCCTGTCCTTGCGGTTCACCTGGTGCTGCATCCACTGGCCCTGGTCCTCCTTTCAAAGTCCTTGCTGGCTCTGCCTTGTCATTGTGCTCCAGGTTTGGTCTTGATACCCTATTTTCTGGCCCTCCTGCTTCACCTGGTACATCAGGTTCTCGTCCCCCTGGTTATGACCCCTTTGGACCTCTGAGCCCTGTTTCTGGTCCTACTTGTTCTGATCCTTCTAGGTCACCTTATCCTTCCTTATCTGGTCCCTGGACTTAATGTCCCTAGACCACCTGCTCTTGACCAGATTAGTTCTCCTGGTCCTCAACCAATTTGTCATGATATTCTTGACCCTAGCCAACCTGACCCTTGTCAACCCGGTTCTGCACTAAATTGCCCACTACGTCCTGAACCTCCTTGTTCAGGTCATCTTGTTCTTAGCCATCCAGCTTGGTCATCCTGGTACCTGTCATCCTGGCCCACCTTATCTTGGTCCTTCTTTTCCTCCACACCCTGGTCCTCCTTGTCCTTGTATGCCATGTTGTGAAATTACTGGGCCTCTGTGATTTGATCTTCCTTTAACCCTTGGCTGTAGTCCCACTGGTCTTCCTTGCCCTGATCCTCTTAGCTCTTGTCCTACTTGCTCTGGTTGTCTCCCCATGATTCTCCAGATCATGTTCTCCTAGTCTTCTTCACTCTCAGTCTGGTTTGCCTTGCAATGGTCTTCCTATTCCTGTTCCTCACAGTTTGTCTTCTCTTTCTGGTTTTGTGCTCAGTAGACTTGATCCTTTTGTTTCTTATCCTCTTTTTTGTGTCTTTGTATGCCTAATCTTCGTGTGTCTGGTCCTTCTAACCATCCTGGTCCTTCTCCTAGATGTTTCTCTTCTTTTCTGATCCTCTAGCTCCCCCTCGCCTTCACCTGCTCCTTCTTATCCTTCTCACTATTTTGTTTTCATTCCTAATACATCTGTACATCAGTTCCTGGTCCTGCTGTTCCCCTGTTTTTCCAAGCCTAGGTCCTGCTACTTCCCCCCCAAGTCCTAGTCTTGCTATACTCTGGGATCTGGCCCTATGACACTGCTATGCATGTTTCTGGTCCTCTTTGTGCTGATTCTTCTAATCATCTTTGCTTTAGTCCTGGTTCTCTTGGCTCTGGTCTTTCTGGTATCCTTGGTACTGACCCCTTATTTTCGTTTTTTATTGTGCCCCCCTGGTACTATAAGCCACAATCCTCATGCTCCTAATCTTCCTAGTCTTTGTGGATCTGGTCCTGATCCTCCTCGCCTTGGTCCGCCTGCTCTCTGTCCTTGTTTGTCTACACATATTGATGATGGTCCTCCTTTCTCAGGTCCTCCTGTACCAGATCATTGTGTTCCTCATCTTCTTAGCTGTCCTTTTCCTAGCCGTGCGGACTGGACTTCCTGACTTTTGTCATCCTGGTCCCCATGTCCCTGGTCCTAAATCTACTTTTCCTCCTCACGTTTTTTCAGGTCCTGGTACTCAAACTCCTGATCTTTCCCGTTCCCCTAGTCCTTTGTTTCCTGGTCCTTTTAGAACTTTTCCTTTTGGCTCTGGTTACCTGTGTCCGTAGTCTTACCTTCCTGACACTCCTTGGCAAAGCTGCGCTATTCAAGTTTCTCATAGCCCTTGCCCTTCTCGAGATTCTGCGTCCACTGGCCCTGATCCTCTTGGTCCTGGTCCATATAGTTTGGGTTATCCAGGGCCTGGTCCATCAGCCACCCTAGTATAACTGGTCTTGGTAATCATGGTCCTTCTTACCCTACTCTGCTTATTTTCATAAAACATGACTTTTTGCCATCCTGGTCCTTGTTATCCTACTGTGCTTATTCTCACAAAACTTGCCTTTTGGCCATCCTGCCCCTTCTTGGTTCCACCAGTCTTGGCCAATATGGCCCTTTTCCTTTCTGGTCTGCTTGGTCCAGGTCACCTTGTCCTGGCTCTCCTCACTCTCGACCTTTTAGCCCTGGTACCTTGGGTCCTGGTCCATCTGGCCTCTTAGTCTATGTCCTCCTGGTTTGGATTGTCCTGGTCCTCCTTATCCTGTTAGTCCTCCTGGTACTGCAGCTACTGATCCTGGACTTCTTAGTCCAGATTTTTCTTTTTCCTGTCTCCCTGAGCCTGGTCATTTTGGTCCTTTTCCTCTTGGTCACCACTGTCTAGTCCCCTTGGTCTTCCATATTTAGATTGGCCTCCTTACATCTGATTCTTCTCCTCCTGGTCCGCTACCTGTAATGATTTATCTGCCCCACGTAGTAATCCAAGTCCTGGTGCTATAGGTCCTGATCTTGGTGGCGCTCATAGAACTGTTACGGGACCCGCTGGTCATGGCCCATTTAGTTCACCTAATGTACATTGCATTGGTCTTCTGGGTGCCCTTGGTAATGGTCCCCCAGTCTTCCTAGTCTCTGTCCTACTTATCCTTGTCTCCTGGTCCTACTGTTCACTGTCCTCCAAGTCCTGATCTTACCATCCTGTTCAATCTGTTCCTGATCCTCCAGGCCCTATTTCTCCTGTCCTTGTTCTCTTGGCTCTGCAATAACTTGTCCTAGCCCACCACAGATCAATCTAGCTTTTCCTAGTTCTGATCTTCAATTGACCTCTGGTTCATGCTCACCTAAGATTTTTCTGGCCCTGTACTTCTTTGTCTGTCTGGTCATCATTCCCATGTACTCTTGCCCTAATAATTGGATTCTTGGATCTACTCTTTCAAGGTGGCCTAGTTTTTGACCTTTTCATCCTCCTCACTCCAATTCTTGCCCATCAACCCTTCTGGTTCTGTTTCTCTGGTTTATCTAGTCCAGTGGTTTGCCTGTTCTGATCCTTCTGCTTCTGGACCCTCTGCTCCTTGTCGTTCTTTTCATAGTTCTGGCACTCCTTTGTCTGCCCCTCCTCTTCCCCAGTCCTCCTGCCACATCCTATTCCTACAGGTATCCTGGTTTAACTGTTCCACCTTGCTCTAGTCCATCTAAACATGGTCCTCTCTTCATGGTCCTCCTAGTAATTGTTCTCCTGGCTCTGGTATTTCTCATCCCTTTAGCAGTGTGGTGAATCAATTTTAGTTTCCCTGGGACAGCGGAATCAGCTTAGTCTTTGGCATGCAGGCCTGTTGCCCCGTCACCTATTGACCTTTTCCTACTTAGTATGCTCTGTTTTACTACATTTATTTTATTATTTCTTTTAGCTTGCTGCCACTGCTTGAATTTTTTACTAAATGTTTTGATTCCCAGTATCAGTGCCGCTCAGTGAAGGCATCATTATCCACGTCATGATCAGTGATGTACATAGGTATTGTCATCATGTCCCTACCCCACTTAAGTGTGATAGGAATATCATGCACACTTGTTAGGGATTGTTTATGCAATTGCTGACACAAGTCTGCCACATTATCAGTTGTTTAGGAACATACCTGTGTCAGGGATCCTACATGATCCAATTAAATACACCTCACAGAGACAAGGTCATTAGACTGGTTCCTTACAAATGCCATCTATGCTGCACATCACCTTGCTACAGGACTCAGCCTTTGTGTCACGAAGGAGTCTGACTTAAAGACCTCATTCCAAGATAACAAAGGTTCGGGGTGCTTCTCATAGACATGGAACTGGCAGATAAGGTTGATTACACCTGGCTCTCACTAAGGTAGAGAATTAGGCATTCTTGGTTAGGAATTTCATATCTAATGTTTATTGTAAGATGGTGGGGGGTTTTATATTCACAACTCTCATCTTCACAATTCTGCTTTTATTATTATTCATTATCCTAATCATTGCAGCAAATGAATTTTATCGCAAATTGAAGTCTTTTCAATAAACATATTAAAAACATTCCTGCATCTCTTCATTGCATGTGAGTGACTGAGACTGATTGCTAACAGGAAAAAGGGTAAGTTCCGTTCCACCATCACTCCCCTGAGAAGTCTCAATCTAAAGTCCATGCATAAGGCTGCCAGAAATCACCTTTACTGAGTTTTGTTGAGGTACTGCTGGTGAGCCAGGGACTACAGTTGTGACATGTTGTAGGAGTGGCTCAGTCACCTACAAACAAAAGTGCTGTGATCGCTAAACCAGTAGTCTCTCTGGGGAGTGTGAGTTCAACAGCGACAGGAGTGGTCATCCTACTTAACATGTTTTGGGTCATCTTGGTTCATGTAGTCCTTGTCAGCTTGGCTTAGGGTCCCCTATGATTATGATCCTCATAGATCTTCTGATCCTGCTCAAACTGGGCCTGGACTTCCTGGTCATTTATATCCCTCCTGATTATTGTGATCTAGGTTCTCCTGGTCTTGCTAGCACTGGTCCTTTCCATTCTTGGTCTTTCTGATCCTGGTCCATTCTCTTTTGGCCCTTTGGCCCTCTTTGATCTGATCTCAGTGGTTTTGGCCCTCCTTCTTTCGATTGGTCTCCCGTTACTGCTCCTCTTTGTCTCTCTACCTGAATCTGCTACTCTTGTGCCTGGTCACCCCACCCCCGTCCTGGTCGGTGTGCCTAGACCTTTCTAGTCCTCCTCTTGTTATGGTCCATTGCCTTTAATTTCTTCTATCCCTAGCCCACTGGGTACAGATCACTCTATTCCACAACCTCCTGGCCTTCCTGATTGTTCTCACCCTGGACCCAGTACCATAATCCTATTTTTCTTTGTCTTATTTCTCCTTGTGTGTTGGTTCCTAGTCCCCTCTATTATTGGTAACCTCTGTGCTCAAGGATTAGATCAACCTGGGCCAGTTTTTTCTTGACCTGGCTCTTGTGGCTCCAGCAGTTGTAGCCCTCCTGGTGGTCCATCTCGCCACCCGTGTTCTCCTACAAGTCATCATACTCCTCTTACTGCTCCTACTTCTTCCTTCTCCAGCCCCTTTCCACAATGACTTTAGTCATGTACAGCCACCAAGCCTGTCACATTTCTGTTTTTGTTTTTTACGTCCAAATTTATTTTGTTGAGCCAGCACTGTCAAGGACAGAAATGAGGGCTTACTAGAGACAGGACTTTGCCCATTTAAAGTGCTGCTTAGCATGTTAAAAATCTTAACTAACATTCCCAAGATACATTATGTGGGTGACTAAAGAGTCAGTGTGTGTGGCTGAAGCTTGAAACCCACCCTGCTGGGTGAGTAACATGAATAACTGTGTTTCTTCAGCTGAGTGAATTCCTCTATTGAATTACCCAGATGCATTACTTATTTGTATCCTACTTTCACTTTCCCATTTCACTTACTCCCCTTTACTGTGTCTCACTTAATTTCACTCCTGCAAGTGCCCAGATCACTGTACCCCCAAGCACCATGTGCCTACTTATGTGTTCCTTCTTTGTGGCCAAATATCATCTATCTTTTCGTTCCGTTTGCCGCTGCTTGTCCACTGGTGATGTGTTGTCAGGTCTGAAATACTAAGCCAGCATTGTCCTCCTTAAACATGCCCTAGAACTAGCACTAGGCCTGCCATTAGAAGCCCGAAAAGAGCCCAGCTCTCAAATCTTAAAAAGGAGGATCATGAACATTAAATAATTTATTTTCATGATTGAGTAAAACATTAACGGAAGATGCCTTAAAATCATACTCATTATTCTTATTAGACACCCAAATAATCCTAGAATGCAGCACCAAATATCTATGAGACATTTCCTAGAGCTCATAAAACAGAAGGTTGACTCCTACATTATATATAGGAATGTTTAAAAAAAACTTATCCAAAATTGCTTTTACTGTTTTTATTTATAAACAGCCTAGCTTAATGCATGTACTTACCTTTATAAATACTATTGTACTTTTTTACCTGCACTTACTTTCAAATGCTTCACACATGCTGCATTTCCATTATAGAAAGGCCACCACACTATCCATGCCAGCGGTCTCTTTTTTCTTCTTGGCCAGCTAATTAAAGAGCTTCTTCACACTATTTAGCTGCCCGCTGGTTAAGTACTACATCATCTCTGCTATTTAGCTGTGGCCGGTTAAATACCAGACATTATTTACTGTTTTGCTGGCTGCAGGGTAAATAGCAGAGATTATGTACTATTTGGCTGACAGTCGGCTAAATAGCCATTCCTAGAAACAGTCCCAAATTGTTAGTAAAGCATGCTGCAAAAACAATGCAGAAGATATTGCACAAAACTGTATTTAAGAAAAAGCTGCTGTTTTTTTAACAATTTTAGATATGGACAAATTGTTGCTATTGTAAGTGGTGAAGTTAAAAGCCATGCACAGCAAAGTATTGTACAGTAGATACTTTAGACAAATGCTTATATTTCCTTTTGTGCCTTCAAAACTACTGTAAATCCAACACTATGTTATCACAACAGTAACAGCAAAGTAAAACAATGGGATTTTCATGAATAGCAATGTGTGTCTATAGCAGGCTAGGGCTTTCTAACAGCAAGCACTTCCTATACAAAAAGCCCATGAACCAGCATTTAAAATGTTGACTCAGCAAATCAAATACATCAAGTACCGCACACTAGCTCAAGTCTTAAAAAAAGGGCACCGGAGCCATCTCACACAATGTAAAGAGAACACAATTGGGACAGCAAAACCATCCCTGGAATGCTATGGGCTTGATTGAAATCCAGTCAAAACAAGGGTTACCTGTACTTTGGGTTTTACATGTTGTACATTAATGCATAATTGATAGCATGAGATGTTACAACCAGCTAAAGCTCTCTGTATCCAAACCTAAATGAAAGTGGGCTACCTTTTCTAAAAAGCTGCTTTACTTTAATCTTTAGTCCAGTTAACAGCTGGGTATGTAGTTTTCATACTTATGCTGTTTCTTCCAGATATGTCCCTTTTTGGACACACATTTAAGCTATTTCAGATACCAGCCAAGACAAATGACTGGCAGCCTAGATACAATGGCTATTTTTCCAACCATTCACAGGAGATGTTGCTAAACTTTTTTAATAATCGCACTGTACTACATCCCTTTAGGATTCTTGATAATTCAGCTCAGAAACCCAAAGTACGTAAGGTGCACGATATAAGTATCATTTTATAATACTAGTAGTGGTGGCTGCTGCAATTCTCAAAAGGGGTGGTGCAAATAATGAAAACAAAAGTAACTTACCTGTCCTGCAGCTGATGCTGCAGGCCCCCTCGCTCCTCCTCTCTTCGGCTCCTGATGGTGTCCCAGCAGGCCCAGGCTCCCCATGGAATCCTGGAGCTGCTCTCATGCTATACCTAGCATGAGCAATAAGAACAAACAATTGACGGAATGCTGAACGATGTCAAACATTCACCTCCAGTACAGAGATCTTGTTTAAATCCATATATTTTTGCTATCCACGCCATTCCAGTTTAAACCCAGCCATTTGCAAATCAGTATTGACCCGCTCCCTATGGGAACAAACCAGCTGAACTGTGAGGCCAGTTCCTCCCTGGACTGGAAACAGGCATCCTGGGACCGATTTAGGGGTATCACCCCTCATCAGCAAGGCTAGCTTGACTCCCTGGGGAGTACATTGTCCACGGCATAACCGTCCCACTTGGGGCAACAAATGCAATAGGAACAGATGATGGACGTAATGCTGAACAATGCAAACAATCACTCCTAGTCACATAGATCTAGGTTTAATCCATCGTTTTTTTGCCCACCATGCCAACTTAGTGAGGACCTAGTCCTATGCATATCAGTCTTGACCCTGCTCCCTATGTGAACAGTCTTGCCCGAACTGCCAGGCCAGGTCCCCCCTGGACCGGAAACAAGCATCCTGGGACAGGTTGTTCCCCATGCTTTTGGAGTCAACCTGGCCTGGCAGATGAAGGTTGATACCCTGAAACCTGTCCCAGGATGCTTGTTTGGACACAATTACAGCCAGAACCAGTGGACAAAATTACACTAAATTTGGCAGAAAGCTAGGTTTCTGTACTCAGGTTACACTTCCGCTTATTTGGTGTAAATCTGTTCTGTAGTTTATGGAAAATTAAAGAAAATCCATATTTGCATATCTTGGTTAGCAAATAACTTGTGAAAATTTGTGAATTTTCGCAAATGTGTGTGCAAAAAGTAGAATTGCAATTGCTGACTGCAACTTGACTATAAAGTTAAGTTGTGGCCACCATTTTATTTCACAGGACATGGTCCCGGGTTGAAAATCCAAATTGAAAGTGCCATAAGGGGTTAGGGTGAAGGTACCCTGACCCCAGGGGTGTGATATAGGTGTATTTTAGTGGCAATTATAGGTTTAAAATAATTTTTCATCACCATGTGTGGTATTCGTGAGTATTCACACATTTTTGCGAATTATTTACAAAATATTTGCAAATATGAAACTTTTTTAAAGAAAAAACACAGATTCATTCATACACTAATTCATTCACTCATATATGCACCCACTCATAGACTCACACACCTGCTTTCAGACCCACTTAGACACCCAGGCATCCACTTACAGATCCACTGACAAAGACAGGCCCTGTGGCCAACCTGTGCTGCGCATGACCAAAGGCTAAAGGCCATGCGTGGCGGGTGTTGGAAATAATGTATAGTAATATAAATTACTTTACGTTACAAAAACAAAGGTTACAGGGACGTTACAGTTAGGTTCTGAATTTACTCGTACAAAACCATAGAAATTCAGCAGTTACAGTTAGAGTTCTTTCAAGTAGCTATAACTCACGCCCAAAAGGCAACTATAACACGTGCTTTAACTATTCACAGCTAATTACTCCACATATTATATAATTGGCGAGATCTTGTACGGCATCTTTGATATTATCACTGCAACATTTACAGTGTCCTCATTTGCCTTATATGCTTCCTGGCTGACTTTCAAGATCTCTCTCTACTGGTGTGGAGCGGTCCCGGGAAGATCGAGGATTCTCAGCTAGGAACTCCGGAGATACTGACTTACGGGTGTCATCCACCTGTCACCTCATCTTAATCCTGTGTGGCTGTGATTGTTGGACTTTCACGAGACAGTCCTGAACCAAACACCCGCTTACAACCAAGTTAGTTTTATGCCCTGCTTTCCCCTACGAACCACCTTATCAAAGGGGCCCACTGTTTCTCAGCCTTTTTTGTATGGGTTTGGTTTAGATCCACCTAACAAACATAAGTTACTGCATTTAACCATTCAGTCTTTGAGGGGGCCTCTGGAGATATCTATTGTTTGCAGATTTCCCTTCTACCCAGTAGCACCAGGTAAAATAACAGGTTTCTACTATAGCCATGGGGGATACCCGCATTAGGTGACCACCCAAAAAAGATAAATTCCGAGCTTACCTCGAACTGCGAGTGGAAGACTGCATTTATCACCTTACCGACCAAAATACCTGGATATTGGGATAGAGCACGAACATCGCCTGTCTTCAATAAACCACATTTTCTGAAACACGTGTTTTCTGCTTCCCTTGGATTAGCCAATTTCCTTGGAGACCTCTAAACCCTGTGGAGGGAGGAAAGGCTATTTCTTCTTAAGTGCACAGGCTTTACTACTCGATACAAAAGGCGCAAGGATACTTGCCATAAACTTTTAATACCTGCATCTGGCATAGGATCCCCCAATAGGGTAACAGGGAGGTCAAGATCTTGACCTGAAATATCCGAGAGAAGTTCATACCAGACCGCCACTTCCTTCTTTTTGTATTGCCCTTTAACCAGCATCTCCTCCAGCTTGTTTGTGTCAGTACCTTCCTCTCACTGAGACCGGGCAAAACCTTGCAATTGATAGTATTACAATTTAGATAACTTCTGCTGTGTCTTTACCAGAAATTCATCCCATTAACAAAATTTCCCATTCTGGAACATCTGGCCCCATTCTGTAATACCTGCTTCTCGCAGGGGTACCACTAGACAATCTTTCGGGCACTCCATAGTGGCAGAAGATTCCCACACAGGAGCATGTTTGCTATAATGTGCCATATTTGTTTCTCTCCTTATCTAGGCCCACAGTTGGGTAGCCACCTGTAAGACTTTCAGTCTCACCCATTTAAAAAACTTTGGGTCACCAAATTTATACATGAAATTTGATCCTCCCCCTTCCACCTCCTTTAGCATAGTTTCCCTTAACCGATCTCTTCCCGACCCATTCATATCAGATAGCAAAACACTCATACTTTTTAGTTGAAAGGCCCAAATGTAGAGCTGGAAATCCGTAAGTGCTATACCCCCTTGTCATATTTCCTTCTCAACTTTCTTCTTGCAATTCTAGCTCTGTTACATGCCCAGATAAATTAGTCTACTTTCCCTTGTAATTTTTGCAACCAGGACTCCTTAAAATGCAAAGACGACATATAAAAAAGTGAATTTTGATAAAATTGTCATTTTTCTCAGGTTGGCTCTTCCATACAGTGATAGAGGTAGGTGGGCCCAGCTTAAGATGAATCTATTTATCTCTTTCATGACACTGCCAAAATTTAGTTCAACGGTTTCTTCCAAAGTGCCACATATCTTGATGCTCAGATACTTTAATTCTTTTTTTTTATCAAGTTCTGTCCTTCCTCTGTATTCCATACCATGATCTCCATTTTGGACATATTCATCTCATACCCGCCACCTGCCCAAATGCTGTTATCATGAAAATCCAAGCTTTTTAGAGTGGAGGCTAGATCGCTTGCATACACAATGACGTAGTTCGCCTCAATGATATTTTCTTGTCCCAGCCATCATAAATGAAGGGTTTAATCATCTGATCTTTTCTAATCTTTTCTGCAAGGGGCTCAATGTATAGATTAAATAGTAGAGGGGAGAATGGGCAACCATCTCTGGTCCCTCTAGTGATCTTGAACTCTGCTGTTAGGTTCCCATTTAGCAAACTTTTGGGTGAGGCTTTCTTATAAATCTCCTTGAGAACCCTGCAGACGTTCTCACCCAAATTACAGAGTTCCATAAGGGTATTCAAATACTCCCAGTTCACCCTGTCAAAGGCCTTGGTGGCATCTAATGTTAGTATAGCAAGAGGGACCTTTTTTTCTACCCACTTAACTCATGAGATAAATCATACCTTTATCTCCCCTTTAAGAATCCCTTCTAAACCCCCTGCTATCAGCTTCCCTGCAACATTGCCCAGCCTATTTGCGAAGATATTTGAAAAAAGAATATAATTATTATTTAGCAGTGAAATTGGGCTGTATGACTTACACAAAAGTGAGTCTTTTCCCAGTTTTAAAATCAGTGTATTCATCGCCTCTTCCCAGGATTTCAGAAGATGAGCACCTTCTCTAAGAATTCCATCAAAGAACAGGGTCAATACCGGATTTATCACTTCTTTCAAGCTCTGATAAAGTTCAGTTCGCAGCCCGTCGGGCCCCGCCGCCTTCGTCAATTTTCATGAATACACATGTGAAAAGAAGAATTGCAATTGGCTGACTGCAACCTGACTAGAAAGTTGTGGCTGAAATGTATTGCGCGGGACATGGTCCCCGGGGGTGAAAAACTAAATTGAGAGTGTCATAAGGGGAAGGGTGAAGGTACCCTGACACCAGGTGTGTGATATAGGTATAGACCCACTCATAGACTCACACACCCATTTTCAGACCTATTCAGACACTCATGCACCCACTCACAGATCCACTGACAGAGACAGGCCCTGTGGGCAACTTGCACTGTGCACGGCCAAAGGCCGAAGGACTTGCATGGCGGGTGTTGGAATAATGTAAAGTAAACATAGAAATTCACTGAAAAAAAACAATGTTTACAGGGACGTTATAGTTAGGTTCTGAATTTACTCGTACAAAACCATAGAAATTCATCAGCCATAGCTAGAGTTATTTCAAATAACTATAGCTCTCACCTTAAGGTAACTATAACTTGCGCCCCCCCATGCACAGTTTTATATTCAATCATTTGACTGCTAATGTTTCATGTATATTTTTATTGATGTTACAGAAGTTGTCATGAGTGCTGTAATATCTGGGGTAATTTGCAGTGCATGGCGATGGCATGAGTTATAGTTACCTTAGGGAGCGAGAACCTAACTATAACGTCCCTTTAACCTTTGTTTTTCAGTGAATTTCCATGTTTTTGTTTACGTAAAGTAATTTTAATTATAATGGGTCAATCCAACCACTGCTGCCCACGGTCTTTGGATGTGCACTGTGGGGGTTGGCAGCTCACCAGGCCTGTGGCCAGGCCCTGCAGCCATAACCACCCAGCTCCACACCATGCACAGCCGATTGGTCTGTCTCTCTGGGTGTGAGTATAGGTGTGAGAGGGTGTCTCAGGGTGTGAGAGTGTCTGACTGGGTGTGAGAGTGAGTGTGTGAGGGTCTGAGTGGATGTGTGATGGTCTGAGTGGGTCTGCGAGTTGGTTCCTCAGTGTCTGAGTGGGTCTCTGAGTGGGTGGATGAGGATCTAAGTGGGTCTGTGAGTGGGTGCGTGGGGGTTTGAGTGGGTCTGTGATTGGGTGTGTGAGTGTCTGCATGGGTCTGTGAGTGGGTGTGTGAGGATCTGATTGGGTCTGTGAGTGGGTGCATTAGTGTTTGATTGGGTCTATGAGTGGGTGTGTCAGTGTCTGAGTGGGTCTGTGAGTGGGTGCATGAGTGTCTGAGTGGGTCTGTGAGTGGCTGTGTCAGTGTCTGAGTGGGTCGGTGAGTGGGTGTGAGAGTGCTACTATGAGTGAATGAATTAGTGTGAATTTTCTTTGATGTCGCCTATATTCACAAATTTGTTGCATCGTTACACGGGCCGTACTGAGCTTCACGACATATTCACAAACATCACACAGAATTAAAAAAGTATTTTTAAAGGCATAATTTCACCTTCAGAGAACCCTTTATCACAGCTCTGGGGTCAGAGTACCTCCACCCAGACACCTTATGCCACTTTTCATTTTCTTTTCAGCTCTGAGGACCGTGTCCTATTAACTAAAATGGTGACTACAACTTTCTGGTCAGGTTGTGGCCAGCAAATCACAGCATTCCTGTAGGCATGCGCATTTGTGAATATGCCACAATCGTTGCATAATCGTAGTGAAGGATTGACATTGCTAGATTTACAAATTTATTTCCCCTTTAATTTCTCAAAAACTGCTAAACGCATTTACACCAAATATGCAAAAGCGTAATCTGCTTGCCGAAACCGAACTGTCTGCCAAATTTGGTGTAATTCCTTCAAGTGGTTCGGGCTGTAGTCGTGTTCAAAATGTCTATGGGAATTAACATGGGAAATGCACATTTTTGTATCACCCTTTTTTATCGAACCCTGCTTGATGGATCACCCCAAAACTTTTTGAGGACCACAAGAACCACAATGGAATTCTTTTTGGAATGTCTTGTGAATATTCTTCAAACAGTGCCAAAGATATAGGCAAGTCCAAAAATGCTTTTTTCTATGGAAACATGGTCCTAACTATAACTACCTACTGTTGACTACCAGTAGGTTATATATATATATATATATATATATATATATATATATACATTACCTAGAGGGGGTAGTTATAGTTAGGACCGTGTTTCCATACAAAAAGGTTTTTTTGACTTGCCTATATCCTTGGAACCGTTTGACGAATATATCTTCACAAAATTTTCCAAAAAAAGTGTTCCAGTAATTCTTGTTGTGAATGGGAAGTTTTGGGTTGATTTGTCAAGCAGGGGCAGAGAAAAGGGGGGAGTAAAACAAAGTTGAGTTTCCCATGTTAATTCCCATAGTACCTTTAGACTCAACTACAGCCCCAACCGCTGGACCGAATTACACCAAATTTGGCAGAGGGCTAGCTTTTGGTACTCAGATTATGCTTTCACTTATTTGGTTTTAATCCATTCAGTAGTTTTGAGATATTAAAGGGAAAATAATTTTGTATATCTAGGGACGTGGCTCCTTTGCGTTGTATTTGCAAATAATGATGAGCTTGTGCATGGAAATGCACATCTCTGATTGGCTGCTAACACTCCAAACCAGGAAGTGTTGGCATCCATCTTGGGACTCGGCTTCAGCCACGTCCTTTAAAAATGTTTTTAAAAAATGATAAGGGAATAGTCACCCTGACCCTTTAGCTCTGGTGCTGAGATCCCCTCTGAGCTAAAAAGCATTTTTTTTTAATGTTCTCTGCGATTCGCAGTGGAACTGGTGAAAATTCAAAACAAAAAACAAGCATGGGCTCCCCAGCTTGTATTCTATAGAGTCCCTGGGTGGGGCAAGTCCTGAGGGCATTGAGTTATATATGCGGAGGGGGTGACCACCCCCCCACCCCGGAGCCCTGAGGACGGCCACCTTAGGGCACGAGTTATAGTTCCTTAATATAACTCTAACTTATAACAGGTGAAGTTCTATGGTTTTGTATGTTTAAAATGTGAGCCTAACGATAACGTCCCTGTAACCTTGTTTTTTTCAGTGATTATCCATGTTTTTGTTGTTTCTATTTCCTAACTATAACGCCCCTGTAACCTTTGGTTTTAGGAAACTGTGACTAATGGAAATCATTTTATTGTTGCATGGGTTTCATTCTTGTAGGTCTTGTTTGCCACATAACTAAATTATGTGGCAAAAGCCACCTTATGAGACATTTTATGGCAGTGTTAGTATCTATTTTAGCTAGACACAACATTCTTTGTGAAATCTGCAAATTATTTGGCAAATGCAGTAAACCCATAATTATTCTGTAAAGGCTGTAGCCACTGAATCACATAAATCAACTGGCTCTCACCATTGTTAATTGTTTTATCAAAAGTCTACTCATAAAGCAAACCTAGATACTCTAATTAATTATTGTCCGTTGTTAGTTGTTGTTTGGAGAAAACATACTTTACAAAATCATTGCCCCAAATTAAACAAGTAGTATAAAAAGTGCACAGCAGGTAACGTGTGATATGATCTTATGTGCTTTGTAGCTATCACCCTGACCCTAGAAAGGCAATATAGGAACAAATTATGCAAAGTGTCCATTATGCATTTGATGTCTTTTTATAATACAGTATTTGAAATACTGCACTATACTGCTACTCTGTTGTAAAAGGAAAAAAGAGAATTATGTAGTTACGATGCAGGGTTTCCCATTAAACAAGCTTTTCTTTTTTTAAAAAACATTCTGGCTACAGAAAGCAGAGACCTTCTAGCAAGCCAGAGCTTACGAAGTGCTCTGATAACAATTAAATAGGTAAGCTTTCATGAATAGTTTGCTGATAGTTTGCTGAACAATTATACGGATGTTATGGTTAGAAATTGTTGAAGCTGTTGTCAGCATGGCAGACATAACCATGCGCCTTGATTGCATTTAGAGTGTTATGATTTTGCTTGGCTTTCACAAATAGACTGCTAATTGAACAATGGTCCGTAGTTAAGTTCAGAAATGTTTGAAGGGTTTGCTCACTAATAAAATAATAAAAGCAAATTTGAAGCTGTGCAGAGGCTGTCATTATGATGTGATTTCTGCGACATATAGAAAATATTTCAGGGGCCCCTGAGAGTTAGTCTTTTTGTTCTACTGCATTCTATGCAGCAGAGGCACATCGATTTGTAAGATATATGTAAGTTGTTTATAAAAAGTACATGTTCCGTAACCTCACTAAACATTGATTGAGTATGTCGGCTCCAGACACTCCCTTAGCAACAAACCTCGTACCTTGGTCGTCCTTGACTTGCACTGCACTTGCTGTACAATGCAAGGATTAACATCTCAGATAAAGCAAACAAAATTAAAGCCTGAAAAAGGAGGGTGTAGCCACTGGCTCAAATTTCATGATCATTATCCCATTAATGGATTTCTCTAACACAAGAACATTTCACTATAAGAAGTTGTCTTACTGCTTGCAAGAAACAGGTCTGTCTGCATGTCTTTTTGGGGTATTTTCTTTAATGTTTTAATATTGCTAAACTATTTTCATATTTTAAAATGAACAGTAATATTTTGTCTACAAACCTACTGCAAGGAATCGCTCTCTGCGGATAGAGAAATTCCACATGCAGGGAAAATATGTGTTTTCTAGCTCGACTTGCGATCTTTGGCCGAAGAACACTGATAGCAAATGTTACCTTCTTATCATAATAGTATTGATGCCAAGTGGGTGGGCCTCCGTATGGCAAATATAGCAGTTAAAGTTAATATTGTACCCGCTGTTCACTGGGTAAAAGGCTGAACGGATGTAAAACATGAACCTAGCAAAGACAGGTTACAGGGAACATGCAACAAGTGCCCCCACCCAGCACATTCGTGAGAAAGGTCTGGTGCCGATAGCCTGACAAGTAAGCAGAACACCTTCGATGTAAAATATACGCCTCTAGCTCCCGCAAAATTACATTTTAACAAACTTTGTGATGCTTGCTCCTACAAGTGCGTAAAAGTCAGTGAAAAAAAAAACTCTGAAAACATTGTAATCGTTAAAATCTATGACTTTGATATGTGTTATTATTGTAAAGATAGTTTTTGGCATTTTTAACACTAACAGTTCTTTCTGAGAAATATGCTATTTTATTCTGATATTTCTTTATGCCATAGATTATTTATTAATTTGATTACCTTAAACGAAGAAGGTATTGCTGACCTGCTGCTTTCCACGCGAAAGGTTCGATCAATGGATGTAAAATCTATCAAGAGCTGCAAGAGCTGTAGGAACATTTGGAACATCCTTTTCACATGCCCCCACTCGATCAGTTACCACGTATTCACACTGGATCTAACTGGCATATGAGGCTGTATAACAACAGAGTGGACGATTTAAACACTGCTGGTCAACTGAAAATACCAACTAAAGTTAAAAGGCGTCATTTGGCGCAGCAATTTATGGTCTGGTGTGGTGGGATGGTATGACATGGCATGGTATGTTATGGTATGTTATTTGCTGCTAGTGTATCCTCTTAGCAAGCTATGACGGATCACACCAGTCATGGGTGGTGTTCATCCTGTTACTGGGGCATGCAGATAGACTTTATGGTAGTTGTGGTCAAAAAGTGTGTGACATAACATTGGTGGAGCTATGGGCCTTCTAGGTTTGGTTAGTGAGTAGGGCCCAGATTTACAAATAATTTTTGTCAGGTTTGACTTATTTATTTTAATTCAGACGTGACGCAAAATCCAGGTTGATATTTACAAATCAACGCAAATAGCGATTTTCATTGGTTTGTATCCAAAATTAGCACAATGCAGTACAATGCACTGCCTAGCTCAAGAAGACATGCCATTGTGCTGAGGTGTTCCAATGCGCCTATCCATGGATTTTGATGTAAATCCATATCTACAAAAACTTGTAGACACGGATTTGCACCTCAATTCTGTGCCTTCCTGAGGCTAGCATAACAGGAGAAATATTTTTCCTGTTTGGCATTCTGCAGCAATCATACGAAGAAGAAATTGGTCTTCAGCATTGTTTTTATGCAATAAGAAAGCCATTCCTGCACAAAGCCATGCTGACCATAACAGAAATGTCTTTGCACTATGGCACAAGGGTACACGCATTGGTGCATGGCTGCAGTAAATGGATCAGCACAGAGAAGGACCAGAACTGCTCCAATTCTTTGTTGATAAGGCACAGTTCTGCACTTTCCAGTTAGCACAATGCAGTTCAACAACTATATTTGTTTCCCTGCATTGCAATAAAGCTTTGTAAATCTGGGCCTATTTTGCTCAGTACTTGGAATGTGTTTCGGGGCTTTTGTGATAGATGGAAGTGATCTAAGGTGTAGCTGATGGATGCTGGAATTCAGAGGAAACTAGTGTGCAGGATTCTTTTTTTAGGTTATTTTCATGCAGGCATAGTGCAACGTTGTGAGGCATGCATGCACAATAGGTTTTCATGTTATAATGACAAATTTCCTGTGGAGCAGGGTATGAGATGAGTTGAATAACTACTCCATTTTCGGAACAGTAGATGGCAGGATAAGCTTCCACTTCCAAGGAGAATGAGCTGGGCCAAATACATATGTGATACCAGTAGTGCACGACGGCAGAATGGATCTCTGTGAATTTTGCTGGAGTGTTGTATAGTGGGCTGGCAGGAGAGATAGATTTGCTGTGTGATGTTCTTTAGGCTTCTGGTTATTTAAAGTACATTAAAATTGATGCCTACGTATTTCATGTGCTTATGATAGCAGGTACTGAGTTTCCCAAGTGACTTTTACACTGGACTGGTAATAAACCGATGCAGAACCTCGTACAGAGAAGGACAGACTCAGGTCTTTTCTTATTTAATGTATGTGTGCTGATACAATCTCAATGTGAAGTGGGCAATTAAATGGGCTGTTATATTTGCATGATTTCTGCCCCTGCTGACTGTACCTACCTATGTATAATGCCTTAAAGCAGATGCAGTCGAAACATATAGGTTGTGTCCAGAACAAAAAGTTAGGTCGATGTGATATCTTGCTCCAAGGTTGATAAAGACCCTTGTTGATGCATTTTGTGTGTGTTGCACCCTGCAAAGTAGACAAGTATGTTGGTGAGGGACAGTCTATTGTTATATGCTGTTCAGAACCTAGGCAAGATTAATGTTTCAACTGCTGCATTGACTTAAAGATGAAGTGTTAGTTTTTAGTTCATGTGCATATCTAGATTTGTCTCAAAGATTTTTGGAACAGGGACCTTCGGTTGATTCACTGTCCTCCTTCCAGTTTGACAATGATCACATATTTTGACAGGTCTTTAACTTAACCACTTGGCTACTAAGCTCCCACCGTCCTTTTAGTTCAATACCTATGGGATTCAAAATGTTCCCAGCGTTTGTAAATTTACCAATGGAAACCGAGAAATAGCCAAAATATAGCAACATTCTGGGGAAAACTTCTATGCTAGAAGGCATCAACAAAAAATGTGCTGCACTAGTGTCGCCGTCTTGCCTGCTTTCAGAAACAAGCAAAGTTGTATCAAAAACATTTTGGGGCACATGTACATACTATTTCTCCTGTCGCAAACAGCGTGATTCGCAGAATCGAACCGTTTGCGACAGGAAAAAAACATTTTGCAATGTACAAAGCCTACTTTGCTATTCGGTAATCTATTTAGTCGCAATTAGGATAGGGCGTTCCCTTCCTAATTGCTAGTTGCAGCACGATGTAGCATTGTTTTGTGACCGTGAATGTGGCCACAAAACAATCATAGTTAGCACCATTCGCAAACGGGAGGGGATCCCCATGGGACCCCTTCCCTTTTGTGAATGGTAGCGAAAATACTTTTACTGCCTGCTCCGAAAAATTTAAAAGAAAACTTTTTTTAATTTTTTTTTTTTTTTAAATGCACCTCATTTTCCTTTAAGGAAAATGGACTGCATTTATAAAAGAAACAGCTTTATTTAAAAGCAGTCACAGACATGGTGGTCTGCTGTCTCCAGCAGGCCATCGTCCCTATGAGGGCAGCCATTCTTAATGGGGTCACAAATTGCGACCTACCTCATAAATATTCATGAGGTAGGTCATTTGCGACCCCATTGCGAATCGCAAACAGTGTAAAGTACACTGTTCTACATAAGGTCATGCGGCTCGCAATTTGTGACTCGCAAACGAGTCACAAATTGCGAGTCGCAAAACTCGGGGTCGTACATCTGGCCCTTAATTTGGATAACAGTCTTTCTATTTTTCTAAGAGGTAGTGTATTTTACCTAATTTTCATAGTTTCAACCCATATGTAGTTTGTGATAGAAATATGTGGGAGCCCCATGGGTGATCTTAGAATGCAACACATTTCTGAAAAATAGACAGTATTTTGGATTAAGCATGGGGTAGTTCATGAAGATGCCTCAAGGTTTTTCCAGAAAAACTGATTATTGAAAGAAAAACACAATGAAAATAAGTGGGACAAAAATAGTCACTGGCAACAACTTTTTCATCTGTAATTTTCTACCACAATGGGCAATTTACAAAAGCAATATACAGATATGTTGAATTGAACCCTTCTGGTTGCGGGGATGTAAACGGTTTACACATTCTTCAAAACTCATGAGACCCAGAGCTAAGAACTGCAATGCAGCTTCAAATGCATGTTCATTGTAGATCATTGTAGACCTACCTTACAGCATCACTCGTGGTAAAATGCAATGAATAAAAAATGAAACCTATGTATTTCTTAAATGTGCGTATCGCTTTTCACTTTTTCGTATTTGATGTACTGCCCTAAGTGGCAAAGTTATTCCCATAGGTGGGTCCTAAGCTCAAAGAGCCACTGGAGTAAAGCTACACCTCACTAAAGCGCCCCAGTCAGTGCCGATTTTGCGTTTCTAGTGTTATGTTTTAGGGACGTCCTGGTCTGGCAGTTTGGGCTGGACAGTTCCCATCAGAGCAGGGGCAAGACTGATTTGCAAACGGCTGGCCCAAACAGAGGTGGCAGGGTGGGCAAAATAATGGTTGGTTAGAATGCTACCTGAGCGATTGCTAGTGGTCATGCAAACTCAAGCATTTCTCCCATCATCTTCTGTTTGTTTCACTGTGGATTTTGACCTGGGCTCGGGGAAACCTACCATACCATTACTTAAGTACTGACTCCTACTGGTTGGTTTAAGCACCTCCAGTAGTGCTAGATTCAAAGAGAAAATACTAATAACAGTATTAGACCATTGAACGCATGACTATTGGTTGTGAGCAGTAAAGCTTTATCAAGGTCCCAACCACTTTGAGGTCCTTTCACACAACCTTTACACACCAGGAAGGCAGGGGATGTGTCTTAGCAGTTCGAGATGCCGGATTGGAACCTGGGGACCCAGGTTCAAATCCTTATCTTGGCGTTAGGCCTAACATCATATTGTTCTGGGCAAATCACTTAAACAGCCTGTTACTAAATGTGTGTAAAATGCATTTGTGTAATCCCAACTTGATGTTCATGATCTGTTATCATCTCCTAACCCCTTGATGTAATGTGCAATGTTCTATTTGTTCACAGCTAGGTTTACTCTATCTGAATACTAACACATACATAAGTGTCACAACACTGGGCCAGATTCACAAAGGTAAACCTACACTTTTAATTATGTTTTCAATTGTTTGCTATTCACAAAAGTATTTTACTATAAGTATCCTTAGGACTGCAGAGTCGCCACACATAAAAGGATAGGACAGCCCTAAACAAATTCCCACTAATCAAGGCATTTGTGTCTTTCATGTACTTGTGTTTGAAAGGGTGGCCCTTTTATTAATTTTGATATTTTACATTAAAAATTGTAACCACTGAAGACTGAGAAGACTGTGAAGACTTTTTCCCTCAGACACATGCTTCCAGAATAAGTACTAGATGTAATGATTGTCTGAATAATTTTCTACTGGTTGCCTTTATTTTGTGAGAAGTGGTGTATTTGAGATGCATTTAAGCATTTCAGGCTTATCTGCATTGAGATTGATGGTGAGGCGCTCCGCAATCAACTTTGTTGAGGCATTGGCTAATGTAGGCTAACTTAGGCAGAAAGGTTTTTTTAAGTTTCCAAGATTGATGTGTGTGTCATCAGAACAGTTACAGCACAGGAGTCAAAATGACATCATGAGGATTACAGGAGGGTTGACCTAGGGTATGCATTGATGATGAAAGACACAAATGTGAAGCGCTGTCACACTCTGTAGTAGGGCAAAACCAGTTGCAGTGGTTCATCTTCCATTCTTGAGGGGACCGGGCATGGCCGTTCTGACTTAACTGTTCTTATTAGGACAGAACCAAGACTGAATTGCATAAGGAAAGTCTGTTAAGAGTGGCACAGCACACAAAAAATGACAGTCTGGAGTGCAGCCCGAGGGATTTCTAGGGGCCAACTTTTATTCAAGCACTCCTTCCATCATCTTTTTGTTTTTGCACTATGTAGAAGTTCATGCATATTTCACTGAAGAGAGTGTACGGCTTGACTATTTTAGAACTGGTCAGTGATGTATGACTATGGGGCTGATTTAGATCCTAGCGGAGGGGGTTACGCCATCACAAATGTGACAGAAATCTAATCCACCATATTACGATCCCATTTTTTCCCATGGTAGTCATAATATGACGAACAGGTTATCTGTCACGTTTGTGACTGAGTATTCCCTCCACAATGATGTAAATCAGGCCCTATATCCATTCCTGTGTTTCATTTCTGACTAACATGATACCAGCAGTAGACCAAATGTAAGTGATTAACGGTTTTAAAGGACACCTAAGCATATGCTGAATTACCCATCCCAACTTTTACATTTGTCATGTGAGACCGGGTGAGTGTCCATTAAAAGATGCACCAAAAGGTGTGCAGTAGAACTGTTAAGTGTCTTCAAACACAGGTGAAAAGAGAGTGAAGAGATGGTGGATTGAGAGCTGAAGGAAAAGGATGAAGTACAATGCATTGAAACCTAGGTTTGAGGACAGTGGACACCCAGTTGGATGCACATCCACGGACTCTGATATTTTCCAGGTGCAAGGATGAAGGGGTTGGTTTAGGAAGTTGAATGCTTCTAACTTGTCTAATGGGATCAGGACATTGACACCACTGCCATCCACCTCAGTCCTCAGGTCACCCTGTACAGAGACCCACTCAGGCATAGACATTTATGAACCACGTTTTACTTACAAATAAGAAAATTTGAGTTAATGCAAGATGAGGCATGCATGTTAAATTAGTATTCAGAGGCAGAGCAAAAATTGATCACAAAGCTGCTGCCTGATCCTTCTTTGCAAATATAGGTTCAGATGTACACATTTTTATGCAATGGAGCTAAAGAAACATATTTGCTACGCATTGTGATGTGCCATCTACAAAGATAGGCCTGCTGTTGGTGTAATTCTCTACACTGGTATGCACACAGACTGATCTGTGTGATGCACATCATAGCACTGTGGTGCAGAGGTGAGTGTGCACTGTCTACAACAGGATTTGTACTGGATGCATACTCTCCTGGTACAACTTCCGCTTCTTAGATAAGCTGAGAAGAATCCCATGTTTTCGATGTGTGCTGTTCATTGAAATACGCAAGCAATGTGTGTTTTTTTTTAGAAATATACACATTTTCCCTTGTTAAAAATTGCTGCATTTTTGTACAAAAAGGGGCAAATTTATTATAGTGGTGGCGGAGAGCAGCGCAACATATCACCTTGCTGTGCTGCCTTGAGTCACAGAGGAAGGGCAGGAATGCACATACTTATTTAATACAGAGCATTCCTGTCCTTTCCACTTACTCTGGTGCCCATTGGCAGCTTAGCGCTAATGCAGGCACCCTTACACCATGGTGCAAGGGTGGCTGCACAGCATGCAGGATTGTTTTTGTGCATAAAGGGACACCTTCCTGCACAAAACAATCATGAGACACAATTTTTTCTATGTGTGCTGCATTCTGCAGCACACATAGAAAGAGGAAAAGAAACAAGGAGTAATAAAGATATTTCTCCTCATTACACCTCTCCTGGATAGGCGTAATATTTTGGTGCATTCCGAGGTTTACAAGTACTTGTAAATCTGGGAATGTATCAAAATCCATGGGAGTTGCCTAGGAACACCCATTACAACGCCCATGAAACTCTTACCTAGGGCAGAGTAAGACAACACAGTGATTTGCATTGCATTGCCTTACTCCATATTTGTTAAGCCATTCAAAGCCACACAAAGTGGCTTTGCACGGCTTCAAAATAAAGAATTAGTGATTTGCCACGTTGCATAGTGCAAGCCTGGCACATCCCACGCATAAATATGCCCCAAAGTCTTTTTGTCTTCATAGATTGGGTTTTGAATCAAAGTTGTAAGTATTTGTAGTCATCCACACCAGTAATTCAGTAATTCTATCTTGGCGCAAAAATGTTTTTGGGCTAACAAAAGAGCACCTTTCCAGTGCAAAACATTTTTGGCCTGGATCGTAAATATCCTTGGGAGACTTTGCATTGCTTTACAGTGGCACAAAGCCTTCATGAACCTAGGCCTCAGAACAATATTTTGGGTGAGTTTTTATGATGTTCACTGTTGTTTCTGTATTTTAGGTGTGTTGCGTGGCTAACTGTGTGTTTGCTTGAATTTTGTGCACAGACCATTTCCAGTGAAAAATAACTTTTGCCCTGGATGATAAATATCTTTGGGAGACTTTAAATTGCTTGGCAGTGGCATATAGCCTCAGTGAACCTGGGCTTTAGAGTCATATTTTGCAAGTGAGTTTTTGTGATGTTTCCCTGTATTTTGTGATTTTAGGTGTGTTGCTAACAGTGTGTTTGCTTGCATTTTGTGCAATAGGTAGTGTAATAGGTATTGTCTAGTAGTGCTACATAGTGGAAATATGTGGGTGTTTGTGTCTAGTGTCTTCTTCATTGCAACCCTAGGTAGAGAGAGTAAAGTGGTATGATATATACTATGTATTTGTGAAATTGAACTGCCTGATGGGTTTCAGTTATGGTAGACATGTAATGTTGTTTAGGTCATTGCAGCAGAATGTGAGTGTGGTGCCATTTTTGAGGAATGGGTTGCCTGGGGTGTTTTTTGCTGATATGTGGTTTAGATTTGTGTCCATTGGACTCTGTGTCCTTAGGAAAGTTGAGTTGTGGGTTAGCTCTAGGCCAGGAGTCTCAAACCTTTTCTGTAGACAGAGCTACTTCTTGTTACTGAAAAACGTCATGAACTACTGCCTCATATATGGATGTTAAATGAGAGTACATAAAGTCTGTGTGACCTAAACACTGCACCTAGAGTACCCCAGTCCTGCTCCAGTGACCATATAGCATTGATGCTACATGAGCTATATAGGAAAGTTAACTTGTGGGGCCCCCAGGGATCAGTTATGGTCCTTGTTTAGGAATCACACAGAGAAGTGAGAATCTAATTTAGATGTATGTGTACATAAGTTGACACTGCTCATCTTGAGAGTTGGGCACGAAGAACCATTAGCAATAATACATTTTGTGGGGCCCATGCAGACTTCATAGCTGTCTACAAGTAAACATACCTTGGCAGAGACCAGCACACCGTACAGTAGTTAGACCATAATAACACACAAATTAATATATGAAGAGATTGCTTTAAGAAGCTACTGTCTTTAAACAAAGGGAGGAAGTACAGAAGAAAGACTGAAATAAAGCAATGAAGAATGGAAGAGGAAGGAATGGGAGGACGAAAGGAAGGAGACAAAGAAATAAAAAGGAAGTATTAGAAGAAAAAGAAAATGTGAGGAAGAAAAACGAGGAGTGTAAAGAAGCAAGAGACAATGAGAGGAAGAAAGAAGTGCAAGGAAATAGGAAAGGAAGCGACAAAGCCAGCAAGAGAGAGAAAAAAACATATACAAAAAGAGAAAAGCAGCCAGAAAGAGGAGTGCATGAAAGAGGAAGAGAGAGGTGGGGTGAAAGCACGGGGATGGAAAGAAGGAAGACGAGAAAAAGTGGGAATGACAGAGAAAAGGAGAGGAAGAAAGAAGAGAACAAAAGAAACAACCAAAAAGGAAAGGATTAGCGATTAGGTATGAGAGAATAACGAAAACCAAACAGAAAGAATGAGAAGAAAAAAGGGAAAAGACAAAATGAAAGGAAGAAAAAATAAACAAGCTAAACAAAAAAATCAATAAAGGAGAAAAGCAAAAAGAAATACAATCCAGAAATAAGTGAAAGAAGAGGAAGAAAGAAAAAAGAAAGAAGGTGCAAACTGTAACCTGGAAACAAGGAAAGTACAAGTCAGAAAGAAAAAAGACCAAATGACAGACGAAAGGAGAGGAAATTGAGTACAAGTCAAGAAGGAAAGGTAGACAAAGTAGAGTGAGAAAGAAAAAAACAAAGTTAAAGAAAGAGAAAATCAGGAAAGGAAACAATTATGGGGAAACCCAGTCGGATTTGTCGAGCTAATGTGGTCAGAGACCCTACGTTTTCCATCTTTCTTACTGTATCTTGCAGGGATATATTTCTTTGTAATTTCTCTGCAACATTAGTGCTGGCTCGACACTGGTTACTCAGTGAGGCTCCAAGTCAGATGCTTTGGCGGTACGAATCTTTGAATACAGGCTTTCTTGAGATGTCTTTAAAAGACAACGATGAACGAAGACCCAGGTTAAGGAGGATCTGAAATCCTGTGAGGGGGTTGCAGAGCCGTCTTTGGGCTCGTCGTGAAACTAGATACTACTGCCATAACTTTCACATTTTAATCTAACAGTTATACATTCTTGACACCCCCTGCGCTTTACGTGTTACATTTTATCTTCAGGTTTTTCTTCCCCAAGGATATGTTCTGTATTCCCTTTCTTTAGTGCAATCTGGTTTATTTAATTTGATGTATTTTGCTAATCTGATGCTGATTTGCTAATCTGCTGTTGCCAAAATTTACTCCAATTAAAAAAAGGAAATTGAAAAAGAAAGATAGGAAGCAAAAGGGAAAGGAGACACAAAATAGGAGAAAGGAGAGTGAAAGGAAACAAAAAAAGGTAACTGAAAACATAAAACAACGGACAGAAGAAAAGCAGAAAAAGAAGGTAGCAAAAGAAAAAAACAAAGAGCAAGTGAACGAAAGAAACAAAAGAATCAAGAAGAGTGTGGGTTACATGGTCTTGCATTTTCAACTTGCTAGGCCACACAGAATGTGGTGCACTGTTTTTTACAGTGTCGCATTATCATTTTGGCAGCTGCATATTGCACAACAAGTTTGAGCTACTCAAAAATAGCTTGAGAGTTATGGTAGCTCATGATCGACCTGTTGGAGGCCCCTGCATTAGACCGAAGATCATTTTGATGTGAAGGGTTATACCAGGCTGATCATATTAAGGCGTGTACGTTGATGGTGAGACAACTGGGAATAATGGCATATATTTGCAAAGTTAAGAGTGCCCATCAGAACAATATTTAAGTTCTGTTCTTGTTTGGCGGGTATGTTTTATGGTATATTAAGTCTATGCTGGCTTCAAAGTGATCTGGATCTTTGTTGTTATGTCTGCAAGTGTGAGTGACGTACTTGAAATGCTGGGGGATGATGTGAGTCTGTGTTTTGTTTGATGAGCTGTGTGCACTGTGGAGCGGTTTTGAGTGATGTTTGCTGCCTTGTGGTGGTTCGTCCGTTGAACTGTGTGGGAGATTTGAAGATGTATTTAAAGTATTGACTTTACTGATCTGATGCAAAATATAATGTTCGTATACCAATACGATGTCTGTTGTGTTTTTTTTCATTCCTTAAAGCACTTGATGACATGCTGCTCGGCTTGAGTCATTAATGTAATAAGCAAATATTAAATAATTCCTCCAGGAACACTGTACTTTTTGCTTTACCTTACCTAGTTCTCTGGGGGGGGGGGGGTACTGGGTTGCCCTGTTTTACTTAGAATTCTACCAACTAACATAATCTGCCTGGAACTCAACAGAATAAAAACAGTTAAACACACATATGAATGTTTATATCCTTTCTCTTCTTCACTGTTGCACATTACTCGGTAGAAGGATCGTCCCTAGTAGTGCAGAAAGCCCCTTTAGGAACAAGTCAAGCCACCAATAAATTAGGAGTTGTTCAAACCAAGATACTTCCACAGAACTTAACTTCAACCGATTGTAGCAAAGTAGTTATACAACTGGTTATTTTTCAGAAAAGGTGCACAGAAGAGACAGAGATATGTTTTTACTTTCTTAACCCAGACTAGCAATGGGACAGGCCAGCCTGTAATCTAGCTAAAGGTATCAGCTTATCGAAGGCAGCGGTAAATAGTAATGCTGCTGAAACACCTGGACAAAGGTTGTAAGAAAGTGAATTATTAGTTGGTGTGGATGGTAGCTCATCGTTAGGATTGCCATCTTTCTTACCAGCCTCCATTGAAAGACAAAGACCAGGCTGGTAAAAAAACAGGGCATGTGGCAACCCTATCCGGCGCACGTAATAAATTCACTAGCAAGTAGGGTCCAGACAAACATTTCATTTAAATCGGAGCTTAACCCCTGATAATTATTCCACAGAGCAGCAAAAGTTTAAATTAGAGAAAACGTGTAAAGCATTTAGAAGTATCAAAACAGTGAAAAAGTTGAAAACACAACTCAATAAAAATCCTACTCCAATTTATAAAAAATTGAGTAAAATGTAATGATTAAAATAACATCAAAACAACAAAAAAATGAAAGGAACTGGAGAAAGTTTTAAAGAATTTAAGACAAAAAGCACAAAGAAAAAGTAAAGCACCAATCAGCAATCGTAGTTTGTGGGTGACCAGGACCTAAGCCTGATTTCAGTTACCACAGTGGAGTAACAGGCAGAAATGCAAAGCAAGTTTGTCTCAGTAAAAGATTTTATCTTAGGACTTAAGGCCTCATATTGAGTCTGGTCGACAGGTTGTTCCATCACAACATGACAGGTGTCTTGTCTACTTTATTACACGTGCCAGAGGACAGAATGCATTTGTAATAAGGCAAACAGGATAGCCTTCATGTTTGTTACTGAGTAATCCATCCTGCCAAACTCCAAATCTCTTTAGAGATCTGTAACCTCTGAAATGGAAGTCAAATTCCTTCAGCTGGTCAAGGTTGTAGAGGGTATCCAAGGGATTCTTCTCCTAGCTGAACAAGGACCCACTGAAGCTGATGGTTTTAATAAGAAAATCCCAAAGTGGGAAAAGTTCAAAATTCGTACCTAAGGAAGTCCTCTCATTGTCCCAATATTTTTCAGGCCTTCACCTAGTCAAGATTGCTACTTTCTGACTTAGTGTTTTTTTCAGAGTCCAGAATCCTTTAGAGGGACCAGGCTGCAAACTTTATCCAACAGTGTGTTTAACCAGGTCGGATACCTTTTCACAGAGGGCCAGCTGAGATGGATTTTCTGCTGCAGAGAAGCTCCAATCTGGCTCACCCAACTTAAGCCTTGGCTACATCAGTACAGGGGATTGGATCGCCGTCCTCCAGAGACCGGAAGTCAACAATTTTCCCAGTTCCAAAGCTTTTTAAAGTTAGACACAGCAAAGGTCCCCAAGACCTCAGGAACAGCACTTAGGGTCAGTACTAACTCCAAAGACTTCAAGGACAACAGCAGGGTTCAGTCCAGGTCTGGTTGCAACTGGTCAGGTAAGCACCTCAAGAGAAAGACTTCCTGTAACTTGGTATGTCCATGTAGCCACACAGAAAGTCAGCCAATTGACCCTTTGACATCCATATCTTTGCCCTTGATATAAGTGGGAACAGGTCCAGCCCTTCAGGTCTCTTCACAGTTCTCAAACCTCAGGTGGAACCCCTCTTCTATTCTACCACAGCACTAGAATTTGTCATAAGGAGGGTGCCACTAGCAGTGTGTCTGGGCGGGGGGGTTGACTCCTGGGTCCTCCCTATCCAATGGGGTAACAGTTCCAAGATCAACCCATGTTTTCAGCAGTTCCTTTTTTTCTTTCTGCAAACAATCCCGGAAGACACCTTATTTCAATAATACACGATGGGGAAAACCTTTCTCCCTTGTGCAGAGCCTGGGTGCCCACCCAGGGGTGTGTACTGGAAATAAATATCCCGCCTCCTTTGTGGTCACTCAAAACTGGTTAGCTTCCCTCCCACTATGTTTTGAGTCTGCATGGTGAGGGGAACAATGGTTTTCATTCCCCAAGTATCACCTTACTTATACTTGTAAGAGGCAGGTCCTTCACAAGTTAATGAAGTTCCTTCCGCACACCCATGCCTTTGTCATTGCTCTGTGAGCAGTTTCCAAAACTCATTAATGTCAAGCACTGGCTGGGGAATTGCTAGAGAGCTAATGCAAATTAGCCTCCAGGAGTTTCAGGCAGGAAAAAGGTAACTTTCTGAGCATTCCTTATCCTAATTATTTATTAAGAATATACATTTACCATTCTATTAGATTTTTAGTTAATAATAAATAACAGTGGTTGAATATTTCTTCTATATAGTCCCACACCTGATGTTGCAGAATTTACATTTTAATCTATACTCTAATTTTCCCATAAAGCGGCCAGCGCATTCCTCAGTAAAATAGTGTTTGGGGTCCTCTTACTGTAGGGACATGGTAAGTGGTAACATCAAATTTGTACATGTCAAAATTTCTAATCCTACCTTGTGGGCTACAAGCCATACATAGGGAGACACAGTCAGACATTATTATTTGAAAATAAGGTTTTTCCATGTCAAAATAGTTATTTTAGAGGTCAGGCTGTATTTAAAATAAAGCAGTCAGACAACCATGCTAGACCTGGAGCCATATTTTAATTGTCTCAATAGTGGATGCCACAATAAGTACTGCAGACCACAGGTGACATTTAACTTTCTGTGCAATCAGTGTAGTTTCTACACCATATAGTATGGCCTTGCAGGTGAAATAAATATGCCAATACAGGATTAGACAATTTCTCCATATTTTAGGAAATGGAGCACATCCACTGGGCTGCAGCACCCCAGTGTCCAGAGTCTAAAAACACAGTAATAAAATTCAGCAAAAATTAGGGTGGCCATACAGAAAGGGGCATTGTATTACAAAGGTGAAGTGCTGAATGTACAGAACCACAACCTCTGCTGGCAGGGGAATGAAGTCCTGCAACAGTATCTGATTGGCTAAAAGACTGTCTGAACTTAATTAATAACAATGGGGATAGTATTGCATGTCTGCCATCAGCATGGGATGAGGACCTAGCAACATTATTGAAGTCAAACTTTAGTTTGAGCAAAATGCATTTGATTCCGATTGGATCTTCCAATAGTTATCAAGATCTGCACTTATCCTCAGTGGCTGGTTGGATCCCTGACAGCATAAACTTTGAAACATGCTTACATTGATTTATCTATTGTTAGCCAGGAGAGAAATACACCCTGGATGGCTCTGCATACTGTGGCCCTGCATACTTAGAACCAAACTTCTTGGTTTCTCTTCTGACACACCTTCTCCTTCTCTGATGGTCTGTCTTTTATATGTGATTTCCTTATTTGTTTTCTTTTTTCCTCTGAAAAGTTATAAATTCCATTGTTTTTATGGCATCCACTGTATGGTTTTAATTAACTGAAATATATTTCCGACATGATTCCTTCTTAGTTTGAGGAACCAGTGCTGTTGTCTCTATTTAATGATTACTGACCTGAAGGTGGAGTGCTGCTGAGACGTTAGCACTGTATCACTTATGAAGCCTATCAAAGATCACTGTTGTTGAGAGAGGCTGCTCTGGTCTGTGTGTGCTGACAGGAATGAGACGAAGGAGCTCTGGACACTGACAGGCTGATCCATCTTTGTAGTGTGGCATGGACAGAATGGTATTTCTCCCCACCACTGAAATCCGAATACTGCCTGTGACTGACAATGATCTTGATATGACTGAAAACTATAAGTTGTTTCCTGGAAACTTTCTTTACCAGCCAAACAAAGGTGCATTGCAAGTCCGAAAACTTGGCCCCTCACACCCTTGACATGTGTCACCCTGAATGGTGGTTTGACCTGCCAAGATAGACCCTGGTTGCTGGAGCAGCCGACTAACATAAATACAGTACTACAAGTTGTGATATTGTTGCACGCCATTCCCTGACTGCCACCTGTAGGATATCTCTAACTTTGTGCATCTGAAGTACACACAGACTCCCACAGTATTTTCAGCTTGTGCAAATGAGAAATACATTGGCAGAGGATAGTCCTGAAATGCAGTAACACATTCATGCAAAAAGCAAGACAAATTGCGTGCACAGTGCTCTTAGACTTTTCTCTGCAATATCTTCCAATTTACTTATGTAAGCCAAATTGTCTATATTAGTGGTGTTGAATAAGGCTTACTCTGTGGCTAGAAGCATGATCGTTTTACTAAGCCAAGGCAGCAATGAGAGCAAAAGCCTAAGAATGAGGTTTTTTGCATTCCAGGACCTTAAAGTGATATTTGGTTTCTGATGGGCAGTACTCTTTTACAAACAAATAGTCAATCAGTGACTGTGTTTTCTAGGCCCCAGACAGGTTTCCTGACACAGGAGTTGTTTGGTTAGCAAAGGGCCATTTTATGGAGCCTTGATGCACAGGACAATAATTATTTAGTGGCCCTATTTGAGAAATGAGAGATGGCAGGAGACATGTAGCGAGAGTTGGGAAGTAGAGAGAACTTTGGGAGAAAGGTTGAAAAAGGTGAGGTATTGAGAGATGCCAAGAATAGTAGGTAATGTGGAGGGTGAAAGAGAGTTAAGGCATGTGAAGGAGAGCTACGGGCAGATGCAATCAAAACAAATCAATGAGGGTGAGAGAGAGGTGGAAGTCAACACTCAACAGCTAGAATGAAGGGATAGAAGTACATGAGAATTGTGGTAGAATTGAGGATGTGAGAGATAGGCAGAAAGAGGGAAAAAGGTTAGAAAGATAGATGAGGTTGAGAGAACTGAGATAGCTAGAGGATACTTGTCTAGAAATATAGAGATATGTAGATAGATCAAGAGAGTGGGATAACATAGAACAGATAAGGTGAAGTAGGAGGGACAATATGGGACAGAAAGGTGTGAGAGAAAGGTAGGGAGAAAGGAGGAGGATAGAGAGGTACAATGAGGTGAACATAGATAAGGTAGAGAGTATTGAGATAGCTAGAGGTTAGTTGTCTAGAAATGTAGAGATAGGTAGAGAGGTAAAGAGAGTGGGGTGAGGTAGAACAGATAAGGTGAGGTAGGAGGGGAGATATGAGACATAAAGGTATGTGCAACAGTTAGAGAAGTAAATCATAGTTGAGAGAGGTGACCCTAAGTTAGTCAGATAAAAGTGGAAATAGAGGAATGAGAAAGATAGAGTTCTGCACCTTTTGTACTAATGCCTTTTCTCATGAACTCAGAAAGGAAAAAAAAACTTTGATATACCAGACTCTTTAATTAATGTGGTAGAGAAATATGAGATACATCAAGATAGAGATGAATTAGAGAAAGGTGAGGGAGACAAGGCCATCTGGGTTCCAGGTTGCTTCATGATAATCTCCTTCATCAGTGTGAGGTGTGTCCTATTTTTTAGGGTATCTTAGAATGTTCCTTGGCTGAGGTAGGGTTAATGAAGTTGATGATATTAAAGTGGGGTGTTAGAGACCATAAAAGGATTTAACTAAGAATGGAGGTAAGATCTCTTTTTTTATATAGGATCTCATTGAGTGAGTTTAAAATGCTAACAAATTACACATTGATTGATTTTCTGCGCTAGGCTGGAAAACGGAGACCAGGATTCAATTTGCCCATATTTGGTGGAGCAGGCTGCGCTGGATGCATTGACTGATTTTCATTGAAGGGCTTTCGGACTATAAAAGCAGAGGATTCAATTTGCCGAGGTGGAGGAAGGTGCCTTCTCACTTATTGCATGATTTGCGGTTGCAAAGGGATGCATGCAGGATATGCCAGAGAGAAGACTGGGACAAGGCGGGCCCCGTCTGTGCCTGTCCGTGCCTGACTGTAACTTGAACAGGCCGCCCCTATTTCACTTCGCTTTGGACCATCGATTCAGGATGGGGAAACACAAGTTAGTTGTCTCCAATCATAATACTAACTTGTTGTTCAATGGTACCTGTAACCAGTCAACAATTATGAACTTTTTGACATCTGCAGTGGGGTCTCTCAGTGAAGGCACTATAACTGTTCAGGATGGGCTTGGTTTATATGCATTAGTCCATGACCCAGTTGGGGATGTCGTCATCAAGTCTCCCAATTATTGTAGGGAGCAGCAGTCTTCAGTTCTCAGAGACATAGGTCCACCAATCTGGGGCCCCATCTGACAGTTTTGGCAGATGTTCATTGTGTCAACTCTGACAAGGATGACGAGTCACTTGAAACTGAGCCCTGTTGGTAAGAATAAAAAATAGAAAACTAAGTCTGGATTGATAAGGCTCCCCTAGGCCCCAAGAAAACTGTTAAGCAGGAACTCAAAACAACAAGATGTGCATATATATGAACATTTATTGGCCAAGTTGTTTCCCAAAATTGAGCACTTGGTTAAAAGCTCTTTTGATGTCTGTACTAAGAGGCTGTGTGTGATTGATCGACTTGACGGCCAAGATTAAGGAAAACCCTAGGACATCCTGTAACAAGTGGAATTCCGGGGGAGAAGGTATGAGGGTGCCTAGATAAATTGATCCCCATCATGTAGCGGGGTTATCCAAGCATGACTTCTGTGGTTCTGGCTGCTTTTTTCTAAAACTGACACACCACCCATTGCCCCTTCTTCAATAGCGGCACATATCTCAGCGGTTGGTGCATGTCTCTCCCACGCACACATACCCCCAACTGGTTTCTCTTAGCATTGCTGAGAATAACAATACAAACCCTGATTACAGTGGCTAAGTGGTTTGCCTTGCTAATTCCATAATTAACCTTCCACCTGAAGCCACAACTTATGTGGTGGTTCTGGGCAACATAACACTAAAGTAAGGGTTGCGGGAAAAATATCACCAGTTAAAAAATAAAGTAATGCACTGGTTTAGCAGACACCTGGGGGAAACTATGGCCCAAAAATATCAGATGGCTAGGTGGGCTAGCTGGATATGGGCTGGCTGTAAAGGTTTGAGAGGGACTGTGTATTAGTAAACCTCATTCGGCCAGGCATGGCAGCAGAGGTTTTGGCCCACACAAATTGGATAAACAACACTTCCTTATACATATCCTTTTTTTTTTTTTAATAGACCATGTTCTTTTTTGGTGAACTATACACAACCAGCTGGTTTGAACCCCTGACACTATTGTAGGGCAATGATTGACTAAGCTCTGAGAGATTGGTCTCACAATCCCCCTGTGTGACATCTGCAGGTGCAGTCTTTAAGACTGATAATATTGTCCGCCGTTGTATTGAAATACACCTGGCTTGAATTGTAAGAAACATGATAAAATGTGGCTTGATTTCATCAAGCATCTTGGTGTGATCGGTTTACAGGAAACTTGGGATACATCCAACACCTATTGTATGATGGATGTACAACTTTTTTTCTACCAACCATCTCTTCATTTTCTGGGAGAGCTACAGGAGCGTAATTAATAATGATCTTGCTCCTTAACTATATGCATGTGGAGCTTCATGTAGGTTCTTCACGTCTGCAAGCAGTGTTGATCACCTTCCCTAAATCTGTGAGGCTATTATTGCTTAATTTCAACAATGGAAATCCAATTGAGAGTAAGTTAGAGCACTTAAATTCCAGACAGGTGAGGAATTCCCTACCTATCTCAGTTATGTTGCTGGGTGATTATAATATCCATCCCTGTGAGGGTTGGCACTCACGTCCGATCTCAAATTCTAACTGCACAAAAATTAGAACCCTTAATATGGAACACTTCAGACAAGGGAAATTCATAAATATTCTCCTCCATTAAATTAATCTAGTATTTTTACTTGACAAATCGTTACTGATAGGGATATTTCTATACCTCCGCTTTATATTCATCTCAACTCTATCTTTTAGCCTAATATGAGATATAATGAATCAGTCTGGTGACTTTTGTGATTGTAACCCAGTTTGCCTCTCTCAGGGATGGGGTACAGCAACCAGGAGATGTCCTCCAAGAGTTATCAGTACGTAAAATGGTTGAGCCATGGCAGGAGACTAAATAGTGAAAGGCTGTGCATGAGGACTTTTCTAGCTGTGGCTAATACTTTGAGGCCTGTCTTAAAGAAAAGTAGTTGAATTGTGATGTCCTAAGTGCTTTAAATTCAATATCTCATAAAGGTTCTGCCCTTTTTTGTAAGCAAAAGCCTCTTTTTGCATGTTCACCCTACATTTTGGATTGATGCTGCTGGTTTTTCAACTCTGAGAATGCACTGAGACCTACTAACCAGACCTCAGTGCTAGTGTTCTAAACCCATACAAATGACATAATGAATTGGTTTACCTAATTGTCATGGACTGACTTAATTATAAGTCCCTAGTATATGGTACCTAGGATAGGCAGACTGTCAACTCCGGGCTGCAGCACTGTATGTGCCACCCTGTGTGTGACAAAGTACAAAATAACTTACAAACGCCACTGTAGACTGGAAGGACAGTGTTTACACTGCCAGTGTGACTTTGCCAATCAAACCAATGTCAAAGTCACCCCTTCCCATAACAATATATGTAAGCCTATCCTAAGTTGTGTGTATGTTAAGTAGGATATATATTTTTCACAAGTGTTAACAGCAACATATCCAAATTATTGTCTTGATGTGGATAAGTTAGTGGCCCCATTGGCTAACAGGGTTACCTATTGACATTAAAGCCTGGCTAACCTCGGAATGGGACTACCTAACTGGGTCAACTAGGATATTAAATTAGTCATGGCAATAAATCAGCCCTGATGCCCAGGTTCAATCTGATATCGTAATTAAAGTTTAACAACTTTTAGAAAGTTGCCATTTTGCACTTCAGCTAGTCCAGCATCCTCACAAAGGGCGTGGGACACAGACAGCTTTCTGCCCACCTGGGGAGATGTGTAAATGACTCCCAGTATAGGAACAAACACGGTTACTGCAGAGTGGGGTATTACTTCCTCTCCAAGGATGACCACTCAAGGTGTTAGCCAAAACAGCAAGCCTGAAAGGGCAAGCTGCCTTTTTGATCAAGTAGTAGCCAAAAGGGAAAACCTGTCCCCAAACTGTTTATTCCATGGCCATGTAGCCCTCTTGTAGCCACACGTCTAGGGTGTTCTACCACACTCATGGCAACCACAGAAGAATCGTGCCATCTTGAAAGGGGCAAGAATGCTGCACTCTGGGATAGGCAGGTGCCACTCATCACATGAAACAAGTCACTAGAAAAGAGGGACCAAGTAGTCCCCTCAGGGGTCTTTCCTGGGATAAATATTGCACCCCGGCATCCTGCCCATCAGATCACATTGGATTTGGAGAGAGAACAGAAGGACTGCCAAGATGCTCTAGAAACCACACAAAGAGAGACTGCACTGTCGGAAGGACTGCAACTGCTGCACTAAGTGCTAGTCAATTTGGACTGTCCCTGTGGCTCCTGGCTTGGGGAAAAGTAGATTTCCAGTCTGAGACCAAATGAGTGACTCTAAGGAACAGTTGGCTGATCCCCTAGCACCCCTAGCACCAACTCTAGGGCCACAAGGGTGAAGAAGTCGGAATCAACAAGTTGATAGCCACTGAAGAGGTTTCACCCTGGAAATGGGCCCACAGGTCCCCTAACGCCTACCCTGACCCAGGTGTTAAATAGTGGTGCAAAGCAAGCTTTGCACCATTATTTGACCCCTCCTCCCCGTGCATTATTTTAGCATGGGGGATAAATATGGCGCTAAGGCCATAGAGCCATTTTTTGCACAGGAACGCCTACTTTGCATCCCATTGACAAAAAGTAGGTTCCCACATTCAAAAAATGACTTTAACTCCATAAATTTGGCTCTAGACGGGCATAGCGCCAAAGTATAAATATGGAGTTTGCTTTGCACCGAATTTGCATTACAAAAATGATGCAAATTCGACACAAAACAAGTATAAATATGCCCCTAAGTCTTTGCCAAGCCTTACTGCTCGCAGCCACAGCTGCCCGGGGTTGAGGTTAAGGTTAAGAAGTCTGACTGGACCCAAGACAGTATACGCAGGTGTACTGCACCATAAGGCCCCACAGCCCTATCATATAGTACACCTAATCCTACCATGGATGCCTACAAGTGGGATCCAGAACTTGTGTTTAGTTGTACCAGACAATTAATAAGTCAGTAACCACTGAAAGAGATTGCCAAGTCAACATTGACAAAAGGTTTTACAAAGTTGCCAACTTTTTCTGAAATTCCAAAGACATCTGCTTCCCAGTAGAACAATTACAAAGTTGCAAAGAGATTTTGCTACACAGTATTCAAGGATGGAAAGCAGGGGAATCAGCTCGGCCACCTTGCCTGCACTGAGAATCAATGCGCTTTGAACACTGTGCAAGGAGAGAACGTTTTTTTCCAGGGATCTCTACCAAGTAAGATGATCTGGAGAAATCTCTCAAAGACTAAGAAGAGGCAAGGAAACCACAGACTCTGCCAGAGGATATTGCCCCTGAAAGTGGGAATGAGGACAATGACAATGATCCTTTTGAAACAGATGGGGACCAGGATAGTGTGGTTCCTATAATTCTTTCAAGGCACTATTCCATCCTTGGGAATGAGAGACGCTCCACATCAGTGAGGAGACCCAAAGACCTAGAGACCCAGCTAAGCCTCTTGGAGGTTCAGGTAGGAAGGTGGCTCTAGAAGAAATAAGACTGTTTCTAGAGGAGAGAAAAGTCAAGCTGGAGATGAAACCCCAAGGACATGGTAGTGGCAACAAAGAGGGAGAGGTAACTGCAGAGGTTATCTATGATCCCACATTACCCAAGAGTACTGTTCCAAAATATGTAGAGGGGGTGACTCCGATAAATGGCCAGCATCCTATGACAGCGCTCTTAGGATGCGAAGGGTGGGCGCACATGATTGAGGGTCCTTGCTTTGAGAACCCATACCAACAGTAGGGAGATATAGGGTATTGACACTTGAGGATGAGGTGGCAGAGTCTTGAGTCACATGAGGGAGGTACTCATTCAGCTCTTTGGTCTCACCCCAGAAGAGTATAGACACAGCTTTGGAACACACAAAAGGGAGCAGCACAGGCATAGGTTGATTTTATAGATGCCTCTGTGACGTCACTGGAAGGCTGGATTAAAGGTAACCAGATAGATACCTATAAGGGTTTATGCAATTTAAAGATTAAAGAACACATACTAACAAACTGTACCTCAGAGATGTTATACCAGCATCAGGTAGATTTCATGTCATCTAGCACTAGTGAGATGTAGAAGATAGCTGATGATTGGGTACACACTAGGGAGCACAAAGAGTCCCAAAGTGGTGAACACAATAAGGAAGCTCATCCCCCCCCCCGGGGAAAAGATGGGGGATGTTTAAAAAGTCAGAAGCCCAAAGAGACCCCAAAAAAGCCGAAGGAGGGGAGCCCAGAGCCACATCCCAATCAAAGGGTAGGTAGTATCAGGAAAAAAATTATAAACTATCAAAGGCTGGGGTGTGCTATATCTGCAGACAGCCAGGGCACCAAAGGGATGATTCTGCATGCACCAAAAAGTCACCCACTGGTGAAACTCCCAAGGGGATTGCCAGTGTAGGGATTGAGGTGAAAGTTGTCCCTAGAGGTTGCAGGGGGTACACTGAAGCCACTTTGGTTTCCCTGGCTCGTGAGGAAATTGAACCTTTGGCCCTCTGGATTGACAGTATGGTAAAGTACAGGCAGTGGCCAAAAATCAATGAGGTTGAAGTCTAGCCCTTGCAAGGTATAGATGTGACCATTCCCATGGTCATGGCTAAACTGGATTCCTCATGCCAGATTCTTCCTAATGAGGTGCATGAAATAGTTAACTCTGACAAAGTTACATCCCGTAACTGTGGTAGACTTTGAGTGGGGAGGGGTTACTGACCTTAAGAAAGTAGCTGTGTCCTGTGCAATCCCAGTGAGGCATGTATTGGACAACATCCTCTAAACATCTGCCTGAGCAGAGGTGGAGAGAATGACTCATGCAGCAATGTTGGGTGTCCCTGAGTGGGTTTGTGTCTCCACAAGACTAGAGAAGGCCGTCGGGGAAGTCAAGGGGTTGGTTGTGGATACTTAAACAGTAGACCATGTCCTTAGTGCCAAGAGGAAGGGAAGGAGACCTGGCTAAACTACTTTCAAAAGACCAGACAGCCAGAAGGAACCTAACCCTCAAGGGGGGCTCGTTTCTGAAGAGGAGGGTGCTTTCTTGAGAGACTTGCCCGTCTTGGCAGACTTGGCAGAACATCAAGTAGCAGGTGGCCTACCCAGAGAGCACTCGAGCCAGGGACAAAACACTTGTCCCACTTTTGAGGGCCTAAGACTGTTGCTGCCAAACAGGAGGAAGGAGATGGTACCTTTAAGGTGTTCCTTAGGGATGGAACCCTGTACAGTGAGGCAAAGGCCCTGAGCCAGGAGCAACCAGGAGAATAGTGGTCCCCCACCAGTATAAGGAATTCCTCCTTAACCTGGCCCATGACATCCCCTTAACTGGACATCTGGGGTAGACGAAAACCTGGGACAGGTTGATCAATACTTTTATTGGCCCCTGATGTCAGAAAAGGTTAAGGGGTTGTGTCACCCTGTGTTACCTGCCAGGCCAGTGGCAAAGCAGGCACCAAGCCAAAGACCCCTCTTTTACCACTTCCTGTAGTGGGGACTCCCTTTAAGATGGCGGGGATTGATATTGTTGGTCCGGTAGACCCATCTACTGCCTCTGGGCATATATTCATCCAGGTGTTTGTGGACAATGTCACCATATATCCAAAAGCCATACCCCTTAGAACAGTTACTGATCCTGCAGTAGCTTGATAACTACTTGGTATTTTTACCAGGGTTCCCTAATGAGGATATCTCAGATAGGAGAATGCATTTTATGTCTGCCTACCTGAAAGAAATATGGGATGAGTGTGGAGTAACTCATACATTCACAACACCTTTCCATCCCCAAGGAAATGGGCTTTGTGAAAGGTTTAACAATTGTACAAGTTTAACAGGAAAGGCATGATCATGGGTTTACCTGAGAAGATCAGGAGAAGATGGGATATGCTTCTCCCATGCCTTTTATTGTGCCTATAGGACGTTGCTCAGAATTCAGTAGGTTTCAGGCCCTTTGACCTTCTTTTTGGATATCATGTCAGGGGTCCTTTAAATTTGGTCAGAGAATTTTAGGTGAGGCCTCTCAAAGACCCCAAAAAGAACATCCTAGATGATGTACTAGGCCTTTGCTCAAGGATGGCTGAATACATGAAAATGGCAAACAAGAACTTTAGAGGCCAGTCAGGACCTTGTCAGGCACTGGTATGAAGAAGGTTCTGCTATGGTTGAGTATTAGGCTGGACTATTGGTGTGGGTGTTAGAGTCTGTAGCGCACAGAGCCCTCCAAGACAAATGGACTGGGCCTTACCTTATCTTGGAAAAGAAGTGGGAAGCCACATACATGGTGGGTATAGGTACCTCAAGGAATCCTCATAGGGTAGCACATGTGAACAGGCCCAAATTACCTCACAACAGAGCAGATCTTACAGTGCTCATGGTGATAAGTGGCGGAGAAGAGGAAGAAAGTGAACCTCTCCCAGACCTGATGTCAACCAATGTCAAATATGGTTCAGTGGAGGGAGTAGTTCACTCTTCCCCTGTAACAAATCAGCAACAGAGTGACTGTTAGAACTTGCTTGGACAGTTTGCTGGACTTTTTCCTTTGCCCCAGCGTTGACAACATGGTGCACACATGATATGGACACAGGTAACAGTCTGTCTGTAAAAAGTGAAAAATATAAGTTGCCATACCAGGTCAAAGCTAATATTAAAGCTGAGGTTGCACAAATGCTGAAACTGGGGATAATTGTGCACTCTAGGAGTCCACAGGCCATCCAAATGGCTCTGCTGCCCAAAGTCAATCAAAAAGGTGGACAACCTGAAATGAGATTATATGTGGACTACAGAGGTATAAATGCAGTCACCAAGACCAATGCTTTACCCATACCCAGAGCTGACAAGCTCATTGAAAAGTTGGGGGCTGCCAAATATCTGAGAACCTTTGACCTGACCAGTTATTGGCAGATATCTCTCCCACCAGGAGCTAAGTAGAGGTCTGCATTTTCAACCCCAGAGGACCACTTTCAATTCAAGGTGATGCTGTTTGGGTTGAAAAATGCACCTTCCAGAGGTTGGTGAATATAGTACTTTTAGGGTAAAAACCTTTACTGCAGCATATCTGGATGATATTTCTGCCTTTAAGTCCACCTGATGGGGTCACCTAGTCCACATCAAGGAAGTGCTTTAAGCCCTTCAACAGGCAGGCCTGACTATCAAGGCAAGTAAGTGCCAGATAGGCCAAGGGTCTGTAGTGTACTTGGGCAACCAGGTAGATGGAGGCCATATACAACCTCTCCAGCTCAAAATCCAGATGGTTCTGGTTTGTGAAGCTCTGTCAAGACAAAGACCCAAGTCAGAGGATTTTGGCCAGACTGGGTACTATAGGAGGTTTGTAAAAGAATATGGTACCATAGTGGCACCTTTAACAGAGCCAATCTCTAAAAAACAGCCAAGGAAATTCATCAGGACTGACTAATATCAAAAGGCCTTTTACACCCTTAAGGGAACTTTGTGCTCAGCACCTATCCTAAAGGCACCCGATTTTATTAATTAAGTAGTTTATTGTTCAAACTGATGCTTCGGAACCTAGGATTGGGACAGTACGTTCACAGGTAAATGACCAGGGTTAAGATCAACCTTTATGCTTGGGAGTTACTTCAAAGTTCAGGCTGACCACATGCCACTCAGATGGTTTATGAGAGGGGAACCACAAACTGTTGAGGTGGTCCATTTCCTTACAGGGTATGGACTTTACGATGGAACACAGACTTGGAACTGATCATGCCAATGCAAATGGCCTTTCTAAGTTCTTCCACATAGCTGATGAGAATTGCCAAGATAGTGGCTGTTAGTTGCCATGTAAGGAAATCCCTCTTTTTGCATGTTAACCTCCACACCTTAGGACTGATACTGCTGTTTTTTTTGCTCTGCGAGTGCACTGGTGCCCGTTAATGAGATCTTAGTTGTCTAACCCTACACAAATAACATGCCCAATTTGCTACACTCAATAAGCAAGGGCTGTCTTAATTATAAGTTACGAATATATGGTACCCATTGCATATAAGGCAATGTGTCCACTCAGGACAACAGCACTGTTTGTGCCACCCTGTGTGTGACAAAGTACAACATGGCTCCCAACCTGCCACTAAAGACTGAAAGGACAGTTTTTACACTGCCAGCTTGACTTTGCCATTCACACCAATGGCAAAGCCACCCCTTCCTATCACAATATATGGAAGTCTCCCCTAAGCATGGCCAATAGAGCCCTACAGCAGGGAGCTGTGTATTGTAAAGTAGGGTATATATTTTAATTTCTTAACAGCAAACACTTCCAAATTGTCATCTTGCTTTGGAGACATTAGTTGCCCCATTGGCTAGCAGTGTTATGGGTTGGCACCCTACCCTGGCTAATTCTGAATTGAACTACCTAACTGGGTCTTGTAAGGTATCTACTTAATCATGGCATTAAACCCAACCTGATACACAAGTTGAATCTAATGTCACAATTGAAGTTTAGAAACTTTTAGAAAGTTGCCACTCTGTACTCCAGCTAGCCATATGGCTTCACAAAGGCGCTGGCTCACAAACAGCTTTCTATCCTCCTGGGAAGACATGTGACAGATGGTGTAGGTAAGAGAAGTCAGTAGAAAAGTAGAAGTTGACAGATCAAGGAATATGCAAAGTTAGACAGAGTCTGTGGTAGAGGTAGTCAGAGAGAGGTTAAGATAGAGATGGACAAACTTTATTGGCTGATCCCGATAGCAGGTGGAGACTCTGGGCAACTTCCCAGAGTTTGTGTGTACAAAAGTAGTCTTTTGCAGGTTTCCCCCCACCTTTTGCCCCCATTTGGACTACTAGGTTCTGGTTTTTGACTCTGAAAGTGCACTAGGGCTTGCTAACGTGCCCCTCTTGCCACTGCTGTCTCCCTACTATATGATTCATGTGAATCGATAACCCCAATTGTCAAGGGCTTTAATCCCCTTATAATTTCCTGGGAAGTCATACCAGGTCATGGGAGTTAAAGAGGTACCAAGACTTGAAGCACTGATTGCGCCTCCCTGAGCAACCCAGGTAAACAGATGACAGCAGTCATGCCATTTCAGACAGCATGAGCAGTACAAACTGCTGAAACCTGACTTTGTCCTAACCATGAGTGGCAAAGTCACAGCACTATTTTTAATATATACCAATCATCCCTAAGGTAGGCTTTCTGGGCCCAGGAGGCAGGGTGTCTTATATTAAAAGTGTGAACATGTAGGAACAAGCTTATATGTCGCTATAGTAGCCTCTTTCCAATTATGGCTACTGCAAGTGTTCAGGGGGCCTTATGATAACATGGGCTGGCACATTGGCATCCAGAGGTTGTGAGCTCCATTATGGCCCCACTAAAAAGTGTCATGTTTGGTATCAAACCACTTGTCTCATTAAACCTGACTTGTTCCCTTTTTGAATTTGATGTGTGATGCACCCAGGTGACTACCCTAGATGTTGTCCACCTGGTTGCCCCAGCATCTACTGTGTTCTGGCTGACATTCTGCAGCTGCTGTGGCCAAGGCAGGAATCTGACCCCCTGCTAGGAGGTGTGATCACTTCCAGGAGTCAGAAACACAAGCCTGTCTGGGCAGAATGCTTAACCTCCCTCTCTGACAGGATGGCTAATGATGTGGTGCATTAGAGTGGTGAGCTTCAAAGCCCACACCACCTCTTATATGCAAGTAGGCTTCCTCCTAGATCAGGATTAAGCCACCCCCAACCCCAGATACATTTGTAACCTGGACAGGTGAGAAAATTAGGTAGTCAGAAGTTGTACAACCCCAGAAGGCTAGGCAAACCCCTAGGGTGGGCTATCTGGTCTTTACAGCCGAAGACCGATTCTGCCATTTTTAAAAGTGGTAGAATAGAGGCATCTGTGTAGAAAAGGTGTCACACTCCTCTGGAAGAGGCCACCTCATGGGTGGATTAGCTGGTTAGGCTACTAGTCCATTGGCTACTAGCACCCACACCCCTAGCACCCCGAAATCTAGTATTTAATGGGCTCCCAGTCACCCAAACCTCAGATATGATCAACTTGCAACAAAGAACACAGAAGAGACCCAAATCTGTGACTTCAGGACCTGCCAAAAGAAAAAGTCACCAAAGACTGCATATGTGGCTGCCACTCTAAAGCTGCATGACTGAGACATGTCTTGTACCAGAGTCTAGTTCCAAAGGAAAGAAGAATCTCTCTGAAAGACAAAGGCAACTCTGGAACTCCCTTGGACTAGAGTTACTAGTCCCCTGCAGCAGCAGTCAAGAATTGCATTCCTGGAACCAAATAATCACTGGCCATTGGGTCCGCCAAGGGATCACCAAAAAATAAATGGTCTAGTGCATTGTGGGAAATGAAGTCCTGACCTCCAGCAAGTTTCAAGGAGCTATTGCTTTTCCCTAGACTCCAGGATGTCGATGTGACCAAAGGCTGAGCTTGCTGTTATCAAGGCTTGTTGGCGGCCAGTTGGGCTAATACGATTGTACAATGAAACAACGAATTAAAAAACAACTACTGCCTTAACAACGAGGTCGGAACACCGACCTCGTTGCTACTACTAATGATTTTACCACGAATGCCTTAACAACGATATTTCATTGTAAAGGCATTCCTGATAAAATCATCAGCAATAGACACCATTCACCCAACATCCCTCACCCCACCCCCCCAACCCCACCCCAAAACCTAAAACCCCCTGACCCCCACCCACTCCCCAATATCAAAAACGCCCCACCCCCCCCACCCCCACCCTAAAACCTAAAAACCCCTGACCCCCCACCCACTCCCCAAAACCAAAAATGCCCCACCCCCCCAACCCAACCCCACCCCAAAACCTAAAACCCCCTGACCCCCCACCCACTCCCCAAAACCAAAAACGCCCCACCCCCCAAACCCACCCTAAAACCTAAAACCCCCTGACCCCCCACCCATTCCCCAAAAACGCCCCACCCCCCCAACCCCACCCTCAAACCTAAAACCCCCTGACCCCCACCCACTCCACAAAACCAAAAACGCCCCACCCCCCAACCCCACCCCAAAACCTAAAACCCCCTGACCCCCCACCCCTCCCCAAATCCTATACCCACCACTTACCTTCGCCAACTCCCTTCTTTGTACCTTAAGCATGCATGTTCGTTGTTCAGAACATACGTAGTTAAGGCACAAAAAACCGGAGTCGTGGTTAAAAAAAGCGTTGTTGCGCTTTCGTTAACCACGACTTTCGGAAAAAAAAAGTAGTAAAAAAGGATGTTTCCCGGCTAATACTAATGTTATTTGATGCTGTGCCTCAAGGGTATTCTGCAGCATCTTTAACCTGACACCCAATTTGCATCCCCTTCTTTTTCAACCTTGTCTATGTGGCAAAAACCAGCACCAGCAGCTCCCACATTCAGCACCAGGGACAGCCAGGACTACTGCGTACCCATGCTCTATGAGCCAGGTAAAAATCAATTGACTGTCCGAGATTGGTCCAAGGACCTGCATCATCTTGCCACCCAGTGGTTTCCACTGTGCTCAAAAAAGACAAGGGTACACAGTTACAAACAATGGGTTCTGTACAGATTCTAAAGAAACCGATGGATCCAAAGAATCAATTTGATTTAGAACAAGAGCCCTCACTCACCAAATGGTGACATGCTTCATCATCAGGCTTTTGCTCCTCGTCAGGCCGGCACTGCAATGCCTGACGGGCCCCTCGTGGGGGCTCTTTGCCGGAGATTTTTTAAATATAGAAATGGCAGTTGATGAATGGCGGAAAATGGGATTGGTCTATAGGTGTGTGAGGATAAAAATGGCTAGAGGTCTAGAGAGATTATTTTAATTAAACATCGACCTCTGTCATGATTAAAAACCAAGTGCGGGTAATAATTAGAAATGATGTCTAATCCACCCTCAAAAGAAACAAAAATTAAGAAAGGATCAGCAGTCTCAAAATTCAGGGAAAGCAAAAAGTAAGCACAGAAATCACCATGCTACTACTATAATGGTCAACATGTTTCTCACAAATGGTGTCAATCAAGATCGGTGTGATTCGTCAGGACCAAAACTTACCTAATCCACATGTTATAACCCAATTAGGAATCTATGCTTATCACAGGAACCCTCCTTGTATTAAAGGATGGGCCGCATCGGAAAAACAGCGAGCATCAGTAGTCCAGGCTGTTTAATAAAACTGCGCTATAAGACCACCAGGCGGTTCGGCACCTACCCCCAGCTCCACATTCCACTGTGCTCAACCTGCAAGTGACCGACGGTCACTAGTGCATTTTCCCACTGACCCCAACATTATCGTTTTGCAAGTGTTTTGCATTGATTTATTTTTTCCTTTAAAAATCCATAGCTCCAGTTATACTCTAATTGTCTTCATTTTTGTGTCTGAAATTATATAATAATTTGCTTTATTTTTATAAATTTGTGTTCGATTTCTTTTGAGTCATGTCAATTACTAATCGTCCATGTTGGCACTCGGAAATGCTCAACACATGTTTCTCTTGTTAAGCCTGACTGCTCCGTGCCACACTACCAGGACTGATCTGGGGAATTTATTAGTGTGAATCCAAACAACCAAATCGGGAGTCACAAGGAAGTATTTCATAGTTCAGCCTAACCAGCCTCACTGCTTAATACCCACTTCCTTACTCCTACTATGCCTTAAAATGTCTGTGGGTTGGTGTGGGGTCTGTTTTGTGATATGAGCTTAGAAATCATGTTGGCAAGCTCCTTGAGAAAATGGTAGTTATCTGTGATAGTAGATGTGTTTGATGGTATGTTAAACCATGCTTCAAATAGCATTTGAGCGTAACATAATTGAGAGTCCTGTTGGTGTGGTGTGATAGCCCTATGGGTTTTGTTAAGGACAGGTTGTTAATTGGTGGATGCTGTATTATGTGGGATGTTGTGTAGATTGTGTTAGAACTAGGGCACATATTTATACTTTTTTAGCGCCGCATTTGTGCCACTTTTTGATGCAAAATCGGCGCAAACTTACAAACTACAATTATAGTTTGTGCCGACTTTATGTCACAAAATGACGCAAATGCAGCGCTAAAAAAGTATAAATGTGGCACTAGATTTTTTAAGGTGTGTTGATCAGGTGAGGTGAAGCTGAATCTAGAGATGTGTGCAGTGCATGGTGTCATGCAAATGTCTGTAGAACAGTGCATTTGGCAACCCGAAAGTCATGTGCATGTCAGTGTGGGCTGTGACAATGTTAGGTGTATCTGGAGTGCTAGAAAAGAATGGTCTGGTAGGATGTAATACAATGTCCATTCAGAAATACAGAGTATTAAGCATTGCAACTAATTAGGCAGGAGCCTTTTAATGGTCTCATTGTTTAACTGAGAACAAGTGCAGTAAGATGTATGCTGTTCATTCCCAATGTCAGAACATTCTTTTTGATGGAATACCTTGAGAACTGCCTGGTTTGCGACAGTTTGGGTTGAGTATTTTATGTGCTATGCCAATGTTGCCTTAGTGTTTATGAGTGGCACATTTGCTGAGCGTGGCACATTTGCTTTGTCAATGTTGCCTCACTGTATGAGAGTGGCACATTTGCTGAGGTGAAAATGTTTTGGAATGCCAATTTCGGGGCATGAGGTTTCAAGAGCAGGTTGCATGAGGTTAGTAAGAACTAGACTAGTTGTCTGTGAAGTGTAATGCATCAGCTGTTGAAGCCCGATTTTAATACGTGGAGAGTCCTGGGCCACAGTATTTCAATTTCATTTTGTAGATTTTTAAATAGTGCCTGTGAGATATTAAATTAGATATCACAGAGGCTCGGAACAAGGCAGGATAGAGAAGGCAATATCTTTCCACAGCCTCTCTGTTTGGGTTATCAGAGTATAAGTAGACTACTGGGTCTCTTGAAACATGGTTAGGACCTCAGCTAGAAAACATGGACAGTTTCAGTCTAAATGGTGGTTGGTGGTGTTATGGGGGCTCAGCCTAGTCTAACACTAGGAGGGCTGTTCTCAAGTTTCCCTGTTACGTGCATAAGTACCAAATCCAATCCAGGTGGGTTCATTGCATTATAATATTTGTATTTTGTAATTTCTAATGACATACATTAGACCACAAGTACCACAGTGTAGTGGAAACAAGTGATTGGATGAACTACTCTTGCATGGATCTAGGCAACTTGAGAGCTTTCGGCTTTGCATTCACAGTACTCTAACACTGTTGCAATGTAAACCAAAACATTTGATTGTTTTGACACTCTGGGTCAAATAAAGTTGATGTAGTGTTTTCTACTCTCACTAGACAGGTGTATGAGTTTGCCAGTTAATAATGGCCCAAAAGGTGCCTTGTGTCCATGTAACCAAATGTGTTCTGCCCATCAAATCTGCCAAGATTTTTTGCTTTTTGACCACCTGGAATGTGACCTTTCAGTATGGGTGAGCCTCACAATAGGTAACTCACGCACAGTAAACTCTTGGTAAATGGACTACTCTTGCTTACCGCCAGTGTCTGCCTTTTAAGCCAAGGCCACTGCGATGCAGCATGGGCCAGGGGCTGATTACACATGAACACGTGTGCACATGCACATGCACATTGGTGAGGGCTGCAAATTGAAACTCCTGTCATGTGCAGTCCTGTAACTGCACAGGTAGCCTGACGCAGAGGGGACTCTGCTGGATTGAATATTGATCTTGAGTATGCTTTATAATGTTAGTGTACGCTCATTGGGAAAGTCAGTGTGGTTTACAGCCTTGTCTGCAATGATATTCCATGGTGGACCAATGGGGAATGCTGCCTTCGACTGCAGCTTTGCTTCTCTTTGGCCTACAGAGACCAGTGATATCAAACTGGCACATAAGCTGTATGGGAAAATCCATTCTGCAAGTTCCAAAAAGCCATCTGTACAGTTTATGAGTAGGGATGGGTGGAAGTTTTATTTCTGCTGGCAGAATTGGTGGAATTTAGCAATTCCGTGTTACTCTTGTAACGCAGAATTACTAATAAATTCCATCACTCCACTCCTCTGGCAGAATTAACCAGCACTGCATGCTGAGTGCTGACCGCAGTCTATTCCACAAGTGACTCTGGTATGTAGGCTCTGGCTGTGCATTTTTAACAGCATTGACAGTGGTTCCATTGACACTGCTAGGAATGCTGCATATATTGGCTGCTTTACTTTGTTGTGCCCTGCGGCATGCCAGTTACTATGCAACCCAGGTGGATGATGTCACCCTGTCTGCAGTATTGTGCTGCATGGGGCTGCCTTGCTGGCTAGGAGTAAAGTGGGGACTGATGGTACATGCACACAGCTGAGCCTTTCCATGTTGAACGGTCCCATGCTGAAATCACAGGAGGAGCGAGGGTCACAAGGATCTGACTGGCCGGTGCTCGCCACTTCGGCAGGTGAACGGATCTGCTCCTACCACTCCGGTAGACCAGTGAGGAACACACAGTGGTGGGTCAGAGGAGGGAGGAGCAGAAAGGTCAGGGGCACAGACACTCGTTTGACTTGGTTTCGTGCACTGTTTGGGACACATCTACTTCTGCAGGGACAAGATTTTGCTTGTGGTGCTGAGACACATGGAAAGATGTCCTCTTGTTACATCGACGTATTTGGCCAGTACGTATGCTCACAATGGTTGGTAGCAGGGGCAGGTTTCCTTCAGTATCCTGTACTCTGTAATGTAATAGGAGCAGATAGAAGTGCACGGGTAAGTTGTGGGCCCACCTTTCAAAATCTCCTTAATCCAAAGTGAGCAAATTAATTAAATACTCCCCTTATACCAAGCCCCGAAATAAGTCATTTTACCTTATTTCAGAAGCTACTACCACTTGCATTTTTGCTGTTGAGCGGAATGTTTTTTGACATGTAGAGATACTTCCTATTGTACCCTACTTGTGTTGATGTATGGGCTGGTGTAGTTCTGGCTTTCTTTTTCGTGGGACTTGCGCATGTTATGACTATGATCATCTTCTGAAGGGCCGTCATTCTTACGTTGCATGTGGCCCACGGGTGTGCAGGGAGCGGACACGCAGCCTCTCACATAGGTAATAAAGTGCCTCAGAGAGTAAAACATTCTTCCTCAGAGTGGCAGCCATTGCAGAGTGTAGGCTAGGGGTGGACAGAATCTTGTACAGTTTTTATGAATTCTATGGAGTAAAACCCTGTGACTTCAAGCCACCTCTACTTATGAGTCATCCAGAAAAGTAATATTTAATGGTCAGCTCTGGATTAGAGCCCAGACCATTTGTCTGCCTCCTGTACTAAGTATATTACATTTCTCTCCAGTGGCAGGAGCAAGGGCCTCCCCACACAAAGAGAGCAATTAACAGTACTTGACTCAGCTCCTGAGGAGGAAAGGATTGTGCAGAATGATCTACATCAATCAGCCAGTTGTCACACTGTACCAGGGATGGGCCTGCCCCATCCCACTTAACAAAGGAGGTAGCCCAGACATCTAAAGCAACACAAGAGGGGGCTCCCCTTGAATACCTGGGGGAAAGCACTGGCAGGAGCAGGCAGATGGATGCTGCTGGTTTTTGTGGGCAGCTGGAGAGGTGCTGCTTGTTCAGGGAGCCAGCTGGTGGCAGTCAGGGTTGGGCTTCCTGAGCTGCCCCCAACAACCGAGGCAAGCCTGGGTGCCAAGTAGGCCAGGGCACCCCTGAGAGTAAAAAGGAAAATGCAGCTTCACAAAAAGCAGCTGGAGAGCCGTTAATAAAATATTCACTGTTCCAGAGGAGTACCCTATAATGCCCTGTCAGACCTGCACTTGAGTAAAGCTGACCCTGCTGCCTGTGGAGGCCCCAGGACCACAGGGCCACTGCCAACAATACCAAAAAAGCACAGGGGAGCTGCAGAAGTGGCACCCCCTCCCCAAAGGCCTTCATGGAAGTACTGATCCAAAGTTGGAAGGGTCACCTAAAGGATGACCAACCCATAATTTCTTTCAAGTTTTTGAAGGATTCCTAATTTTGGAGCATGTGCTCTTCAACTGGGAATGCAGCGCCCTCTAGGAATGAAGTCTATGACTGTAGCTAATGTGGCCTGAAGGCATCTTCAAGAATATACGTGCTGTGCAATGCCCACTAGGTGCCAAGTTGATAGTTACAGGTTTTGTGATCATAATGTGAAGCCCTGTACGTTTTCAATGCAGCAGTTGTACAAAAAGCACAGAGACCCATGAGAAATGTGTATTTATTTTTGTAAACACTTTATTGAAATAATGATGTGGACAGCAACTCATGATCAAATTATATATGCTTTAATATCAGTAATGAGTGCATTCCTTCATGGTTATATTTGATTATTTAATTTACTCCCAAGATGATGATCTTTGACACAGTGTTTGGTGAACTTGAAACCTTTAGGGAGTCAGAGGTGATTATGCAATGTCATCAAAAAGTACTTTTGTCAGTAATATATATATTTGTAAATGACTATGTAGTACTGAGTAGTGTGTGTGTAATAAACTGCCTTTTTCTTTTCCAAATGAAAAAGCACAGACTGAACAATTATTTATTCAGTGTTATTATTGCATACCAGCAAATGGTGATTACTAGCCCACACCACCTTCCTTGAGTAGACCTTGGACTGCTGTGCTCCGCTACCCTGAGATAGCCAAGTGCTACAATGTGAAGTTTGGTGCCCAGTAGAGAGCAAATGTGGACCCATTACCTCTGCAGGCCACACAACTACTGGCTAGTTTCCTTATAGTCCTTCATAGGGTTAAGCAGAAGGTCATGCCTGATCCTGAGATCAAGAGACTGTATATTTGAGGGTGCTTTGTTAGAGCTCAGTTTCTCTCATGCTATTAGAGCTGAGATGGTAATTCATATGTATGCATTCATAATTGCAATGAAATATACTAATTTACCTCCATCTAGTGAGAGGCATTTGCAAGACGATACTGGAGCCAAATGGAAGTCCCGTCCAGACCCACAGGCACAACTGTATTACATCTGAAGAGGTTTTTTCCAATTAAGGCCCTCATTAGGACCTTGGAGGCCAATACCGCATACCGTCACGGCGATGGCCGCCAACATACCTTCGCCGTGGCTACCAACCGCCCATGGCATTATGACCGTAGACGGAATTCCACCAGAAGGCTGGCGGAATTCCGTCTACGGTCATGGCCAGTGACGGCGGTAAGGTGACGATGCTGCCAGCAGCAGCGACACGCCAGCAAAACACTACCTACCGTATCGCTGGCGGTGTTTTGCTGGCGGAGTGCTGTGTCCCGTCTCCTGCCAGAAGACCCCCTGCAAGCATGTAAGTTGTGTGGGCGAGTGGGGGGGTGTGTGATTGTGTGTGAATGGGTGCATTCATGTGTACTGCATGTGTGCATGAGTGGGTGTGAGTGTACGTGCATGTTGTGTCGTGAGATTGTGTGTGCGTGGATGTCTGTTCATGAGTGTTGCTGTGAGTGTGTATGAATGTATGAATGCATGGGTGAATGTGTGTATGCGTGTGTGTATGGGTGTGTATGTATGTGCATGTATGTGTGTAAATGTGCGGGGGTCGGAAGAGGGAGGAAAAGGGTGGGGGAGGCCTCTGGGGAATGGGAGGAGGGCCGGGAGACCCCTATCAGTGCCAGGGCGGAATTCCATGGTTTCAGTGGCGGTACAGAAACCACTGAAACCATGGCGGTGGGTGGGGTCATAATGCCATGGGAGGCCTAGTGACCGCCGTGGCGGTCGGTTTGGTACATTGGCGGTTTGGCTTTGGCCAAACCGCCAATGTCATAATAGTGGAGGTAGGTACCGCGAGCCTGTTGGCGGTAAACATGCAAATGGTATTAACTGTATACTATTCACAGTTAGATTGATCATATCTAATTTAGGCCTAGGTTTAAAATGGTTAATAGTGGTTGCTATCTAGTTTTGTGACATGTACATTTTGGTTCTAGGGTAAGTTGAAGAAGAAATTGACAAAGGCAATGTTCTTTTGCCTTTCTTCCTATGAGAAAGGGTTTCTTTGTCTGTGATAACCCTTGAATGTTTCATTGGTTGCAACAGTACACATGCCGAGTACAGGCAGGTCCAATGTATCTTGTTTGTTTCAGTTAAATGTAAGCTTGAAGGACATGAGACAAGATGTATTTTTGATTATGCTGATGAACTAATAATCGCTAGATTGTAACTTTTTCTCTAACCTGATTGGATCACTTTATGGGAACTGTGTGTAGGTGTAACAAATGTTAGAATTGTGTGATTTAATCTAGTTCAGAGTAGGTTACAATTCAGAATGCTTATAGAATGCTTACCGACCATACCTTTCCAGGCTTAGCAGAGATGATTTGTCCACTATTGAGAATGTTTATGGAACAATTATTTTTATTCTTATTACCACTATTCCTTGCACTACACAGCATGTCACCTACAACCCCATGGGCCGGCTGCATTTGAGAGCATAAAAACAGGTGGAATCCTGTACACAGATTCCGCCTACAACCCTGGGGCTGAAATCTTAACCCAGGCAGATTGAGTAAAACATAACAGAGATAATCGAGAACCCCCATTACCCACCCACCCCCATTTCTCCTTTCAGATAGTGGCTGAATGGTCAGTGACAATGGCACAGTACTAATTCAGGTCATGAATGTGGAAAATAAGTCAACGCCAGGGATATGCTAGATCTCTAGTGAGGTTGCATCCAGGATCAGGCAGAGCAATCGCAGATAGGCTGGGCATGCTAACTCCTGAAATTCAGATGAATGGAGGCTAACGAAAGGTTCCCATAAATCTGCATAATTAGTGCGATCTGGTTCTGTTGCTAAAAGCAACTTCTTAGTCGCCACGATGAACTACAGTCTAAGTAGCCAGGAGGTGTGGTCTGGTGTTCTGTCTATACCATGGAGAGAAAATATAACCTGGTTCGCTGCCCCCAGGGCCAGGGCCATTTTTTTACTTCTAATAGAGCATAGAGGATAAGTCAGAGAGTAGAACAGGCCAAAAATGGTGTACGCTGGGAACCTCGGGACGGAGGTATTAAAGGCAGAGCCGAAGTCATGTAGGACTTGTTCCCAGTATTGGATGAGCTTTGGACAATGCCATAAAAGGTGTAGGTGGGTACCAGTGTTGCCAGTCTTCCACTGTTGCAGTCTCTAAGGGGTCAGATACCAGTAGGAGGCAATCTCATACGCAGTTTTGGTGCCAGCTATGCGATGCACAGTGCGGTGGACTCCATAAAAAATATCTGCCCATTCTTTAGTGGATAGGAATCTGCCTAATTCGGCCTCCCAACAAAGCTGTCCCTTAGATTTGGTTAGAGATTGCTCCCTCCTCAACAGGAGATACAGTTCCGATGTGAGGCATCTGTCATCCATTTTAAGGAGTACCAATTTTGCCAAAGGGGGTCATCAGTCGCCCCATTCTCTGATGAATCCCAGGCTCAGTCACCCAGTGATGCAGTTATAAATATCAGACATGGTCTGAGTAAGTTAAGGAATAGTCAGCTTTTACTTTGGTCACAAGGTATAAGCCCCTGAGAGTCAAAGAGGGAGCTCACCCACTTACAACCATGTTCTCGCCAATGGCAGAACTATTCTGGTAGCATTCCAGGGATGAAGTCAGGATTAGCTTGAATTGGGATTATTGGGGAAGGGAACATCATTAGACCCACCTTGATCACTGTGGAGTCCCATATTTACAGTGTAGGGGTTGTCACCAGGGAGGAGTATAGGCCCAAAGCCCTATGTTTTTGGGGAAGGCAGATCTCTTTCCATATGTGGGAACCCACAGCATATTGTTTCATAAATCTCCAGTGCTTCTCTGAGAGCAGACAGTTCCGTTCCACCATAAATCAGAGTTGAGCAGCTTGGTGATACTGGAGCAGTTGAGTGGCCACCAACCCACCATTCTCCTTTGGGCGATATATCAAATGTTTGTGAAAGCAGGGCTGCGTGCCATCCCAGATAAATTTATTGACCACAAGTTGGAGGGAGCGAATTGCATGTGGAGGTGGAACCAGAGGCAGGGTCTGAAATAATTATAAAATGCGTGGGCGGACCGTCATCTTTACTGCTGCAAGCCCGCCCATCCATGATAGGCAAAGGCTACTCTACGACACTAGGTCTTTGCGGGTATGAGAGGGAAGATCTGAGTAATAATCACATTGCTTTAGAGTTAGTGTGGGCTAAGACTATGCCCAGATATGGACTGATGTCTGCTGCCCATTGTGAATGGAAATAAGAATCATAGGACAGTTTTATGAGTGGGGCTGGCAGTGAGATTCAGCATCTGTGACTTTTGCATGTTTATTTTAAATCCAGAGACATCCCCGAAGGCCTGGAGCTCATCTACTAATGCCAGGAGTGAACTCATTGGCTTTGTAATAGATAGGATGACATCATCAGCATAAAGGCTTATCAAATGCAGTTTCCCTTGTCAGAAATGGTCCTCTTGTTGGCATACAGTTTGCAACATGTCCAAGTAGGGATCCTCACTCTAGTCAGGGTAAGGGAGTCACACACATAAGATAACCCGTGCTCACCCCCTTGGTAGCTTGCACAAGCAGTTAGGCTCATCTCAGAGGCAATGTGTAAAGTATTTGTACACACTCACACACAGTAACACAGTGAAAACACCAGAAAAGTACTTAACACGAGTTTAGAAAAATAGCAATATTTATCTGACTAAAACAAGACCAAAATGACAAAAATCCAACATACACAAATAAAGTTATCACTTTTTGAAGGTTTAAAAGAGTCTTACTCCTGAAAAATCAGTAGTTGTATCCTGATAACACACAATATCTTTCATTGAAAACAAAGATGATGCAGGCCGCAAAGGAGGTGATGTTGGAAAACCAAGAGATGCATCATATATTATCAAGCTGGACGGGTAATGCGTGCATTCTTTTCCCGCCGGCTGGCAATGTGTTGATTTTTTACCCGCCCTGCTGGCGATGCGTGGATTCTTTCCTTGCCAGACTAGCGATGTGCCAATTACTGGTTGAAGAGCAGTGTCTATGTGGAGAAATGATGACTAGGGATGCTGTGTGGAACATCCAGATGTACCACAACAATGGATCCACAATGAAGCAGGAGTTGCGTTGATTTCACAGCTGCGTGACAGGTGCTGCATCGATTCTTCAGCCGCGGTGCAGGCGCTGCATCGATTTTTCTGCTGCAAGGGCCTTGGTGCATGAATTTTCACTCAGGTTACCAACATCCACTTCTAAGGGCCCAGGGACTCGAGTTTGCACTGCTTAGCAAGTCAGGACTCTCAGCAGAAGAGATTATACACTGGCAGATGAAGTCTTCGATGTCCCTGAGACTTTACAACAGAAGACAAGCTCAGTTTGAGCCCTTGGAGAACCTTTGAGAGCAGGATGTAGAAGGCAGCCTCCCATCCTTTCACTACCAGGACAGAGGCAGCAAGCAGCTGGCCAGCAAAGCAACAGGCAGACTGGCAGTTCCTCCTATTACATTCAGCTCTTCTACCTGGCAGAATGTCCTCTGTCCAGAAGTGTTCTGAAGTTGAGTGGTCAGCAGATTAATACTTATACTCATGCCTGCCTTTGAAGTAGGCAAACTTCAAAGAAAAATCTTTGTAGTGCACAAGACCCTGTCTCTCCCTGTCCTGGCCCCAGACACACTCTCACGGTTAGAGACTGCTATGTGTCAAGGCAAGCACATCCCTATTCAGGTGCAAGTGTCGGCTCCTTCCTCCACTCTAACCCAGGAAGGGCCATCAGGTTATGCAGCACACACCTTAGCTCCCTTTGTGTGACTGCCTAGAGTGAATTCACAAACAGTCCAACTGCCAGTCTGAGCTAGGCGTGTATTCAGCAGCCAGGCAGAGGCACAGAATGGTTAAGCAAGAAAATACCCACTTTCTAAAAGTGGTATTTTCAAACTTACAATCTGAAAAACAACTTTACCAAAACATGTATTTTTAAATTGTGAGTTCAGAGACCCCAAACTCCACATCTCTATCTGCTCCCAATGGGAAATTACACTTAAAAGATATTTCCAGGCAATCCCCAAGTTAACCTTTGGGAGAGATAGGCCTTGCAATAGTTAAAAACAAACTTAGCAATATTTCACTATCAGGACATGTGAAACACACCAACACATGTTCTCCCTTTTAAATACACTACACTTTGCTCATGAGGCTGCTTGGGGCCTACCTTAGGGGTGGCTTACATGCAGAAAAAGGGAAGGTTTAGGCCTGGCAAGTGGGTACACTTGCCAGGCGAACCTGGCAGTGCAGAACTGCACACACAGACACTGCAGTGGCCGGTCTGAGACATGTTTACATGTCTACTCAGGTGGGTGGCACAATCAGTGCTTCAGGGCCATTAGTAGCATTTGATTTGCAGGCCCTGTGCACACATAGTGCAATTTACTAGGGACTTACTGGTAAATCAAATATGCCAGTCATGGAGAAACTAGTTGCCCTCTCTCTCTCTCTCTTTCTTTCTCTCTCTCTCTCTCTCTCTCTCTCTCTATATATATATATATATATATGCAAAAATAAGAGGGGACGGAGACAGCCCTGGATAGGGTTTGGTGGTGATGAAGTGCTGTTGACCTTGACAGAAGCTTCTGGGGCGTTATAGATACTGCAAACCTATTTACAAAAGCGCTCACTGATACTGAATTTCCGCAGCGTTTTGAAAAGATAGGGCCAAAGTTTCCTGCATTGATAGACATGAGCAGAGCCTCCTTGCGTGACCATTGCATCTTATCTACAAGGTGTAGCAGGTGCTACCTGTTATCACTGCATTGGCGTGCGGGAATCAATCCGCCTGATCTGAATAGATCAGGCCCGGCATTACAGGGCTGAGGCAGTGTGCTGCAATGCTGGTGAAGAGCTTTGCATCTATTTTTAAGAGAGAGGCAGGTCTGTATGGCCCACATAGGGCTGGATCTTTACCCGGTTTTGGGATCACTGAGATGACAGCTTCCACCATGGAGTCTGTAAGGGAGCCTGAGTCGGTGAAGGAATTATACAAACAGGTAAGCAGTGGGGCTAAGTCTTGACAGAAGATCTTGTAAAATTTTGAGCTGTAGCTGTCGAGTCCCTTAGCCTTCATACACTTCAGCCATGCTATGGCCAAAATCACCTCTTCTATGCAAATAGTCTGTTCCAGGGCCGAAGCCTCAGGTGCTGGTAAAGATGTGAGAGGAACATTTTGGAGATATCCCAATGGATTGCCACCAGGGCTATCTGCGCTGGCATTAAAGGGACAATAAAAGGCCCAGAAAGGCAATGCTATTCTCTCATCTGAACATGTCTCAGTGGAGGGACTGGTGCAAATTGTTTTCACAGATCCCAAGTGAATTTTGCTGTGGAAGCAGTTTTCCAACATACGTCCACTACGATTGATACCCAGATAAAATGTATGTTTGAGGAGCATCATAGTGTACTCTACCCTGTCTAGGTGCTTAAGTAGGAGCGTGGTCCTCTCTTGCTCCTGACCTAACCTGTAGGGCCAGTACATTTGTGGATGGCTTCCAACTCAGTAACGGACCTTTCAAGGCTGTTCCGTTTATCTCTGTGATGTTGATTCTCCTCTGCAGAGATCGCTTTCAGCTCCCCACGCACCACCAACTTCAGGGCTTCCCAAGTAAATGAGAGTGGGGTCTCCACGGTGTCATTGGTTTGATGATAGGACACAATTGCCATCCTGACACAGGCGATGATAGCCTGGGAATGCAGCAAGTTTTCACGTAAATGCCTTTGGGGGCTCCTAGGCTGGAGAAGGAGAGCCTAAGGGAAAGGGACAAGGGTGGGTAGTCGGAAAGTGAAGCGAGGGGCAAGTGACACCTCAGAGACAAGTTCCAGAATGTTCGGAGTTGCTAGGAAGTGGTCAGTTTTCTCATATGTCTTTTGGGCAGCCAAACAGAATATGTAGTCCTTAGAAGATGGGTACAGCCTGCACCAGACATCTTGTAGCCCACAACAAGAGACCCAACAAAGGCCAGTAGCTGAGGAAGCCCCAGGTTGGTCACACCTTTGTCTGGGGTGGTCCACATCAGTGTATATGCCAAGATCATGTCTCCCCCACAGGGATTGCAGTGTCGGGGTCTGGAGCACAGAAGCCAGGGAGCCCCTGATGAAGACCTTTTGGCATTCATTAGGGGCTTATAAATTCGCTAATTTGAAAGGAAAGGAATCCACCCGGAGTCAGATTGCCAAGAAGCACCCCTTACCCTCTGCCAATGCAGATAAGATTTCCCCCTTAAAGTCTCATGAGAAGTGAATGGCCACCCCACCTTTCTTTGCAGGGCAGGAAAGCTAAAGCTGACTAGGGAACCACTGAAACTGCGTTCTTTTTATATCTTCAGAGAGTAGTTGGGTCTCTTGCAGGAAGCAGGTGTCCAAGGAGAGAGACAGACATTTTTTTTAGTAGGGTTGTTAGGACCCCATACAATAAAGCTAATAATCTTAAGCTCCATGGTGGTGAATTAAAGGGTTGAGTGTCATGAATATTCTACAAGGAGTCCCAAGAGTCAAAAAACACAAAACATCTTCAAATGCAAACATCATCCCATAGAACATGGAAAACCTAAGTAAAGTGTGGATCAGGTGGGTAAGGTTGGAAACAAGGGAGAGCCTCAGATGGGGCAATCATCTCTTCAAGTCAACTCAGATGGACTAAGTTGAGGTTAAGATAATCCCTGTGCCCTGTCCCCACCTCCTTCAGCTCAACCCGTCCACCAAAGGTTAGAAGTAGTAAGGCTCTCAACATCATAAAGCCTCAAGCTTATCGGCTTCCCCAGAGAGCCTGGCCAACACTGTCTTTCTTTCCAAAGTAACAGTCACTGGATCCAGTTGCATTTTGTCTGAGGGCTGGTGAGGTCCAGTCGTTTGTGCATCATCTCACTCTGGGAGCTTCTCGAGTGGCTTTCTGGAGAGGGGTCTTCGATGCCAAGCACTCAGCAGGCCTCCTTTAGGGATCAGAGTTGGTACAGCTTTCCATCAAGTAGAAAGATGATCTGGAATGTGTGGCCTCAAAAGTAGTGGACACAACATTCCTCAAGTGAGCCGTAACTGGGCAGAAGTTGCATCTCTTCTGAAGTGTGATGGTCGCTAGGTCTTGATATAACAAGGGTGTATGTCCTCTAAACTGCAGCGGGTGCAGTTTGCACAGGATGGATTCTCTTCTCCGAAAATCATGTACACACACTAAGGTGTCAGCAGGGGGGCCTTTCACGGGCTTCGGCTGGCCGACTCTGTGAAACTGGTCTAGTTATATCTTAACATCTGTGGCCCCCGAGGATGTGATAGAAGAGGCCTTCTACCTACACTCCAAAATCTGAGCCTTCAGCAGCAGTGGGGACCTCCGAATGCGTATGTTATTCTACCTCAAGTGATTTTCTAGATCCTCAGCGAACGGCTGTAGATCAATTTGTTGCTTTGAAGGTGAAGTGCATCTTGTTGCAGCCATTCGATCTCTTCACGTTCATCGGAATCCTTGTCCTCCAAAGCAGCACCTCTCTCTCCAACTCCATCTAGGTCACAACGCACCTCATGTAGGTCAGATGAGAGGTCTTTTTTTACCACCTGTCGGTCCTCGCGCAGGGAGGCTAACAGGGTTTTCTGAAAAGAACATGTCTCTGGACTCTCTATGTCATTAGGCTCATGGGGGTGTTCAACCCCTTCCTCTGGTGGTTTGTCTCCTGAGGGCCCCCCAGCTCACTTCACCATGTCCCTGAGTGAGTGGTCCTTCTTTTTCCTGGATGCTGACATGATAGTTTCAGCCACAAGTGGACTGTAATATGTCACTTGTGGGCCGCTGATGTACACCAGAAGGGATAACGAGGAACCTTACGCAGAAAGGCTGGTCAGAGGAGACAGACTCTCTTCTGTATTCCCAATATGCCAACAGCCTTGATTGCTGTGAGCCCTTCTATGAATGCCAGCCTCCTAGGGGAGGGTGGCAAAAGCCACAGTTGCATGGCATGTGAAGTCCCTGGTCACAGGGATCGAGCAGATCCTACCAGCTCTCATCACATGCAGCATGGTAGGAGCTTAAGCAACCCACCCCAGGCCTATTAGCGCTTGCCCTTGCCCCACTGGTCCCCGGGTAATGAGGTGATGAAGGGCAGGGTAGTGGCTGGGTTTTGCTCTGTCAATAGTCCATAGGCCAAGGGGGGGTCAACCATCAGGTGTGCTCCTGTGCAGGGGGCAATTCTCTGCCTTGTCACTCTACCTTCCTGCAGCATGTTTCCACCTGGCCCAGCGGGCCTACTTCTCTCCAGTATGCAGTAAAGCACTTTACACTTCCAACTCGGAGGTGCACTGGCCACAGTCCATAAGGCCACCCCCAGGGGCACTTGTTGGTGCCACAATCCCAAGCAATGTAGCTGCTTCACTGTCTGCCTCAGGGGAAGGGTGCTCCAACCCCAACAATCCAAACTATACCAAGGGCGGTGTACCCTGGAGGGTTCACCTCTTGTCCTCCCGCCATTCCATTTGAAGGCCGATCAGCCCGCTAACCCAGTAGGGTACACCTGTTCAGTCTGCTCCTCTACTGTAGAGTGACAGGACCACCGAGCCCGCTCAGTAAAGGTGCTGCACTCTGGGCTGGAGAGCACCTGCCACCATTGTGCTTGTCACCAAGAAATTCTGCTGACAGAGGTCCCATCAGTTATGGGCCAGCTTTGTGTGTTCGGTGGGACCGAAATGGCACTTTCACCCATTGCCGTCATCTCTCACCCATTGCCATTGTCTCCTGTGCTCTGTGGGGGTTAATCTACAGAGAGGGCAGGGCACTGAGTGGCGGGAAACCACTTCTTTTTTGGGGACTCCCTGTCCCAGGATCCTACTGGCGTGAGGAGGCGGAGCCAGGACCGTGAGCACTTGAAAGAGCATCAGGCCCCCTTGCAATGAGGGAAACCACTTCTTCTTTGGGGACTCCCTGTCCCAGGATCCTAGCAGTGTGAGGGGGGTGGAGCCAGGACTGTGAGCGCTTTAAAGCACATCAAACCGTCCCACAATGCGGGACGAGCGCGGGCCAAGGGCGGGCCGATCCGCGCCCGTCAACGACCAAAGGAGGCTGGGCTGGGCTACTCCCCTTTGACACAAGGTAAAATTGGAATATTAATCCTTAGAGTGTGTCAACCCATCAAAACCTTCCTTGATTTCTGTTATTTAGTTGGGCATGGGCAAGCATAAGGCTAAAGGGAGCCCTGCAACGGGTGCAGCTTTGTCTAAAGTTCCCAAAATCCACACTACTTCCTGCAATTTCCAAAACTGTGTTACCAACCAGATTGATACATTAATTGAAGAAGTCGAGACTATGTTGAAGGGGAAAGGCCAGTATGCTTATGAGTGGAAAAAAGGGGCCCACTTTCATCCTTTTTCAAACTCAAGCCAAAGAATAAGGGAGAATTGGGTACTAAAGCAACAACGGCAGCTGTGGTGCCTACCCTAGGGGTTTGTGATAACATTATTACTGAAAGTGGGACCATCAATTCCTTGCGCGGGAGCTTGTGGGGCACACCCCCCGTGTAGCCCAACCAGTTATGAGATCCCCTGCACAAATCGCTTTTTACCCTTGGGGACTCTCGATGACTTACTGGGCATTGACAAGCTAGAACAAGGCGTGCAAACATCTTGTCATTTGCCCATTCAAGTCCCCCTCCAGGAAGATATGGGTAATGCTATTTTAAACTTAAGAGAACATATCAATGAGCTTAGACAAATGATGGAGGAGGTGCCTAATCTGTTACAACAGCCGGGAAGGGGCAATAGAAACCAAGGTACTCAAAGTGATTGCCCAGCCCCCACACTATTCACCCATGAAATTCAGAGGCCCACAATGACTGGACACCCTCCAAGCCGGGTTGCTGTAACAAGATCATCCCCGGGTATTGTACCAAATCATGGGCAGAGTGTTCAGCAGAGATTCAACACAGCGTTTGGTCCTCGAACGAACAGATCTCGCGAACAGCCTTTTGTATCGCCACCCACTAAAATCCATGACAAGGCCCACCAAATTTTAATGTGTAATGTACCGCCACTACCGTCTACCACACGTAAAAGTAGCTTGCCTTTAAAGAACAAAGTCATCCATTGGATCAGTCACGTTAGGCAGTGTGGTTCAATACTATATTCTGACATTATTTCCTTTATGCATCACACAGAAACCCCCAAGGTGCTGGGATACATAGAAATAACATTTACTTGTCCTAAACTAGTGGAAGGGCTGCTATCCCTGGAGCTACAAAATCCTCTTAGGAATGGTTCGACCATTGATTTTAGCCTTTCCCGTCCAGAGCGTCGTTTAGGCGATTTGGCGGGTCCCCCTGCTTCTGGCATTGTGCTGGATTCCATGGGTCATTCATCTGCTACGATACTTGAGAGGGAGCAATCCACGACTTCTGGAAAAGGTTCTAATTTGCTTGACACACTGAGAAGTTATAGAGAATTGCAGCGGGGTCCTAATGGAACAGGTCTTGTGAGTGTATCCTCGTCTCCGATGGCTCACTCAAAGGCGTGTGGCTCAGAGGGTAAAAGCCTCCCTGGGACTCATGCTTCATTGCAACTTGGTAATCTTTGTGATACTGACTAACTGTCCCCACCCCTTGCCCCCTTGACTGTCCATCCATCATCAGAGACAGGTCTCCAATTATCATTGGACCTGACATCTTCCAGAAGAATAGATCAGGCAGAGCCCGCAAATGTGGCAGTCATCAATAAGCAGTTAAATACTATACGTATCCATGAGCGTACAATGGGTAATTCTGTGGGGCCAGGCTCTTTTGATTCTGAATTAATTTAATGGAATGTAGCTGGCATCCATAGCAAGATCATTGATCCTGGGTGGGGGCAGTTCGTCGATACTTTCAACGTCTGTCTTTTTCAGGGGACCTGGTCGATTTCGAAAATCTATAGGCAGGGGTTTATTTCATATTAAAAGAGAGCAAGACCATCTGTGGCTGGCAGGCAGTGGGGGAGCCTCCTTACATGGATAAACATTCTCCTTGCGGGGGAAATGAGGGAAATATATGTTGATTCATGTGACATATTGGCAATTTCAATTAAATTAACTCAGGGCCCTAGGCTTTTATGTGTCAATGTATATAATAGACCAGGTCCACTGAACCAAAATACTACTACTATAAGTACGTTGAGTGCATTGGTTTCAGAATTCCTCCCTACCCATTACGATCTTGTAGCTACAGACTTGAATGTGTTCTTGGAGCCAAACACCCTTTTTTCTGATCTAGTTCAATTAGAGGACTCCTCATGGGGAATTCCCCCTTTCTCTTCGAAAAGGAACCAGCCTAAACTCAGTACTAGGGTTCTCTGGATGATTGACTTTATGTTAATGCTTGGTCTTTGCCCTGGAAATGGACAGTTTCCCTCTGACATGCCTGCTAAATCAACCTTTTGTAGAGGGACTTACAACAGTCCCATTGACTTTGTTCTTATCGATGTTAGGATCTGGCATGAATTTAAAGATCTTATGGTAGGGGAACAATGCAGTAGTGACCATTCACCCATTTTAGTATAGTGTGAGAGGTGGCTCTCAACCAAAGCCAAGACACAGCGGGAATGTGAAGGTATGCTCCTTATCACAGTGGCAAACAACAAACGCTCAATAAAATCGGAGACCTTCGCTAAATCCAGTGGGTTAATGGCCAAAATACCTACCCAGCTTATGGCCAAGCATTCAACGTTATTTTCCTCTTTGAGGGATCTATTCTCCAGAGTTTGCAAAGGGAAAAAACAGTGCATGGGGAGCAATTGTAGATGGTTTAATAAAGAGTGTAGACAGGTCAAGAGTAGACTCTTGGAGGCAGTAAGGGCAAATAGCAGAGAGAACCTAATTTTAGCTTGACCCGAGTATGCTCACACAACAAAGATCTGCGAGTCCAATTGGGAGGAGGAGACTTGGCAAGAACTGCTACTAGCAGCAAAAGATAGCAATTTCAAATGATATTGATCTTTGATTGCTATTAGAGAGCACAACGAAAATCTTAGACCTGATTGCCATATCTCTGCCAAAAATTGGATGCAATATTTTATAGATCTTTAAAAACAGGAAACGGTTCCTTCTGTATGTAATGAGAGCCCATTAGAGATAGATATACTGGATAAAGGCATGCTCACACTGTTATAAGTCCAAAGTACCTGGTATTTCTTCAGTAATGTTTAATAATACACCATCAGCTTTTTAGTCAAAGAACCTCTCTCACATCCAAATCTGAACAGAATCACTATGAGTGTTCAACTGACAGGAACATTCCATTAGAATGGGAAGGGGAGGGTGAAAGGAAAATGGATGAGGGAAAGTAGTAAGATAATATACACAATGGTTCGACCCATAGGTCAACTAGTTACAACACATCTCCTTTTTAACCATGAAAGAAGTTCAGACGATATACCTGTAAATAAAGGGACAAAGTACCAACCATAGTTACAGTAGTAATTAACAATAATGGGTTATAACAGTTTAAGAAGAGAATAACAAATATCAAATATTAAGATAGCATTAATACATTTTGAAATCTTTGTACCATACAGGTATTTTCTTTTTTCTTCTAATATGTTCTCCTCCTTGTGTATTCATGTTTGATTTTGTCTGATCTTGTGCAAATTTAGTCGAGATTGAGTTGTGTGTCTCATTTTTAAATTTGGAGATTTTGTCCATTTCCCAGGTCTGGCCATTCTCTAAGGTAACAACATTTTTCCCCACTCTGGACACCCTCAATGGTTTGGAGAAATGGCTATTCCCTTTTATCCTATTTTTAGGAATTTTTACTTTCACCCATTCTCCCATCTTAAAATTTGAGAGCGTTGTGCAGTTATGTTTGTCATATTGTTGTTTTGATTTGTTCTGATGTTTTTGGATCTTTTCCATTATCTGTTCCCCGGAGACTGCTGTTTGTTCTTTGTTTTTAAGCCAAGAAGCAGTTAGTTTTGTTTTAGGTTGTCTTCCTTTAAGTGAAACAAAAGGTGATACCCCTGTAATGGAGTTAGGGGTGGTACGATATGTCCATATAGTTTCTTGAAGAGCTCTGGCAATGGGAATATGAGTTATTTCTGCCCACTGCATGCACTTTTGATCATGCGGTTCATGCATTCCACCAATCCATTAGCCCTAGGACAGTAAAGGGCAATTTTCATGTGTTTTAAGGATAATTTTTCTAAGAACGCCTGCATTTGGTGTGACGTGAACTGTACCCCATTGTCTGTTATTAGTATGTCTGGGATTCCCTCCTCAAAGAACGTGTCTTCCAAAAATGTAATGAGTGTACTTGTTGTGATATAATGAACACACTTAGTTATAACCCATCTTGTGTGGTAATCTATTGGTACTAGTATGAATTGTTCTCTGAGATATTTGTAGTTTAGTAGCCCAATTATATCAAGAGCTACCTGTGACCATGGTTTATTTAGAATTTGGACTGGTGAGAGAGGGGGTTTTCGTGTACTTAGGATTTTGTCACTTTTAGCACAGTCTCTACAGTTTTTAACTAATTCTTCAACCATGGCGTTCATGTGAGGGCACTGTAGTCTTCTCGTATTCTTTTTTTTGTTAGGCTTCATCCCAAATGTCCCTCAAGGGCTAGCCTGATTATTTTTTCCCTTATGGCTTGGGGAGGTAACGTTTTATTTCCCCTACAAATACATTTTCCATTATCACTTAATTCCATCCTCACTTCCCAGTTATTACTTATGTGGTTGGGTAATTTTCTCTTAACTGTAGGCCTACCTTCATGTAGGTAGGAATAGAGACTTTGAAGTTCATTATCATTTTCCATACTTTGCTCCCATTCTTCAGACCCTACACTTGACAAAGTTATCTCTAATACCATGTCCTCTTGAATTTCTTCTAACCCTTGATCTTGTCCCTCCAGAGGATTCCGAGATAGATAATCTGCAACTTTGTTTTGTGATCCTGGTAAATATTGTACCTTGAAATTTTACCCTTTTAGTCCCAGCATCCACTGTGAAATTCTGGGTGTAGTTCTTTCTGATCCTTTTGTTGAGAAAGCATGTACTAAGGGATTGTGGTCTGATATTATTCTGATATTATTGTGAAAGGGGTCCTCCATAAAAAAAATGTGAAGTGTCTTACTACCCAGTAGCAGGCTAATGCTTCTTTTTCCACCACTGAGTATCTGCATTCAGCCCCTTTAAGAGCTCTTGATGCAAATGCAATTATATGTTCTGTCCCATTCTCTCATTGTGTGAGCATTTCCACTAGCCCTTTGTTACTGTGGTCAAATAGGTGGACTTTTTAGGGTCAAACCGTCCCAGTGGTGGAGCATTAATTATGGCTGTTTTATATCATTAAATGCTTTTTGGCACATCTCATCCCACAGAAATGTTTTACTTTTCTTGAGTTGGTTACGTAAGGGTTCCACAACACTGGCAAAACCGCCCACAAATTTAGAGTAGAATTCAGCACGCCAGAGGAAGGACTTCAAATCATCTTTGTCGGTGGGTATTGGTGTCTTTTTTACTGACTCCACTAGATCAATCTTAGGTTTAATGCCTTCTTGTGGTATTGTGTGACCTAAATACTCTACAGAGGTTACCCCAATTTGACATTTTTCTTTTTTAATGGTTAATCCTGACTCTTTTAGTTTCTTTAACACTGCCCTGAGAGTGTTATTATGTTCCTCGCTGTCCTTCCCAAAAATTAAGATATTGGGGGTCATTCCAACCCTGGCGGTCGGTGTTAAAGCGGCGGCCAACCCGCCAACAGGCAGGCGGTAAAAGAAATGGAATTCTGACCCTGGCGGAAACCGCCAACAGAGACCGCCACTTTAACACTCCGACCGCCACGGCGGGACAAACAAACAGCGCGGCGGTCAGCGCCAACAGACAGGCGGGAGACAATGTACCGCCCACCCTATCACAACCCACCAATCCGCCACCTTTTCCGGGGTGGTAGCCCCGCCGATAAAAACACGGCGGAAGCAGCCATTACGAATGGAAAACGCTTACCTCTACACACTCCACGAGGAATCTGGACAGCATGGAACCAGAACTACACATCCTACCAGCTATTGTCGTCCTGCTCCTCTACCAGGAGCATGAACGCCGGCGCAGAAGACAACGGTGAGTACTGCACCTACGACACAGGGGAGGGGGAAGGCAAAAAATGACGGGCACACACATACGCGACACACCCACCCTCACCCTCACCCACAACTACATACACATCAATGCGGAGTAACAACTCAGAGTGACACCCCCAAAGCCACAGTCTCGCAAGTAGATGCAGTGGGTGGGTTGCCCACTGTGCCATCCTGGGGAGTGTAAAGCCACAGTCTCACAAGTCTCTACAGTGGGTGGATTGCCCACTGTGCCATCCTGGGGAGTGCAAAGCCACAGTCTCGCAAGTCTCTACAGTGGGTGGATTGCCCACTGTGCCATCCTGGGGAGTGCAAAGCCACAGTCTCGCAAGTAGATGCAGTGGGTGGGTTGCCCACTGTGCCATCCTGGGGAGTGCAAAGCCACAGTCTCACAAGTCTCTACAGTGGGTGGGTTGCCCACTGTGCCATCCTGGGGAGTGCAAAGCCACAGTCTCACAAGTCTCTACAGTGGGTGGATTGCCCACTGTGCCATCGTGGGGAGTGCAATGCCACAGTCTCACAAGTGGATTACAGACTCCACTGGTTCTGGAGGAGGCATGGTGCCCAGAGTGCTTCGTGCAGCCCTGCCCGACACAGATGCGGGCCTGCCCCTTCTGCCAATGGGCCAGCGGTGCTTGAGACGGCGGTGCCCAGCGGAGCGGTGCAGAGACGGCGGTGCCCAGCGGAGCGGAGCTTGAGTTGAAGGGCCCAGCGGAGCGGTGCTTGAGTTGAAGGGCCCAGCGGAGCGGTGCTTGAGATGAAGGGCCCAGCGGAGTGGTGCAGAGACGGCGGTGCCCAGCGGAGCGGTGCAGAGACGGCGGTGCCCAGCGGAGCGGTGCTTGAGATGAAGGGCCCAGCGGAGCGGTGCTTGAGTTGAAGGGCCCAGCGGAGCGGTGCTTGAGTTGAAGGGCCCAGCGGAGCGGTGCTTGAGATGAAGGGCCCAGCGGAGCGGTGCTTGAGTTGAAGGGCCCAGCGGAGCGGTGCTTGAGATGAAGGGCCCAGCGGAGCGGTGCTTGAGTTGAAGGGCCCAGCGGAGCGGTGCTTGAGATGAAGGGCCCAGCGGAGCGGTGCAGAGACAGCGGTGCCCAGCGGAGCGGTGCTTGAGTTGAAGGGCCCAGCGGAGCGGTGCAGAGACGGCGGTGCCCAGCGGAGCGGTGCTTGAGTTGAAGGGCCCAGCGGAGCGGTGCTTGAGTAGAAGGGCCCAGCGGAGCAGTGCTTGAGTTGAAGGGCCCAGCAGAGCGGTGCTTGAGATGAAGGGCCCAGCTGAGCAGTGCAGAGACGGCGGTGCCCAGCGGAGCTGTGCTTGAGATGAAGGGCCCAGCGGAGCGGTGCTTGAGATGAAGGGCCCAGCGGAGCGGTGCTTGAGTTGAAGGGCCCTGTTCAGCGGTTCTTGACTTGAAGGGCCCTGTACAGCGGTTCTTGAGACGGCGGTGCCCTGTTCAGCGGTTCTTGACTTGAAGGGCCCTGTTCAGCGGTGCTTGACTTGAAGGGCCCTGTACAGCGGTTCTTGAGACGGCGGTGCCCTGTTCAGCGGTTCTTGACTTGAAGGGCCCTGTTCAGCGGTGCTTGACTTGAAGGGCCCTGTACAGCGGTTCTTGAGACGGCGGTGCCCTCTTCAGCGGTGCTTGACTTGAAGGGCCCTGTACAGCGGTTCTTGAGATGGCGGTGCCCTGTTCAGCGGTGCTTGACTTGAAGGGCCCTGTTCAGCGGTGCTTGACTTGAAGGGCCCTGTACAGCGGTTCTTGAGACGGCGGTGCCCTGTTCAGCGGTGCTTGACTTGAAGGGCCCTGTACAGCGGTTCTTGAGACGGCGGTGCCCTGTTCAGCGGTGCTTGACATGTGTGTCCAGGTCACCAGATCCGGCCATGACATGGATTTCACTCGCCACCTGACATGTGGCTGCCGGGCCCTTTGTGCCCATCTGTCTTCTCGCTTGCGGGGCCCTCATGTGCTGCCGTCCCGGGCCTGTGGGTGTCCTCCTGCACACCTGGAATGGGGCTGGTGGGGCCCTCCTGGGCAGCTCGCCTGCTGCCGGACTTGTCGGGCGTGCTGCCCTTGCCACCCTTCCCTGCTCGTCTGTGGCCCTTTCCTCCCTTTGGCGGTGTGCCAGGTGGCACCCCACTTCCTGACGGTGCCAGGGTAGTGCTTTTGGAGCCTGCTGTCTTTGGCCTCTCGCGGCGGGCACTGGCTTTCTTGGCTTTTTTTTCAGGGGGTGGGCTGGCCGTCTCTTTACTCCTAGCCGAACTAGCTGGCCTTGAAGGTGGTGGACTCCAAAATCCTTGGACTATTGTCTTTGTAGGTCCAGGTTTTGTGGTGGCTGAGGTGCTGATTGGAGTCTTATGAGATGGAGGGGGTGGGTTAGTTGTTGGAAAGAGGTCAAGGTTGGAAAGGAAAACCAATTTAGAAAGACAGGGACGGGTAGTTGTAGTGGGTATGGGAGTGGAGGAAGAGGATGTGGTTGTAGGAGAGTGAAGTCTGGTGTCTTTGGGTGCAGGTGCTTGTGCTGGAGGCTGTCGTGAGGTGGATGGCTGTTGGGTGGGTGGCTGCCTGCGTTTGTGTGGTTTGGAAGAGGGGGTGACAGACACACTGGGAGAGGACACAGGGGACGTGTAAATGGTAGTGGGGGTGGTGACTGCACGTGTGCGGAGTGTTCTGGTGGGTGTGCTGGTGATGGACGTAGTGGCTGAAGATGTTGTGCATGCAAGTGTGAGTGGAGACGTCACAGGGAGGGAGGAGGGAGACGAGGAGGAGCGGGACACAGAGGAGGCAGTGGCTGTTGGCATGTCTGCATGTGGATGTTGCTTGGGTGAATGCTTGTGTGATGTGTGGTGCTTATGTCTGGATGAGCTTCCCTTGGGTGTTGAGGTGTGTGCAGGCTGGTCTGTAGGTGTGTCTGGGATAGGCAGAGGTACAGGGGAGTGGGACTGGGTGGAGGAAGTTGGAGGAGGGAGGCAGGAGACAGGGACAATGGCTGCCGTCAGTGCTGAGGCCAGAGCGTTGAACGATCGCTGATGGGCAGCCTGACCCGAATGAATGGCCTCCAGGTATGCATTACTCCGGTGCACCTCCCTTTCTACACCCTGGATGGCATTCAAAAGGGTAGACTGCCCAACAATGAGTGTCCTCAGGAGGTCAATGACCTCCTCACTGAGGGCAGCAGGGGTAACTGGGGCAGGGCCTGAGGTGCCTGGGGCGAAGGAGATGCCCACCTTCCTGGGTGAGCGGGCACGGGGCGAACGCTGAGGGGCTGCTGGGAGGGCGGGCTGGTGCGCTGGGTGGCGGCTGTACATGTTGTTGCGGTGGGCATGGATGTTGCCGCCACCACAAGGGAGCTCCCTTCCGAGGACGTGTCTGTGTCGCTGGTGTCACCACGTGTCCCCTCTGTGGAGCTCCCCTCGCCCTCCGTCTCACTGGTGAATTCCGAGTCAGTTGCATGGCCCTCCATGGCCATGTGAGATGCAGCTCCCTCGTGTTCCGATGCCACTTCTCCTCCGCCTGATGATGCTAATGCACACATGAACAGGAAGACCATCAAAAAAGGGGGGGGGGGAGAAACAAAGACATGTTGAGTGCATGCATTGGCGACACCGTTGGCGGAGAGGACAGACACAGAAGCCCCCTGCACTATGCCGCGCACTTGGGGTACACTACTCAATCAGTGGGACATGGCCTACAAGCCTATGGACGACAACCCCACACATAGGTGACACAGGGCCATGAACATGAATAGCTGTACTAGGCAACCTACAGAGGTGGGGGGCGGGGGCACAGGGCCATGCCTAACGGAGGGGCCTAGCCTACAGAAATCGCCCTGGCCTAGGGATACCCACAGCCCTCCTCCCCCACCCAGACACCTCCAATGTGCGCAAAATCAGCAGAATGTTCTTGTACTCACCCCCTTGTGTCTGCTGTGATGTCCTCACGCGCCCATCCAAATCGGGGTAGGCCACCGCCAGGATCCGGGACATCAGGGGGGTCAAAGTACGACTGGCACCCCTCCTACGTTGGGAGGCCATCCCCAGCAGAGCCTCCGCGGTCTTCCTGCTCCCGCGGCGGATGTCCTCCCACCTCTTCCAGCAGTGGGTGCCCCGTCTGTTGTGGACCCCCAGGGTCCGGACGTCCTTGGCGATGGCACGCCAAATGTCGATTTTCTGATGGGCGCTGAGCTATGTGACATGTACAGGGGGAGAAAAAAAATATTCATCACCTTCTACATGCTCGATGTGAGTGGCCCCCCATCCCCACCCTTGCCATGTGGCAAATGCTCTCATCTGTCGTTTGATGCATGCCTCATTAGCTTCCCTCCCCACCATCTTTCATTCACCCCACTCAACCCAGGCATTGGCCACAAAGCATGGTCCCAGTGTACTTACCTGTTGGTCTGGAGGACCGTAGAGTAGCGCATACTGAGGGAGGACCCCATCCACGAGTTTCTCCAATTCTTCAGAAGTGAAGGCAGGGGCCCTTTCCCCAGTCGCAGCAGCCATTGTCTCTTCCAGACCGAGGTCACAGCAGCACTTGCATTATAGGTCCTCTCCTGTGGATGATCAGGTATCGAGTGATAAAGCAGATAGAAAATGGCGGTCACGCCCGCGGCGGTGCGTACCGCGACTGCCGGCGAACATCGTCATTGGCTCCTGAAACCCATAGGGTTCAATGTTAACCACTGCGGCTTTGCGCTGCGGTCTTCGACCGCCTACCGCCACGGTGTGCCACGCCAGCGCATTGACCTCACACCCCACTGTCGCACTTCACAGGTCAGGCAGCCGCCATTTCAAGGGCCCCCATATCTTAATTTCTACTGCGTCACACATACCTAGGCCTTGCATCAACACTCATACAAGCCATTCAATGCATTGTGAATCGTGTACTGTGCAAGCTGTGGGAACGTACCTGTGGGTTGATTGACTCTGTGCTCCATGTTGTCCTTCCTAGGCACCGTCCGCTGGGACTTGCGAGGAGATGGAGGAATCTTCCCGTGTACAGACCGCTGGTGGACCTGTCGACAATGGAAGAAAGACATGTCATACTGACATACAGGCTTGACAGAGCCACTATGCAGGAACTGTGTGCCCAGCTGGAGCCAGACCTGATGTCACCCATCCGCCAACCCACAGGGATCCCCCCTCTAGTGCAGGTTCTGTCAGTACTCCATTTTTTGGCAAGTGGGTCATTTCAAACAATAGTGGCCATTTCATCAGGGATGTCTCAGCCTATGTTTTCCAAGGTGTTGTCCAGAGTGTTGTCTCCCCTGCTGAAATACATGCGGAGCTACATTGTTTTCCCTGAGGTGGGCGATTTGGCTACAGTGAAGGGTGATTTCTATGCGCTTGGACATATTCTCAACATCATTGGTGCAATTGATAGGACACATGTTGCTTTGGTCCCCCCCAGCACGAGTGAACAGGTGTACAGGAACAGAAAAAGTTATCATTCCATGAATGTCCAGGTGGTCTGTTTGACTGACCAGTACATCTCCCATGTAAATGCCAAGTTCCCTGGGTCAGTGCATGACGCGTACATCATGCGAAATAGCAGCATCCCTTACGTGATGGAAGTACTTCAGAGACACCGTGTGTGGCTAATTGGTGACTCTGGTTACCCCAACCTGTCATGGCTACTCACCCCAGTGAGTAATCCCAGGACTAGGGCAGAGGAACGGTACAATGAGGCCCATGGGCGTACTAGGAGGGTGATCGAGCGGACCTTCGGCCTCCTGAAGGCCAGGTTTAGGTGCCTCCATATGACAGGTGGATCCCTAATGTACTCACCAAAGAAGGTGTGCCATATCATCGTGGCCTGCTGTATGCTTCACGACCTGGCTTTGCGACTCCAGGTGCCTTTCCTGCAGGAGGATTGTCCAGATGGTGGTGTTGTGGCAGCTGTGGAGCCTGCGGAGAGTGAAGAGGAGGAAGACGAAGAGGACGACACAGACAACAGGGACACAGTAATACAGCAGTATTTTCAATGACACACAGGTAAGAATCAACACCGGCATTTTACATTTACTTAAAGTCTCCTCTACTGTCTGAGTTTCCCCCAGTGTATGTTAACTGAGTTGTGACTTTCCCTTCCAATTTAAGATATGTGGGCCCCACTCCGTGACCTCTGCTTTGTTTCCCCATGGACTACAGCTGTGTGACAGTGGTATGTTGTCATCACAATGTAACTGGACATTTTTGCACGGTTCTGTGTAATACATTTGTTCAAAAATACAGGCAGACTCCAGATTATTTTTGTGCAATAAGTGTGTTTATTAAAGTGCTCAATTTTGGGTAATGGTTGCAATTCGGTGATGGGTGATGGTGGAGGAATGTCCATGGCAGAGTCCAGATTTTCAGTCTCACAAGTGCATTGTCCATATGCCTCTGGAAGGTGGAGCAGGGGCAGTTTAAGGTTGGACAGGGTGACAATGTGGGACAGTGGGATGACAGTCAGGGGGTATCCTTTCCTGGCAGGGGTCTTGGCATCTTACTCTATCTTCTTCCTAGATCTCAGGCCCCGCTTGCGGGGTGGTTCTCCTTCTGCAGGGGGTGGAGTTCTGGTGGCCTGTTGTTCTTGTGTCGGGGCCTCCTGTCCACTAGCGCCGGCAGAGGTGGTAGCCTGTTCTTGGTCCATGCTAGTGACAGGGGCCCTTTGTGGTGCCACATGGTCCCGCAATGTGCTGACAATCTGATTGAGAGCCACAATGATGGTGCCCATTGCGGAACTTATGTTTCTGAGTTCTTCCCTGAACCCCATAAACTGTTCCTCCTGCAGTACCTGGATCTCCTGGAACCTGGCCAGGACCGTCGCCATCGTCTACTGGGAGTGGTGGTATGCTCCCATGATGGAGGATAGGGCCTCGTGGAGAGTGGGTTCCCTGGGCCTGTCCCCCCCCTGTCGCACAGTAGCCCTCCCAGTTCCCCTGTTTCCTAGGGCCTCTGTCCCCTGGACCATGTGCCCACTACCACTGCCCCCAGGTCCCTGTTGTTGGGGTGGTGGGTTAACCTGGATGCCCTGTAGTGGTGGACACACCGCTGCTTGACGTGTCCTGGTGACAGAGGCATGGGCCTGCTGGGTGGGTGCTGTGCTGGTGTTCCCAGAGGGGGGTAGGTCTGCTGTGGCCTGTGGCTGTCTGAGGGGAACCAACTGTCCCGAGGTCCCCTATGGGCCGGGCTGGTCATCTGGGTCCAGGGAGACAGAGCTGCTGTCATCACTGTGGGCCTCTTCTGGGGGTGGAATGGACATTTCTGGACCCTCCTGGCCGGTGTCGTGGCGTTCGGGTCCTGCAGGGGTATAAGAGTATGGTTATTGCTTCTGTGTGTGCCATAGCGTGCAATGGGTGGGTGCCCGTGTACCCCAGTGCTGGCATTCCCTTGTGGGGGCTGTTGTGACGGTGGTTTGGGGGGGGATGGGTGTGTGCAGTGGGCATGCTTAGGTGATGGGTGTCCATGGTTTGTGGTCGCATGCAGGGCTTGTTGTTGGGATGGGTGGGTAGTGATGGTGAGACATTAGCAAGGAGGATGTGTGATGGGGTGGGGGGGAGGATGGGGGTATGATTTGGCATGCTGGTGGGTGAGGGGGATGAAGTAGTTGAGATTAGACTTACCAGAGTCCATTCCTCCGCCTACTCCTGCGAGGCCCTCAGGATGCAGGATCACCAAGACCTGTTCCTCCCATGTTGTAAATTCTGGGGGTTGAGGTGGGGATCCGCCGCCAGTCTTCTGCACCGCGATGTTGTGTCTGGATACCATGGAACGCACCTTCCCCCGTAGGTCGTTCCACCGCTTCCTGATGTCGTCCCGATTTCGTGGATGCTGTCCCACAGCGTTGACCCTGTCCACTATTCTTTGCCATAGCTCCATCTTCCTGGCAATGGTGGTGTTCTGCACCTGTGTCCCGAAGAGCTGGGGCTCTACCCGAACTATTTCCTCCACCATGACCCTGAGTTCAGCGTCTGAAAACCTGGGGTGTCTTTGGGGTGCCATGGGGTGGTGTGGATGAGGTGTGGGGTGGTGTTTGTGGTGATGAGTGTGGTGGTGTGTGGTGTTTTGTGCGTGGATGTTGTGTGAGTGATGGTGTTATGTGCCTGTGAATGCTCTGTACTAGCTGGTGGTGTCTCTCTCTGGCCTTAGTCAATAAATGGTGGTCGTAGGGGTTTGTGGGTGATGTGGGTGTGTGTTTTATATTGTGTTGGGTGTGTGGGAGTGTTGTTTGTATGTGTATCAGGTGTGTGTATTTAGAATTGTCCAATGTGGCAGTGTTTTGGAGCTGTGTGTGTATTTTGACCGCGTCGGTGTGTACCGCCAATGGAATACCACGGTTGAAAGACCGCCACGTGGATTCATGGGTCGGAATGGAATGGGCGTATTTCTGTTGGCGTGACGGTGGACGTTTGGTCATCGCCAGTTTTTCGCTGGCCGTTGGTGTGGCGGACTTTTGTGGATGCCGGGTTTTTGGCGGTTTGCCTGTTGCGGATCAGAATGACAGTGGCGGTTTCCCTTGACCGCGGCGGTGTTATGGCGGTCTTCTGACCGGCGGTAAGCGCCTTTTACCGCCGAGGTCAGAATGACCCCCATTGTCTCGGAAACAGATGGTTTTGGAAATGTCCTGTAGTAAGTGTTGCATTATTCTTTAGAATACAGCTGAGTCTGAAGCCAAACCAAATGGCATTCTTTTGTATTTAAATGCTCCTAATGGGGTTACAAATGAAGTTAAATGTCTGGAGGGGGGATCTAATTCCACCTGGTGGTATGCTGAAGAAAGATCCAGCATACTAAAATAAGAAACTTTGTCTATTAGTGTGAGGATTTCATGTATCCGGGGTAATGGATGACGATCCACCCATATGTTATTATTCAAGTCCCTGAGGTCAACACTTAGCCTAATCTAGCCCTTGGTGGCCTTGCGGGCAATTACAATCGGAGCCAACCACTCTCAGCATTCTATTGGTTCGATTACATCAAGTAACCTGTCCAGCTCTTCCTTGAGTGGGTTATGAAGAAGATAGGGAATCGGTCTAACTTTATGCATAACTGGAGTTACTTTAGATTAAAATTTAATGTGATGTTCGTAATTTTTTAATAAGCCTAATTTATCTGAGAATACTTCATGGAATTCAGTGCAAACCTCCTCCCCACACATTGAAGGGTTTACTACTAGGACAGGATTGGGACTATTGGGGTCTAATTTGATGCCCAAATCTTTTTGATGCTTCCGTCCCATAAGATTTGACCCCTTTTTGGTGATGTATACATCCCCTTCTGTGCTCCTATCTTTGAAACAGATTCTCATTTTGACCTTACCCTCCAGTGGTATGGCATCTCCATTGTACCCCCCAGGTTTAATGTCTGGTGGTTCTAGTAAATATTTTATTATTGGGAAACATCGCATCAAATTTTTCCTTGTCCAATAAGGTGTATGGAGAATATGAATCTACAAATACGGTTACTGTTTCATTGTCTAATAAAATTTCACTGAAACTTCACATTTTTGTTCTCATCGGATACTTGGAACACAAACTTAACTTCCTCTGGAGTGTTAGATTCTACCATGTGCACCTGTTTGGTATACAAGTTCCTACACACCCTGGCAAACTGTCCTTTCTTGCCACATTTTCTGCATATGGACGTTCTGGGTTGGCAGTGTATGTAGTTTGCGAGATTACCTATGTTACCACAATGAAAACACTTTGGCCCTCATTACAACCCTGGCGATAAATGCTGCTTACCGCCGTGCAGAAGACCGCCAACATACCGATGCGGCCACGGAAATCCGCTACAGCTATTCCGACCCATAGCTTGGAATCCGCCATAATCCAGTCACCCAAACAAGTCCGCCACACCGATGGTCAGTGATAAACTGGCGATAACAAAACCTCCACCGTCACGCCAACAGGAATACGTCCACAGTATCACAACCCACAAATCCATGCAGCGGTCTTTCAACCGCAGTATTCCATTGGCGGTACACACCGTCGCACTCAAAATACACACACATTTACAAAACACAACCACATTGGAAAATTTGAAATTCACACACCTGACACACATACACATCAACCACAAACCCTTACTACCAGAATTTTGAAAGAAGGCCAGAGAGAGAGACTACCTAACACAACCCCAGCATCCACAGACACACAACACCATCACTTACACAACATCCACGCACCTCAAACAACACACAACAACACATCCCCTCACACATCACAACACACACAACCTCACACATCGCCCACACCACATCATGGCACCTCAACCACGCCCCAGGTTCTCTGAGGAGGAGCTCAGGGTTATGGTGGAGGAAATCGTCCGGGTAGAGCCGCAGCTTTTCGGATCACAGGTGCAGCACACCTCCATTGCAAGGAAGATGGAGCTGTGGCGAAGAATTGTCGACAGGGTCAACGCAGTGGGACAGCATCCAAGAACAAGGGATAACATCAGAAAGAGGTGGAACGACCTAAAGGGGAAGGTGCATTCCATGGTCTCCAGACACCAGATTGCTATACAGAGGACTGGCGGTGGACCCCCACATCCTCCCCCACAACTAACAACATGGGAGGAGCAAGTCTTGGCACTACTGCATCCTGAGGGCCTCGCAGGAGTAGCGGGAGGACTGGACTCTGGTAAGTCAAAGCTTTACTACTATATCTCCCACCCTACCTGCATGCTATCACATACTCTCACCCTTACCCCATCACTCCAACACCTCACATATGCCCTACTATCATAACCCAGCCATCCCAATACCAAGCCCTGCATGCAACAACAAAGCATGGACACCCATCACCAAAGTATGTCCACTACAGATACCCCCAGAACCAAATATCACACAAAGACCAAGACAAGAATGCAAGCGCTGGAGTACCGGGTCACTTACCCATTGCACACTTACAGATGCAATAATCATGCCTTTACACCCCTGCAGGACCACAACCCAACGTCACCAGACAGGAGGTACCAGACATATCCAGTCCCCCCTCAGAAGAGACCCACAGTGATGACAGCAGCTCTGCACTACTGGATCAAGATGCCCAGCCCGGCCCATCAGGGACCTCGGGACAGTTGGTTCCCCTGACACAGGCACAAGCCACCACAGACCCTCCCCCGTCAGGAAACACCAGCACAGCACCCACCCAGCGGGCCCAACCCTCTGTCCCCAGGACACGTCAAGCAGCAGTGTGTCCACCCCTACAGGGAACCCAGGCAAACCCACCAATCCAAAATCATCAGGGACTTGGGGCAGTGGCAGTGGGCACACGGTTCAGGGGACAGAGGCTCAGGAAAACAGGGAAACTGGGAGGACTGCTGTGCGACAGGGGGAGGACAGGCCTAAGGAACCCACTCTCCACAAGGCCCTCTCCAACATCATGGGAGATTACCATCATTCCCAGGAGACCATGGCAACGGTACTGGCAAAGTTTCAGGAGACCCAGTGGCTGCAGGAGGAACACTATCTGGGGATCAGGGAGGACCTGAAGTCCACAAGCAACACTCTGGTCACCATTGCAGGGGTGCTGCAAGACCTTGTCAACACCAGGAGGGACACAGTGGCACAACAAGGGGACCCTGACACTAGCCTGGACGATGAACAGCCCTTCACCTCCACCGGCGCTAGTGGACAGGAGGCACAGGAACACGACACCAGCACCCCACCCCCTGCAGATGGAAAACCACCCCGCAAACGGTCCCTGAGATCCAGGACCAAGACAGAGAACATTGCCAAGACCCCGCCAGGAAATGAGACCCCCCTGAATGTCACCCTTCTGTCCCACTTTGTCACCCTGTCCATCCCTAAACTGCCATTGCTCCACTTCCTATGCCCCTTTGGACAATGCACCTGTGAAACAAATAGACTGGACTCTGCTATGGACATTCCTCCACCATCACCCCTGCCCATCTTACAACCCCCTCCACTTATTTGCACAGAAATAAACACACTTTAATCACAAAAAAATCTGGAGCCAGTCTGTGCTTTCACAAACTTGTAATTGCAATAACCATGGAATATAGCAATGCCAATTTACTTGTTCACATACCGATGTAACACAACTGTAGGGCTTGAGGAAATATAGCAGAGGACACAAAGTCGGACCCACATCTGTGAAATGGAAAGGCAAAGTGACAAGCCAGTGAAAATTACAGACTTATGCTAGCTCCAACAATAGTATGAGATGTGGGAGGCAGTGACATCTTTTTACCTGTGTCTCACTGGAAGTATTGCATGATTATGTAGTTTCTGTTGTCAATATCTTCTTCTTCTGTCTCCTCTTCTTCACTGTCCAGGCTCCACAGCTGCCACAAGACCACCAGCTGGACCATCCTCCTGCAGAAAAGGCACTTGCCGTCGCAAAACCATGTTGTGCAGCATACAGCAGGCCATGATGATCTGGCACACCTTCCTTGGTGAGTAGTAGAGAGAATCACCTGTCATGTGGAGGCAAGGGAACCTGGCCTTCAGGAGGCCGAAGGTCCTTTCTATCACCCTCCTAGTTCGCCCATGTGCCTCATTGTAGCGTTCCTCTGCCCTTGTCCTAGGATTTCTCACAGGGGGTCAGTAGCCATGACAGGTTGGGGTAACCAGAGTCACCTGCAAATGTCGAGGGACAACTATTAGACACACACTAACCCGTAGGGACAACCCCATACCCAGACAACTATTCAAACTGTATTGGGTCCTTGTCCTCACCTATTAGCTACACACTGTGCCTCTGGAGTTGCCCCATCACATAAGGGATGCTGCTATTCCTCAGAATGTAAGCGTCATGCACTGAGCCAGGAAATTTGGCATTCACTTGGGAGATGTACTGGTCGGCCAAACACACCATCTGCACTTTCATCGAATGGTAGCTTTTCTGGTTTCTGTACACCTGTTCACTCCTGCAGGGGGGTACCAAGGCCATATGTGTCCCATCAATGGCACCTATGATGTTGGGGATATGTCCCAGGGCATAGAAGTCACCTTTCACTGTGGGCAAATCCTCCACCTGAGGGAACACGATGTAGCTGCGCATGTGTTTCAGCAGGGCAGATACCACTCTGGACAACACGTTAGAGAACATAGGCTGGGACTCCCTGATGCAATGGCCACTGTTGTTTTAAAGGAACCACTTGCAAGGAAATGGAGTACTGACAGGACCTGCACTAGAGAGGGGATTCCTGTGGGATGGCAGATAGCTGACATCAGGTCTGGCTCCAACTGGGCACACAGTTCATGGATTATTGCACAATCAAGTCTGTAGGTGACTATTACGTGTCTCTCTTCCATTGTCGACAGGTCCACCAGCGGTCTGTACACCGGAGGATGCCACCATCTCATCACCTGCCCCAGCAGACGTGCCCTATGGACAAGAACAGCGAGCAGAGAGTCAGCCAAAAATGTCAATTGCACACATTTATTAATCCGCAATGTGCCTGTTACTGTGTGTATTCAAGGTCTACATTGGTGTGACGCAGTTAATATTAATGCCATGTGGCCCCCTGAAATGGCAGCTGCCTGACCGGTAAAGTGGGTCAAGGGGATATGAGGTAACTGCGCTGGCGTTGTATACCGTTGCGGTAGGCGGTCAAAGACCGCGGCGCAATCCTGCATTGGTTAACATTGGACCCAATGGGTTCCAGGGGCCAATGACGATGTACACTGGTGGTGACGGTAAGCACCGCCGCAGACGTGACCATTTTCTGCCTGTTCACTCACTTGATATCTGACCTTCAACAGGAGAGGACCTACACTGCAAGTGCTGCTGGACCTCAGTCTGGAAGTGACGATGGCTCATGTGTCTGGGGAAAGGGCCCCTGCCTTCACTTCGGAGGAGTTGGCAAAACTAGTGGATGGGGTCCTCCCCCAGTACACACAACTGTACGGTCCTCCAGACAAACAGGCGAGTACACTGTGAGCATGCTGCATGGGCAATGCCTGTTTGGAGTGGTGTGGATGGAAGATAAATAGGGGACTGAGGCCTGTATGAGCAGACGGTGAGTGTATGTGCATCAGGGCAAGGGTGGGAACGTGGGCCAATGAGTGTGCCGGTCCGGAAGGGTAAAGATTTTCCTTTTCCCCTGTACTATTCCTCTAGTTCAGCGCCCACCAGAAGAAGGATATTTGGCGTGCCTTCGCCAAGGACGTAGCACCTACTGCCAGAAAAGATGGGAGGACCTTCACGCTGGAGCAAGAAGGCGGCGGAGGCCCAGCTGGGGATGGCCTCCCAACGTGGGAGGGGTGCCCGTCCCACCATGACCCTCCTGATGTTCCAGATCCTAGCGGTGGCATGTCTGGAGTTGGATGGGTGCTTGAGGGCATCACAGCAGCCACAAGGGGGTGAGTACAGTCACATTCAGATGACTCTGCGCGCATTACAAGGTGTCTGGGTGGGGGAGGTGGGCAGTGGGTTCCCCTAGGCCAGGGCGAGCTTGGTAGGCAAGGTCCCTTGTGAGGCAGGCTCAGTGGAACCCCAACCCGACTAGTGGTTAGTGCCTTGTACACCTAGTCAGGCTCCTGTGACTTCCACGTGTGCAGAAATCGGGCTTAGGCCTTGTACCCCATGGGCATGTGAATAATCTAGGAACTATAAGTGCATGGCATAGTGCAGAGGGCTGCTGTGTCTGTAGTGTCCGCCAACGGTAGTGGTGTTGCATCCACTGAACATGTTTTTCTTCTGTCTTCCCCCCCTTTTTGTGGTCTCCCTGTTCTTGTGTGCAATAGCATCATCAGGCAGAGGAGCTGTGGCACCGCAGCAGGATGGAGCTGCATCCCACTTGGCCCTGGAGGGCGAAACAACGGAGTCTGAAGCCACCGGTGGGATGGAGGGCGAGGGGAGCTGACAGCAGTGACAGCGACTCCTCCTCTGATGGGAGCTCCCTTGAGGTGGCGGGCCCCTCTTTGCCCCCCGCATCAACAGGTACAGCCGCCACCCCCGTACCAGCACTGCCCTCCCAGCAGCCCCTCAGCGTGTGTCCCGTGCCCGCTCACCCAGGAGGGTGGGCATCTCCTTCGCCCCAGGCACCTCAGGCCTTGCTCCAGTCAGCCCTGCTGCCCTCATTGAGGAGGGTATTGACCTCCTGAGATCCCTCACTGTTGGGCAGTCTACCATTCTGAATGCCATCCAGGGTGTTGAGAGGCATTTGCAACAAACAAATGCATACCTGGAGGGCATTCATTCTGGCCAGGCAGCCCAACAGAGAGCATTTCAGGCTCTGGCCTCAGCACTGATGGCAGCCATTGTCCCTGTGTCCAGCCTCCCCCCTCCAACTTCCTCCACCCAGACCCAATCCCCAGTACCTCAGCCTATCCCAAGCACACCATCAGACCAGCATGGACATACATCAACACACAAGGGTGGCTCAGGCAAACATAAGCACCACACATCCCACAGGCACTCACACAAGCATCATACCCATGCAGACATACCGCTGCCTCCACTGTGTCCCCTCCTCCACGTCTCCCTCCTCCCTCCCAGTCTAGTCTCCACTCACACCTGCATGCACTACATCTTCATCCACTACCTCCATCACCAGCACGCCCATCACCACACACCGCTCACGTACACTCACCACCCCCACTACCATTCACACATCCCCTATGTCCTCTTCCATTGTGTCTGTGAGCCCTCCTCCCAAAGTACACAAACGCAGGCACACACCCACCCAACAGCCATCCACCTCACAACAGCCTCCAGCCCATGCATCTTCACCCAAATTCAGCAGACGTACACCTCCTACAACCACTACCTCTTCCTCCACTCCCAAACCCCCTCCATCTACCCGTCCCAGTGTGTCTAAAAAACGTTTCCTGGCTCATATTGACCTCTTCACTACACCTCGCCCCCACGTCCTTCCCATAGGGCCAGGCTTTCCAGGTCCCAGCCCAGCACCTCAGCCACCACATCCCCAGCCACAGTGGTGCCAGCAACTGCGTGCTATTGGAGTGTGCCAACCATCAGGGCTGCCAGTGTGCCACGGAGTGAGGGCAGGATATTCCGCCACCTGCCAAGGTAAAAAAGTTGTCCACATCCCGGAGTGAGAAGCCGAAAACACCTGCCACTAATGGGTCAGAGAAAACGAAAGGGGATAGTGGCAAGACAGATGCGCCACCATCAAAGGTGGGGAAGGGCCAAAAACTGAAGGACAGGTCAGGAGAGGGCATGGTGGCACCGACTGAGGGACCAGTGTCACACCTTCTGTCCACGTCGACGCCAACCTGTACGGCGGAGAACACCGCTACCTGCACCGCCACAGTCCCCACCACCAGCCCCGCCGCCACAGAGGCCGCAGCCAGCACCACAGAGCCTGCAGCCAGCAACGCAGCCACAGACCCCGCTGCCAGCACTGCTGCCACAGAGGCCGCAGCCAGCACAGCCGCCACAGAGCCCGCAGCCAGCACCACCGCCACAGAGCCTGCAGCCAGCACCGCCGCCACAGTGCCCGCAGTCAGCACCGCCACCACAGAGCCCGCAGCCAGCACCGCTGTGACTGACACCGCTGCAAGCACCGCCAGCGGCCCCACAACATCCTCAGACAGTGGCACCACCGCAGACATGGATACCATCCCCAGTGGTCAGTCGTCCGAGGCTGGTGGTGTGTTCGTGGACCCTGGGCAGCTTCCATGATGCATCACTGTAATCACAGTTGTCACCTGCATATGGAATGCGAAACTGTAGCAGTGTGTGGAATGTATCTGCCTCCATGGTGTATCATGCTACCTGTACCTCGGCAATCTCGTGGCACACACACCCAGGCGAGTGTTTTGTTCGGTCCACAATGCACATGGAGCACTCTGGGCACCAAGCCCCCTCCAGAACCAGTGGAGCATCTCATCCACTACCTCAGTCCTTGGCAGGATGAAGCACTCTGGGCACTAAGCCTCCTCTAGAAGCAGTGGAGAAAGGCATCCACTACCTCAGTCCTTGGCAGGATGAAGCACTCTCGGCACCAAGCCCCCTCCAGAACCAGTGGAGACTGTTATCCACTTGAGAGACTGTGGCTTTGCACTCCCCAGGAAAATGCAGTGGGCAAACCACCCAATGGAGAGACTTGAGAGACTGTGGCTTTGCACTCCCCAGGATAAAGCAGTGGGCAAGCCACCCACTAGAGAGACTTGAAAGACTGTGGCTGTGCACTCCCCAGGATAGAGCAGTTGGCAAACCACCCACTGAAAAGACTTGAGAGACTGTGGCTTTACACTCCCCAGGATAGAGCAGTGGGCAAACCACCCACTGGAGAGACTTGAGAGACCGTGGCTTTGCACTCCCCAGGATAAAGCAGTGGGCAAACCACCCACTGAAAAGACTTGAGAGACTGTGGCTTTACACTCCCCAGGACCAAACTGTGGGCATGGAGCCCCCTCGTGGAGCAGTGGCGTTGTGCGTTCATCAGGCTGAAGTGCCCCCCCCTCCCCCTGAGGTGCCTGTATATTTTCTATCTGATGCCCCTCCAGTGTTCTCTCCATTTGGAGTCAGGAGTCATGTGTGGGCCTCGCCCATGCATTTTGGTCCCAGTGGTCCACAGACAATGATTGGTGCACTATCCGGACTTGTTTATTTGGTGTACATACATGTATATACTGGATTTTGTTTTTTGATAATGATATTTCACATGATTACATTTGGTCAAATCATTTCCTTTTGTCCTTGTGTTCTTCCAGGGGGACTGGGGGGGTGTATATGTAATGTTGCTGCATATATTTGTGTATATGGTGTTGTGGGTGAGGGTGGGGGTGGGGGTGTTGCGTGTGTGTGTCACTCTCTTTTCCCTCCCCCCTCCCCACTGTTGTAGGTGCAGCACTCACCATGGTCGTCGCCGCCATCGTTGGAGCTCCTGATAGAGGAGCAGGAAGACCATCACCGGCAGTATCTGTAACTCGGGCTCCATGGTGTCCTGGTTCCTTGTGGGGTGTGGAGAGGTGAGTGTTTTCCCTTCTATGTACTGTTTCTGCCGTGTTTTTATTCGCGTTGGTTCCGCCCCAGAAAAGGTGGCGGATAGCCGTGTTGTGATAGGATGGGCGGTACATTGTGTTCCGCCTGTCTGTTGGCTTTTACCGCCATGCTGTTTGTTTGTACCGCCGTGGTGGTCAGAGTGTTAAAGTGGCTGTCTATGTTGGCGGTTTCCGCCACGGACGTAATCCCATTTTTGTTTCCGCCGGCCTGTTTGCCGTATTACCGCCACTTTAACACCGACCACCAGGGTTGTAATGAGGGCCATAGTTTTCTCATTCATCGGTGGTTGATTGTAACAATCATCATTTTTGTTGGGATTTTGTTTATGAAGGTCTTCAGCATTATATGAGGTTGGACTTCCCAGTTTCTTTACTACATTCACTTCAGTAGGAGATGATGTTTGTTTGTTAGAAGCACTCTCATCTTTTTCATACACTCTGGTGTGTGTTCTATCCCAACTGCCACATCAATAGATTGTTTCAAATTTAAGTTCTGTGTGAGTAGTTTCTCCTGTACCTTAGGATTGTTGGTACACCTGACCAATTGATCACAAATTAAAGAATCTGTGAAAGAGTCAATCTCACATGTGTTGGATAATCCTCTCAATGCAGTAATATAGGCTGTTACTTTTTCATTCTTGCCCTGCACCCTCATGAAAAATGTGTGCCTTTCTAGGACCACATTTATTCTTTTTCCAAAATGATCTTGTAGTTTGTTTAAAAGTAGGCAGATAAACATCCGGTTGGTCTTCTTCTTCCTTTTCTCCATCCTCCTCAGTTTGCATTATATTTTCATAAATTTCCCTTCCCTCTATTCCCAAATTATGTAGTAGGATATGCTGTTCCCTTAATGGTGTGAATTTTTCTCCCCCTATGGCAATTAAATATGATTCAAACAGTTTAGTCCACTGTTTCCAAGGCAGAATTGGTTCTCCTTCTTCGTTCAGAAAGGGTGGGGGCTGGGACATACTTGCTGCTGCCATATTGAAAAGTACAAACTTAATTAACTATAGAGTGAATTACGAGGGTAGGCTCTTTGCTGAAATCACTTATGTAATGCTTGTGCTAGGTATCTGGAGCTAAAGAATTTGTTTTTTCCAATGCTTGTTTGAATAGAGAGCCTGATAGCTGTACTTGACAGTCCTCTTTCAGTTTCCACAGAAGAAAGTTGTGGGTCTAGCTGTTTTTTCCTTTCACTTAAAAACAAGGCGTGTTCAGTAGAAAATCTGCCCATGTGATGCATAATGGGTCTGTAAAAACACGGAGTCCCAGAGTCTCTCAAGGATACTATTCAGAGAAAAATGTGGAGGTACTGCAGGTTCGAGTAAGTACAATGTTTGGATTGATATATCTTAACATACAAACTTGTGATGAAATAGGTAAATTCAAACTTCCCTTGCTACCGTTATGGTTTTAGAACGTCACACGTCTGTAAAAATGTTTACCTCAGGCGACGCTTGCCATGGATTTATGTCGAGGAAAGGAACAGCTCGAAGAGGTGTCTTGACATTTAACCTTTCAATGTACCACTGTTTGATAAGTTGTTGAATTATGGCACTTAAAGCTACAATAAAAGTCAATGGTTGGAAAATGCTTGCACAGAATGTTTCCTGGACACTCAGCTTTCACAGCAGTACTGATAATAATTAAGTGCTCTGTTACATGAGGAAAACCACACGTTGTTTAAATTAAAAGCACATGCAGCTTTACAATAATGTTTGTAGTTTTTAATTAAAAGCACATCCAGCTTTACAATAATGTTTGTAGTTAAGCTATTTCATAATGTCATAGTCATTTATGCTTCATAATGAGCCATTTCACTTGAGCACTTGCTGCTCTAAAGTTTGAATTATTAGCAGCTCTCAGACAGTTTGAAGTTGTGTCAAAAAATAAATGTTTATTTTCCTTCAGCAGTTACTTGAGTGGTGACAGGAAATGTGCCACATGGAAAGAAATGCTGAGCAATAAACATGAAATGCTTTTAATTAACTCCAATCCCTAGTAATATGGGATGGCTGTAGTAAGTTACAAAATTGAAAACAGGCTACAGGTTTCTTGAGAAACACAGGGCAGCAATAAATTATTAGGAAGTTAATATTTAGAGAAAAGTGCCCTCAGGGAATTGATGACAAACAGTAGAAATTGACTTACAGTTGCTTGAAGAGTTTGTAGCTGCCAAATAGTTAGGTGTACTGACTTATTACTATTTAAAGATGCCTTCAAAATTGATAAGTCCTGAAAAGTCAAGTTGGTGTGATGCAGATAATCTTCCTGACGTTTTCTCCTTCACTTGTAATGATGAATGTAGACTCCTGAATGAGTACAATAAGTAGGGGGTGCTGGTGTCCTGGCCCCTCACAGCTCCTCGTCGGCAGTGTTATAATAAGTCCAAAGCACCTAGTAGTTCTTCAGTAATGTTTAATAATACACCATCAGCTTTTCAGTCAAAGAACCTCTCTCACATCCAAATCTAAACAGAATCACAAGGAGTGTTCAACTGTGTCAACACCAGAGCAGTACGCGCTCTATTGGCGACAAAAATGCAAAAACCCAACACTCTCAAAACAAAGTAATTTATGCATTGTGCTGATATGTTGTGGTTTAACCTTTTGCATTGCAGAGTTCAATCCTGAAAACTTATTTTTAATATGCTTACAAATACTGTTCCTTTGCAATGTATTGCTGCAGGTTTTCAGAGTGTGTTAGGGTGTGGCCCCTTTCCAGGGCCTTCCAGAGACTTTCCCTGAAACATGCCTGGGCGTGGTTCTGGGCTGGGCCAAGACTCTATAAAAGAGAGCCAGCCCAACTCCCAGTGCTCACTATTCAGAGGTCCCAGTAGAGAGCAGCAGCTTCTTCCTGAGCTCCTGTCCAGGCGGCCTATTTGGATCTTCCAGTCTTCTGCCCTAATCCTTCATTGGTGATCATTGTTCCAGGCGGTAAGACGGTGGTTGGACTGTCCCGACACCGTTATTTAGAATTTTCATATTCTTGGTTTAAATTCTTAAATGAGTAACAGATTACTTGTGCGCTACCATTTCTTGACATTTATATGGTAGTTTACAAATAGGCAAGACGCGATTCGTTTTATGGTGTTTAAACTTTGTTGTCCATTGCGCGCTACTATTTCATGACATTTACATGATGTTTTACAAATTGGCAAGATGCACAACTCATTTCATGAGCATTTAACTTTGTTGTTCATTGCGCACTACCATTTCTTGACATTTTACATGGTGGCTTAAGAATCGGCAAAAGAAGCGCGATTCGTTTCATTGTACTTCGATCTTGTTATTTACTGTGAGCTGTTATTCCTTATCATTTACATTGTGTTTTACGAATCGGCAAGACGCTCGATTTGATTAATGATGATTTGACTTTGATATTCATTGCGTGCTACCATTTCTTGGTATTTTACATGGTAACACTCAAATTGGCAAGACGCACGATTCTCTCCTCGAGTTTAATTCATGTTGTTTATTGTACGCTACTATTCTAAGATATTTATTATGTAATATTCGAGTTGACAAGTTATGTGATTTGTTTACAGAATCCATATTGTGTTATTCAGGGTGCACAATCCTTTTATGGTGTTTACTCTCTCTCTCTCTATATATATATATATATATATATATATATATATCTGCAATATGCACAATTTGTGTTGAAACATTTTAAGAGTACACAGAAGGCCAGAGTTTCTAGATGCAATATTGTATGGTCCTAGTATACTTTCTCAAAACAGGATTTATATGACTGGTTTAAAATTTAGTCAGAATGTTTTTTCTGATTGTCATGTAAAGGAAAGTACTTGAATAAGAAAGTTTTAATTTAATTCATCTTGATTCCCCTACAGGTAACCGGCCATCATGAAACTTAGTCATTTTAAACTTAACTCTTAGATTGTTCATGGTTTCAGAGTGACTAGGCTTAGAATCATAATCTAGTATTGATTTCAGGAGATACAATTTTCATATTGTGTGTTCTAACCTTTTTCTTACTACAGGTCTCCTTCCCAGCTGTTCCCTTCCTAATCCCCTCTTCCCCTCTTGAACTCTCTCAGTCTCTGTGATTTATCTATCAGAGTCTTGGAGCTGTTCAGTGGTGGACATGTTGGGAACGTGCACAGACCCCGAGGATCTGGTGACTCTGACAGAATAGTGAGCCCACAGATTATTATCCTCCTGGCTTGTGTATGTTCTCAGCATAGCCACGCTAGACGAGTTAGTCAAGGCTATCACCCAGCTCCAAGCAGAGGTGGTATCATCCAAAGAATTGACAACTAGCTTAGCAGAGAGAGTGAGTCAGTTGCAAGATAAGGTAGAGAAGAAGGAACAAAGTCCCACAGGTGTGTCTTGGCCAGGTACTTCTTCTCAGGCTTCTGGAAGTAATCCGATTTCCCTAAATGTTCCTTCTGCAGTTCCTTTAGCTCCCCCAGAACGTTTCTTAGGTGACCCTTTGAAAGCGCAATCTTTCCTGGTTCAAGTGGAACTACACTTCACCTGCAGACCAAATACTTTTCCCGATGCCCAGTCCAAAGTAGCTTTCTTGTTATCATAGCTGTCTGGGGATGCAGCTACTTGGGCAATTCCTCTTGTGCATAAAAATAGTCCCTTGTTGTATAACTGGAGACATTTTTGTGAAATTTGAGAGAGTTTTTGGTCGTAGAACTGTAACACAGTCAGCAGATCTTGAATTATTAGATTTACGCCAAGGAAATCAAGACCTAGGCGGTCATTCTGACCCTGGCGGTCAAAGACCGCCAGGGCGGAGGACCGCGGGAGCACCGCCGACAGGCCGGCGGTGCTCCAATGGGGATTCCGACCGCGGCGGTAAAGCCGCGGTCGGACCGGCAACACTGGCGGGCTCCCGCCAGTGTACCGCCGCGCCATTGAATCCTCCAAGGCGGCGCAGCTTGCTGCGCCGGCGAGGGGATTCCGACCCCCACTACCGCCATCCAGATCCCGGCGGTCCGACCGCCGGGATCCGGATGGCGGTAGGGGGGGTCGCGGGGCCCCTGGGGGCCCCTGCAGTGCCCATGCCACTGGCATGGGCATTGCAGGGGCCCCCGTAAGAGGGCCCCTAAATGTATTTCACTGTCTGCTGCGCAGACAGTGAAATACGCGACGGGTGCAACTGCACCCGTCGCACAGCTTCCACTCCGCCGGCTCGATTCCGAGCCGGCTTCATCGTGGAAGCCTCTTTCCCGCTGGGCTGGCGGGCGGCCTGAAGGCGACCACCCGCCAGCCCAGCGGGAAAGTCAGAATTACCGCCGCGGTCTTTCGACCGCAGAACGGTAACCTGACGGCGGGACTTTGGCGGGCGGCCTCCGCCGCCCGCCAAGGTCAGAATGAGGGCCCTAGTGTCGTATTTAGCCAACTTTAACCGGCTGGTTGCCGAGACATCCTGGCCTGAAGAAAAACAAGCGGTCTTGTTTTACAAGGGACTCAAAGAGGAATTAAAAGATATCTCAGCGCAAATCGATCCACAACCTACAGACTGTCAAGAATTAATAAATCTTGTCTTGAGACTTGATCATCGTTTAGCAGAACGTAAAGGAACGTGCAAAAAGATTGAAAAATATTCATGGCGCGTTCATGATAACAGAGACTCAAGAACTCAGAAAGAAAGAACGCCGGAACCAATGGAAATTGGAACCATCAGAGGACCTTTCACCAAAGATGAAAAGGACCTCCGCAGAAAAAATAGACAATGGGGGTCATTCCGACCCTGGCGGTCCAAGACCGCCAGGGCCGGGGACCACGGAAGCACCGCCAACAGGCTGGCGGTGCTTCCCAGCCCATTCTGACCGCGGCGGAAAAGACGCGGTCAGAAAAGGGGATCCGGCGGTTTCCCGCCGGATTTCCCCTGCATGGGCTGAATCTCCATGGCGGCGCTGATTCCGACCCCCTTCCCGCCATCCTGTTTCTGGCAGTTTTTACCGCCAGGAACAGGATGGCGGGAACGGGTGTCATGGGGCCCCCTAACAGGGCCCCATAAAGATTTTCACTGTCTGCTTAGCAGACAGTGAAAATCGCGACGGGTGCAACTGCACCCGTCGCACCCCTGCAACTCCGCCGGCTCCATTCGGAGCCGGCTTCCTTGTTGCAGGGCTATTCCCGCTGGGCCGGCGGGCACTCTTTTGGCGGTCGCCCTCCGGCCCAGCGGGAAAGCCAGAATGGCATCCGCGGTCTTCTGACCGCGGAGCGGCCATTTGGCGGTTCCCGCCAGGCGGGCGGGTGGAATGTCTTTAATGTGGGCGGAAAGGTCATTTTGCCAAAGATTGTCCAATCAAACCAAAGTACAAGCACGGTCCAGTTCAGAAGGTCGCAGCCAATGCACCAGTCGAGTTGGAAAACTAAAACACCCGAGATGCAGAGAATGGTTGCTCTTGGGTGTCACCTTGGACCCTTCACAATCTAGACATCTTAAACTGGAAATAAGAGTTCAGGTCAAGAAAAAGATCTTTTTCAAAAAAGCTCTAGTCAATTCTGGGGCTACTGGGAATTTTGATGCTGTCCAATTGGTTCGTGCATGGGGGATCCCATGTATTGAAAAGAAGACCCCAGAAATCATCCAGGCAGTCGATGGAAAACTCTTGACTGAAGGTCCGGTAACTCTTCAGACTATCCCCTTGTCGATGATTTGTGAAGATAAGATTCAAAGAATGAAACATAAAGAGAAAATCATCTTTGATGTGATCCATGCTCCCCAATATGGGATTATCCTCGGCTTGCCATGGTTAACTCATCACAATCCGGAGATCAATTGGGCAGAACGAAAAATCGTGTTCTCATCTGCGCTATGTAACGAACAATGTCTCCAAAAGATTCAAGTACCAAAAGTTTGCAACTCTTACATAGCTACTGCCGTGGAGAAAGAAATTCAGCTGCCCAAACAGTATTCATCTTACAAAGATGTATTTGATGAGAAAGGAGCAGAGACTCTTCCTCCTCATAGATCTTATGACTGTCAAATTGATCTAGCCCCAGGTGCGATACTTCCCAGCTGTTGTGTATATGCCCTGTCAGAACATGAAAATCAACATTTACGAAAATACCTAGATCAATTTTTGGAGAATGCCTTCATTCACCCCTCTAAGTCTCCTGCAGCTTCGCCTTTGTTTTTTGTTTCAAAAGCTAATGGAGAACTTCAAACTTGCATCGACTATAGGGGTTTGAACAAAGTCACCATCAAGAATAAATATCCTTTGCCCCTAATTCCAGTCTTATTGGAACAAGTAAAGAAAGCAAAAATCTACACGAAGCTTGACCTTCAAAGTGCTTATCATTTGGTCAGAATGAGAGAGGGTGACCAATGGAAAGCAGCATTCAAGACAAGATATGGCCTTTTTTAATACACCGTCATGCCTTTTGGTCTGTGTAATGCTCCAGCAGCATTTCAATTTTTCTTGAATGACGTTCTTAGAGAGTACCTCAACATATTTGCCATAGTCTACATCGATGACATTTTGATCTACTCAGACAATGAAAACGAACATGTCCAGCATGTCAATATAATTCTTGCAGCCCTTCGAAAACACAATTTATATTGCAAACTAACCAAGTGTGAGTTTCATGTTACCACAGTTGAGTTTTTTGGGGTTATTCTTACCCCTCAAGGTATGGTGATGGCAGAAAAGAAAGTAAAAGCTCTCTCTAATTGTCCCACCCCAACAACTGTTCGTGATGTTCAATGTTTCCTGCGGTTTTCAAATTTTTACCGGAGGTTCATAAATCATTTCTCCCAGACAGTGGCTCCAATCACTAAGCTACTAAGAAAGAAAGAAAAGTTTGTATGGTCCCCAGAAGCTGATCAAGCCTTCTCGACTTTGAAGGAAGCTTTCTCCACTGCCCCAGTCTTGACTCATCCTGATGCGAATCAACCTTTCATAGTGGAAGCTCATGCTTCAGATGTAGCAATAGGAGCCGTCTTATCACAACGAAATAAAGACACTGGTGAACTTCATCCTGTAGCTTATATGTCTCGTAAGTTGAACGAAGCCGAACAGAACTATGTCATTGCTGAAAAAGAGCTTCTGGCGATTCGTGATGCCTTTAAAGAATGGAGACATCACTTGTTGGATGCCAAATACACTGTTACAGTATATACTGATCATCGTAATCTTCAATTCATGAGTTCCGCCAGACTTTTGACCCCTCAGCAATTATGCTGGATGCTTTTTTTTGCCAAATTTGATTTTGTAGTAACCTTCCGGCCTGGTAAAGATAATCGCAAGGCTGACGCCTTGTCCCGTCAAGAGTCTACCACGTTGCCTGCATTTCAAGTCTCCAGAGCTATCATTGCTCCTGAGAAGGTTCTATGTATCATAAAAACTGAAGATTTCTTTGAAGAAATTTGCAACTCTTTCACTGTTGAAACATGGCAAACATGGGCCCAACAGATCCCAAAAGGTCAATCAAGCAAGGTTTACCCTTTCATGACGCTTGTTTGTTCGTACCCACTACCAAACTTCGCAAGATAGTGTTTCATTGGTTGCATGTTATACCTACGGCAGGTCACCCAGGTACTCCTAAAACTCTTGAACTGATCCAACGCTATTTTTGGTGGCCTACCCTAACAAAAGATGTAAAAGCAATGGTAAACAACTGTGAAGTTTGTGCTCGCATTAAAACAAGCCATTCAAAACGAAAAGGGTTGTTTCATCCACTTCCAACCCCAAGTCGTCCATGGGAGCACATTTCTTTAGACTTTATTACCGGTCTGCCAGTGGTTCAACAGCATTCAGTAATTCTGGTGGTAGTAGATAGTCTCACGAAACATGGACATTTCATCGCCTGTAAAAAAATTGCCCACTTCTAGTGAATTGGCAACTATTTTACTGAACAGAGTGGTTCGTTATCATGGACTGCGAAAGGTTATCCTCTCCGATCGGGGGTCACAATTTTCCTCCAATTTCTGGAAGACATGGTGTAAAACACTCCAAGTGACATCTACGCTATCTACTAGTCACCATCCTCAAACAGATACCTACATGCCTATGCTGAAAAGGCACTTCATACTTGGACATCTATGCTCTGGTTAGCTGAGTTAGCTTACAATAACTCATTCCACACTTCTATTGGCGTTACACCCTTTTTGGGTTTATTTGGCTATCATCCTGACACCTTGCCCATCACAATTCCTCAAGAAAGTTCTCTTACTCCAGCTGTGTCAGAAATCATTCAGCATTTACATCAAACCCAGAAACTGATTCAACAGCATTTAGAAAAAGCCAAACAAAAATATAAAAGGCATTATGACAAGAAACAGTGTGAGGGACCGCAATATCAACCAGGTGACAAAGTGTGGCTTTCCACAAAACATATAGACTTCAAGAAGAAGCACATGTTTAACCCTAAATTCATAGGTCCTTATACTGTCCTTCAGCAAATCAATCTGGTGACCTATAAACTACAATTGCCCAGATCCTTACGGATTCATCCAGTGTTCCACACTTCCCTCTTGAAAAAGGCAGTCCAAAAGGTCCACCCTCCTCCAGCTCCTGTTCTAGTACAAGGGGAAGAAGAATACGAAGTCAAGAAAGTGTTGGATTCTAAACTGAGAGGGCTTAATCTATGGTACTTAATCTCATGGAAAGGTTATGGTCCTGAAAGTAACTCATGGGTTTCCGCATCCGATGTTCATGCTCCAGTACTTGTGAGACGCTTTCATTGTCTTAATCCAAGCAAACCAGGCCCTAGAGCATGTCTGGGAGAGGGGAGTACTGTCAACACCAGAGCAGTATACGCTCAATTGGCGACAAAAATGCAAAAACCCAGCACTCTCAAAACAAAGTAATTTATACATTGTGCTGATATGTTGTGGTTTAACCTTTTGCATTGCAGAGTTCAATCCGGAAAACTTATTTTTAATATGCTTACAAATACTGTTCCTTTGCAGTGTATTGCTGCAGGTTTTCAGAGTGTGTTAGGGTGTGGCCCCTTTCCAGGGCCTTCCAGAGACTTTCCCTGCAACATGCCTGGGTGTGGTTCTGCGCTAGACCAAGACTCTACAAAAGAGAGCCAGCCCAACTCCCAGTGCTCACTATTCAAAGGTCCCGGTGCAGAGCAGCAGCTTCTTCCTGAGCTCCTGTCCCGGCGGCCTATTTGGATCTTCCAGTCTTCTGCCCTAATCCTTCATTGGTGATCATTGTTCCAGGAGGTAAGACGGTGGTTGGACTGTCCCGACACCGTTATTTAGAATTTTCATATTCTTGGTTTAAATTCTTAAATGAGTAACAGATTACTTGCGCGCTACCATTTCTTGACATTTATATGGTAGTCTACAAATAGGCAAGACGCGCGATTCGTTTTATGGTGTTTAAAAATTGTTGTCCATTGCGCGCTACTATTTCTTGACATTTAAGTGATGTTTTTCCGAATTGGCAAGACGCACAACTCAATTCATGACCATTTAACTTTGTTGTTCATTGAGCGCTACCATTTCTTGACATTTTACATGGTGGCTAAAGAATCGGCAAAAGAAGCGTGATTTGTTTCATTGTACTTTGATCTTGTTATTTATTGTGAGCTGGTATTCCTTGACATTTACATCGTGTTTTACGAATCGGCAAGACGCTCGATTTGATTAATGATGATTTGACTTTGATATTCATTGCGTGCTATCATTTCTTGGTATTTTACATGGTAGCACTCGAATTGTCAAGACGCACGATTCTCTCCTTGAGTTTAATTCATGTTGTTTATTGTATGCTACTATTCTAAGATATTTATTATGTAATATTCGAGTTGACAAGTTATGTGATTTGTTTCCTGAATCCATATTGTGTTATTCATGGTGCACAATCCTTTTATGGTGTTTACTATGTATATATATATGTATATATATATACATCTCTGCAATATGCACAATTTGGGTTGAAACATTTTAAGAGTACACAGAAGGCCAGAGTTTCTAGATGCAATATTGTATGGTCCTAGTATACATTCTCAAAACAGGAGTTATATGAGTGGTTTACAATTTAGTCAGAATGTTTTTTCTGATTCTCATGTAAAGGAAAGTACTTGAATAAGAAAGTTTTCATTTAATTCATCTTGATTCCCCTACAGGTATCCGGCCATCGTGAAACTTAGTCATTTTAATCTTAACTCTTAGATTGTTCATGTTTTCAGAGTGACTAGGCTTAGAATCATAATTTAGTATTGATTTCAGGAGATATAATTTTCATGTTGTGTGTTCTAACCTTTTTCTTACTACAGGTCTCCTTCCCAGCTGTTCCCTTCCTAATCCCCTCTTCCCCGTTTGACCTCTCGCAGTCTCTGTGATTTATCTATCAGAGTCTTGGAGCTGTTCAGTGGTGGACGTGTTGGGAATGTGCACAGACCCCGAGGATCTGGTGACTCTGACAAACTGACAGGAACATTCCATTAGAACGGGAGGGGGAGGGGGAAAGGAAAATGGATGAGGGAAAGTAGTAAGATAATATACACAATGGTTCGACCCATAGGTCAAGTAATTACAACACACAATATTTACTCTAAGGGCAACAGAGAAAGCAATTCTAGCACAAAAATCAGGAAGGCACCAGGTTTAGATGGAATTCCTTGTGATGTGTTTAAATCTGACCCCAAAATTTTGTGTCCCTACATCAATAGCATTTCTAATACTATTTTGGAGGGGTCCCAAATTCCCTGAACATGGAGAGGTGCGATAATAGTCCCAATCCACAAGAAGGGGGACAGGTCAATTCCAGGTAATTATAGACCAGTAAGCCTCCTAGACAATTTACAAAATATTTTTTCCTATCAGGTTTTGGGTAGGCTTAGGAATTGGATAAAGGACAATGACGCCCTAAGCCATCTGCAGCCAGGATTTAGACAGAAAACAAGCACAATAAATCAGATTTTCATTTTTTAACAATAAAATGGAAAAATGTTGATTTAGAGGCAGAGAGACTTTTTGTCTCTTTTGTTGACCTTAAATCTGCTTTTGACCTGGTCCCCCGAGATGAACTATGGTAAATTATGGGCAAGATCAGAGTCCCAGGACTCCGGCTAAAATTGTTTCAAGAATTATCTACTGGAAGATATGCCAGAATAAGATGGAGAACAGATGGTGAACTCACAGAGGAATTCCCCCTACAGAAAGGCGTGAGACAGGGCTGTGTATTAGCCCCCACGTTGTTTTTACTTTTTATAAATGCACGCATACCCTACTTGCTTGATTGTGAAAACGAAACCCCAAAATTGGATGGAGTTAAGACACCATGCCTCCTATTGGCAGACAACAGCTTACTTCTTTCACAAATCTCTACAGGTTTAACCAGGCTTCTTGAGACTTTTTGGGGGTTCTGTAGGGATCACGGGCTCTAAATCAATGCATCCAAGACCAAATACATGGTGTTTGAGGACTTAAATTGTAGGATGAGGAAAACAATAATGCTTTTTGGGAACATTTTAGAAAGAGTAACGGATTTTGATTACTTAGGAATTAGGATGGAGGATTCACACAAATGGCCAGCCCATCTGCTAAAGTGTATTGTGTCACTGAAACAAAAAGCAGGTGGTATACTTAGATTTGTTGCTATATCACCCAGACAATACGCCGTCAATGGAAATTAATAAAAGTCAGGTTAGAGGAGGAGTCAACTATGGTGCAAAGTTCTGCGGGTGTTGTAATTTGCAGGATTTGGAGAGAGCAGAGAACTTGTAATGAAAAGCTTTATTAAAAGTGCCTTCAAGCTCTCCCACTTTGCCCATACGAATGGACTTAAATTTACACTCCATAGCAAAAACAGCTGCTCTAAGGCCACTTCAATATTGGATTAGATTATGGTTTACAGATACTTCAGACCCATACAGAGTCTGGGCTAGAGCAGTGTTAGCAGCCCTCCACATAGAGAAAGCACTGTGATGTAAATATGTAAAAATACTCTTCCCTAAACTTGGTCTAGGCCTGTATTGGTCCGATCCTGTTCATCTTCCAAAGAATGCTGACCAGATCTTGGAGGATGCTTACTGGATGAGCCGACAAGCTGAAGAGATGGCATTGGTTCTATCTTCCAGTCTAACAGAGGATTTTCTATTAACTAAGTGCCACTATGGGCATTATTTAGACATAATAACCTCACCTTTAGCATGTGCACTTTATATTACACTTAGACTTGGATCATTATTCCTGCGGGGTTTCACATCAAGATGGGAACAAACAGAAACTCCAACTGATCTTTGTCCAATGGGATGTATGATCCAAGAGAGTGTTGCACATGTTTTATTTTTTTGCCAGGCATATAAAAACAGAGGGCTTGTTGGATAAGACCATTGTGTAAATCGTTGGGCTTTAGGGATTTCTACTTGGCTCTTAGAATTTGCAAAAAAAGTCCACATGTGATGGTGGTATGCGCATTGGCAAGGTTTTTAGAGGCAATTTGGTATGTCAGAGGCAAATGTCTATCTAAAAAAGCATACATTCTATTTTTCACAATGGTTGCTACTTGTGCACACTTATAGTTCTAGAGACTAAGTGAATTTATCTGCTAGATGTAGTTATTGCTACCAATAGTGAGATAACAATCCCCATTGTTTTTTCTACAAAGATCTGTAATTATAGTCATGTCGTAATATTTTTATGGTGATGTGTATTGTGTATTTTTATCATATTTTTATTGACAAATTGCTTATTTTTACAATATTTATATTGACAATTTGCTTACTTGTATCATATGGCCTTAGGGGAGCTCTGGATTTGATTTTTTGATATCATGATGGATTTGATTTTAGCGATTTTCAAGTGTTTTTATTATTTTTTTTAGAAATCTATGAATTTTGTTAGCATGCTTTTATGGTATTTTTTTGCTGAAATTGAATTGAAAATTTAATTGAGTGGTGCTTTCTAGTGGCAGGATGTGGAGACAGAGAAACATGTCTTACACACCCACCATGTTGGCCACACACCCTTTCAAGACTGTTTAGAGTAGAGTAGGGTATTATCTCTATTGGACTCCTGACTTTACTTAACTTTTCCTTTGAGGTGACTTTATGATAGTTTATCCACTTAAATTACTTCAAGTGATCTGAACTTCTTATTGACTAACACATTCATATATTGCTTTCTGATTGACACTAACTTGATTATTTTGCTTTCTGTAACATTTTACCCTTTATTAAACCTCTGTCATCCTTGTGGTGCTTAACATGTTTCACATTATTTAAATGCATTGATTTGTTGACCAGCCTCTTTTGTGAACTTCGTTTAATCAGATAGCACTTCATAAGCCCAAAATTTGCATGGAGAAAAAAGCTAACAAAAATGGTCGCAGAGGATGGTTTCCACTGAGTCTTGGAGGATTGAAAATTCACCTCTGAATTAAAAATTCTGTCCACTATGATCTGAGTTCTCAATCTTCCGCTGTCCTATTATATTATTGACGGTGATCAAGAGTTTTTAAAAGTGGTTGCAAAATCCTAGAACTGAGAGTAAAAGAATGGTTTCCTAATTTTGATTACGAGTTGTCAAGATTTGTGATGATTGTGGGTCTTGATGACTTGTCATGTTTTAAGTTGCAATGTTGATTTGCGAAAATTTGGTGGTGCACTTTCCTTTTTATCATTCGTCCTTATGGAGATAAATTTGCCTATTACTCAGAATTGAAGTTTGGTAGTTGGATTCGTCATAATCCGAGATCCTAGGAAATAGATATACAGATATATGAAGGGATATTTGACTTGTCTTTTAAGGTTGAGGTGTTGCACAGTAAGGTGCCACAGCTGTACTAATAAGCTCAAGACTGTTTTTTGAAAGAGATTTATGAAAGTTTTGTTATGAGACTGTACTAACTGAGAATCGTGTTGATTGATTGTGTTGTGCTTGCTGGATGAGAACTTACTTTATATATTTGGTAGTACCAGGAGGGTACTATATCCCTATTACCTTAGAGTGATTGTTGGTGCTATATTTCTTTAGATAAACAGTTAAAAGTTGTTTTATTTTTTATATTTTAGCTTACGAGAACCTAATCAAGCGAAATGAGAGTCACTGTGTGGTGCTCCATGCTATGTCATTAGTTGTCACACTGGGATTGGTTGTTCAGCCTGCGTACCACGCAGGGATTGATTGTTATGTCATTGGGTGCCATAGTCAGTTCAGTTGTGTTGTGCAAGGATTGGATGTTTGCATTGTTGAGTATTACATTATGATGTGTTTGGAACTGCCAATCATTTGTGGCATACTAGCCCTGTATTGTTTTGTGGGAAAAAAGATACAATTCTTGAAGATAATAAGAGCTATATTGGAAAATGATGTTAGCATACCTGACTCTGAGAATAAGGAGACTACTTCGGAGGGCACACCAACAAACAGCATGGCTATTAAGGTTGAGTTATACTCCTGTGACTGTAGTAAACAAAGGAATAAGATCAAAGTGAAAGATGGGTGTTTGCAATTCCCCGATATGGCACATTCAAAGTGAGGATAATTGATAATCTGAGGTGAGAAATATATGAGATGAATCCCTAACCAAGACCTTCACAATTTGAAGTACGGAGTGCACGAGACATGCTGCACATGAAAATGAGAATAAGAAATATAAGACCCAAATGAGTAATAAAGTCTCTAGTTGGTTGGAGGTGAGATGGAATATGAAAAGCAGGGGTGAAAAGAAAATGTGGTAGAGGTCATAGGTATGTATCCTAGGATAACAACGAAAAGAATAGGAGAGAACAAGTTGCAAGAGTGAGGTGAGGCTGACAAGAAAGAGGATAAGAGTGACAGTGAAACGGATGATGACTTCTTGGATGATTTGCTAAATTTCTGACCACCTTCATACAATGTTGTTCATCATCTTGTAGTAAAACAACAGCCCCAAGGGCGGGCCATGGAAGGAGGAACAAATGTGAGTGTAAGTGTGCCTGTTAGCCAGGGTTGCCTACTGGGAGCATTACACCTTGCCACTCCAGATCCAGCATTAAGACTCACTAACACTTATGCCCTTGGTGTGTCTGCTGTTACCACAACCCCTAGTACATCTGATACACCACTAGATTTCAGTGCACAACCCCATACAGGAGAGGCAAGAGGCACCCCACAGAAGCACTCTCATTGTTGCTTGTGTTGCAAATTCAGATTCACAATCTCAGACAGGAGAGACCCCACTTAGAAAAGGATATAGATGGGGCAAATGGGGGAGCTAGTGTAGGAGACAAAGAGATTGGGGAGTTCCCGCTAATGGAGTTGCATGGAGGTGGGTATGTTTATGTGCTCTGGATTCATGGTGATCTTTTAACATTCACAAATGAACTTTCAAAGTTGGATAGAATTTCAACTAATGGTATACTGCAGTGCTAAGCATTCTGACGATTTTGTAAGTATTTTGGGAGGACTTGAAAACTTTTATTTGACATTTTGGTCCAAAAAGAGTTGTGGGCAGATTGCAAGGTGTCTGTAGAGTGGCCAATTGCTAAAACTCAGAGAGGTGCTTTAACAAATGCACATTCCCCTACTGTTATGATAAAGTATATACAAGCAGACTGCTCCTTTAAAATAGAAGGTACCCCAAGAAGAAGTTGATTGGTTAAAAATAACGAGAAATACCCTAGAATCTATGTTTTTGATGCATGCTTATTATGAGAAGTTGATGCAGATTTTTAGATAGCACAGTGCTGTTACAAATCCTAAAAGGAAGAATCTAAGTAGTGTCTCGTCATAGTTTGTTCTTGGTTTGTGTACACAGATTAGCTCTCATATATTAAAAACGGTGATTTGTTGACAGTTGAAACCTCTGGATGAGATTCTCCATTATGCAGAATATTGCAGTGACAATTTGGAGGCAAAGCAGAAGTAGATTAAGGAGAAATCCATGTTGGCATAGACTAAATTGGTACAGAACAGATATCAGAATAATGAATATGTGGTGGATACAGGGTTCAATTTTTCACCCGGAAGTGTTGCAGGCATTCAGGAAATTGGTTTTCAAAGTGGTGGTCAGATAGCACAGACAGAGAATTTTGGTCCTCAAGGCAGAGGTCAAGGGATCATTGTTGATCAAAATGCAGGTGTGGACAGAAATATGCTAAAGTAGACTACTCTTTGTCATATTTGTAATAAGGTAAGTCACAGGAAACAAGAATGTGGATGAACCCTAATAGAATGCAAATTGTCATTCAAATGCTAAATATAAATGCATTGCCAATGCAGATGAAGAATATGCAAGTTCAAAGGTCATATTATACCTAATGTTTAAGCAAAACATGGCTAATCAAAGGTATAGTTTGAATCCAAACCCAAGCGTTCAACAGTACCCTCTCATGGGTGCTGATAATCTCCAACAGTTCCTGGTTTTTAACATGCTCATTGCATTGGACACTGATCAATCACATGAGGGTACCTACAAAGGGAGGAGGATTGTGTGCAATTCTAGAAGTAGACAAGATTGGGCCAAATGTAGGGAGACAGGTTAAAGGCTACCTGTGTCATTTTTGATTGATACTGGAACAGCCCACTCTGCTGCAAGACCAGTAGAGGCCTCAAACCTAACCCTCTTGGGAAAAAAGGTCTAATGTGTAGGTATTTCTAATCAGCAAAGTACATACTTGGTTTCAGCTATGGTACCTGTACAAATAGGGCCTATAGAAGAGGGCCATCAGTTTGTAATATGTGGCTCAAGCCCAGCCAACTGGACCATGTGGAACTTTTGATACACAATGAGAATGTAGACTTTAAATTAAAACCAAGAGAAACATCAGTTGAGTTGTTCCCAGTACTAACAAGAGAAGACTTACCTCTCGCCTTAAGATGTGCAGTAAAAGAGGAAGTCTGGAAATGTACAAGAAAGACATCAGTATGATTAAAATTTTTGAAGCAGTGAAAATCACAATGAAGCCTAATGCGGAGTATCCTGAATGCTCAGATGCAACCTCACACATGAATCAATGGTGGAACTAGGCATTTTAAAAGAAGTAAAACAGAGTCCCTGCAACTCATCTGTGATTGGTTTGCAGAAACCAAACAAGAAATGGAGGAGAGGCCAAGACCCGAGAAAGGTGAATCAAATTGTAATCCATTATTGTCTCATGGTACCAAATCCTGCAGTTATACTTTCAAAAATGCCAAGTGATGCAGAGTGGTTCTTTATTGTCAAGCATTCTTTTACATTCCCTTACATAAGGTTTGCCATTCCTTATAGCTTTCTGATTTTTAGGCAATACTCTGGCATGGTCCCGAGTTGCTCAGGGTTATACAGGGAGACCCTCGATCTTTAATCAGATGAAGAACAATATGGAGACATTCCAGGGGCCATTCAGGTAATTTCTGGTCTAATACATTGATGACCTACTGGTGATGTCATGCACACAAGAAGCTCCCACACATGGTACAATTGCAGTTCTGAATCACTTCTAAGGGAATTAACACAAGATGTCCCCTACAAAATTACAGTACTGTTGGAGAAAGGTTCTGTATCTGGGACATCACTTTGAGAAAGGTGCTACAAAAGTGTCCCAAGAACATGTCTCTACAATCCTGTGAGTGAACCCCCCTCTGGCACATAGAGAAGTCAGCTTGTTAATATGAATGGTGGATAACTGTTGTCAGTGGATTCCCAACTTTTCCCTAGTGGCTAGGCAACTACAGAGACTTACACACAATGATATGGCTGATCTGCTACCATGGGACAACAAATGTGAGAGTGCCTTCCTTGAGATCAAGGTGAAACTTTGCAGCCAACTAACACCAGGAATGCCAGATTATGAAAATAACTTTGTATTATATTGTCACGAGCATGAAGGGTGCAAGTTATCCATTTTTACACATATCCACTGGGAAAGTAAATAGCCAGTGGCTCCTTAATCACACTTATTCCAGTGGCAATGGTGCTACCTGAATGTCTTAAAACAGTAGCTGCAGTGGGTGTCAGCACCCAGCAGTGCCAGGCCATTGTTATGGGCTAATCACTTATTGTGATGGTGCAACATTAAGTTGAGATCTTGCTGACCAGCATCCAGTCACAGAACAATACAAACAGCAGACTCACCAAATAGAAACAAATTATTTTGCCAGCAGAAAATGTATCTTTGATGAGGTGCAGAATTTTGAACCCTGCTACTCTCTTGCCATTTCTAGAAAATGAATCAGATGATGATGGGTTGACCATGGCTGACCAGATGTTACTGAATTGTGCATCATGCCAAGACGTGGCATTTGAGATGTCCCCTTGGACATTTACTTTTTGTGGACTGCTCTTGTTTAACCCCTTCGCTGCCAGGCCTTTTACCCCTCCTGTGCCGAGCCTTTTTTTGGCTATTTGGGGCAGTTTGCGCTTAGGCCCCCATAACTTTTTGTCCACATAAGCTAGCCAAGCCAAATTTGAGTCCTTTTTTTCCAACATCCTAGGGATTCTAGAGGTACCCAGACTTTGTGGGTTCCCCAGAAGGAGGCCAAGAAATTAGCCAAAATACAGTGAAAATTTCATTTTTTTAAAAATAAATGGGAAAAAGGGGCTGCAGAAGAATGCTTGTGTTTTTTTCCCTGAAAAGGGCATCAACAAAGGGTTTGCGGTGCTAAAATCACCAGCTTCCCAGCTTTCAGGAACAGGCAGACTTGAATCAGAAAACCCAATTTTTCAACACAATTGTGGCATTTTACTGGGACATACCCCATTTTTACGATTTTTTGTGCTTTCAGCCTCCTTCCAGTCAGTGACAGAAATGGGCATGAAACCAACGCTGGATCCCAGAAACCGCAACATTTCTGAAAAGTAGATAAAATTCTGAATTCAGCAAAGGGTAATTTGTGTAGATCCTACAAGGGTTTCCTACAGAAAATAACAACTGAAAAAGAAAAATATTGAAATTGAGGTGAAAAAAACATCATTTTTTCTCTACGTTTTACTCTGTAACTTTTTCCTGCAATGTCAGATTTTCAAAAGCAATATACCGTTACGTCTGCTGGACTCTTTTGGTTGCGGGGATATATAGGGCTTGTAGGTTCATCAAGAACCCTAGGTATCCAGAGCCAATAAATGACCTGCACCCTGCAGTGGGTTTTCATTCTATACCGGGTATACAGCAATTAATTTGCTGAAATATAAAGAGCAAAAAATAGCTATCAAGAAAAACTTTGTATTTCCAAAATGGGAACAAGATAAGGTGTTGAGAAGCAGTGGTTATTTGCACATCTCTGAATTCTGGGGTGCCTATACTAGCATGTGAATTACAGGGCATTTCTCAAATAGACGTCTTTTTTACACACTGTCTTACATTTGGAAGGGAAAAATGTAGAGAAAGACAAGGGGCAATAACACTTGTTTTGCTATTCTCTGTTCCCCCAAGTCTCCCGATAGAAATGATACCTCACTTGTGTGGGTAGACCTAGCGCCCGCGACAGGATATGCACCAAAACACAACGTGGACACATCACAGAAAACAGAGCTGTTTTTTGCAAAGTGCCTACCTGTAGATTTTGGCCTCTAGCTCAGCCGGCACCTAGGGAAACCTACCAAACCTGTGTATTTTTTAAAACTAGAGACCTAGGGGAATCCAATATGGGGTGACTTGTGGGTCTCTGACCAGGTTCTGTTACCCAGAATCCTTTGCAAACCTCAAAATTTGGCTAAAAAAACAAATTTTCCTCACATTTCGGTGACAGAAAGTTCTGGAATCTGAGAGGAGCCACAAATTTCCTTCCACCCAGCGTTCCCCAAAGTCTACCGATAAAAATTATACCTCACTTGTGTGGGTAGTCCTAGCGCCCGCGACAGGAAATGTCCCAAAACACAAAGTGGGCACATCCCATTTTTTGACAGAAAACAGAGCTGTTTTTTGCAAAGTGCCTACCTGTAGATTTTGGCCTCTAGCTCAGCCGGCACCGAGGGAAACCTACCATACCTGTGCATTTTTGAAAACTAGAGACCTAGGGGAATCCAAGATGGGGTGACTTGTGGGGTTCTGACCAGGTTCTGTTACCCAGAATCCTTTGCAAACCTTAAAATTTGGCTAAAAAACAATATTTTCCTCACATTTCGGTGACAGAAAGTTCTGGAATCTAAGAGGAGCCACAAATTTCCTTCCACCCAGCGTTCCCCCAAGTCTCCCGATAAAAATGGTACCTCACTTGTGTGGGTAGGCCTAGCGCCCGCGACAGGAAACACCCCAGAACACAACGTGGACACATCCCATTTTTTTTAAAGAAAACAGAGCTGTTTTTTGCAAAGTGCCTACCTGTAGATTTTGGCCTCTAGCTCAGCCAGCACCTAGGGAAACCTACCAAACCTGTGCATTTTTTAAAACTAGAGACCTAGGGGAATCCAAGATGGTGTGACTTGTGGGGCTCTGACCAGGTTCTGTTACCCAGAATCCTTTGCAAACCTCAATATTTGGCTAAAAAAACTAATTTTCCTCATATTTCGGTGACAGAAAGTTCTGGAAACTGAGAGGAGCCACAAATTTCCTTCCACCCAGCGTTCCCCCAAGTCTCCCGATAAAAATGATACCTCACTTGTATGGGTAGGCCTAGCGCCCGCGACAGGAAACACCCCACAACGCAACGTGGACACATCCCATTTTTTTAAAGAAAACAGAGCTGTTTTTTGCAAAGTGCCTACCTGTAGATTTTGGCCTCTAGCTCAGCCGGCACCTAGGGAAACCTACCAAACCTGTGCATTTTTGAAAACTAGAGACCTAGCGGAATCCAAGATAAGGTGACTTGTGGGGCTCTGACCAGGTTCTGTTACCCAGAATCCTTTGCAAACCTCAAAATTTGGCTGAAGAAACACGTTTTCCTCACATTTCGGTGATAGAAAGTTCTGGAATCTGAGAGGATTGACACATTTCCTTCCACCCAGCGTTCCCCCAAGTCTCCCGGTAAAAATGATACCTCACTTTGTGGGTGGGCCAGGTGCCTGCAACAGAATAAGGCCCAAAACTTGTAGAGATAGAGGGGATAGCACAGCGAGTTTATAAGGACATTTTCTTTTATACATCTTTAGACTGACTCTGCTTTGGGGACCCACATAAGTGAGGTGTCATTTTACTTGAGAGACTAAGGGGAACACTGGGGAGTAGGAATGTTGTGCTGGACCGGTGATCCTACGAAGAAAAGTCAGGAAAATATGCTTTTTTAAGCAAATGTTGAGGTTTACAGAGGAGTATGGGTAAGAAAATGTTGGGGGATCCATGCAAGCCACACCTCCCTGAACTCCTTGGGGTGTCTAGTTTTAAAAAATGTCTGGGTTTGGTAGGTTTCCCTAGATGAAGGTCGCACCCAGGACCAAAAACATAGGTGCCCCCTCCCCCCAAACACAGGTAATTTTGTAATATATCGTTTTGATGTGTCCACATACGTCCGTGATGTGCCAAACACAAAAATTGTGAAAAGAAACGCACTTAGGATATGTGAAAAAGACCCCTCACCCACCAACCAAGTTGGTGGCATGCTTCATCATCGGGGTCCCACCTGAGGCACCTAGCGTGTCACAGGTGTGCTGCGACGCCTGATTACAGTGGAGCAGGTGTTGACATTTTTACCACACATACTGGTTGGATTTGGCACGAGGGTGAGTGATGGTTCAGTGGATCAAATTTTATTAACAAGAGCTTTCACAAAAATGAAATGTACTGTTAATAACTGAAAGGCAAAAAACTGAACCAATGACTCACAGGTCGTGAGCTGCAAAGCCGCGACAAGGCACCAACCGCTTTACAGTCCATTCACACAACTTTCATACATGACACACACAAGACCATTCACACCGCCAGCCACGGGCCCAGCACATTACAATACTCACATCGACAGACAGCGCCACTCAAGGGCCCATCACTTACATACGCCCACATGCCTGATACAATAATCACACCAGCTGATGGGAGTTAGTGGACTGGTGTTTGGCTGGCAGTGTGTTGCAGTAGCCAACAGCAAGTCAATATGTACACTCTCAGCCAAGCCCCACTTCACACACAATGGTATAATGTTTTTTTAAACAGAGGAACCCCTAACTAAGTAGAAAGAATTACAAAACTACAAACACAAAAGCTCTAAGTACATGACAGAAATGCTAACCATGAAACTGAACACATGAAAATACAAAACAGACATGAGTTTACACTCATGGTTGTTCCCAGAAATTCTTCTGGGTGTGGTAATTCTTAAAACAACCACCCACACACAGCCCAGGCTTTGAAGGACAATCTGGGCGGTACATTCGAGTCTCCCTCCGGATACCTCTTCGAAAACACACTCTACATTTCTTAGCTGGAAAGTCTTTTTTGGGTGTGGGAGGAATGTGCTCAGCAAAGTGGTGATCTTTCAATCTAGCCACATCCTCCACCACTGCTTCTCTAGGAAATCTGGCCTGTTCCACCACAATAAGGCTCCCTATTACTGACTCCTGAAATTTCACAAATGTCATCTTTGACTCTGGAGACCTATCCCTAAACACAATAAAAGCATTGAAGGTTGCTAAGTGGAAGAGATGAATTGCTAACTTCTTATACCAAACGTAAGGCTTACGAATAGCAGTATAAGGTTCCAACCTCTGATCAACTCTATCTACACCTCCCATGTGCTTATTATAATCTAAAATGCACACAGGTTTGTGCACTTCAGCAACCTGGCCCCAAACAGTCACGGGGGAAGTACTCTCATCATGGATGGTACTTAGCATGTAGACATCCCTCTTGTCTCAAAATTTCAAAGCTAGCAGCTCATCATTCTGCAAGGCACAGCACTGTCCCCTCTCAAGTTTTTTACAGACAAGCTTCCTTGGATAGCCTTTCCGGTTAGAACGGATTGTGCCACAAGCAACAGTGTCCACTCTAAACAATTCATTGAACAACTGCACTCCAGTGTAGAAGTTATCTACGTACAAATGGTGACCTTTGTTGAACAGTCGTCTACCAAGATCCCAGACAATTTTCTCAGTAACTCCAAAAGTGGGAGGACAACCAGGGGGGTCAATATTGGAATCCCTACCAGTGTAGACACGGAAACTAACACACACACACACACACACACACACACACACACACACACACACACACACACACACACTATCCCTGATGTCTAAGTGGCTTCTGCCCCCCTTGGGGGCAGGTGGGCCTACAAAAATAGGCCCATCCTGGGGCAGAAATGGCCAACAGGTCAATGCCCCCCTTGGGGGGGCACCCCGTGCCCAAGGGGACGCCCCCCCACAAAAATAAACAAATTTTAAAACATCCCTGGCGTTCTAGTGGTTTCTGCCCCCCTTGGGGCAGATCAGCCTAAAAATAATAGGCTGATCTGCCCCCAAGGGGGGCAGAAATGGCCCTAAAAGACATGCCCCCCAAAGGGGAGCGACCCTTGCCCAAGGGGCCGCCCCCCCATCCACTACACACACAATCCCTGGTGCCTAAGTGGCTTCTGCCCCCCTTGGGGGCAGATGGACCTAAACAAAATAGGCCGATCAGCCCCCAAGGTGGGCAGAAAAGGCCATCAGTTCTATGCCCCCTTAGGGGGGCGCCCCTTGCCCAAGGGGGCACCCCCCCACATAAATACACTAATAAAACAACTTCCCTGGTGATCCAGTGGTTTCTGCCCCCTTGGGGGCAGATCCGCCTAAAATAGTAGGCCAATCTGCCCCCAAGGGGGCCAGAAATGGCCGTAAGTAGTTGCCCCCAAAAGGGGCACAACGCTTGCCCAAGGGGCCGCTCCCCGACACTGAAAACACATTCAAATAAAAAATAAAAAAAAACCTGGTGTCTAGTGGGCATTCCTGCTGCCCGATCACAATGCGATCGGGCAGCAGGAATGCTCAAGGAGACACCGGGAAAAGGAAAACCCTTTCCTTTTCCCCGGTGCCTCTTTCTGCAAAACCCCCCACCCACCGGGAAGAGAAACTCACCTCTTCCTTTCTTGCCGCACAGGAAACAAATGGCTTCCTGTGCGGCGAGAACCCCATAATGAAGTCAGCACGCGATCGCGCGCTGACGTCATTATGGGGGGTTGGGGGGGTCGGGGGTGGAAGGGGAAGGGCTTCCCCTTCCAACCCTGACTTTGGGGGGGTGGGGGGAAGCACACAGAGGGAGCGAGAGCACTCCCTCTGGGCTGTGTGCCGAGGACGTAGTGGTTACGTCCTCGGCACAGCAGCACTGTGCCGAAGGACGTAACCACTACGTCCTCGGCACAGAAGGGGTTAAGAGATGGAAGAGGAGTTCTGAGACTGTTTATGCTGTATGCACCTTAGAAGGTGTCATGGAAGCCTCCTATTTATGCAGTGTAACTTCCACAGAGGTGTCTGAATTGATTGCGTTACTAGAGCATGTTGCGTTTCCAGCAGCCCAAGTGCCACCACTTATACTAGCACTCAATATGGTTTGGCATGATTTATGATTTCAGACAGCTGTGGTCACAAGACACGCTTCAGGCAGCTGGGCAGTGCTCTTGGTGCAGCAGGGCAGTCCTCTGAAGTACACAGCAGGCCATAGAAAGCAGGGCAATCCTCTAAGAGTCCTTCCCCAGGTCCAGAGGTGAACTGAAAAGTGTCAGAGGGTCCTAGGTTGATATCTGTTGCCAGCTTTGAAGTGGAAAAAACATCTGGAGTTTCCCCCACAGAAGTGTCTGGAATTTGCTACCTTCTGTCCTTGTCACAGGAAGTCTTGGGGAACAAAAGGAGGGTGAAGTTTGTTGTGTGTGTGCTGAGGCAGTGTGTTTTAAATGCAAGGGACTGTGCACAGTTCCACTTCCCCCCCCATCCAGCTAGGAGGGCCTATCCTGCCAAAACCCAGTCCCTCTATTGTGTGGCTGTCACGGGGCAATACAGAAATGCAAATTGCCAATAGCACCTAGTCGGTGACCCAGGAAACAGGGTGCAGGCAGCAAAATGTTAGGACAAGAAAAATACCAACTTTCTAAAAGGTGCATTTTCAGAATTGTGACTTAAATTCCAGCTTTACCTTTAGGGAGGATTTTAGTCTACAAATTTGACATTTCTACCTGTCCTGAAACAAATATTATCCCTTATTAATTGTGGTAAATTAATCCAGTGTCATCCTAGGGGATTGGTAGGCCTTGCAGTAGTGAACAGCACATTTGTGAGCTTTTTACTACTAGGACATGTAAAACTTAATAGTACATGCACAACTTTTTAAATACATTGCACCCTGCCACATGTGTTGTTTAGGGTCTAGGGTGATTTATATGTATTCAAAATTGACACTTAAGCCCGGCAAAGGGTTTATTTGTGAAAAAGTAATCTGTGCTGGGTGAGGTATTTACTCATGTACCTGGGAAACCTGAGAGCTATGCCATAAAAGGGACTGGTGTGGTTTTGTATGGTATGAACAAGGATTCCTTTACATTTATTTTGTTGACGCTGCTTAAAAAATGCAGCTAAAATTAGCCTTCTAATATTGTTGAAATACAAACAAAAGAAATCTCTACAATTGTGTTGTGAGAACGCACAGAAATAGCGCCTGAAAATTATGTTTAATTTTCTTTTCCTTAGGTAATTAAGGATCCAAGCTTCCCTGAGTCACACCGCCATTGAAAGACACCGAAAGGAACACTTATACAATTTTCAAGTGGATGTGAAATCAGCAAAAATGATCACTGGAAATGTTTTTCTGCTTCTGTGCTTGACTTTTAATTTGTGGATAGCACCTACCTATGCAGACGGTAAGTTATTGAAGTACCATGTGTGTTATATTTGTAAAATACGATCTGCACAAATAAGCCTCTTAGCATAGCAGAGAGGGAGAGATTTAAAACCGAGGAGAATGGTTGGCTGACTTTGGGAGAGCGAGAATTAATAAAATAATACACAAGATAGTGGCAGCCTTGCCACGTACCACGCATCAACTTATAATACTGCTGTCCAGATCACTGCATTAAATTGCATAAGTGCCACTAAACAAGCTCCCTGATACGGGTGGTGAGGATAATGGGGTGCTTTAAGCAGCCTCGTGCGCGTAATCTAAGCACTATATGAACTGGGTGAACTGCAGCTGTCTTGGTGGACACATTTATAGCAAATATTACCTTGTATCTGTCTCTCACGGACCCATCCGGATTCCCTGAGACACATGTCTCGAGGGCCAGGCTGCTGTCTCAGCAAATAAACGGTGACAGCTGAATCCAGCGGCCATGTGGATCCTGTGTCTACCCCTTCTGCTCTTTTACAGTGAACCCTCATCAGGACTGCTCCAGATGGGCGGCACCAGCTTGCATGGTTTAATTGTTGTCTTGTGCTGCCGCCATACCAACCCAGACAAGTGGCATGGCACGACATGCACATCATGATGTGGGCCTTCTTTCCCCACTGCCCCCGGCCGGAAACCCAGGCCGCCAATACCTGTGCAATCATGGGGGTTAGGGGTGCCTTGCATTGATTTTCCTCCTAGCTCTGGCTCGTGCCCTGTATGGCGAGGCAAAGTGCACTACAGCACAGAAAGCACTCGTCAACCTTTCAGAAGAGAAAGCTTGGACTCAGAAGGTGAGCCCACAACCACTTTAGCCCCAAGTGCCACCTGCTGCTACTGAGGACCCACTGTCAAGCCAGGCCAGAAGCAGACTTGAAGGGGACGTTCAACTGGGCTGCTGCATTCACGAATGGTCACACACACTCCAGGTGCCAGTCAATACCAGCCTACCTTGGTGAGCCCAAAAGCCAAGCTGTCAGCATGTGATGAAATATAATACAATGCTGCTCATTTTTAATGCAATCACTGTAGATGGTTTGTTTGTTACCAGTCAAAAACGGAGTCTTGATTGGTGCAATGGGGAATAGAGACTTCTGTATTATAGTGCTATGAGGTTCCAGCCTGCGACTGAAAGCACTGTGATTATGCACAATGTGGTAAAATGGCATTGCATATAGTATAAGCTAGACTGGTATAAAATATAGAGATAATTAGTGTCATATTAATGAGAAGCTCGTGCTACAGTTGCACCACAAGTTTTGATGTAATGGCAGCACAAGCACTACTCCATATCTATGAGACAACGCATTTTCCCAAATGTGACATTTTCTAACGCTTGCATCAGGCAAAAACTGCACCTAAATTAGCTGCGCCATGCACAAATTAAAATATGCAAGGTAGGCTTCCCACGCAAAATATCAAGAAAAGTGAACGCAGTGCTATTTATGGGTTTGGCAATGTATGATGCCTCATTTGGATGGGATGTGCAAAGCCCGAAATGAGCCAAAACATCTGTGCATCAGTAACCCAGCCATAGAAAATGATGCAGTGGCTGTGGTATAAAAAGCAAAACATTGTTTGGCAAGCTCAACTATGCCATGGACGTTGTGATCCTGCAGCTCGGCGTCGCTAAGAGACCACCGCATAGGCAGTGAAGGAGGAGGGAGCATAAGTACTAGCAGCGAATCTCCCTCATCAACCTCAGGGAAGATGAGGTTATCAAATTATATAGGCTCAGGAGGGAGTCCATAATAGAGTTTCTCCACAAGATTGGCCCAAGTCTCCTTTGAAAAACTGCCAGGCCCACCATCTTTCCTCCCCAGGTGAAACTGATGGCTGTTCTCCACAGGTTTGCTTATGGTTCCTTTCAAGTCGCAACAGCAAGTGTTGCAAGGATATCCCAGACATGATTTCTGCCTTCCTACCCACTGTCCTGGATGCCATCATCGGTCTCACAACCCAGTACCTCCTATTTACCAAGAACCACCAACAACAGCTGAAGTCGAAGCAAAGCCTATATGCCATTGTGGGATTTTTCCATGTCTTGGGTGCCATGGATTGCACATGTGCCTTTGGTTCCCCCTGCAAAATCATCACACCTGTAGAGGAACCGCAAACATACCTACTCAATCAACGCCCAGGCCATCGTGGACCACCTGGGGATTTTAATCAATGTGCTGGCCAAATATTCTGAAAGTGTGCATGATGCTGACATCTTCTGGCACAGTATTATCAACAGAATGGCCGAAATGGGAATGGCCTACTTGCTGGTGAGTAAATTTGAAGTATTCAACATACCAACGAACATGTAGAAATGTATCACATAATAGCCATATCTGTTTCTGTTGATGGAGCTTGGAGCATATGAAAGAGTCCTGTGCCTCATACTTGCACCATGCATTGTGGTATGTGTAATGCAAACTCCTAAGTCAGATATTTGATGTCCTGCCAAGTAACTTTGTGTGGCTTGGAATGGCGTACAAAATCTGAAGCTATGGAATTTAGCAGCAAATGCTGTGTTACACTACTGCACATAAATAAAGTGTTTCATGTATGTTGTGTGGGTGTATCCATGCAACTCCCATGGTTGATGACTCTTGTCATGTATACCAAACATGGTAAGCCAGTGAATGCTTAAAATAAATATACCTTCCCAGGTGATGCATAATAAGGAGAAATATGAAGTAATCTAAGACATTTCTGCATCCTATGTGTGCTGCATCCTCTGGCACACATTGAGGAATATGCCTCTAAGGATTTTTTATGTGCCGGAAGGTGCACCTTCCTGCACTAAAACAATCATCCATGCAACACAGACACGCTTGCACCATGGTGCAAGGGTGCATGAGTTTCATCTAGGCAACCCTTTGTGTGCCACTGCAGGATGAAAGGACAGGAATGTACCAAATGGCTTGAATACTGTGCATTCCTGCCCTTTCCCAGTGATGGTCACTTGATGTGTTGTAATGTGCTCCTTAGTGAAATATCTTGCCCCTAGTGTCATGTGCATATAGTGGGCACAATTTACAGCAAATGTGTAGATAATTATTTCCCATTCTGTCATACCCTGGCTAATTCTATAATGGTAGTAGCACCATAAAATCTGTGTGTAGTGTTGTCTTATTTCACACTGTCTGAATAGATTAAACCACACCATCTGCACTGGTTAACAAATCAAGATAATAATCATGTGTTACACAAGACAACTTAATATTAGTACAAACTGTGCATCATGTCTAAGTGTGGAGTGAATGTTTCTTCAGTGGTGTACCTATTCTCAATATCAGTTAAACTTCAAATAAATGAATGGTGTGTGAACTAATCCTGTGTTCATAAGTAAGTGTGGCACACATTGCTGAAGATTTGTATGTTGACCATAGTTCCCGGAGCAACTCTGAAAGGACTAGTTGTAAATTCCATTTGTGTCATGCAATGTAAGTGTAGGCCACAGTCACGTGTAAAAGTCAATTTAGTGTACCATTGTGAGAGCCAATATTACAGAACACACATATGTCTCAGCCATGCTGCCAGTTTAGGCACACACATATGTTTCCACATTGGCATATGTAACCAACGCAATAGATCACCAGTATAAAAGCAGATCCAGAAGGCATCTGGGTTTCCCACAATGGCTGCACTCTATGTGATTGCATTAAGGAGGCAATTCCAGGCTGCCCAGCAGATGAGGAGGAGGTGGAGACAGGAGATGATGTACAGATCCAGGAAGACCAAATATCTACAGACAACAGAGGAAATATATGAAAAATATAAACTGAGCATCACAGTGATCCTTGAGCTGTTACAACTGCTAAAACCTCAGCTTGAAAGCCATACCCTGCACAGCTGCTCCATCCCCACACATGTGCAAGTGCTGTGCTCACTGCACTTTTTAGCCTTAGGGAGCTATCAGGGGTTGATTGCTGTTGCTGGTGGGGTGTCCCAAAGTTCCTTGTCACTTTTCTTTAGACGGTTCTTAGATGCCATACTTGTACACTAGCCCAACTACATTTATCTTCCCAGGAATGCACAGGAAATACACAGCAAGCTGAACATTTATAGAATTGCCAACTTCCCCCATGTAATAGGGTATGTGGTTGGGACACATGTACCCATCTGCCCTCCTGCACATCTTGAGTATGTGTTCCGCAATAGGAAAAGTACTATTTCACTGAAAATCCAGATGGCATGCGATGCTCACAATGTCATCACAGACATAGTGCCAAAATACCCAGGGGGCACACATGATGCCTATATCTTCAGGCACAGTGGAACGTGCCTAAAACGTGGGGAGTTTGATGATGGATATTTACTAGGTAATGTCTAGTTGCAAACCTCAATTACAGATATGTGTCAGTGCAAAACCAGGAAATGCCATGCTCACAATTGCATTTTTGTTCTGCAGGTGACAGTGCATATGCGTTGAGGCCAAGGATACTCACCCCATACCTATCCGCCTCAAATCAGAATGAGAGGTACCACACCATAGCACATCTGCACACCAGAGCTGTCATTGAAAGGACCTTTAGCATGTTAAAATCACGTTTCCAATGCCTGCACAAATGTGCAGGTGTACTCCAATATGCCCCCTAGATTGCATGCAAAATTGTGGCTACATGTGCCATCCTACACAATTTTGCAACCAGGCATGGGCTACAACTCAACATAGATGGCACAGATTTTGAAGATGATAAGCAGAAGCCACCACTACAACAGCTTGGAGATGCTAGCACATCAATGGAGGTTAGACGCTGATGGGATCACATTGCAATATTTCCTTTGCCAGGTGAGTGAAGATCGACACTGCCCTCACAAATATCAAACACATATAGCCAAGTTGTCCAAATCAAACACCCTTTAATCTCAGGATAGCCTTATGTGAATTGAAATACAGTAGAACGTACCAATAATACAAAATAAATCGGGTTACATCACCTAGCACATTATAACCATGTGCATTACTAAAAAATAAACTTATAACATCACACCCTCCCAAAGCTTTGATCACCATGGCCCATACCTGGTTGGTCTACATATGTCTGGTGGGCACTGCTATGCAGGCATCAGAGGCGGAAATGCTGCTTACACTGAAATCTCCTAACTATCCTGAGGGGTGTTACCGGTGCCTCTTGCTGCCTGCGAGGTTTGTAGTAGGTCCACAGCTGCAGTAATGTGGTGAGTCCCCTGGCCATATCCCCAGCAAAATGTCCCAATTGCACCTGGAGTGTGACTGTGCGTTGCGACAGGCTTGTTGTGGTTGTGGAAAGATGGTAAATGGACTGGCTCAGGTGGTTCATTCATATAGCAGCGCTGCTCTCATGGTGCCTTACATGGGTATGGTCTGCCACCATTTCCCTGCCTAGGCCATTGATGGCAGTGGCGAGGCTGATCATGTTGCCATTCATGGGAACCAATTGTGTCCCCAAGCTCCCAAAGCCCTGTCTTAGAGTCTGTTTCATCTGCTGTAAATTTCTGTTCATCAAACACAACTGTTTGTTTTGCAGGCATTGATTGCTGAGAAGGGATGCCTCCACACCCAGGAACAGTTGAGTGCTGCCATCCTCCGCAGCTGCATCATGCGCCAGACGACGCCTTCCACACCCACACCTTGCAATTATCTGTGGATGGCTCTCCCCTATCCTTGGACTGAGATGCAGGATTGCAACCTCGTTGTCCAATTCTGTGACCTCTGTGGGCTCCGGGTCAATTCAAATGTGGGTTTGGGGGTTGCACTCTCCTGTGGCAATGCTGACTGCCTCCCCTGTTGCCATGTTGGCATCATTACCTCCCTCCACACTGGGCACATAAGGGGATGCCTGAGGGAGATCGGTGGGATACAGGGGCTACATTGTCAATACCTATTTAATGTCTGATTCATTAAAATTACATTTCATCCCTAAGATGACTACTGAACTACTTTACCCATAATGCACTATACTTGCACTGGACTTTTAGGCATGGCATTTACTGACTAATGCATGCTTTTGTGAACGGAGGTTGTGTGCATAGTGCCTTGAGAAGTGTGAAAAGGCAATCTGTGTCACTTACCTTTGGAGGTCCCTGGTACTAAACTGTCCGCACCCCCTATTCCCATGACAACCTCCAGCTCGAGGTGTTGTCTCCACCATGCTTTCGATTGCTGTGGGTGGTGGTACTGTAGATGGTCCGCCACCTGTTCCAAGCGCCTCCTTTTTTACTCTTCAACTTTTCTTTGGTCCTTGACCTGAGGACATATCACCTCTTACACACTTCATCAGCTGTGCGGTGTCTGCCTCCGATTGCATTTATTTTTGATTGTATATCGAGCCACTGTTTTTTTTCTGGGAGTCAGGTAGAGTCATTGCTGTCCTCCCAAAGAGTACATCATGATGCAGGCAGCACTCGACATTGAGGGCTTCCAATTCTTTCTTTGATAACTTTAACTTCTTCTTACTCCTTGCTGTGTTTGCCTCCTCTGTTTGGCTGCTCATGGCTGCAGTTGCTTTTCTCAGCTTAGTGAGCCTCTTCTGTCTTTGCTACCTAGACTCCTCCCACACTCATGGGAGGCACTTCCTGGTTCAAGGGTCCCTACCCAGCACTAGAAAGTGTAGTTTCCCTGTTTGTTGCTCCTAGTCGCTATTTGCGACTCTCAATCACAAATTGTGGGTCTGGGGTATACTGCCCATTCACAATTTAGTTAATCGCAATTTGCAATTATGCAAATTGCATTACGACTGTATCGATTTGCTAAATTGGTGTTCACTACCTACATACATTCCAAATTGTGAATTGGTAATTGCAATTCACATGGATTCACAATTACTGCTCGCAATTTTGGATTTTCGTACATGTGGCCCTCAATGTAATATGTCTCACCAATGTGGTGCATGCATTGTACAGAATATATGCACACATGTCTGGGGATCCTCAAAACACTACACATGTGAGTCAATTCCTGGCCCCATTGTCATGTACACCACTTCAGCCCATAATTGCCAAATACACATTTCACAGACATTGCACAGCAATGTGACAAGACTCAAAGTCCTTTAACACAACAAAATCAGCAGATGACTTTGCAATGTAAGAACCCTAAACATTATGACAATGGAGATGGTTTTTGCAAACATTACAACACCTGAAGAATACACAGATGTTGAGTGTAAAGTGTCCATGTCAGAAGTCAAAAGAACTATATGTGTACCCACAATAACTCATTGAACATGGGGTGATGGAGGAATTTGGATATGAACTTACCTCTGCATGTCAAGAGTAGTTTACCCCTGCACTGAGTGTACGTGTGCATAGTTGAGGGGATCACACATCTTGTATCACCCCAAAGGGGAAATGGCAATTGAGTGTGTGCCATTACACATGCCTGTGTCAGGTTATGCAATCTTCTTGAACCAGGAGGGCCAAACAAAGACCTACCCTCAGAGTAGATGTACTGCTACTACCTTTAAAACAGAGATCATGTGTGTCTGGCAGCATGAAGTTCATTGAACATCAGTAGTGAACATGGCCATGGGACCCTGGTTCACTGCAGTGAGGCCCAATGGCTCACTCACCTTTTCCAAAGGACTGATGCTGTGTATCACACTCACCCCTGCCCAACATCATCTTGATAAAAATATAGGTGCATGATCACACCATGCGTAGAACACATGCCTGTCCATGACATACAAAACACAAAGGTTGCAATGTGGAACAGTGTGCACATGCTTAGAATGTGTATGCAGCAAGAGTGTGTTCACCTTCAGACACTCTAGCACAGTCCAAAGGGAGTGTAAAACCAAACAATGAGTGATGACTGGGAGTCTGTGCTGCGCATAATGATGTTTGTTTACATCAATACATGTGTATCACAGTATAGTTCCCCTGATGTCCTGTGATTGTAAACAGAGGGACATATAATGAGCATGGCCACACAGTGCAGCACAGATAGTCTTCCTACTGCATGGCTATGTTTGAGAGCAAATTGCAAGTGCTACATCTAACTGAATACAAAACAATCATGCCTTTTACCCTGTGCCAGTGCTATTTTGCCTGCCTAGAGCATGGAGCAAGGAGGCAACTATGGCATGCAGGAATGTATTTGTGGATGAAGGGGTGGCTTCCTGCTAACCAAAATATCCTGTGAGCCATATTCCTCCATTTACGTGTGCCGCATAATGCAACACACATAGAAGAATGAAGTAAGGAGGATAATTTAAGGTCAAACTCCTTCTAATGCCACTCCTGGGAAGGTAGTACTTACTGGCATACTTCAAGGTTTACCTGGTTTGGTATGTATGGGAATGCATATATAACTATTGAATGTGAATGGGTATGAATGGCCTCTCTTTGGTGCAGACAATTTGAAAAACACTGTGTTATTCATGATTAATGACACTTATCAGGGCTACACAAGTTGGCCTTGTTTGGCTCAAACAATATACAAATAGATTTACTTAGCACATTTACCATGGTGTATTGTGCATGCGCCACACATATTGGTTCAGTCAAATAGGCTCTGAGTGCAGACATGTCTTTATCACCACATTACAGGGCAGACCCTGTCTAGCTAGCTTTGTGTGCAAATGCATGGTTGCCTGACAATCATATGTGCTATATTGGAATTGCTGCATATGTTTTTGAAAATCCAGTAACTTTGCAAGCTGGGTGGCACATACACTTTAGTATGGGTGAGACAGGCCGTCCCACCCATACTAAAGTGTATGTGCAAGCCTTGAGTGCGAGTTGCACCTGTAACACATCTTTATGGCAGGATTCCTGACAGACTGAATGAATAAAGTTATTGGGCAGACTATGAAAACACAAAAGCATGACATATTGGGACCAAGAGTAATCCTCACCTGACCATATAACCATGGGGTAATTCAGGTGGGCATCCTACTAACAGCTGTGACAACTGAAGTGTTATCAGACAGATCCTGTTCCCTGCCTCGCTGTGCTGCCATGTCGCATGCTTTTCACCTGGTTGGTTGAATAGGAATGCATATCAACTCGAACCCAGACTCACTCCACGGCCCATGTGTCATCCCCCCTGTTATGAAGTGACAGGGGCATGTACAAATTATCCCCACTCATTTCTACCATTCTCACACTTCCCTCTGTCACACAGACCCGCCAAGTGGTACCAACCCAGTCCAAAGCTCTGCCAAGTACCATGAAACATAGGGTGTAACAACACATATGACATAATTCCAGCATCACCAGAGCTACCTAATTTCAGCCAAGCCTACTGCAAATCACAAAAGGAAGATGAACTTGAAAATGTCTTACTACATTACAATAATCATTTGGTTCTCCTCTCAATAAATTATGCCAGTTGTGTGGGTCAGAACCCACACATTGCGCTGTGCATTCATCACGCAATGGCAATTTCAGTACAGATGTGTTATAAAAAACGATGCATACTACTAAGTGCAAAGTTACTGTCACTTTCTCTTACTCTGTTAGTTTGTGCTAGTTGCTGCAGGTGTTTTTGGGAGTGTCTGTGCGAGCTGTGATTTTTTGGTCTAGTCAGTGTGTGTTCTGTCTCTGTCTTGTGTCTTTGTAATACCTTTTTGTTATTTTTCATTGTTTTGTCAAGATATTTGTCTCTGTATTGTTGGGACTTTGTCTTTTTTGGCTTTTGTCTTTTAGGGGTAGTTATAGTTGTTAGGGGGGTGTTATTTTGGTTGTTAGTGTGTCTGGGAGGAATAGGGACATGTCTGGAAGGGTGAAGAGTTTTTCTGATGTAGAGTGAGGTGGACTAATTAGGGTAATAGTCCTTTACATGCCCAGGATGCAGGCAGCCGAGGGTAGGCTAAGCCAGGGCTACCCAGCCAAGGATAGGAAAGATCGGTGGGAGTGTGTGCGCTGGCATCCTCAGAAGACATTTGGGGTAGATTGGACCGGCGTGCAGATCAAAACATTATGGGCTGGTTTGGTGGCACAAGAGCCTAATCTCACCTACCTCCTTGGACTGGAAAATGACGGACCCATAGGTATGTATGTTCACATTGCAACGTACAAGATGTATATCAAAATAAAATAGGTAACCAAGGAAACTTTATGTGCCTTAGCGTGGCTACATTAAGCAAACGTAAAGCAAGCACTGTGGCAATTGCTCTACTGCCATACCCTGGCACAAGGGGATGTTCAATGGTTAGTAGGTGGTAGTTCTAATTATGAGCATTTCCTTATGTAACATACATGAATGACCAGGGAATACTTCCAAATTGCCAGACCCAATTTATGTGACATCTACCATGTGTGCTGCATTGTGCTACACATGTACACAGATTAATATGCCTTATAAACATCTTCATGAGCAGAACTGCGTATTTTTCAGAACAATACCAAAACATAGTACCTGTGGACAAGGCATGCACCCTTGCACAAAGTTGGAAGATACAAAGATTTACCACTAGTCAGCACTCTTTGCACCAGTGCCAGTAAACCCTTGTATGGCTTTTAAGATGTCACATATAGTATATGCCTCTCCTTTTCCATTAAACCACCACCAGTTTGTTATTCTGTGGGTCAATGTTGTCACCCATGTGTCATGGTACACTGGAGTCTAACATGATGCTGGCCAGCATTGCTAAATATTTCCCATGTCTGAGGCATGCTTCAGGCATATGATGATGGATACATCTGAACTTCATCATCCATCCAGCTCAGGCCTGCAAACGGACTATCTGCGTCCAATAATCCTGTCACATTTAGATATGTGTGTCTCAGCAGTAGTATACATCTGAAATACTGTGATAGCATAGTTTGTAAGATATAAATGTAAGCATATGTGAATGCACTATTTACAATGCAGTGTTCAAAATCATTTCTCATAGGTGGCCATCTATTATTCACACATGCAGAGATGCACACCTTCCGGGACCCCAATGTTACCAGTAAGTGTCATAAGTACATATATGTAGCATTTTGACATATGTGTCACCTATGTGACATGTAACATTGTGATGTGTTCTAGGAGGTAACAATCACCTACTATCAATTTGCTGTCAGTGTGCTAAACACACCAGAACATGTCCCCAGATTCATTTGGAATGAACAAGAAAGAATGTCATTGTGAATGTAGAGTGTATGTAAGCAGACCCATAAGATCTAAGCATCTTTACATTTGTGTGAATGTTCACACATCTATAGTCATGTGGATTTGGGCACAATAACCATCATCTGTTGCATAATCTGCATGTGTTCAACACAAACACATTATCTCGTACAACAAATGGCACAAACCAAAATAATCATGTTTCCATGAATGTAGAAGCACAGTGGAATGTGAGTTGCTAAGCTTGTCTGAGCAGGTTGAATGATGGAACCACGCATGCCGAAACAATTTGTTGTAAAAGCATGCCTAGTAAAGGCATATGTGGACACGGAATGTGTGGTTCTGTCATACAGCCCACCCACCCTGAGGCCCAAAACTACCCCAGCCCTAATACCAAAACTACCCCATCCCCAATACCTAAACTACCCTGACCCACCCACCCACCCTGAGCCCTAACAAAACTATCCCAACACCCTCATCCGGCCTCTAAAAACTAAAGTACCCCACCCCAACCGCCCTGAACCCTACAAAACCTACCCAAATGACCCACCCCTGCCCCATAAAACTAAAGTACCCTGGCCCCCCACCCAACCTGAACGCTAAAAAAAACTATCCTGACCCCTGCCCCTAAATACTAAACTGCCCGACCGTCCCAACTGCCCTGAGCCCAAAGAAAAACTACCTCGATCACCCACACATCCTAAGCCCTAAAAAAAAAAACTACCCCGGCCCCTAAAAACGAACCTACCCAGACACCGCCACCCGCCCTGAACCCTAAAACCTTCCCCAATTTACCCCAACCCCATCTACCTTAAGCCCTAAAAAGAACTATCCAGACCCCCCACTCTCACCCCAAAAAACTAAATTACCCCAACCCCTCCACCTGCTCTGAGCCCTTCAAAAAAACTACTCTGACCCCTCACCACTACCCCTAAAACCTAAACTACCCCAACACCCCACCCACCCTAAGCCCTAAATCCACCTCACCTTTAAAAACTACCCAACAACCCTGCCGCAACTCCACTTACCTCACTGCGTCCTCTCCCAATCCTTCATCCTCTTCCCTCCTTCCTCCTTCCGCCCTTCCTTAAAACTTCCCCCATCCCTTTAAAAATAAATTACCCTGTTCCCCACTCTAAGCCCTAAATAAAAAAATACCCAAACCCCCCAACTCCTGCCCCTAATAAAATAAAATAGCCGGACCCCTCGCCCTAAGCCCTAAAAAAAAGAAAATACCCAAACTCCCCACCCCTTAAATAAAAATACCCGCCCTAACCCCCAACCCATCTCAATATGTTAATCCATCCCCAACCCCTGCCCCACTTACCTCACTACGCCCTCCTTGTCCTCTCCCGAACAACTGATGGCTTTTTCTGTGCCCTAACAATGCATTTGTGTAGTTTACCACATACGTGGTTAAGGCACAAAAAGAGCCTTGCATAGTTCCGGCAAGCGTGGTTATGCTGGCATGGGAGACATCAGAGTTGTTAGCAGTGCGTTGGTGTGCAATATCAATACACAGACACTGTCAGCAAGCATGAACAGGTAGGTATCATGGAATCAGAGTCACACACAATGTGGGATCATGCCACATATGTTCTTTCAACATGCAGCATACTTTGCTCAGACTTGCTGCATGCTTTTGAGCTCTCTACCTACACCATTTCAGTGTGACTGACATAAGGGTGGCCAAGCATACCTGCTGTGTTACACTTAATTTGTTTGTAGACAACATAGTTGTCCCTGCAGCAGTTTGACAAACCAAAAGCCAAATTGTGAAAACATGTATAACAGTGTCACCAGGGTTGCCATCACAATCTAACCAATTTTGAATATGATAGATGCAGTATACGTTTTTGTGATGGACACTTTTTCACAATTCATGAATTTGACCCATGACAGACAACAAATGACATCACTACATGTGTGTCTGTGAATTTGTACATTATCATATGGACATCTAGATCTCAAATTTCTGAGCCTAACACAAGGTATGACTTCTGTAATCTAGCTTCAGGGGTACTTGAGCCTCCCACTGAGTCATGGTGCAAGGTTCCTGCATTAAATGCAACAAGGTTCTTGGTCCGATGAATACTCTGACATGCAGACACAAACTACTGAGATGCATTGTCTAATTTATAATGTGTGCAGCGGAATGCAGCCTTGGAATGATGTGTGCATAGAAACATGTTGAAGTATGACTCACCATGTTTTTGCCTACAAGTGTGAACCAGAAGCTATATGTTGCATTCCAGTACATTTGCCTGAGGATAAATAATTGTAATGTTCCCCAGTCATATTTTGTAAGAGATAAATGACAATACCCTATCCATGTATTGGTTATCTGACAGTCAGTACGTGAAGCCAGTAATGTGTGCTGCCTTGTGTTACACCAGATGTCGTATGCAGCACAGAGCCCCACTATCTGGACTGTATCACCTTAAACACTTTCACTCATGTTAATGAGCAAGGATCAGCCCAATTGCATGATGCAATCTCAACATGAGTGTGAATCATTACTCTGTATATGGTTGTAATCTCATTGTGGCTACATTTACACATTTTAGTACCTACACAAATGGCACATGACTCAGTGACAGTATATTGTAGTGATAGTATATTGGTCGGAAATCTATCTCTAATTTCGAAATTGGTCTGGTAAGACAGATATGATATTTTTACAGTCAGCCTCTTTTTACGCACATCATGTACATGTACTGCTTGTGCTAAATAGTTTTCCATTACCATTCTAGATAACATGACAGCTGAAAAGGCCTGGACATTTGAGATGCGGCAGGACTGTCACATTAGAAATGTATCTAGGGCCTACCGCAAGATGGGCAAACTATGCGAGTGTGCTAAGTCAGCGGGGTCCTGGAATATCCCTCACAGCACTACATCTGCATCAACATCTGCCACAATCCCAACCACTGGGGGGGAGCAAGCCAGCAACAGCCACCCTAACCCAGGTGCCAGTGGCTACACCTGCATTAAGGAAAATTAACCTGAGGCTGGATGGGATTCTCTGGCAACGTTTTGAGACAACGGAGGAGGCCTTGGTGCAAGTGTCTCAACTCTTGTGAACTCTGGCATGGACAATATTGTTCTATGGTTATGTTTCTTGTTTGGTTTTTAATATTTAGGCATATAATTAGTGATTAGGATAGCTTTAGTGTAGTTTGGTTAGCTTTTACGTGTTTTTATAGGTAACTGTTTTCATATATTTTTCTCAGTTTTTAAGGTTTTTACTGGGTGGGGGTTGATGTTTAAACATTTTTAAAAAATGTTTATAAAAGCAAAATACCAAAACCACTGTGTTTAGATTTACATGTGTAGTTAGTTTATGTTTAGATGTAGTTGCTGTTTCCATTGTGCCAATCTATGTGTGCAATGAGTGCGGAGTTGATGTTTAACATGCTATTTGTGTTTAGTGTTTAAAATAGATTAGGATAAGTTATTTTAAGGTAGTGTTAAGGTTAGTTAGTGTAGGATAGGTAGATAGAGGAAGTTTAGGATAAGTTTAGATAGTGTAAGCTAGTGTTTAGTTTGTTAGTGTAGGATAGGAAGTTGTATTTTTTTAAATAGATTTCTTAATATTCATGCTTTTTAAACTTTCAGAACATTGTAATCCTTGCTTCATTGAAAGTTTATAACATTGAGTAGGTTGAGTTGGGATCATGATGTAGCTATTGCCCAGCATTCTTTAACGGTATATGTTGTTTTGTGAGATGCCTATAGTAACACTTAACACATGCAAGGCCTCTCTGGGGAAGAGGAACATAATTACCCTAAGTAATCCCAGTATCCCATTGTACCTTTCACCACCATTTGTTAGTTGACACAGGACCCAAAAAGTAATTGGTTGCATTTCATGCATACTGCCATCCAAGGTGTTGGACTGATGTTGTACATCCTTGTGTGCCATAGGTATGATAAAAATTCAGAAGAAGTCTAGGCATGATACTATCAGTGCAGGCATCATAATTTAGGATCTCTTCAGTGTAAGCATTGGGAATATCATATGTGCTTGATCACAGTGTCATGTTCACTGAGCTAGATATATGGGGATGTGTGAAATACTGTTATTGGCTTACATGTCGCAGAGGCCCCATTTTGATCAGGGTGGCATTTTTGTGTTTAGTAAGGTCTTTTCACTGTGTGCCATTCAAGTAACTGAAGCGTAATGTCACCCCATGAAGTTCAATTGGGATACAAAACATTCTGCAGAATGCCATCTCAGCGGATGTACTTAATGTTGGGGCATAAAAAAAAAGAACAGGTGATAGTGACTTTAGCTCACTCCCCCGAGATGATAAGAATTGGATTTTGGATATACACATCCACTATGATATAAGTAGCCCTTTCACACCCTCCTGCTTTGATACATGTAGCATAATCTGACTTTTCTTCTTACGGCTCACTCCTGATACCTGATACACTATCTGCCAGGCCTACATCACATGTCAAGTGAAGTGCACTGATGCCCTCTTTTACACCATCCCATCACAGCTAATATGTAAGTGTGACACTATCAAACACAGCAGTGCATGACTATCACTCAAGCTACCTTGCAGCACTAACATCACACATCACCTCCTTGAGATCCAATAGCTCCCTATTCAAATACACTTCCAGTTCCAGGTGCTTAATCACACCTACATGGCATTACACTACCAGGGACATACCAGACTCACACAACATCTATGCTTCCAACCAAGGCTGGCTTTAGCGCTTGTGGCACCCTGTGCGACAGTCTTTTTTGGCACCCACCACCCCATGACCACCTCCTTGGATTCACTCCCTACTATCTCTCCATAGCCCTCCTTTCACATACATTCAGTAGTTTTAAAGTGCTTGTAAAGGTTGGCTTTACTAATCGACTCAACTATTTACATAAAATGTAGTTCTGTTCTTTGCAGAAGGTATATTTACCCTCTATGCTACTTTATGGTGAGTCAAAGCTGCCACTAGACAAAACTTCCATCTCTCTCACTAGCAGAAACATTAATCGCAAGAGGTATCTTGACATTTTACTTGTTTCCTGCAGGCTGGATGTATAAGGAACATTTATGCAAGTGCTTTTAAATCATAAGTTTCGTAAGTCATTGCCAAACGTAGTGCCCCACTGGGGTCAGTGACTCCCAAACCAGGTCAACACCTGGTGCGGCCACACCGCTCGCACCACCCTAAAGCTGGTCGTGCTCCCAACAAACACTCATGGACCTCTGGTGTGCATCAGTTGCATTCATCCCTTCCCTAATTATTCATTTGTACAAGACAGGAGCTAGTGTGGTCTCTAATATGGCAGGCAACATCAGCAAGATCTGACCCAGTATGTCAGGACAGCTACATACAATGTGGTTTCATGTTAGTGACTGTACACATGGCTCCTCACATGATTCTACTTGGAGGAACTCTACATACTTAACACCTGGATCCCCTCTCAGGAGAGAAGGTAAACGTCTGGCAACCCCATTCCAATCCAATACATTACACTCTACTTTTGGATGCATAGCCCCAAGACAGACACATTTGCCTCCTGGTGCAAGGGGGCCTGTATTGTCACAGTAAGTTTGGACATGTTTCTAAGGTCCATGCATGATGTGCTGCTCCAGTCCAGGTTTTTTGCTTTGCTTTCTATTGTGGGATTTGTAGTCCTGATCACTCATGTTGATTATTAGACAAGTTGAAGTACTCAAAGGACAACCTGGACTGGGGCAACACATCACGCACAGGCCTGGGAAACTTGGCAGGGGTAAATTGAGCTGAACAAATTGACACCAGGAAAGAAACTTACATGTGATGTATGAGTTTACATGTAAGACATTCTTTCCCTTTTCTCTTGCACACAGCACAGTGCAGCACATCAAAGTGTGTTGCTGTACTGCAGTAAATGACATTTCTAACCATCTTGGGCCAGGTGTATCACCATTTCATTTTGCGAGTCTCTATAAGTGACTTTTTGTGAGTCACAATTAGAGACTCGCAAAATGAAATGTACAAATGTGTCTCAGACACATTTAGCAATTCCCGATGAGGTCGCAAAGACCTACCTCATCAATATTCATAAGGTAAGTTGCAATTTGCGACCCCATTAGAAATAGCCATACTCACAGGGATGGGGGCTTGCTGGGGACAGCAGACCATCAGGCCTGTGACTGCCTTTTAAATAAAGTAGATTTTTTTTTAAATGCAGCCCGTTTTCTTTAAAGGAAAATGGGATTCATTTCAAACAAAACGATGAAACATTTTCTCTTAATTTTTTCAGAGTAGGCAGTCGTCTGGACCACTACCTGCTCTGAAAAAATATTTTTGCTTCCATTCACAAAGGTGAAGGGGTCCCGTGGAGAGCTCTTCCCGTTTGCGAATGGGTTACCAACAACTTGAAGTTGGTGGTAAGTATGCCTGTTTTGCAACCACATTCGTGGTTGCAAAACAATCTTACAACCCTTCTGTGACTCGCTATGAGGAAGGGACACCCTTGGCAGGCTCTTTCCCAATAGTGACTCACAAACCTATTTTGCGAGTCGGTAACAGCTTACCGACTTACAGAATAGGTTTGTTACATGGGGAAAAGCCTTCCCTTGTTGACACTTTGCCTGTATATTTTCTGGTTCTTAACTGCAGCACTGCCTTGTCCTTCCACTTTCCTTTCTGCCACCAACACTGTTGTGATTACTGACGCCACCTGCTCCTCCAAGTTGTCCAACTTCTCCTGGTCCTCAGGTCCTCCTCTGGGCCACATGGCTGTCCCCATGTGCTTGGTCAGTTTCTCTTTGGTCCTCATGCCACCTATTCTTCAATTATGGCATGGTCTTTTTTGTTTGACCTATCCTTATCCATTATGCCAAAAGGCACCCTTCTTCCCTAATGGCAATTTGATGGTGACAAAGAGAAGATGTCCATTATTTGTGGCTTCAGCTATTAAAGTTTGGTTCTCCTCCTCACTGAAATTTCACTTCCTCTTCCCCTTGCCTGCTATCTGGTCATCTTGGCTGAGGTTGGGATTGTTGTCCACCTGACTCGTAACTGTTGCTCACTCCATTTTCTGCATTTGCTTTGGTCTGCTGTTCAGATTTTGGTCATGCATTCTTTTTTGTGCATCCATGAATCAACACAGTCCTAAGTAAAACTGTGCTGATATTCGGCACTTATAAATGCTTTACAGCACCAAAGCAGCTTTGCATCACGTAGGTGCCAGTTGCATTATGCCACGTTGCATAATTTCTTTTTAATGCACCACAATTTTTGAAGCACCTTTGGACCTTACAACATGGTGCGCCATTCCATAAATATGGTGCATCCATGTTGCAGGGAAATGACACTCCACAGGGCAAGTTCTTTGATGCAATCTTGCCATAATGCAGTGCTGTGTCATTTCTCATTAAAATGGCCCTTAGTTGTTATTATCTAGCAAGTGATACCTTTCCATTTCAGGGGTTTTATAGTAAATTCAAGACACTTTTGGAGATTTTAATTTCTCAAAACAGTGTTATTTCTAATATTAATCTCTCTCCACGCACTTCCTTGCTTGGTTTTACGAGCAAGAAAGTGTCAAACACTTGGCAGTTGAATGTCACTCATAAGTGGACTGAAAGCATGGAAATATCACATTAAGCAATCTGAAAACCTGGCAGCTAAGTAGTGAAGGAAAAGTATCAGCAATCTATGTGGGCACTTTGAAGACATATTTTCCCAGCTTATTTAGGTATATTTGTAATTGTACTACAATAATCATGTTTGTCAGGTGCTCCAGAATCGCTTGTAACACCTTTTGCCAGTCCTATAACCACTTAGCATTCTGAGACTTCTAGTTACTCTTTGTCCATATCAAAAAGTACTGCGTACACAGCGATTGGAAAAAAATGCCCATTAGAAGGAGGGGCAGATGGCAATTATTCACATGGCCCCTCAATTATTTAGGGACCCTGATTCATGCTGCAACATATTCATATGCAGATTTTAAAGCAAAGCTGGCATCTTTATTAATGACCAGACAGATGGCAAATTCCACTAGAAAGCACCAGATGTTGAATTGTTCTTCTACAGGAACTAAGGCGTGATTTTGATTTTGGCGGGGCAGGTTATTCTGTCACAACAATGACAAATATCACCTATGGTGAACTATAAATCCTATTATTTCATACAGGATTTATATTTCAGCAGACAAGATATCTGTCACCGTTGTGACAGAGTACCTTATCCGCCGAAAATCTAAATCAGGCCCACAATTTTTAAGCCTCGAAAGAGGTCCTCTTCCTCCAATGAGGGGCACCATTTTAGTTTGATGCTCCATTCCGCCTTGAGACCCGCACGGGTGAGTAGCGCGCTTTATAAATGTTAATGATTTGATTTGATTTGATTTGATTCCGCAGAAACATCTGACATGTCAGCAAAAACCCCAAATTAGTGAGGGTGTCACAAGTGGCATTGGTTCTTAACCCTCCACCTTCACAGAGACAACGCACAATCAAACAGTAGAACAGTACTGGTATTTTTTTAAAAAAGTTTTACACTTTTATGTTTAGGCATTATATCAATTCAATCTATATGGGTGGTTTTAGGCAATATTATTATACAAAATTACAGGACTAGATAACAAAAAAAACACCCTAAAAGTGAAAGTTTGAACAGTATTGTCTGCATCTGTCAAACAGTATTAGGTAGCACACTTCAAATGTATACTTAGAACAGAAGAAGAACCAATAATAGAACAAAGATTTACGGTTTTTGACATTTGTTTGCATATGTTGTGATAAAGACAGCATAGAATCTTAAACCTTGTTTTTTCGCAAACAAATAATAATTTCTTTGGTAGTCTTTTAGAAATATAGATTCAATGAAAACCATCTCCACAGATGGGTCAGTGTAATGTAATCTAATCAATGATATCTTAAAACTATTTCCATTTCAAAAGACCTTCTGTCAAAGAACCATAATGATCATGTCATGTCTTGGGAGGAATATGGATACAGTCTCAATAACGGAAATCAGAAAGCAACCAGTTGAAACAGGTTTTCTTCCACATGGATGTTTTTAAAGACTTCATTTGTTTATACATGGTAGTAACTAGCAACATAAATGTTCAGCTACATGTTGCAGAATTTCAAGATGGAGAAGGTACTCACAAATTATGGTAACAATCAAAGCTTCAATGTCCAGGCCACCTGTATCCTGTAGCATGAGAATTTCAATAGTTATTGGTTGAACCAGCTCTGTCGGATTTACACAGACTGAGTGTAAGAACGTGAATTGTTATTCGGGCAGATGGTAGTCCACCACAAGTAATAAAGTCACTAACCTGAAAGGTCCAGTCCTGGATATAGCCCATGTCCACATTACACGTACTATGGCTACTGAGACTCGATTCCTGATTGTTGTATTATATTTTCTTACAATGTGCATCAGATTATATCTTATTTCGTATACCAATTGGAGTATAATGGCCACCCATATTAATACGTCTTGTTACAAACCTATACAAGGGATGTTGTGATTATATTGTCTATGGTGTATTTCAGATACAAATATCTAACAGAATATTTTGCAAAAATGAAAGGTCCAGTCAAAGGTTTCAGTAATTTAAACCTAAACTCATCTCCTGGTAGCTATGGTACAAAGCAGACAGGCTTAACTTAAGGAGATATCATGCAAATCATCTAGATGCATCAGACAGTTATAAAGTAAAAGATATAAACAATAAAACTCGTTCTCAAATTTAATAAACAAAATGACACCAAAGAGCAAAAATCCAATAAGGGAAACCAAATTTTTAAGGTTTTAAGTAGAAATAGTGCCAAAAACATTAAACGCCTATTATAGCCTATGGATGTGGTAGACCAGGATCGAGGCATGATTTGAGTCAAACTGCAAAGGAGCCCTGATTGGGTACACAAATTAAATGGGTCCAGTTGAAAAATATGAAAGTCAAAAAGTTCAAAAAAGTTTCTAATTTCTTCTTCAGAAAGGGACTTTCTCACCTTTTTAAGAGAAGCATTGAAATTTCTTTGAAGTCCCAAGGTAGAATGAGTCTTTGCCGCTTTTCAAAGAAAAATCCTCCCAGAGATGGCTGAAGCTAAAATTGTAGCTGCTGCAATGAAACTGAAGGTCAGATATCTGAAGCAGGTTGGGCCAGCTTCAGCTCTGGAGCTTTGGAGATTTCTCTCAGCAAATACTCTAAGTTCCAAAACAGAATATGACTCAGTCGTATTTTTTGGAGGTGCAAGGTTCTTTGAGTTGGAAGAATCTGAAATCTAGTCCAAAATCATGGAGCAGCTGCTAGATATTTTCTCCAGTGGGTCCTGCTGAAGCTCTGAACTCTGAAAGAAACATTTTCAAAACTTTCCAAACTTGCTTCTGGTGTCCAAACAATCATGAGTACATGTCTACAACTTGCAGGCCTTAGAGGAGACACTTATAGGCTGTATGAGTGTCAGGTAGAGGCCAACAGCAGGATCCAGTCCAAGTCAAATTGCTACTGGTCAGCTGGCCATTTCAGACAAAAGGCCTCTTGTAGCTTGTTGTGTCCCTGTAGCCAAATGGGGTCTGCTCACTTTCTCTTGGAGTCCAGCTCTTTGCCCTGAGTACAAGGGGGAATAGGTCCAGTTCTTCAGTGCTGCTCAAATGTCACACACATCAGGTCCAGTCCTCTTCTGATCCTCAGCTGGTCCAAAAACTGTTCTAAAGATGGTGCCCTGGAGCACCACATTTATGCCTGGCACCTGCTAGTGGGTGGGGGTAACTCTTGCGCATGCCTTAAACAGTGGGCCAAACTTCTGGTTGGCAATCCTGCCTACTTTGTCAACAGTTTCTATTTGCCCCACTGCAAATAATCCCACAGTGCCCCTCAAAGTCAACATCCAAGATGGGAAAACCCTTCTCCCTTTGTGCACAGCCTATGTCCTCACCCACAGATGTAGACACAGTATTGAACCTCCACTGTGGTCACAGAAAACTGGTACTGGTGGTAACTTTCCACCCACTGAATTTGGTGTCATCCTCACTAGGGGGACAAAGGCTGGAGCCTTTCCAGGTGTCACTTAACATTTACTTGCGACAAAGGTTGTATTCTTTGAAGTTAATTAAGTGACTGAGACCACCCCAACTGGTCTTCCTACCAGGGGAATAAAAACACCACCCACGCCCAAGCCATTGTCCCTACCTTGGAAGTTGTTTTCGCGCCACATTCATCCATTATTCAAGCCAAGTACAGGCCGGGAAGTACCTAACAGTTAAATTTCCTATAGATTTAATACAAATCTAACTTCACTAGTAGATGGGATTTTTAATAAATATAAAATGCCTTTACTTGAGTCTATACGTATAGATTATAGTGTATAATCTATACTTAGATTTTTTCTATGTGCAGGGTGCAGGCTACAACCAGACCAGTGACAAAGTTGTTTTGGGCCTAGTCACTGGGGAAGCATGTTTTATTTATTGTCACACATGCTTCACTCTTAAGAGCCATGCCAAGGGTCAGCAAGATATACGTAGGGGTGACTTATTTAATATTTTAAATCTGCTTTTCCTGCCTGTCCAAACAGTGATTTGACAGGTCTGTGCAACAGGGTTCAAGCATTGGCCCTGATTTATATTTTTTATTGCAAAACTGCACTAACACAGTTTTGCACCAAAAGGTTTTGCACCAGCTTGCACCATTTCTGTGCACCAGCCGGGCACCATATTTATGGAATGGTGCAAGCCGGTGCAAAGGGTAGGCTAGCGTAAAAAACAATGACGTTAGTCGGGTGGGGCTGGAGGTATGGAAGAAGGGGGGTTTGCAATAAAAAATGACGTTGGTCAGGTTAGAGTAAAAAAATCACTCTAACCTGTCTAGAGTCATTTTCTGACACAAAACCATTCATACCACATGAATCCTGTCTTAGAAAAGACAGGAGTCATGCCCACCACCCCAATGGACAGCACAGGGGACCAGGATCTCCTGGGCATGGCCATTGCACCCAGTGCCATGTAGGGGGGCCCATTTCAGGGCCCCTAATGGCACTTCAAAAAAAATATACTTACCTGTACTTACCTATTACCTGGGATGAGGTCCCCCATACTCCGCTGTACCTCTGGTATGGGTGGGGTGTCCCTGGGGCCTGGGGAGGGCACCTGTTAGCTTATTCCATGGTGTTCCACCATGGAAATAGGCCCACAGATCCCTGCTCTGACACAAAGAGTCATTTTTTGCACAGGAATACCTACTTTGCATCTCATTGACGCAAAGTAGGGCCTATATTTTACTTTTTTAGCGCCGCATTTGTGTCATTTTTTTACGGAAAAGCGGCACAAACTTACACAATATAATTGTATTTTGTAAGTTTGCGCCGCTTTTGCGTAAAAAAATGATGCAAATGCAGTAATAAAAAAGAATAAATATGGGCTCAGGTTTCCACGTCCAAAAACTTAATTTAGCTCCATAAATTTGGCGTTAGACAAGTCTAGCGCCAAAGTATAAATTTGGAGTTAGTTTTGCACCGAATTTGTGTAAAAAAATTACGCAAATCCGGTGCGAAACAAGTATAAATATGCCCCTTTATCTGTTAGACTTCACATGGCAGGCCGGAAGCCATGTTTTCGTGTCCTACTAATGAATGGTACACAGTGCTGCAGTCCACAGATGACATTTAACTTTCTATGCCAAAGGTGTATTTTCTACACTATATACTATGTATGGCCTTATAAGAACGTGAATTGGGCCAACTAGGTTTTAGCTAGTTTAACCATGTTTTAAGGGTGAAAAGGCCAGCTGTCAGGGCACTCATGATTAAAAGTTAATACGGTATAGAGACTTCCGCTTGGACTGGCAATAACACCATAGAGAGTTCATAAACCATTTATTTTTGCAGTACAAAGTTCGCCATCAATATAAAACAAATCATCCTTGAATTTAGATATTCATGCAGTAGCCAAAGCTTTAATGTTCATGTAGCAACCATAGCCAACACGTGTTTCGTCCTATGAGAGAGTATTCTCACGGACTTCATCAGGGCTGCAAAAAAATATATATGAAAATAATAACTAAAACAGTATTAAATATCCAAAATTGTTCAGAGCAGAACACGAAACCAACATCTCGTGAAAATTGTGAGAGCAAAAACCATGCCAAATGTGAGTTTAAAAAGTGCCAAACAATCGAATGAAAACAGATCTATTTGATACAAGTTATGTTACTCAAAGGAGGTTGTCATAATCAAGAGATAACCATGATATCTGAGCAGTATGACATTAAATTAATTATGAACTAATGTGAAAATTCCATGTATAAGAAAAATCATGACATGAATGTGTAAAAATCCGTGTTAAGGCCAGTGATCACCGAAACCCAAGAATGAAAAGAGTGTCAGAAACCAAAGTTGAGATGTAAACCGACAAGACACGATGATAAAATAATAGTAATAACAATAACATAAGTAGACACACACCCTAGTGTCCATGAAAAACCTAAACCTACTAATGGGTCACTCAAACAGTATAAAGCCTACCTTGATTCAAAATTAGTTTTATATAAGAAATCAGTCCTAGTAAGACTCTGTAGAAAATCTGCAGAAATAACCATAAACGTTGTATTAAGTAATCCAAGGACTAATTATAAAGTCTAAAATGAGCATCAATATCTAAAAACGGCATAGAAGTATAGCCCTCGGGCCTGAACTGACCTATAATAAGTACAAAATATTCCATAATACGTCGTATAATAAAGGAATCTTCATGCGTTCCTTAAACGTGCAGTGCGGGGAGAAGAGTAATCGATAGCTAAGAATATAGCTGGGAAACCTAATGCGAAGAAAATACAGACCAAAGTAAATACAAAATTAACCTACAGAAAATCCAAGATGCCCATAGTACAATAAATGCCCTTACCTATCTTCAAAGTAAATATCTATATCCAAGAGAGACACTCCGTGGTGCGATGATCCCACTAGGCTCTCAGTAACGGTGAAACAAAATCGTAGGTAGATCGTAAGGAGCGGAAGCGTTTTAAAGTATCACCCCGTCAGATGTGAGAAAATAGAAGAAGGACCAAAATCAATTACCGGACGCCATCTTGGAATTCTACGAGTGATTTTATCGAAAAGAACTGTAGCCGGTATGAACTAACCGTATCTAGGCTCCTTAACCTCCACATATCTAATAGTCTAAAAAAAATTGACTAAAAAATCAGGGAAGCGATTGTCTCTAGAAAGACCCTAATGTGTATCAAAGAAGAAAAGTGCCAAGGGCTATATCAAAGTAGAAAGTTAATGTAGCTACCAGGTGGTATGAAGAGAGAGAAAAGGTATAGTGAATACATACGATGTTCCATACTCAAATCATGTGTGAACTTCACAATGGCAGAAATATAATATGTGACATACATGCAGGCATATAAATAGAATATAGATTAATAATATTTCCTTATTACAATTGTAACTAATGGTCTGATACATTGTATAGAAATCCTACATAAGGAAAAGTATAATCATTGTTATAGTCTTTAAAGAAGTAGAACAGTAGATTGAGCATTATTCAAAAGGACAACAACAATCCCATGTTCTAAACAAAACTGCTTGTGAATAAGTCACAATAGAGTATACAAGCCAATTAGCCATAGGTTAAGAAACAATTCATTATTATCAAGCTTGATAAATTGATGACAGTCTAAATTAGTAAAAAGAAAAACACATATTAAACAGACAGTTGTATGTTAGAATGTTGGGTAAGCAGAAGTTGCGTCAATCACCCAAATAGTATTCCATTTCGAAATTGGTGTTAAGATCATCTTCTACCGCTCTTAATTTCAGGATCCAGTAGCATTCTCTTTTACGGAGGGCTAATTCTCTATTACCCCCTCTAGAGTCTTTAACGATATGGTCAAAACCAAAGAACTCAAAGCCACAAGTGTTATTCTGTTTAGGGCAATGTTGCATATGGTTTACTATGGGATATCTCTCGTCTCCCTGTCTCAGGGCTCTGAAATGCTCACTTGCCCTAGTTTTGAGCGGTCTGATAGTGCTCCCTATATTATATAGGCCACATCTGCAAGTAATCATATAAATGACAAAATTGCTATCACATGTGATATTATAATTAATGTTGTACTGACCACCAGTAGAACTCTTAAATGACGATATACCTGACTTGGCCCATCTACACATTCCACAATGTCCACACTTGAAAAAGCCCTTACCACGGATAGTAAGCCAGTTATCCTGGTTTGGTTTACTACTGAAGTTATGACATAGAAATTTCTTAAGAGTTTTACCTCTTCTATAGGTAAGGACCGGGGTATTTGGGATCACTTTATTAAGAATAGGATCTGATGTTAAAATGTACCAATGTTTCTTCATACATTTGTGTAGTAAAGTAGCAGTTTTGGTATAGTTAACCACTTCGCTGCCAGGCCTTTTCCCCCTCCTGTGCCAGGCCTTTTTTTGCCTATTTGGGGCAGTTCGCGCTTAGGCCCGCATAACTTTTTGTCCACATAAGCTAACCAAGCCAAATTTGCGTCCTTTTTTTCCAACATCCTAGGGATTCTGGAGGTACCCAGACTTTGTGGGTTCCCCTGAAAGAGGCCAAGAAATTGGCCAAAATACAGGGAAAATTTTGTTTTTTTCAAAAAAATTGGAAAAAGTGGCTGCAGAAGAAGGCTTGTGGTTTTTCCCCTGAAAATGGCATCAACAAAGGGTTTGCAGTGCTAAACTCAGCAGCTTCCCAGCTTTCAGGAACAGGCAGACTTGAATCCGAAAACCCAATTTTTCAACACAATTTTGGCATTTTACTGGGGCATACCCCATTTGTGCAATTTTTTGTGCTTTCAGCCTCCTTCCAGTCAGTGACAGGAATGGTCATGAAACCAATGCTGGATCCCAGAAACCTAAACATTTCTGTAAAGTAGACAAAATTCTGAATTCAGCAAGGGGTCATTTGTGTAGATCCTACAAGGGTTTCCTACAGAAAATACCAGCTGAAAAAGAAAAATATTGAAATTGAGGTGAAAAAAACATCAATTTTTCTCTACTTTTTACTCTGTAACTTTTCCCTGCAATGTCAGATTATCGAAAGCAATATACCGTTACGTCTGCTGGACTCCTCTGGTTGCGGGGATATATAGGGTTTGTAGGTTCATCAAGAACCCGAGGAACCCAGAGCCAATAAATGAGCTGCACCCTGCAGTGCGTTTTCATTCTATACCGGGTATACAGTAATTCATTTGCTGAAATATAAGGAGTAAAAAATAGCTATCAAGAAAACCTTTGCATTTCCAAAAAGGGCACAAGATAAGGTGTTGAGGAGCAGTGGTTATTTGCACATCTCTGAATTCCGGGGTGACCATAGTAGCACGTGAATTACATGGAATTTCTCAAATAGATGTCTTTTTTACACACACCCCTATATTTGGAAGGAATAAATGTAGAGAAAGACAAGGGGCAATAACACTTGTTTTGCTATTCTATGTTCCCCCAAGTCTCCCGATAAAAATGATACCTCACTTGTTTGGGTAGGCCTAGCGCCCGCGACAGGATATGCCCCAAAACACAACGTGGACACATCACAGAAAACAGAGCTGTTTTTAGCAAAGTGACTACCTGTAGATTTTGGCCTCTAGCTCAGCCGCCACCTAGGGAAACCTACCAAACCTGTGCATTTCTGAAAACTAGAGACCTAGGGGAATCCAAGGAGGGGTGACTTGTGTGGCTCGGACCAGGTTCTGTTACCCAGAATCCTTTGCAAACCTCAAAATTTGGCTAAAAAAACACATGTTCCTCACATTTCTGTGGCAGAAAGTTCTGGAATCTGAGAGGAGCGACAAATTTCCTTCCACCCAGCATTCCCCCACGTCTCCCGATAAAAATGATACCTCACTTGTGTGGGTAGGCCTAGCGCCCGCGACAGGATATGCCCCAAAACACAACGTGGACATATCACAGAAAACAGAGCTGTTTTTAGCAAAGTGACTACCTGTAGATTTTGGCCTCTAGCTCAGCCGCCACCTAGGGAAACCTACCAAACCTATGCATTTCTGAAAACTAGAGACCTAGGGGAATCCAAGGAGGGGTGACTTGTGTGGCTCGGACCAGGTTCTGTTACCCAGAATCCTTTGCAAACCTCAAAATTTGGCTAAAAAAACACATGTTCCTCACATTTCTGTGGCAGAAAGTTCTGGAATCTGAGAGGAGCCACAAATTTCCTTCCACCCAGCGTTCCCCCACGTCTCCCGATAAAAATGATACCTCACTTGTGTGGGTAGACCTAGCGCCCGCGACAGGATATGCCCCAAAACACAACGTGGACATATCACAGAAAACAGAGCTGTTTTTAGCAAAGTGACTACCTGTAGATTTTGCCCTCTAGCTCAGCCGGCACCTAGGGAAACCTACCAAACCTGTGCATTTCTGAAAACTAGAGACCTAGGGGAATCCAAGGAGGGGTGACTTGCAGGGCTCGGACCAGGTTCTGTTACCCAGAATCCTTTGCAAACCTCAAAATTTGGCTAAAAAAACACATGTCCCTCACATTTCTGTGGCAGAAAGTTCTGGAATCTGAGAGGAGCTACAAATTTCCTTCCACCCAGCGTTCCCCCAAGTCTCCCGATAAAAATGATACCTCACTTGCGTGGGTAGGCCTAGCGCCGGCGACAGGAAACACCCCAAAGCGCAACGTGGACACATCCTAAATTTTGGAAAAAAACAGAGGTGTTTTTTGCGAAGTGCCTACCTGTAGATTTTGGCCTCTAGCTCAGCCGGCACCTAGGGAAACCTACCAAACCTGTGCATTTCTGAAAACTAGAGACCTAGGGGAATCCAAAGAGGGGTGACTTGCGGGGCTCGGACCAGGTTCTGTTACCCAGAATCCTTTGCAAACCTCAAAATTTGGCTAAAAATACACATGTTACTCACATTTCTGTGGCAGAAAGTTCTGGAATCTGAGAGGAGCCACAAATTTCCTTCTACCCAGCGTTCCCCCAAGTCTCCCGATAAAAATGATACATCACTTGTGTGGGTAGGACTAGCGCCCACGAAAGGAAAGGGCCCAAAACACAACGTGGACACATCACATTTTTTTATAAAAAGCAGTGCCTACCTGTGGATTTTGGCCTGTAGCTCAGCAGACACCTGAGGAAACCTAGCAAACCAGTGCATTTTTGAAAACTAGAAACCCAGGGGAATCCAAGATGGGGTGACTTGCGGGGCTCTGACCAGGTTATGTTACCCAGAATCCTTTGCAAACATCAAAATTTGGCCCAAAAAACACTTTTTCCTCTCATTTCGGTGACAGAAAGTTCTGGAATCTGAGAGGAGCCACAAATTTCCTTCCACCCAGCGTTCCCCTAAGTCTCTCGATAAAAATGGTACATCACTTCTGTGGGTAGGCCTAGCGCCCACAAAAGGAAATGGCCCAAAACACAACGTGGACACAACATATTTTTTCACAGAAAACAGAGGTGTTTTTTGCAAGGTGCCTACCTGTGGTGTTTGGCCTGTAGCTCAGCCGGCCCCAGGGGGGGGGGGGCAGAAATGCCCTAAAATAAATTTGCCCCCCCAGCCCCCACCCTCCCCCGCCGGGAGCGACCCTTGCCTACGGGGTCGCTCCCCCTGCGTGACATTGGCACCAAAAAACAAATCCCCGGTGCCTAGTGGTTTCTGCCCCCTTGGGGGCAGGTTGACCTAAACTCAGCCAATCTGCCCCCAAGGGGGGCAGAAATGGCCTAAATACAATTTGTCCCCCAGGGGAGCGACTTTTGCCTGATGGGTCGCCCCCCATCTCTAAAAAAAAAAAAAACAAAGAAAAAAAAGAAAAATTCCCCTGGCGCCTAGAGGTTTCTGCCCCCCCCCCCCCCCGGGGGCAGGTCGGCCTAATAATAGAAATGGCCTAAAATAAATTTGCCCCCCCAACCCCCCCCCCCCCCCGGGAGCGACCCTTGCCTACGGGGTCGCTCCCCCTGCGTAACATTGGCGCCAAAAAACAAATCCCCGGTGCCTAGTGGTTTCTGCCCCCTTGGGGGCAGATTGACCTAAAATTGGCCAATCTGCCCCCAGGGGGGCAGAAATGGTCTAAATACAATTTGCCCCCCCAGGGGAGCGACCCTTGCCTGATGGGTCGCTCCCCATCTCTAAAAAAAGAAACAACAAAAAAAAAAACACAAAAAAAAAATTGCCCTGGCGCCTAGAGTGTTCTGCCCCCCCCCGGGGGGCAGAAATGGCCTAAAATAAATTTGCCCCTCCAACCCCCGGGAGCGACCCTTGCCTACGGGGTCGCTCCCCCTGCGTGACATTGGCGCCAAAAAACAAATCCCCGGTGCCTAGTGGTTTCTGCCCCCTTGGGGGCAGATTGACCTAAAATTGGCCAATCTGCCCCCAGGGGGGCAGAAATGGTCTAAATACAATTTGCCCCCCCAGGGGAGCGACCCTTGCCTGATGGGTCGCTCCCCATCTCTAAAAAAAGAAACAACAAAAAAAAAAACACAAAAAAAAAATTGCCCTGGCGCCTAGAGTGTTCTGCCCCCCCCCCCGGGGGGCAGTTCGGCCTAATAATAGGCCGATCTGTCCCCCGGGGGGGCAGAAATGGCCTAAAATAAATTTGCCCCCCCAACCCCCACCCCCCCCCCCGGGAGCGACCCTTGCCTACGGGGTCGCTCCCCCTGCGTGACATTGGCGCCAAAAAACAAATCCCCGGTGCCTAGTGGTTTCTGCCCCCTTGGGGGCAGATTGACCTAAAATTGGCCAATCTGCCCCCAGGGGGGCAGAAATGGTCTAAATACAATTTGCCCCCCCAGGGGAGCGACCCTTGCCTGATGGGTCGCTCCCCATCTCTAAAAAAAGAAACAACAACAAAAAAACACACAAAAAAAAAATTGCCCTGGCGCCTAGAGTGTTCTGCCCCCCCCCCCTGGGGGCAGTTCGGCCTAATAATAGGCCGATCTGTCCCCCGGGGGGGCAGAAATGGCCTAAAATAAATTTGCCCCCCCAACCCCGACCCCCTGCTCCCCGGGAGCGACCCTTGCCTACGGGGTCGCTCCCCCTGCGTGACATTGGCGCCAAAAAACAAATCCCCGGTGCCTAGTGGTTTCTGCTCCCTTGGGGGCAGATTGACCTAAAATCGGCCAATCTGCCCCCAGGGGGGCAGAAATGGTCTAAATACAATTTGCCCCCCAGGGGAGCGACCCTTGCCTGATGGGTCGCTCCCCATCTCTAAAAAAAAGAAAGAACAAAAAAAAAAAACACAAAAAAAAAATTTGCCCTGGCGCCTAGAGGTTTCTTCCCCCCCTGGGGGCAGAAATGGTCTAAAATAAATTGCCCTCCCCCCCAGGGAGCGACCCTTGCCTAAGGGGTCGCTCCCTTTGCGTGAAATTCACGCAAAGAAAAAACTCCCTGGTGTCTAGTGGTTTCTACCCCCCTTGGGGGCAGATTGGCCTCATCAAAATAGGCCAATCTGCCCCCAAGGGAGGCAGAAATGGCCAAAATATAATTTTCCCCCAAGGGGAGCGACCCTTGCCTAAGGGGTCGCTCCCCACCAAAAAAAAAAAAAAATGAAACAAAAAAAAAAAAAGGGTCCCTGGTGCCTAGAGGTTTCTGCCCCCAGGGGGGGCAGAAAAGGCCTTCCCGAAAATATGCCCCCCCTGGGAGCGACCCTTGCCCAAGGGGTCGCTCCCTTTTGTCAATAACAATAATAAAAAATAAAAAAACCCTGGTGTCTAGTGGTTTCTACCCTCCTTGGGGGCAGATTGGCCTCATCAAAATAGGCCAATCTGCCCCCAAGGGGGGCAGAAATGGCCAAAATATAATTTTCCCCCAAGGGGAGCGACCCTTGCCTAAGGGGTCGCTCCCCACCTCAATAAAAAAAAATGAAAAAAAAATGGTCCCTGGTGCCTAGAGGTTTCTGCCCCCCCTGGGGGCAGATCGGCCTAGTAAGGCTGCCCACAGGGGGGGCAGAAAAGGCCTTTTCAAAAAAATGCCCCCCCTGGGAGCGACCCTTGCCCAAGGGGTCGCTCCCTTTTGTCAATTTCAATGAAGAAAAAAAAAATCCCTGGTGTCTAGTGGGGTTTCAAAAGCCGGATTGCAAGCAATCCGGCTTTTGAAACCCTCAGAGGGACTTCAAAGGGAAGGAAATACTTTCCCTTCCCTTTGAAGCCCCACCGGGCCTCCCAAGTGATTGAAAAAGAAATGCTTTTGCATTTCTTTTTCAATCGCGCTGGAAGCAGAGCTTCCAGCGCGACTAGGGAGGCCCCTGTGACAAATCAGCGCGGGCTCGCGCGCTGACGTCACAGGGGGGGGGGTGGGGGGGGTCAGGGGTGGAAGGGGAAGGGATTCCCCAGTCAGCCCTGACCTAGGGGGGTGGGGGGGCGGCCCTCGGGAGGAGCGCTAGCGCTTCTCCTGAGGGAAGCATTCAGGACGTAATGGTTACGTCCATGGCGCCACACGGGCGCTGCCATGGACGTAACCATTACGTCCGTGGCGGGGAAGGGGTTAACAATGCAACGAATAGTCCTATCACTTGGTCGGGATTTTTGAGCCAATGTGTCTGTCCTTTTAAGACGTATAGCCCTTTTCCGGGCTCCATCTATCACCCTAGAGGAGTAACCCCGGGCTTTAAATCTCTTGCTCATATTTTCTATGCAAAGTCCAAAATCTTCTTCACGACTACAATTGCGTCTTGCCCTTACCATTTCACCATATGGAATTGAATTGATTTGATGGACTGGATGCGCACTCTTTGCATGTAAAATGGAGTTACAGGAGGTACTTTTCCTATATAAACGACTCTCTATTTTATTGTTGTGAATAAAGAGTTCCACGTCCAAAAAGGGGATGCTGGTCGTACTACGTTCCGTAGTGAAATGAATATTAGACTCATTACTGTTTAAATAGTTAATAAAGTTGTCAAGTTCTTGTACGTCACCTGTCCAGATCATCAAACAATCATCAATGTATCTGCCCCAATAGAGTATATCTGAGATCCACTTACTGCCCTCTTTGCTCCAGATCTTATTTTGTTCGAACAGTCCCATAAAGAGATTAGCATATGCTGGTGCGAATTTGGATCCCATAGCAACGCCTTGTTTTAAGGGTGTCCCAGTGATCAGAGTAAAAAAACAGCTGCATGAGCCCATACCATAAAAATGGGGATAACCACCAAAAAAGGAGCATTTCTCACACTGAGCACCCACCATTTGTGGCACTAGAATAAAGTCTGAACTTTAATGAATGCTGTTTGTAGCATTCATATGGTAATGCATTATTGAAGATAATTTGGTTTGTGACAAGAAAAGTTTAATTTCTGTCGTTACTATTGGTTAAGGTGAGACGTGTGCAAGTGTCATGCTTCAGGAATGACCTGATTACTTACCTGTAATCTTTCTTAATTCTAGAGCCATCTCCCTTGTCCCATTCATTAATCTATGAGGTATTATACCTCCAGTACAGGCTTCTTTTAGCTTTTTTTAAATACTGGCTGTTGCAAACACTCTTTATCTTCACCTTTGCGGAGGAGCCATAAAAGGCGACAACAACCAAAGCCCCCTTGTAATTATCAAGCTATCAATTTTGGTTGAAAGACAAGACCAGCTGAAGGCAGGAAGGAATTAATGGAATGAGATGAAGAAGTTAAGGCCACCCGCAGCCATCTGGAGACAAGAAAAAACACTGAATACATGGCTCCTGGGGCAGTCCTGCAAACTGCAGAAAAATGTAAGAAAAATCAGGGCAAGGGTTACAGTGCAGTACCACAGCCGAACTCTTTGGCTCCTGAAGCAGGGAACCTAAGAGAGGATGTAATGGAACATTCTGAGGGGCCAATTAGACCAAGACAGGCCAGCCAAAGCCATGCATAATGAGAAGACCTGAGTGGAAAACTAGACATCCAGAGAGGAAGAAAAATGCACACTGAGTACACCTATGTGGCAATACTTTAAACGCTGATAAAGAGTTGAGAGAGACATGATACAAGACACTGGGCAGTCAATAAACTAGAAGAAAATGTGGACAAGTTCCTTGGAGTCTGTTCATCTGAGACAGTGAAAGCACACCAGAGTGGACATGCTGTCCATTAGGATTATCACATTAGAGCCAGGAGATTGAACAGGACACATGAAGGACATGCAAACTCAGTACTTGGGTGCCTTCACGTGGACAGATGAAGAGCTGGCCACCCGTCCATAGTCCATTAGTGAAAGGAGTCTCATTAATAGAACACTTGAGAAAAAATGTTGGATGTATCCACCAATACAGCTCTCTCTGAATACCAGGCATGAGTAGATAGGACAGTCAGACTGCCCTTTGGAGGAGAGCAGATAAAATGCTGGATGTATCCACCAATACAGCTCTCTCTGAATACCAGGCATGAGTAGATAGGACAGTCAGACTGCCCTTTGGTGGAGAGCAGATGTTGAGAATGTGACACAGCAGACTCACAAGGCAGTGGTGAGACCACTGAACCCTGAGTCAGCATTCCACCTTGAAGATGTAGGCATTAAAGAGCAGCTGTCTTGGAATAGAGCAGTGAGATACAGTCCCAGCATCCACACATGGCCCAGAGTGGAACGTCTCTGACCAGGTCCTTCTTAACTGAGTTCCAAAGCACCAAATGTCCTGAAGCATAGTGAGAGGAATTGTGTCCTAGGCTACTAGGAACCCATATGCCTGAAGCATGTAGCAGTCCTACATCGTCTGATCCCTGTTGGGGGACCAAACATCCAGTCAAGGAGGGATTCTCTAATAACTGGGGAAGACGCAGGACTGGAGAGAATGATCATAAACAGATACGAGCTCGACTGGCCTGTCAAGCAAAGTAAACGGAAGTGTAGCATTTGTATTGCAATTAGAAAAAGCATTGGGAAGATTGACAAATGACATGCAGAAACTGAAAGACACAACTGGCTGTAACATCGGCAAAGTTGAACTCAAGTGAGAGATATAAAGTGAATCAAATCTGCCGAATCAACAAAGGAACAAAGACATTCAGTGTGCTTCCCTACCAAATACATGACAGGGAAGAAGCTCTGCCACCCACTCCTTTTCCAGAACTGTGACCACCACTCTCCTGGATAGAAGCTCCTGGAACCTGGCAATGCCTATGTTACAGATTATACCCAGCACCTAACGAAAAAAAAACAGTGACATAGAAATGTGCAAGCCTTACACAGCTCAGTATACCCATGTCCACAGAGTCTTGAGATGAAAGGAGGATGTTGTGTTTTTTTGTCTAAATAAACAGAGGAGGGGGAACCCATCTGCCAGTAGTACCACACCTGACTTCTTCAAGTAGTAAGAGACCAACAAGACGCAGGCAAGAAGTGACACACAAAGCTAATGGAAAATAAAGGAGCCCCAATTCTAATGGAACCAGGAAGAGCAAAGCTGTAGAATCAAGCTGGCCATTGTTAGAAATGGGGTCTTTGGTTGGCAGTCAGGTTACCCCTGTCTAAGCAAGGATCCTCACTCTAGTCAGGGCAAGTTACACACAATCCAAATTAGCCTGTGCTCACTTTCTGGTAGCTTGGCACTGAGCAGTCAGGCTTAACTTAGAAGGCAATGTGTAAAGTATTTTTGCAATAAGTCATGCAGTAGCACAGTATAAACACCACAAAAATACACCACACAGGTTTAGAAAAATATAGAATGTTTATCTGATTAAATGTAGGTCAAACCAATCACGATTTGATAAGTACACATTGAAATATCAATTTAGAAGATAATAAAAAGAGTCTTTAGTTCTTAAAAGCAATAAGGGTCTCTTGAAAGCACAAAGTAGCTTCTAAATTATCCGCAAGGAACTGCAGAGGAGGAGGTGCGTGGAAAACGGGGAGTTGTGCGTCGGTTTCTCCGGGTGCACACATATTATGCGTTGATTTGTTTCACGCAGCCAGGGCCTTGCGTCGATTTCCAGCGCGCGGACTTGGATCCTCTTCAGGTTACGGGGTATTTGGATGCCCCTGGGGACAATCCGGAGAAATCCTGGGCGTGCAGGACGAAGTCACGGGACCTGCATCGATCCAGTAGGCGATGCAGGGAAATTTCTGTTGCACGGCAGGTGCTGCGTCGATTCCTCTTGCAGGAAGTCGGGCTGCATCTTTGTGGTTCGGCTATGCGTCGGTCCAGTGAGTCTTGCATCGGAGTTCTGGTCGCAACGCTGGCGCTGCGTCGATCTCCACTCATGGAGCCAGGCTCCGTCATTCTGGTTCGGTGTGCAGTGATTTTCTCACTGTGATGCAGGCTGTGCGTTGTTTCTGGGAGGCTGTGCGTCAAAATTTCACCACACAAGGAGTTCTTTGCAGACATTAAGGGGGTTATTACAACTTTGGAGGAGGTGTTAATCCATCCCAAATGTGACGGATATACCACCAGCCGTATTACGAGTTCCATAGGATATAATGGACTCGTAATACGGCTGGTTGTATGTCCGTCACTTTACTGTCACTTTTGGGACGGATTAATACCTCCTCCAAAGTTGTAATAACCCCCTAAGTCTTTTTGTCCCTGAGACTTCAGAGAACAGGAGGCAAGCTCAATCCAAGCCCTTGGAGAGCACTTATCGGCAGAGCAAGAGGGCAGCAGGGCAACAGCAGGGCAGCAGTCCTTTGCAGAAAGGCAGTCAGGTGAGTCCTTTCGGCAGCCAGGCAGCTTCTCCTGGCAGATTGCCGGTTCTGGTTCAGAGTTTCTTCACCAGTGGTATCTTGTCCAGAAGTGTCTGAGTTGGTAGGATCAGAGGCCCTTTTTAAATACCCAAATGTTCCTTTGAAGTGGGGGAGACTTCAAAAAGTGGCTTAGGAGTACACAAGGTCCCCTTTCAGTTCCATCCTGTCTGCCAGGGTCCCAGTAGGGGGTTTGGCAGTCCATTGTGTGGGGCAGGCCACTGTCCTTTGACATGTAAGTGTCAGGCCCTCCCCCTTCCCAGTCCAGGAAGACCCTTTCAGTATGCAGATGTGTGCAGGTGTGACTGAGCATCCGGTGTTTGGGGTTGTCTGAGTGAAATGCATAAGAGAGCTGTCAACTAACCCAGCCAGATGTGGATTGTAAGGCACAGAAGCAAGAGCAGAGAAATGCTTACTTTCTAAAAAGTGGCATTTCTAAAATAGTAATAATAAATCCAACTTCACCAGTCAGCAGGATTTTGTATTACCATTCTGGCCATACTAAATATGACCTTGTTACTCCTTTCAGATCAGAATCTCCCACTCAAACAGTATATGAGGGTAGTCCTGTTGTTAGCCTATTGAAGGAGTAGGCCGCACAGCAGTGTGAAACTAATTTAGGAGTTTTACACAACCAGGACATATAAACTACACAGGTACATGTCTACTACAGAGGCACAGGGTGTGGCTAATAGGTGAGCCCTGGTCCCCACCCAGTACGTGTTGGTGTATGGGTACTGGGTGGGCCATACGGGATAGTGTGTGGCTAAATGTTGTCCCTCAATATTTGCAGGTGACTCTGGTTACCCCAACCTATCTTGGTTGCTGACCCCCGTGAGGACAAGGGCAGAAGAACATCACAATGAGGCACATGGGCGAACCAGAAGGATTATAGAAAGAACTTTTGGCCTCCTGAAGGCCAGGTTCAGATGCCTGCATCTGACAGGTGGATCCCTGTGCTACTCACATAAGAAGGTCTGCCAGATAATAGTGGTATGCTGCATGTTGCACAATCTTGCCCTGAGACGCCATGTGCCTTTTCTGCAAGAGAAATAGGCTGGAGATGCCGGTGTGGCAGCAGTGGACCCTGTGGACAGTGAGGATGAGGAGGCAGAGGATGAGGAAAACAGAACAGCAGTCATCAGACAGTACTTCCAATGACACACAGGTAAGACAGTGCTACTTCACATTTCATTATAATTATATTTAATTTCTGTGCCACTGGCATGCTGTTATTTCCCACTTCTATGCCCACTTACTGTACCCTTTGGCAATTCATTTTACAGATGTTGGTGCCTCACAATAGTTCCTGGTGTGATCACTGCTGCCAGATACAGGTCATTAACATATGCAGATTTATTGTACAGTTGAATTGCATTGTTTGAACCTGGTTAAATGAATATATATTTGAAAAAAATTACATACTCCATATGTCTATTTTTTCCAAGGGTGTTTATTGAAGTGATAAGTAAAAGAGGGGCAAGTGCAATGCGATGGGGTGATGATGGAGGAAATTCCAGGCTATTGTTCCAGTCTATTTGTAGCACAGATGCATTGTTCAAGGGGACATAGGAAGGGGAGCAATGGCAGTTCAAGGTGGATAGGGTGACTGTGTGGGACACAAGGGTGACAATCAGGAGAGTCTCATTTCCTGGCGGGGGTCTTGGCAAGTGTCTCTGGCTTCAGTCTGGATCGTAGGGAATGTTTGCGGGGTGGTTCTCCTTCTGCAGGGGAGGGGTGCTGGTGGGCTGTTGGTCCTGTGGCGGGGCCTCCTGGCCACTAACAGCAGCAGAGGTGGAAGGCAGTTCAGATGTCTGGCTAGTGGGAGGAGCCCGCTGTTGTGAGACTGCCTGCCTCATAATATTGGCTATGTCTGCCACCAACCCTGCTATGGAGACCAGGGTGGTGTTGATGGCCTGCAAGTCCTCCCTGATCTCCTGGTACTGTCCCTCCTGCAGCCGCCTGTTCTCCTGCACATTGTCCAGGATATGGCCCATCGTGTCATGGGAATGTTGTTGTGCTCCCAGGATCTCTGCAAGTGCCTCCTGGAGAGTCAGTTCCCTGTGCCTGTCCTCCTCCTGGTGCACAGCACTACTCTCAGTTTCCCTGTTGTCCTGTGCCTCTGTCCCTTGAAGCATGTGCCCACTGCCACTGACCTCAGGTCCCTGATTGTCTTGGGTATGAGGTGTACCCTGGGGTCCCTGTAGAGGTGGACACACTGCTGATTGTCCTGGGGACAGAGATATGGGTACGCTGGGTGGGTGCTGTGGAGGTGTTTCCTGATGGGGGAGGCTCTGTGGTGGTGTGTGACTGTGCCTGGGTAACCTGCTGTCCAGAGGTCCCTGATGGGCCAGGTTGGTCATCCAAATCCTGAAGTCCAGAGATGCTGTCATCACTGTTGGCCTCTTCTGTGGGGGGACTGGATATTGCTAGCACTTCCTCTCCACCGACATTGGCTGGGGTACCTGTGGGGATGTAAATGCTGTGTTATTGTTTCTGACATATTCTGCAACCGTGGCTTGCTCTCTTTGGTTGTATTTGCCCTGGCAGTTTTCACTTGTGTACATTGGTATGTGGTGGGATAGCTGATTCTCTCTAGTATGCATGCTTCAGTGATAGATGTCCAGGCAGGTCTGTGAGTGGTGTGGTGTCCAGGCATTGGTATGGCATGCAAGGCTTGGCATTGGGATATGTGAGATGTGATGATGGGGGTGTGGGAAATGGTGGAGTGATGGGAGTGAGGTGAGGGTGAGGGTGGGGTATGTGATGGCATGCAGGTAGGGGGTAGTAGTAGTAGAGAGTTGACTTACCAGAGTCCAGTCCTCATCCTACTCCAGCCAGGCCCTCAGGATACATGATTGCCAAGACTTGCTCCTCCCATGTTGTCAGTTGTGGGGGAGGAGGTGGGGGTCCACCGCCAGTCCTCTGTACAGCGAGTTGGTGTCTTGCTGCAATGGAACGTACCTTCCCCTGTAGGTCGTTCCTCCTCTTCCTGATGTCATCCCTGGTTCTTGGGTGCTGTCCTACAGTGTTGACCCTGTCCACGATTCTCCCCCATAGCTCCATCTTCCTAGCTATAGATATCTTCTGCACCTGTGCTCCAAATAGCTGTGGCTCTACCATTATAATTTCCTCCGTTATTACCCTTAGCTCCTCCTCTGAGAATCAGGGGTGTCTTTGTGGTGCCTTGTGTGTTGTGTGAGGTATGTAGGTGAAGGTGTATAGGGTGATGTGTTGGGGTGTGTGATGTGGGGTGTGTGGGTGGTGTATAGCTGTAGGTAGTGTGTGGCTCTGGTTTTGTCTGTGGTCATGGTGTCTGTCTCGTGCCAATGGTTTGCATTCGTAAAGTGTTGTGGGTACTGTGGGTGTGTGTTTTATAGTGGTGTGGGTATGGTGTGTGTATGGGTGTCAGGTGTGTGTTGTTTAAATTGTCCAATGTGGTGTTGTTTTGTTTGAGTGTGTGTATTTTGAGCATGGCAGTATGTACCGCCAATGGTTTACCGCCATTGAATGTCCGCCGTGGTGATTCGTGGGTCATAATGTGGTGTGTGTTGTTCTGTTGGCATAACAGTGTGGGTTTTGATACCGCCACTTTATCACTGACGTTTGGACTGGCGGAATTGTGTCTGTGGCTGCATAGTGACGGATTGGTGTGTGTGTGTCATAATAAGGTGAACGGATATCCGTTGCGGCGGAAAGTTGGAGGCAGTCAGCGTGGCGCTAAGTGGGATTTACCGCCAATGTCATAATGAGGGCCAAAGTGTTTTAGTGATTCAGAGCGATATTTTCAATGAATACATTTATACAAAAACGTACAAAGCAAGGGATTCAAAAAACGAGACGTCCCTTTTGAGGCTGAGGCGGTGAGGGATGATGTGTCTGAAAAATCCTGGGTCCTATCAGCATAAAAGTACCAATCCTCAAAGGAATGACTATCAGTGCCTAGTAGGAACGTTATAGACATAGAAAGCCAATGTTAACTCCCGGAAACAAAAAGGATAGTGTTACAGGACAATTTTCACATCTCATATCTCTTCCACAAGGAAAAGTCAGATTCTGGTTGAGAAGCAAAGTGCTGATGGCTTCGACAACAGAGTTGCCCGATGGGCACCTCACCATCTGAGGCTTCCCCTCTATCACTTGTTAGACCGTTGGTCCCCATACTCTCAGAATTATGAGAGAACCATTCCAGTATTTGAAGAAATATCTGAGAAACAGCACTGATGGTTAGTCCCAGAAAATCTGCAGAAGGAGTCCCTGTGTGCACTGCTGTATTCCTAGTACTAACAAAAGAGCAAGTCAGTGGGGATCAAAGCCAGTCTGGAGGAACTGGAGCTCCAAGATTGCTGGTCCCAGTAAGAAGCTGTTCAATCTGAGAACTGCTGGGAATTTTCAGCCATCCTAAGAGCACTTCAAGAGTTTGCGCACCAAGTGAAAGGGAAGTCTGTGATTATTTGCTTGGACAATCAAGTGACACACATTTCAACACTCAGGCAACAAAGCCAGTTCACTTTGCTGTTTTGCAGAAAATCACCAAATACCCCTGAAAGTAATGCAAATTCTGGGAAAAGACAACTTCCAAGCAACAGTCTGAGCAGGAACATTCCAACTTCAGTAAATGTTCAATTGGAGTCAGCGCTGCAGATCTTTAATTACTTCAGCCAGCCATGGCTGGAACTCATTATGTTACTATACAGTACACCTCTTCCTCCCATTTGCACAGAGGTATTGTAAAGATGATTGAGCATTCTGCTTGATTTCCCTCCCATACCTCCTCTGCAGGTGTTACAAAAGATTTGTGAGGAAGAAGGTAAGAGCAATCCTAATTTCTCCTTTTTGACCATGTCAACCATGGTTTCGAGCGTTGATGCTACTGCCAGTTAAGCAATTTCTTCTGTTACATCCATCACCCTTCAGTAATCCTCATTTATTCCAACTGTCTGCACCATTTTCATCTCAGTGATGTAGAGGGTGAGAGGATATGGCTATAACAGATGTGATCCTCAAGAAAGGTGGCTGTTTGTATTCAAGAGTCCTGTAAACCATATACTTTTCCAAAACGTTGAGGTCTGGGGCAAGGGTAATAGATTAGTTCCAAGCTCTTGTGATTCTTTTCAGATTGTGTCCATTTTAAAAGAAGGTTTTCAATGTGCCTTGCACCTTCCACTTTGTCAGCCATATGTGCCATCATTACAGGGTTTAGAGAATCATGAGGTGACATCTCAAAAATTGTCACATTAGATTTCAGAGTACAAAAAGGTTTTAGATTCAACAGCTGATAACTGACAGTCCAATGTCACTTAGGTGTCTTCCAGTAGAATTAAAAGGATCACATAAACCTAATGTTGAACCATTAGAGTTATCTTCTCTTCAATGGTTAACAGCAAAAGTAGTATGTCTAGTAGCCATTCCCTCAGCAAGTTCTAGTGATCTTCCCCTCCTTTAGATTTTTCTCAGACAGCATGGTTGTACATACTAATCAGGGGCTTAAACCAAAATACAATCTAATTTCTCAAGAAGTTATCTTACTCACACTTACTCACAGACGAAATGTTGATTCAAGGAACATTCGAGGTGCGTCTGCCAGTCGTGATTCTACGTCATAAGCTAAATCAAATGAAGTTCCTCTTGAGGAAAATTACAAAACAGCCACAAGGCCAAGTGCTGACACTTCCATTAAGCATTATTGTTTGGGAATTGCCACCATTGAAATTATGATTTTTTTCTGATGTTTTCAGTCTGTTATGAATCAAATATAAGGAATGTGATATTTTGAGTTCTAATAAATTATGTCGCAAATTATTTTTCAAAAATTATTGAGGCTGTTCCTGCAGAAAATGTTACATTTGGAATCTCTGTATAATATTAAGACTGGGAAAAGAAAGACAGGCGACTGGGTAATGAACCTAATAATTACTGGTAGTCCTCATTACTCTGAGCCCTACTCTTCACTTACACAGTCCTTTTCCTCCCTTCCTTCTACTTTCTTTTTCTTTGGCACCTGTATGGGTTTGTACCTGCAAGGCATCATGAGGCCAGCTTGCAAGATATTCAAGTTCATTGAAATCCATATGTTCATTCCATGAACCTCTAAGGAGACAACAGGGTCAAGGTCAATCTACTAGATTTCAAGCAAAATCTTCATCATTGAGATAGTTTAAGAAGCAGAAACAGGAGAAATGGAGTAAAGATTAACACTCGTGGCTATACTGAGAGAAGATTCTATTAAAGGCTGGAGGTAGAATTCATCAATTTGTTTCGGAGTGGCAAAAATCACAATGGGTTAATGGGTGTTGGGAGAGGTCAAGAATAGATGCAGGATAGAGTTCATCTCAGATCTCACTCCTACTGGGACCGTTCATATTCCACTTTGAAGCAACTCTGTCAACAAGAACGCTCTCCTCAAGAGTGGCTCTTGGTGAAAGGAGTGATTATTCAGATGCCCAAGATGGAGAGAGGTCTAGTACTGTATTCTACAGTCTGTGTAATCCAGAATGCATCTGGAGAATATAATTTCATAATTGATCTAAAGAACCTGAACAACTTTGTATAAAGCTTTCAATTCAAGATGGGCACCTTGCAGAGGATCACTTTGTTCATTCCACTCAATTGGTTTTGATACCTTTGGAACTCATGGGCTCCTATCCCCATATTCCTATTGCAGACTTCCACCAGAAGTTCCTACAGTTTTGGTTAGAAAATCAATCTTGGCAGTTCAGAATCTTATCTTTTGGTGTCTGCCTAAGAGTCCTCACAAACACGATGGCTATGGTGGTTACTCATCTGCATCTGCAGGGAAAACTAGTGTTTCCTTAACTGGGTAACTAGGTGCTTCATGTTCCATCAGAGGAAGATACTATTCATGATTGGGATACTGACCTGGGTAAAGATCTTTGTTCTGGAGAAATAATATTTACACCTCAAATCTTTACTTCACAAATTGCTGAGCACCCAGGAGTCTCCAGTCACAATGTGGTTAGAGGTTCAGGATCATCTGGTGGCCTGTGCTTATACAGTCCAGTGGGCAAGGCTTGATCTGCACCCTCTTTTGTGGTAGCTCAGTAGATTTTAGCCGCTGGCAGTTCATTCTCTAAAAAAGCTTGTTCCTGTATCTCCAGAAATCGGGGAAGTCTTCGTGTGGTCACTGAAAAAGGAGAACCTATCAAAGGGAAATAAAGATGCATCAGGACACTCCATTGTTTTCTTAAAACAGATGCCAGTCACATTGGTTGAGGAACAACCTTGGGCAGCAAAAACTACTACTTCAGATGGTCAATCATGGAGAGCCAAAAGACGTCAAACTGGAGTGGTTGATTGTGATCTTCAGAGCACTGGATTTCTTTCAGGGTTTAATTTTTCACAAGAATGTACCATTCAAGACAGACTACATCATATCAGTCTTCTATATGAAACATCAAGTGAATATCATGTCCAGGACTCTCAATTTGGTTGCAGTGTTTCTCTCTCTCAACTTCACTCTATCATTTTGGAAGTTGGGAGATTAAGGGGGTCATTACGGCCCTGGCAGATGGCGGTAATTTGGGGAAAGGTACTGCCAACAGGCTGGCGGTATCTTTTCCCAAATTATGACATGAGCCAAATCGCCAATGTACCGCTCCATCCACCAGGGTGGTCACAGTCGCCAGGCTGGAGACTTCGGTCTCCAGCACAGCGGGTGTCACAATCCCACCCTCAGGATTATGACCCCGCCTACCGCCATGGTTTTCGTGGCAATCTTACTGCCACGAATACCATGGCGGTAGGCACTATCAGTGCCAGGGAATTCCTTCCCTGGTACTGATAGGGGTCTCCCCTTCTCCCCCTCCCTGAGTCCTCCCCCGCCCAACCCCCCTGCAACATCCACACACCCACACGCGCACAAAAACACACGCATACCCACATCCACCCATGCATGCACACATACATACCCACACACTGCAACACACACTAACATTCATTGTCGCACACACACATTCACAACACACAACAGACACGTACACTCACATTCAGTCATACACGCACGCATTCCACACGACTCACACCCGCATGCACACATACAAAAACAGACACACACCCCCCCCACAGTCACACACACCCTCAGACATGCACACAACACCCCCCAACCCTCTCTCCCGCCGGAGAACCCAACTTTAGAATGACCGTGGGCTCGTCGACCTCTTTGGGTTCAGAGAATGCATGGTGTGGGTGCTATGACAAATGTAGGAGGGGGGAAGGGAAAATGTCCTTTTACAGACTTCCTGGAAGATCTTGAATTCAGGAAGGACTGGCCGTTGATTGCATGGAAGTGCGCACAAGACTGGCTGGTCCTGATAATAAAAACAGCGACCCGCCTATCTGAAGCACTCCTGATACAGATAAAAACCAGTGAGAGTAACCTAAAAACAGGCGTCAGCATCCTGTCCTTCAAGAAAAAATTGGAAGAAACCAACAAGAATATAAATGAATACAGGGAATATCTGACCCAGCAGAAGATCTCCAAGTTCCAGAAAGATCTAAAACGGTTCTCACAAGGGAAAGTATACCCATATACGAATCCTGAATACGTACCTAAAGGCACCATGTCCGACAACTCCTCCAACAAAAATACCAGTTCGAACACTGACAGCGATTCGTCTAGCCAGACACAACAGCGCCGAGGCCAATACAGGGGGAGATGGAATTACCCACCAATGATACCCTCATACCCCCCACCTTTGGGTCAGCAATGGGACTGGCCAGCACAGTATGGACCACCCTCCAACTTTCATCTGCCCCCCCCCCCTTCTTCCAAAATCTGGGACAATGGTCCTTTCCCGATAAGCCTCCTCCTTTTTTAGACAGAGGCCAAGGGAGGGGAAAGGGGAAAAGGAAACGGGTCAGCTGGAAACCAAGAGACTAACCATCGGAGCCCCCACGGGAGAATGCTCCGGGAACAAGCAAAACACAATGAAGAGCGCAACAACTAGGGGAAGGGACAACATTGTTAACTTGAGCAATAGAATCATCGACCCGGTCGAATCTAAGGCACTCAACAAAGGCCTTAATTTCATCCCTAAGCCTTTTCAAGACCAGGTCAGAAATTGCCGAACTCTTCCGCAAAATCCGCCTCAAAACGTTCTTCCTTGACAGAGAAGTTGTAGAAACAGACCATAACACCGGCTTACGCCCTAAGTCTACTTTCTGTCCGACAACCGGACAGATGCCTCCCGAAGTTCTAGCCTTTGAGAAATCAGTGTTCCGTAAGATCAACGGGCTGATAGAGTCCGGACATGATACCTTTCACAACATAAGCTCAGAAGAGCTCACAGCGTTAAAACGTCTCACACAGACCCTTCAATTATCAGCAAACCAGCCGATAAAGGCGGGGCCACGGTGATTTTACCATCAACTATGTCCAGAGACGAATGTAAGCATCTACTGACCATGAGGATCATTATAAACGCCTGGCACGAGATCCAACCCCTGATATCCAGGAAGAGATTGCCTTTATGGTTAATAAAGGAATCGAAAATGACTGGATCACGAAACACGAGGCAGCATTCCTGATTCAACCCAACCCAAAGACACCGTATTTCTATATACTTCCAAAAATACACAAAGGGAAGATTCCCCTGCCCGGGAGATCCATCGTATCTGGGATAGGCTCGATCCTTGAACCTATGTCCCAGTTTGCGATGTATTTCTCCAACCACTAGTGAAGCAAATCCCCACCTATTTGAAAGATACCACTGACGCCTTGGTCCTCCTCGACTCAATGCCATTCGACAAAAACACTGAACTTTTGATCACATTGGATGTAGAGGCCCTCTACAGCAACATCCCCCAGGAAGCAACCCTGGAGGTTAGATGTGAGCTGTTAGAAAGAAACGTGAATGATTCACGCACACCACCGGAATACATTCTGGACCTGGCTCACTTGACCTTGACTAGGAACTATTTCGAGTTCGAAAATCAGTTCTTCCTACAGACACAGGGGACCTCTATGGGAAGTACCTTTGCTCCTAGTCTGGCCTGTCTATACGTAGACAACTTTGAGAAACAAGTGGTACTCCATGAGGACAACCCATACCTGGAGCATATCAGACTCTGGAAACGATATATTGACAATATCTTGCCCATCTGGGCAGGATCCAGGGATGAAGCACACACCTTCATAACCTGGCTCAATATGGAAAATCCTTTCTTGACATTCACGATGACCATAGGGAATGACCAACTGCCCTTCCTCGATCTCTTAATCCATGAAAGTGATGGTGTGTTGGCCACAGAGGTCTATCAAAAACCGACGGACCGGAACAATCTACTACAATTTAAGAGTTTCCACCCTAGATCCCTGAGGGAGAATCTACCCGTAGGGCAATTTCTACGACTACAGCGCAAACTAATAGAGAGAGAGAGTACCCCAACCACGTGATTAGGAGAGCTTATAAAAGAGCACGTATTAACAATAGAGACCAGTTATTGCTACCCAGAATTAACAAACCAAAGACAGAGCAATTTTTTTTCGTGACTACGTTCAATCCACTATCCAACACAATCCAAAAGATCATCAGAGAAGGGTGGAAGATCCTGACATCAGGTGGTCTCCCCCTCGAACAACCCCCGCATGCATTCAAAAGAGCTACTAACATTCGGGACATGGTAGTCCACACCAGGCCCATAAAAAAAACCCTGACAAGACAAACCACCTTGTGGCAGATACCAGCACCAACCGGCCTCCACCCATGCGGGAATTGCTGCGTATGTAAATTCACACGGAAATCCACCACTGTAGAACTTGGTCTACAAACCCCGTGGCGTCAAAAGACACTTACAAACTGCAACAGCAAAAACGTGGTTTGTTTGATCATATGTCCTTGTGAACTCAAGTACATTGGTATGACAACAAGAAAGGTCAGCACTTGCATATGCGAGCACAGGAGTACGATCAGATGTAAACGGGATGCTACAAAACTAACAAGTCACTACGTAGCTAATAACCACTCCCCAGACGACATACAATGGACGGTATTAGAACAACTGCCACCCACAACCATGAACATGCCACAGAAGCTACTCTATTTTGAGCAACGCTGGGTCCGGAGATTACATACAGACAACAGCGGGCTGAATGATGACATTCCATGGGCCTCACTCAACAAGTGACCTTTCCTTTTCCTCCTTCTCCACCTCCCATTCCCCTTGCCACCCCCTCCACCCACCCCTCTTTTTCTTTTCAACCCCCCCCTTTCTATATACGCCTCTCCGTCCTTTATCTCACACCCCGGCTCCTCGCCCTATCCTCCACCCTTCTCGTCCTGATCCTTGTTCTTCCTTTCTTTTCATTCCCTCCCTCTCTTCCCCTGTACTTTCCAAACCCCACCCCTATTTTCTACTTCTTTGCCCTTCCTCCCTCTTGCTTTCCTACTTTCCCCTTTCTCCTCTCTCCCTCCCTGTTTCCCCCCCTTCCTTCTCCCCTTTTTTCTCCTCTGTTTTCTGGTTTCCCCTCGCCCCCGCCTTCTTTCCCTCTTCCCCTCTCCTGTTCCCCCCTCCTCCTCTATCTAATTTATTTTCCCTCTCTTCTCAAGTCCTCTCGTTTCCTTGTGCCTCCCTCTCGAGTTCTCTGCCCTTCTTCCCTCCTTCTTTTCCCCTTTCTCATCTTCCCTCCTCCTTTCTCTTTCTCCCCCCACCTTCCTCCAGTTCTCCACCCTTCCCCTCTTTCCTCTTTTTCCCCTTTCCCCCCTCCTTTTTTCCCCTCCCCTCCTCCCCGTACCCCCGCCTCCAGCCTTCCTCTTCCCTCTGTTTAGTTTTATTTATTTGGTTTATATTCATTTTTACTCGTTCCAGCAGTGATATGCCTGCGACTGGGCACAGTTCCCCAGCGAAGGCTGCCAGATCACTGCCCGTCTTTGCATCTGGGGACTACATTCCCCAGATGCCTTAGCGCATACGCGCATGTGCGCCACCTCCACTTCCTGGCCCCTTGGATATGGCGGTGGCCGCATCGCACCTTACCGCCGTCCCGCGATGTGTCTGGGGACTACTATCCCCAGACGCCCTAGCGCACTCACGCATGCGCTTCGTCTCACGTTTACCTCCTCGAGACCGGCTCCAATTGGCTGAGCAATTACTTGCAGGTGCGCCCAATCAAATACGGACATATAATCCACCCCTCCGCTGGACTCCATACCTCAAGCGGTCCAGAGAGGGTTCGGGATAGGTGCACAGCGAGCGCCTCCTTTGATGTAGTAAGTGCCGTTGCACTTACTGTACGGCGGATCACCAGCAACAACTCAGATAAGGCAGAAAGTCTCAATGTTGGAATGCACTTGTTTTTTCCCCCTTTTTTAACTTGCATGTACGAATGTTTGTGGTTTACCTAACCAATTGATATTTACTAGGGGCTTTCAAGTTCCTCCCACATTATATGAACGTTGATCTTCAGCTAACAGCCAGGTGCGTTAGCCCCCCTGTAGCAGGCACCTCCTCAGCCCCCAAGTAGCAACAAGGGATGGGCATTCTCCCCACTATTTCTAATGGACACCTAATGTGTATACCTACTTATTCATTTCTTAAACAGATGTCATCTATGTCTCTATTCCCTCCTCTCCCTCTTTTCTTCCCCTCGCTTCTTTCTCCTTTGTTCCTCCCCCCTTTTCCCCCCCAGAGTGTGACTATAAGGAGACACTCCCCCTCCTGGAATATGAGGCTAGTTGCCTCAATGATTAGGGTAAGGATATTCTTTTTCTCAACCACGTTTTCACTGTGTGCTCCGCATGACTTTCGCTTGCCGTGGCACCTGTCTTTATGTATATTTATATTCAATTTCTGAAATAGAGTGTGTTGTGTTGTGTCTGACTTATGAATTTACAATTTTTATCCCTTTAGGCCACCGCAAGGTAGTTCCTTGTCTAAGATAGGCCCTCTCAATCAATTCATCACAGTTGTGTTTTCTTTCCCCTTATTTTGAGGGGAGGTTTACCCATCTGCACTTAGCATGATGGTTAGGGATCCTAAGCCCTGAATAATGCCCCGAGACCTCTCAAAGCTCCTAGCAGTGGGCAGAAACATGTCGGCCAACTTTTAGTGAGGTGACCCAGTGAGTCCTTGTTCTCACTGTGGTGTCCCGCCCTGTTTTTTGTCGCACCAGTAGTTACCACTATTAAAGTGTAGATCACACACAGGCGACTGCCTAGGTGCTTTTATATCCCCCTAGCGTAGTTGGATCCCATTATCTCCAGATTTAGGCACTCATTCTGATTTCGGCGGGCGGCGGGCGCCGCCCGCCGGGCGGGAACCGCCACTTGGCCGCTCCGCGGTCAAAAGACCGCGGAGGCCATTCTGGGTTTCCCGCTGGGCCGGCGGGCGCCCGCCAAAGGAGCGCCCGCCGGTCCAGCGGGAAAGGCCCTGCAACAATGAAGCCGGCTCCGAATGGAGCCGGCGGAGTTGCAGGGGTGCGACGGGTGTAGTTGCACCTGTCGCGATTTTCACTGTCTGCAATGCAGACAGTGAAAATCTTTAGGGGGCCCTGTTAGGGGCCCCCTGCACTGCCCATGCCAGGGGCCCCACGAAACCCGTTCCCGCCATCCTGTTCCTGGCGATAAAAACCACCAGGAACAGGATGGTGGGAAGGGGGTCTGAATCTCCATGGCGGGGCTGCTTGCAGCGCCGCCATGGAGATTCAGCCCAAGCAGGGGAAATCCGGCGGGAAACGCCGGATTCCCTTTTCTGACCGCGGCGTCAGAATGGGCATTGAAGCACCGCCAGCCTGTTGGCGGTGCTTCCGTGGTCGTCGACCCTGGCGGTCATCAGAATGACCCCCATAATTTATTTACGCACTCCCTCCTGTTCTTTTAACGGCGAGGTTGAGTCCGCCCAGGTGGTACTATCCTACCTGGGTGGGGCTTGGTGGTCAAATGATGAAGCATGACACTTATATAGTGTGTGAGACCACCTAGTCCATAAAGGAAATTTTCCCTTCCCCCCCCTCCCACATTTGTCATAGCACCCACACCACGCATTCTCTGAACCCAAAGAGGTCGAGGAGCCCACGGTCATTCTCCCGTGTACAGAGCTCCACATTATTGGTGAACCCCATACTTGTGGTAACTATTCTTTCAAACTAGGGAGCTAGTATGGGACGCTTCCCACCAAAGATATTTCTCTAATCTCCCTTACAACTCTCTAGTAGTGTGATTATTGGAGAACCCAACTTACCTGCTTTCAGGGGGTCCTCTGGCAGGAGACGGGACACGGCGCTGCTGCCAGCAGCAGCGTCCGTCAGCAAAACACCGACTCCATGATACGGTCAGCGGTGTTTTGCTGGCGTGGCGCTGCTGCTGGCAGCAGCGCGACCTTACCGCCGTCCGCAGTCATGATCGTCGATGGAATACGGCCAGCCTTCTGGCGGCATTCCTTCTACGGTCATAATGCGGCTGGCAACTGGTAGCCACGGCGACGGTATGTTGGCGGGCGTTGCCATTGCGGTAGGCAGCATTTGCCACCAAAGTCATAATGAGGGCCTAAGTCTATTAGCCAAGGGGCTTTCTACTCATTTGGTTGAGATCATTCAGGGTGCTAGGCGACCTCCCGATATAAAATCTTATTGTACATTCTGGGTGTCTTTTCACAAATTGTACTCTAGTTACAATATCTTTGCTCTATCTTGTGTTTTTTTCTTCAGTCATGCAGTTTCTCAAGCATGTGTTTCGCCTTAATCTCTGCTTTTCTCAAATTTGCAGCCTCAATGCCTTGTGATCAAAGCTCTTAGGGATTTTTCTGACCCTAGATTGGAGGCAGACTCTTCCATTTCTAGGTTGTTTAGAAATGTTTCTGTTTCTAAACCTGTGTCAGATTCTATCTCTCTGGCATGGGCTTTCCTTCAATGTGAAAGGTTTTACAGGTTCATCCCTTTTGACCTTTGGAAGAGGTAGATTTAAAATGTCTGTCTTTTAAAGTTCTGTTCTTGGTAGCTATTACTTCTGTGCATAGAATTGGGAAACTATGAACTTTAAAGTTTCATTGTCCGTTTATCAGATATCTGAAGGATGGTGTTCTACTTATGCCTGATCTTACTTTCATTCCTAAAGTAAATTCTATTTTTCACAGTTCACAGAAGATCACATCTTTCTATCCTTCTCCTTCAGCTGCTGAAGAAATATTGTTGAGTACCTTGGATTTTAAATGAGCTCTATCAATGTATATTGATAGGTTTCAGCATTTCAAGAAATCTGATCATTTATTTGACATTTGATTACGCTGGAAGGAGTAAGAAGGCTATGATGCGGACTTTGAGCAGATGGATAATGTCAGCTATATCTTTGGCAGAACAACATGGTACTTGAAATCTTTCAGTTCAAGGAAGGTCAACAAGAGGGATAGCAACATTCTAGGCTGAATTGCAGGGAGTATCTAATCAGGAGATCTGCAGAGCTGCAGCGTAGTCATCAGATCATACTTTTGTCAGACATTATGGGTTAAGTAATGTGACAGACTTGTATTTAAGTTTGGTTGAAGGGGGCTCTCAAATCTGTTATGTCATGATTTATCTTACACTGCTTTCTATTGTGTTCCTTCTTCCAACACAAAAATTTGGGTGTAACATAATTAAGATTTGAACAGAAATGTGTTCTTTAACTTGGTTAGGATGAGGAATAGGGATCTAGATGTAATGGCTTATTACTAACCTCTAATCTTTATAGCTCCTAGTGCATCTCGTTCTAGTCACAATCATTATCATTGCACGTCACCTATCCACCCTCCTTTGAATTCTTTGATGGAACTTGGATATGTGCAGGAGAAGCCTGGAAGTACGCTTCCAGGCATTGGTGGGTGGCCTAGCATTTTTTGGGGATTCACTTGGTTTGTTTGTGTCTAAATTTGGCAAGCACCTTAAATAGTATTGACTAGGTTGAGGAAAAGATGGATAACAATAATAATGGTTAACGTAAACACTCAGGCCATTTTTCTGCAAAATGTACCATAAAGTATTCAAATTATAAAGTGTGGCACTAATTAACAGATATTACAATGGTGACAAAACCACTGCACACACTTGTAACACTTAATAGTGCATGCAATATTTGTCTAATCTCGCTCCAGGGATCTGTACAGCACAGGCAATAAAAAGTGGTACAATTAATGCATACATGCTGCTTTGTATACATCACTCCAGCTAGACATAGTTTCAGGATGTCAGTGGGAAATAGTGCACTCTAAAGGTACAGGCATCAATCAATCAAAGGCCATGTTTCTAGCCCTAGGATTTTAGTGCACATTGGGAGCTGTAATCTTTGTTTTCTTAATTTGACCACATTGAACTAACATACCTGAAATCAATGATTTGTAAAAGGAAGGCCTGGAGATAATAACATTCAAGAAATGGCACATAGAGCTATCTGATGACTATAGGTGTAATCTGAGATCTATAGAGATACATATTTATATGTGTGATTATATCAAACTGGCCTACAACAGAATGAACAGAAAGACTGAAATGCATTTATGCATCTATTTGATCATTCTAAGTGTGGAAATGTTTGTTTAGGATGGATACTGGAGACTTTCATCGCCCCCGTAGAAGTGGTTTGTCCACAGAGAGGCCAAGGTTTGAAAGGGCATAGAGACTCTACTACTTTTGACATCAAAATCTGAACTGAAAGTGGACTTGCTACTCAGCATCGACTAATCACCCTTCCATCCATCTGTCTATTGATCCACCTATTCATAATCCTTTCTGCTTGTTGATAAGTTCGACCACCTAAATGTACCTATATGTGTGTTGATTGTGACTGTATGCATATTTGTGTAGCTGTTGTCTTTGCATGTTTGTATGTGAAATGTTGGATTATTAGTTTAAGGAATAATCCAAACAAAATAGAATTCTAGTGTTTTTCTAGGGAAACCGAGTTTCATTGAGAAAAAGTGTGTTTAACCCCTAGTAGCAATAACAGAAATTTGCATGCTTTTCCCCACGGAAATATGTTGAGTACTTAAGCAGCATGTTGCAATGTTATGTTGCAGTGACAGCAGCTCTGGGATACTTAGATGTGGTGGCCATCACTAGATTGCCATGCCCGGGGCAACCATAGGATGTATGGCAGTCCTGGGCAAAGAAATACAAAAATAGACCCAATGTTATGGGAGATAACTTCCAGTGTGGGAGTTTGTATTTGAAAAACAGAAAGAATCCCTAAATGGGAGAAACAAATAATCCAAATCTCCCAATCTGCCAGGAGACCAAATCTCACATGGTAGGGGGAGTCAAGCTCAACTACTCACTACAGCAAAATCATGTCTATTCTACTCCCAAATGGCCTGTGATTCTTCCATAAAAGAGTACTCATTTTCCTCTTTATAGCCATAGAACTGTGGGAGGCTATGTGCTGCTCTAACTTTTGAGAATCACTTCCAGATCTTGGGTTCAAGGGAGAACAGGTCCATAACGCAGTACCTTGCCAGTTAGACCCAGCATCAGATTAATGTTCTTCTGCTCTTGGAAAGTACAGTTGTTTGTGCCGGTGGTAAAAATATTTTCTTACAGGGGTAGCTAGCCATTGATTGATGATAACTCCTAATCCAAACCTAAAATCACTCCAAGGTTCCAGAAATCCCTGTTCTTGGAGGCATCCATGATGGCAAGACCCCCATTTCATGATGCAGAGCTCCGAATCCCCACCCTGAGACCTTCCTGTTGAGAGGAAGGAGCTCCCTTGAGAGAACAAGCTAAATTGGTCCTGAAGCCTGCCCCTCACACCTTTGGGAGAGGAGACACCTTGCCTGGCAGCAGAGCAGCAGCAAAGACACCCCAACACAATCACACTATTTACCATAAACATGTTTTTCTGGAAGGTTCCTACCAACGTTTTGTAAAGCTGTCTGCTGCCCCGTCCACTCACTCTCCCAAATTCCAAGATAGGTACCATTGGATGGATTTCACTTGTTATCAACAACAAAATACTGCCACTGGAGAAGGAACATAGTCGGTAGTGAATTCTTACTATTAAGACTTTCAGACACTGATGAACAATTACTTATCAAATCATCTATCTAGTACATTTATCAAGTAATGATTACCAATGAATTGGATGTTTGATATATATGAAACATCTAGTCTCCACCATTTATGATGTAATATTAACACTGATTACTTAACTGGGACAGACTCTCTGTTTATAGTGCATGGTTGATTTGATGATAGATCAAATTCAGGACTTTTCAATGATAGATTAAATTCAGGACTACTATAAAGGATAAACAATATATATTTTTGATGACAATATCAAATTGAAGGCTATCCAAAATTGTCAACAATCTATATTTTCTAATTCTAAATGACCTGAGGAACCTATTTGTGCAAACCAGATCTCCTGTGCCTCGACTGGCTGGTCAGTAGAACACTCTTAACATATTTGTCAGATTTTTAGCTCTGCTGGGTCTCCTGATTGTTATGTTACCAGACAGCAATGGGTCTTCTGGGGTTTCAAGGTGTCCATGGGGAATCAACTGGGTGCAGTCCATTCTGGAAATTTGCAAAGCAACTGACATCAAATGATAGTTTAGAGTACCTGTCTTTCATTTGAAAGTATGGCTTTACGTAAACTTACCACAAGCATATATATTTAACATCTACACAGTCTGTGGCTTCTGTCAGTGTGTGCCAGACCTCTCTCACCATTATTTGCTGTCCAGGACAACATGATGAATATTAGTTTTGTCAGAATTTCAGCATTTCTTCCCAAAACATGCTGAATTCCTCAAGTCCTCATCACACAGGAAGATATCTCTGCCAAGGATTGTCCAACAAATGTATTTCCATTGTATCTATAGTGCGGGGCTATCAGACATGCATGGGTTTTCACTGGGTTTGAGTAGGTATACACACACTAAACATCAGGGATTGGTTTTTATGGAGATATCTACAGTATTTGTGTCCAGTCAGCTGTCAGGGAACCCTACCAACCCCTCCACTGAAATCTACCAGCCCAATGCATTTGTAAAATGTAGTGAAGCAGGTGAATCCATGGTGATGTGACTTCTCTGAATCCAGCACGTGGCAGAAAGCTCCATAGCCTGGCAAACAGCAACAATCCCCCAACCAACAGTACCATGCTTCTCTTGATAAAAACAGTTACCCCACATGTGTGGGCTGGCATATTGGCCTGTACAGGAATCGGCCTACGAAGAACAAATTGACAAAACTGGGATTACATTTGGTCAACATTTTGGCCTGTTTCTGCCTATCACGATATGTCTACCCACATACATGAGGAACTATATGTGGAATTGTAAAAACACTGGGTGAAAAGGCTTTTGCTGTCTTCATAACTTCCACAACTTTCAGAATTCAAAGAAGAAAATAAGCCTGAATATTCATCAAAGACATATACAGAAATAATGCATCAAATATTGCTCCTGTTGCCCACAAAATGAGGGCTGCCATTGTTCATGAAACCAGGCACTCACCTTAGGCATTTAAGCCAATACTCTACTGGTGCACATCACCTTTTGAATCCTGGGTGTGTATTGCCCTGTGTTGCTTTTATATGTATCACCCCATGTTCCCATATGGAACATTATTCTGTGCTAACCAGCAGCAATCAATTGACCTCTGTTGCCAGTTTCACACCATCTTGTGCTCCCCCATATGTGTCTGATACACATTACCATGTGGCTTCTGCAGCCCAATGCCCACAATTATGAATGAATAATTGCATGAATGTCTTCACGTTTGTTGGTATTTATATGTTCATGTGTGACTTTATGTCTTTTGTTCTATGTTCATTTTCTGTTTACATATACACCTGAATGCACTTTGCCTTTGTGTGAATGTTTGTTCAGGTTTAGCTTTAATTATGCTAGAGGTGGCACTGACATTCCAAATCCCTTTGGAGAGACAGTAATAAGTGGTTCAAATTGCCTATGGTCAGGCTCTACACCTACCTAACAACTCAGGCAACCTACTGTAGGGCCCACCATGCAGCAGGGGGTGCTCCTTTTCCACTAAATGGCCAACCCTTTCTCACTCTGTAGCAAGTCCTTGCTTTGTATGACCTTTGATCATGCACAGTGGGTGGTAGCTGGGACTACTACCAGGCCTTGGCCCCAACCCTTAGTGTAGCAAACTCTCCCTATGTATGAAATAAATTCAGCCATGTGCAGCCGCAGTTAGACCACTCCTCGTGTCCAACATTATGTGAATCCATACCCACTGTGCAGCTACTTTGTCCATGTGCTATGTGGTAGGCCACAGGGTAGAACCCCAGCCATCAATACTAAAACCTTTGCTGCACAAGGGTTGGTTAAAGGAGCTGGCCATACTACCCAATATGCTGTCAAGTTCTAATGCCATAGTCTTCAGACAGTTCACTATTCAGTACAATCACCCTCCTGCACACAGCCTTTGCCAAAAGCACAGTTGGTGTTGGCCATAGAGTCTGTCCTGCAAATAGACTCTCCTTCAGCCTCCAATGCAGCAAGTCTGTTCGTGGGATTACCCCACTGCACACGACCACTAGGCTGTTACAGGGCCTAAGTAGGTGCTTAGATGTTTTAATGTTTTAAAAGATTTTCCAAGAACGTTGCCAGGCCCTGTGCCTCCGAACAAGCTTGGTATAACTATCAGACAAGCACAGAATGCTATGAATGAAGGACTTCATCTGAGCTCTGTAGCTCCCTGAGTATGTTACTAATACTGACATAGTGCTATATTGAGACTGGTGAGTCAATTACACCTCACCAAATGATGGGGTTTGAATTGCGTGTTTACTCATCAAAATTGCGTGTCCAGGTCATTGACCAAGATAGGCTGTTGCCTAGGAAAATATGATACCCATCTGAGGGTGGTCTAAGAGTGAAAGAAAATGGGGTCCCTTTCACTTTCTTCCCAGTGTCAGTGACTGAATACTGACTTTTTTCCCCTACCACTGTACATTCAATGCAATATCAACCAGCCCTGTAACTGAATTGTGTATTCAAGACGGTCTCAGACTGCCATTTGGAAGGACAATCCAGAAATAGGCCCATGAGAAGGTATTGTGCTCGTGGAATTTTCCAATCTCACATTGTTCCGAAAATTTGCATTAAAGCAGATTCCCCAGGTCATCATGGACTGGTTTGCCAAATTCTGCAGCTATGAAGCAATAAAATTACGACCCAAAACAGCAACATTTACAATATTATGTGACATGCACACAATGTGCTTATCACAAAAATACTGTGGTCCACTCAACAAGCCAGCACGGTGCAGCGAGCGTGAGCTGTAAAAGAGGGATGTCTGATGCCAGAGAGAGTGCAGATTTCAATTTAAAATGTGCTCTCTTTCTGTCTCTCTGGCACCACCCTGACATATATTATCAGCGTGAAATGTATTACGCTGTAGGCAGCTGTTAATGTGGCGCCATCCACCCACCTCCCATTTTAATGTAAGTTGGGAGAAGTGGGGGGAGTATTAGCAACTCCCTTCAGTAGCACGTATTTCACGCTGTTCAATGCATGGGGGTTGAGGAGTGATGGGCTAGAAAAGGTGAAAGAGCAAACTGCACTGAGAGGGGCTGGAATAAAGGTGATAGGGGAGTGATGGGAAAAAGCTTAAATGCAAAGAGAGGGGCAATGGGTGAGTACCATAATGGGAAGCTTAGTGAGAAGGAGGACTGCCAGAGACAGGTGGGCCAGAGAGCTAAAACAAGCGACGGAGGGAGGAGGACAGGACTGGTGACCAGGAGAAAATACTGCCAAAGGCGGGAATGCACTCATACCCAGGGGTGGCACCTCCATAAGGGCAGAGGAGCATTGCCTATCCGCCAGCAGCGGCATCTGCAAATCTTTTCCCAAAAAATGATCATAAACTGAGTTTAAGATCGTTTTTTGGGAAAGGGGGCAGGCCACAGGGTGACGTGCACTGAGGGGGAGTGTTGTGCACACAGTTGCTGGGCTGGAGAGAGCCTGCACAGGCTCTCAGTCTGCCTGGGATCGCCCTGGCTGGGCGCTCTCTGCCAATCCTGACGCTGCTTTGAGCAGGGCCAGGATTGGCCGCATGCTGGGAGCCTGCAGTCAACGAGGGACAGAGAGAGGAGCGGCGCGCTTGGGAGGAGGTGAGTGTTTTTTTTTTTTTTTTACAATTTATTTAATCCCCGCGTGCATGCCGCCCGCCCCTTCAGGTAGCATGAGCAGTGACTGCGAAACACACATGAGCTCTGAAGGGGAGTGCACAACACTCACCCTCAGTGCACGTCATCCCCGTGGCCCCGCTCCTTTTCCCAAAAAACAATCATAAACACAGTTAATGATTGTCTTTTGGGAAAAGGTTTGCAGCTGCCACTGCTGGCGGGGGGCATCAACGCTCCTCCGCCCTTATGGAGAAGCCGCTCCTGGTGTTTGGCCGGACATCTTGGACCAGCCAAACACACATGCTCACAGGGCTCTCTCCAGCCCAGCAACACATTTGCTGGGCTGGTGAGAGCCTGCACAGGCTCCCAGTCTGCCTGGGAGCGCCCTGACTAGGCACTCCTAGCCAATCCTGACGCTGCTTTGAGCAGTGCCAAGATTGTCCGCAGGGAAGGCTGTGAGCCTGTGCCTGCAGTCAACGAGGGACAGAGAGAGGAGCGGCGCTAATTTAATTCTCCCCCTGCGCATGCCGCCCTGCCACTTCAGCTAGCATGAGCTGCAACTGCTCATACCTGCTGTGCCCCCGGCTTCATCGGTCTTTTTCTCATGGTTAAAATCGCCTGGCCTTTTATTTTGAGTCTCGGAGGTTGACTATGCCTGCAGGAAGCTCATAGTGGTTTCACACGCTGGGCAGAGTAGGAGAGAAAAGAAAAACACCTCTCTCCGACTCACCCTCCTTAAAATGACTTGTTGCAGAGTTTTAAAAAAGGAGGATTTAACCAAGTTTCTATTTTTTTAGAAAGATTTTGCAGGACTTTTGTAAAAAAACACTTTTTTTTTTTTTACAAAAGTTCGAACTTCACAATTACTTTGCAGATCGAGAAATTGCTAAATCCTAGAGGGTTTAAGTCAGCAATTTCACATGGTTTTTGCACAGTTGGTAATCGTTCTGGCAGAAACCGTTTTGCAGAAATATTTCCTGCTCAAACCATTCTCTTGCTGGTGTTTCACAAGATGCTATTCTAGCTGAAGTGTTCCCTCGTATGAAAATTTCATTTGATGAAACGGCAAACCCCATTTTTGCAACATTTAGAGAGGTAAATAATCAACCCAGAGGTATGCAGTTGTTTTGACGACTGTAAATAAGAAGCTATGAAATTCAGAGCTTTTCAGAGGTACGACGCAGTTATTGAGTATGGAGAAACATTTATAAATGGTCCCAATCTTTGTAAGTGTTAAAATAAGTTTTAAAATAAGCCCATGTGTTGCACTTCTGACACTGCATTATACAAAGTGCCTTTGGTGTGCTACATTTGTGTGTGCCCACTTTTTGTGGCTCTGCGGCACTATGGTATTAGAGAAGAGACCACAGACATTTACTCGGCCCCTTCAGTAATATGGATCATGCCAGCTCTAAATAGAAGAGCCCATGCAATTGAAGGGATCTTTGCACCCACATGTTACCGGTTCAGCTACAGTTGCAAAGAGGCAGACAGGAGGGGCCCTGACTATGCACCACATAGAGGTGGCACACAGTCAGTGCATCCCACCAGGGTACCCCTTGGCTGGGGCACAGTGATCCCAGCCACCCCCAGGCACCCCCCTCCATACAGGTCGAGGCACTCATTGCACCTGCCTGCATGGGGATACCCCGCCTTTGAAACTCAGACCAGGCTGCTGCATGCAGGGTAAAGCAGCCCAGTGGCTTCAAAAACCGATCTGCCTTTCAAAAGTGTACTATTCAGAAAGTAGGCACACGTTTCAGCTAGAAGTCTGTAGAGTGCATGATCTTTAACAGGGTGCAGAGTCCAAGTCTGTCTCTGAAGCACCCACTTAAGGGTGAGCCACAGAACTGGACATGGAGATCTACATGCAGTCCATTGTGCACTCTCATTAAAATCCAGCCTTGCATTTGCATATCAGGCCATCTGTAATCCTAGGTATATTTTCCTATCACATCTTAAAGTTCAGCTAATAAAGGAGAAACACAAAGGGGGTCATTCCAACCCCGGCGGTCAAGGACCGCCGGGGCCGGGGTCGGCGGGAGCACCGCCAACAGGCTGGCAGTGCCCCGCAGGGCATTCTCACCGCGGCGGTTTGGCCGCGGTCAGAACAGGAAAACCGGCGGTGTCCCGCCGGTTTTCCGCTGCCCTGGGAATCCCCCATGGCGGCGCAGCTTGCTGCGCCGCCATGGGGGATTCCGACCCCCTCACCGCCATCCTGTTCCTGGCGGTTCCGACCGCCAGGAACAGGATGGCGGTGAGGGGTGTCGTGGGGCCCCTGGGGGCCCCTGCAGTGCCCATGGGGGCCCCCGTAAGAGGGCCCCACTTTGAATTTCAGTGTCTGCTTTGCAGACACTGAAATTTGCGACGGGTGCCACTGCACCCGTCGCACACCTTCCACTCCGCCGGCTCCATTCGGAGCCGGCTTCCTCGTGGAAGGGTGTTTCCCACTGGGCTGGCGGACGGCCTTTTGGCGGTCGCCCGCCAGCCCAGTGGGAAACCCAGAATGACCGCCGCAGTCTTCTGACCGCGGGACGGTCTTCTGGCGGTCCCAGCCAGGCCGGCGGCTACCGCCGCCGGCGGGGGTCAGAATGACCCCCAAAGAGTTTTGAAGTTCAAACCTGAAAATGTAGCGAGCAAAAGCTAGTTCTGAGGAGGCACGATGGTAGGGAATTCTGCAATATGAAACTTGACTGCAATATTGGTTTCAGGGATGAACCAGAAAAGCATTCCGAGGCATAGTCACACGAAGAAAGATGTGAGGACAAAATTATGATTCTTTACTTGTGTCTTGAAAAAAAAGACTTAAGTATTTGTATTTTTTTGCAGGACTTGGGGATGGACCACCACCGACTGTAAATACCCGTTATGGAAAACTCAAAGGAAGACGTCTGAGCGTGAAGGGAACAGATCAAGCAGTAGATGGGTATTTTGGAATTCCTTTTGCAAAACCACCAGTTGGACCCCTGAGATTTTCTCCTCCAAAGCCTGCTGAACCTTGGAACAACATCAGGGATGCAAGCGCCTACCCTCCAATGTAATCCATGACAATTTACCTCCTATCAATGTCTGTCTGCTTTCATAATCCTACATGACTCTTTTAAAGGTAGCACGCATCATCACAAATCAGACACATCTGGGGAGCGAGTATTACACATATTAGTGTGATAGTCCTTTGTGCAATATCTTTACCACCTGCAGATGGAAAGATGAAATGTTCTGAAGCAGGATCCTGTCTCTGTCAAATAAGTCATCTACCTTTAGATTTCCTCTTTTGGATAATTGCGACTGGTGTTGCCACTATTGTTTGTGTCATTTCCACTTTCCTTAATGTTTCATTCTCCTTAGGTTTCTCCTTGGGGCCTTCCTTTGTTTTCTTCTACCTCAGAAAAGTGTTTAATTTGTCAAATGGGAAGCAGATGGTTCTGCTCCAGCCCCATTTCCTAGACACTAGACCATATTTCTACTTTTTTTGCGCCGCATTTGCGTCATTTTTTGACGCGCAAACGGCGCAAACTTGGTTAAAATGGAAGGCCTGTTCATTTTGGTTACTTAATTGCTTTGCTCATTTCACTAGATTTCCAGCCACTAATAATTAGGGCAGAGGACAGACAATTCATAGCCACTATGTCGTATTGTAGTGTTTTCTCTTTCATCCCTGCCCAATTGGCTTGTTGTAGGAAACAGACCCTAAAGCGAACATGATAGTTCAGACAGTCTAAACAGGGCTATCCAGACATTTTCCCTCAGACCAGAACTGATTTGAGCGTCTAAAGTTATTTCTATTACAGAACTTTGTCTTGTCACATGCGCCCTTTAATCGTGTTCAGCATTCTTATCTCAGTGCCGTCTTTAGCTAAAACACCTAAGGTCTGAATCAGATGAGTGTGGTAATGCGATTTTCACCAAAATTGGGAAGTCCCAACCATTTTCACCAACCTTCCCTGGGGGAAGGCAGATAGAATGTTCTGGCACTTGTGGTGTGGCTTGGTGAAAATACTATCAAATCACTCATCTGATTTTTTGGCGTGGCAGCCGCCATTATTTACTGCAGCTTATCTCTTGCTTCTCTCTTGTGCGCAGAAAAACCTCAAAGAGAAAACATCGGGTACATCAGGGGTATTTTTAATGTGGGTTGTGAAAATGTAACCCCACTTTGAGAAACATTTCCAGTGTATATATTCATGGCAGAAGATCCACCATGCTTCCATAGCAAAGTGGGTTCCCTTTTATAGCAGTAAAGGCAAGGGAATCAATGTTTGAGAGGTTGCCGAAACAGGAATCAGGCCCCTGTTCTTTTAAAATGACATAGCACTGACATGACATTGAATTTATAGGTCGGAATTATTTGTTTCATAAGGTGTCTGAATTCCAAATCCTTTACCACCCTCAGAAATAAACCTTCACTGCTCCTCTCACTACTCTTGCAGAGTCAGTCCTACAAAGGGAGTAATGTGCTTATCTATTGGGTGCAATAATACCTGCAGCTCTAGGATACTAATGGTACGCAACAGTACCCACTATACATATGTCCTAGTAGCCTCTGACTCCCAGACAAACCAGAGACAATGCACCACAAATATACAGAATGACATTTACTCTGCAATATTCACCATGGCTTCGACAAAGAAGGCTCCCGGCTCATTGCATCTGAAGAAAAACTATCTGACCTATTTGACCTATTTCAAAACCTCTCATCACCCGCCAAGAATCTCCTTTCCATTACTTATCACCTCAAGATGTGTTTTGTACAAGACTTTGTTGTCCTCTTTTCCAAACTTTACAACCTTCTCTCACAGCTTCAGAACACTCTCATCCCTCTACCTTGCACAAGGGTGTACACTTGGCTTTTACGGTTCGACTAATCCTAGACATTGATGCAAAAATAAAAAAATAGTAACCGTAAGAATAAAAAATAGGAGTAACAACAGCATTATTATTATTATTATTGTTATTATTATTATTATTATTAGTATATATACAAAGGATACCACTTACTATATTTTAGAGAATTTGGAATTACATTTCTGCTTGCTTATTTTTATGTTCTTATCATTTTTAGGTGCCTGCAAAACGTGAACATGTCAATACATTTACAAGAAGTGTTGCAGATTGGAATGCCTGTGCTGACACATTCGGAAGATTGCTTGTATCTCAACATTTATACTCCAGCAACCACTGGCCAGAAGGCTAGACTGCCAGTAAGAAAAACAAGTCGTTATCCTAAAAAGTGCAATAAGTATGAGAGAATAAACAATGTTGCAGTGCAATGCAGAGAACACTCCGCAATAAGATCTAGGTGTGCTGCAGGGGTTTGAGATTTTATTACATAAACATTCCTATCTAAGTGCTGTGGAGATCGCTTTATTAAGACCCTTATTAGCCAGGGTGGACAAATGTATTGATACTGGAACTTTAGAGAATCTTGTCCAACGAGTGGAACATAAAACCAAGGGGCATATTTATACTCTGTTTGCATCGAATTAGTGTCATTTCTTTTTAACTCTAATTCGGTGTAAAACTAACTCCATATTTATACTTTGGTGCTAGCCCCCTCTAGCGCCAAATTTATGGAGTTAAAGTCATTTTTTGAAAGTAGAGACCTACCTTTCCTTAATGAGATGCAAGGTAGGTGTTCCCGTGCAAAAAATGACTCCAAGGCCTTAACGCCATATTTAGGGGCATATTTATACTCTGCGGCGTATTTATACTCTGTTTGCACCGAATTAGCATCATTTTTTTAACTCTAATTTGGTGCAAATCTAACTCCATATTTATACTTTGGTGCTATGATTTATACTTTTTTTGCGCCGCATTAACATCATTTTTGGACGCAATAGTGGGGCAAATTTACAAAATATTGGCCCTTATGTATACTTTTTGCTGCAAAACTGCACTAACTCAGTTTTGCACCAAAAAGTTTAGCACCGGCTTGCACCATTTCTGTGCACCAGCCGGGCACCATATTTATGGAATGGTGCAAGCCGGTGCAAAGGGTAGGTTAGAGTAAAAAAAAATGACTTTAGTCTGGTGGGGCTGGCAGTATATAAGAAGAGGGTTTAGCACCAAAAAATGAATTTAGGCAGGTTAGAGTTAAATAAAATGACTCTAACCAGATTAGCGTCATTTTATGGTGCTAAACCTACCATGCCACTTGATTCCTGCCTTAGAAAAGGCAGGAGTCATGCCCACCACCCCAATGGCCAGCACAGAGGACAGGGGTCCCCTGGGCATGGCCATTGCACCCTGTCCCATGTATGGGGGCCCATTTCAGGGCCCCTATGGCACTTTAAAAAAAGAAAGACATTCAATCCAATCTTACCTGTACTTACCTGGGATAGGGTCCCCCATCGTCCACAGTCCCTCTGGTGTGGGTGGGGGTGCTTCTGGGGCCTGGGGAGGGCACCTGTGGGCTTATTCCATGGTGTTCCACCATGGAAATAGGCCCACAGGTCCCCTAATGCCTGCCCTGACCCAGGCTTTAAAAAATGGGGCAAAGCAAGCTTTGCCCCATTTTTTGACCCTGCTTCCCTCCTTTGCATCATTTTTGCATGGGAGTATAAATATGGCGTTAAGGCCATAGAGTCATTTTTTGCACGGGAATGCCTGCCTTGCATCTCATTAAGGATAGGTAGGTTTCCACTTCCAAAAAATGACTTTAACTCCATAAATTTGGCGCTAGACGGGTCTAGCACCAACGTATAAATATGGAGTTAGTGTTGCACTGAATTGGAGTTTTAAAAAATGACGCTAATTCAGTGCAAACAGAGTGTAAATATGCCCCTTAGCGTCAAAAAATGATGCTAATCTGGTCAGAATCATTTATTTTTACTCAAACCTGCATACTGTCATTTTTATTTTTTAAGCTAGCCTACCCTTTGCACCGGCTTGCACCATTCCATAAATATGGTGCCCAGCTGGTGCTAAAAAATGGTGCAAACCGGTGCAAAACTTTTTGCTGCAAAACTGTGTTAGTGCAGTTTTGCACCAAAAAGTATAAATAAGGCCCCAAGTATCCATTTCCGTCACTCAATAAATACAAAAAACACCTTGGATATTCATGAAAAAACTGATCTACTCTTAGTGAAAGAAGAGTCAATGTTTTAAAGCTATAAACTCACTGATATTCACTAGTTATATCTAAGTGAAATAATTATAACTTGTGCCTCACCTCAAATATTACATTATTCATGATGTTTTAAATGATATTATTGACAACACCACTGATGATATCTCAAATGACATCACTGATGACATCATACATTTAAAAATAAAAGCTTCTACTGGGCAAAGATGCTTTGAGCTCCTATTGTCTATGTCAAGTCTGTGCTTTCAAGCGTGTTAAAACAGTGTCTGTGATAATCCTACATGGCCCGGCCACAGACCATGTCCTGAGGCTAACTGTGCTACCTATGCTTAAGGCCGTGCACATCATGGGTTAGCAGTCTGCAACAGGTCATTAACTCTTTTTTTTTTTGTCCTCATCCATTTAACTTCCAGTAGCCGATCTGCTGCATGCTGCACTGTCCACCTTATCCACCCAGGGCTGAGGCTTAGAAAGATATGTCAATTACCTATGACAAAGTTAGCTGTTGAACTGGTTTTCCAAGTTCCGTGTCTGGTAGAATAATTGGACAAACGCAATCATCTTCCCACTGCGATCCTAGCCAACCATATATATAGAGAGTCCCATGTGTGCAATCCTCTTTGTAGGGTGGGGAGGAATCCATTTTTGAGATGCCAACCACTGAGTTGAGCCAATCGGCAGCCTTAGGGGGATCTTTTAAAACCCACTTGCTACAAATCTTCCTCCTTGCCAGCAGTATCAAGTAAAACATCAATTTAAGGTCTCTTTTACCCAGCTTCACTATGTCATCCACCAGCCCAAACTGTATCAACCCAAGGCTTACCTTGATGTCTGTCTAGAGGATCTGACTTACACTCCTACTTACATCCTTCCAAAACTGCTGTATCACTCCATAAACATGTGGATATTATCCGTCATTTCCATCCCACACATCATACAACATGCTGGGGTACTTCAACGCAGCTTCAAAATCCAGCTCGAAGGCCAAAAGGCTCTATGGAGGGAAAAAAGATGGTTCCTTCTCAGATATAAAGGCTTTACCATAGTGTAGAGTACAGGCACTGATACTTGCCATAAGTCTTGATTCAGTTGTGACGGCAAGCTCCTTCCCCAAAGGGCATCTGGGAGATAGAAGTCTCCAGCCACACTGTCCAAAATCAGGCAGTACCAGCGAGAAACCTCTCTCTTCCTTATTTTATCCCTCATCAGTTACTTCTCATGTTCATTTGAGTTACCATCCTCTGCCTTCCAATCTCGAGCCCAGCTTTTTGATTGGGCCAGCATGAAGACTAAGATTCTACCCTGATATAATTCCTGTAGCTCCTGCACAAAATTGAACTCCCCATTCCGCAGCTTCTGCCCCAATACTTCAGTTATGTCTTCATAAAAAAGGTTCCCAGTTTGTCCTTCAAATGTTCACTGGGCCCTGGGGAATTGCACACTGGGGCATATATACTATAATATGGCAATTTTGTTGCTCTTCTTATCTGTGTCCAAAGAGGAGCCATTGCTTTTAACACCTTCAGTCTCCCTTTCTTATAGAATTTCTTGTCTCCAAACTTATATGTGAATTGGGATTTTTCCCCTCTCACCTCCTTCAATATGCCTTTGAAATGAGTTCCCCATGGCACAGTTTCCCTGCACAAATATCTGCAGTTCCTCAAGCCCAGGTATATACTTGGAAGTCTGGCAGCGCAACCCCTCCTTTTTCTCGCCTTCTACATAGCTTCTTCCAAGAGACCCAAGGGGCTTTTGAAGCCCAGATGAAAGAACTTATATAGCCTGTAGACTTTCCAACATCTTTTTTTAACTAATTTCCTTTGTTTAAAAAAAAGGAAAGGTGAAACTTTGGTAAAATAGACATTTTTATCAAGTTTGCTTGGACAAATATAGTCATAGATGGATGGAACTAACTTGACAAGAGCGACTGTGTCCCCTTCATCATACTTTTAAAGTCAGGTTCTGCTAACCTTGCTATATCCTGTGGGATTTTGACCCCAAGGTATCTCATCTCAGTCTTGTATCCCATATAATTCCTTGGCATATTCCAAACCATGATCTCTGTCTTTAAGGTGTCCATGACATACCTTGATAACTTGCTAAAGTCTCGTACTATCTGCTCCACTGCTGGTATCGCGGTACGTAGGTCTGCTTTGTATAGAATGAAGTCATCAGCATATAATGAGATCATTTTTTCCCATTCACCCCATTTGAACGGTGCTACTTTCATCCCCCTCTACTTCCTTGCCAATTTTTCAATGTATAAGTTAAAAACTAGGTGTGATAGGCACACCTCTGCCCGGTCCCTCTAGTGATCTTAAATTCAGATGTCAATTTCCCATTTAAAAGCACCAGGACTGAAGGACTAGCCCAAATCTGCTGAATCACGCTCTGGAAGTTCTCGTCTACGTTGTTGAGTTCCAACACTGCATTCAGGCAAGCCAAGTTACTCTGACAAATGCTTTGGTAGCATACAGCATAAGAACTCTTCTGGTCACAATGCACCAATGCCTTTGGTACCTGGCCCAACCTCTTGGCTACAATGTTGGCAAAGAGCTTGTAATCTGAATTCAATAGGGAAATAGGCAGTGGCGGATAGCAACTTTTGTGTGGGACAGGGAGGTGACCAGATCAAGAAGCAGCAGCCAAAAGGGCAAACAAGCACCGAGGGAGGTCTGACTGGAAACCATCCCTGCTCTAACAAGAGCCTCGCCTTTGGCTTTCAGGACAAGCAAAATGTAGAAAGCAGAGGACTTGTAAACGTTTAGTCGAAGTTGGAGCTGCGCTTACTGCCTGAATATCAAACAAAGGCAGCTCGAAGTTCAGTGATTGGGGCCTGACAGTGAAGGGATGACTGAGGCTGGACCTGTGCTTTTAAACCCCTGGAGAGTGCAGTCTCCAGTCGGAAAAATGGAAATAAGCCCCTGCTCCCACCAATTCACCAGTTTCTTCAGGCAAATAGTCTCCAAGTCTGGGGCAAATGTAACAGCCGGATAGTGGGGACACCTTCAATGAAACTCACCTGACAGCACCACAGGCTCAAAGAAGTGAAGTGCACATGGCATGCCCTGGAAGACTGATAGTCACTGAGAATGGCCAGCTTGCTCCTGCTAGGGAAACACAAAACAAGAAATGTGCCAATTATTAGTAAATAACCCTTCTGTGTGGTTATTTGCTCAGCTCATGTGTGCTGTGCCTCTTACCATCCTGATTGTTGGTGAAGTCCACTTCCCCCATCCTTCCTCCGCCTCCCATTCTTTTAGCCCTTGCCTGTCACCTCTTGTGCTGCTGTGAACTAAGCATGCCCACACCCGTACTGCCCTCCTCATGTCTCTTGATCCTATCCAGGCGCTGCTTTCATACTGTTAAAAAATAGCATGAAAGCAGCAGCAGAGTTGTCAGAAGAAGGCAAAACCAATGCTCCTTAGGAGACTGTGAGGCTGTGGCTCAAATCCCCAGCTCACTAACAGTGCAGAGATAGACGAGGGCTCAAGTGTGCATGTCAGGTTGGCCGTAGAAAGACACCCATCCAACCTGACATGCATATTAAGTGTTAACCCAGGGAACCTGTGTATCATGTGCTGTCAATAATTAAGCCCTATCCATGCCTGCCTGCAAAATGCAATGCAGTGCACACTAATTATTGAAGGTGTCTGCCTGTGTGCAGCCACGCCGATCAGTGGCAGTGGGAAAAATAATAATTCTTTAGCATGGGCCGGGGGGCCACAAATACAGGGGGCAATGCTCCTACACTCTCATAAAGGAGCCGCCCCTGGAAATAGATCTATATGATTCACATTGCTTGGGACACTTTACTGGTTTCAAAGTTAGGGAGACTACAGTCTAGCCCCAGGAGTTTGGAATTGGCTCCCAATTGGAAAATATCTCATAAAACAGCCAGCTGATAAAAGGGGTTAATGTATCGCCTAAAGCCTTTAGAACTCATTAGGAAATCCGTTCAGACCAGCAGCCTTTCCCCTCTTGGCAAACTTGATTGCCCACCTGACGTCTAGTTTCCATTTCCTGATCTAAGTTGGCTTTCAGATCTTCCATCAATTTGTTGAGAGCATCTCCCTGCAGCCACTCTCCCACCTCCTTTTCAGTAACTTGCAGATTTTCTGAGTATGTCTGTAAAAAAATTGACACTAAACAAATACAAGAGCAACCCAGAATGTCCATGTGAATCTGGGTACAATTATCACTAAACACATATCTGCGTGAAACTCATTTACAATCAATTTACATATTATAGCAGAAAAATCTTTGTACTGGTTAACTCGGTATCCAGTCTTCAGAATTAAGAAAATACAGAGCTCGCTACTGTGGAAAGATGCTGCCAGTCTACCCAGCTCTTATATTAAGGTGACAAAAGCACCATTCTGGATCAGGCAGTGACACAAATATTCAAAATCCAGGTGAGGCTTTCTTTAATAATTCCAACCTTTCACCATTCCCCAGGTTATTTTTTGTCCTGATGAGACCCCAGAATCCAGCATGAGGGTCGAAACAGTGTCAACATGTTAATTGTACAAGACCTCTTTCATCATGTTTTGAATTATCAATCAATGTATCAACAAGCATACTTCATATCTTAATAAGAGGCTGTCTTTGTGAGATACACCAAAGATCACAGAACTATAAGTGATTTCTTTATTGCTTTATGGTGTGGTGTCTCTATTCTCACTTGGGGATCATTTGTTTCAACAATCACACTTTGTTTATTTTCCTAAGGTATTATAAAAATGATTCACCATTATATGCCGATGCAGCTTCCAAAGCATTAAAAACACATTTTTTACACATGTGTTGGTACTGGATTCAGTTACGTTTTTTTAAAAGATTCTGGACAGATGATTTTCGTCCTCATTTAAGAATTATTTGCATGAATTAACCAGTAGCAAGATTTGTCTGCTATAATATTTAAATTGATTGTAAATGAGTTTTACGTGGATATGTGTTGTGTGTAAAAAAGTTGAGGAACACTTTCTCAATGTCTTAGGTGTTAGAAGAGATTATCCCTGTTGCATCATCCCTTATTTCCTGTGCTGCATTCTGAGTTAGGTCAGTTCTGATCTTCCAGGTTAGTAACTTCCCTGCATTTTCCAATCCTCAAAGTTGGCTAGCTTAGTTGCCTCCTACCTCACCCTAACTTATGTCTTCAATATAGCTGTTCATTTCTCTCTATTCGTAAGTGCCTCTCTCTGTATTGATCCTTTCTCCAGAGCTGTTGAGCTCTTGATCCAGAACCTGGCTTTCCAGATGGGATAGTTCCTTCTCCAACACCTCCACCTCCCTCTTATACAATCTTTGTTTTTGAGCCAAAATTCCAATTAGCTTCCCACTTGTAAATGCCTTATAAGCATCCCACACTACGCCAATTGGGAGCAGAACCCTTATTTATAGTCTGGATCTCTTCTTCTGCAACTTTTTGGTCTTTAATGTCTTCTGGATCTAATAGGAGGAACATAAATGCCTTATAAGCATCCCACACTACACCAATGGGAGCAGAACCCAGATGTATGTTCAGGAACTCTTCTTTTGCTATTATTAGGTCTCTAATGACCTCTGGATCTCATAGGAGGAACCAATCCAGAGTCCATCTCTTTGGTTCATGCCTAGTGGGTAATGTCACTTCTAATAAATTACTGCGAGATCAGAAAGATGGACAGCCATATTTTTGACCCATGCAATATCCTCACAAATGCCTCGATCAACTAATATAAAATCTATCCTCGAGAAATTATCATATTTCTTATTATGAAAGGTATAACCTCTGTCCTTCCCTCACTTTTCCCTCCATATATCGTACAGACCTAATCGTCTCATCATATTTTTTTAGGTATGCCTGCATCTTTGAGTGTGTTTTAGCTCTACTATTATCTGAACTATCCAGTGAGTAATCTAGTACTATATTGAAGTCACCAGCCATAATGACTGAGGCAGGGAAGGACACAGGCTGCTGAGAAACTACCATTATTGGGCTCGTAATATCCCACTAAGGTATATTCGTTGCCGTACCATTGCTTACTAGCTATAACCCATCTCCCCAATTTATCCATGTCAGTTCTTCTATAGTTGCCTCCAGTTGTTGTTTTACTAGTATAACTACCCCTTCCACATTGCAACTCTGGTCCATGCATACCACTTGTGATACCCTCCTCTGCTTGCCAAACAACTCAAGACCTTCTACGCTAGTGAGGTGAGTCTCTTGCAAAATTATAACTTGTGTCAATGATTTTGTAAAGTTTTGTAGCAATTTAGCCCCCCTCCTACCCATTCTAAGCCCATTGATATCCCATGAGAGGATTTGGACAGTCCCTACCATCTTCTTGCTAATGGGGGTTGTGCCTGATTACCCTTCCGTAGACCCACCTACTCGCTAATTATATTTCAAGAAAAGGTTTCCGAGGTCTTTTTAAAATCATTTTTCCCCTTAACCTCCATATCCCTTGTGTCCCCTCACAATTCAATACTCCTCATGCCCCAAATGTCCCTCCACCCTCCCTTGGAGACCCCTCCCATCCTTCCTCATTGCTTATCCAAGCCTTTTAAGTGCTTACAAGGGGATAAAAATAACTAAAAAAAACAACACTTTCCTATTAATATTCTGAGGGTGAAACGAGGGGGAAAAAAGAAAAGGGATACAGAATAAAGAAAAAGTGTCAGATGGGCGAGGTGAGCCACCCAATTCCCTCCGTTCTAGGCTTCCTAAGTCATATCCCCCCTTAGTTATCACATCATCTGCCTCTTCCCAATCTTTCAGAGTAGGCATTTATCTATCACCCTCAAGGTGGCAGGGGAGTTTCAATTGGGCCGTTCCGCCTAATTTTTTTAAACTCATCCGTGCGCTTACCCAGTTCCCATTGTTATTCATAGTGGTGCATGAGATGTTTGACCTGATCTCAAAGTTAAAGCAACGGCCTTACAAAGATTTCTGCTTCAATGCCTTGGCTATGACCTGCTCTTTTATAGAGTATGTAAAAAAATAACAAGAATCCTTTTTACTTTGACACTATTGAGGCATCTCCTGAATGGGTCCTGATAGATCAGTTGAATATCATTTGCAAGGATCTCCCCAGACAGTTCTGACAAAGCAGCTGACTTTAATAGGTCTACTACAAAACTCTTAATGCACTCCCCTTCCACCCCTTCCAGGACATTCAAGATCCATATCTTATTCCTCCTTGTACTGTTTTCAAGAGATTCCATCTTGTCTTATAGTTCCTTCTCTTTACGTTATTTTCCCTTATCTGCTCCCCTTCTCTTCTAAGACCTGAGTTATCAAGGCCAAGAAGTAGAGAGTTTATCTGCTAGGCTTTTGCACATGCATTGAATCTCCCTCTGGTTGGCGGTGGAGCTGGTGAAGCCATTCCTAATTTCTATCGCTAATTTTAACATTGCTGCCACTGAATCAGCTCCTTCAACTGCCTCCTGGGGAGAAGCTTAGTCAGACTCAGCCCTTACGGAGTTGAGTGTCCCTTCTCTGCTTCCTGCAGCAGTGTCTTCTATTGGCTGTCCACCACCACCCCCTTCATTTGATGCCATTGCGGCCAACACCTGATACCTATTCCTTGCATCACCCGGTCTCCCAATAGGTTGGGGGCTACTTTCTGTGAGGTTGTCAATATTTCTTGTACAAGTACAGTTATCCACTATAACCCTACCATTACTGCTTTTCATCCTCCCCCTTATGTGAGCCCAGTCTCTACTTTAAAGTAGGATCTCAGCAAGGGGGTAATTCTTGCATATTGGAGTTTTAGCAGCCCCCCCTACTCCTCTGTGTAGTTATTGCCTCCAAGCCCACTGGGATAGAACTGTGTAGGGGGGTGTCCACTTGACTTACCCCACTTACTCCGTTCATACACCCCACAGTTGGATTGGTTCAACTGGCTTTGGGAGATTTGTCTGGACAGGGGCGGGGTTTGTGCTTTGCTGCTCAAAGTATATCTTCTCTTCTACCTGGCACCCCCAAATTACCTCCTACCTCTTCCGCCACACTCCTTCTTGCCTGGGGGCCAAGCTTGATCCATCTCGAATTCTGCCACCAGTATTTTAGCTTCTGCGACTTGAAAGTTCCTCTGTAGCAACGGCAAGCTAAACATAGGCAGTGCTCTTGTGCTGCTGCTTCCTCCTTTCCCATGAAGTGGGATATGCGCTGTGGCCCGACGTCCCTTGCGGACCTCATGTGCAACACTCTGCCGAAGCTCTGCATCAGCCTGCCCAGAAGACGCTGGCTTGTCCATGTTCATCGCTCATGGAAACAATGGGAGAAACCGTTCCCCTGCCTCCACTTCATGTGTCAGGAGCTGAGTATCAATGCCCTCTGGGTGAGGGGAATGCTGGTCACCGTCTTCTGTCTGCAGCCCGCCCTAATCCTCCTTCAGGTCCCCATGCACGCACTCCTGCTACCTACTAACTAGCAGCCATCATGTTCTCCCTCCACCCCAGTGGGAACTGCTAGGTCAATAACTTATTATCTAATAAACACTTTTTTTGCAGCCCCCAGCCCTGGAATTGTGCCCCTGTTGATAGATTTGCATACAATTTCCATATACTATGGTTAAGGTAAACATGCTAAAGACCAAATTTCAAGCTGATTCGTGGAATTGTATCACAGTTATTAATAACTGAACACTTTTTGGTGCCTAGGAATATAATCATTTTTAAAATAAACCAATCATGTTGGTGGAGGGAGAGTTCTCTGCATGCGTCCATTTTGGATCTGCGGATCCTAACCAGATCTGTAGATCCAAAATGATCTGATTTGTTGTACATTAAAACAACAGAAAATGTTGCGGCCACCATTGCTGTACCTGGACTGAATACTGCAAACAGTTAGGAAATGGCACATAAGGCGGCGAGGTGGGCACACCCTGAATCCGAGGCCCATGTGCTGAGGAGGGGCTTCAAAGGAAACCCCTTTATTCAAAAGCTTTAAAAAAAAAAAAAAAAATTAGTGCTGGGTTCCTCAGATCCCAAAAATAAATAAAAACAAATAAAAAAAGAAAAAAAGGTTTGTTCTGTGACAGATGAGCTTGGGACAAGGCAAGAGGCCAGGTCCTGCATTCAACTCTTGCTGAATAGCTGAAGGTTGTGTGCATCGGTGGTGCGTGTTTTGGGAATGAGTGCGTGTATGTCTGTAGGTATGTCTGTATGGATGTGCACGTGTATGTTTGAATGTGTGTGTGCGTGTCTGACTGTGTGTGTGGATGTTGGCATGTATGTCGGTGTGTGCGTGTATGTGTGTTGGTGGTGCCTGTGTGCCTGTCGGGTGTGTATGTGTCAGGTAATGTTGGGGGTCGGGGTGGGGAGGGGGGTCCTGCCACCCTTGGGGGGTGGCAGGGGTGGTGGGGGGTGTAGGAGAGGGAGTCGGGGTGAGGCGTGGGGGAGACCCCTATCAGTGCCAGGGAAGGAATTCCCTGGCACTGATAGTGCTTACCGCCATGGATTTCATGGCGGTTCCTACCGCTGGAAATCCACTGCGGTAAGCCGGGTCAAAATACCGGCGGCGGTATTGTCACGGCCTCCGGGCTGGAGACCCAGGTCTCCAGCCCAGCGGTCATCTCCGCCCTAGCGGGCGGAACGGACAAGCGGCAGATGACCATGGCGGTAACCGCCATGGTCATAATTCCCAAAAAAAGACCGCCAGCCTGTTGGCGGTCTTACTGCCGCTTTAACACCGTCCGCCAGGGTTGTAATGACCCCCTTAGTTCTCTCTTACCTGAAAAAGATAGTGTGCATTTTCAGAAAATGTTTTCCCATTTTAGACCATGGAGCACCTTCCATACCCTTTATGAAAAAAACCTTGAGAGGAAACCCTTTCCTCTAAAACATGACTCCTCAGAACCCAGCAGATGATCAACATTTTTCACACTGGTAAATCACCTTGGAACACACCAAAATTCCAAAAATTAGTACCGCACCACCAATAAATGATTTACATTGTGACTAAAATCTGTTACCATCATATGTGTACCTTTTTATGACCCTGAAAAGCAGGGTCTCAGTACAATACATTTCAATGGAGGCCATGTCCCAAAGTCCTGTAATGGCTACCACAATATGTTGCCCATGCTGTGGCCAGACACAAAAGTAGGGTTTCCTTTGGGACAAATCCTAACATGGGTCATAGTGTTCTCACACTGCCCCTTGTATGGTTTTATTTTCAGGAAACAGGGTCCAGGTCTCTGAATCCTGAAAGGTTGCCATAGCATATTATTCATGTTGGTGTCAGCCAATCGGGTTTGACCAATCCCTTTTAAAACAACAAATTCCTTTTAAAATGAATAATGAAAAGCATACTTTAGGAGTAAAGTGGTAACATTCTGCCATATTTGGTGTAATTTTGTTCATATTTTCTTCTGTATTGGAGTGAAAACTATGGGATTTAAAATGGGAGCTCTATGGTATATCCCCCTGCCCTTTTCGTGGCTCTCGCATGATGGATCAGTACAAAATAGTCACTGAAGCAGCCAAATTGGATTTTTTTCTGAATATTTTCTGCAGAATCTTCGACAGCAGATCCACATGGGGGTGGGGTCACACTTCGGCCTGTGGAGGATCCGCAGAATCCCAAATTCCCAACACATGTGCTTTTTTGAAATTGTAGCTCCGGGGAAGGGGTCCCAAAGAGACCCCACACATGACCTAAGGGGGTCAGGTTACCCCTGCTGACTCATATGTTTTCATGATTTCGTGAACACAGGGAGTCCATCCCTGAGTACTACGATATCTGTGAATGTTTTCCTCAGTTTGCTGCAGTCACATACATTTTGAAACTTAATTCCTCAAAAACTACTGAATACACCAAATCTCAAAAAACCACTTTTTCTAGACCAAGATATAGCTTTCGAACAAATTTTGTGTAATTCTGTACAGCCATTTTTGTGGTAATCCTGTTTAATTTTAATATGGAATATTGAATAGGGAGACATGTTTTACCCTTCCCCCACCTGCTTTTCTACAGCCCCTGCTTGATGGATGTCCTCCAAAACTTTAACAAATGTAACTGAGTTGTTTTATTTATAAAACGTTTCATAAAACAGTGGCAAAGTTATTAGCAAAACAAAAAGTTCTCCCATGGAAACATGGTCTTATATACTGTATATTAGCATCTTCAACACCAACGCAGTGCGCTCTGACTGCCAGTGCAGTGTTAGGGGTAAAAGACCACAAAACCCGTCCAATCTCGAACACGCAAAGCAAGACAACGCAGCGCTCCCAGAGGCTTTGGCAACATCCATTTATTCAACACACTTAAAAGTAGAACCCCATGACGTATTTCGACATCCGTCTTTATCAAGTGGATGAAGTCTTTAGTAGTTCACGTTACAAGACTTTTTATATATTCAAAGGCACTGTGAGAAATGTAGTTTCTCTAGTTCTATAATAGTCACATTTTCAGCATGGTGCTAATCTTTAATACATTCCACAATTTAGTGTTTAAAATTAACAACCGTGCTACTGACCTCTGGACCCTTTCTCCAACAGAAATAACGGGCTGCATCAGTCTTTTTAGTGCATTGGGCAAACACTCTCTATATTGTTTAGAAACCCCACCCATAAAATGATGAAGTCGTGCTTGGCACTTCTGAAGTTCAGGCTTCAGGCCACTTTCCTGTCTCCCAAAATTCAGTACACGCGCTGAAGATTCAAATCTCTTCGCCAACTTTCCAATTCCTCATGATGTAATCACCAACACAGGCGCTGGCGTTTAACATGCATCACCAAAGAGGCCTCCAAACAGTGCGCTCTGACTGCCAGTGCTGCATTAGGGGTGAAAGACCACAAATCCCTACCAATCTTGAACACACAAAGGGAGACAATGCTGTACTCCCCGTGGCTTTGGCAACATCCATTTATTCAACAGCCTTAAAAGTAGTAACCTACGACACGTTTCGACATCCGTCTTTATCAAGTGGTTATAGTCTTCAGTAGTTCACAATACTATATTTTTTTAGATATTCAAAGGCATTGTGAGAAATGTAGTTTCTGTACTTCTATAATATTCACAGTTTCAGCATAGTGCTAATCTTTAATACATTCCACAATTTAATGTTTAAAATTAATGAACATGCTACTAACCTCTGGACTCTTTCTCCCACACCAATAATGGGCTGCATCTGTCTTTTTAGTGCAATGGGCAAACACTCTCCATATTGCTTAGAGAGCCCATCCAAAAAATGATGAAGTTGCGCTCACAATACAGATAGATAGATAGATAGATAGATAGATAGATAGATAGATAGATAGATAGATAGATAGATGGATGGATGGATGGATAGATAGATAGATAGATAGATAGATAGATAGATAGATAGATAGATAGATAGATAGATAGATAAATAGATATAGCCTACTGGCGTTCTCCAATAGGCATAGTTAGGACCTGGTTTTCATTTAATAAAGTATTTTTTCACTTGATTATATCTGTGACGCCATTTGACAAATCTTAACAAAGTTTTCCCAAAAAGTGTGCCTAATTATCTTGCATGGAAAGTTTCCGGGTGATGCGTAAAGCAGGGGCAGAGAAAAAGGGGGGCTAAAAAAAGTGTGTTTCCCATTTTAATTCCCATAGAGATTTTGAACACACCTACAGCCCGAACTGCTGGACGGAGTTACACCAAATTTGGCAGAAAGGTAGCTCTAGGGCCAGAATGGGTGCTTTTTGTTATTTGGTGTAAATCCATTCAGTAGTTTTTAAAATATTCAAAGAAAAAAACAAATTTGTATATCTAGAGGCACGAAGGTTTCGCACATCCTTCCGATCTCATGCAGAGATCTGATTGACTGCCAACACTTCCATTAGGAAGTGTTGGCAGCCATTTTCATAATGGCTTCAGCCAAGTCAAAAAAAAAACATGAAAAAAAGAAAGGGGGGCAGGATATGTTTACCTAAGTCTGTAGTCTTGGTCAAGAGAGTTGCTGGGACCTCTCCCCAAGACTTAAAAGTAATTGTTTTAATAATCACAGGGCAATTCATGGTGGATTTGTGTATTTCACAGTGATTTAAAGTAAAACAATAAACGCAGTATCACCTGTTTCTCTGTTATGTTGCCCCCATGTGAGCCTGTTCCTGGGGGCACTGTAGGTATAAAAAAAGAAGCAGGGACACGAGCTATAGTTAACTTAGGGCACAAGGTATAGTTACTTGAAATAACTCTAACAGCTGAATTTCTCTGGTTCTGTACATTTAAAATGTGAGCATAACTATAGCATTCCTGTATGTGCCACATGCTAAACATAATTAAAGATCTGTACTCCGACAACTTTGTGCTGCCCCTACTCTCTTCCTCTTATTTATAAACGCATGCGTCCCTTACCTTCTGGATTGTTCAAATGATGCTCCTAGATTGGGAGGTCGAAAGACTCTATGAGGGTCATTCTGACCCTGGCGGGCGGCGGACGCCGCCCGCTTGGCGGGAACCGCCAAATGGGCGCTCCGCGGTCAGAAGACCGCAGAGGCCAATTCGACTTTCCCGCTGGGCTGGCGGGCGACCGCCTGCCGGCCCAGCGAGAAAGGCCCTGCAACATTGAAGTGTTGCAGGGGTGCGACGGGTGCAGTTGCACCCGTCGCGATTTTCACTGTCTGCAATAGAGACAGTGAAAATCTCTCTGGGGCCCTGTTAGGGGGCCCCTGCACTGCCCATGTCAGTGGCATGGGCAGTGCAGGGGCCCCCAGGGGCCCCACGACACCCGTTCCCGCCATCCTGTTCCTGGCGGTGAAAACCGCCAGGAACAGGATGGCGGGAAGGGGGTCGGAATCCCCATGGCGGCGCTGCAAGCAGCGCCGCCATGGAGGATTCTCCCAGCCGGGGGAAATCCGGCGGGAAACCGCCGGACCCGGCTGGGCGACCGTGGCTTTACAGCCGCGGTCGGAATTGCAATGGAAGCACCGCCAGCCTGTTGGCGGTGCTTCCGTGGTCGTCGACCGCCAGGGTCAGAATGACCCCCCATGTCTGCTATTTGCAGATGATACCTTGCTATTATCGCGAACGGCTTTTGGTCTCTCCAATTTGCTCACAAAATTTGTGGGATTTTGTAAAGACCACGGCCTGGAAATCAACTCAACTAAAACCAAGTACATAGTATTTGGGGACACAAGACATAAAACCAAGAGACATATATACTTGAAGGGTGTCATATTGGAAAGAGTCAGTGACTTTGATTATCTAGGGATCAAACTGGAGGATTCTCACGAATAGCATGCCCATTTATTAAAATCATCCATGAGTTTAAAACAAAAGTCGGGCGGTATCGTGAGATATGCAGCTAGGTCTCCCAGATTTGCTATTACCCCTGCCATGGAAATATATAAAACCCAAGTAAGGGGGGGAGCCCTGTCTGGGGCAGAGCTATGGGGCTATTGCAACCTGGAGGACCTAGAAAGGGTTGAAAACTCATTCTTAAAGATGCTGTTAAAAGTACCTATTAGTACTCCTACCTTGCCAATCCGGAAGGATTTAAATCTCTATTCCATTGTACATATTGCCGCTCTAAGACCGCTATTATATTGGATTCAGATTTGGTCATCAGATATTTTTAGCCCGTATCGAGATTGGTTGAGTAACTGGGTGAGCAGCAGTAGTACTAACAAAATCAGGTGGTGTACCTATGTGGAAGAAACTTTTACTAATCTTGGGCTGGGAAATTATTGGTCAGATCCTTCCCCCCTCCCGAAAAATGCTAACCAGATTGTGAAGGATGCCTATTGGCTAAATGTTCAAATAATCAAATTAGCAGAAGTCTTCACCTCTATCATGACTAGCAGTTTCTTACAAATTAAATGCCACTATGAGTTTGAGCATTATGTGTATGCAATACTATCCCCATTTGCAAGCGCACTTTATATTAGATTCAGACTAGGATCTCTTCCCTGATGTACTTTAACTTATAAATGGCCTAAATGTGATAATCATTCCAAGCTATGTCCAATGGGCTGTGGGATCGATGAATCTGTTGCCCATGTTCTTTTTCAATGCCCCGCATATTCAAACCAGGGGGCTTGTTGGATTGTGCTGCTATGTAAATCCATGGGCCTTAGGAATTGTTTGCCTGCCCTGAGGATATTTGAATCGGATCCTACGGTGATAATGGCATGTTCCTTGGCAAAGTTTTTTGAAGCCATTTGGCATTTTAGGCATAGAATCTTAAATTGTTAATTTTATTGCTGCATATGACTTGTGGTGGGAATTGCAACCTAACCGCTCAACCATTTACATTTAATGTATGATTAGTAGTATACAATTAGGTGATGTACTGTTCAGTAGTTATTGTATGTAACTGAGCATGACTTGTATATTTATTCAATCTAATATGTATTTTATTGGTTTATTTGAACCCATATTGTTCTTTTAACGTTGTATTTAAAAGCTACTGTTTCTTGTCTTTTACCTTTTTTTAAATGTCTTGCACTATGCTTTTATGGTATATTTTTACTGAAATAAAGCGGAATTGAATTGAATATAGCATTCCTGTAACTTTTGTTTTTTTCAGTGAATATATTTTTCCCCATTCTACGTCAATGGGATTTTGATGGGAACCGCTGAAAAGACTTAGACCAAATTTGGCAGAGAGCCAGCTCTTGGTCTAGAAACCACACTTTTTGTGATTGGTGTAAATACATGTAGTAGTTTCTGAGATAATAGAGTTAAAAACATATAGACATATAAGGGCACTGATCCTACATGGATCCGGTCCTGTGGATCTTGGTCCAGATCAGTTTTTAAGATTCTAAACACCTCTTTGTTCTGACGGCCCCAGAGGCTCCTACACAACAAAGCTATCCACTTTCTTCTAGGCTTACTATAAGAAACAAAGATAACAAAAAAAGAGAAAGTGGACTTCTGATTCGCTGGGACCGTCACACAAGGGGCAAACCTGGTTTACAATGCACCCGGGGTTAGCCCATTTAGAAGTATATGAACATAAGGGCAGGGTGCCAATCCTGAATTGAACATATAGAGGGTCATTACGACCCTGGCGGACGGCGGTAATTTGGGGAAAGGTACTGCAAACAGGCTGGTGATACTTTTTCCCAAATTACGACATTGGCGGTTTGGCTTAAGCCAAACCGCCAATGTACCGCTCTGTCCGCCAGGGTAGTAACCGCCGCCAGGCTGGAGACTTCGGTCTCCAGCCCAGCTGCCGTCACATTCCCACCCTCGGGATTATGACCCTGCCTACCGCCATGGTTTTCGTGGCTTTTTTACTGCCACGAAAACCATGGCGGTAGGCACTATCGGTGCCAGGGAATTCCTTCCCTGGCACTGATAGGGTTCTCCCCCACCTCCCTCCCCCTTGCGACCCCCGACATCCACACACCTACACGCGCACACATACACACTCATACACACATGCATACCAACATCCACTCACGCATGCACACATACATACCCACACACCGCAACACACACTAACATACATTGTCGCACACACGCATTCACAACACACAACAGACACGTACACTCACATTCAGTCATACACGCACGCATTCCACATGACTCACGCCTGCATGCACGCATACAAAAACAGACACACACCTCCCCACTTGGTCACACACATCCCTCACCCCCCTCTCCTGTCAGAGAACGCAACTTACCTGCTTGCAGGGGGTCCTCCGGCAGGAGACGGGACGCAGCGCTGCTGCTAGCAGCAGCATCCACCAGCAAAGCACCGCCAGGCTGTATCATGGAACATGACACAGTCGACGGTGTTTTGCTGGTGTGGTGCTGCTGCTGGCAGCAGTGCCACCTTACCGCCGTCTGCCGCAGAATGCTGCCTACGGTCATAATGCAGTTGGCAGCTGGTAGCCACGGCGACGGTATGTTGGCGGTAGGCGGCATTTGCTGCTAATTTCATAATGAGGGCCACAGTTTGTTAGCCAAACTGGGTTGATTTCATCCATAAAAACTTCTAAATTGTAGGAATCCTTATTCAATACAAAACTGCTTGTCAGTGATCCCAATAGAGTGCTAGCCAGCATCAAGTTTAGCACAAGAGTTTTACATTCATTTTTTAAGGCAGCTTTTGAAAGAGGAGAACAGGGCCTCCTCAGTGTCTCTCTAACAAAGGCAATCCATGGTGATTTGCCAGCACCTTGCATACCTATTTTTCTTCCAGTGGTAGCCTATAAGAAGATAATTCCGGGGTGACCCACACTCTTCTCCAATATAATATGGGTTTAAGAGCAATCTCCACCGAGATTTGTCGAACCTCAGATCTAAACTGAGTGGAACAACTGGAGTGCTAACTGAAAAATTCAACAATTGCTGCAAAAAGCGGTTCTGTACTTGGCTAAGAATTTTTGCAGGCTAATGGCACCATACTTCAGCCCCATAAAGCACGCTCCTCGCGGCTTAGGCAGCATATATCTTAATGACAGGTACAATTGGACTACAAAAAGTTCCCCAATGTACCTTTAAGAGCCCGCCAATATGATGTTCTAGCTTTAATCTTTGCTTGGTTGCATGGGCAGCCCAATCCATCGGCTCACTAAGAGTAACACAGAAATAATCAAAGGTGTGTGCCTTTTCTAAAGGGGTCCAATTTTTGTGGGGATTTGGGCGTAATGATCTACATGGGTTAAGGACCATATATTTTGACTTACTCAAGTTAATTTTGAGTCCCAGTGACCTACAAAACCTACAACATTAGTCTAGGGACTTCTGAAGGCCCATAGGAGATTGAGAGAGAAGGAGAGTGTCAGCCGCAAACATTAGAGCTGGCACTTTTGGGGGCAATAGCCTGGGGGCATAATTGTTGCACAGAGTTAAAAAATCAACCAGGCCATTCATACAAAATGAGAAAAGGGTAGAGGAAACACACATCCCAGCCCTACTCTCCTATTGACCAAAAAGGGATCAGACACCTCCCTGAACATTCCACAACACACTTGTGAGAAGCTGTACTCAAGAAGTCTAACAATAATAGAGAGAAGGTATGGTAGAACCCCCATGTTAGACTAAACTTGCCACAAAATACTCCTGGGCACCAAATCAAAGGCTACCTTTAGGTTGACAAAATACCATGTATTATCTACGCCCCAACACTACTGTTTTGCATTGGAGGAGCAGCAGCCTAAACACCTGGTCGATCATTGAGATTTTATAACGAAATCCAGCTTGCAATGGGCTAAAGACCTCTCTGTTCTCCATCCAGTCTTGCAATCATTCCAGAAAAATACCTTCTGTGTGGCATCATTCAAACTGATAGGTTGGTAGTTTGTGGGCAACACAGGAGAACCTTTTTTTAAAAAATAGGAATTATTTTTGCCCCAGAGGGGCCGGAGGTTGCCCGGTCGCAAGATGGCTGCGCTGTAGCGGAGCTCCGCTGGCCACCTTGAAATTCGAGCATAATCCATTGATAACAAACACATTTTGGACCTGAATAAACACGGCCGCTGCCGGCAGCAACACCATGGAAGTGCGGGGTGGGCTCCTTCCTTAACGGGACCCATAGAACGAGACTGGGTGCACCGCAGCCCTGGGAAGATGAGGAGGCTGAGGGGTGGGGCCTAGCAGACCGGCCTGTCTACTGTACGGCCTGGCAAAATACGCGGGGCCTGACAGTGAGGAGAGGCGACCAAGGAGGTGATTGGGGGCTGGAGTGGCCCGGTGAGAGCTGTGCCGAGTGGCGAGGCACGGTGCGCCGGAGGTTGCAGGGAGAGCGCACTGGAGGCGGGCGCAACCATACTGCTGGAGAGCCGCGGAGTGGCCCAAAGGGATTTGTGAGGCCCGACTGCAAGGAGAGGCGTCCGAGGAGGTGACTTGAGGCTGGAGCTGCCCTGGAGAGAGCAGCAGGGTGTGGTGCGTTCTGAAGCATTGGCGGTTGTGGAGTGCACGCCCTGGAGGCCCGCCGTCGTCGCCCTGCTGGTGAGTCACAGGGCTGATGAGATGAGGCCAGGACCGCAGGGCCGGGACGGGGAGTGTCTCATTTGAACTGAGCAGGTGGCACTGGACGGAGCGCAGAAAAGCGCAACTATAGGACCTGAAACTGGACTGCCTGCTGGTTGGAACTGGCTCTGGGCCCCCCTGCACTCTGATCACTTGTACTGTGCGAGCCCAGGGCTGGGCACTGTTTATGCCCTAAGACTGGATGCGTGGACTCACCTGCACCCCTCGGATGCTTGGACTGTGTTATGATCCTGGCTGGGGACCTGGGGGGCTCTGGTCTGCGTTACCCAGTTGTCGAGATGCGGGGAGACCGTCTGTGGAGGTGCACTTATCTGCCCGGGGGTGGCACTGTTCTCAGCTGGCGATCACTATAGAGGTGGCGACGGGGAGAGCACCTTGCACCCTAATGCCCCCGGATTGGTGAGTGCGCAATATGGGCAAAGCAGACAAGAAACAAGCTAAGCTTCAGTTCGACCGACACAAGTCGAGTAGCCCTGCAAGTGATGGAGCGGAGCCTGGTTCAGAGAGGGGGCCTGATATGCCCTCAGGTGAGAAACAGGATTTGCATCACATTTTGGTGGCAATGCAGCATAGCTTAACCCAGATTGACGGCAAGATAGACTCCCTCTCATACCGCATGGATAGAATGACTGAACACCTGGATAAGCTTGCGGAGTGTCTTGATCAATCGTAGAGGCGGGTGTCAGAAGTGGAGCATGGACAGACAGAGCTCGCCACCGGTCATGTTAAGCTAAACAAAGAGTTAAACTCCTTACGCCTTAAGGTAGATGACGTAGAGGCCAGGTCCCGGAAAACAACCTCCGTATAGTGGGAGTCGCAGAGTCTACTGTGATTGACAATATGGAGGGCTTTATCGAACGTCTACAGGTGCAGTTGCTGGGACGCACCACCTTCTCTGACCTTTTTGTCATGGAGAGAGCTCATCGATCCTTGGTGACGTGCCCGCCTCCGGGTGCTCCTCCACGCCCTATTATAGCAAGACTGTGTAATTATAGGGACCGTGACGTGGCCCTGCGCCGCACTAGGGAACTGAAAACTTTGCAATATGAAGGCATGACAGTCTTGCTGTATCCAGACTTCACATTGCAGGTACAGGAGGTGAGGAGGCAATTCATTGCTGAGAAGAAACAACTGAGAGATCTACACTTGGAATATAGAATGCTGTACCCAGCTAAATTGAGAGTAGAAGTGGATGGGAGATCGCTATTTTTTACAGATCACAAAAAACTAGCTCAGTTTGTGAAGCGCAGGGGGGCAGGTAAAGGAAGCTGCAGTGCGGATGATACAGATTCCTAGACCTATGGGGTGGACCACAGACTACACATAAGCGGCCCTGGGGGTGCATCTATGCCGCTAATGTGGCGGGGACACCGTGGCTCTGGTCTCCATGATTGACTCTATAATGCTGCTGGGTCACTGAGCTAGTATACTGTTGGTGAAAGCTGGAGCCGTAGATTATTTCACAGTATGTTTAGAAGGAAGCTATAGGAGGTCTGTGTGTTTTCTATTGACTATACATGCAATATATATCTTCGGAATGGTTTGTTAGTAACAACGTATAGGTGGCCCGCACGCAAGGGGAATACGATTTGACTGGGCAACATGCACCTCTGTGTGTGCACCACTTATAGAGGTAGATTACTTTGGAAGCAGTGGGAGGATGTTTCGAGGAGTAGTAATCAGATGGGCGTGTTGGGGTATTGCCTGCTGTGGGTGGGGGGTTTGGTTTGGGAGGATGTTGGGGGTTTACTGTTTGCATTGTATTCTGTGTTTGATGATGTGCGAATGCAGATTCATTAATGGGGTGAGGTGGACACGGCACTGGGTTCCTACTGTAGCGGATGACAGATAGTCACTCATGCCCAGTTGGACAAAAAGGCTCTAGTGAGATCCAAATGGTTACGTGGAATGTGCGAGGTCTCAATTATGCTCATAAGGTGTGCAAGATAGTGGCATACCTGCACAGACACAAAGTAGATATTGCCATCTTACAGGAGACACACTTGGCACTGGGTAGCCCTATGCTCACCTCTAGGAGGTTGAAGGGCCAGTTCCTGGTGGCGGGTTTCACTTTGCATGCACTGGGTGCATTAATTTGGGCCTCGAAGATCTCCGGCATCAGCCTTCGGGGGTGACAGTAGACCCGGGAGGGCAGTACATTGTAGCGCAATGTGGCGGGAGTGCTGCGCCCTTTTTACTGGTGGGCATATATGGTCTGAATTACGATGATCCCCAATTCTATCGCGATCTAGCTGTGAAGGTGAGCTCCTGGGGAGGTCTTTCACAACTCTGGTGTGGGGAGTTTAACTGCACAATGAAACCTGCGCTAGACAGATCAGGAGGAGGGAGCCGCAGACTAGCAGCCGCAGCTAGAGCGGTGATGGAATTGGCTTCTGAGCTGGGGTTGGTGGACATTTGGCGAGATAGATACCCAGAGAGAGGTGGATACACACATTACTCAGCTGCACACAACCTGTACACATGCATAGATCTGTGGCTGGTCGCCAGGAGTCTGTTGGGCAGCTTGCACCCTGAGGCTCCCTGGCCCAGGACATATTCTTACCATTCCCAGGTTTCATTGATGATGACCTTGGATGCAACATCAATTCAACCGTTCTCATGGAGGTTCCCCCTATACTCTTTGCTAGACTTTGTCTTTCGAGACGAACTAGCCACAGCGATTAAAGACTTTTTTTAGATCAATAAAGGTTTGATGGTCAGTGTAGGCATAGTGTGGGAGACATTTAAGGTCTATATCCGGGGGATCACCATAGCCAAACATGCTGAGGCTTTGAAATTCATTAGGGGGACGCTTGCAGCTGTTGGAGTGAGAGCTGGCGCAGCTAGAGCAGGGCCATCAGAATACTGCAGACAACCAGACACTAGGGCACATACAAGCTAAGTTACTGGAGTTTCAGGATACGGCCCTCGCGGAAATTCAGCATCTGGGGAAATACACTACCGCCCGAGCGTACGGAGAAGGTGAGAGACCTGGCTCGATACTGGCAAATTTTATCCATCTCAATTGAGAAAAAAGCATAATTATAGCTTTGCAGGCAGAGGATGGCAGTGAGCTTAGGGACCCGGAACTTATAGTGGCAGATTATGTAAATATTATCAATCTTTATATGCCTCCAGGGTTTCTCCAGATCACAAGGCGTTGTTGGACTATCTTACATACATTACTATGCCGCAGCTAACATATGTGGATAGGGAAACCCTTATGGCTCATTTGACTCTAGAGGAGATGGACGGAGCACTGGGGGGAATGGCGGAGGGTAAGGCCCTGGGCCCCGATGGACTAACTGTGCATTTCTACAAAGCCTACAAAAACGTGTTGCTCCCGCAATTAAAAGAAGTCTACGAGGAAATGGTGGAAGGGGGGCTTATGCCCCCATCGATGCGAGAGGCGATGCTGATCACATTGCTTAAGCCAGGGAAACCCCCAGAGCAATGCTCATCTTACCGTCTGCTGTCGCTTCTAAATGTAGATGTCAAAATCTTTGCTAGGATTTTGGTGGATCGCTTGGCCAGAGTGCTGCCGCAGTTGTTTCAGCCGGAACAGGCGAGATTCATTCCGGGCAGTAGCCTGACTATGAATCTCCGTACGCTGTTTGGTACAATCCAGAGTATCAACCCAAAGTTAAAAGCAGTGGCGTTTTTTTTAAACGCTGAGAAGGCATTTGATTCAGTGGAGTGGTGCTTCATGAGGGCAGTCTTACAGCGGTTTGGTGTGGGGGACATCTTTTTGCGCATGGTGTCCACATTATATGGGGAGCCATCAGCTAGGCTCCGCATCAATGGAGTAGTGACAGAGGCTTTTCAGATTACTAGAGGCACTAGACAGGGGTGTCCACTTTCCCCCCTGTTGTATACGCTGGTGGCAGAGCCCCTGGCGTGTGCCCGAAGGGAGTACTACGGGCACTGCGGCCTACGCTTTCAGAATTATACCCTTATGCTGTCAACTTACGCGGATGACACATTATTATATATCAAGGATCCGCAGCGTAATGTTGCTCTGGTCCTCCAAGAGATTACGATCTACGGCGCGTTCTGTGGGCTCAAGGTCAACTGGAGCAAATCTATTATGTTCCCCCTGACATCAGAGACAGTACAGGTGGGAGGTAGAGTCAGTAAGATATTTGGGCATTAAAGTCCACACAGACTCTAAAATAGTAGCGGTTGATAATTTTGATGCTGCACTCCAGAAGTTAGCAGGGGATGTGGAGAGATGTATCAGACTTCCATTGTCCTTGGTAGGCCACGTAGCACTTATGAAAATGATGGTGCTTCCTCAATTTTTTTTACTTTTCCAGAACATCCTGATGTTGCTTCCGAAAGCCTATTTTAATGCACTGAGAGTATTGCTCATTAGACTGGCCTAGGCATGTATCAGCCATATGAGCTGGGGGGTCTCAGGGCTTCAGACCTGGAGACCTATGGTATGGTTGCACATGCTGCGGTAGCACATGCCTGGTTTCACGGAGCTAGGGACACCCTGTTTTTAAAAATATAGCGAGAATTGGCCTCCCCGGTCCCACTACAGAGCAAAATATTCCACACCCCGAATAGAAGCTATAAAGAGTTTGCGTCTTTGAACTCGGTTACACATGCTTGGCACGAACTCCTGCACAGACAGGGATTGGTCCTTCTGTACTCTCTACATGTGCCATTGGAGTAGTGCACTTGGTTCGAACTATGGCAGGATCGAAAACTGATACAAGCTATGAATGCCGTGATTATCAGTACTATGGAGGATGGCATCCTGAAGAAATGGGACTCGATAGAGAGTCAAGCTGCCGAGCCTACTGCGCTGCTTCGGTATCAGTACCACAGGGTGAGACATGCTATGGCTGCACTATTAGGCGATGGTATGCGGGAGCCCCCATATGTACAGGCTCTCTCTGTGGTGGTACTGGATGACCAACCTCGGTGATTGGTCTCCTGTTTATATACACAAGTCAGAAGACGCTCGCTCATGAGCTAGCGACGACGCGACTGGAGTGGCAAAGAGAGCTAGAGATACAGATCACAGATGATCAGTGGTGCTACTGCTGCTCCATAACAGGTACAATTTCCCTGAACTGCAGGCATCGTCCAATACACTTTAAGTACTTAAACAGAGTATACTGCACCACTCTTAGACTCCATAGATATGGGCTACGAGCTAACGCGAGTTGTCCTAGGTGCGGTGTGGAACGGGCTGGCTTCTTGCACATGTCCTGGGCCTCCGATGGGGTGCAGCGCTTCTGGAGAGCAGTGTTCGGCAAACTGGAAGCAATAGTCAGACAACTACTAGATTGTGAACCGATAATAGCGCCCCTTGGCTGGGATAGGCATCTACTGAAAACATTCAGAAAGTTGTTGGTGGTTGGGTTACTGCTGGCCAAGAGACGTATTACTATGCAATGGGATCGTGGTCCAGTCCCGACAGTGGAAGACTGGCATAGAGACATGGTGTACTGTAATACACAAACAGACAACTATAGTGAACTGCTCCCCCCAGCAAAAAGGCCTGTGAAACATTGGGATATTTATAAGCAGTATTTGATTGGGAAGGAAATGGATGTGCCAGAGGCGGGTGACCTTGTGCGACAGGAGGCGAGGAGTTGTGTGAGTGTGGGCTGGTTCCTTTGGTATCACACGCATGTGGAGGACTCCGGACCGGATTACTGAGGCCAATGTCCGTATCTCATATTTTTGTAATATCTGTCAATATATTGTCGCGTAGGCTCTCATTATCCTAATGAGACTACTGGATTTTTGGGCGGCAAGACCGTTCACAGTGTGGGGGACTAAGTCTGACCCACGGCGAAGGACCCTTGTCACCCCAAATCCGGGTTAAGCTCCGGCTAACTAGCAGTGCCTTATCTTTCCCAAAGGGAAGAGACAATTGGGCCGCCGAGCGCATGACATCTTAGTGCTTCCCAGGGAAGTCGTGGTCATCCAGGTCACAACCAGTTCTCTTATACACAGTGCGGTCTCATATATAAATGACAAAGGCAGTTTGAGTTCTAAAGATTGGTTTAATAAAACAACTGCATTTTAGATAACAAGGCGTGAGTAGCAATAACCAGAACCATACAACACAGTAGGATTGAAATAGTAATGAGGAGAGTGAAACATAAGAATAATGCTATCATAGTGCAACTAGGTTACGTTCTCTCTCTAAGTTATATTTTGAGCACAGCATGTTAAGCTCTAGGCCTGCCTTTCAGGTTCCCCCGGGAGGACATCAACCCTCATACCTGAGCAAAAGCCTGTGATCTGGATCAGCATCTGCAACAGGGCAGTCAGCATCTAGTTGTGGGTTCCTGGTCAGAATCTTCCTCTTACGTGTACCAGAACTAGAAAGTGTTTTTATAACTAACACGCGGGTGTTCTAAGAAACGTCCCTATGTAAGAATGTGTACTTTCTACGAACCCTAAAGACTAAACTTCTAACACGTCTATCGGCAATGTACCAGACTGTATCCTTGACTGAAGCACAGAGCAAGCAAGAATGTATTGTTTGAGAACTTCAGTGCTGAAGTAAGCTAAACAGTGTGATAGAAGAAAATAAAACAAGACCGTGAAACTGGTTATTATAAAATAACAGTGTGAGGCTAAATAAAATGCATCTAGGGCAAAGTGCGCAGGGCAGCGTGGCGCATAGGCTTCTATTGACAAACTATAAGAGCCAACAGATGAGTTATTAAAGTGGAACATGTTTCAATAATATAAGTGGATCACCTTTATAGGTATAAAAACAAACAGTGAAACAAGTGGACCACAAAACTCGACTTGGGAACAACATGGACTGAAAAATAACAGTTTTATTTTCCTTTTTGATTAAACACATAGAAGCAGCTATAGAATGCTATTAATAAATGGTGAAGAACTTTGATCATCAACATATGTTCGCTCATTAATGATACAAGGATGAGAGAATAATCAGAGTGATTTTCAAACCCTAAGAATTTATAAGTTACTATTTGTGATTCAGTGTTCATAGTATGTTTATATTATTTGTTCCCTAGATTTCTTTGTTTCTGATTGTTTATATTTTGGGTTTATGTCTTTAGTCAATTTTTATTACAGTTGATGTTTCTCCTTGTGAGACCAAATTTTCTGGATGGCTTTTTGGTATGGATGTTGCCCTGTATGAATGTTTGAGCGATTGCAGTGTTTTATTTTTGGTGTATCTTCAGTTTGTTTGAAAATAGGAGATATTTTCGATACATTTATAATAAATTCACATATTTTTGCAGTATATATATCCAAAGGTATTTTGCGTCATTTATGGTTGCCAGAATATTTCATATAAATTAGGTTATGAGGTACATATACGCATATCTATGATTTTTTTGGGAGGGATTTGCTATTTATTCTAATTAAACCAAGAGGGAACGGGCCTCCTTACTGCCAGATAGTGACCCTCCACATAAAACCCATTTTTAATTCTCTGGAGAGCTGCAAGTGAAAATCACCAATCTTTGTTAGAAAGGCTTGAATACCTGAGAAGGGAGCTGAACTGAGTGCCGCATCAATGCTCCTTCCAACATCCTGGTATATCTGCCTTAGTAAAGCTTGAGACCACTCTACTGCACACCATTTAATTCTATGTTTATTGGATGCCACAAGAAGCCTGGCATCTAAAACTAAGGCACTATGATTACTAATGTGTCTTGTATTAAAAGCCACATCAATCACAAGAGGCCAGAATCTAACATTAATCAATATGTAATCGATCAAACTGGTATACCCTACCCTATTAAAAGTATGAAACCCATTCCTGTCAAACTTTGCTCTCCCTTTACAGGCTCCCATGGATTGATTTTATGTAAGAGCAACAGCCAATGGTTACCATTTCTTAATAGGGGGTATGGTCAGGTCCGGGATCGACCAATGGCTGTCCTTTGCATCTAAAATGGCATCCTGGTAGATCTCAAGGGGTTCAAATTGTCACTTAAAATCGCCACCAATAATCTTTAGAGCTGCCCCTGGGATTGAGGCCATATGGGCACCTAGGATTTCCTCTACTGGGATTTCCCGCCCATAGCCCACAGGTCTTGAATACACATTATAAACATATATGTTTACCACAGAAGGAAAAGTAAGATGAATGCACAGAATGTCATCTGAAGCTATCTCAACTGACTTAATTGAAAAGCCAAGATGGGCGCCTACCATATGGTCAAACCTGCATATGGCCTTCCCCTCCCTCCCAGTTGCTTTTTGCAATAGGAAACAAACCGCACTTGCTGCTGCTCCTCGAGTTGGCGTGTTTCCTGGAACTGACACAGATCAAAATGGTCAATGCAGTTTCCACAGTCTGGGCAGCCAAGCTTGGTACCAAGGCCAGCTACGTTCCAGGATAACAGCCTGGCCATTGGTCTTGTGGTCTTATTATTCGCAATGGTCTTTTTCCCTGCATGCTTAATCAGTTCAGAGAGATTAGGTAAAGTTTCCCCACCAGCTGTATCAGAACACACTCCCCTAGGGGTTATAGCGACTGCAGAATTGGTTGAGCCAAAAGGGGATCCCTTCCCTCAGTTTGGTAGAGTATTAGCTGATTTGTTGAATGGAAATGCAAGTTGCACAGTCCATCATGGGTAGAGCTCCTCATGGGCTTGCAGCTGACTCCATAATCATACTCCTTAGGACCTTTTGCTTGAATAGGGGGCATATAATTGGGGGGGGAACTCCTACTCCCCTTTACGTGGGGGCCCTCACTCTTTGAGACCACCATTCTCCAGTCTGTAGTTTTAAGGGGCTCCAATGTATTAGTAAGTCATTCAATATCATTGAGAACTTCAAACCTGTTAGCAACAGAGACATTATAAAACCTGTTATGCCATATATGGCCTAGCGGGGACACCGGGAGACAGGATGGATGTAGCATTGATCTCGCCTTCTATTCTCTACTGGCATAAACTGGAGGTTTGTAAAAACATCCCAGAAGCCCTGTCCACTGTAGGGGGATCTTCCACAAAGACCCTTCTTACCAGATTCGGGTCTCTGAAGTTTATGATGACACGATCCCCATGGCAATCAATTCGACCATTCTCAATCCACCTTACTTTGCGTGTCAAGAGTATATTAGACATCAGTGAATTCAGGAAATTCTTGTTCCTTACTAGCCAATACAAACATTTATAAGCTAACTCCTTTTGGCTCTCTTTTTGGCCTGCATTTAGTGGCCGCACTCCCAAAATAATTGCTGCAAACGGAAAAAATGCTGTGGTAGATTCATTATTGGTAAAAGAGTGGTTGTGTAAACAGAATGGTATGAGATCTCCTTTTGGGGCAAAGATCAGACTTCAACCCTGTGACTTGGGTCTGCAATGGGCACTAAAACACTAGGGGAGTGTATATTAAGCATTGCGTTATCTTATGTCAGCAAGCCTATAGAGCCACAGCCGACACCCAGTGTAGCTCGAGTACAGTTTGCATTGTGTCAATTCCAAAGATTGGCCTCTGTTGTTTGTGTTTGTCAAAAGCTACAGCTGGCTCTCAATGTTTCCCGGTGGTACAATAGTGGCTTCATGGATTCCTTAAGTAGTTTCCCAATTTTCAAACACAGCTTCTCCTGAGGGGACGATATCCCCTCTCACGCTGGTTCAGGCCCCCCATCCCACACACCTCCTTACTGGCAGATAATACATTATTATTTTTTGCGACTTGCTTCTACCTCTTAGAGCTCATATTTGCTTCATCTCTTTTCTTTTCCCTGGTGTTGGCTGTGGGTGTTACTCCCTCCCCCAAAGGATGAGACAATTTTGAAGGGGAGAAAATAGAAAAGTTGGGGGCTCTCGCAGCACCATCACAGAACCCAAATGAGAGATCAGGGCTACAGGTGGAACTGTCAATGCACCTTGTTGCACATCCCCCTCGTGACCCACCATCAAGGCTGGAGCTACAACTAAATCCTGGGGGGAGGAGAAGACAGGGACAGCATCTCTCAGCAAGTTGAATTTCTTTGGTCAGAACACCCACACCTCCTTGTAAAAAGCCATCCAGCATGGAATTGGTAGGGGGTGCTGCCATTGTTGTCTTACATTTGCCCATAGTTAGGGTTTTTATGAGAGAAATATCACCAGTCACTAAACCAATCCCCCTAATGATAATCACCCAAAATTGGGGATGCGAATGGAGTACAAGAGACAACTCAACACTCAAGCCACCATAACAAAGAAATCACACTACCTTAGCAAGCACCAATGCTCCAACTTCTGGGCCTCCACAAGTTAAATTTGACAGGCCAAGCCGGGGGGCTCGGCCCAGGCTCCACCACAGCAGGTTCTATCTACCTCCTTTTGCACACCTCTGGGCACACGTATGTGTTCTTGGCTGCACTGGACGTTGGATGATGGAGTTCCATCCCCTTATGCCCAAAAGCAAACTCCCCACACAGTGGGATCCGTCCACCTCCTTTACTCACCTCCCGGCATGGGTATGTGTTCTTGGCGGCGCTCCTGCAGTTTGGACATTGGGTGAGGGAGTCCTGGCCCCTCGCGCCCAAAGCAAGCTCTCTCCACTGCAGAGAAATAGGTTGGCAAGCCACTCATGTCTGCATATTCATTCCGGGGGGGGGCTGGCAGCCTTCGTCACGTTCTAGCGCATGAATAGGGGCTGCAGGCTGTGACGGCTCTGTGTCCCGGGATTAAATACCAAAGGCTGGTAGATGGATCCAAAGGGTGACCCTGCACCAACAGTAGCCCAAGCTCACTTGTCTGCAGGGCGCAAACCTCCCAGGCAGGCTCTGAACTCTTGTGCTACACAGGGGGAATCGCCCAGGTGGGGGGCTCAGTTCCAGAAGGTGTCTGCTATCAGCAGAAGCCCCAGCTCACCAGTCTGCAAGGTGCTGGCCTCCCAGGCAGGGTCTAAAGTCTCATGGTACACAGGGGTATCAGCCAGGCAAAGTGTTTGCTTCCAGAAGTGGTTTCCTTTCAGCAGTAGCCCCAGCTCACCAATCTGCAGGGTGCTAGCGTCCTATGCAGGCTCTGAAGTCTTGTGGTACACACAGGATCACCCAGGTGGGGGGCTTGCTTCCAGAAGTGGTCTCCTCTCAGCAGCAACCCCAGCTCACTGGTCTGCAGTTTTCCTATAAGGAAACAGTGCTTGCTTCATGGCCTGCCTTCAGACAGCTTTGTCGGTGACGAGAGTGGCCGGGGGTTTCCAGGAATCAGTCTGTAACAGGTTCAGGGAGCCCTTCTTCCTCCTCTCCATAGCTTCCCAATGAGGAGCCACATATTACATCATTGATGACACCCTTTTGCAATAAAATTACTAATGAGAAAACTGCATGGTGGGGGCTTGAGTTATAGTTACCTTAGGACGTGGTTTATAGTTCCTTGAGTTAACCATATCTATAACTGTTTGATATCTGTGGTTTTGTGCAAAGAAATTCAGAACCTAACTATAACGTCTCTGTAACCTTTGTTTTCTTCATTGAATATAGATAGATAGAGATATATAGAGTTAGAGATACATGGAGATAGAGGTGTACAGAGATATATAGTTTCAGATATATATAGAGAGAGATAGAGCTATAGAGAGATAGAGATAGATTAGGTCAATTTTGTTCGATTCAATTTTTTATTATGTTATGGAACCCAACAAACATCCACATAAAAAAATACAGGAATGCATCCTTGCCTTCAATACAGTAGTGATACATTCACAAGACTAGCAGTTAAAAGAAAATACATAATCCTACCATCAAAAGATAAATAATTTCAACCATTCAAAATTAACGGACGCAAATCCATAAATATAACCTTCTAATGGCCTACCTTTGAGTAAATAACGAATCTAGTACAAATCTCCACCACAGAGGACATATACAACCTTATTAAGTGCAAACGTGCAATATAAACACAAAACACAAATAAAATATTCTAGTATAAAGTGACGAAATCTAAAGTAGTGCAAATACACAAGATAGTCAATTTATACAGTACAATTCTGTACTCCAGACAGTACAAAATACAACACATTCTATATTAAAATACAGATAATAAAGTGTGCAAATGCGCAGATAAGTACTAACGAGGCAAAGAATAAGCAGTACTGACAGCTCAAGAAGTAAAATGCCAGAAACCCACTACACCTGTCGAGCATCCAGCATAGCACGGCATGAGCAATGCATGTTGCACATTCCTTTGCAATTTGTGTGAAAGCAGAGTATTATTACACATATAACTATGACATTTAAAACACATTTTAAAAGCTTTAAAAAAAGGTACAAATGTTTGTGCAAACCACTTCAGTTGGTGGACAAATAATAGCTGGCGAGTCCCAGCTGCAGAGGTTACATTATACTTCCGAAATAATGGTCTCAAAAGTTGGTGGCGTACAAAATGGAGGGATGGACATACAAAAATCACATGGTTTAAATCTTGGATATGGTGCAAACCAAGATCACAAAACCTCTTATCCCTTGTAATGCTTCTCCACAATTCTCTGATAACTCGAAGCGGAAATAGAGTCAGAGTTAATAACAGGTTAATTCTCCGTAACCCATATGGAAGAGTGCATAAAAGATAGGGTTGTTTTTTTTTTTTTACAGATGCTGCTGTCTTTTATAATTTAATTCCTTACATACAGTGAACAAAAAAGTAAGGGGCATATTTATACTCTGGTTGCGTCGGAATTGCGTCGTTTTTTTTTACGCAAATCCGACGCAAAACTAACTCCATATTTATACTTTGGCGTTAGACCCATCTAGCGCCAAAGATCTTGGAGTTTGCGTCATTTTTTAGCGTGGACACCTTCCTTGCGTTAATGATATGCAAGGTAGGCGTTCCCGTCTAAAAAATGATTCCGAGGCATGTGCGCCGTATTTACACTCCCGGGCAAAAATGACGCCCGGGAGTGGGCGGGTCAAAAAAAATGACGTCCAGCCGCTTTTGCGTCATTTTTTAACGCCTGGTCAGGGCAGGCGTTAAGGGACCTGTGGGCTCGGAAGGAGCCCAGAGGTGCCCTCCCATGCCCCCAGGGACACCCCCTGCCACCCTTGCCCACCCCAGGAGGACGCCCAAGGATGGAGGGACCCATCCCAGGGAAGTTCAGGTAAGTTTTTTTTTTTTTTTTTTTTTGTGGCATAGGGGGACCTGATTTGTGCCCCCCTACATGCCACTATGCCCAATGACCATGCCCAGGGGACAGAAGTCCCCTGGGCATGGCCATTGGGCAAGGGGGCATGACTCCTGTCGTTGCTAAGACAGGAGTCATGTCAATGGAGGGTGGGAGTAAAAAAAAAATGGCGCAAATCGGGTTGAGGCAGATTTTTTGCCTCAGACCGACTTGCCCCATTTTTGGACGCCCAAGCTCCATTTTCCCCTACGCCGGCGCTGCCTGGTGTAAGTCATTTTTTTTTACGAACACCAGGCAGCTCCGCCGGCTAACGTCATTCCATAAATAAGGCGCCCGCATGGCGCTTTGGAATGGCGTTAGCCGGCGGTAAATTTATTTACGCACAACTGCGTTGGCGCAGTTGTGCGCCAAAAAGTATAAATACGGCCCTAAATGTGTATACAAAGATCTTTTTTATCAAGCTTTCTAGAAAAAGTTTTGGAAAAGAGACAACCGTGTTCTGGCTATTCGTAAACATTTCCAGGGCTTTTATACAGCAGTGGCTCATCTTTAAAGGAGGAGGGGCCGTGCTCCTCACCTTTTGGACATAAAGAGTGTCTGTTAAGCTGAGCAAAGGTCAGCCTGACAGACACTTTTATTTTCAGGTCAGGCGAGCGAGGAGAGACACATGCGCTGAATGTGAAGGCTTCTGGCTGCCTGAGCCGAACTTTGCTGGGCTGAGGAGGTCACAGATCCTGTGGGTGTGACATGCTTGCTCAGAAACGGCCCTCGAGATCCTCTCCTCCTGACAAGGGAGAGCATCAGTGATAGCCTCATAGCTGAGCGCTTCAGGCGTAAGCCCTGAAGTGCCCAGGACAAAGTGTCTATCATTGACACCTCATCAAAGAGTGAGTGGGTGGGGTCAGCAGTCTCATTGACCCCATCCGACTCTGTGACGAGATTGGGACTGCTGCCTTCCTAAAGTCATCCAATGAGGGGAGGCAGCAGTCCCAACCCTCCTGGCACCACCAAGGTCTCTCTTCTAGAGAGCTGCAGAAGGTAAGTATTGTTTTTAAATGACTGGTGCGTGCATGTGTGTATCCATGTATTGGTATTTGTGAGTGAGTGTTGTGAATGAGTGCGTGTAGGCGTGTCTGTATGTGAATGCATGGGTGTAAGCGTGCACGTGTGTGTGTGCCTCCCGCCCCCCTTGAATTTGTACCTACCTGCCGCCACTGCTTTTATATAATTAGAATTAAGTGCACTTCTTCCTTTCAATCTGTGAAACATGTAACCTTTAATACAGCTCAACTAGAACCCATTTCACTACCCAATAAACTGTTCCCACACCTCAGGACGACTGCCATAGCAAGCATGATTGCAGAAGGTAAAAGAAATTGTAAAGTTGATGGGGAAACCAAAGAGCTCTGGTTACAAATTTGGCGCCATATGCGCCGCTCTACTTTCTCAAAAAAAGACCAATGCTGCATGTCCATCACTTAACAGGTGTAGCTCAGTGGAGGTTGTATTTTTGTCTTATAGACTGAAAAGCCATGTGTGAAGTGCTTTTTCCCACAGCACTAGTCCAATCCGTGAATGGCGAAAGCCTGAAACAATGCCTTTATTTTACTTGAAAAATTCTGTTGAGGTAGGAATAAAACTGCACCACCCTCATCTTAACTTTCCCTAGGACCCAATTACCTTTTTTCCAAATTATATACCCTTTCATTCTAAAAATCATAACTTTACTCTTAGAGGTGTTTATTTTTTTTAAGTTTTCATCCGCATATTTCACCAACACATGGAGAAGCCTTTGAAGGCCTATCGAGGTTAAGTCCAGCAAAATAACATTGGCAGCAAATAGGAGACAACCATCATTCAGTGAACCTAATTTAGGTGGAACCCCCTTTATCTGACCGATTCTACAAGGCAAGTCATGAGTGTAAAGTGAAAAAAGAAGTGGCATAAGCAAGCACCCCTGCTTTAAGCCACTGTGTGTTACCACTTTACCGGACAAACCGTGATTCCCTCTTATCAATACATGAGTTCAAGTAGAGCAATGCAAAGCAATTATTAGTCTCAGGAGATGGGCAGAAATCCCTAGGGTAGACAGTTTTCTCCACAGCGTTCCTCAGTCAACCCTGTTGAATGCTGTGGAGAATTCAATAAAAGCAAAATACTTGGGCATGCCCTTAGCCAAAGGCTACTTTTATATTACATTTTAAAGGGCCATCATATTGTAAATGGTACTAGAGTTTTTAGGAAAGCCAGCCTGCTTAGCAGGTATGAGATTATTGTCAAATGCCCATTCCTAAAGATAAAATTATATACTTTTTGCAAATAATTTTCCTGCTGCATCTATGAGGGCATTTTGTCTTTACCTGGCAGGGGAGGCCATTGATCTTTTTTTATATCAGGTTACCATAATGCTGGAAGTTCCAGGAAGATGGAATGTCACCAGACAGATAGCAGTACTGGAACAGTGAACATAAAAAAGTACAGCTTGTAGAGGCATCCTGGTTAATTACTGTAATTGGGGGTTCACCAAGGCACATAGCACCTGAAGTTCATGAGCCCTTAATGAATCCCTTAATCGCTTTACAGGATGGTGGGCAATATATTTCCAATGAACCTGCTTCCACACTGAGCACAAACTGACCACTGCTGCTTAAACTTTGTGCATATAGTTGTGATATGTACTGTGTCCACTTGTCCTCAGATGATGGAATAGCCTCTGCTGTAATTCTAGAGTAGCAGTATTGGGCTTTTAAAGACCAATACTTACGAGAATAAAATGAAGTAGTGGATACCCTCAGATTAATCCCTTTCTTATCCTCCTCCTTCCTTTGTTCAGCCACCTTCAGTCTGGTTCTTATGCTCTTAAGTCTATTCATTTTCCTCTGCCTTGTAAGCAAAGTAAATTTAAATTGTTTCCTAACTATGGAGGTTATTTCACAATTAACCCAAGAGATCTTAATAGGTGACTTAGCTGCTTTACCTCCAACTTTACTCCCAAATGTTCACAAAAGGGTCCACTGCTTTTCGAACTAAGAGATAGGGTCATATAGTGACATGTCGGGGGGCCAGGCTTGCTATTTTAATACTATGGACCAGATTTTTTATATAGTCACATGACCAAAAAGTGCACCCATTAGATTTATTGTAGACTACACTATCTTTCCTGGAATTCCTGGAATCAAGAGCCTTAAGCTCTAAATCAATGGACACTGAAAGAATACAATGGCCACTTAGATCAGTCCCCCAAACCTCCAATTGTGTACACACTCCAAACATTTGATAGGATACCATCATACATTTGATTAAAGATTGCCTTAGAGGGAAATGCTAGGTATAAGAGGCTGGAAAATCTTTGGGAAATCTACCTTTTAAGAAAATCAATTTGTTCAATCCCAAGCTATCCAGAAAACATAAGCCCCACCTATCTGATCTAACTACTGGAGGTAAAACAGCTGCAGGGATACACCAGATCTCATCCATTTCGTTATTACCAAAGGCCATGCAACCACAATTTAGCATTAAAGTCCCCTACAATGATAACCAAAGGACATTCCCCCGGAACACCAATGCTACAAACATGGAATCGACTAGGATACTGTGAGACTTACCAGGGGGCACATATACATTTACAAGCAAAAAAGATGACAACAATCCATTCACATTAGAAAATGCTAACTTTCAGCACAGGCAAAGATTAGAGGGATAAGCAAATGCCTTTGTATTCCAGTTAATCTCATTGCAAATTAAAATAGTGATTCCTTCTCTGGCATGGCCTTTTGCAGAAGGTTTGGCTACACAGGAGGAAAAAAAAGTAGTTCTCATGTTAAACCTCAGAACATACCTAGGTTCCAACAAGCAGATAATGAATGGCTTAAGGCATGCTACAAAATTTAGTTTCATATTAGATTGTTCTAGGCCCGCCATGTTCCAGGATAATAGTTTACCCAAAAAGCTACCCCCAAAACACAAGGAGTTTACAGTGTTTTTTGCCCCATTCAGTGTGCCAGCTATCCAAATCTAGCTAGATAACTCATCTCCCTTCCCCGGTTCCCATACACACGGGTCCTCATTATTCATGGTGCTTATAACTCTCATCCCTATGCCTCTACTTACAGAAATGCTAAGGTCCTTCAAATTATGAGACCCCCTCTAAAACCTAGGCTTATGTGGTCCCTTGTATATCCTGCAATAAACTATCACACTTAAACTCAGTACTAGGTTCAACTGGAAGAACATCAATTCCTCTTTTCTGAAAGTAATCCACATTCCATGAGATCAACTTTAGAACAATCTTAGAGTTAAATGTTACCCTTGAACTTGCAAGAGAGGCAGATGGATCTATATTAATATTATCAATATGATTGTTACCAAAGACAGAGCCTCAGATTCCTATAATAGCTGTAAAATGAAATGGCTATTCAGCTGGCCCAATTCACTATCAAACAGAGACAACATCCAATGTATTAGACATAACACCAGTTTCGGACACCCTGTATGATTATTAGACCTTAACCCAGTCCCTGAGCCTCCCCATTAAGCGATCTAAAAAACCTTGTTTTGGGCCGATAGGGCAATTCCCCAACGGAAGAGACTAATGAGGGCCTTTAAATGTTCCAACCCACCCCTTGGGAGGCAATATGGTCTGCTTCATCCTATAAAGGGCCAAGGTTCTATATCCCAATTCCACAACCACCCTTTTGACTATCCTCACTGAAGCCATCATGGATCACACAAGTAGTTACCCCAGAGAAGTGTCTATCCCCTTTTCCTGTTGGGAGATGTTTGAGTATAGCACCTCTCATGTATTTGATTGAGGGTGTTGACTAGAAGATTCTGGACAATCGAGCACCACACCTGGATGTAAAGAAACATTATTCAACATGTCAGCATTTATTTAGTGATCAGGAGATGCAGACTCCTCCAGAACACTTGCACACCTTCATTTTTTAGAATTTAATCTCATAATATATTGATTCTTTTTCTTTTTTCCCCTTGAGCTGTTTTACCTTAGAACAGACTGAGGTGGGCCCCATTTCCTGGGAGACCTATTTGAGGGTGCTCTAGATAAAACAATGGAAGATTGATCATGAGGGGGCGGAGCACCACCAGAATGTGTTACCCCTTTATTAAAAATCAAACAAACTGGTAAGGGATTCACTGTGGCTTTAGTTCCTTGCTCAACCTGACAATACCCCCGAAACAAATGTTTTAAGGAATACACATTATCGGCCTCCTCTTTGTCCCCAGTTTCCCATTCAGAGGGAGGAATCCCGGGACCACCAGGCTTTCCCACCTGAATAACAACTTTTAGCCCACCACCATATTGGCTTGGGTGACCTGTGATTTCACCTCTTTTTCAATTTGTCCCTGCGTTTGACATAAACCAGAGGAGGTAAGGTGGTGAACCCCTAATAAAATTGGGTAAAATATATCCAAAACATGAGCAAAATTTGCAACTGATCTAGCTAATAAGGATAAAAGTGAGGATAACACTTTCTCTATACAAAACAGAATATCAGATAGGGCATTTCCCTGGCCAACTCTTTCCCCTTCCAGATTAAATAGCAGCACAGACACTTGTGCCCCCAAGGGCGCAGTCAGCAGTCTGGTTGTACAAACTATACAAAAGACCTCCAAAGAGCTGTCTACAGTCTTTCTGTATTACAGGACCGAACATTTCATATCGGCCAAACAGAAAGTCAGGAAAGGCTAACCTCAACAGAACTTCCACTTCACTTGTGCATTGCACCATGATGGGAGGCAGAGCCTCAAAGCTGGAAAGAAAAGGAGTGGGAAGGGGATTCTTGGCATTTGAGCCCTTGGAGTACAGTAGAGCAAAAAGAAGGTGGCAAGGGTCTTCAAGGAGCTGCAAAGGAAAACGCACTTCCTCCACAACCATTTCACCAGGACGCACTTGAAACGTGGATGAACCACAAGGAACCGAGACTTCAGGAGAGGAATAGGCCCCACGTCCTGTACCCTGGGAGAGTCTTCTGTCCCGCCAAGCTTCTGCAGGAGTGTGGCATTGGCAGGTGTGTGGATGGTTACTGAATGGAACCAAAAAATGGGAGTGAAAAGCATGAGAGCGAGAAGGAGGGATGGGGGAGTAAAAAGGAAGGCTTTATTACATTTGCTTAAAAATATACACACGATCGCCCGACCAGAGGGAGAGGATCTTACTTTATTTTGAAGCTGTCAACTCTTATGTTTTATTTGCTTGAGAAATATTTTCTGTGGCTTTTGGGATGTTTTGTATTGTTTGTAGTCTTTGTTGTTTTTATTAACATTGAAAAAAAAACAGGGGATAGAGTCTCTCACCACCTCTGTTCTATTTCTTTCACAATAATGTCACTCAATATGCAAAAGGAATAGAATATCTCACCAATACTAAACTCACAAAAGGCGGCAAAACCAAATAGAATAAAAATGTACCTGCTTTTCTTTGTATTTTGTTGAGGGTACCGGCATATGGGAACACCCAAAGGGTCTTAAAGAGAGGAAGAATAACAAGGACTTCAGTTATATAAATTTGGTTTATTCAAAATGTATGCAAATAAACTGTATAAGCTTATTAATATACTAACTCAGGTCTTTAATTCTTGCGCCAAGCGACACATATATGATTCACAATTTGTTGAGTTCAGCGAAGAAAGGGGTACTGCTATACAGGGCAGACAAACAAGAGCTACTGGGTAGACACAGCCAAACCAAACCCAAGTCCACCCCCGAAGCAGCGGGCGATGTTAAACAAGCCTCCCTCATCTGATTCTGGTAGAAAAAAACAACTAGGCCTGGCAAAGTAATGTCCTCCAGCTCACCAAGGTCCTCACCGTGCACATCAACATAGGGCTTGGGAGAGATCTCCCTGTGAGACATATTTGCTAAAACTGGAGCACCATCTTGCCCATGATGAATGTCAAGATCAACTTGAACAGTACTTATAACCAGCCTGTGAGTGCCAGGTGAGCCATTTACCAAGTTCTGCTCAAAAGGACTATCTGGAACAGAAACCAGTATTTCAGCATCTACAAGACCCATCTCGAGTGGCAGCCACATGTTAACGGGGGTCATGGAGCAGGGGGGGTATTAAAAAAAAAAAAAACTTACCTCCATGTTGGGAGAGACGTTCTGTCTCTCCCTCCGTCCTCCTTGGACTCCCGGAAGCACAAGGCTTTCAGACTCCCCTCAAAACGATGCTACTGTTAACAGCATGACAGCAGCATCGTGATTGGTCTGAGCACCCTGCTTCGGTGCTCAGACAGGGAGTAGGGCTGTGTGCACTTTCTCCTCCCGGCTGTTCAATATAGCCAGGTAGAGAAATGCAAAGTGCGCATCACTGTTTGGCCGGCCGAACATGGCCAGCCAAAGCGTCATGCGCACTTATGTGCACTCACTACTCTGCCTCCAGCCATCCTCCTCCTCCAGCACTGTCCCACCCTAACCTGGCTCACCGAGGAAAAATAAAATAATAAAGTTACATTATTATTAATTTATTTTTCCCTTTCGTCCACTCCATAAAGCAGTGAGATGATGCTTCTCCACCTTAGCGGAGGAGGTGCCACTGCCCATCTCAAGGTCATTACTAGGGATATTTACCCTAGATATCACCCCCAACTTCAACTTCTTCCTCTACTTCTGCTACACAAAGAGGACTGCAAAGTGGACCTAACTTTGTGGAGACGGGCACATTTTGACCATTTTGGGCTGCCTGACATAAAGGAGCCCCCTGAGACAGTGCAGAGCCTGAGAATGCTTCAACTACTTGATTCATTCCAGTGGCCATCTCCTTTTTTACTTCCTTGTTACCACTCTTTAGAAAAATTGTCAAAATTGAAGTGTGAGACCATCAGATGAAACACCAGACTTCTTTCAACAGATGGGCTGCCACCTCCCCAGGGCTTCCATTCTTAAAAAATGCAGGGGGACCCGTGGCCCCCCGATGCCCTGGGGACTGCCACCTCCCCAGGACTTTCAGTCTTATTTATGCAGGGGACGGGACCGTCACCTCTCCAGGGCTTTTGTTTGTAAAAATGAGGGGGGGGGGGGCTGTGGCTCCCTGCTGATCTAGGGACTGCAGCTCCCAAGGGCTTTCATTATTAAAAATGCAGAGGCCCCCGCCCTTAGAACCGCCACCTTCACAGGGCTTTCAGTATTAAAAATGTGGAGGGCTGAGGCAACACCACTGTCCGGGGGACCGCCACCTCCCGGGGATTTTATTTTTTAAAAAGGTGGTAATTTTGGGATCCCCACTAGCCTGTGGGACCGCCAGCCCCAGGGCTATCGCTTTGTTGGAGGAGGGCAGCGCAGCCCGCCTCTTCGAGCCACTGATGGCCCTGGCGAATGTGGTGTTAAGGCCAGAGCTGCAGACTTTGCAACTGGGGAAAAAGGTTCAAGTGGAAAGTGTCCTTGTGTAATGTTTCTGATGCTCATGTAAAGCAATGCGCTGTATAAAACTTTCCAAAAAAAAGAAAAAATTAAGGGGCATATTTACCATAGTTTATTAATTAATTGTGTGAACCACACGCCTTACAATAGTATAAAACAATACACATAAAACAATAAGAAAACTTAATTTAGATATAAAACAGCTCATCATTAAATGAAAAGACAAACTGCAGCAATGCAACTCCTCATAGGAAATTAACTGATCCTAGAACTAGCTTGTATATATATATGTGCAAAGACAGTACCACCATCTATGACTATAAAAGAGCAACCCCCCCCCATCTAAGCCAAGAACTTTGTGAGGGGCACCCAGAGAATGTGCTTGTGCATACTGCAATTGATAGTAACAAGGCATCAGAAAACATAAAATCTAGTACTACTGGGCCCACCCTCACGAAGCAGTAGGTGTGATAGGGAATTGTTGGACCTGGCCCTTTTGGCAGGTTCATACCCTGACGTTTTGCTTCCTTCCTCCTATTTTTTCTGACCTCTTGCTGTTGGCTCTAGGACTCTGAGCACTTTATCACTGCTGATCAGTGCGAAAGTGCAGGTGCACTCCCTTCTAAAGTTGGTTTGATTGGGTTATATCTAATTGCCATATTTAATTTACCTGTAAGTCCCTTGTACAGTGGTATCCGTATACTCAGGGTCTGTAAATTAAATGTGACTAGTGAGCTTGCATCACTGCTTGCGCCAGCCACTGAAGTAGCCTTTCAAACCTGTCTCAGGCCTGCTAGCACAGGGCCTGCGTGTGCAGTTTTCTGCCACAGGGACCTGGCATATAAATTTACTTGCCAGGCCCAGAACTCCCCTTTTACTACATGTACGTCACCCCTAAGGTAGGCCCTAGCTAGCCATATGGGCAGGGTGCTATGTATGTAGAAGCCAGGACATGTGCCTGGTTATGTGGCCTGTCCTGGTAGTGGCAAACAGCCTATTTGGTTTCTCACTGATGTGAGTGCTGCCTTCTCATAGGATTGCATTGGAAATGCCCTGCCTTATGTCTATGAGGGTATTGTCTGATTTATGAGGGGTAGTGTAGGCATGTTTGGAATCATTGTAATGGTAGTGAGAAATGCTGCTTACTGGTGTAAGTGGATTTATTATTACTATTACAGAAATGCCACTTCTAGAAATTGAGCATTTCTGTGTGCTTATGACTCTGGTGTTTTACAGCTTGACTCCAATCCACATCTGGGCAGAGTGGCAGTTGGCTTTGTGCATACTTTTCAGACAGCCTGAACATAGGCAGGGTGGAGGGGTCACAGAGGTGCATCTGCATTTTGAATTGTCTTCCTGGGCTGAGAGAAGGGAGAGGCAGGACACACCTGCATTTGTAAAGGCTGTGCCCTGGCCTCACACAAAAGGGTTGTTTACCCCCAACTGATGTTTGGATCCTGTGTTGGAGGAGAGAGGGGGCACTCCCGGAACCAGTTGTAACTAGTTGGAACCTCCTCTCCTCTTCTTTGTAACCCACTGCAAAAACTGAGTATAGGTACATGAGAGTTTTCCCCACATTTTGGAGCCACTTTGGAACTGGACACAGAATGCTGTTGGAAGGACTCACCAGGAACCGCCTTGGACTGCTGCTGCTATGCTGACCTGTGACTTGCCTCGTCACTTGGAGGAACTGCTTCTTGCCTGCATCCACCTTGTGCTGGCCTGCTGCTGGGACCTGCCGCCCTGTGCTCCATTGTACTTTGTCCCCCAGGGGGGAGGGTGCTGTGACCCCTGACCCCTGCAACTGTTGGAAGTGAAGGAGGAGCGCTTAATGTTTACTGGTAGAGCCTTACGAAGTGCTATTCCTGCTGCCTGGGTGCCTGGTGAGCACCCCACTGTATTTGTTAAAAGCGCCTTGAGAGTGCTTTTGTTTGAGCAAATATCGCACCTTGGGAGTGTGTCACCACCAAAATCACCACCGCGATCAGGGCAGTTGTGGATCTGGCATCAAAGCGCTCTTCTGGAAGTGCCCCAGGAGCACCACTAAAAGTGAGGAAACGAGTGAGTGGGCTCCTACGCACCTCCGAGGAGCGCCCCCAGGGCACAAGCAGGCATCCACTCTGGTTATGTGTGACTACTGCTGGTTCTGCAGAGTAACTATTGTGTAACGTTCTGACAACTGCTTGGGTAGCAGGGTGTTACTGACATGTTGTGTTTGGTCTAATATTTATGTTGTGTACAATACAGTTTATTTTTACATAACTTGATGTTGTGTTTCCTTTGTGGTGGGGATAGTGCGTCATGTGTGTTGTGTGTGTTGTGAAAACGCTTTACACATTGCCTCTGGAGTAGGCCTGACTGCTCATGCCAAGCTTGCAAGGGGGTGAGCAGGGGTTATCTTTGACGTGTAACTCCCTTGCCCTTACTAGAGTCCGTGGGTTCTGCCTGGCTTAGGTGTATCCTCAAGCCAACCAGAAACACCATTTCTAACAGGAATACAAAGAGGGAGTGTTTAGGCATATAATTGTTTTGCCACAGCGAGGCATTAAATATGAATATGGCAATGAATATGAATATGGCACCCGTCCCATCCATACGGGAGGGAGTAGATAGATCCATCTCATATAAACATCAGGCCTGGGCCTTACAAGATCTTATAATTCAATCAACCCCAGCTTAGCTGGTAGCTCTCTCAAAGAGGGCCACGCAGCCCAGATATATGAGGCGACCAGATTATGTGCACTGGTGCTACCCTGCATTAGAGAAAGTGCTAGTGCAGTTTTGGTACAGTTAGCCCCACTAGATTTGAATAGTGGGTAGAACCACCAACGCGGAGCCACGTCGTATTTACTACAAAACAGGGTAAAGTGGGCAACATTGTCTAACTTCCCAGGCCTACAGTCACAGCACTCCAGTCCAACCGCTAGCCTGTGGGTGCGGACCAAATAGCCTCTTAATGGCAGCACACCAAACCTATATTTTATATACACAGTGCGCTTGAGTTCGGGATGCAACAGATCCAAATAGTCTGGAAGGGCGGGATCGAAGGCATTGTTAAAGTAATAGCTTACAATTGATTTGGGCCTAAGTTCCTGGCAGACCCTTATCTTATTGAATTCTTAATACCAATCCGTTTCCTGGCACAGAGTGTCCTGTCCAACTCTACCTGGATCTGCCAACAGAGCCTCTAGATGGAGGTTTTCTAAAATCTATTTAATGTGAGCCCCCCACGAATGCCTCCACATCCACCACTCACGGTGACCTCTTCAAGGGTTTCCAAATACACTGCTGCCTTGGGATTGCACACTAAGGGGGTTATTACAACTTTGGAGGAGATGTTAATCCGCCCCAAATGTGACGTATATACCACCAGCTGTATTACGAGTTCCATAGGATATAATGGACTCGTAATACGGCTGGTGGTATATCTGTCACTTTACTGTCACTTTTGGGACGGATTAACACCTCCTCCAAAGTTGTAATAACCCCCTAAGCTTGCCCAGTATAGCACTGGCCTTATTAGTTCTGATATTGGCACCAGGCTAAGCGCTGCGAAGAGGTTCTTCAGGTGGGTTCCTTGCCCTAATCCCAGTAAAGTTGTCAAGAAATTATTCTTGGCTACTTCCAACACGCTCGTTTTTGCATATCCCCAGAGCTCTGCCCCATAGACTGCTGCAGCCACTGCCTTTTGAGCATATATTTTCAGGTTGATACTTATGCTTTTGGCTCCAGCCTTACACTTAAACTTAAGTATTGCCCCCACTGCTCGCTTTAAGACTATAGCTGCCTCCTGCACATGACTGTCCCAATTTAGACTATCCGAAAAATGCATGCCCAAAAGTGCTTAATGGCATCAATTGGTACATCATTAATCGCTAATTTTCACCTGAGGTTAGGAGATGGCCACAAGGTCATACTCATGGTCTTACTACAGTTAATAATCAATGAGTTTTCCTCGCAGTATTTTACAAACTGACTGAGTAGCCTATAGGCTGCATTTTCTGTGCGTGCCATGAGCACCGTGTTGTCTGCGAATAATAGTATTGGGACCCTCCTACCGGATACAACAGGAACACCTAACTGTTCTTCTAGGAGGTAATGGACTGTGTCATTTAGAAAGAGGCTAGAAAGTAGAGGTGACAAAACACAGCCTTGACGCACGCACTTTTGTACCCGTAAAGGGTATGTGCAATCCCCACCCATCCTGTACCTCACTCTGGCCGTGTTATCTGAGTGCAGTGCCGCTATAGCTTTCACTAAGTAAGCATCCACCCGTAGATCCAGCAATGACCTACAAAGTTTCCCCCGTCTACTGAGTCGAAGGCAGCTTTTAGGTTTAGAAAGACCTAGTATAATGAAGACCTCCTGATTACTGTGAATTTGTATGCAATCATATAGAGGCAGATAGCCTGGTCAATTGTTCCCACCCGGGACCGAAAGCCAGCTTGCACTTCTGTCATGACATCTTGGGCTTCCACCTAACCCTGCAGTTGGCTAAGCAGAACTTTTCCTAGGACCTTCCCGGCTCAATCATGAAGGGTGATTGGCTGATATTCAGCAGGACAGCCTCGATCACCCTTCTTGTAAATAAAAAAAAATAATGGCAGAGCGCCAGGACTGGGGTACTACATTCCCCCCAAGGGCTGCGTTGAACACCTTATTGAGTAGTCTAGCCCAGTAGTAGGATGCCTTCAATAGAGGTCCACGGGCACCAGATCCAGGTCATGAGCTTTGTGCTTCTTCATAGCTCCAAGTGCTTCCGGGATTATTATTTCTATTGAATTGAGGCAGGTGGGCAGGACATCTTGCATCAACTTGGGATCCAAGGGACCAGCCGGGTCAGTACTGTATAAAGTACTATAATGGTGGACCCAAACAGCTGAGCCTATACAAGTTTCTACAACATTCACCGTTCTCTTCTCCACTCTGGCCAAGACTTCCCAGAATTTCTTGGAATTATTCACGGCTGCAGCCTCCCTTAGTTCTGCCCAAAGTGCATTTTGGTACAGCAGTTTCTTAACAGCCAGCAGCCACTTATAGCTTCTTCTACACTCTCTGAATTTCTCTACACTTGCGCAGCTAAGGGCACATTTACAAGAAACTGGAGCCACCCGGTGCCACGTAACGCCACCATGGTAGTGCTGTACTTACAATACAGGATACCATGGTGCGCATTAGGACAATAACATCAAAACTTTTTAATACTATTGTGGCGCTTTGCTGGACTAGCGTAAAAAATGTTAATGCTTATCCAGCAAAGCACAGAGAGACCAATAGGAAATAGCACAAGCGTCACTTTAACGCCTGCCCTGAACAGGTGGTAAAAGTGGCCCTAAAATGGTATAATAAAATATTGGAAATGTCACCGTGCCTTTTTTTAGGCCTCGCTGCGGGAGAACGCCCTCCTTGCATACATTATACCTGAAGCAGGTATAATGTGGCGCAAGGATTTACAAAGTGGCACAATGCTACCACCACTTAAGTGTAACAAAAAAATGATGCTAGGGGCTTGTAAATATTCCCCTAAGTGTTTTGCACACTTATGTCATTGGGCTATTTGTGGGCTACATTTGGATGATATCTGTGCTACATTTGGGGTCTTTTTTCTCTGGTGACAATCTTTGGATACTTCTTTGTTATGAAACTCCCTAATCTCCTCCTTTAATACAGGGTCCCCGGAAAAATGCTTTCAGTTTTCCACTTCGATTCCATCAAGATGGATGTCAGATGTGCCACACTTTTAGCATAAATTACTCTAGTCACTTATTAGAATACTGTAGTAAACTTCTGATCACCAGGGAGTTGACTGACAGATGCTGCTAGTGTTGAAAGTGCATATTTCAGTCTACATGTCAGAATGATTTAAAGAAATAGAAGAGGGAGATATTTTAGAACACACTTAAAATGTGACCTAATTTTTCCTTATGCAGCAACTTCAAAATGACAAAATGAACCCCCTCATTTTGTTCCTTTCTAAATTAAATGTTTTAAGTTTTACAAGTTTGATTCATTCAAGATGGGATCAGGTGAGCCACACTTTTGCCATAAGTAAGACTGTTAGCCTCTAATTGTTCTTTAAAACACTCTGGGAGGCTGCAGTGAAGCACAAGGCAACCAACTGACAGGCTGCTCTTTTTGGAAGTACATGCTTTAGTGAGAATGTGAGGCTTCATTATCATATGGCTGAGAAAGATAATGTGACTTTGCAGAAAATATGCTTCCAGTTTGTCTTCTGAAGCACCTTCCATAACCTCTATGGGAAAATCATGAGAAAACTGTTTTCTCTCAAACATGATTCATGAAATCCCAGCAGATGTCTTTTTCATAGGGTAAAATCAGCAAAGGATTTATATTGTAATTAAAATCTGTCATCACCATTTATATGTTTTCCTTTTTGTGACCCTCAAAACCTGCCATTCACTACATCGCGCACCCCACCATAGTCAGTTCTTTCTTCATTAATTTGACTGGTAATGCTTCATTTATATTTTTTATAACATTATAGAAGTTGTCATGAGTGCTGCAATATTTTGGGTAATTAGCAGTGCATGATAAGGGCACGAGTTATAGTTACCTTGGGGTGCAAGTCATAGTTACTTGAACTAGCTCTATCTATAACTGCTGAATTTTTAAGGTTTTGTACATGTAAATTCAGAACCTACCTATAATGCCCCTGTAACCTGTGTTTTTTTCAGTGAATTTCTATGTTTTTTGTAATTCTTTTTCCTAACTAAAACATCCTTGTAACCTTTGTTTTTTTCAGTGAATTTCTATGTTTTTTTTAACATAAAGTAATTATAATTACTATACGTTAATCCAAATACTGCAGCACATGGCTTTTTTAAATCTCTGAAAAATCTGCAGATCTGTGGATTTTCCAGAGTTTAAAAAAAATGTTTTTTAGCCTTTGCGGGGTCTGTGAGTGACCCTTAGATCAAGGCTAGGGGATCAAGGTAACCCTATCCTGCCCCCTTTTCTTTTTTTTAAACATTTTTGCGGGACTCAAATAATGCCGAGTCACACATTGACTGCCAAAATTTCCTTGTTGAAGTGTTGGAAAACAATCTAATATCAGCACAGGAACAGTTGGATCTGCAGAGGATCCCTGTCCCTAGGTATCTATATTTTGTGGCATTTAATATCTCCAAACCCACTGAACGTATTTACACCAAATCACAAAAAGCACAATCTGGGCAACAAGATCTAGCTACCTGCCAAATTTGGTGTCATTTTCTTCAGCGTTTCGGGCTGTAGACGTGTTCAAAGACCATATGGAAAAATTAATGGGGAAAACGTGTTTTGGGACCCCCCCTTTTAGCTCCTCCTGCTTGACATATCACCCTGAACCTTTCAAGACAGCATCTGAACCTACTGAAGTATACGTTTTGAAATGCTTTTGAAAATTTGAAGATATATATATATATATATATAACTATATATGTATGTATGTATACCTTTGGCATCGTACAATGATTCTTAACAAAACTTTCCAAAAATAAGTTTCACCCTCTTCAGCTTCTTTCTGGAAAGTTTCAGCAGGGTAGAGAAAAAGGGGGTTTCAAAACACGTTTTCCTACTCATTTTTTCATAGTAAAATTGAATAGTGATAATGCAAAAACTGGTGAATGAAATGACACCAAAATTGGCAGAAAGGTAGATCAGGCCCAGAAATCATGCTTTTTGTGATTTAATCAAAGATGTGGCAGCAGCCATTTTGTGACTTGTGCTTTAAGTCTGCTGGCCTACAAAAAAGTTTAAAAAATAGGACGGAAGGGTAAGGATACCCTGCCCCCCCCCCCCAAGGCCCCCTAAGCCTCCTAGGTGCCCTTGCCATGCACTGCATATTCCCTCACATATTACGTAACTCGTGAGGTGTTCTGTGACAAATACTGATAATACCTTTGTTTTTCCAGTGAATATATGTGTGTGTCAAATGGCACCAAGGTTATAGGCAAGTGAAAAAAATGCTTTTCCTAACGAAACTAGCTCTTAACTATAACTACCTTCTGGCAACTGCCAGTAGGTTATGGTTATATATGGTAATTTGCAACTGATTGTATTCTAACTTGCAAATGCATCTTTCAGGTGATGGTCTGGATCCATGGAGGTGCCTTGGTATGCGAAGGAGCATCAATGTATGATGGATCTGCCTTATCAGCCTATGAGAATGTGATTGTGGTGGCAATTCAGTACAGGCTGGGTATTCTAGGATTTTTCAGGTAAAGCATAAAATGCTGCTCCACAGTATCAGCAGTTTTTGCATGATAGTAAGTAATCTAACTTTAAAAGCATTCGGCTCAGTTCACACAGGGAAGTCGAAACTTGATTCTAGCGGGAGACCCTACTAGGACCACCTGACAGTATATTGCAGTAGAATAGTTATAAGCCTGATGAAATGCACAAAAGATACACACTTTGGATTTCTACACGGTGGAAATTCTGTGTGAATGAATTTGACATTAATGTGCATTTGAACATTTAAGCTTTTTTTGTTTGTTTTTTCACCGGAGGAATTAATGTCACCATGTTGTATTGAATGCCTGCCATGATGCTTTAGATAACTGTCAACACAGCTGTTGTTGTTGTTAAAAAGGATGAGGATACTAATAATGATGATAATAATAATAAAAATAGGAATAGGAATAATAAGCATAGACTAGCCACATCAGCAGCGTGGTGCTTCATGGACAACAGCAACAAGTAACAACAGGTAAAAAAAGAGTGGAGACCCATACTTTGGGACAATGGAGACAGGGCAGAAAGCGAGTTGGGGAATGTTAATTCCTTGATAAGCTGAATGTAATACTGTGGATCTTCAAGTAGTTCCAAACAGTTACTTTGGGGCTGCTGCTTATTGGTAAGGATATTTCAAGAGCAACTCAAAGCTCACCATATTTTGGGCAGAAATTTCCACCATTTCAGAAGGCAGTTTGATCTGTGAAAGAGACTAAAAGTAGCAGGATTTCACTGCTATATGGCATTTTCCCTTTTAAAAATATTACACATCATTCAGCTGGTACTTGATTACCAATTAATGTAACTGCCTGTGCCAACATTGGTTTGGGGACTCCTTTTTGCTTTTTAAGCTGGATGTAAATGTGTCCCAGCAAATGTCAGTTTTTGTATGGAGAAGAACGTACAGCGCAACTATGCTTATTGATTGTCCGATGCACACTTCCGGTATGGAATGTGCGGGGGTAGGAGGAAGCAAAATGACATTGACAGTTAAACGAACCAAAAGATGAACATCTGTGACCAAAAGCCCTTCTATTTATTCGTACTAATATTTTTTGGTATACTTGAGGCTGGCAACACAATCAACCTGCAGTGTCTGAGGCAGTTATAAGATTCTCTTTAACGTCAGATCCATTAGCAGTGATCCACTGCTCTACGCTGTTCACAGTGGCAAGAGGAAATGTACTCTGAATGTCATTTGGGCATCCCAAAAGATAAAGAGGGGCAACGGGAAGCCTCTCCCTGTGCATGTATTTTATGATTTTGTTATAGAAAACATGAAGTGGGCTGATCCAATGCCCTATGCTGTTCACAGAGGTGAGAGGAAGTGTACTCTGAATGACACTTGGACAGACCAATAGATGAAGATGGGTGCCTGAAAGCCCCTCCATATGTATGGATTTTATGATTTTTTTTTAGGATGGCAACACAGCTAAAGCAGTCAGGATTGAAACAAAATTCAAGAAATAATAACACTCAAGAGCAACATAGAAGGCTTGGCTTTTGGAAAGAATGCTCATTTAAACCAATGTTATCATTATTTTGGCCTGACAGTATCTTAGACATGTTGCGACAATATATGTGTCTTTGTGTGCGACAATATGTGTGTGTGTGTGTAAGAGAGACATAGCCACTAGACCGCATTTTCTATTTGACAAGGGTTAGCAATGTTAATGTATCTATTGAGATGGTATATGATATAAGTAATGGAAAACCCTCATAGAACATAGAAGGAAGAGGGAGAATGAGTGTGTATGTGTCTCATGTTTCAAATTGTAAATTATTTAATATATTTGTTTATATTTAATGTCATATTGTTTAGAGCAATACCATGTTCAGTTTGTTTCTTGTTTCTGTGAAACTCCCTTCTTACAGTATTTCTATTTCAGTACTGGTGATGACCATGCCTCTGGTAACTGGGGATTCCTGGATCAAGTGGCTGCTCTGCAGTGGGTTCAGGAAAACATTGCCAGTTTTGGAGGAGATCCAGATTCTGTCACTATATTTGGAGAATCCGCTGGAGGAGTCAGCGTTTCTGCTCAGGCAAGTATAGTCTTCTTTGAAGTGTTTCCTCAAGGAGCCCTAAGCAATGGTAACTTGAAAAAATGAACAAGTGTCAATGTTTTTACTGAGAGGAGAAATGTGCATGGCTACACTGTAAGTTGTATCCTCTGGTGTACAGTATAAAATTAGCACGCATTGCACTTATACACATACTAGAATTAAGAGATTCACCGGTGCTAAAGGATTGCAGGTGACACTTCATTTTTGGGAATCAACTTATTGTCCAGCTCCAAACTCTGACCTAGAGCAAGAGAAACAAAAACAGAAAAGGGAGAAAGAAGGAGGCAGTAAAAAGAAAGGAAAAACTGATAAAGGGAGAAAGGACGGATGAAAATGTATCTACAAGAGACAACGATAAATGAGGTGCAGGGTAGTGAAAGAAAGAGGCACAAGGTGGAATGACGACTCAGTAGATTTAGGAGGTCATTACGAGTGTGGCGGTCTTATGACTGCCACACTTGCAGTGACGGTCTGGACCGTCGTGGATGTGACAGTCCGACTGCCACATTACAACCCTGGCAGTCAGATCCGCAGGGAACTGCCAGCTCTGCCAGGATCATAGATCCCGGAGGCCTGGCAGTGGCGGAGACCCTAATCTTAAACAATGTTAGATGTCATTATGGAAATCTAACTCAATGATGTTCTGATTTTCTCAAAAGTCACTAAGGAGCACAAAAATAATTTTGAGATGTTTTTTACGTGTATAAAGAGAGAAGAGGCACTACTCCATAGTTTAGAAGAGTAAATTGCTTTTATAACTTACATAGCTTTTAGACCCTGTGATATGCTCGGAGATCATCAAAAGAACAATTTAAATTGATATTTGAGATGGGGTATGAAGATGAAATTTCAAATCCCGAGAAATGTATCTTTGTATTTTTTTGGTTATTTTATCTCAGATCATTCAAAGCTTTGAAAAATAAAAAACTAACAATATTGAAACCTTAGGATTTTTTTCAATGTAGAGTTTCTGCCAGCAAAGCCAGTAGGGGCATGACCATCAGAAAAATTTTGGTACACCCAATTCTTAATAGAGCAGGCGGAAAATCAGTATAGCGGACAGGGTACTACACCACATTTGTGGTGGAAGACCCAGACTGCCAAGTTCTAGATCATGCCCTTTCTTTTTATTGAGAAATTATGCCAGAGGAAAAAGTGTGGAATGAATAGAGCCAGTGGCTGGTAGACACAGATATGCCTTTTAAATTAGCCATGACTAAAGGAGATGGCAGTCGTATTTCTCAGATTTATCTTTATAATTTAATTCCAAGCAGAACATAAGGATGGCCCAGCTGATAAATTGTCTACACAAACTAACAAGCAGTTGCCTAAAGTGCGGTCTATGCTTATAATCTCATTAAAATTATTTGAATCAAATAGAGTTGTGGAATACCATGTTTAAAGTAAAGTGATACCAGTTCCCTAATGGATTTTGGAACAAATCAGTAAAGGACCAAATCTGTGAGCATGAGCAACAACGACAACTTTCACCATAGACTCTCCAAGATCTCAGTCCTCAAAATGAAGCAAGGTTTTTTATTTTCTTTTTCTTTTGGTGCTACATGCAGGGGTGTCACCCGAAAAACACACACTCTTACAGCTTTAGAGGGTGTGGATGTCATTAGCCAATTCTATGCAACATCATACATTTGTTTTGTCATTCATGGCACCTTTAACTTTGGTAATTCTGACATCCAAGACAATCACAAAAATAACCTTGGAAGCCAAAGGATGACGGGAAGGAGGGCTGGAGAGAAAGGTAGATAGGGAGAAGAAGAATGGAGAAAATGGATGAATGCAGGAATGGATAGAGAGGTGTGTGGAGAGATGGACTAATGGAGGCAGAGAGACTGGAAGGATAGATGGGGAGAAGTGTGGATGCTGGATGGAGAGGATGATATATGGAAAGAAGGATACATGGTTGGACAGAAAAACTAGCATGAGAGATGAAAATAATGAAGGAAGATAGGGTGGATTGAAGGATGGATGGCTGATACAGTAAGAAAGGAAGAACAAAGACAAAGTAGAATGAAGGGACATAAGAAGGGTAAACATAAAGTTGAAGGGAAGGAATAGATGATAGGAAAGACAGAAGGAATGGCTGGATAAACAGATGAATGGGTGTGTGGGCAGATGGGTGATCAAGGGGGGAAAGTACGGAAAACATTAAAAAAGGAATGAAAGCAAGTTGGAAAAAGACAGAGTAATTGACAGAGAGACGAAAGGACACAAAACTGAAAGAAAGAAGTAGAGAAGAAAGAAAGTGTTCGGATTTTATCTATCTCAGGAGGAGCAGTCACTTGATTGGCTTCCTGGTTTGCTTGTCTCACTGCTTTGCTCAGAGATGTTGGGGACATGCTTCAAAGTGGTGGGTGTTTTATTTTTCTGCCTACTCCCTGGGATGGGTGAATAGTAAGTTGTGGGAATTTCATCAGTACCCCATCTTAAAGTTTTGCAATGAGATACATATAAACAGTCAACTGCTTTAAATATGGTGTGTTGGGGTTGCCTTTGTGAGTTAACTTGTATTTCTGCATCACTGCAACCTGCTTTCTAAAGCAATGAACGAAATATACAGCTAAATCTTGTAATGATATGAAATAATCACTAATGGCTTAAATGTCTTCAGTACAATGAGCATCCAAAACTTATCAGGTGTAGAGCAAGGCAGGAAGTTCTTCAGGAGCAAAATCAATCAATCAATTAATCAGTCATTTGTTAAGCGTGCTACTCACCCGGTAGGGTCTCAAGGAGCACAGACATGTCTGGAGCTGCCATGGAACCTGAACAGGGTTCCTGATCGCACTATGACTCCAGAACCAACGTCGAAGACAACAACCATAAGTAGACCCACCTAGCACACACTGGAGGGAAGACCATTAGTACATATGCAGACACATCACACACAGCCGCAACGGCCAGCGATGGCCACACACACACATGCAAACAAACATCTGTACAACTCTGTTAATCATATAGTCAAAATAGGCCAACTGGCTAGTCCAAAATGTCCATGTGCCCCAGGCACTTAAGGCACTTGTCATTGCCCCAACTTGACTCCTGACTGCAAAGTGGCCTCCACATGGTAGGGGCATCAAGGTGGCAGGCAGGCACCTCAGGAGTGAGGCAGGATGGAGGAAGTGGGGGTTATGGCTTGAGAGGGGGGGTCCTTGGGCTTGGGTTTGGGTTTTGGCATGGGGTGCTTTGCTTGAGATTTAGGGGGTCATTATGAACACAGCGGGAATCCCCACCATGTTCATGCTGGCGGTCTTATCACAGACCACCAGCCCCCTTGAGACCTCACCGGCCGAATACTTGACATTCCCCTGGGCCGGCGGGCGGAAACAGCGGAATGCTGGGCCAGGACATTGCTGATGGCTCCACATGGAGCCGTCGTCAATGCCGCTGTGCGGCGGGTGCAGCAGCATCCATCGTGCAGATCACTGACTGTAAATCGGGCAGTGACCTGCGCGACGGGGCTCTGCACAGGGGTTCCATATCCCCCCCTTCCGCCAGCCTTTCCGTGGCGGGTGAACCCACCAGGGAATGGCTAGCGGAACAAGGGTTCTTTATCAGGAGGCCAGCGCTGCTTGCAGTGCTGTCCTGTCAAATGAAGAATTCTGCCATCGTCAGGCTTCCTGTCGGCGGTAGCCTGGTGGTGGTGGAAGGCCGCCTGTGGCGGTCCCCACTCTGTACATTATGTGGCGGTCGAGACCGCCATGCCGGTGGCAGAAATTTCCGCCACCGCCAGCATGGCGGTCTCGACCACCAAGTACATAATGAGGGCCTTCGTCTTTGGGGGCTGCTCTTTCACTTTGGGCTTGGAAGGTGACCTTGGATTTGGGGTGGGTTGATTTTTTTTCTGGGGGATGCGCATGGGCAACATCAGAGTTTACAGTGAGGACTGGAAAGTGGAAGGGCTGGGCTCAGGGAGGGACTCAGGGCGCTTCACGGAACCATGGGGTGGGAGAGTGGTAGGGAAGAGGGAAACCTCATAAAGGAATGTTTTCTTAGGGACACAAGGGCGGTGATGGGAAAAGTGTTTGGGATTGGAGGGAGAGGGAGTGGTTGTGAGGTTTGTTCTTGTAGGTGCCTTGGGTTCAGGTGCGTAAGTGGAAGGCTTGTGTGTGCTGGGTGTCTGTTGGATGGGTGAGTGCAGGCGTTTAGGTGTTTTGGGAGGAGTGGGGGAGGAGGTGCAGGGAAATGCCATGGTGAATGGGTGACTGTCTGTTGGGGTGGTACCTGCAGGTAAGGTGGATGTGCTGCATGTGGGGTTTTTGGTAGTTGTGGTGAGTGCGCATGTGGTGAATGGGGTGGATGTATGGGGGTCTGGAAGTGTGGTGACTGTGGGTATGATGGGATTTATGGCTGGATCAGGGAGTGTTGGTGCCTTGACAGCAGGTGTGAGTGATTTAGTGTCTGTGAAGGAGGGGGGTGTGGGGGTCAGTGTAGGGAGTGGATGTTGTTGTGTGTGTAGGTAAGTGTTGTCTGCATTTCAGTGGTGGGTCTTGTGGTGGCTATGTTTGTCACTGTTTGTTGAGGTGGATGAATGGCCATCTGACTGTGTGCTCTGGATAGGTGTGGCAAGAGGGGTATGGGATTGGCCAGAGGTAGTTTGGGGGGGACAGAAGACAAAGGGACACTGGCTGCCGTCAGTGAGGAGGCCAGAGCCTGAAAGGATCTCTGCAGGCCAGCCAGGGCACCGTGAATGCCTTCAAGGTAGGCATTGCTCTGCTGTACCTGAGCTGCCAGTCCCTGGATGGCATCCACAATGGTTGACCGACCTACAGAGATGGACCTCAGGAGGTGAATAGCCTCCTAACTGAGGGCAGCAGGGCTGACTGGGGCAGGGGAACGGGTGCCTGCAGCAAAGTAGATGCCCACCCTCCTGGGAGTGCGGGACAGGCAACAAGGAGGGCGGTGCTAGTAAGAGGGGTGGCAGACAAGGATGGTGCTGGGCTGGTCCCAGATGGGTCCGCCACTGCCAGGGAGTGTCCACCGGATGAGGAATCCGAAGATGATGTAGATGATCTGGTATCCCCCATGGCACTCTCATCATCATCTGCCCACTGGTCCCCTCGGCTCCTCTGGTATCAGCCTTCTGGGACCCATATACTGCTGCTTCCCCACTTTCCGGTGCCCCTTCTCCTTTGCCTGATGATGCTGATGCACACAAAGACAGAGGAGGAGAGGGAGGGAGAGAGAGAGAAAGATAGGGTGCAAAAGGGTCAATACCTACCTATCATTTACACAGATCATCATGTACATCTCTTCAGTTATATTATGGCAGGCCATACCATTATAATGACACTCCATTTCTGCAAATATACATTGGGAAATTCAAGCTGCAATGGTCAAAAACATGCTATTGTGAGAACAGTTTGACTTAGTGAATTGGTCAAGGCTGAAACACTGCATAACAGCATTGTAATAGCCAGGGCACTGTCCTGCATGACATGTAAACATCATGGTTAGACTCCAGGGACCTCCCAGAGGACTTACCACATCTAGTACCATACTATTGTTGGAAAGGCAAGTCCATAGATTGATAGCTTCAAAAACAGATTTTGCTGTGCTATTTGCCCACATAGAGTCACAAGTAGCTGAATGCCATGGTTTATTCCCTACACATATCATACACTATTAGGTCAATATATGTGAGCATGGTAAGCTACCATGGCCAAAATCCTGTCCCATTGAGGCCACACCTGTAGAGGGCCCCTGATGCCACCCCCACAATCAGTCCTTGTGGGAGCAAACACTCATGTGATAGCACTTACACCTCAGGTACACTGATGCAGATGGAAGAAGCTGGTCTGATGAAATGTGTAGGGTTTCCACACTCACCCAACATTGAATATGTCAATTGGATATACACTGACAGCATTGTATTGTCACACATAATCGATTCAGAGCCTGCCAGGGTGATTGATAGCCATTGTCGATGTGCATCTACCACTGATCACATGCACATCTGCCCACAAGGAAGCCACCCAATCCTAAACAAGGCCTGTCATGTGCGAGGTGAGAGCCTGTACTTACCCCTTTGTGGCTGCTGTGCTGCCCTCAAGCACCCATCCACCTTAGGATAGGCCACAGCCAAAATGCGGGCCATTAGGGGGGTCAGGGTCCAATGGGCAGCCCTCCCTCATTGCGAGGAACTTCCCCAGCTGGGCCTCCGCAGTCTTCTGGGCCCAGCGTCTCAGGTCCTTCCACTGCTTTCTTCCGTTGGTGCTCAGCCGGCTATGGACCCCAGAGTCCGCACTTGCTTGGTGATGGCACCCAGATCCCTTTCTTCTGATGGGTGCTAACCTGCATGGGTGACACAACTAGAAGGAAAAAGCCATGTAGAGTGGCACCACATCAGCAGCACCGGACTACACATATCACACACATCACATGCCCACAATGACGTGTCTTCATGGCACAAACATATTTACTCCATGCCCCCTGCATGCACCCACTCCCGGTGTGACGTGGCAATGCCTTACAGCCTCACAAATACTCCTATCACACAGGACAATGGAATTAGGCTTACCTGCTACTCTGGTGCCCCATACAGCTGTCCATACAGGGTTAGGACCCCGTCCACAAGTCTCTCCAACTCCTCCTGAGTGAAGGCTGGGGCACTATCACCAGCAGGATGTGGCATGATGGCTCCCAGAAGCAGTACACAGTAGCTCACGTAGTGGAGGTCTTGCTTGCACGAGTGTCAGGAGTCAAATGAGCTAGGTGGCAGGAAATGGCGGTCATGGCCCCCGCGTACATGACCATCACTGCCGGCGGTGATCATCATTGGTCCCAGTCTCCCAATGGCAACAATGTTATCCAATGAGGAGTTGCTCGGCGGTTGTGATTGCGTACTGCCATGATGACATATGCCATGATGACATACACCAGTGGAATTAGGTCACTTCCATCTGTCCTGTGCATGCAGGACAGGTGGCTATCTTTTTAGACACATTTCTTGGCTTGAAGAGCAAAAATAAGTGTGTCACGCCACCCTTTTGATCCTTATGTAGAGTTGGCCTATGTTTTGCCCTCATGGCTGGGCCCATACATGTGCCATTAATGGCACAGTGAAGTAAGATGTGCGGGTGTCAATTCCAGAACATGTGTAGCTACTTGCTGGATAACCATATGTGGCACTGAAATTGATACATACATGTTCCGTTCTGGGAAAATAGGCTGCTGTAACATGGAACATAACACATGGTTTATGTGTGACATGAAGTTGGTCCAGGGCTGCAATAGGCAGGTAGGATGGCATACACAGTCCGTCAACATGCCCTATATGGTATGTGTAAACTTTAGTGCCATGTCTACAGTGTTTGTTGTGTGCTACAAGTTCAGTGTTAGCTAGTATGTGTATAGTGGACATCAATTTGTACATTTTCCTCTCTATGTCCTAGATACCGTGCAATGGTGAGAATGAGACATGCTCTGGTGTACCGCCCCCACCTTGCTACCCTGGAGGAGAGGCACATCATACACACCAATCGTCTGAATCATCAGACCATCATGGAACTGTGTAATCAGTTGGAACCAGATATATTGGTTGCCATACGTAATCCCCATGCCATCCCTCTCACAGTACAGGTTTAGTCAGTGCTACATTTCCTTCACTCAGGCTCCTTCCAGATTACTGTGGGCAGTAGGGATGTCACGGCCCATGTTCGGTCTTGTGCTGAACGATGTACTGTGTGCTTTTCTGAAACACCTGGACAGCTACATCACGTTCCCCTAACATGCTGATAAGCCCACTGTGAAGGCTGACTTCTATTATATGGACACATCCATCATGTGATAGGGGCCATAGATGGCACCCACATTGTTTTGGTTCCTCCCAGGGCCAATGAAAAAGTCTACAGGAACAGGAAAACTTTGACTCCATCAATGTCCAGGTGGTGTGTCTCGCAGACCAGTATATCTCCCAAGTCATGGCCAGGTTTCCTAGATCTGTGCATGACTCCTACATTCTGATGAACTGCAATGCTCCACACATTATGGCACAACTACAGAGAGAGAGGGCCTGGCTAATTGGTATGTATGCAGTATTATGTGTTCAACTGCGATGTCACATGTCATCCCATTCTGCACTGTGTCTCTACCGGTATAGTGACAGGTCCTATCTTTGTGCACACAGATGACTGGCTATCCTAACCTTCCCTGGCTGTTGACACCAGTGAGTTATCCTACAACGGGCAGGGAAGACTGTCTCAATGAGGCCCACTGCAGGATGAGGCAAGTAATAGAAAGGACTTTTGGGCTACTGAAGGCGAGATTCAGGTGCCTCCACGTATCTGGAGGTGCCCTGCTTTTCACTCCGCAAAAGGTCTGCCAGATCATTGTTGCCTGCTGCATACACAATCAGGCCATGAGACGTCACATACCATTACTGGATGATGAAGAGGTGGCAGCTGGAGCAGTGGCTGGTGATGGTGACATACAAAGTAATGATGAGGCTGATGATGGAGGTGCAGCTGACTCTAGGACTGAGCTGATCAAGCAATACTTCCAGTGACATTCAGGTATGTATAATGTGTATTGTCAGGTCTTTGATTTCCTATCTGCCTTCTGACATTGCTCCTCCTGGTCAGATATATCAGTGGAGGTGTTCAGTGTACCTATGCCTCTGTTTGGCCTGTGGTGGGAGACAGATTGCCCATCAGAAGCTGTCTCACTCATCTCATGTCTGACATGTGTTGACAATGCAGGTTGGTAGGTTGACATCTCCTATGTACAGGCATGTGGTGTGTTCTCATTCCTGCAAACCCCAATGCAGATGTTTTGACAACTATAGATTGGGTAGTGAGTCTCACTCCTTAACCTGACTGTTCCCATTGCCATTCATGGACACTGGTATTTCCTAAGAGTTGTACATGTCTTTTGTTCGCTCATATCAGCTGTGAGCTAGCGGGCAATGGCAATGTGTTTCCGGAAATTGTGGATGTGGCATGGTATACTGTTTTCCCATGCCAATTGACAATTCACACTGGGGCCGAATACAATGTACACCATGGGCCATATTTATACTTTTTGACGCACAACTGCGCCAACGCAGTTGTGCGTAAAAAATTTGAACGCCATTCCAAAGCGCCATGCGGGCGCCTTATTTATGGAATGACGTTAGCCGCTTCACCGACTGGTGTGCGTAAAAAAAAATGACCCACACCAGGCAGCGCCGGCGTAGGGGAAAATGGAGCTTGGGCGTCAAAAAATGGGGCAAGTCAGGTCTGAGGCAAAATATTGGCCTCAACCCGATTTGTGCCATTTTTTTTTACTCCCAACCCCCATTGAAATGACTCCTGTCTTAGCACAGACAGGAGTCATGCCCCCTGGGGGCATAGTGGCATGTAGGGGGGCACAAATCAGGCACCCCTATGCCACAATTTTTTTTTTTTAAATACTTACCTGAACTTACCTTAAGTTCCCGGGGATGGGTCCCTCCATCCTTGGGCGTCCTCCTGGGTGGGCAAGGGTGGCAGTGGGTGTCCCTGGGGGCATGGGAGGGCACCTCCGGGCTCCTTCCGAGCCCACAGGTCCCTTAACGCCTGCACTGACCAAGCTTCAAAAAATGACTCAAAAGCGGCTGGACGTCATTTTTTTTGACCCGCCCACTCCTGTGCGTCATTTTTGCACGGGAGTTTAAATACGGCGCACATGCCTTGGAGTCATTTTTTAGACGGGAACGCCTACCTTGCATATCATTAACGCAAGGTAGGTGTCCACGCTAAAAAATGACGCAAACTCCAAGATCTTTGGCGCTAGACGGGTCTAACGCCAAAGTATAAATATGGAGTTAGCTTTGCGTCGGATTTGTGTAAAAAAAAATGACGCAATTCCGGCGCAAACAGAGTATAAATATGCCCCCATATATGATGTGTGTGCCACCATGACTACTATCCTGATGGTGGTCCGTGTCTTGGTCTATTTGCTGGTTGGGTTAGTGGAGATACTCTGGTTTCTACCTGAACTAGTGGCTCCCTTGAAAATGAATTTTAGAACATTTCTGAGGTACTGTGTCACCTACTGGTGAATCCTCCCTCTCCTGTCCATGTAACAGACTTATGGTGAATGTGGATGTCATTGTGTGATGCATACTGTGACTTGACTTGTATCCCAGTTATGGAAATGACAGATGTAGCACTGTTGATATAGTTTGTGGGTCGTGGATTCAGAAATGGGTACCAAGATCCTTTCTGAATTGAGAACACAAGATTGCATTGGTGCCATTGCCATATAGTGGTCTTCGGTCGTAGCATGCAGTAGGTGTAGCGGGTGCAATAGTTAGCCATGCAGGTGTAGCACTGTGACTTGGACATTTCAGGTTGTCATGTGGCTGGGCAGGTGCATTGTGGGAGTTGTAGTGATAGTTTTTGGTTGTGGTGTCCATGCACTGGGCAGGGACTGTGTGGGGATAGTGGCTGGGTGGTGGTGTGGCATGCAGGGGAGGGGCATTTGGTGATTGGGTGGGAGGTAGAGTGGGACATAGGGTGACTTGGGGAGTGATGGGTAGTAAGGATGCATGCTGGACAGGAGTACTTGGTGTGAGGAGAGTGTTAGTGACTTACCAGAGTCCAGACCTCCGGTTATTCCAGTCAGGCCCTCAGGATGCGGGATGGCCAAGACCTTTTCCTCCCACGATGCGAACTCTGGGGGTGGAGGTGGGGGCCCACCACCAGTCTTATTGTTGACAATCTGATGTTGTGATGCCATGGAATGCACCTTCCCCCGTAGGTCGTTCCACCTCTTTCTGATGTCCTCCCTCTTGCGTGGATGGTTGCCCCCTGAGTTGACCCTGTCAAAGATCCTCTGCCTTAACTCCATTTTCCTGGCACTCAATGTTTGCTGGACCAGTGCTCCTAACAGTTGTGGCTCTATCCTGATGATTTCATTGACCATGACCCTCAACTCTTCATCTGTAAAGCGTGGGTACATTTGGCGGGACATGGTGGTTATGTTGTGAGTCGGGTGTGCTGTGTGCAAGGGTGCAGTGTAGGGTGCTTGATGGGGTGGAGGTGCTTGGTTGTGTGTGCTGGTTGTTTTGGGGTGTTTGTGTGCTGGGTCGATATGTGTATAGTGTTGTTCGTGCAGTTGTGTGGTGTGTGCTGAGTGAGATAGGTAAATGTGCCTATGGTGTACAAGTGCAAAATTGTAGGATGTTGGCTCTTCACTGTCTGTGATCGTCGTTTGAGTTACAAAGAATTGAGGATTGTGTGGTTTTCTTTTTACAGTGGTGTGTGTGTAGGTGTGTCTGGTGTGTGGATGTGTGTCAGGTGTGGGGTATTTGAACTGTCCAATGTGGTGTGGTGTTCTGGCGGAGGTGAGTTTTTGACCGCAGCGGTTCACACCGCCAGTGGTTTCCGCTATGCAAGACCTCTGTGCTGATTTGTGTGTCGCAATATGGAGGGTAGAATGTGGTGTGGCAGTGCTGGTGGTAGGACCGCCTATCGCCCGCCCTTGGTCTTTCTGGTATTCTCTGATTTGTGGCTGTCTTTTGGCTGTGTGCTGTGTGTGACTTGTAATACAGTGGGCATGATACTGGCGATCTTTTGGCACCTGCAACCAAAGCGGTCTAGCAAAAAAATCACAAAACTCACAATGAGGGCCTGAGTATGGTTATGGGATAATGGGGGGCCAGAAGCATCATGTGGTTGTGAACTGAGGCCAGACATGCGGCATACAAAGAAGACTCTTGAATTGCTTTCCATTTGCTGTTGGCTTATTGGTGATGTAATATGAGTAAAGCAATTAAGCATAATTCTGTGGAGTGCCAAAGGAAGCCAAATTCTCCATCGAATCACAAAGTAGGCTACTGAGGTCTTTCAATCCCTTTAAACAACTTTGGTGTGTACTTTCTTTGGATTTTATTAGTGCTTTTCCTGTACTACAAAAGAATGGCATTATTTAGTTTGCAGTAGATGTGTTTTGTAAAATGCTTACCTTACTGTTTTTTAAAGGCACACAGGTTTTCAAAATAGAAGAATGTTAGTTCCTTTCCAATACATCTGTATTGGTCCTTTGGGCTGATGTTTTGAAAAGAGCCTGAAGTGAGTTTTAGAAAATGCATCTCAGTTTTTCTATATTATTTTTTCTGCAGTCGGATAGGTTGAGAGAAAGGTCTCATAGGACTTTGGAACAATATTTGAGTTCCTTTAATGAATAATGGAATAGAATGGAGAGAAACTTGTAAAGGGCGATGCTAGAAAATAGGAAAAAAACAAGCAGCTAATAATGGGGTATTAAACAGAAGTCCGATTAAAAGAACAAGAAAGTTTTCAAAGCTTTCTTAAGCACAGTAAGCTAAGAAATGTATTTTAAACTGAAAGGAACTACATTCCATAGCTAAGGGCAAAGATCAGAGCGTGAAATACTCCCCATGCAACTTTTTTTAATCTAAGGAAGACAAAGTGAAGAACACTGCTGGAATGTAACACTTTGAGAAGACTGCAAAGGGAAAAGTAGAATGTTAGGGGAGATCTTTCTAGTCTATAAAAAACCCAGTGTAGAAGGCAAAAGTGATCCTCTACCTCACAATGAGCCCAATGCAGATTGATGCCAGCCAAGATCATACTGTCATTTTTTTGAAAATCCACCAACAGCATAAATTGCAAAATTCTAAGCTCATTGCAGTTGGGTCAAAGTGACATCACACGGAACCAAAGAGATGAGAGTACAGTACCTAATCTTGATAGGCCACATGAAGCATTGGTTTTGCCATGCAATTGTTTCGGTAGAGGCAAAAATACTGCTTTCACTTCTTTAAATAGAATTAAGCAATATGAGAGCATTGCCTTAATCTTGGGCACAGTATATAGTTGGGAACCAGGGTAAACCTGCTGAGGTTTCCTTGAAATAGATGGTATCCAGTGAAATCTCAAAATTGTGGATCAGAAAGTGTTATACCATCTCTCCGTGTTTCTGCCTACCATTAACAGTTCCATCTTATTAGCATTTAATTACAAGAAATTAAGTCACATCCGTTTTTGGACAGCTGGGATACAATGGGCTACCTGGAAGGCAAAATAGGCTATCTGGTCCAATCAAATGATCTGCATATCATCTGTGTATGATAAAGCAATGCAGCCATAGGATTTAATGGGTTTAATAAAAGTCAAATGTAGATGTTAAAAAGAATGTATAAGAGGGAAGAGCTCTGTGACCATGCCACTTCTAAAGCCTATCTACCAATAACTCAACAAGCTGTTGTTTTCTAGATAGGCTGCTAGCTGTTTATGAACAATCTGCTAAGTAAGGTGATCATTTTAACGACCAAAGACAAAAAAAGTTTTACTTAAAAAGAGTTGCCTGTCAGAATTAGAATCTTTTTGCACTTACATCCACTATCTATGCAAGCCAACTTTAGGGTCCTGGGTGAACACCCTCCAGACTGAAATGTTAAGTTCTGAGTTGCTAACTTGTTGGGAACAGTGTGCTTTCTCGTGCATCCAGAAAAGTGTGTCTTTCAAACCAGGGGATTCACCGTTATTAACCTAAGCCACTCAACATAGAAAAGGCTATTGACTGAACCGAATGACACTTTATGTTGAGAGTGCTAGATAAAATGGGAACAGGGCTGGGATTCATGAAGTGGGTGCGCCCACTTATTGAAGACTGAAGAGCAGGGTGAATCAGTGGGAAAATATTTTTCCTGGACCTTTTACCCTTGTTAGGTGGATTAAAGAGTAATATTAAACTAGAGGTGAAACTGATGTGGATGACCCCAATCCTGACTGGGTACAGTTGACTTGGGCCAGAGAAGACAGAATACATCCTTTGCAGATGACCTCTTACCATATCTGGGATGTCCATCCTTGACAGCTACCATACAGTAGTTATAGACAAGATGAGTATGGTAGGTACCTACGTTTGCATATAGCCTAGTACATTGCCTATTACCTAGCCAATCAATAGATGATGCACACATCTGACCAAAGAATATAAACAGATGATTGTGAAGGACAGTTTCACACCAAGGTCACTAAAGAAACTTGCAGATGTCCAGACTTAAATCTTGAATTAGTGCTTGTAAGGTTTGTTATTGATACCAATGGTCATGTTATGAGTGTGGCGGTTTGGCCTGTGTGGTCGTACCACAGGGCCGGAGATAAGCATTTCAGACACGGACGTCCACCAAAGACCGCTGGCAGCATTACGAGACCCCTTTTTGCCAGGGATTTCGTGGCGGTAGCACAGCCACGAAATCCCTGGAAGAAAGGCTACCGGCGACAGGCATTTGCATTCTTGTCACCGGTAGACGACTCCCCTACCACCCCATCTACCCAGGACCCCTTCACTTACAACATTCCCACCTAAAGAATGGTGGAAAGCTGCCAGTAGTCGTAATAAGGCATTCTGCACATGGCCAGCACTGGCAGTCTAGTGGCGGCTCTGGCTTTGGCTGGCTTGGAAAAAGACCACCAAAGTCATAATGAGGGCCATAGTCTGTATGATGGATATCTAACATTGTCTATGTTAGTTCAAATAGCTGTGAATTTATTTTGCTAAATATGTTGTACAGGGGAAAAGAAAAACAATAAAATGTTTAATAAGAATGGAATGGCCTGGGATGGAGTCAAATAACATCCCCTAATTTTTATTTGGTGAGGAGACAATAAGAAGGAGGCACATAACATTGCTTATCTTTCATTTATTGCAGATATTATCCCCCTTGTCCAAAGGGTTATTTCACAAAGCCGTATCTGAAAGTGGGGTAGCATTGCTTCCAGGAATGATCCTCACTGACCCTGATGCTGTAAACCTTGTTAACAATGTAAGTTCTGAATTCAATTGTTGCAAACATTTGGAACAAATAAATAAATTATTGTGGGCACTATATGTGTGATGTAGTAGTGATATGTCCTGTTATTTGCTTACTTCATGCATCATTTTTATAGAATTTCTCTTGTTGTTCTACAAATACAAAATATACAGATAAGGTTTCAACTGCATTGAGCTATCTTGTAGAGGTAAAAGAAATGTGAAATCCCTGCATTTATTACATCATGGTACAACAGTACACAGAGGAAGTTGGTTTTGTGATATTTCTGACAAAATTGTATTCACTCTTATTAATCTTATCTTATTAAGGTCTGCTGGGTTTTCCAAGATAAAAATAATTGCCATTTTGTTGGATTTGTAATGTCACATCACAACTTTGAAGCTGTTATAAAAAATTCCCAAAGCCACAGAAACCCCCACTGCAATTTGTCCCTTGCAATATATTTGGGCGTGGGTGAGTGAGTCATTGTTAGTTCTTAGGATGCTCAGGGTTTTGAGTTGGAATCTAATGATGGTCAGAATCTAATGTGTAGTTCTGTTTCCTACCAGAGGCAGTTTTCACTGAAATGGAGAAGCTGTTGGTATGTCTTACCAGCAACTATCTCATCCAGCATATTTTGTATGCAGGTGGTGAGCAAGCCCTCCTATGCCCATGTGCTTAAATAAAGCTCTCCAGTATTTGATATTTGATCTGTATTACACTCACATGCTTCAATCTTTGCTGTCGCCGAGCTGGATATTCAACAGTAATATTACATTTGCTGTTCCATGTTAATCATGCCCTAATACCGAAACAACAGGGGGTCTTTAGTAGCTTAGTCACTTCATTGAAAAGAAATAAACTTTACCTAATCAGAAACAATGAGTCTGAAGACCATAACCTGAACATCATCCTGCAGATTTCTATCACACATCGTATGTGAAGGCAGTACCCTCGAACTCTGCTGAATTGTCCCCACATAAGGTCTTTTCCTTAATTTCTGTTCTCACTATTTTGTTGTGATATATAGTTATTGAAGACTGTTTTCAATCCTTCAAGTTCTTCAAGATGCCAGAAGACACCAAAAATCCACTTTTTAGAACCTGTGGCTCTAAAAATCTATCAGTTGATCCGCATAAGGAGTATTTTTATTGCTTCTATCCTTCTCTAACACATCTTTCACACCAAAAGTCTGCAAGGGTGTCAGGAATAAGGCTGTGTGCAGTCCAGGACCCGCCCTGGCCTCCACTTCACGCTTTTGCAGCGCTTCATGCGCACTGCTATTTATCCCCTCTTGCTCCAGGAATGATCATGGGTGTCGCCTGCCCTGTAGTAAAGCTCATGTAGCTGCAGTGTCAGGGCATTGGTGGACACAATGTACCTATCAGTGGCATTCTATGAATGGACTACAACTCCCAAGATTTTAGAGGCAGCGGCCATCTTGGAGTGTGGCAGGCCTATAAAGCCCAGCCACACCCAAGCACATTGCTCACTATTTTGCAGACTTCGGTTCTGTCTGACCTCGTTGGAGTTCCTCTCAGGAAAGAACTGAATGGCAGAGTGGCGGCATGGCAGAGTATTCGTGTTTCCTCCTGTATATTAAAAAACAAGTAGGTCGTACTCGTGGCGGTAAGGTCTCGTTTGGTCAAACTTAAAAGGGGTAAACAGACACAACGAGCAAAGCGTTTCAGGCACAATGAGCAAAGCGCCTCAGGCACAACAAGCAAAGCGCTTAAGGCACAACAAGCAAATCGCTTCAGGCACAATGAGCAAAGCACTTCAGGCACAAAGAGCAAAGCGCTTCAGACAGAACGAGCAAAGCGCACTTCAGGCACAACGAGCAAAGCTCTTCAGGCACAATGAACAAAGTGTTTCAGGCACAACAAGCAAAGCGCTTCAGACACAACGAGCAAAGCGCTTCAGACACAACGAGTAAAGCGCTTCAGGCACAATGAGCAAAGCGCTCCAAGCACAAAGAGAAAAGCCAGCCGTAATTTTTATTCTTTTTTGGAGTGTGATATGTCAGATATATATTTAAGGTTTTGAGTATTTCTATGCCAAGAACAGACATTCATTTAATGAGAGTATAATTGTTATCCAGTAATTATTCCAAGTGTGATCATTGTCTAAAGCTCATGCCATCCTCAGGTATTGTGAGTATAGTTTGTTCTTGTCCCATGGTTCAAAGAAGGGCCACACCTAGTCCATAAGGATCTCAACTTGCTATTGGAGACACCTTTGTCCAGGAGCATATTTGTGAGTTAATACTGTTATGAATACTTGAGATCACAGTTTATTTTGTCTCATGATTCAAAGAAGGGCCACGCCCAGTCCATAAGGGTCTCAACTTGCTATTGGAGATGCCTTTGTCCAGGAGCATATTTTGTGAGCTAATACTGCTATCAATAAATGTATGCATATATGCTTTAACCATTCTCTTTCAGATCTCCTTCCCTGTAGTTCTCTATCCTAATTCCCTTCCCCCCATCTGGCTTCACCAATACTCGGTGCTCTGAAAGCTTTCAAAGTTGGTGACGCCTGGAGGTGGGCCTTTTGCTCAGCAGCGTGCAGATCCTGAGGAAAGGGCACTGTGACAGAATAGTGAGCCCACGAATTTATACTTTCTTCTTGGTCTGTACGTGGGCTGCGCAAGATGGCCACCTTAGACACCCTTATGCAGGTAGCCACTCAAATGCAAAGAGATTTAACAGGCTCAAAAAATGTTACAGCCGATTTAGTTAATAAAGTAACCCAGTTACAGAGTAAGGTGGACGGGTCAGGACCCATGCCTCTAGCTCGTCCTACGCACTCCATACCTACTAACATTGCCGTGAACGTGCCGACACAAATTCCATTGGCCGCACGGGAAAGGTTTTTTGGGGATCCTAGTAAGGTTCAAGTTTTTCTCACGCAGGTGGAACTACATTTTACTTGCCGTCCCAGTGCCTTTCCGGATCCACAATCTGGAATTGCATTCCGTATTTCTTACCTGGCTGGTGACGCAGCTACTTGGGCAGTTCCATTAGTCTGATTAGATAGTCCTCTTTTGTACAATTGGCGTCTTTTTGTGGATGAATTTGAAAAAATATTTGACAGGCGCTCAATTACCATGTCTGCAGACAAAGAGTTACTAGAGTTACGCCAAGGAAACAAAGACTTGTTAACGTATTTGTCACATTTCAATTGGTTAGTAGTGGAAACCACTTGGCCAGAGGAAAAAAGGTCAGTAGTGTTTTATCAAGGACTAAAAGACGAACTGAAAGACGTTTTGGCCCAAATTGAACCTCAACCAAAAACCTGTACTGATTTAATTAATCTAACCTTGCGGCTAGACCATAGACTCATGGAAAGAAAAGGGGTAAGATAAAAATCGGAAAGACCCAACTGGCGAATGGAAAGGTTCAGAAACCCACAGTCGTCCTCCGATTCTACCATAGAACCAATGGATATCGGAACCATTCGTCCACCTTTGATCAAAGAGGAAAAAGATACACGATGAAGAAATGGACAGTGTATGTACTGTGGGAAGAAGGGTCAGTGAAGCCCAAAGGAAAAATTGATCCTACAATTGAGGCAAAGAAAAAGATAGCAGTTGCTTTGGAAAACACAGAGGAAAACTAAAAGGTCCAAGAAAAAACAAAGGGGTCCTCTTGGACAAATTGACAATCCCTTCAGTGTGTTCTTGTACAAATCGCTAAGCCAAACATTTTCAAGTTCTAGCACAACTAACTGTACAAGGAAAACATCATACTGTACAAGTTTTAATTGATTCAGGGGCAACAGGAAATTTTGTGGGTCAACAAACTGCATTAAACTTACAAATACCCAGTGTCAAGAAGAAGGTTCCTGAAGTTGTTTATGCAGTTGACGGTAGTGAATTGGCAGGAGGCCCCATTACTATGCAAACCTCACGAATACAAATAACTTGCAAGGATGACAGGAATTTGAACCACTGTGAGATCATCTGCTTTGATATAATCCAAGCACCTCATTATGGCTTTATCTTAGGAATGCCATGGTTAATGTTACACAATCCAAGCATAGACTGGCGCAACCAGGTTTTCTTCATCCTCTTGCCTAAATAAGTCTCTTCAACCAAGAAGAGACAAAGAAGAAAATCTCCAACACTCTATTGCTACTGCAGCAGAGAAGGAAATTGATCTGCCGCAACAGTATTCAGAATATACTGACATTTTCTGTGAAAAGAAAGCAAGCTCATTACCACCTCACATGTCGTACGATTGCCAACTCGATCTTGTACCTGGCACCAATATACCAAATTGTAGAAACTATGCATTATCAGAGAAAGAGAACCAAGTCCTAAGAGAATATCTTGATCAGTGCTTAGCCAGTGAGCTAATTAGGCCATCACGATCACCAGCGGCTTCTCCGCTGTTCTTTGTACCCAAAGCTAATGGCAAATTGAGACCTTGTATTGATTTTAGAGCGATAAACAAAATCACTGTTAACAATAAATATCCACTGCTCCTCATACCTGTTTTATTAGATCAGGTAAAATCAGCCGTTATTTACACCAAACTTGATTTACGTGGTGCTTAACACCTGGTTCGAATTTGAGAGGGAGATGAGTGGAAAACGGCTTTTAAAACCCACTATGGTCTCTTTGAATATCTAGTGATGCCGTTTGGTCTCTGCAATGCCTCAGCGGCTTATCAGTATTTCCTATACGATGTCCTGAGAGAATATCTAAACATCTTTGTCATCCTTTATATCGATGATATACTGATCTATTCTAACTCCGAAGAAATCCATGAAGGACATGTAAAAAAGGTGTTACAAACTTTAAGAACCCATAATTTGTATTGCAAATTAAGTAAATATGAGTTCCATACCAAAAGGGTAGAATTTTTATGAGTAATTTTAACACCTAATGGCATGCACATGACTGAAAGAAAGATTCAAGCTGTAGCAGAATGGCCCACACCAAAATCAGTACACGACATCCAATGTGTTTTGGGCTTTGCAAATTTCTATCAACGCTTTACCCATCACTTCTACCAAAAAGTAGCACTGATTACCAAATTGTTAAGGAAAAAGGTCGTCTTCAACTGGTCCCAAAAAACAGATGAGGCGTTTCAAGAGTTATAAAAGGCCTTTACTTCAGCTCCTATTTTAGCTCATCCCAATGTGGAGGAAGCATTCATTGTGGAAGCTGATGCATCGGATGTCGCTACTGGGGCCATCCTTTCCCAACGTCACCCAGAGACTGGTCAATTGCACCACATAGCATATGTGTCAAGAAAACTGAATGAAGCTGAACAGAATTATACCATTGCGGAAAAAGAATTACTAGCAATCCGCAATGCTTTCAAGGAATGGAGACGTTATCTATTGGGAGCAAAGCACACCATTACCGTATATTCTGACCATAGAAATTTACAATTTATAAGCTCTGCCAGACTACTAGCTCCCAGGCAACTGAGATGGATGTTATTCTTTGCAGAATTTGATTTCATAGTGACTTTTAGACCAGGAGTAGACAACCGTAAGGCCGACGCATTGTCTAGGCAAGATTCTTCAGTTACACATACTGAACAAAAACCCATGTCTACTATAACGCCTTCAAGGGTATTGTGCTTAATAGCTGCCGAAAAATTATTTTATCTCATCTGTAATCATTTTCATATCACCAAGTGGCAAGAATGGTTACAACAAGACACTAAAAGATCCATTCAACAAGGCCTACCTTTACACAAATCTCGAATGTTTCTGCCTACTGAAGAGTTAAGCGAGACAGCCTTTCATTGGTTGCATAGTCACCCTCTGGCAGGGCATCTAGTTTCTTAAAAACAATAGAATTAATGAAAAGATATTTTTGATGGCCTACATTTGTTCATGACGTAAAGCAAATGCTGCAATCATGCGAAGTATGTGCAAGATGCAAAAGCGAACATAGTAAACCGAAGGGCTTCTTCATACCTCTACCTGTTCCCAATCATCCATGGGAACATATCACTATGGATTTTATTACTGGTCTTCCTCAGGTAAAACAATATTTGGCCATTTTAGTGGTGGTAGATAGTGTTACCAAATATGCCCATTTCATTGCATGTAAAGGTCTCCCAACAGCCGACACCTTAGCAACTATTATTTTACAAAACATTGTTCGCCTCCACGGACTTCCAAGAGTCATTCTCTCTGATAGGGGAGCACAATTTTCTGCACGTTTTTGGCAGCAATGGTGTAAAGCCTTACGAATTGATTCAACCTAGTCCACGAGTCACCATCCACAAACGGACGGTCAAACAGAGAGACTGAACCAAACTCTAAAACAATACCTATGATGTTATGCCACAGAGTCCCTGAATACTTGGCTAGATCACCTGTGGCTTGCAGAACTGGTTTATAACAACTCTCATCATTCTTCAATAAACTTGACTCCCTTCTATGGCCTTTATGGACGTCATCCACACATCTTGCCAGTTAAACTACCTGCTTCTACTCAAACCACACCGGCAGCCATGGATATGTTAGCACACATGAAACAAATACATTCACAATTACAAGTAAATCTACACCAGGCAAAGACAAGATACAAATTGCAATATGACAAAAAACACCAGCCTGGCCCTGGGTACACAGACAAAGGTAGGGTTTGATTTCCACAAAGAACTTTGTATTTAAGAATAAAAATATGTTTCATCCAAAATTCATAGGGCCCTATGAAATTCTGTGACAGGTGAACCCCATAACATACAAACTAAAATTGCCATCATCCTTGAAAATTCATCCGGTGTTTCACACTTCACTTCTTAAACCTGCTTCGCCCTCATGTGTCGCACAACCTGCTCCCCTGTTAGTCCAGGGTCATTGGGAGTATGAGGTGCGATCTACTCTAGACGTTATCGTGGATCCTCCCTTTGGTACTTAGTGTCCTAGAAGCGCTACGGACCTGAGAATGACTCATGGGAACCTGCAAGGAATGTCCATGCACCAAGTTTGGTGCAACACTTTCATCTTCTTCACCCTGATAAGCCGGGCCCTGGACCATGCTCAGGAGGGGGGTGTAATGTCAGGAATAAGGCTGTGCGCGGTCCAGGACCTGCCCTGGCCTCCACTTCACGCTTTTGCAGCGCTTCATGAATGCCGCTATTTATCCCCTCTTGCTCTAGGAATGATCATGGGTGTTGCCTGCCCTGTGGTAAAGCTCAAGTAGCTGCAGGGTCAGGGCATTGGTGAACACAATGTACCTATCAGTGGCATTCTATGAATGGACTACAACTCCCAAGATTTTAGAGCAGCGGCCATCTTTGGGTGTGGCATGCCTATAAAGCCCAACCACACCCAAGCACTTTGCTCACTATTTTGCAGACTTCGGTTCTGTCTAACCTCGTTGGAGTTCCTCTCAGGAAAGAACTGAATGGCAGCATGGCAGAGTGGCGGCATGGCAGAGTATTCGTGTTTTCTCTTGTATATTAAAAAACAAGTAGGTCGTACTCATGGCGGTAAGGTCTTGTTTGGTCAAACTTAAAAGGGGTAAACAGGCACAACGAGCAAAGCGCTTCAGGCACAATGAGCAAAGCGCTTCAGACATAACGAGCAAAGCACGCTTCAGGCACAACGAGCAAAGCGCTTCAGGCACAACGACTAAAGTGTTTCAGGCACAACAAGCAAAGCGCTTCAGACACAACGAGCAAAGCGCTTTAGGCACAACAAGTAAAGCGCTTCAGGCACAACGAGCAAAGCGCTCCAAGCACAAAGAGAAAAGCCAGCCGTAGTTTTTATTGTTTATTTGGAGTGGGATTTGTCAGATATATAGTCAAGGTTTTGAGGATTTCTATGCCAAGAACAGACATTCATTTAATGAGAGTATAATTGTTATCCAGTTGTTATTCTAATTGTGATCATTGTCTAAAGCTCATGCCATCCTCAGGTATTGGGAGTATAGTTTGTAACTTGTCCTATGGTTCAAAGAAGGGCCACGTTTAGTCCATAAGGGTCTCAGCTTGCTATTGGAGACGCCTTTGTCTAGGAGCATATTTGTGAGTTAATACTGTTATGAAAACTTGAGCTCACAGTTTATTTTGTCTCATGATTCAAAGAAGGGCCACGCCCAGTCCATAAGGGTCTCAACTTGCTATGGGAGACGCCTTGTCCACGAGCATATTTGTGAGTTAATACTGTTATGAATGCTTGAGGTCACAGTTTATTTTGTCTCATGATTCAAAGAAGGGCCACGCCCAGTCCAGAAGGGTCTCAACTTGCTATTGGAGACGCCTTTGCCTAGTAGCATGTTTTGTGAGCTAATACTGCTATGAATGAGTGTATGCATATATGCTTTAACCATTCTTTTTCAGATCTTCTTCCCTGCAGTTCCCTATCCTAATTCCCTTCCCCCCGCCTGGCTTCACCAATACTCGGTGCTCTAATAGCTTTCTGAGTTGGTGACGCCTGAAGGTGGGCTTTTTGCTCAGCAGCGTGCAGATCCCGAGGAAAGGGCATTGTGACAAAGGGAAGCAGAAAGCTTTCTTCAAAATCCTTAAAGGATAGGAAGGAAAGACTTTTATTATGGGTTCAAACATCAAAAATCGATGGTACCCCAGATGAGGAAACAAGCTTGCCATTAATGGCATATGAAAAGAGATAAAGGAAAAACATATTCTCTGAAACACTGTAAAGAGTAAAGGATTCACCTATTTGAAAACAACCTGTGAAGAGATCTAGGCAGTGCAATGAATCTCCTCTGGTAACTACAGTTCAAAATAAAAGAAGCCTAAGCTTAAACTAGATCCATTTTCTCCAAAGACGTCATATGCTCACTTGAAAGCTCCGTCTCTGGAGACACATAATATAAAAATGTTCCCATCACCTTTCCTCTCACCTCCATTGAAGGCGGAAGCAATGAAAAAAGCTCACTCATTGACAGTAATGACAACAGCAGTGTAATGACAACAGCACTGTTTTTGACATTGATGTTTTTGCCTACAGCAGTAGTTTAGATGAAACCAGTAAAAGAGAAACCCAGAAAAAAATTACAACTCTTGTAAACAACATCATTATTGGGTCACCCATCAACATTCATGGATGACACCTTCCCCAAGAACACGCTGGCTCCACAATCTATGACATCTTTGTTGATGAGGCTCAAATCAATGGCACTTCTGTCTATAGCTCTTTCGTTGATGACACGAGGAATCCGTTGATGATCTCTTCACCGATAAAACATCCATCAATGATTGAACAATATTTAATTTAACCCCCAATAACGTTCATGCCAATGATTTGGACACCATCTGAAGTCTTGTGACAATTCCAGGCTGCAGGTACTTTGGTACCCTTACTGGACCCAGAACTGCCATCCTGTGAAATAACACAGTATTCCTGTGGAAGCCACCACTCAAGCCTCATTGTATAGTTAGGTATCAAAATAAGGTCTTCCCTTACATTAAAAAAAAAAGGTTAAAGCAGCGTTATAGTTAGGTATTGTAGTACGATCTTAGTTTATGTCAAGGTTAAAGTGGCTGTTAGAAACTGGGTTTCTGCTTGGCAGAGGTATGCACCCTCTCCAAGCAGGAACCATAATCCTAGTCAGGGTAAATCACCAACACACCCTAAATTAACCTGTGCTCACCAATTGGTAGCTGGGCACAGTTAGGCTTAATTTAAGATGCAATGTCTTATGTATTTATGCAACACTTCAAACAGTAAAATATCAAAAACACCACAAAAACGTTACCACACCTGAGTAGACAAATAGAACCCAACTTAAAAATTAAACAATGAAACAATGAAATTACATTTTAAAGAATAAACTGTAGAAAAGTGCTTTGAAGCAAAAAAGTGTGAACCTGGTCGCACTGGATCGGCACAAAGTAAAATGTTCAGGCTGACCGCAATAGAGCATGGGCTGGCTACAGCAACCCATTTGGGCCGGTTGAATTAAAGTGCCTTAAATCGTGGTGCGTTAGCTTTACAGTGGTTCCAAATCTTGCCCATCGAGGAAATGTATTGCTTTTCCCCACGGAGTTGAGGAGATAGGTCGAAGTTATCTGTGCAGCAGTGGTGATGCATTGTAGCTGAGATGCAATGGAGTTCAGGTGCAAGAGATGTCTGCATCAATGCCAAGGTGATGCATTGATTCTGATGAACGCAGTGGCTTCAATGCAGAGTTCTGCATAACGATGAGGCTGTCATCGAAGGGGAAGAAGGAGCCTTGCACCGAAGAAAACACTGCAGTGCTGGCTCTAAAAGTGATGCTTTGGTTTTATCTACACAACAGCGAAGATGCACTGGTTCTTTCCACACAACAGCGGTGATGCACTGGTTCTTCTGGAGCAGCACCTGAAGATTTACCTCCAAGGGTCCAGGAGTGGGGTGGCATCACTTCGCAGGTTAGGCTCACAGCTGGCAGAGTACAGTTGGGATTGTTGGAAGTCTTTTTTGTCCCTGACACTTCATAAAACAGGAGGCCAGTCAGCTGGCCCTTGAAGTCACTCCAGGTGTTGGGTTCAAGTGATGTGGGTCCAGTCCATCACACTCAGGCAATGAAGGCATCAGGCTGCAGGTCAGCACAGCAAGAATAGAGTTGTTCTAGAGCAGCAGAACATCAGAGTTGCGGTCGTTCAGCAGCACAGCACTCCTTTTTCCTGGCAGTTTCCACAGGCCTAGAAGTGTACTGAAGTGGTAAGGTCAGAAGTTCAGTTCTTATACCAAGAGGTGCATTTGAAGTAAGGAAAACTTCAAAGAGGGGCTTTAAAGTACACAGAGGTCCTCTCTTTCTGCCTTGACTCTAGACTCACTACAGGGGACTAAGCAATCCTTTGTGTGGGGACAGGACACAGGCTATATAAGTGTGAGGGTGTGTACAGCTCCTCCTTCACATTCTGCCCAGGGTGGCTTATCAGGATGTGGATGACCCATCAAGTCACACCTAAGCTGCCTTTGTGTACGGCTGGCAAGACGGAATGCACAGAGCCCAGCTGTCACCCACCCCAGACATGTATTGGAGACATTAATGTGGACTGTTTGCTAAAAATATATTTGAGGATTTATGACACTCTAATTATGAGTGTTGTATCATGAAATTACTGAATTTTCAACAGCCACATGTTCTTGTGTGTATATATTTGTAAATACCACTGGTGCATTTTAAGTTCACCTATTCACTTTTCACTGTGCTGTCACTTTGTAGAAGCACCGTATTCTCGTTCCTTTCCGTTTTAACTGGTTATTATTCTTGATGTCCTATAGTAACTTGGTTGTTGGTATATAATATTGATTTATGAAAGAATTTGACTTTGTAAATAACAAAGAAGAATTATTCAAATAAAATTAATTATAAAAATACCTTACCATCTGGGACGTTTAAAAAAAAAAATTATGTGGGACTCAAGGCTTATACTTCCCACGCACAGACCATGTTTTTGTATATAGATGTATTGGAGACAGGCTGCAAGCACACAGGGATAAGTCCAGGAAAATGCCAAATTTCTAAAAGTTGCATTTTCAAAATTGTAATGATAAATTCGACTTTGCCTGAAAGAAGATTTATCATTACAAGTCCATGGGTACCAAACATGACAGATCCACCCATTCTCTATTAGGAATTACAGCTCAACAAATATGATAAGGAATCCTCAATGCTATCCTATGAATGGGGTGGGCCTCCAAGCAGTGATAAATGAATGCGAGAGATTTTCACTACTAGGGCATGTCAAACTTAAAAGTATATGTCCTGCCTTTTATTTACATTGCACCCAGCCCATGGGCTACCTAGGACCTATCTTAGGGGTGACCTATGTAGTAAAAGGAGAGTTTAAGGCTTACAAGGGGTTTTAAATGCCAAGTCGACATGGCAGTGTAACACTGCATTCAGGCGCAGGGGTGGGCCTGGGACATGTTTTAAAGTGCTATTTAAGTGGCTGGCACAAGCAGTGCTGTAGGCCTACTCATAGTATTTATTCTACATTGTCCTGTGCACATGTAGTGCACTTTACTGAGGATTTATAAATAAATTCAATATGTCAATTAGGTATATACCAATCAACCCATGTTTTAGGGAGCGAGCACAATCACATTAGCACTGGTTAGCAGTGGTGAAGTGCACAGAATCCCAAGTCCAACAAAATTCAGCAAAATTGGAGGCAAGCAGGCAAAATGTTTGGGGAAAGACCTCCCTAAGGCTGACAGGTCCAACAGTGGTGTTATAGTTTATTGTTGAAAGAAGATGAGAACTAACATTTAAAGTAAAAAGAAAACACCAAACACTGAAACCTACTTGTTATGAGAGCAACGTAAGGATGAATTTGTGTCTTAAATCAAATCTATTTGAGGTGATGTTTGAACACTTAAAAGGGAATTGAATATTATTGGTGACCGGAAGGCATGACCATATTGAAACTCCTGCTGCCACAGGAAGTAGCAACTGATAAAGAGAGAAAGATTAAAAAGTATGCCTCTACAATTAAGGCATTTGTTAAAATGTACAACTGCTAGACAATGCTGTCTCGGATAGACACAAACTCTTCCAAAGGGTCCTACTGCATGGGGAGCCAATAGAACATTAAATGGCAATGTCTGATCTTTGTCTGATAGTTGCTACAATGGTACTTTTCTGGTTGAAATAATTAGGGAGCAGCTTATAGACTAGACTGCCAGCAAGACTATGCAAGTGAGACTCCTTGCATCCCTGGTCTCTCCACTGGAACATGTTGCAAAACGTTGTTGGCTGGACCAAAAATGGTCAATGGTGCTTTCCAAAAATATTCCTAAAAGTGGAAATAGGAGTGGCATTTTATTGTGTATATGATTAGACTACATGCAAAGTGGTATGAAACTAGACAGTTTAGTGAAAAGTTACAGATGAGGTAGAGTGAACCACTTGGGTAATCCTAAACCGTGCTCAACCACTAGATAATTTTATAAAAAAATGTTCAACAAGAATGCCTATCTTCCAGTGTTTTAATGCTAAAGAAACAAAGAAAAGTGGGAAGGTAACTGTGGCGGGAGGAAAACATTTAACAGGCATGGCTTTCAGGTTATGTAGATATTTATTTTATGTGTTACATAGAGAAAATTAAACAATGCAGTACTAGCATCTATTGTATAGTGGCACACATGGTTGAATGATAGACACATCAGTTTCACCTTACACTCAGAAAGAAGGAATAGGAAGGATTCAATTTTACCAATGAACCTCCTTCTCATGTCTTGAGTTCTACAAGAAGTTGAAGACTTGGCTCTTCGTATAAGCACCTTGGGACCACAAAAATACACACATCTTAGCACCTGGATACCCCATGGGTGATTAGTACACCATACAAATCAATGTAAAATAAAATAACACTGTGTGGAAGTTGAATGTCAGGCATGCTTTTCTCACATGAAGATTGTGATTCAAGATTTTAGGACTTTTGATGGCGAGCTAGCTTCAACTTTAGCACAACCACAGCTGTGGTTTACATTGTTAAGAATGGCTGAATTTTGCTAGGATTGAGCTGCAGTTAACATTAGACTCCAATTTCCCAGAGCAGACTTTGAGGATAACACATAAATAGTGTTATGGGACTGCATTGGGAGAATAAGTTTCCAGAGGTCTTTGCTGATGAACTGGAAAAAAAAGCATTCCCTATCAAGATTATTTTGACATCAAACACTCAAATGAATGGACAAAACATTCACAGTGCAACGATTGATCTGAGATCAAATTAAAAGTGAAATTATAGAAACTATGCAAAGAAAACATCTTTCTGGAAATTGAAAGCTATAAGTGGGCGGGACTGGTTATTTTGTTGGTTTAAAGCAATGGCTTGTTGAGAAAGCGTGATTACCTCTGTTATTTAATCACCAACACATGGGTGTGTTGAATCCATTGCCTAATGTAACAGAGAAAAGGCCATGGTTGGGGCAACACGTTTGTACACACATATAGAGTTGCAAAAGAATTCCAGAAATATAACATAATTTGCTACACCAGATGGACTATATTGTTCTATAAGAATGCCTATAGTTTGGCAGCATCTGTTTTCCAATGAGCTATGCATAAGATCTTTAAAGGAGTTGATGCAGTCATATAGTAGAAGGATTATATCCCGTTATGTGTTGATGGGTAGGAAGCACATGATGAGAGCTAGAAAAACTTATGATTCTGAGAAGTGAGATTGGCAGACCTGTAGTGGATGGTCTGGATTATTTTAGACTCCTGCGAGCAATGTTCACTTTATGTAATTATTAGAGCTGGCCGAGTTCTGTGCAAGGTTTGTACCAGGATTTACTGGCATGCTGGCAAGAAAAGACCAAAAATGATTGCACAGACGTTTTTGTCAGCGTGTGGGAAGAAGGAGCCCCTTCCAATTTAGTAATCACAGCCTAATTAAGTCTCAGGATAGCTGTCATTGAAACTCTGCCCAGACCCTCTTAGCTATGACACAAGCAGCATGCAATTTCCCACAAAAATGCATATAAAGTTCAAGCTGTACTAACAATGTTAAAAGTCGACAAAACAAGAAAATGGCATTCCTAAACAAAATGTTAAAAACAAATAGAAAATATATAATGGAAAAAAAATCAAATGAGCCAAATTCAGATAAAGCAAAACTGAGAAATGAATGTTTAAAGTTCAGAGGCAAAATCTGTCTAGCATAAATAAAACACCAGTTTAAAGTATCAGTTTGTGGTTGACTGAGGCCTAGGGAGAATTTAAGGCAGACCCAGAGGACTTGGATTTCGGATATACCACGTGGGGTCACCCTGGTCAAACTCTTTACACAGCGATTCTTACAGGTCAAGGTTTTCCAGCAGGACAAGCTCCAAAGCTGAGCCAGCAAGGGTCCCTTTAAGTCAGATACATTGTTGCCGAGCTCCTGCTGAAGCCCTTAGTTTTGGCACCAAAAACTCTAACTTGAAAAATCCTGGATTTCTTATTTGCTGAAGCTGCTTCGGTCATAGGTCCAAGCTTTTCGTATCCCACTTAGGGCCTGATTTAAATATTAGCAGATGGGATACTTCATCACAACAGTTACAGATATCCTGTGAGCTGAAAACTAAGGGGGTCATTCTGACTCCCGCCGGCCGCGGTAACCGCAGGGCCGGCGGGAGCCGCCAGAATACCGCTGCGCGGTCAGAAGACCGCCGCGGTTATCCTGGGTTTCCCGCTGGGCTGGCGGGCGACCGCCAGAAGGCCACCCGCCAGCCCAGCGGGAAACACCCTTCCATGAGGATGCCGGCTCCGAATGGAGCCGGCGGAGTGGAAGGGGTGCGACGGGTGCAGAAGCACCCGTCTCGATTTTCAGTGTCTGCCTGGCAGACACTGAAAATCTTTGTGGGGCCCTGTTACGGGGGCCCCTGCAGTGCCCATGCCATTGGCATGGGCACTGCAGGGGCCCCCAGGGGCCCCACGACACCCCATACCGCCATCCTGTTTCTGGCAGCCGAAACCGGCAGGAACAGGATGGCGGTATGGGGGTCGGAATCCCATGGAGGATTCCCCAGGGCAGCAGAAAACCGGCGGTACACCGCCGGTTTTCCGTCACTGACCGCAGCTGTACCGCCGCGGTCAGAATGCCCATAGGAGCACCACCAGCCTGTTGGCGGTGCTCCCGCGGTCCCCAACCCTGGCGGTCTCGGACCGCCAGGGTTGGAATGACCGCCTAAATCCAATATGAAATAATGGGATTTAGATTTTGGCGGACAGGATATTCCACCATTATCAAAATCAGACCCTTAGACACTTATTTGGGGTTTCTGGTTATAGGCCCCCACCTCAGACTACTAGAGAATATTTTTTTTGTGAATGATGATCAGCGTGCATACATTATGACATCATCATAACTGAAACTGAAAGCAAAAGGAGACTTTCACCTTCTTCTTTCAACCGATGTGGTGCACGGTGAAACCAAGAGCATTGATTAAATTGGGATAGGCATGTTTAAAAGAGGAGATTCTTTCCTTTCCAGTTGTACCTCTCCCTGGTGCCCTGGAATCACAACAGGAGGGTTTCCCAAAAAGAGGTCGTACCACTTGTCAAAGCTACAGCAGAATGAATCCTAATTTCACCTCCATTTTCATGAGAAAAAGTAGAAGTATTTGAGTCTGTAACATAGCACACTAAGGGCCTGATTTATGAAAAGATTACACCACCTTTGCGTAATTTTTTGATGAAAAAGGGGCTCAAATTGACAAAATACAATTATATTTTGTACCTTTGCCCTGCTTTTACGTCAAAAAATGACGCAAAGGCAGCGCAATCTTTTCATAAATCAGGCCCTAGGTGGCTTATTTACAAGCCCCTTCCACCACTAGTGCATCACTTTTCATATGGGAAAAAGTGGCACACCGGCGGCACAAGGGGCTTGTAAATAAGCCCCTAAGTATACCCTTGGCATTGTGGCTTACTTAGATCCCTGCACATTTTGCCCCACAATATCAAAAATATAGATAAAACTACAAAATGTCCTCTCACTTTCCACAGCAGACTAGTTGGCCCGCAACCATGGAGCCCTATCTACACATGGCATCCCTGAAAACTAGGGACCCAAAAGAATCCATGGGCGTGCAGCTTTTGTAGATCACATGGATGGTAGATAAAAATTCTGAAGGGTACTTATACCTTAGGATTCCTCAGCTTTTGAATATTTCCATGTGCCAGCATTTCACAGAAACTTCCTCGATAGCTCTCCCACGTCGACAGGGACGTTGGAATATACATGGCTCCTCAGGCAGCACCGCGTGATGTCACTGGAGCAAGTCCCTGTCAGTGTGCTGAAGTCCGTTCCCTTTTTTCTGCACCTTCGACGAGTAACAGTTTTCATTAACTCTACATAGGGAATTGTCAGGTTTTTTGATTTTTTTTCCAATTTTTTTGATTTTTCCAGAAGAAGATCTCCACCCCAAAATTGGAATGTAACCCCTGCAAGGACTGCAAGGGTCAGATGTCTGTCACCGACCCTCTAAACAACACCTGTCTTTAGTGCTTAGGATCAGATCATAATGTTGATGCTTGTTTCTGTTGTCAACTGATGAAACCGAAGGCCCTGAAGGAAATGAAGGCACAGCTGTTCATGGCCAGAAAAAAATATGCAAACAGGGTTTTTCACAAGTCTCTTCCGACTTTGAAGACTATGGCCCTCATTACGACCCTGGCGGTTGCTGATAAAGCAGCGGTAATACCGCCAACAGGCCAGCGGTAATTAATATGAAATTATGACCACGGCGGAAACTGCTCCGACAGACAGCCACTTTGATACACCAACCGCCAGGGCAAAATCAACAGGCACCACGGCGGTAACTGCCTACAGCCAGGCGGAAGACAGTGTCCCGCCCAGTGAATTATGAGACACTAATCCGACACCTTTTCCGGGGCGGTAAAAACAACTTCAAAAGCCTGGTGGAAACAGATCTCAGAAGTCAAAGGACTCACCTGTGGAGACTCAGGGAAGGACCACGTCGCCATGGAGCCCAAGTTGCATGTGTTCCCCATGATCTTCTACCTTCTGCTCCATTATGAACACCAACGCCGGCGAAGACGACCACGGTGAGTATTGCCGCCTAGCACATGGTGGGGGAAGAGAGTAACACACACACGCAACACGCAACACCCCCACCCCCAAGACCATACACACTAGCAGATGCAATAATATTACATATTCACCCCGTACCCCTCAGGAATAATGCAAGGACAAAAGGAATTGATTAAAGTGAGTGTAATAAGATAAAATAGAATAAATACGTGCATCAAAATCAAAAAGTATATACATATTTACAAATGTAGGGAGACTGCCCAGTCCTCAATGTCTGTGGGCCACAGGGCCACATTGAAAAGTCCAAGGCCCCACCTTACTCCTACAACAGCATGGAGAGAACACTGCAGGGGCATCAGGTCGAAAATAGACAGGCACCTCAGGGGGACGTTGGACCTCAGCCGAAAGATGGTACAATGCCACTGGTCCTGGAGGGGGCACCATGCCCATCACTCCATCCTGGGGAGTGCAAGGCCACAGTCTATCAAGTGGGTGATTTGCCCACTGCCTGGTCCTGGGGAGTGCAAGGTCACAGTCTCTCAAGCGGGTGATTTGTCCACTGGTTCTGGAGGGGGCATTGTGCCCAGTGAGCTTCTTCCTGTGGAGGATGGGGTGAGTGGATGGCTTCTTCCACTGGTTATGGAGGGGGCATTGTGCCCAGTGAGCTTCTTCTTCGACTGGTTCTGGAGGGGGCATTGTGCCCAGTGGGGTTCATCCTGTGGAGGATGAAGTGAGTGGATGGCTTCTTCCACTGGTTCTGGAGGGGGTATTGTACCCAGTGAGCTTCATCCTGTGGAGGATGGGGTGAGTGGATGGCTTCTTCCACTGGTTCTGAAGGGGGCATTGTGCCCAGTGAGTTTCTTCCTGTGGAGGATGGGGTGAGTGGATGGCTTCTTCCTCTGGTTCTGGAGGGGGCATTGCACCCAGTGATGCAGATCTTGGGGAGTGCAAGGTCACAGTCTCTCAGATGGGTGTCAGACCCACAGGATTTGCTGGGGTCAGGCCGCACAACAGCCCATGGCCGCAGGACTACTCACTGTCCGACGGTGGTGACGGCTGCTCAGTGGTGGCAGTGGTTCTGCTAATGATGGAGCTGGCAGTCGTGGGGGGGTGCTCCAGCCCTTCCCCTGCAGCCTCGGACAGCTGAACCACCATGGTTGGTGGTGGGGGCGCTGATGGAGTCCCAGCACCAGGCCTTTTGTCCTTTCTGCCTGCTGGTGCAGGCCCCTTGCCCTTGCCTTCAGCAGCCGGCGATTGCTCCTTGCCCTTCCCTTTAGCAGCTGGGGGTACCTCCTCGCCCTTCCTTTTAGCAGCTGGGGGTGCCTCCTTACCCTTCCTTGCAGTGGCTGGCGGTGCCTCCTTGCCCTTCCTTGCAGCAGCTGGCGGTGCCTCCTTGCCCTTCCTTGCAGCACTTGGTGCAGGCACCCTTTCAGTCTGGCTGGCTGGGGCCCAGGATCCTCTCCCACCTGGAGTAGCTGTGGACACAACTGTGGACTGGGTGTCTGAGGTGCTTGCCTGGGTTTTGACTGCCCTGGCCTGACGTGAGGGACGGGGGACGGGTAGGGAAGAGGTCAATGGTGGAGAGGAAAAGTTTCTTAAGGACATTGGGGCAGGAAGAGGGAGATGGTTTGGGAGTGGAGGAAGAGGAAGTGGTGGTAGGAGGTGTCTGTATGCTGTGTTTGGGTGCAGGTGCATGGGCTGGATGCTGTTGTGAGGTGGATGGATGTTGGGTGTCTAAGTGCTTGCGTTTGTGTACTTTAGGAGGAGGGAGCACAGACACGGGGGGAGAGGACACAGTGGACGTGTGGATTGAAGTGGGGGTGGTGACTGCCAGTGAGGGGCATGTGCTGTTAGGTGTGCTGGTGATGGGGGTAGTGGATAAGGATGTAGTGCATGCAGGTGTGAGTGAAGATGCAACTGGGAGGGAGGTGGACAACGAGGAGGAGGGGGCCACAATGGAGGCAGTGTATGTTGGTATGTCTGATTCTGGATGGTGTTTGTGTGAGTACCTGTGGGATGAAGTGTGGTGCTTGTGTTTGCCATGTCCACTCGTGTGTTGTCCTGGGTGCATGCTCGTCTGACTGTGTGTATGGGATAGGTTGGGGCTGAGGGGAATGGGATTGGGTAGAGTAAGTTGGAGGGGGAGGCTGGAAACAGGGACAATCGTTTCCATCAGAGAGGAGGCCAGAGCCTGGATTGATCTATGTTGGGCCGCCATGCCAGTGTGAATGCCCTCCAGGAATGCATTTGTCTGTTGCATTTGGGCTGCCAGCTCCTGGATGGCATTCACAATGGTTGCCCAACAGAGATGGATCGCAGGAGGTCAATAGCCTCCTCACTCAGGGCAGCAGGGTCAACTGGGGCAGGGCCTGAGGTGCCTAGGATGAAGGAGATGCCAACCCTCCTGGGTGACCAGGCACAGGAAACTCACTGAGGGGCTGCTGGGAGGGTGGTGCTGGTACGGGGGTGGCTGTGGTTCCTGTAGTTCGGGTGGGCACAGAGGTCTCCACCACCACCAGGGAGCTTCCATCAGAGGAGGAATCAGTGTCCGAACTATCCCCTTCTGTCTCCACCGTGGTGCTCCCCTCGCCCTCCGTCCCACTAGTTCCCTCGGGTCGGTGGACTCTGCCTCCAGGGTCATGTGGGATGCAGCTCCCTCCATCGCCGGTGCTTCTGCTCCTCCGCCATATGATGCTAATGCACATAAAGACAGGGTGACAAAACAAAAAGGAGGGAGACACAAAGGATACACTTGGTCAATGGCGACAACAACACCACCTTTGGTGTACACAACACACTCACACACAGGGAACAGCCCTGTGCGCAAGGCAATGCACTACCAGTCACAATACTAGTCACCAGCCCATGGATAGGGACACCTAACACCAATTATAGCATAGCTGAGACCCACAGACCCCTGCCCAGTAGTGGATGCCTACAAGCTTGGTTGGAGTACTTTCACATCAGAACCCTGCCCAACATGGGACCAACCTTGCAATAACAGGCCTAGCCTAGGGGCACCCACAGGGCCCACACCACCCACCTAGATCCCACCCCACCAAGCGAAAGTTGTATATTGGGGCATTGTACTCACCCCCTTGTGGCTGCTGTGATGCCCCCAAGCGCCCAAACAGCTCCGGATAGGCCACCGCAAGTATGCTGGCTATCGGGGGGGTCATGGTTTGAGAGGCACCCCTTCCTCATTGGGAGGCCATCCCCAGCTGGGCCTCTTTGGTCTTCCGTGCCCAGCATCTCAGGTCCTCCCACCGTTTCCAACAGTGGGTGCTCCGATGCTGCAGACCCCCAGGGTCTGCTCGTCCTTGGCAATGGCACCCCATATACCCTTCTTTTGATGGGCGCTGACTTGCAGGGAAATGGACACAGGGAAAGGTATTAGTCCGACTGTCCTGCCTGTTACGCTCATGGCCCACCATGCCCCTTCCCATCCCCAGTAGCACAGACATGGCTCACCATACATGCTGTACGCTGCCCAGGGCCCATCCACCACCCACCCCCTACATGAGGCCTTCACACACAGCACTCCATGCATTCATGCCACATGCATCGTGTCCACATTGTACTCACCTGTTGATCTGGAGGCCCATACAACATTCGGTACTGGGGTAGGACCCCATCCACCAGTCGCTCCAACCCCGCTGAAGTGAAGGCAGGGGCCCTTTCCCCAGTCACACAAGCCATGGTCAGTTACAGACACAGGTCACAGCAGCACAGGCAGTGTAGGTCTTCTCCTGTTGAAGGTCAGGTAGCAAGTGAGTGAACAAATAGAAAATGGTGGTGAGGTCCACGGCAGTACATACCATCACCGCCGGCGTACATCACCATTGGCCACTGTACCCCATAGCGCCCAATGTTAATCAATGAGGAGTTGCATGGCAGATTTTGACCGCCTCCCACAACGGCACACAACATCAGCGGAATTACCTCATATCCACCTGTCCCTCCATACAGGATAGGCAGACGCCATTTCGGGGGGGCGGCAGGCCATGGATCCTAACTACATCACAGTACACAAATGCACCATTTGGACATCTCCAACAAAATAACGTTACAATCACAACATGCATAAAACTGTAGTGGTTGGAATTAAGAGATAAGGACCAGCTGCTCACCATTTTGCCCCCTAGATTGCAACCGCTGCGGATGAATAGGAGATAGAGACATCCCTCCATGTACAGACCCCTGGTGGATTTGGCAACAATGGACGACAGGCACATTATCCTCACCTATAGACTGAACAGGGCCACAATCACAGAACTGTGTGCCCAATTGGAGCCTGACCTAATCTCTGCTATCCATCATCCCACCGGGATCCCCCCTCTTGTGCAAGTGCTATCAGTGCTCCATTTCCTGGCAACTGGATCCTTCCAAGTGACAGTGGGCTTGGCAGCAGGAATGTCTGAGCCAATGTTCTCAATAGTGCTGACCAGAGTGTTGTCTGCCCTGATTAAACACGTGTGCAGCTACATCGTTTTCCCCCAGTTGGAGAATTTGGCTACAGTGAAAGCTGATTTCTATGCAATGGGACATATCCCCAACATTATTGGGGCAATTGATGGAACACATATTGCATTTGTCCCCCCCTGGTGAAATGAACAGGTGTTCAGAAATCGAAAGAGCTATCACTCCATGAATGTGCAGATGGTGTCTCTGGCGGACCAGTACATCTCCCACGTCAATGCAAAATATCCTGGGTCTGTGCATGATGCCTTTATCGTGAGGAATAGCAGCATCCCAAATGTGATGGCTCAACTCCAGAGGCACAGGATGTGGCTAATAGGCGAGCCCTGGTTCCCACCAGGTATATGTTGGTGTATGGGTATGGTGTGGGCCCTAAGGGTTAGTGTGTGGCCAACAGTTGTCGCTCGATATTTGCAGGTGACTCTGGTTACCCCAACCTCTCACGGCTACTGATCCCTGTGAGGAATCCCAGGACAAGGGCAGAGGAAAATGACAATGAGGCACATGTGCGAACAAGAAGAATTATAGAGAGAGCCATTGGCCTCCTGAAGGCCAGGTTTCGTTGCCTACGTCTAACAGGTGGATCCCTGTGCTACTCACCCAAGAAAGTCTGCCAGATCATCGTGCTATGCTGTATGTTGCACAACCTTGCCTTGCTTCGCCAAGTGCCTTTTCTGCAGGAGGAGGAGCCTGGAGATGGCCGTGTGGCAGCAGTGGAATCTGTGTACAGTGAAAATAGGGAGGTAGAGGATGAGGACAACATAAGTGCAATAATTTGTCAATACGTCCAATGACACACAGGTAAGACAGTGTACATTCACATTTAATTGACAGTTTTGTTTTGAAATTGTCACTGGCAGGCTGTTTTTCCCACTTTTATGGCCACTCACTGTACCCTTTGGCATCTCTATTTGCAGATATTTGTGTCACACTATCGCGCCTGGTGTGTTGACTGCAGCCAACTACAGGTCTTTCCTATGTTTACATTACTGTACAGTTGAATTACAATGTTTAAATCTTGTTAAACTAATACATACTTAAATCATTTGAAATACTCCTTATTTATATTTTTTCAAAGGGTGGTTATTTAAGTGCTAAGAAGTAGAGGGGGTAGTGGAATGGGCTGGGTTGATGAGGGAGGAAAGTCCAGGTTAGAGTCCAGTCTATTTGTATCACAGGTGCATTGTCCAAGGGGGCATAGGAAGGGGAGCAATGGCAGTTCAAGCTGGACAGAGTGACAGAGTGGGACACAAGGGTGACAATCAGGAGAATCTTATTTCCTGGCAGGGGTCTTGGCAATAGTCTCTGGCTTCTGCCTGGATCGCAGGGAATGTTTGTGGGGTGGTTCTCCCTCTGCAGGGGTCCTGTTGGTCCTGTTGCGGGGCCTCCTGTCCACTAGCAGCAGCGGAGGTGGAGGGCTGTTCGGTGGTTTGGCTAGTGTCAGGGGCCTGGTGGTGTGCCACTGCCTCCCTCATAGTTTTGGCCATGTCTGACAGCACCCCTGCAATAGAGACCAGGGTGGTGTTGATATCCTTCAAGTCCTCCCTGATCCCCAGGTACTGTCTCTCCTGCAGCCGCATGTTCTCCTGCAACTTGTCCAGTATCTGGCCCAGCGTATCCTGGGAATGTGAGTGTCTCCTGGAGAGTCGGCTCCCTGGGCCTGTCCTCCCCCTGTCGCACAGCAGTCCTCCCAGCTTCCCTGTTGTCCTGTGCCTCTGTCCCCTGAACCGTGTGCCCACTGCCACTGACCCCTGGTCCCTGATCGTCCTGTGTTTGTGGGGTGGCCTGGGGTTCCTGTAGAGGTGGACACACTGCTGATTGACGTGTCCTGGGGACAGAAGTATGGGCCCGCTGGGAGGGTGCTGTGGTGGCGTTTCCTGAGGTAGGAGGCTCTGTGGTGGTGTGTGACTGTGCCTGGGAACCGACTGTCCGGAGATCCCTGATGGGTCAGGTTGGTCATCTAGATCCAGGCGAGCAGAGCTGCTGTCATCACTGTGAGCCTCTTCTGGGGGGTACTGGATGTTGCTGGCACCTCTTCTCCGGTGACATTGGCTGGGGTACCTGTGGGGATGTGAATGCAGTGTTATTGTTTTCTGCGTGTGACATATTGTCCATGGGTGTGTTGCCCTCAATGGCTGTTGTTGCCCTGGCAGATTTGCCTTTGTGTGATTTGCTATTTGGTGGGCTAGGTGATTCTTTCCAGTGTGCATGCAGTGGTGATAGGTGTCCATGCAGGTCTGTGAGGTGTGTCCATGCATTGGTGTTGCATGCAGGGCTTGGTATTGGGATGAGTGGGTTGCGATAGTGGGCATGTGGGAGGTGGTGAAGTGATGGGAGTGAGGGTGGGGGTTTGTGATGGCATGCAGGGAGAGGGGGTGATAGTAATAGCGATATGACTTGCCAGAGTCCAGTCCTCCTCCTACTCCTGCCAGGCCCTCAGGATGCATGTTTGCAAGACTTGCTCCTCCCATGTTTTTAGTTGTGGGGGAGGAGGTGGGGGTCCACCCTCAGTTGTCTGTACAACTAGTTGGTGTCTTACTGCCACGGTACACACCTTCCCCCGTAGGTAGTTTCACCTCTTCCTGATGTCATCCCTAGTTCTTGGGTGCTGTCCCACGGCGTTGACCCTGTCCATGATTCTCCACCATAGCTCCATCTTCCTAGCAATGGATGTCTGCTGCACCTGTGATCCAAATAGCCATGGCTCCACCCGGATGATTTCCTCCACCATGGCCCTTAGCTCCTCCTATGTGAACCTGGGGTGTAGTTGTGGTGCCATGGGTGTAGTGTGAGTGGTGTGGGTGAGGGTGTGTGGGGTGATGTGTTAGGTGTGTGATGTAAGGTGCGTGGATGGTGTATAGGTTATGATGTTATGTGGCTTTGGTTGTGTGGATGCTCTTGTTGTCTGTCTCTGGTGGCTATTCTTTCTAGTCTTAAAGGGTTGTGGGTGGGTGTTTTATAGTGGTGTGGGTGTGTGGTTGTGGTGTGTGTATGGGTGTCAGGTGTGTGTTGTTTGAACTGTCCAATGTGGTGTAGTTTTGTTTGAGTGTGTGTATTTTGAGCGCAGCGGTATGTACCGCCAATGGTTTACCACCATTGAATGTCCGCTGCGGTGATTCGTGGGTCATAATGTTGTGGGCTTAGTTCTGTTGGCATAACGGTGTGGGTTTGGATACCCCCAGTTTATCACTGACCTTTGGGCTGGCAGACTTGTGTGTGTGGCTGTATAGTGACGGATTCGTATGTGTGTGTCATAATATGATTGGCGCTAAACCGCTGCGGCGGCATTATGTTGGCGGCAGTAGGCATGGCGGTAAGTGGGATTTATCTCCGATATCATAATGAGGGCCCTCATTCTGACCCCGGCGGTTTGAAACCGCCAGGGCAGAGGGCCGCGGAAGTACCGCCAACAGGCTGGCGGTGCTTCATGGGCAATTCTGACCGCGGCGGTAAAGCCGCGGTCAGAAAAGGGCAACCGGCGGTTTCCCGACGGTTTACCCCTGGCCCAGGGAATCCTCCAGCGCCACCATGGGGATTCCGACCCCCTTCCCGCCAGCCTCTTCCTGGCGGTTTACACAGCCAGGAAGAGGCTGGCGGGAACGGGTATCGTGGGGCCCCTGGGGTCCCCTGCACTGCCCATGCCACTGGCATGGGCAGTGCAGGGGCCCCCTAACAGGGCCCCATAATGATTTTCAGTGTCTGCTTTGCAGACACTGAAAATCGCGTCGGGTGCAACTGCACCCGTCGCACCCCTGCAAATCCGCCGGCTCCATTCGGAGCTGGCTTCCTCTTTGCAGGGGCTTTCCCGCTGGGCCGGCGGGCGATCTTCTTGAGATCGCCCGCAGGCCCAGCGGGAAAGTTAGAATCCCTGCCGCGGTAATTTGACCGCGGTGCGGTGTTTGGGCGGTTTCTGCCCGGCGGGCGGCGCCCGCCGCCCACCGGGGTCGGAATGACCCCCTATGTCTCCTCATTCATCAAAGTCAGTGAGAAAGAAACATAAGAAGTGGTGTCATGACTATTTACATCGCTCCTCAAAGGATGAATCGCCGATGTCAGTATCTCCACATCCAACTTCGGAGGAGGGTAGACAGAGTGACACTCTGGCTGTGCCTCCGGTGCCATTTCCAGCATTGCCTTCAGCTCCAGCGCCACAGCCAAATTCACTTCAGCCTGAGGACACACCCCCAATCTTGGATTTGGCTCCTCAACCTCAACAGGAGCAGGTGTAGCCAGCTCTCCCAGCATCAATAGCAGCAGTTATCCCTCCCCCTCTAAAAATTTTACAAGGGGTGTGAGAGGTGTAGGCAACAAGCAGTTCCCCTTCCCCCATCTTTCTCCTCATTCTCTTCCTCCTCTGCCAACATCACAAATGGCAGTGCTAGTTTTCCCATCTTAGAGTGTGCTTTACCAGTGGGAGAATGGTTGTCCTAATTTCTACATCAGTGGAGATCCATAACATCTGACCTATGGGTGTTAAAAAGTGTGGGCAAGGGGTATGTCCAACCCTTCCAGGAATTTCTCCCACCCTTTCCACCCAAACTAAATTTACTTTCCACAGACCATCTTCAGCTCCTTCAACAGGAGGTCCAATCATTACTTCAAAAGGATGCAGTGGAGTAGGATCCAGAGCAAGAACGGGATCAGGGATGCTACTAACTGTATTTCCTGATTCCAGAACAGTTGTTTGTGTCCAATCCTAGACCTGGGGATTTTGAACTGGTTTCTCAAAAATAAAAAATTCAAGATCCTGACCGTAGCTCACATGCTTCTTGCACTAGAGAAATAATGCTGGATTAATTCAATTGACTTACTTCTGCTCCTTGAGTCTTCATGACAATGATGACAGTGGTTGCAACTCATCTCAGAAAGTTGGGAATACCGGTATTCCCTTACAGAGATGATTGGCTCATCAAAGACAAGTCTGCAGTGTTGACATTGCACCACTAGGTGGTGAAGATTCAGTGGTTGTTGAACCTCGGCTTTTCCATCAACAAGTCTCACCTAGAGCCCTCTAAGCGCACTCTGTTTATAGGGGCCGAACTGAACACCACGTTGTGTCAAACCTTTCCTCCTCAGAGGATTCTGGGCATTCAGGCTATGATTCTGATGTTTCAGGATGGAGCAATGGCTCCAATCCTGAAGGTCTTTCACCTGTTAGGTCTGTTATCCTCGTGCATTGTTGGTCATCCATGCATGCTGGTACATGAGAGGACTCCAGTGATATCTTTGCAGGCAGTGGTTTCAGACAAACTGGGATCAACAGGTGTCTGTAAAGATCTCCAGAGGCACTGAAGTGGATCTTCAATTAAGGGGGACTCCTCAGGTAGGCCTCTTGGCCATTCGAGAGAATGCACACTGTCTGTCATTCTACAGCCTCCTGTATGCAATGCAGGGGTCATTGGGGGGTGCGTTTCAGCTGAACTGGAGCTCCCAGCTGTTTTACGTGTACCCTCCCATACCCCTGATTCCACGGGTTCTGAGGAAGATTCACCATGACCAGGCTCAGGTATTCTTTATTGCCCCAGGCTGGCTATTAAGGGTGTGGTATACAGACCTTGTTCACCTCTCCCTATGCCCTCTGCTCTGTCTCCCTCTCAGGGCAATTCTTCTCTTGCATGTCACAGGGGCAGGTTTTAGACTCACACCTCCAGAGCCTGCATATACATGCTTCGACACTGAATGGGGCAACATGAGTTCCTTTTCACTACCCCCTGAACTGGTAGATGTTATTTTATTGTCCAGAAGACACTCCACCATATAGGTATATGCTGGTAGATGGTCTAAATTTGTTCAGTAGTATGATGATAATTTCTTGGATCCTTTAAAGGTTCATTTGTCAGATGTTTTACATTTTGACCTTTCTTTGGTGCAGCAAGGCTGTGCAGTTTCCACATTTAAGGGTTATTTGTCTGCTCTTACAGCTTTTTTTTGTTTACCAGATCAACCTTCTCTGTTTAAGCCTCTGACTGTTTAATGTTTATTTAGGGACTTACAAATAAATACCCTCCCACTCCTTTCATCATAGTTCAGTGGGATCTTAATTTCGTTCTTACTCCTCTAATGTATCCTCTGTTTGAACTTCTATAGAGCTGTCCCTTGAAATTTCTAACATTTTAGATGATTTTCTTATATCCATAACATCTGCAAGGCTAGTCAGTGAGCTACAGGCCTTAAGCCTCCCTTCACTACTTTTTCAATCAATCAATCAATCACAGATATTTATAGAGCGCACTACTTACCCGTTAGGGTTTCAAGGCGCTGGGGGGGGGAGGGGGATTGCTACTGCTCGAAGAGCCAGGTCTTGAGTAGTCTTCTGAAGGCGAGTAGGTCTTGGGTCTGTCGGAGGTAGGTAGGGAGCGTGTTCCAGGTCTTGGCGGCGAGGTAGGTGAAGGATCTGCCGCCGGAGGTGGTTCGTTGGATGCGGGGGACGTTGGCGAGGGCGAGGCTCGCGGAGCGCAGTTGGCGGGTCGGAGTGTAGAAGTTGAGTCTGTCGTTGAGGTAGGAGGGGCCGGCGTTGTGAAGTGCCTTGAGTGCGTGGGTGAGGTTTTTCCCTGATAAGTTGGTGCTGAGAACCAGGGCTGCCTTCCTGCCAAAAGTTGTTACTCCCTTCCACTTTGGTCAATCCATCACCCTTACCGCTTCTGTCATCCTCCTCATCCAAAGAGGAGGAAAGGTTTAATCAATTTGACCCCAAATGAGCTGTCAATTTCTACATGGACAGGACACAGTAAATTCAGTATGGTTCAGCTTTTTTGTGGTGTACATTGGGAAGTTGAAAGGAAATGCGAGGAACCTGCATGTAGATGTATCCATCAGAAGAACAAATTACTTACGTTCGGTAATGCTTTTTCTGGAGAATACAGTATCTAACTGCAGATTCCTTACCGACCCACCCTCTTTCCTGTTACTTTTCTGTATATACAGAAGGAACTTGGTATGTACATTTAGTATGTACGTGCATTTTCATATGTAAATCTTTAATTTTGAGATTAGAAACTGTAATTCCAGTTGTGATGTTCCATCCGTTCTCCTCAAAGGTTGTATAAAATGGGTGGAAACTGACATCAGCATGCCAATGGGCCTTCTTATGGCTCCAGTGACGTGATGCGGTGGAACATGCAGAGCTTTGTATATACTGATGACCCTGTTGATGTGGGAGGGCTATCAAAAAAGTTTCTATGAAATGCTGGCACACAAGGATATTCAAAAGATGAGTAATTCAAAAGGTGAGTAATCCACAGGTATGTAACATATCCACTAGCATGAGCATTACCAAAAGTAAATACCTTGTTCTCCAGTGATAAAAATAACCCTATTCATGAACTCATATTCTGACGTACATTTAAATAGATACCTTTTGTTCATATTCAGTATTTATTCATTAGATAGCTCCTCTTGAAAGGATGCATTGTTGGTACACAATGAAAAACTATTGTAAGCCATGCCTTGGTTTATAGCTTTGGGCATCGCAGGCTGTCCAACAGTTAACATCCCTGTGCCTGGAAATGTCTGATGGATGTACTGTTATATTACTTTTGTACATAAGCCTCAAGTGCAACAATTTATGATTGAACGCTTTGAACCTAGTTTTCTTTTCTGCTATTTACATTTACTATTTTATTATGACAATTAGTTGGAACTACCTTTAGTAAGATACATAAATCACCCCTAGCAGAAATACGAATTTGGCCTAGTTTATATAAATGTATAATTTTTTGGGTTCACACCACTTTCCCCAACAAATTGCTAGTTGGCTGAAACTGCAAACAAGCATTGACAACACCAACATGTCTTGCCTAGTGAGAGATATTGGGTTTGCAAATGCCTTTTAGCCATGTTGTACAGCAGCATGGTTGCTGTTCGGCATAGCTACAAGTTAGTAGCATAAGTTAGAGTGTTGTAGAGGAGAGTGGAGTAGAGTGGTGTAGAGTGGAGTGCAATTGAGTGGCGTAGATTAGAGTGGGTAGAGTAGAGTGCCATAGAGTAGAGTGCCATAGAGTAGAGTGGCATTGTCTACAGTAGAGTGGAGAGGAATAGAGTAGCATAGAACAGAATGGCAGGAGCACAGTGCATTGCGTGAAGTAGAGTGGCACGTACTGACGCAGAGTGGAGCAGACTGGCACATGGTTGAGAGGTATAGAACAGAGTGGAGTGGAATGGAATGCCTAACAGTAGAGTGGCGTAGAGTAGCACAGATTAGAGTAGAGTGGTGTAGAGTAGGGTAGGGTGTACTGGCATAGAGTAGAGTGGAAAAGAGTGGCATAGATGAGTGTAATATAGTGTGGAGTAGAGTGGAGTGAGTGCAGTAGAGTTTCGTATAGTGAAGTGGACTGTTATTGAGTGGCATAGAGTATAGTGACAAAGAAGAGGGGCATAGAGTAGAGTAACACAGAGTATAATGGCACTGTGTAAAGTACAGTGCCGTGGCGTAGAGTGGCATAGAGTGGAGTGGAGTAGAGGAGAGTGGTGAGAAGCAAAGTGGTGCAAAGTATAATGGCATAGAGTGAGTGGCAAAGATTGGTATAGGATGGTCTTGAGTGGCATATAGTAGAGTTGAGAGGGGTGGAGTAGAGTGGTGTAGAGTGTCACTGCATGGAGTGGAGTATAGTAGAGTGGAGTGCCATAGAGTGGAGTTGAGTGAAGTGGCATAGATAAAGTGGAGTGGCATGCAGTAGAGTGGAGTGGTGTAGAGTAGAATGGAGTAGCGTGGTGCATTGTGGAGTGGTGTGGGGTAGAGTTGACTGGCATAGACTAGCAAAGAGTGGAGTGGCATAGAATTGTACAGTTTACAGTGTGAGCAACTAAAGAATCAATGGAGGAGGCAGATAGGGTGAAAGCAACATAACCAAGAAGCAGGAGGCCTGTATTAAAAGTAGGAAATCACATGGCACATCCAAGAATAATACCAAATTGCTTATAAAATAAAAAAATGCATTGCAAAATGACGAGCAAGAACAAAGATGAGGCAGAACACATGTACTTAGTGCATGCTCAAGAAAGGATGGGAAGCGTACAGGAGCTAAGCAATCAAAAGATGACAAATCAGAATGACACCCAAAACAACTAATGGTATGCTCTGGCAAGGTTGGTAACCCACTGAACAGCAAACAATACATCTTGCGCAACATGAGAGGGAGGTAAGGAAGGTGAGATACAAAGGAGTGCCATCATTGTTATTAAGTAGACTCCCCACAACTACAGTGACTACCCATAGAAAGACTGGCCAGGAGTGAGGGCAACTGCTCTCAAATCATATACAAAAATGACTGCAAAAAGGGCACAAACATTAACACAAAATGTTTTCTTTAATTCAGCTCTCCAACATTATAAATGTAGGGGTGCAGAATACACATGTAGCACTAAATCTTCCTATTGGTATTCTCAGACAGCACAGTTCAGAAACAGAAAAAGGCTAATGCTGTTCACTGTTTCCGAGCTGTGATATCTGAATATAAAGAACTAACAGTCTCATTTTGATTTTGCGGACGAATTAAGTACTGTCACACAGCAATGTACCTTGCTTGACGGATGGCTCCATAAACATGACGCAGCCAAACATGAAACTTCCAATATATATATATTTTTTTTAATAAAAAGAAAATCCTAAAGCTGGATTCCAAATAGGGAGCACATCTGGAGGAACTTGCATGGCCATAAAAGTATGAAAAGGGGTACAAAGTGTGCTTACTTTGAGCCAGTGGTTGTAGGTGGGGCCCACTGCCACTCACATTTGGGCAGTTAGTTTTCTTGAAAAGACTTTGAAATAAAGCAAGAGAGAGAAAAATCTACCAGGGGAAGAATGAGCAAGCGAAAAATGGGAAACAGTGACAAAGGGAAAAGGGAGGGATGAAAAAGAATTTTCAAGAATGAGATACAGAGGCAGGGAGCGCCTGGTGATGAAGTTCATCGGAACTAGGTGGAATCAGGATTACACATCAGCTTTGGTATTAGACCCTTAACTTCAATAGCATTGGCCACTGACTTCTGAGCAAAACATTAAGGGCCATATTTATACTTTTTGACGCACAACTGCGCCAACGCAGTTGTGCGTCAAAAATTTTAACGCTGGCTAACGCCATTCCAAAGCGCCATGCGGGCGCCCTATTTATGGAATGACGTTAGCCGGCGCAGCTGACTGGTGTGCGTCAAAAAAAATGACCCACACCAGGCAGCGCCGGCGTAGGGGAAAATGGAGCTTGGGCGTCAAAAAATGGGGCAAGTCAGGTCTGAGGCAAAATATTGGCCTCAACCCGATTTGCGCCATTTTTTTTTACTCCCAACCCCCATTGAAATGACTCCTGTCTTAGCACAGACAGGAGACATGCCCCCTTGCCCAATGGCCATGCCCAGGGGACTTATGTCCCCTGGGCATGGTCATTGGGCATAGTGGCATGTAGGGGGGCACAAATCAGGCCCCCTATGCCACAATTTTTTTTTAAAAAAAATACTTACCTGAACTTACCTTAAGTTCCCTGGGATGGGTCCCTCCATCCTTGGGCGTCCTCCTGGGGTGGGCAAGGGTGGCAGGGGGTGTCCCTGGGGGCATGGGAGGGCACCTCTGGGCTCCTTCCGAGCCCACAGGTCCCTTAACGCCTGCCCTGACCAGGCGTTAAAAAATGACTCAAAAGCAGCTGGACGTCATTTTTTTTGACCCGCCCACTCCCGTGCGTCATTTTTGCACGGGAGTTTAAATAAGGCGCACATGCCTTGGAGTCATTTTTTAGATGGGAACGCCTACCTTGCATATCATTAACGCAAGGTAGGTGTCCACGCTAAAAAATGACGCAAACTCCAAGATCTTTGGCGCTAGACGGGTCTAACGCCAAAGTATAAATATGGAGTTAGCTTTGCGTCGGATTTGCGTAAAAAAAAACGACGCAATTCCGGCACAAACAGAGTATAAATATGCCCCTAAATTCCTGGGCTTATTCTTTTACAAATTAAGCATCGAGTACACTGTGTGGTACAGCCTTGCAGGGTAATCTCAATCACAATAGGGGAAACCTGGAATCAGGTCAAAAACTGGCCCAATACCATGCAGTAACGTGTCTTGAACCTGACTTTACTTCTCCACCTATAATGAGGAAGTAAAACTAGCATGTTTCATCCAGAAAGTCCAAAACATTTCTCTTCTTCTTATGATTGTAGATGGTTGCTAACCTGTCTAACTGTGAAACAGGAAATTCTGTAGAAACTATTACCTGCATGAGGAAGAAAACTGAGGAGGAAATCCTGAAAGTTACCTTAGAAATGGTATGTGTAAAAAATTGCAGTTTTACAAATCAAACTTCAATGCGAGAGTGATGTGTAAAGATGTGTGATCAGTGAACTTAGGAATATTAACTTTTTTCGAGCAACTTTCATGACCTTTGGTTTAGAGAGTTTGCATCTTTTTGATCTAATTGATGATTGCATTCAAATTATGAAGAATAAGAAAATGTTTGTAACAGGGATATGTCATCACTTTAACTAAAAAATCTTTTGGTTCTGATCTAGCCACATTGTACCTGGCAGAGGAGCATCAATGTTTCCTGTGACACGTCCATTTGTAAGAGTAGGAGTTGAGTTCTCAACAGTTGTGGCATAAGTGGACAATTGCCACAAGAGGTGATTTACAAGACCTACAATCTGAATAGAAAAGGGAATACAGGAGTTACATGTGTACCACCCACGAACTGGAATTCTAGGCCCAGTGGTACTGGATGCTCAAAATGTAAGAAGTGAAGAACACCTTAGCAAACAGCTTAATACACATTTATGAACAGTTTCAACACACTTTTGCCTCGATTCACAAAGAAAGTCAAAGATTTGCCCTTACTGCGGCACAAATCCATTCGGAATTCATATTCTTTTCCTCACTCATGGTTAAACTCCTACCCTTCTCCTCTGACAGGTTTGGTGGTGGTGATTTCCCTTTCCCACAGTAAAATGGATTTCCTCCTGTCCTTATAGGAGTACTTCTCCAAAACCTTTTAGTGTAGTAAACTACCTGCAAAGGATTTGTGAATGCCTGCATGCTTGCATGGTTATGAGTGTTGTCCAGCATATGCTGGTTTCCTCTCCTTGGAATATTTTCAACAGGATTCCCTGGGAAGATTTGCTCACACATAAATTAACGCAATGCTGTTTAAACAACGATGTTTAATTGTTAATGCAACTATTAATCAATGCAATTAAATTCTGCAGCACACATAGGAGGAGCACCTAGCTATTAATTATTGTTTTGGTGCAGGAAGGTGCCTCTTCCTGCACAAACACAAACACGCCTGCAACGCAGGCACCCTTGCATATGGCGCTTCCCTGCATTCTGGAAATGATGCAGCTCGGCACAGCAAAATTGCTTGCAGCACCGAGCAGCGCCATTTCCTAGTAAATAAGGCCCTACATTTACCCTTGCATATGTGCAATTAAGTTATAGAACAGGTATTGATTAACTCTGCTGTATAGGTAAAGCAAGGCTTTGTCTGGAAAAATATTTGAGACTACTCTGAAAGAAAGGAAAGCACTGAGCTGCATACACAGGGGTGTATTAACTAATCTTTCATAGAGTGCAGGGCAGCAAGCAAAGTTACAATGATGTGAATCATTTCTATTCTTTCCTGGTGCACTGCGTACAGCTTAGCACCAATGCGCGCGCTCTTGCACCATAGTGCAAGGGTGCCTGCGTTATAGGCAGAATTGTTTTTGTGCAGGAACGGACCCCATCCAAAGACCCATTTTTCTCTTTCCATGTGTGCTGCAGAATGGCGCACATGTGGAAAGAGGAAATAACAAGGAGAAATAATGATAGTTTTGCTAGTTACGTCTCACTGAGGAAGGTGTGTGATTGTGATGCATTCCTAGGTTTATCAGTTTCAGTAAATATGATAATGCACCAAAATGCATGAGTATATGCATGGGAACACCCTTGCGCCAGTTAGGGAATGCCTCCCAAGTTGAAATGTAAGTTTAAGCAGTGCAAGCAGCATTACATTTCTTTACAAAGACACGCAAATCAATTGTTCAGTGGCTTTGTAGATATTACTGAAGCTTTTGCATGGTTCTTGTGTCACCTTATGCAATGCAAGGACAGCATGAAGGGTTTATAAAACTGGGCCACAGTGTCTACCAGTACAGTGGCCAACAGAAAACCCAGTTTAAACTTCAACTAGTGAGGTCCTCAATGGCAGTGGAAGATTTTCCCATTTTACTTGAATCTCTTAGATAATTTGTCAATGTTTTTTTTTCACCCTTTCTCCAGGCAAAGCAAAGAAGGGTGACAAGGTGACAAAAAATATAGATACAGATTTACCAAGACACACAAGGCCTCCCGCATGGCTTGGTAAATCTGATGAAAGCAAGGCAGCGCAAGTCGCGGCCTTCAGTTACTTTAGACTGCATGAAAGGGATGTTACATGGTGGAGTGTGGGTGTTACCATTCATCCACTTATGCATTCTGACCCATTCACAGATTTACAAAAAGCGCTGCAAATGTGGTGCTAAAAAAGTATAAATATGGGCCTCAGAGTTCTAAAGTACCCTAACCAAGAAAGCAACAAGGCTTTATCAGTACAGAATTCATAAACATAAGAACACTCCTATGACCGTCCCCATCATTGGCTTGAAGAGCACCCAGGAACTAATCCAACCATATATTGAAAGATTTGGTGGGGTGTATCATTAACGCTTAGATCTCATTTGAAACTGGTGTGAAATTGCAGAAGGTGTCGGGGTAGACAGTCTGTAGAGCGATTTGTTTTCTGGCTCCGATCTCACTATCATATGCTCAATTCACAGCCCTCGCCATGTGATCTCCTATTTGTTAATGAATCTCTTTCTATAGAGCCAACATTCCTCCACTTCAAGTCATGTCCTGCCATATCTCCTAGGTGAACTGGGTATCTTTACATCATAATGTGCCAAAGCCATAATAAATTACAGGATATTTTTATTTCCATTAAACATTCTACTTTAACCATTTATATATTTTTTTTAAAGAAGAGATTACTACAGCAACATATTTCTCCAACGCAACTAATGAGTGAATATGTTTACAATCTAGCCAAATCTGTACGTACCCGCTGTCGTGGATGGCATATTTCTTCCGAAAAGCCCAGAGGAGCTTCTGGTTAAGAAGGAGTACAATCCAGTGCCCTACGTGGTTGGCTTCAACAACGACGAGTGTGGGTGGCTACTCCTTACAGTAAGCATCTATTTATTATTATACAATAATACTGATGATGCCAGAAATGTGCACACATTCCCTTTACTACATTTATTGGTCATTTGGGCGCGCTTTTTGTTTGAATGAGAATCAGTAAAGTTGCTGCTTTAGTTCAGGAATGTGAATCACAGTAATGCAGTGTCGCAGATATAATCAACATAGTGATCCAAGCAATTTATATTCAAACGTGGGATTCCCCCCCGACCATACTTGCTTGTTGCTGTTTTCCTTAGAATTTTGTTTTCTGTCATTCGTAGGAGTGTAAGGCTTCACACAATTATACTCTTAAAGGATTGCAAGACTCTCAAGCAAGGCTTATTAATTTCTGCAGGTGAATGAAAATGGAGGACACCTGCCCCGATTGGTGAGGATAGAGACTTTTGTGATGCAACTGTGGCGCAAACCATCAAATCATGTTTATGAGGCCACGCAAAGGCACTTTTTCTGGCTTTGAAGGGCCTCATAAACATGAAGTAAGGCAAGGTAGCTCAGATCTCTGTATGACCTTATTCTGCATCAGGGAGGCATTCCATGGGTGAAGAGGTGGGTGTCCCATGCAACACCTATGGATTTGGACGAGTCCCAAGGTTGACAAGAGCATGTAAACCTGAGGATGCGCCTAAACCTTACCCTCCCATTTGGAGGCACAGCAAGAAGAAATATCACTATTTCTACTCATTTTTCCTCTTTCTATGTGTGCTGCAGAATGCAGCCCACATAGATATTGAAAACCGCCTCCCAGGATTGTTTTTGTGCCGGGAGGTGGCCCTTCCTGCACAAAAGCAATCCTGCATGCAATGCAGGCACCCTTGCACAATGGTGCACGGGTGTTTCTGTTGGTGCTAGGCTGCCAAAACAGCACCAGCGCACTGAGAAAGGACTGTAAAGTGATGTATGTAATAGATACTCTGCATTTCTGCCATTTCTCTTTGACCTAAGACAGTGCAGCAAGTTGACTTGCTGCTCTCCCCTATGCCAGATTCTCATGAATTTTATTTTCCATCATCAGGCCGAGTGTAAAAGAGAGAAAATCCGAAAAGGTAGCAAGGAGTAAAAAGACGGTACGTGTAGGGTGGTGGAAGAAAGAGGCATAAGGTGGATTCAAGCAGCGTTGGTTTAATCAGCCTCGGTGTTCGGCAGCCTCAGAATTTGTCCATGCTAGTGGCCATCCTTAGAAAAAATATTGGGATCCTGAATTTGTGCTTTTTGCCTTTTACAAATTAAGATCTGCCAACAAGCATAGATAAAGAGCCCACAGAAAGAGATCACACATAGAATAGTTATGCTTACGACTGTACATGACATGGCTCTTGAAATGCACTAACGAGCACTGTCACAACTAAGGTAAAGGATGAATTCTATTTGAAAACATTTGTAACTTGGTGCAGAAAGCAGATTACATTTTACAAAAAAACGATCAATATGGCTCAAATGCATCAACAAAAATCAGGGGTTATACAATTTAATGGTGGGCCACTGTCATCTGATCAAACCTTTTGCGGAAGACACTGAGCAAGGATGCTGCTCCCAAAAATAGGATTGATTTGGTTAGAGATTTGGATGTGTTCATTATTAAAATAGCATTTTTCAACACCTTTGGCAATTAAGGGGAGCCTTCGGCTAGAACAAAAGTGAGTCCGAAAGAAATGGGGTTATCTAATCGTTGTAGAAGGCAGAAACGCCAGCCATAATATAATGAAATGTATTTGTGTTTAGAAGATGGCATCAGTTACTGAAACAGGAAATTTACTTTGAAAATGTGACATTTTTAATGCAAGAAACCTGGTTGCTATATGGGTAAACGTTAGATGGTTTTACTATGTTTGTTACTCCAACTGTTCGAGGCGAAAGGTTTAGGCCACTAGGAAGGCAAAGAATATTAATAAACAGAAAAAGGGGTGATGTCTAAAACTGTAATGGAAAAAGATGTAATCAGCAAGATTGAACAGTAGTAAGAATTGAGGAGTACACAATCTAAAATTAAACTGGCCTGCATTTATTTGTATGCTATAATAAGGTTCCAATTTAAAAGTATTTAGGTTCATTGAATGAACAGTGGCCCACTGCCTTACGCCAATGTGAACGGGCAGGAATGCACTGTATTTATGAAATACATTGCATTCCTGTCCTTTACCCCTGTGCCAGTGCTGAATTTGCTGCCTAACTGCAATGCAGGCACCCTGCCACCCTGGTGCCAGGGTGTCTGGTTCGCACGCAGGATTGTATTTTTTGCAGGAAGGAGCACAAAAACCTTCCTGAGTAGTATTTTCCTCTTTCTGTAGGACACCTGGAAAGAGGAAAAAATTAGGAGAAATAAAAATATTTCTCCTACTTACGCCTGCTTTGGGGAGGCGTAAGGTTTTGGCATTTCCCCAGGTTCACCTCATTAAGTAAATCTGGTGCAGTGTCAAAATCCATTTGTGTTGCATAGGAAAATCCACTGCAATGTCCATGGAATGGCCCACTGGAACAGAGTAAGGCAAGGCAGCTTCTTGCGCTGCTTTGCATTACTCCATATCTATGAGGCCATGAAAAGTCACACAAAGTGGCTGTGTGTGGCCTCATAGATGTGGTTGAGGGACTTGCAACACCGGAGCATCAAAAAACGTGACAGTAAAAACACCACAAAAAGTACTCCACACCAATTTAGGAAAATAGATAATAAATATCTGAATAAAATAAGACGAAAACAACAAAATTCTAATATGCACAAGTCAAGATGTCATTTTTTAAAGGTTTAAATGACTCTTAATCCACAAGAATCGGTGGCTGTATCCTTTTAACAAACAGTATCTGGGATGTGTAAAAAATAATGCCGCAGAGGGACGCAGAGGAGGAGATGTGCCAAAAGCAAAGCGTTACATCGATTTTTCAGGTTTAGCAAAGGTGATGCATTGTTTCTTTACATGCTGCAAAGTGATGCGTCACTTTCGGAGAGCACGGCCTTGGTTCCTCACTCCAATGCAGGGATATTTTGATGCCAGAGGCGATGTGTGAAAAATCTAGAATGCATTGAGAAGAGGCAGCAGGCGCTGCGTCAATCTGTCAGGTGATGTAGTGATTTTTGAGCAGCAAGGCAAGCGATGCATCGATCCGGCAGGTGATACATCAAAGTTTGCAGGCATTGCATCGATTTTCTGATGTGCTTGATTTTCTTTTCTTTGGGGAAGTCTTTGATAGCCATGAGACCTCAGTACAGGAGGCATGCTCAATCCAATCCCTTGGTGAGTTCCTGTGGAGGAAGGCATAGTCCTTCCAGAGAAGTCAGGGTTAAGCAGGCAGTAGGGCAACAAGCAGGCCCGCAGTCCTTCCAGCACAGCAGTCCAGATGAGTCCTTAGGGCAGACAGGCAGTTCTTCTGACAGAGACCAGTTGTAGCTACAGAAGTGTCTGATTTGGTGGGATCACAGACCCAGTATATATATATATATATATATATATATATATATATATATATATATATATATATATACCCATATACCCAAAAGTGCCTGCCAGGAGCCATGTGGGAGGTTATCAGTCCTTTTGTGGGAGGGCAGGTCACTGGTCTTTGAGGTCTAACAGAGAGTCCCTCCACCCTTCTGTGTGCAGATGATTGCAGGTGAAGCTGAGTGCTCTGGGTTAGTTAATGGATGACTGGGTGGAATGCACAAGGGGAGTTGTCAACCAGCACAGAATAGATGTGGATTGGAGACAGGCTGTAAGGCACAGATGGTAGTAAGTGCAGAGAAATACCTGCTTTCTAAAAGTGGCAGTTCTTAAATAATAATATAGACTCCAGCTTCACCAGTAAGTAGGATTTCTCACTACCATTCTAAACATACCAAACATGGCAAGTCTATTCCTTTCAGATCAGAAATTACCACTGAAAAGCATATACGGGATATTGGAATACTGGCCTGTGAGAGGAGCAGGCTTCGCAGTAGTGAAAAATAGCTTTGGGGTTTTTTCACTACCAGGACATGTAAAACCTTTAAGTACTTGTCCTGCCTTTTTCATACATAGTACCCTGCCCTATGGGTTACCTAGGGGCTTCCTTATGGGGGACTTATATGTAAGAGAAGTGGAATTTAAGGCTTGGCAAGTAGTTTTAAATGTCGAGTCGAAGTGGCAGTGAAACTGCACACTCAGGCCTGGCAATGGCATACCTGAGACAATTGTTAAGGGGCTACTTATGTGGGTGGCACAATCAGTACAGCAGGTCTACTACTAGCATTTCATTTACAGGTCCTGGACACATCTAGTGTACTTTACTACGGACTTATAGGTAAATTAAATATACCAATTGGGTATGAGCCAATGTTACCATGTTTAGGGGAGAAAGCGCAAGCACTTTTGCACTGGTCAGCAGAGGTAAAGTGTGCAGAGTACTAAAACCAGCAAAAAATTAGATCAGAAAAATGGAGGAAGGCAGGCAAAAAGTTGGGAGAAGACCACCCTAAGACTGTGAGGTCTAACAATATTGAATTACAATTTTAAAAAACTATTTACACACCAAGTAACCATTTACATAATTCCAATTCAATATTTAATTACCACAGACAAAATAACTTGTAAAAAACATTTATATTTAAATAACTTCCCACTCTATTTCAGTGCAACGCCAACAACCCACCACTAATTTGTAAATTAGTAATTAAACGATAGAAAAATAATACAAACTTTAAAAAAAAATCAAAGTACACCTATACATTTAAAACAGCAATTAATCGTTTAAACATTTTACATAATTAATTATCAATTAAATAATTAACATAAGAAACAAAAATGTATATTTGAAATACATTCCCACCCTTTTCCCCTACAATACCTCCAACTCACTGCTAAAGTATAAATTACAATTGCAATATGCCTTAGAATAATTATGATAACAATTAATCAATTACATGATTTACACAACTATTTCCAAGTAAATAATTAACATAAATTGATTTGAAATAAAAAACAGTAATTTAAAATTTAGAGTTTTCCCAACTCAACAACCCACTACTAAATTATGAATTGCTAATTAAATGCAAACAATTTAATTACACTTGAAAAATTACAATTATAAACTACACTAAGCAAATGGAATACAATAATATCAACAATTATAATACCTACAATTAATATAATACTCACTATATATTAAAATAATTAAAAAATTGGTATTTAATACAGCTAGATGATTGTAAACAACGTTGTATAAAACAATATTTCAAAAAGTGATATCACATACTTAAAATGATATTCTTTAAGTTTATTCTGTTCCTCAATATGTTTGTAGTGATGATAATTTTCAGATTTTCAGACAATATTCATGCAACTGAAGATTTTTGTAACAATATTCTTGTAATTCATTGCCACAATGGCATCAGAATGCCCGCTGTAATAAGGATCCAGTTCCAGCTCTTTTTTTTCTTTTTATAACCACCATGCAAGTTACGATGGTCTTGAATAGGAATAAAGCAACAATCTCCCTGAAGTACTGAGAGAAAACTGAAAAAGTGTGTTGGAAAATGTTTTTGCTTTTAGAAAGACAGTTTCACAATGAGCCCTTCTTTATGGTAAAACCGCAAACATACTGACTGGACTGCATAACTAGACTGCGTTGTTCACAGCAGGGAATTCAACGTTTAGTAGGTAGACCTTTTTGAAGCACACAGAGAGCCACCTCCACTTAAAGGATTTGGTGGCACATCTGTAATACTCCAAATGATACCCTTAGACTACTGCACACATTACTTTTAATCAGCAGTTCCTGTGAGAAAAAACAGGTGGATATAGTCCAAGTACCTAACAACATCATGTTGATATACAAAAAACAATTGGCACACCTTTTCTTCTGTCTTACCATAGCCCATGTACTGTCACAATTGTGTATTATAACATAGGAGCATCAAGACCACCCTCTATGGTTGTCATGCAATTCAGACTCCCCTTCACTGAGAAAAAGCCTTTATAATCCCTTCTTACCAAGTTTCTAAACTCAGTCCATCAATAAACTATGCCCTGTCTAGAAATGTTGGTCTTGTTCCAATGTTGTCCTTATGCCATAATATACATTGTTGGACTTTCTCTGATGGATAATTTTAATCTACATTACCCCCTCTCAGAAGGAAATAAAGCAGGGCATAGATAAAAGATATTTACTGGCCCTTCCACATTACCTTGTCCTAATCTCATTGAAATTATTGGCAACAGAGAAGATACAGAACACTTCTTGTAAATCCGATAGTTTGGTTTTGAAGGAGTTGAGGGAAAAGCATACTCACTGCCTTACCTTTTTTACATGACAATTGAATCTTACACCTCAGTCTCTTTTAATCAGATAGATCTATATGCTCATCAGAAATATTTATCTGTGATTTGTTTTGCCCTTCTTAAGCATTGGAACATCACTTTACTCCTTCTCCTGCCTCCATCTGTGTCTTTGGTGACTGGCTGTGAAGCTATGCTGGTCCAAAGCAGACCGCACAGCATTAGTTTGATATACCAATGCAATTAACATCTCTGTAAGGACTGGGTCCTCTGCTACTCTTTCTTTTCAGTCTCTGAATCATAGACTTCCTTTGGGGCCCTTCATTTTTTTTAGAGCAACTAGACCCTTGTTTTCATAGGTTCCCAGCTAGAAGGTCAGTTCTTCAGTTTATCCAGACAGTCCAAAAGGACCCTTCCAGCCAAAAGCTGTCAGTACCACATGCTTCACCAGAGGGAAATCCAGAGTACATCACACCATCATTTGTATGAGTGGCCGCCATCAACAGAAGTTAAATGTCTACGTCTCTGCATTAAAATCACTGGAAAAGAGGTTATGTCTCTTAATTCTATTGTCGACACTAGTGGAATGTCTTCATTAACTTCCACCATTAGATTATAGATTATTTTCTTGTTGGTTGTGACAACATTGCATGTGTCTTTAACATCATCCCTAACGTCTACGGAGAGTGAAGTGCCGGAATATGGCATGATCTTTGGAGTGTATGTTCAAAACAATCAGGGATTCATACCATGAGGTATATAAAACATTGTAGATTCCTTGTACAAGTCAGAAGAGCATATTGCAACATTAACGGGCACATAGGTTATCAGGCTTATCCAGTTTACATCTCTGGTAAGAACAGCTAAGTCCATAGGAATAATCTCTAACAAGTATTCCTCTAGTTCCTTGCAAGGTCCTGAGTTATCTTCTTTTAAGACAAAGCCAGGATTTTTCAAAGGTTTCACCAACTACAAAAATCAGAAAGGTATTCCTACAAGAGAGCAGGGGAGGAAGAAGTTTAAATCATCCAGGACCATTTCCCACTCTGCTCACGCAACTGAACAAAAGAGTCAGAAATGACTTCCCTTTAGGGAGATAGGGGGGCTCAACTCAAGTAAACAAAATGTATTCCACCAATGATTGAGCTGATTAGTTGTTGGTCATGTGTACAGAATCCCTGTTCCCTCTTCCCCTTGCTCAACACCCATCAAGATGCTAAAGCTTCTGGGAAAATTGCAAAGAATTGGATATGAAGACCCTCAACTTTGTCTGATTGGGCTAGAGGACTTACTTCAGCAAGCAATGAGAATGGAAGCTTATGCACCAACCTTGAAAATACTTTATCAGTGTTTAGGATAATATAGTAGTGCTGCTCTCATTTATAAAACTATTCTTAATATATGAATTGGGGATGCCTGCATATATGTGCGCATTTCCAAACAAAGAAACCTACTGTTGTGGTCTATTTGTGACTTTGTGCAGCCGGTGGCCTTATTCTAGAATGTGGAACCTCTCAGTATTGCATGTTGTTATGGGTATTCTATAATCTGATCAGAGGGTGTCTTGGCTACTTTGCCAATGGTCGGTGGTCTTTGCTCAGTACACTGCAACCAACAGAGGATTTGAAATCTTCTTTGAGAGTTGTTGTTTCATGCTGCACAACTTAACATTGATGACAAATGATACCTGTAATTCCAGGTGTAGACCACAAACAATGAACCCAGATAAAAGAAAACTTTGCTGAAAATCACTTTGATCTTTTTCAACATCTTTACTGCAACAAATGGAGACTTGTCTTATATGGTGTCAGAAGTACTTTATGAAACTCTGAATTTGTTTTCTATATTACTGAGTATACTGTGATGAGATGCATGCAAGAACATGCACTCATTGTAACGGCCAATATAACAGTAAAAACTGATGAAGCTTTTTTCATTACTACAAACATTAACCAATTTTATATCAGACTGTCATCTTAGCTACTGGAGGTAGGATTCAATCTGTTTTGTGCATTTTGCCCTTGGAAGTGGTTGACTTTAGGTGTATGGCAATTACCATGGAGAGCAGATTCTTACTTCTTCCTTTAAATAACTTAGCATGCATTGTGTCTGACAGTGAGCGTATACTGTTGGGATTGTCTTACTGTGACATGTTGTAACAGGATTTGCATGTTAACGCCTCCAGTGTCTACAACATAACCACATTGTAGCATCATTCCTAGCCAGGGTACCCACCAATGACTACGCCACAAGCAGAGCTATGTTTACATGTATACATTCGTCTGCATGTCATCGCAAACTCAACATTCTAAACCTGCATTCACCTCAAAATGCTCTAACACTAACGTCACAGTTCTATGGAGTCCATCATCAGCCAAAAGGGTTCCATCCTTCATAACTTGCACAAATCTACATCTTCCTTTCTGTTAAATAAAAGATTTTTTTTTTTTACAAATGTATATAATCACGGGCCTTCAATTACCCTTTGAGGCGCTCTGAATACTCGTCCTGATCTTGTCTTTGGAAACTTGGAACCAGCAATGGAAGTGTCCATGATCTGTGTTTACGATGAAAGAGCAACAGCAGTCAGAGGTTTTCACTTGTCATTTCAGAACCAGCCTCTATGTTGACATCAGCATCTGACGAGTGGTAACCTGCATGCTGGAAATGTAAAAAATCTTGCGTAATGGATTTCCCAGAATTTATGGCAGTTACATTGCACCCCTTGCTGGACATGACATGGAATGGCTCAGCATCAAATGGAGTATCAGCTTGCATTTTCTAAACTGACAAACATGCACTTGATCTCTTCTTGTGAGAACAACATCTTTTGCATGTTGTCACTTGCCTTTGATACAGGTTTCTTCCGAAAATCTTTGAATTCTCGACTGTTGAAACTTGGGAAATTATCAGAATTCAAGATTACAGTAATACCCTATACTGGAAAGATGCTGTCTAATCTCTCAATGACTCTGTTGAATGAAAGATGAGAGATATGGAAAACTGGACCATTTATCAACAGTCACAATCAGGTGATGTTCATTATCAAGAGGACCCAAAAAGTCAACAGCAATTCTTTCCCATACATGCTTTGGCAACTCTGACATGCTTAAAGTGTTTTTCATCAAGATGAGGAAACCAGACTCAGTCTCAGAGAGGTTGCTTTGTGGCAACGATTCCACGATGTCCTTCATGGGCCACTTTAACATCAGCTGTCAGAGCCTCTCTGGAATAACAATTCTCGTACCCCTCAAGATAAAGCCTTCTTGATTCACAGAAAGTTAAACTTTGATATTTTTAAACTTCTGGTTTTCACTGTCACTGGCAAGAGGTAGAGTGTAAATTATTGCACATCAGTTCAGGACTGATGTGCAATAATTTCTTTCAGTTTTAACATGTCACTATCTTGACTTGTGGCAGTGACAAATTGCTCCAACGAGACAGCCGCCGGTGTGTTTGTTTTTACAATGAAATTTATGTTAGCTTCAGCTGCCTTTTGAAGGGGTACCATGACATTGTATAGCCCTGAATCCCTGAATGGTGCACAATCGTGTAGTTTTATTCTTGTAATTGTAAACCCCAACGATCAAAGTGAGGAGGCATCTTGGCTTTTGGATTGCTAAAGAAGTTCAAAAATGCTTGATGATTTGTCACAAGCGTAAAAGGCTTTCAATGTAAGAACACGTGTAAAAGATCACAAGCCCAATCCACTGCTAAACTATCTAAGGTTGTGAATAAGCACGTCCAGTTTGGAACAAAATTGATTTCACTGTAGCGGGATCGTGTGCCATACCCCCATCAGAAAAGATATGACCAGAGAACTTTAGCTTCATCTTATTGAATTCACATTTCCCAGCATTCAAACTTGAACCTCCATATTCAAGTAAACAACATCCTTGCTTGAGATTTTTATCTTGTTCCTTTGTGTAGCTCCGAAAACTAATATGTCATCACTATAGTTGAAAGCGTTCATGGCACAGTGTATGATACGTCAAATGACATCTTGAAAAATTTCTGCAGCTGATGACACACTGAAACTTAATCTTTTCTATCAAAACAGACCAATATGTGTAGCAAAGGTTGTAATGTACCTGCAATTCTCCTCGAGTTCCAACTGATGATATCCTTTATTTAAACCAAGGCAAGAGAAAACCTTTGCACAATTCAACAGTATTATCATGTCAGCAATGAGCAGACCTGAAAGTTGTTCTGTTTCAATTGCCTTGCTTGTTTGACAAGTTCACACAGATGCGTACACCTCCTTCAATGTCATTTTTGGGTACTTCTACTATGGGAGAAACCCATGGCATTGGATCAGTAGAATTCTCAACTATATCATGTTTAAGTAATGATTCAAGTTCATTTTCAACAGCTTTTTTAAAAATGAAATGCGAATTGTCTATGTCTTTGAGCAACAGGATGGACGTCCTCATTGATATGCAGTTTCACTTTCATAGTCTTAGGTTTGTGTAACCCATGAAACAAAAAAGGGAACTGACGTACTTTTTCATGGTCCTTCCTCAGCCCCACACTCTTCAACATCTACATAATCCCCCTAGCCAACATCCTCCGTGCACACGGAATCACTATCCTCTCCTATGCAGATGACACCCAACTCATCCTCTCCCTCATCCGCAAGCCCACCACCGCCAAAACCAACCTACACGCTGCTCTCCTCGAGCCCGCCAACTGGATGACCACTAACCACCTCAAGCTCAACTCCAACAAAACCGAGATCATCATCTTCGGCCCCAACAAAACCATATGGGACGACTCCTGGTGGCCCACCACCATAGGCCCCGCACCCACACCGGCCCAACCTACCTCAATGAAAGAGTGAACTTCCACACTCCCACACGCAACCTCCGATCAGCCGACCTCGCCCTAGCCACAGTCCCCTGCATCCAACGCACCACCACAGGAGGCAGGTCATTCTCCTACCTCGCCCCCAAAACCTGGAACTCCCTCCCCACCAACCTTCGCAAAACCAAAGACCTCCTGCTCTTCAGAAGGAACCTCAAGACATAGTTGTTCGATCAATGACCCTCCCTGCCCCCCCTTCATTCCCCCCCCCAGCGCCTTGAGACCCTCACGGGTGAGAAGCACGCTCTACCAATTTTTTTGATTGATTGATTGATTGACTGATGGTGAGCGTTCATGTTGAGATCCGTCCTATATCAGCATTTGTGCTGAAACTGAACAAACGCTGTACTTCATGCAGTACCTTGAAGAACATGGATGGGTGTTTTAGCCTTCTTGTGTTTCATAGTCGCTACAAATGAACCTTGATTTTTCAATGGCATTGATGCAGTCCATGTATATATTTTAGTTTTCAATGGCATCCATTGTGGCAATGAAAGGTAGTGAACACCCATTTAAGTTTAATGTAATCTTTGGACAATGTTTGAATGACTTTGGTACTTTTTCATGTCAACATTTTTTGACTAGTATTTTTCTTCACATGCAGCCAGTCTAACATGCGCACATTTTCTGAGGTAAACATTGACATTGCATCTTCTTCTCTTTCACTTGATATTGCCACTGAAGAACTGTTTGACAATGATTTAGATGATGATCGACTTTGTTTGTGTTGATTTGTCTCAAATGGTGCTGTCATTTGGCCTTGGTGTGCGTTGAACGTTGCTTCTGGAATGTTTGTTTTGTCTTCTCATTGTGATGCAGCGATGTTTCTCTTCATCTTGCACACCATTACAAAATGGTTCTCCTTCCCACAGCCTTTGCATATCTGTCCACTGGCTATCTCTCTCTCTCTCGCTCTCTCTACATATATATATTATATATATATATATATATATATATATATATCTCCAATGGGATTTATATTTTATCCATTTCACCATTGTGATGGAGTAACTCATCCTCCAAAGTCTAAATTACACCCCTTGTGTCCTTCAGCTTTTAGCTTTTGCTCACTTTTTATGTTTATGACTAACTCACTTTGAGCACCTCTATGTCACCAGCGTGTCGATCGGTAAACTCTCCAGCTCTGGCAGCCATAAGAACTCACTCCAGACTAAGAATTTCTCCCAGCATTCATCACCTGAATGAATCTGACAGGCTTCCGTCAATAACTCTGAGACATATTGCTTCCTCATTATTAAATTCAATTGAGCGTAGAGTTTGATGAACGTATCTAGTCTCTCAACTAATCTATCTATGGTTTAACCAACTCTCTGTCTTTTTTGACTGAAAATGTACCTTTTGTTATCTACATTTGGCATTAGATTGAACTTGAGATTCAAGGCTTCTTTAATTTGATGTAACTTTGTCAGCTTGCTCCATTTTCTTTATGAGTTCTTTTACACCCTCAGCAGCAAGATTCTTAAGGTACTTGATAATGTTCTTGTTATCTGTTCCTTCTAGTGCGTCAAATAAATCATCAAATGTCTCTATCCAAACAGGCCATCTGTTTTCAGTATTCTGCTTTTTGGCAGAATTGAATGGTGGTGCTGGTTTCAGCATTATAACTGTTTCCAGTATTGGCTGACACTGAGAATGGAGTTCTCTCAGATAGTGTCTGCTGTGTCTGGATCCTGCTTCATCCATGCCATCTCTAAAGCCCTGCAACATGCTTGCCTCTGGGTTATCTTGGATAGCCTGTGGAACTCTGATCTCTTTCTTGGTCTCGACTGGTGTCTTCCACTTTCAGGAGACCTCTGCAGTTGTTCTGAGCCACAACCCAGCAGCTTTGGTGGTCTGCCGCTTAAGGTATTGGACAGCTCAATAAGCACAAGCCTGTGCTTCTTCTTGGGTTTATTTGCCTGGCACTGAGATCGTAGAGCTGTTCTTATCGAGGCTCTGGTAAGTGCAACAACAATATGCTTTATCATAAATTTTTATGGCAGCCAGCGCTTTTGAGTATTTAACTCGTATTTGACTATGGTAGTTCTCTATACTTCTTTACCTTATCTATTTGTGTTGGCCTTTAGCGCAGGCCCAGACGTAGAACTCTTCTTCACATTGCAGGGTTCATTTGCATGCACAAGATTTGGTTTGGTGCTCTCTCACAGGCGCCACAACACACTCGGGCCAATAGCAAGCATGCGCAAGTCTTTGCATCAGACTCTTCAAGCTGTTTTTGAGTGTTGAGAAGCCTTTTTCTTCTTTTTGCAAACAGGAAGGAAGTGCCCCAGAGACTCCAACTTCTTATTCCTGTTGAGCAGGCTCCTTCCATTGCTTTGTTCATCTCCTTGTTACTTTTCACTTGGATTTTGCAGTGGAAGGATCAGTTTCTTTGTCTTCGAGATATTCCTTTGGATTTAAGGACTTTGTTTTTGTGAAATCACACAAATAAGTTCCAAAACTATTGAAAAGGGGTGTTGTTTGTTTGTTTAGGCATGCACCAGTATTTCTTTGTACTTTAATTTTTTTTATAAATGTATGGTAGTGGGTGGCCTGGAGTTTAAGTATGGGCCTAGTTATTATTTTTTTAGCATTTCATTGATTTTCCTCTTTCGTAAAGGAAAACTGTTGCAGAGCTCACTACCTTTTCTGCGTGTATGTAACATTTGCAATATTACTTCACTATGTGGCCTAGATTTCCAAAGGGCCATCTAGCCAGTAGGCCCAGTACTAGTAGTCATTAGTGCATGAAATAAATGTTTCAGTGGTACATGTTTTTCAAACTTCATTTAGGGCAGGGATGGCATGGAATTGAATTACAAATGTTGGCTATTGTTTGCATTTCATTTTTTCTGCAAAAAGTGTATATTTTGTGGGTAACATTTGACAGCATAGGAGGAGCAGTAATGTTGTGGTGACATTTTTATAGGTCAGTTAATTTTCGTGTTCTGCATTGCTGAATTACTGTTAGTGCTATCTTCAGTGTTACCAACATGACCACTTAAAGGCCAGTGTGTGTGGGTGTGTTCGTGTTTGTTGCGGTAATGTTGGACAGCTAAGGAGGATGTGTAATGTTGTGTTTACATTTCTATATAAAGTATTAAGTACACTGTTCCAAAAAGAAAAAGAAAAACAGACACAGCACGGGGAAACACTGTTATCAGGAGCAGAAAGTGCCCTCATACACCCCCAATAGGATGTCAAGCATCATCACTGGGCAAGCTCCACGCCAGGCCGGCACTGCAATGCCTGGTGGGCGCTCCTTTTAAAAGGGGTGCTCTTAACCGGAGGTTTTTTTCTCAATGGTAGAAAAAATGGCAAGAATGAATATAACGGTGTAATAAGGAGAGAAGAAAACAAAAAGGTAAAATTGGCTCTAAACCTTAGCCACTAAATATTTAATGAATTATAAAAAGGCTTAGGCCAAGATTAAAAATAAATACCAAGAGTGCTCATAGAGACAATGATCATATGAACTCTACTATAGGGGGAGCTGGACACTATCCTAACTCCTCTCAATACTAGGTCGACATGTTTCGCGTCTGCGTGGTCACAAAGGATCCAGTGACGCTTCCTCAGGACCAAAAAACATAAACCCAACTTCTCCTTTGGAATAAACATGGATCTACATGGAATTAAGATACCGTTTGCACTTCAGTCACTTACTAGTATCAACTGCACGTCTGGTCAGTCAATTTCAAACAAGGTCGCCCTGTGAAATGCAGACACAAGCAATAATGTATATACACCACATGTATAATTGTCAAGTGACATGTATGCAGCACTGTGAAAATCATGTGCTTGTGAATGCTTTGTGAAACAAACAAAGAAAAAGAATATCGGCTTACCGTCCCACATTAACGATAAGGGGCCTTAGGAATGAACGAGCCCACCAACAGATTCGCACAACTGAATATTATAAGGATACACAAGTTGTATTAAGTTTGGGTAAAATATGTGGCCATATCAACTGTTATGCCGTGAAGTATATGCATCAGCTGGGTGCCAGCCGTATCGTATACTCTCCCTAAAGTAGAGGAGTAGATCGCCATCCATCATTCACACGCTGGATGTGAAACTAGCAATATGTCACATTGCGTCAAACAAACATAAAAAAAGTCTTTATATACAGGGGGTTGTCAGATACTGCAGACGGGATCGCAACTTAGCGCAGTGCGATTCGGATGGTCATAACATGTACGGCTATACAGTAAAAATACATTGCAGCGGTAGCAAGGGATCATATGCAAAAGGTTAGCACTACGGGGAAGAGTACAGGAAAACCCGTCAAACAAGCCCACTTAATTGTATGCTTATTGTCGGTATACGGGAACCTACCCAGGCTCACATTTTTATAGCTCAGTTATTTTTTGTTTTGCATTCCTGAATTAATTTTAGTGCTTTCTTCAATATTAACACCATGCCTCCTTATAGCCAGTGTGTGTGTGTGTGTGTTTGTCATTGTCCTCTATTTGTCTTTGTTCCCGATGCCGTGTGGCCAGGGGCCATGCCTCCTTGCTCACAGTTGTTGTCAGGCCATGTGGCTGGTGACCATTTTCTGCATCCAGTGTCCCTCTGCCAAAGACTTGCATATGTTCTTTGTTTGCCATGCCTCCTTGCTGTTGTTTTACCATGATGTTGGCAGGCATTTTGTGCATCCAGCCAGTGTGTCTTTGCTATTCTTTGTGTTCTTTTTTTCCCCATGCCTTCCTGCTCCTTATTGTTGTTGTGTGACCATGTAACTTGCAGATGTTTCGTCCATCCAGCTAGTGTGCCTTTGCCTAAGACCTGAATGTGTTCTTTTTGTTTGCCATGCCTCCTTGCTCCTTGTTGTTTTTTGACCATCTGGCTGGCAGCCATTTTGTACATGGAGCCAGTGTCACTTTGCTATAGGCTTGCATACACACATTAGCAATTATTGATCATTTGTTTATTTTAAGTTTATATTTTATTTTTTTATTTACGTTTTTTTATTCTAATTTATTTTTTTATTTTTATTTTTAATGTTATTCTTTATTTTATTTTTTATTTAAATTTAATTTTTAAATTTCTTATTTTTGTTTGTTTATTATTTTTCAATTTTTTACATTTCTAATTTTTTATTCCATTTTATTTAATTCTTCATTTTGCCTTAATCCTTCCATCCACATCCATTCCTCCATCTATCCATCCATCATCCATCCATCCCCCAAACATGCACAGCAGGGCTACAGTATTCGTTTTTATTTTTTACTTATGTAATCATTCCATTTCCTCCTGGACACCCCGGCTGCGGTGCACTGCAGACAAATCAGCAACATAATTAATTTTTAATGATTATTCCATTTCCCCTGAACAACCTTGCCACCATAATTTTTCTCAGATTTAATCCAGTTACACATGTACCTTTCTCTGACTAGCAGAAGTATCTCCTTTAAAACAGATGGGTAAAGCAAAGAGCAATATCTGCATTTTCTGATGCCTGATTTTAAATGAAAATGTATGCTGTAATTTGACTTTACAATGTTTGATTAAATTGGTATTTATTACAGAAGTAACCAACTGCACTAATATTGCATCTGTCTGTATTATCTATTACAATGCCATGTTTCACTAACTACATGTTTTCTTGCTTGGTTACTTTTAGGATCTTACCAACCACAGAGGGTAACCCAGGCAAAACCCGCAGGGGTCTGGGTAGAAACTTATCACAAAACAACATGAACCCCCTTGGAAACAATTATAATCACAAACAACTCAACCCTCATACCAGAACACGCAGAATTACTCTTCAGTGATTACGGAGAACATCCTTTAAAGGTCCATAATATATTCTTTCTTCATATATACACAAAATATACAATCCCCCATCAAAACAAAAGAAGAAGAAGGAAAGAACAGAGTGCAAATAAATTAAGTGCTTGTGATTCAGAGAGAAACAAGAGATAATTAATTTCCCATTCAACCAATCAAAGAAAATCACCAAAAAAAAGATATATAACAGCCGGTTGGTTATTCCTTTTACCACATTGAATCAACATATTATTTCACAAGCGGAATTGAATCCCCAGTAAAGTCCTTCTTAAAAGTAAACCAAATCCAGGCTAAAGCATCATCGTCGACGTTTCTACCCCCTCTCGCTCTTGGGCCAACTCCCGGCTCCACAATGGCTCTTCCTCAGGACTAATCGATAGGGGACATCCACATTTCTCCATATTACATTAAAACATCCATCTTCACCAATATCACTTGGACAATCCACCAATCCCAAATCCATAGGAATAATGCTCACAATTATCTTCTGAAATTCAGATCATACCAAAACCTTCCTTATTTCATTGCTTCCATTTTGTTTTTATAGCCCTTCAGTTGCAAATATTTCTTCTAACCGTCTGCTAGTCAAGTCAATGATCATGTTGTTTTGTGATATGGTTACTTTTAGGAACACAAGATAAGATAAGTCACATCATCTGCCGTACTGCCAAAAAGAAGGCCTGTACAGTTAGTCCTCCAATCTCTTCCATTTATGCAGATCAGTGCCACTGCCAACTGAGAGCTTTAAGATGGCCCCAAAGCAAGTTGCTCCCAAGAATGTGGTCAGTGAGAAGAAGCAGATTTCCACCTGTCGCAACCTTTTTTGGGAGATGTGTGCCTGTCACACCGGCCACCGGGAAGGAACCTGGGAACAGCACTCTAACATCTACAGTATCACCCCAACCTCAGTCCAACATCATGTGTGTCATTGAGGCAGCCACTGCAATCATGACGACGCCAACAAGCAGTGACATTGTATTGGATTTGTCCCTTTTGTAAAGTAGTACCCAATCATTTAAGGAAACAGAGCAAAGTGGACAGCAGCCATAGTCAGCAAAGTAGATATGCCCAAAGTTGGAGCACAACAGGAGGTTGAGCTTCTTGCCAAGCAAGAACCTCTTCTTTTGGAATCAATGGCTTACAGATATTCAGCAAGGAAAAGGAAAGGCACTTCTCACCATCTTCTCCAAGCACTACTTCTGATGATGATAGGGGCACAGAGTGGACCCTGGCAGAGTCTAGGAGACACCAGAGGAGGCAAAAGAAAAGAAAAGTTCCAGAAAGCCTTAGAATCATGGAAGGGGATGATGGTGAGGAGGATGATGACAATGACCCAGTGATTTTGGGGGAGCTGACACAGAGGAGTCAGACATTACTATCCAACCTGCCTTTAGGGATATTGCACAGGCAGCATCTCCAGCTCCCATATTTGTAAGGCCCCAGCAGAGACCTTCACCAACCCATACCTCAGTAGAAATAGGCACTGAAGAGAGGCAATCAACACACCCACCTACCTCCAGTTCTTCTTTCTGCATTATCAGTGTCCCAGTAAGAAAGTACTTCTTCCCAGTTTGGGACTACTTTACAATTAGCCAACAGGAGGAGAACATTGTGATATGCTCCATTTGCCACAGAAGTGCTCACTAAGGTAAGCTTGGTTCACATTATGATACAGGAGTCCAAACGACCCATATGAAAAAACATTATGCAATCCAGTAGGAGTAGCACCTCACAGTGACAAAGGTGAGGAGAGCCAGCAAATATCAGCTATAACAGGTCAAATAATGGTGTAAGGAGAGGAAGAAGACAGTGCCATCCTCATGTAAAGTAGCCCTGTCCCTAGCAGTACACCAGAATTATCTACCTCAGCAACCCCACAATGGCACATGAAGACTCAGAGTCAAATGAAGACACTGCGGCATACTATGACTGCACCATGACACACATTGAGTCTACCACCACCTACATGTCAACAGTCACCTGCGTTAGTGGCCCAACAAAAGAAGAAAATCCAGGCTGCAATAACAGGCATGTTTACACAGGAGGGGCCCTACGACCGCAACCATCCAATGGCACGTTTGTACAATGGGAAGCTGGCAAAGGTGTTAGCGCTGAACCTCCTCTCTTTTACTTTTGTGGAAGGAGTGGAATTCTTAGAGTTTGTGGCAGCCATCTGCCCGAAATGGGAGACCTATTTTGCCATAGTTGCTGTTCCAATGCTGCATCATGATGTGCTGCAATTGGTTAGACAAGCTTTGCAGCAAAGTGTTGTCCATACTAGCCACCTGATGACAGAGATGTGGACCAGTTGTCAGGCTACTGATTACATGTGCATCACTGCACACTAGTTCTCTTTTGTGGCCCTGAAGAAATGTTTAAGAGCATTCAGCGCATGCAACAGTAGCCATGTTCGCCATGGAGAAATCACATATAGCTGCAAATATCTTCAACAAATTCAATAGCAAGGTGTCTACATGGCTGCAACCCAGAGGTCTCTGAGTTAGACTTTTTTGCCATGGACAATGATAGTAACATAGTCAAGGCCATGGCAGATGGTGGCTATTTCAGGGTCCTGTGTTTGGTGCACTGCACCAATCTGGTTGTGCAAGACTTAAAAAAAAGAAGACATAGTCAGCAACATACTGACTACCAGCAGATGAATCTACACTAATTTCAGCCATTCTTTGAAAGCCCGGAAGCAGTTGTGGATTTTTCATCATGGTAACAGAGTACCAGTTAAAGCCCTGACAGAGGGGGTGCCAATACGGTGGACCTCAACCTGTTCTATGTTGCAATGTCTAGTTGAACAGGACAGACAGATAGATGACTATGGGCCTGATTTAGGTGTCAGGGAAGCAGTTACTCTGTCACAGCGGTGATGGATATCCCGTCTGCCGAAATCTAAATACCATTGTTTACTATGGTATTTAGATTTCAGTGGACAGGATATCCATCACCATTGTGACAGAGGAACCCCTACTAAGAGATCTAAATCAAGCCCACTGTCATTCTAGGAGGAGGGGATGCAATTAAGAAGGATTTTACCATGGATATGAACAAATGGGGCCTTGTCAAATACCAGACACAGATGGTATTCCCTTTTGAGGTTTTCACGCAGGAAGTTAGCAAGGAGGACAGTATAATGGGCTAAGCTACCCATTGTTGCATCTGCTACAAGAGCAGCTAAAGAAGGTTTCTGAAAGGTTCAAACTCAGAGCTGTGAATGAAAATTCAGAAGCACATGCCTTGGTGGAGAGTCTAAGCTATCACTTGACTTGTAATGCAAGGTTGCAAAATTACATTATCAAGTCCAAAGAGTACATCTGTGACACCCTACTTGATCCACGCTACAAAAATATTCTTCCCACTTTCATTCCTTTTTCTGAAGGGGATGTTTCAAAATACAAGAGGTGAATTGTTGAGCAAGTGGGAGGACTGGAAGAAGAACGGCTGGAACTGAGTCCCACTCCACAGTTCTGGGCTGCTACCTTCAACTTTCAGAAAGGACAGCCTTGTCTCACAGTAGCCAAGACCAGCAACAAGGACACCGGCAAGACAAACATCAGAAGAATTAGACCCAACCTTGCATTGACTTGGCTTCAAATGGCAGGTCTTAAGTCAAGTGCAGAGGCAAAGGAGAAAGAGATCGAGCAAGTGGCAGCACCAATAACACACCAGAGGATGTTCCAAGAGTATCTGGATGACCCAAAAGAAGTGTATGTGGATAAAAACCCATTGGTGTGTTGCTATGGGAAGATGCGCCAATGGCCAGAGCTCAGAGGGCGGGCAATAAAGGATTTTGCTTGTCCTGTAGCCAGTGTGTCTGCTGAACGTGTGTTCAGTGCTGCTGGTAAAGTTGTTACAGTGAGAAGGACAAGCCTCTCTCCTTAAAACATGGAGAGATTAACCATGATCAAAATGAACCGGCATTTTATACCACCTGATTACACTGTTCCTGAAACACCACAGGAGGAGGAAAAGGATGAATGGTCAGAATCAACTGTGTTTGCTGACCAACTTCTGGGAGAACCACCTGAGTTTGAGTACAAACTCTGCTTCCTGGACTGAGCATGCTAGTGCCACCAATGAATTTTTTAATTGTGTCTCATTGAACTTCTTTTTTTTTTTTACTTCTTAGCTGCAAAAAAATAGCTAGTAAAACATTGTGTCGGATTTATGCTGCTCCACCATTTATAATAATCACATATATGGCCGGGTTGGAGTTGAACCTGTGTACAGTGAAGAAGCCAGGCATACCCTTCAGGACATACAAAACAATGCATGCCTCCCTCACATGCTATTGCCTATCCTTTTTTACATCACCTAGCAGGGCTGCCCCAGAAGATCATTTATTAAAAGACTGCCAGTGCCAATGCAAATTTCCAATGTATTGCTACCATCAAAGAGGAGATAATATTTTGTATCTACCAACATGCTTGTATTGGTAGAGGTAACAACTAACTATTGTACCAATGATTGGTGATATATTGAGTGGTTGTTCGGGATGATTGTTGATGTATGTGGTGGCTGACAATGAAGGAGGGAGTTCAACAAATTCGTAAACTTGATTTAGATGATTTGCAATGTTTGGGGGCTGATGGGTGAACACTTGGTGAAATCTCACCACTCCAGCTTACCTACTGGACAGGTTTAGTCAGGCACCCCATGAGTGACAGACGTTCCAAGAAGAATGGAGATGCAACGCCCAATTTAGCAATACAGTACTTTTTTGCTTTTTTAAAAATCATCATTTTTAGAACTGGGTAGGTTAAATTCAATTCTCCATAATTTGTACTTTTCAAACATAGAAGACAGAACATTTAGAGATATACTATCTGGGTCTCTCTGGTGCTGAAGGACTGATTGTAATGCATTTAGCTGAGCTGTGTCATACATATCCTTTCATCATTTCCTTCCACATCAGATTGATGATGATGTGCTGCTCAGCGCTTGATGATTATTATTGCTGTTTGATTTGTGTAGTGTTTACCTTTGTCACACCTTTCCCCAAACCCCCTTCTCATTTCATCAAGCCACCTAACCCTCTGCCCCCGAATTGTGTGATTTATTGAAGTTTGACTTAATTTTACACCGTAAATGAATCACACACTTGCTGGGGCGAACGTGGTGAAAGTCACACCAACTCACTGCATTACTTTCTATTACCTGAGCAATATTCCACACTGGCCCCATCAACATCATTATTCAGACCTTGTATTCTGTATTGCATAAAGGCTTAAAATTGTCAAACCACTCCTGACTCTGAGCTTACTTCTCCTGACTCAAGGATTTCATTTACTAAGTTTAGTTTTGATTGAATACTAGCTCACCATTGCTCAGAAAAAGTTGATACTGCTAGTTTTTATTATCAAATCTGGTCTTCTTTGTTGTGTGTCAAATACTTTCATCATGGTAGTCTGGTATCAGTTTTTCTAAAGATAATATATAACTCACTAACTCTCTGTTTTTGTTTAATCTAGTTGACAGTGGTAGATAACCCTTTGAATAATCCTGCAGTTGGAGTTTGCACAGGTTGGAGTGCCACCTTGTGTCTTCCCTCCTTGCACACTAGCCTGCTACTACTACTCCCTTAAGTTATGATAATATGCCACCTTGGGAAAACCTTTGTAGTAAGAAGAATGAGGTGTCAGCCCTCCCACCATCTATTCAGGGAAGAGAAGAACTATGGATTGAGGTGAACTTGTTTAGTTAGTGATTAACTTCTACTGAAGAAGATGTTGCTTGTGTGAATCTAGGTTTTTGCAGGCAAAACAGGCAATGCAATCATCCTCTAGTGATCAATGTATTGGGCAGTAAAGGAAAGGTACAAGCAAATTACATAGACTTTTTAAAGCAAATTTGAAAAACAGGTTACACTAAAAGACAGCAGTGCATGCTAAAACAGCAAAATAAAGATTTGAGGCATACATGAAATAAAATAAAGCATCCCCTTTTATTTTTTACAAATAGTAAACCCACCCTTTCTACCCACAACAGGCCCACCCCTCTATGTAAACGAAAAGGCCCTGTTCCCAACAGACCAATGAAAGCCCACAGCAAAAGAAACAGAAGTCCACAATGAGAGTCATAATTGCAAAACCTGCTCCTAACCCCTTTCCCATCCTCTCCACCCACAAGTGTCCCTCCTACCAAAACTACATTTAAAAAAAGAGTCAGAAGAGGGCGTTCTCCACACCAGTCTGGAGATTGTCCAGGGTTGCCTGAATGTGTGCCACCCAGTGGTCAAGGCACACAAAGTGTTACAGGATACAGCATGCATGAGGTGGGCAGCAGTGGTGGAACAGGGACATTCTGATGCCAGCTGGCAGCTGCAATGATGGTGCTACTGGGAGAGTGAAGCAGTTGACAGTGGGTTGGAGGAGTTAGGACTGGCAGGCATGTTGGCTGTTGTCTGGACCTCCTCCTCCTCCTCCTGAAGGCCCATCAGTCACTGATATTCATTGCAGATGCCCTCCAGCCTCTGCTGCCACAACCGGACTGCTATTTCCTGGTGAGTTGTGTCCAGGAGAACCTATGGTGAGGTAATAGTTGGCAAATGCAATAGACATGAGCAAAGCAGAGAAAACCTTCTCAAACATGAGCTCACTTGGGTATGCAACCTTGTCAGTAGATTACCTGCCCTAAAAATCTGTCCTTTTAGTATTAAAGTACCAGTCTGCAAGATATATAAGGGGAGAGAGGAAAGCTAAGCTTCGTAACAAAGCAGAAAAAGCTAGTACAGACTGGTGGAAGTCAGATACAGAAACATAGAAAATAGATAAATACAGTGATAACAAGAATTTAACAAAGCTTAGATAGAACGAAAATAAGTACAAAAAAAGTAGACAGGGACAGTAAAAAGAAAAATTATTCAAAATGAGGAGAAGTGAAAATTAGGGAAATAATAATGATAATAATAATATAACAGGAAGACTTACTGGGGCCAGCAGATCCACCAGCATCCTCCTGGATGTACACTGGATGTTGCCCTGTTCTTCCCGTTGGGTGCTGAGATGAGAAATAGAAAAGATTAAAAAAGATTTGTGGTACAGTTAATGTCTCAAACAATATTTTGACTAGCAGAGGCAAACACAGTAACATTGTACTTTTTAAAATCAGATTGCCTAGTATTGATATACTCAGCTCGAGTTGACCTATTACTTTTACTTTCCAAATCCCTACTCCAAATTTCCTAAACTATGGGCCATATTTACAAATGTTTGAGGCAGGGCAGTGTGGAAAGCCTAGAAAAGGGCAGGAATGCGCTGTATCTGCACATTCCTGTCCTTGTCCCCTGCGTTGACACACACTGGACGGCCATGCGCCAGTGCAGGCACCTCAACACCACGATACAAGGGTGCTTGCTTTGCTGGGATGACTGTTTTGTGCAGGAAGAGACACTTTCCTGCAAAACACAATGACATGTGGCGTTTTACTTTTTCTATGTGCTGCAGAGTGCAGCACACATAGAAAAAGGGAAAAATAAGGAGAAATAAATGTATTTCTCCTCATTACGTCTCCCTTATGCCTCTCCTGGGGAGGTGCAGGCTTTTGACACATTCCCAGGTTTGGAAAATAGGAACACCCACTATAACATCCATGGCATGGCTCTCTGACGCAACTTGCGCTGTGTTGACTCAGTCCATTTTTATAAGGCCATGAGAAACACACGTAGGGTGGCTTTAGGTGGCCTTGTAAATATGGCCCTGCAGTGTACGTCACCAGACCTACACTAAACGTGATGTTCGGGCAGCACAAGGAACCTTGTAAACATGGTCCCACATTTACAACTATGCACAACTAACAATGCATTAATATTGCAATGAATGATCTTTGCTTCTCAACCACCTTTGATGGGGTGACTCAGCCTCCATTTCTTTTCAATGCATAAGGGATTGCGGCTGGAAGGGACTGCATCAGTTACATAAAGAAAGGCACAGAGAAGGGAATGTTAACTCACTGATATTACTTATTACTACTACCACTATCTGATTCTTGGTGACAGGAGGAGTCTGTGTCTGCATGGCTTCTCAAATATACAGCCCACATGTGGACTGATGCGTACAGTTAGGAAATGCTGACTGAGCACCTGGCTAGCTCAAACTGGATCACGTAATAAATATTCATCGTAAGATAAACTTAGCTCTGAGAGTCAGCACTGCTGTTAGAAAATAAATTAGCATTGTTGAACACACCCCACAAATAAATAACTATTACTCACCGAGCCCTGACACCTCGACACCCAGCAGGTCCTATTCATGGTCAATTACATCTGCCCAACATACATCAACTGTTGCTGGCTGCACTAGATCCCAGTGTGCAGAGGAACAAACCAATGCACCCTCCCCCACAGCAGCCAATGTTCCAGAAGTGTCTAACCTCTCCCAGGCCTAAGGCCTGCTGCCAGCATGGATGGGAGGTGGAGTTGCACAAAAAAGACAAGTGTTTTCACCTCTGCCATGGTGAAAATGAGGCAGGCTGCACACCTTTGAGGTGCCAACGCCCATAAGGCTAGCAGCCTCATCTGTGGCACCACTCCCTCTGCCGCCCTCTGCCATGAAGCTTGGTGGGAAAAAGAAAAAGAAAGAAATAGAAGTAGGAAGAGAGAAAAAATATTAAAAGGTAAATGGAGAAGCAAAAAAAAATAAAGCGCTCAAAAAGTCCCAAAAAACACACCAAAAAATAAACAAAATGTAAAATAACCAAACACAAAGACACATACTGATTAAATAAAGGAAAAGGAGGGGTGGATAATTTAGAAAAGGGTGGGACTGAAAAGATTAAGGGTGGATTAAAGTTAGGCCCAGCACCATGCACAGAGAGAAAGAGAAAACAAAATGGCCGCACCCATGCGAACCGCATGGTGGCGTTCACATGATATTTGCAATGAGAGAACAGAAATCGAGCTCCCAATTGTGAAAAACGTAGCCCAAATGGGTACGCCAAACAACTCTGCCCGCTGGCGGAATTCCACTGAGCTCACAGTTTAAAAAAAAATACTTCACTTGATGCAGTTGCACAGTAGCACGGTACCTTTCTTTACAGCCTTGCCAGCAGGTTCTTGAACAACAATGTGCAGACTTCTCAGTGAAGCTGTTGTTATCTTCAATGTGTCAGACCGGCTGGAGTTGCACTTGACTCCTCATACGCCAAACGTCAATTCCGCACTTTGACATAGGTACACGTAGCACTCATAAACATTTTGCTTGGACCACAGCAAACACTCTGGAAGAGTTCGGATTACTAATACCCTATATCATCGCCAGTTGTAGCTTCCTTCCCTGCCGGGGAACCTGCCTATGACAATACCACACATGCAGCTATATATTACACATCTTTATTCGTCTGCGTATAACCGTAAACTCAACATTCTAAACCTGCATTCACTTCACCATGCTCTAACACTTACATCACATTTCAACAGAGTCCATCAGGAGCCAATATGGTTCCGTTATTCATATTCACACAACACTACACACATGTCCATTCCATCATATGCTTGGACACCATTTTGAGTCAGGCTATTTAGGAAATTCACCAACACTGGAAGAAAAAGTGAACTGCGCAATAATGCCTCCGACATTTGGAGCATCACCACACGTGGGGATGTGATTGCATTAAACGCCACAACACTGGTGCCATATTGAGTCTGACTGATAAAGAAATTCACCGGCATTAGATGAAGAAATGAGCAAACAGTTTGCGTTTTCCTCAGCATTGTGAATTAGACGAAAGAATGGTTCTCATTTGAATTCAGTTTTAAAGATTTTGTAAAAAACTTGCTTCCTTCAACTAGCCTACTCTGCATTCATTGGCATCATTATTGAGAGAACAAACTTACATCATTATCACAATTGTCTTCTTCCATTATCACCTCACATTGTCTGTATAATTTCAGCTTTTATCATGGCTGCAACAAACATGTTCGCAGAGGAGTTGAGAATTCTGCCACCCCTGGAAAAAGGAACTCACCTACAGCTCGGCAACATGCAGTGGGCAAAGAGGAGGCCAATGTTGTTGAGATGCAGTGCCTCCAGCAACACAGGGGAAAGACTCAGCATTGCCATCAGCCTAGCAGCAACTATCATCAGTGCCTGTTCCTGGCTATAACAAGGCACAGAGATCAAACATTGTTGCCAGCCTGTGGACAACGATCACATACACCGCCTTCCATCTCTTGACCTGGGGAGGTTTAGATGGTGTTCAGGCCTGCTACACTAGTGAGATGCCATGAGTCGGGTTGCTGAGCTTGGCTCTGAGGGGCAACTAGAAGTCTGCTTCCGTTCAGGGACATGGTTAGCATGGAACAGTGAGATGAACAATAGGAAGCCCTGCAAGCTGAGAGTTGTCCAGCTCCATGGTCGATCCAAAACCACAAGTCATGCAGTGACACTGAGAACTAGGCCCTGAGAACTAGGCATTTTAAGCAGTGAGAGAGAAAGCGTGAAGTTTGCCAAGGGCAGGCATGCCCCTGGGGATAAGGAGACCCATTGCTCCAGACTCAGGGCATTCAGCTCCCCCACACTCACTCTTTTCTATTTCCCTGCCTACTCCCCTAGGCCAGTAGGAGGTGGCCATCTTGGGCCTGGCCCAGGGTGAGAGATTTTCATGGAACTGAAGCATAAAGATGGCGTCAGGTGCATAATGAAAATAAAAGAAGTCCCAGTCAGCTCCAGCCTTGAGCATGTTTGAAAAAGAAAGGGTAATCATCCCGGAGGCCCGATCTCAACCAATTCTTCATGATAAGATGCTCATGGGAGCGCAAAGAAATAGAAAAAGGACTGTACATAGGGAGTGGTTCTTTTTAGGTGCCCATATGTTTGCCTCAGAGCAAAGAAATAGAAAGAAGACTTAAACCACGCAGTGATCTCCTCAAGTGCAAGCCTAGGTTATATGATGTAGATCTTCCAGACAGATGGCTTATTATCATTTTGGGTCTCTCAGAGCAAGGCGAGGTCATTTAATTGTAAACCAGAAAATTCAGAGTGCTCTTTAAGCACCCAGGTGGTGGTCAACTGACTCACGCAGTTGATGGTCAGATGATTCGAGATGTCATCAGAAAAGCCCAATTCACAGAACAGTTTCAATCACACAGAGATATATTTATTCAGCACAGTTTTGCACAAACACTCAGCCTAATATGTTAACCGTGGACCATCGCAGCGACTAGGCAAGATAAATCTAGTACCACGACTACTGACACAAACCAGAAATGGCAGAGCCAACCTACTTGACAACTTAACCCACATGTACTGGTCTAAAATTGTTTACGATTAATTTAACCACCAAACCTAACCAAAATGTCATCAAGACATTTCATGACTTGAAACTCTTATATCCAATACATAATTCTGTAAAAAGAAAGGAACCCTTTAAAATGACCCAATCTTTTTTACTCTGAAGACAGCCCCCCGAAGAAATTCAGTGACTACATTTCTGGATGCCACACTCTCCAAAAAGATTCCACACAGAGTCAAACTATCCACCTCCCTATCCCCTTTCTTTAGGGTAGAGTCTGTTATATCAATCTACAGGAATGTGCAAACATCTGAGCCTAACTTGGAAATCTTCAACAGACTCTTTCTTTCCATAAAAGCACACACAACATCAACTGAACTTACAAACTCTCAACACATGATGCCTGATCTAACACAACACCATTGGAGACTGAAAATCACACACATTACACACTCTTCACTGTCTCTCAGTCCATCTCTTTTACTCCCATCTCCACAACACTACTACTCCCACAAGGATTATGAGTCAGACCCTTACCTTGTGGCACTGATTCCATGTCGTCCAACACTCCTACCACTCCAAGGACCCCTCCTCATGGAACCAATGCTTCGGGAAGATAGCAAATGGTCTAACCTAGGCAAGAACTCCCAAATCTTAATGAGTCAACACAGTTCTGATCACTGGGTCTACGGTATGCCTATAAGAGTGATGTTCCTACACAACCTGACACTGCCTCATAGTTAGTCACAGCAAGATGGCAACCTAAGAGACTCTGCATGACTCCAAAGGCATAGGCCTTGACTCATCTAGGCACCGTTCCATGCCAGGATGAAAAAATATATCTCAACAACCTCCTCCCCGTAAAGAGAGAGTGAAGCACAAACAACAATTTTACACTCCCAACTAACAGCACATCCATCTCATGTGCAAGAATGCCGAATGTACACACACCCAGAGTAGTTCTCCATACTGAAAACCTGTTAGGCCAACTTGATGTGCCAACATTAGTTGGATCACCAACTTCTAATACAACTCAATCATACCTTGGCACTTCTGTTTTAAAAATGAGAGCTCTGGATCAACAAGATTAGGCAGGAACCACTCCACTTCATGACAAAGTTTTATATGGTAGTACAAACAACTCTTAAGGGGAAAATTAGTGCATTGCTTGGGTCATTTCCCACTCTCTTAAGTCACTCCCACACCAATGAGGATCTCCCTCCCAACCTCAGTAATCCACTCCAGTACCAAACCCTACCCAGCACCCAAATTGGCTACTAAGTCAACTATCCACATTGGACAATGAAGACCTGCTGCATTCCACGAGGCAGCATCTCAGACCTGCACATTCAGACCTACAAAATACCAACCATAGTTAACACCAACACACATGGGCCATACCCTATACTGTTGGCTATAAAGCACCAAAACTTGATTTCAATCCTGGTCATCCCAGAGCATTCAGTGACAAACGAGCCAGAGAAGGCCCTTAAAGGTATGTTACATTACTGCAGATCTGTGTGATGGACATAGAGGGAGCTATGCTATACCATGAGATTGCCATGATACTTCTGACAGAGACTTGGCAAAACCACTCTTCCACCCTGTTACTGGATATTCTAGTTCCACCTAACTACACCATCATCAGGACTGATGGCACTCAAAAACTAGGCAGTGGGATTGATTGCACCTACATGATATACCTGCCGGTAAAACCCTTCCAAACTGAAAATCTATCATCCTGTGAATACATGGGTGAAAACATCTTCACAGCAGGCAGAACCCTGGCTAAACTGCACCTCTTCGACCACCCTCCTGGAGACAACCAGCTGTTCATCGAGTAAAATATGGAAACTATCATAGTGCGCTCTCTGCTACACCCGAAAGCAATCTTTATTGGGAGCTTCAACCTTCACTGAATGGAAGTAGATGGCCTATATGATACCACTCTAAAGAACTTTTTCACTGACAAAAAACTTGTCAAATCATGTGCGGGACCCACAAATACTAAAAGAGCCACGCTCAACCTAATCATACCCAAGGCAGCATCGATTCCATAAATCCATCTGAATGATCTTTTCATCACATTCCATATCACAGCTCACATACAGAAAGAGGCCAGGCGGGGTCAAACCTAGACACTGGACCAGAGATACTAGAAATATGAACTGAGACAATCTTTTCTTCTTCTGCCAGATAAAATTTACACTCCCAAGAATTATGGGTAAGACAAGAACTAATGGAACATTGGAATCATACAATGAAAGACATAATTGGAAGTTATAGCCCTTCTATGCCTCAAAAGGCTCACAAATGAATTAGCACAGCAGTGGGACAACCAGAACCTAAATGAAGAAAAGAGGAGACTCAGAGTCCCAGAAGGCCCTAGAGGCACAAACTCTCCTTACATCCTCTAAAACAGCTCAGAGAACTAAGACACTCCAACAAAACTTTGAATGTATGCCAACCCCAGCTATATAACGGCAGAAACCACCCAAGCAAACTGTTTGAAATTATGAAATAACAAACAGGGTCTAACACTGCCATCTTAAACAGCAGCATATCCTCGCTGAGCTGTGGCGCCTTCTCTTCCTTCTTTGAAGATAAGTTAAGGAAAATTGGAAACTCAATACCAATCAACATCGAACGGTTTCAAGATACAATTCTAACCACTCATCGCCCCCAATGTAAAACTGGAACAGTGAGGTGAAGCTAACATGCAATATAAACAAAAAGACCAAAAACAAGACCACCTGGAGTGAATTCAAAATCTTCAGTGAAACTGAAATCCATAAAATTACAATGTCAGTGAAACCAACCTCACATTTCAATGGCTCCCATCCATGCCAATGTCTTGAAAGATCATTTTCATGTTTTCTTCCCTCTCTGGACAAAGAGAGTGAACTCTTCCCTAATGCTAGGCACAGTCCCAGACTTACTGAAGACAAGGCAAGCAACAGCTTTATTGGAAAAACTTGGTGTCGCTCTTTTTTGCCCTGGTTCAAACATCCCTTTGCTCACAAGGCTGCTGGAAAAATGTGTTCATAATTGGCTATGTGAACACATTGAACAATTCAGCCTGTTCAACAAGTTCCAGTTGGGTTTCAGACCATGCCACAGCAATGCAACAGCCATTGTACACTTATGGATGCTTTCAAAATTATGGAGCAGAGCTACTCGTGCCTACTGCTTCTTCTTGACTTGTCCTCAGTATTCGACACAGTCAAGCCCAACAGGCCTATACAGTTACTAGAACACAGAATGGGAATGTCAGTAAGTGTGCCAAATTGGTTCTCCTTTTTTCTCCATAATCAATTGAAACAAATCAAAATGGGGGACACACTATCAAACCCATCACCAGTCAAGATTCCCCATTTCCCCCACTCTGTCCAATCTATATATGGAACACCTGATGGAGATCCTCAAGCAAGTAAACCTGTTGTACCACATGCATGCAGATGACACTCAGCTCTAACTAAATATTTCCTTTCTGGAGGATGTCATAAGACTTAACAACACACATGGAAAACCCCAGTTCTGCCTGTCTAAAAATCACCTCAAACTGGGCACTTTAAACACTAAGGCCCTCACTACGACTTCGGCGGTTTGTCCAAAAGACCGCCGCGGGTGCCACTATACCGCTGGCGGTATTTGTGGCTTCTTATTTTCACATTTCCGCTGGGCCAGCGGATGGAAACAGCGTTCAAAATATACAGGACCTTTCAAGACAAAAGAAGTGTTGAAAAAGGATGTAGTTTTAGACTATGGGAAGGTGCAGGCGATGTCCTGCATTGTCAGAATGAATTTAAGTATTTCTAGCAGAGTTGATTTGAAATACTCTACATCATCTACTTTTGCCCCAGATGCAGTGAATAGGCATGTGAAGAGAAAGCATGCTAGGCCATCCTGATTGAAGGATTTTGATTTGAGCTGGAAGAAATTAATTGCATATATCAAGTGTGAGCATCTTCACTTATCTGATGTTTTGTAAATCATATTTATTTTTTAAGCACTTTTATATATTAACCTAGCTGTTGTTGTTCGACCTTTTGTATTCCAACAACACGCAAACATTTATGGGCATATTTCTTTAGGTTTTACATCACCCTTGAGCCATGCAAGGGGGAGCAAAAGTGACACAAAACTTAAGTCAAATATCTCAAGCCACACAAGGCCACCTTGTGTGACATGGCATGGCTTGATAAATCCAGAGTAACGCAACACACATCAAACCACTGTGTTGACTTACTCTACCGTAGTGAGTAGTTACCTGGGTGGAGCATTTTGGCACATTCCCAGATTTACCATTATTGGTAGGCCTGGGAATGCATCAAAATGCTACACCTCCTCATGGGAGGTGTAACGAGGAGAAATACGTTTAATTCTCCTCGTTTTTTTCCTCTTTCTGTGTGTGCTGCATTCTTCAGCACACATACAAAAAGGGAAAACCAAGGTGCAAAGGGACCTGCATTGGTGCTAGGCTGCACATTGTGCATCATTACAGGGAAAATACAGGAATTTGCTGTATAATGTCAAATGCAATGCATGCCTGCCCTTTCCCTTTCATGCAGCGAAGAAAGGTGGCTTGCTGCGCTTCATGATTTCTTGACAAATGTGCACCCCCCCCAGATTCTATTGTTATCTACTGTACATAGGCATATTATTCTCTTTTCATAAGGGAGAAGTTGTGATGTGGTTTCCTGGTGAAGTTGTACAGCCAGTGACCACATTCTACAGTGTGGAACCTCTGAGTTTTGCATATGGTTGTGGGCATTCTATATTCTGATCTGTCGGAGTTCTGGCACCCTGCTGACGTTTAGAGGTATTTGTGCAGTTCTCCACAACTAACAAAGGATTTGAGAAATTACGTGACAGTTGGTTTTTCATACAGCACAATTTAATACCTACAAAGAAAAAAACTCAAAACGTAATTTGGCAGCACTCAAAACAGGACTGACACTTACAAATAGGCTTTAGCTGTGATTTTCTAATGAAATGCAACGTAGTACCCCTCTCAGTGCATTCTGGTCAATGTGGTCCTTGTTTTGCAAAGTTTTAGTTTATCCAGTGAACCAAAGCTTGGCAACTATTTATGTTTTCCAATATTTTAATTTCTTAGCATGATAACTATTAATTTCTTCAAGTCTTTTCTTTTCTTTGGTGGAGCACAGAAGGTACAGAGTACCAAACTTGTTTGCATCATAACCTTTCAAGACATGTGCTTTCTTAACTGTTCATCAACTAGCTTGTTACTGCAAGAATTATCTCCATCTGGTACACATCCATTGCATTGACCCCATAACCATTTTATTAAAAAGCAGAAACCTCCATTTGCAGCACTCCAAAGAAAACTGGTACTCACCAGTAGCTGTGGGTTTACGGAATAAGGAATGCCTCATTTAACAACATTTAATTACAGGAAGTGGGTCATAGTACAGGAAAAAGAAGACGAGGACCTTACAGGTGTTTTGAATGAGATTTTCGCATACATTTTATGTGTTTCTCTATCCTCTCTGCTTTACCAGATTCTGCTATTGTGGCAGTACTTCCAAATATTTGTACCCATTCTCTATAATCATTACTTAGGGCAACCCTAAATGACTGGTTTACTCTGCAACTTCTCTTACACGAAGTTGTGTGAATTCAAGGGGAATGTTTGGAATGTTACACCCCCAGAAAAATGTATTCTTTAGTAAATAGCTGGGTACAAGTGCTTTCAGTCGCATATGGTGAAGTTTCTGTTCAATTTCACCCCAAAATTTTACTAGCCGGCACTGACAAAAACACAGACACACTCACTTGTCTCTGCTTTAAAGGCTTTAAAAATGTTGATTAGTTTGAAAAATAGTGTGTTTTAGGTACCTCCAACAATCTGCCCTCCTCTCTCTTCCTACTGCCCCTTAAGCCCCCTTATGCACTGCTTCTCATTTAATGCATGTTTTTACAAGACGTCCCAGAGTTATTGTTGGGAAATCTGAAGCTCACACCCCCTCATCTTACTGACAAGGCTATACCCCAAATTACAGGCCAGAAACATTCTACATGAAAGCAGAACTGCAAGTAGTCCAGATGTAGGACTAGATATGTGCTATGAATCACATTTGTATATTGCTGTGTGGCTCTGCACAAGATATGTCTGACATATGTAATAGGGGTTGTCCGCATCCAATAAATGATTATGGGGGTGATTCTGATTCTGGCGGGCGGCGGAGGCCGCCCGCCAGAATTCCGCCCCCATTATACCGCTCCGCGGTCAGAAGACCGCGGAGGGTATTATGAGTTTTTCCCTGGGCTGGCGGGCGGTCTCCAAAAGACCGCCCGCCAGCCCAGGGAAAAACTCCCTTCCCACGAGGATGCCGGCTCGTAATCGAGCCGGCGGAGTGGGAAGGTGCGACGGGTGCAGTGGCACCCGTCGCGTATTTCAGTGTCTGCAAGGCAGACACTGAAATACTTTGCGGGGCCCTCTTACGGGGGCCCCTGGCGTGCCCATGCCATTGGCATGGGCACGGCAGGGGCCCCCAGGGGCCCCGCGACCCCCCCTACCGCCATCCTGTTCATGGCGGCTTTCCCGCCATGAACAGGATGGCGGTAGGGGGGGTCAGAATCCTCATGGCTGCGGAGCGCGCTCCGCAGCCATGGAGGATTCAAACGAGCAGCGGAAAGTCAGCGGGAGACCGCTGACTTTCCGCTTCTGACCGCGGCTGAACCGCCGCGGTCAGAATGCTCGTTGGAGCACCGCCAGCCTGTTGGCGGTGCTCCCGTGGCCGGTGGCCCTGGCGGCCACCGGCCGCCAGGGTCAGAATGACCCCCTATGTCTCCTTTTTGAGCGCATTCCACCATTTACTTATTCATTTAAGTGATCACAGGAGTGGCAACCTACAATTGGCAGAAGAGGGAGCATATCTACAGTGAAAAGTTAAACTGTTTGGACAGAGCTCCAACAATCCAGGAGGCACTGGAAGTATAGTCATTTGACCCTTTTTTGGTTTTATAAGTTGGGGTTATTGTGAGAAAGTAGCCTTTTTCTAGTATGGTTACCCCCATTTTTGGCCTGTTTGTGATTGTTTGTCAGTGTGTTCTTACTGTCTCACTGGGATCCTGGTAACCAGGATCCCAGTGCTCATAGTTTAAAACTTATTTGGCAGTGTGTTTTGCCTGTCTTACTGGGATCCTGTTAGCCAGGACCCCAGCGCTCATAGTTTGTGGCCTATGTATGTTGTCAGTATGCTTGACTGTGTCACTGATGTTCTGCTAACCAGAACTCCAGTGCTTATGCTCTTTCTACTTACCAAATCTGTCACTACAGTTCAGTGATTCCATATTCCAATTCTGATTGGCACACTGGACCCCCCTTATAAGTCCCTAGTATATGGTCCCTAGGCACCCAGGGCATTTGGGTTCCAGGAGATCCTTATGGGCTGCAGCATTTCTTTTGCCACATATAAGGAGCTCATACAAACCTTTCATCCACTGCAGCCTGAGTGAAATAGTGGCAACACTAACACTATTTCACAGCCATTTTCACTGCACCAGGCAACTTATAAGTCACCTATATGTCTAACCTTCATTTACTGAAGGCTAGGTGCAAAGTTACTGTGAGGGCACCCTTGCACCAGCAAATGTGCCCCCACGTCATCCAACGCTAATTCCCCAGACTTTGTGAGTGTGGGGACGCCATTACATGTGTGCACTACATTTAGGTGAATACTTATATGTAGCTTCACAATGGTATATCTGAATATGACCATCTGAGGTGTCTAAGATCATGGAATTGACCTCCCAATCGAAATATGGTATTGGGGAGCCAATCCCATGCACCCTGGGGGATCCACCAAGGACCCCCAGTACTGCCAAACCAGCATGCTAAGGTTTCCACTGCAGCCCCAGCTGCTGCCACCTCACAGACAGGTTCCTGCCCTTCTGGGGATTGAGCAGCTCAATCCCAGGAAGGCAGAACAATGCATTTCCTTTAGGAGAGGGGTGTTACACCCTCTCCCATTGGAAATAGGTGCTACAGGCATGGTAGCGGTATCCTCCCAGAGCCTCTGGAAATGCCGGAAATGGTGCCCTCCTTGTATAATCCAGTCTACACCAGTTCAGGGATCCCGTGTCCCTGCTCTGGCACAAAAACTGGACAAAGGGAAGAGTTACCACTCCCCTGTCCATCACCACCACAGGGGTGGTGCCCAGAGCTCCTCCAGAGTGTCCCTGGCATTAGCCAAGGTGTGGTGACCCTCTGTAGACCTCTGAATGGCCAGTGCCAGCAGGTGACGTCAGAGACCCCTCCTGATAGGTGCATACCTGGGTAGGTAGCCAATCCCCCTCTTAGGGCTATTAAGGGTCTCTCCTCTGGGTGTTTCCTCAGATTCGGTTTGCAAGATTCCTTCCAGAACTTCTCGAAATCCTATGCTTCAGCTTCTGACCGCCGGATCAACCGCAGACTGCTCCAGGAACCACTGTAACTGCAACAAATTATCCAGGATGACTTCTGTGACCTGCAACTTTAGCTCCAGCCAGCATTTGCAACAGTTCCCAAGGTGTGCACACACAGAGGACTGCCTGTCTTCACCCTGCACCAGAAGAACTGAAGGAATCTCCCGTGGAGTGACGGAGTCACTTTCCTGCTTCTGCAGGCACCCTTCTTCAAGGACAACCGGTACTCTGGGACTCCTCTCCTGACGACGAGCATGCTCCCTGGAACACAGTGGGTGGACCAAAGTGACCCAGACTGTCCTAAGGTCCAGCTGTCCAAATTTAATAAAGGTAAGAGCTTGCCTCCCCGTGCTGCCATATTACCCCTGTGCACCACGTCTTCTGAAGCTCCTTGGGCTTCAGTGCACTTCTTCCAAAAGTTCTTCATGCACAGCATAGCCCAGGTCCCCAGCATCCCATCCTGCGATGCACAGCTCCCTGGCGGACCCTCCAGTGTAGGCTGCAATGACTGCACTTTGCATCTTCTTTGTCCCCGTGTTCTGGGACTCCCTTGGGTGCTGTCTCGTCTTCTGAGGGCTCTCTGAAGTGCTGAGAGCCCCCTCTGCCTCCTCAGTCCGAGTTGAGACCCCCTGGTCCCTCCGGGATCCAGGCAGCTCCTCTTTGATGTAAACCACATATTTGCTTTAATCAAGGCTTGTTGGCAGAATCCAGTGACGCAAACAGCCTGCATCCAACAATTCGACATGGCACATCTCTTGCACCAAGCAGGAACCCACAGCTATCTTCTTTGGTGCATTTCTGTAGTTTTCTTCTAACTGGAGAATCCACTTTTGCACCTTCTTCCTTGTTGGCAGGGGCTTCTGTTCTTCCTGGACTCTTCTTCGACTTCTCGACTTGGTCTCCTCTCTCCACAGGTCTTCAGGTCCAGCTTGCAGTCTTGCTTGTTCTTGCATAATTCTTCATCACGACTTGTAGTTTATTCTGAGGAAACTTGCTGTACTTAACTCCTAGATTCCTGGGCTCTGGGGTGGGGTATTTAACTTACCTTTGCTGTTTTCTTACACTCCCAATGCCCCTCTGCACACTACACTTGCCTAGGGGGGGAATTTAACATTTGCATTACACTATTTTAGTGTATGGTTTGTGTTGTCCCCAGGCCCTTTGCAATCTATTGTATTTTCTACTGTTTGCACTATCTATGACTCTTTACTTACCTGATTTTGGTTACTCATGTTGTGTATAATACTTACCTCCAGAAGGAGTATTGCCTCTATGATAATTTTGGCCTTGAGTCACTAAAATGAAGTACCTTTATTTTTGGTAACACTGAGTATTGTCTTTTATTGTGTATAAGTACTGTGTAACTATAGTTGTATTGCTGGAGCTTTGTATGTCTCCTAGTTCAGCCTTATCTGCTCTGTTACAGCTACCCGTAGACAGCCTAAGCTGCTATAACACTACTAAATTACATTAATAAGGGATAACTGGACCTGGTATAAGGTGTAAGTACCTTAAGTACCCACTACAAACCAGGCCAGCCTCCTACATTGGTAGTGTAGCAGTGGAAGAAGTACTTGTAATTGCTTTACCACTTTGTTACTGGTACTTCTCACAAGAAATGTGTACTCCAATACTTAGAGCTATATACAATTATACCTAGCAGTTATTTTTTCACTTTCAAAAAGTTCTTTCAAACTCTCCAAAAGTTTTACAAAGTTCTGAAAAGTTTTTCTTTTCCTCTAAAAAGTTAAAAAGTTAGGTGAAATAGATTGCTAACTTCTTATTCTTCTCCCTAACTTTTTCTATCACTAAGGGGGTCATTATGACCCCAGCGGTCGACAGTAATATGGAGGAAAGTACTGCCAACAGGCTGGCGGTACTTTCCTCCATATTATGATATTGGTGGTTTGGCTTCAGCCAAACCCCCAATGTACCACACCGACCACCACAGCCGTAATGGCTGCCGGGCTGGAGACATCAATCTCCAGCCCTGTGGCCGTCACTTGCCCGCCTGCTGGATTATGACCCCGCCTACCACCATGGTTTTTGTGGTTTCCGTACTGCGACAGGGAATCCCGTCCCTCCCCAGGTTCCCCCCACTCCCGCTTCCTCTCCAGACCCCCGTTCATACACACCCCTCACTTCACACACACATACACACACCCATTCCAACATTCATCCACGCATGCATACATCCATTCACACACTCATCCACACACACTTACTGACATACACGTAGACATGCATTCACACAACTCAACATACACGCACTCACACCCCCAAACATGCACACACATAAAACAAGCAACACACACCCGCATACACAACACCCCCGTCCCCTCCCCTGTCAGAGCACCCACTTACCTGTGTCCAGGGGGTCCTCCGGCAGGAGACGGGATGGCACTGCTGCCAACAGCAGCCTCTGTCAGCAGAACACCGACAGGCCATATTAATTCTCATAATACGTCCGGCGGCGATCTACTGGCGTGGCGCCTACTTACCGCCATCCGCTGGTTTGGCCACAGCTGGATTTCCGCCATCCTTCTGGCAGAAATCCAGCTGTGGTGATAATATGGTGGACGGCTGGTAGCCGTGGTGACAGTCTTTTGGTAGCCATCGCCACGGCAGTAGCCGGTTGATACCACCAATGTTATAATGAGGGCTACGTCTTCTGCAGAGGCTAACCCCAGGGTTGTTAAAACCACTTATGAAAGTCTAATTTCAAAAGTCTGAGGGGTCTCTGCTTGGAAAGAAGCTTAGGGATTGGGAAAAACCCTAACAAGGAATTTCTCTTGAAACTCCTCTTACAAGATGACCAGGAGCATCCTGAGGGTCATGTACAACCAGAAGAGGAGGTAGAGGGTTATTCTGACCATGTAGATTATGGGGAGGGTCCTGAAGATCCAGGGGAGGGTCCTTCCACAGATCTTTACCTTAACAAACCACATAGTGTAATTGGTAGTGGGAAGGGGTCTCTCACAAAGTAGAGCCTCCTTTACACCTAGAGGCCAGGTCACTAGGGTTACACCTGTTAGGGAGAGATCTACTTCTGCTCATTCTCACAACACCTCAGTTTCTGGAGGGTCTCATATATCCAATCCTCAGGATAACTCCCTAGATAGGAAACTCAGAAGGCTGAGATTGGAGGAGGCTAGACTGAGGCTGACACAGCAACAGCTGGCCCTAGATAGGAAAGCCTTAGCTATAGAAAGAGAAAGGCAGGGGTTTGGGTAGTTCCCCACTGTGGCAGCAGCATTGAAAGTTTCAGGACTCATGAAGTCAGGGAGGACCACAGTAGCTCCAGAAACGTACACAAAAGTGTTCCCCCATAGATGGTAGGGGATGATATTCAGAAGTGGTTTGCTTCACTTGAGAGGGCCTGTAAGGTTCAAAGGGCCCCTCAAAAGCAGTGGGCCGCTATACTTTGGTTGTCCTTCTCTGACAAAGGGAGGGGCAGACTCCTCACTTTTAGGAAGGAGTGTGCAGACAACTACATTTTAAAGAATGCAGTCATTGATGGTTTTGGCCTAACCACAGAGCAATACAGAATCAAATTTAGAGAAACCAAGAAAGAATCTTCACAAGACTGGGTTGACTTTGTGGACTGTTCTGTGAAAGCTTTAGAGTGGTTGAGACACTCCATCTATCTTGCACCCAGTTCCACATTTAGCATGCTGATTCTAGAGGTGTAAATATATTTCTTAGTTGAGAGAATTTGAAATAGGATGGATCTAGAGTCCTCCTAGAATTATTGTTTGAGCCATTGCAGTTTTCACATGGTTGTCAACTCTAAAGCCTGACTGAGGGTGGCTAAGATGGTTATTATCAATACCAACATTTTTCAGTCTTTATACAACCTTCTAGCACTTTATATAGGATAGAAATGTTGAAGACTGGCAAACATTATTCAGGGTCTCAGTATCCACTTCTAGTGACTCCTTTCCAGTCATCAGATGCTACTCTTTGAGCCAGGGAAAGTGTTGACCACGTCTAGTTTAGACATGGTTATTAGAAATGGGGCTTTGGTTGGCAGTCAGGTTGCCCCCTGTCCAAGCAAGCACCCTCACTCTAGTCAGGGTAAGTCACACACAATCCAAATTATCCTGTGCCCACCCTCTGGTAGCTTGGCACTGAGCAGCCAGACTTAACTTAGAAGGCAATGTGTAAAGTATTTGTGCAATAAATCATACACTAACACCATATGACACCACAAAAATATACAACACAGTGTTTAGAAAAATATATAATATTTATCTGGATAAATGCAGGTCAAAACGATTAAAAATGCAATAAGTATATGTTGAGATATCACTGAAAAGTGATAAAAAGTGTCTTAAGTCTTTGAAAAGCAAACAAAGACCCTCCTTATGACATCGGCGGTCTCTTTCCAAGACCGCCGATGCCACGGGCCCCAACATACCGTCAGTGCTGGTGGTATGATTGGCACCACATTATGACATTTCCGCTGGGCCAGCGGGCCAAAACTGCATTACCGCCCTCTGGCCCAGCGGATATGTCACCACAACATTGAAGCTGGATCATAATGGAGCTGACGGCAATGTGGAGGTGTGTCGGGTGCAGAAGCTCCCGTCGCGCATTCCACAGCCTGTAATTAAGGCAGTGAAATGCGCGATAGGGCTGTACATGGGGGCCCCTGCACTGCCCATGCCAAGTGCATGGGCACTGCAGGGGCCCCCCAAGTCTCCCATATCTCCAGCCTTTCCATGGCGGTGTTTACCGCCATGGAAAGGCTGGCAGATAAGGACTCATTATCCCTAGCGCTGCCCTGGCAGATTACAACCGCCGGGACTTCCAGGCTGCAGGCTGGCAGCAGCCTGGCGGTATCAGCGGTATTACCGTTGCATCTCCGCCATGGTCATAATGTGACGGTAAGAACCGCCAGCCTGTTGGCGGTACTACTGCCACATTACCGCCTCCTGCCGGGGTCGTAATGACCCCCAAAGTCTCTTTCAAGCACAAAGTACCTGGTTCGCGTGAAAAATCTCCACAAAGAACAGCAGAGGAGGAGAAGCGTGGAAACAAAGGGGTGTGAGTCGATTTCTCGGGTCGCACACAGCGATGCGTTGTTTAGTTTTCACACAGGGAGGTGCGTCACTTTCCGGCTCTTGGTCGTGGATCCTCTTTGGGTTGCGGGGTTTTCAGACGTCCCGGGGATGATGCATGGATTTCCAGCGCTTGCAGTACGAAGTAACAGGAGCTGTGTCGATCCGGTGGCCGTTGTGTCAAATTTTCTGCTGCATGGCAGGTGCTGCGTCAATTCCTCTCTGGAAGTCGGGCTGCGTCATTCCGGCTCGACTGTGCATCGATCTGGTGAGGCCGTGCATCGAATTTCCACTCGCTACGCTGGTGCTGAATCGATCTTCTTGTTGCAAAGTCGGACTGCGTCATTCCGGTTCGGTGTGCGGTGACATTTTCACTGCAGTGCAGGCTGTGCGTCATTTCTGGCAGGCTATGCATTGAATTTTGCTGCACAAGGAGTCCTTCTTGTAGAGATGAAGTTGTTTTGGTCGTGAGACTTCAGAGAAGAGGAGGCCCCCTCTATCCAAGCAGAGCAGCAAGGCAGCAGGGCAACAGCAAGGTGGAAGTCCTTCACAGAAAGCAGACTGGTGAGTCCTTTGAGCAGCCGGGCAGGTCTTCTTGACAGGATGCAGGTTCTGGTTCAGGTTCTCTTCTCCAGGAAGTGTCTGAGTTGGTAGGGGCAGAGGCCCTTTTTAAATACCCAAATGTGCCTTTGAAGTGAGGGAGACTTCAAAGAGTGGCTTAGAAGTGCACAAGGTCCCCTTTCAGTTCAATCCTGTCTGCCAGGGTCCCGGTAGGGGGTGTGGCAGTCCTTTGTGTGAGGGTAGGCTACTGTCCTTTGACATGCAAGTGTCAGGTCCTCCACCCTCGCAGCCCAGGAAGACACATTCAAAATTCAGATGTATGCAAGTGAGGCTGAGTATCCTGTGTTTGGGGTGTGTCTGAGTGAATGCACAAGGGAGCTGTCAACTAAACCCATCCAGACGTGGATTGTAAGGCACAGAAGGATATAAGTGCAGAGACATGCTCACTTTCTAAAAGTGGCATTTCTACACCAGTAATATTAAATCCAACTTCACCAGTCAGCAGGATTTTGTATCACAATTCTGGCCATACTAAATATGACCTTCCTACTCCTTTCAGATCAGCAGCTACCACTCAAACAATGTATGAGGGTAGCCCCAATGTTAGCCTATGAAGGGAGCAGGCCTCACAGCAGTGTAAAAATGAATTTAGGAGTTTTACACTACCAGGACATGTAAACTACACAGGTTCATGTCCTGCCTTTTGTCTACACAGCATACCTAGGGCATAACTTAGGAGTGACTTATATGTAGAAAAAGGGGAGTTTAAGGCTTGGCAAGTACTTTTAAATGCCAAGTCGAGTGAAGCTGCACACACAGGCCTTGCAATGGCAGGCCTGAGGCAAGGTTAAGGGGCTACTTATGTGGGTGGCACAATCAGTGCTGCAGGCCCACTAGCAGCATTTATTCTATAGGCCCTGGCACATGTAGTGCACTTTACTGGGGACTTATAAGTAGATTAAATAAGCCAAGTGGGTGTCATTTGTTTAGATGAAACAAACCAGTTTTTACTGTTATTTTTGAGCAAGATAGAATATTGTTTTTCACTATGTTTTTGAAAGTTTTCAAAAAGTCTCGCAGGTATCAGTCACATTGAGTGCATTTATGGTGTTTTGAGGTTTTATGGTCAGTTTCACTATTTCAAATCTTTCTTTAGAGGTTTTTTCTTTAATAAATAATCTGACGTGGCAAAAGCATCTTTAGTCTTGATTGTTTTTTTTACTTTGTCAGCTGTGGGACCCCTAAACAGATGCAACTATGGCTCTGACCTATTACATTGCCTTATTTAGTTTTCTGTTTTAGGGTTGCTAATTCTTCCATAATCCCCCTCATGTTCTCAGGGTAATGGTCAGAGAGGCAGGGGGCATAGACTGCTTGCATATCAGAGGCGGTGTGCCCCTTGAAGCTCACAGTCTTGATGTGCCACTTCACTAGCCTTCCTGGTAGAGAGGAAGGTGTGATCTCCTCCCATCCAGGTCTTTGTTGTGCCTCCCGGAGCATTCATACCTCTGCCCAAGGGTGCAGAATCCTGTCTTTGTGGCAGCAGCGGTGAACTCGCAGCCAGAGCACAGGAAAACTGGGGTAACTCAGGTGGCAACTTTTAAGGTTGCTTTCTTGTTTAATGCCGCAACACGAGATTTGTGTCAGGGGTGAGAAGGCATGTTGTTTGATAACAAACATGACCCACTATGGTGGTGCCAACCTTGGGTTTGCCCGGGTGCCAGCCCATGTTATCCTATGGACTGTTGGTCACTTATAGTAGCCATTAATGGAAAGGACAACTATAGGGACATGTAAGCATGCACTTATATGTCCATACCCATACTATAATGCAGCCTGCCTTCTGAGATCAGGAGGCCTTCCTTAGGGGTGACTTACATTTATTAAAGTGCATTGGATGTGCCACGCATGGTTTGGGCACAGTCACGTTTAAGACGTTTGCACTGCTTCTGCAGTCTGCAATTGCAGGCCTGCTGTCAGTAGTTTACCTGGGTCACTCAGGATGGCACAAACAGTGCTTCAGTCTCTGGTGAGTCCTTTAACACCCATGCCCTGGGTACTACTAGTATCATATACTAGAGACTTATAAGGGGGGGTTAAAATGCTTGCCATTTCGGGATACAAATTCACATATACCAATTTAGGGAGAGAGCACTGGCACTGGGGCCTGGTTAGTAGGCTCCGGTGCACTTTTAGAGTCATTACCAACAGCATCTAGAGCAGAAAGTGTGGGGTTGACCATGCAAAAATTGCACTTTTCTAAAGACTCTTGTAGTTGTGGTTCATAGTCCTGGTGCTTGCCCATCTGTCTTTAATGTCTCCACTCTCTAAGTATATATATAGAGAAATATAGAGAAAAAAGGCTCAAACTGGCATATATACAAGCCCCTAGTGCCACCTGAGCTTCACTGTTTGTGATGCTCCGGTGCCGCTGTGCCCTTTGCCATATCTACAAGGCGACATTAAGCATAACAGTCATTGAATAATGATGATTTGCTACTTCTATGTGTGCTGCAAAATGCAGCACACATAGACGTGCCAAATCGCCATTATTGATTATTTATAGGCAGGAAGGAACACCTTCCTACACATAAACAATAATTGCCTGCAATGCAGGCACCCTTGCACTATGGTACGTTGGTGCTAGGCAGCTGAATTTAGTGCAGCGCTAGGTGAAGCACAGTGGTGCGCCGTATTTTTTAAATCCTTTCCTTTCAGAAGTGACGCAGCACTGCCAATTTTGGAGCAGCGCCGCGCTGCACCACTTCCTTGTAAAAATACCCCAAAGAGTGATAACAAATGGGTACCTAAAGGACATAAAGTCAGTGGTTTCACTAACATTCCGCTTCCAAAAAATATAATTTTTTGTTGTGTGCAGGGCAACTTACTTGGCTTTTGGACATATGACTATTTACTCCATGCGACACACCACATCACCAAGAGAGCGTACTGCCATTTATCAACTAAACTTGGTGCTGTGAGGTAAACAGAAGAGGCCTTTTGTCTTTGTCACATCTGGGTGAAATTCAGTTTCTGAGTAAGTGCGACTGTCATGATATTATCATGACACGTTAATTTCCTAATATTCTTTAGATACGTTGACTTCTAGCAATAGCTTTCTGCTTGAGTAAACTTCACTAGCCATTCATTCACATATGCCAGGGATCTTATATTGCACCATGGCAGGATGCAAGCGTTTCATAAAGGTATTAAGGGCCATATTTATACTTTTTGACGCAAAACTGCGCCAACGCAGTTTTGCGCCAAAAAAATTAGCGCCGGCTAACCCCATTCTGAAGCGCCATGCGGGCGCCGTATTTATTGAATGCCGTTAGCCGCTGGCGCTGTCTGGTGTGCGTTAAAAAAAACGACGTACACCAGGCAGCGCCGGCGTAGGGGGAAAATGGCGTATGGGCGTCCACAAATGGTGCAAGTCAGGCTGAGGCAAAAAAATCGCCTCAACCCGATTTGCGCCATTTTTTTACGACGCCCAACCCCCATTGAAATGACTCCTGTCTTAGCAAAGACAGGAGTCATGCCCCCTTGCCCAATGGCCATGCCCAGGGGACTCATGTCCCCTGGGCATGGTCATTGGGCATAGTGGCATGTAGGGGGGCACAAATCAGGCCCCCCTATGCCACAAATTGTTTTTTTTTAAAATACTTACCTGAACTTACCTTAATGTCCCTGGGGTGGGTCCCTCCATCCTTGAGTGTCCTCCTGGGGTGGGCAAGGGTGGCAGGGGGTGTCCCTGGGGGCAGCGGAGGGCACCTCTGGGCTCATTCTGAGCCCACAGGTCCCTTAACGTCTGCCCTGACCCAGGCGCTAAAATCCGGCGCTAATGCGGGTTTTTTAGACCCGCCCACTCCCGGGCGTCATTTTTGCCAGGGAGTATAAATACGACGCATATGCATCGGAGTCATTTTTTAAGACGGGAACGCCTACCTTGCATATCATTAACGCAAGGAAGGTGTTCACGCAAACAAATGACGCTAACTCCATGAACTTTGGCGCTAGATGCGTCTAACGCCAAAGTATAAATATGGAGTTAGTTTTGCGTCGAATTTGCGTCGAAAAAAACAACGCAAATTCGGCGCAAACGGAGTATAAATATGCCCCTAAGTATAACTGGCAATTACTTAATTAAAACAATTTAGTTATTGACAAGACCAGGACTTTCTTGACACCCAGGGGTTTCATCCTGCTTAAATTAGATTAAAGTCATTGTTTCTGCTTAAAATATTTGATTAATGTATATTAAAACATTCACTTTTTATTTTATTGTGCAGACGTTGATGGATATGCCTGGCTTTGAAGAAGGCATGAATAAGGATACAACAATAACACATTTAGCCAATATGCCTACGGTAAGAAACCTTTGTGTGAGACACCAGTGACATGGTGAGTCTGTTTCCCGGTATAGAGTGTTAATCCTTAGATAATCAGTTATAACAAGAAAGTACTTCTAAGGACTTAGAAGACGTGGGTTTCTACTGTGCCCCTACCTATGGAAAATGCAGGCTATGATATCTTTTAGGAGTGGCAAGGGGTAACTGGGGCTGTAGGTACCCCTGACTTTTCCTTTGGTGCCCCTGTTACTCCTTTGGAACGCCGGGTTGCAGGAGTAATAAGGGCAGCAATAGGAACATTAAGGACCATTTTTTATTTTTTGTTTCACATCTGCAACTTCTAGTTGGCTACCCCCATCCACAGTAAACAGGAATGTCATACAGTGGAAAAGGTGGGGTGATACTATCAACACAGTAATGTTACTGGGAACGTGGGGTCAAAGAGAGTGTGATGTCACTTTTGCCACCTCTGGCATTGGTTGGTGGAGACTAGGGCCCCGCCAGGAAGCACATCGAATGTATCTCATCTGTATTCCTGAATTCTACCCCATGTCCAGAGCCTAATCCTTGGGAGTAGTTTTCAACTCACCATTGTTAATGACTAGCTTTGTGGGCCAAAAAAGAAAAAGAGAGCCAAGACTTCAAGTGTCTCGTATATGAGCAAGGACAGGTGATGGATGTAGATTTGGGACTCTAGGCTATTCCAGAGCAACATTCTTTGTCAACAAACTCTTCTTGACTGTAGGAAAGTGTTTGTGCATAGAGGATAGATTCTTTGGGGCATATGTATACCCCATTTGTGCCGAATTTGTGTAATTTGTTTGATGCAAATTCGGCGCAAAACGAACTCCATATTTCTATTTTGATGTTAGACCCGTCTAACATCAAAATATTGCAGTTTGCACTATTTTTTACATGCATGAATCTACCTTGCATCAATGAGATGCAAGGTAGGCGTTCCCATCTAAAAAATGGTGCTAACCCCATAGCCCCATACTTATCCCCCGTGCTAAAATGATGCACGGGTGGGAGGAGGGGTTAAATAATGATGCAAAGATTGCTTGCACCATTATTTAACTTCTCGGTCAGACCTGGTGTTAGGGGACCTGTGGACCTACTTCTGTGGTTAAACAGCATGGAATGGGACCACAGGTGCCGTCCTCAGGCCCCAGGAATACCCACACCCACACCAGAGGGACACCGCAGGATGGGGGACCCCATCCCAGGTAAGTAGGGTAAGTATAGGTACGTTTTTTTTTTTTATTAAAATGCCATCGGCAGCCCAACTTGGGGCCCCCTGCGTGGCACAGGGTGCAATAGCCATGCCCAGGGGACACTGGTCGCCCGTGCTGCCCATTGGGGTGGTGGGCATGACTTCTGTCTTTTTTAAGACAGGAGTCATGTGGTACGGATGGTTTTGCATCAGAAAATGATGCTAGGCTGGTTAGACTTCTTTTGCCTCGAACCAGCCTAACGTAATTTTTTGGTGCAAAACTCCCTTCTCCCATACCGCCACCCCCACCCGGCTACTGTCATTTTTTTTTACGCTAAACCACTCTTTTCACCGGATTGCACCATTCCATAAGTATGTCACCGGGCTAGCGCTCAGGAATGGCGCAAACCAGTGCTAAACATTTTGATGCAAAACTGCATTAGTGCAGTTTTGCATCAGAAAGTATAAATATTCCCCTAAGTGTTAAGAAATTCATCTTGAGGCACACCAAGTGCATTCCGCAGATGATGCTACCATGACTAAACCAGCTCCACAGTCTCAGATTGAGAAGCAGCCTTTTTCCTTGTCTTTACATCCACCATATATAGGACCTGGTGCACCAAAGGAATGTTGGCTGCCAGTCTCTTTCAGAAACTGATATCTTGTGTCGTAGAACTCCATCACTCGCATCAGGTATCCTCACTGATCATCATGACTCATCAGCAACTCAAAATGTAAATGGCAGTATGTTAAACGTGCGCAACTGGAAATTAACTCGAAATTACATTTTGGAGTTGAATTTTTACTTGAACAAACTGTTTGGGTACTTTTTCAGTGAGAGTTACATCTTGTATAATTTTTGGTTATGTTGAGTAATTTAGCAATAATTTTGTGTAATTACGCTAGAGGAAATTACATGAGATGTGCATACCCCTACCCCAAAGCCAGAAACACAACACTGTAAAAATTGCACGCCAGTTTATAAAAAAAGGTAATAATTTAATGAACAAAATGATACCAAAACAACAACAAAATCTATTAATGCAAAAAGGAGAGATATGTTTTATAAATTTTAAATAAAAATAGCACCAAAAAGGATTACACTCCAACAGCAGTCTTCTGGTTGTGCATCACTAGTACCTTAGTGTGATTTACAGTTGAATGCAGTGGAGTGCGGGTAGGAAACAGAAATCTGAGCCCACCCAGTGGTAAATTTTGCATTGTGACTTAGCCACTGGAATGGAATCCAAGAATCCTCAGCAGTGCAAAGCAGCAGGCTGTGGCAGAGAAGGGCCCCACAATGCTAGGAAACCATTGCATGAGGTCCAGGGGAAGATTTTGACTTTTGTCACGAGAGTTCTAAGAGGGAGAAAATAAAAGTTGGAGCCCAAAGAAGGTCTGTTGCAGGCCAGGTAATTTTGCCACCTTTGCCTGATACCTGGTATGTAAGAATTGTAGTTAGGGCTTAGGTCCTCACATACCATCACCATACAGGTTTACCAGCCCTATTTAAATGGACGACCTTCAGTTTGGCTACAGCAGTGATTACTCTGTCACCGCTACACCCAAACGCCATCGATGACCCATTCAGTAAGGATGGGAAGGCATGTAGCAAATTCTTTTACTGTACATCACTTCTGGGCAAGCCTAGCAGTGAGGGATATTAAAAAAGAATTAATGCTCAATGTGCCATAAAGGAAAAATTCCATGGCAAGTGGATCAATACTTTATTTTATTTTTCAGGATCAGGTATAGGATTTTCTTTTGAAAATGAAAAACAAATACTGTTTGCTGCAGGGTTGAATCATGCGGACCAGCCCTGCACCAGCAGATAAGCAATAAAAAAAATACTGTTTGGTGCAAGATTACCTCATGCTAACTCTTCTCTGTATCAAACAGCGGATTGCATTCACAGGAACGGTTATTTATAAATTTGCTGAGAGGTCCCTCCATCACTGGGATGCAGATATTTACTCCGTTCCCCATGAAGGTACGGCGAGCTGTCAGCCAACACATAGATGAGGTCCTTCGTCACTTGTTGGAGCTCAGATTCCTCCAGCATAGCAAGATTGCTAGCTGTAGCCAAACAGGGCTCCATAACACTAGATACCCTCTCTATGGCATTAAGCTGCAATGAATTTACTACTGGAGAAAAGCTCTGAGTGGGAGCAACCTGAATCTTTGGCCCAGCAGCAACACACCTTCATTGGATTGATTTGTCAGAACTTTATTTTAGTTGTCTGGATGTCTTTGAAGCCACAAAGTTTCTAAATCCCAGGTTTTTCAGGAAGTTAGGAGAACACTTTGACACTGCCAAGGGTCCTAGGCCCATGACAAGAGGCCAGTCAACTGACCCTTAGAGTCCACTTCTTTGTGCTGCGTGCAAGTGGTAGCAGGTCCAGCATTTCAGGTCTCCTCAGAGGTCTCAACAGTGGGTGCAGTTCTTCTTTCGTCTTTCAGAGGCCCAGTAGTGTTCTGAAGAAGATACCACTGTGTGCCACATTAATTCCCGCACCAGTTTGTGAGTGGGGGTAACTCTTGATCGTTCCATGAGCTATAAGGAAATGTTCCTGAGGGGTAACCCTAACCACTTTGGCAGCACTTCTTGTGTGTCTTATTGCAAACAATTCTGCAATGCCTTTCTTTACCTAGAACCAAAATGACAAGACCTTTCTTCCTGTGTCTAGAGCTCCTGTGCTCACCCAAAGAATGTGAACTGAAACAAAAAACATGGTGATGGATGGAGAGCTTGAATTATTCTTAGCCACTGGCAATTGCTCAAGGCACCATACCAGTCCATTGTTGTTTCCCTCACCATGCCACCTCAGTTTGTAACCAGCCATATACAAAGCAGTCTTGACCCTGTTCCAGTAGCAACAGTCAAGTCCAAACTGCCAGGACAAGTCATTCCTGAACCGTAAAATAAGCAACCCAAGACTTGTATTGGTCCTGTTTAGGTCTCATCTGTAAGGTATAGCTTGGTTATGTAGGCACAGTGAGCAGGGGCCCACAAATTGGCATACCCATTGCAACTGAAAAAACAACAAGGTGGTGGATGGATTGCTTGAATTAGTTTAAGCCGCTGGCAATTGCTTGAGCCACATCCGGTTCTACTGTTTTTCACCCACCATGCCACCTCAGTGTGGACCCACCCATATGAAAATCAGTCTTGACCGTGCGCCATTAGGAACAGTCCGGGCTGAACTTCCAGGGAAATGAGCAACCTTCCCCTCTGGTTCCTTCAAACCAGTTTTTGGGTAGCTCCTCTCACACTGTGATTGGTGCCTGGCTGACTAAGTGGACAAAAAAAGTCCCTGCCCAGGTGTCAACTAACATTTGCCTGTGACAGGTAGGCCTTTTTGAAAGCCCAGGTGGCCCCCCTGCCAATGGTATAGCAAACCTAACCTTTGTATTAGCTCTAGTAGCAAGTGCACACCTCATCACAGGGGCTATTCAGCTTCTGGGTGACAGCCGAAAGCTCCAGCAAATGGGCTTCTAGAAACTTTAGGTAGAGAAATAGTGACTTTCTAAAAGTCTACTTTCTAAAATGTGTATTGCAAATCTGACATTACCAGTGGATTGTATTGTAATAAATATTTAAAAAGTCCAATAATTAAATGTGTAGCTATTTCCTAGGTAGAAATGATATTAATGGATTTAGTAGTGTATTCTAATTCTTTCCTATGGAACAGCTAACCCTGCTACAGTGAAATAGCTTTTATGGCCTTGTCAATGTACAGACATGTTTAACATTATACTTTTACTTGTCCTACTTTTGGTTAAATACCATGCACACTGTCCTATTGAACCATGCACCCTGCTTTATGGGCATTAAGGCTTCCTTACGGGTGACTTATTAATATTTAAAATTAGTAGTAAAATTAGTAGTTATTTGAGAGTTTGCAGTTTTAAAACTGTACAGACAGGCTACAGCCATATTTGCACTGTCACTGTAGTTGGTGGCAACGTGGATGCTGCTGCCCCAAAGTGTCATTTAACCTACAGTCCCTAGGTACACTTGTTGCCATTGATAATGGACGTATAGGTAAGTTTAAGCATGCTAATTAGAAGCATAGTCAACTTTGACCTGTTTTAGGGGTCAGACCACATGCATTTTATCCTGGTTAAGAGTGCTTAGAATAAAAAAAACAGCAACACCAGTCAGAAAAAAATGGGGGCTATCATGGAGAAAGGGGCATTTTTCTACTAACGTTGTAGGGTTTCTCAGGAGGATGGACCTTAACTTGGAAAGCATGTCCCCTGAGCCTTGAAGAATAAAGGCAAAATGTTGAATAAATCATCCATTGGTAGTCTATCACCACTCACTGGGTACCTATGTGCCTGACAAATTCACTAATAAACAACCATCAAGTTGTGGGTCCTGAAAAAGAGCAGAAGATGCCATTTAACTACCTGTGCAGCCATTTCTGTTCAATATTCCACAGGGTTCTCAGGAAATAGTCCTGCAGCCTGGAGATGGAGGTGGTGTCGTGACCCTCCACCAGGGCCCAGTGTCTTCAGACCTCCTTCCTCATACTGTAAGGGAAATTCTGAGAGACCCATCCACCCCATAAGGTTGCTCAGCAAAGGATCAACAAAGTGCAAGTGTTACTGTGGGTAGAGATCCCCAGTGTATCAACAACATTCAAACACCAAAAGGTATCTCACTTGTTGCAGTGGGAGGAGTGAACATTGAATGCCTGTGGCATGTATCCGATAGAGACTTATAGCTGCAGATTCCTTGCCTTTGAATTATCTCTAGGTGTCAGACTGGATCCAGACATTTTTCATGGGCAGTATCCAGACATTTTTCATGGGCATTCAGCTCTGCGTGGCATCGGAGGCAGTGTCCATACCGGTGACATGTGTGCTGACTATATAGGTGTCGCACCAGCGTGCTGATGTCAGTTCCGTTCATTGCACACTAGTCCGTGCAGATCCAGAGAGAGCTACCCCCAGTCTATCTTTCACTGACCTTTTTGGGCTTTTTGTCAAAGTTGTTTGAGATCTTTCTCCTGGTGTGACATGGATGTCCACTAGGAAAGCTGCCTTCAAGTCCTGCGGTGCCTGCTGCCAGCAGATGTCAGTGACTGACCCACATCTTGTTTGCCTCTGGTGCCTTGAGCGTGACCACGACGCGAAGACCTGCATCGACTGCTGCACTATGCACCCCTCAGGTGTGATGGAGCAGTCCATCAAGCACCTTGCTGCTCGATGAGCAACTCCATGACAGTCTTAATTGAAGCGGGTTCAGCTGTGGAGGTATCAATCTCCATTGCAGTTGAAGACAGCTGGGCATTTGGGTAAGTCCCACAAGAATAAAAAGAGTAACAAGTCGAAGAGATCTTTGACTTCATCCTATCTGTTGAAGTCATCCAACCAGATGAGGGGGCATTGTCATTGAAAGCCTGGCTCTGCGGTTGAGTCTGCGCCTGTTCCGTGCCTCTCTGAGCTTCTAGGAGCCAGAGTGACCCCTGCCCAAATCTGCAAATTATATGGGGCCATTCACCTCATATTTGGGTGACCCATCCCCGCTGGCTCGCCTCCCGGTCCCACAGGTTCAGCAGGGGCACCTATTGGTTCCCTGCTGGCAAGTCCAGCCTATGTGCCAGTCAGACCCCTTGGATCCATGGATGGATGTGGACCAGAGTCAGTCATTCTACCTGGACTTTCCCTGAGCCGGAGGGATGTCGCCTGATGCTGACTCTAGCACCAACTGGAGACTTGCCTACCAGACCGGAGCCTGAGCCCTATTCCTATGGGCTAGGACTTGGGGAAGATTCGGAGAGGCCCCAACATGGACTGATGTGAGGAATTGGCGGGTGCCAGTGAACTGGACACCTCCCCAGATACTGTTTTGGACTCTCCTCCTATTGTGGCTATGGAGGGGGAGCTTCTTTTGCTATGGTGGTGAGAAGGGCAGCTGAGGTCCTAGATTTTAGTCTGCCCTCAGTGGCAGTCAAGACTAACTACTTGACAGAGGTGCTTCAGCTGGGAGTGACCCCTTGGAACCGCTCCCCCCATTTAATGATACCCTTACACACATCCTGCTTGGGACCTGGTCCAAGCCCATCACGGGGGCTCCTTTAAACAGGGCAATTTCCTACCTCTGCTCCTCACCCCAGGGGACCACAATTTCCTCATAAAGCACACTATCCAGAAGAGCTTGATGATCCAAGACTCGACTTCCCATGTAAACACTGGTGCATTTCCTACCACCTCACAGGATAGGTAATCCAAGAGGCTGCACATCTTAGGCAAGAAAATGTTTTCTTCCACCAGCTTGAGGCTGTGGTCTGTAAACACCACTTGCCTTTTGGGCCGTTAATCCCATGCACTGTGGTTTTGGTTGTGCAGGTGCTGCCTATGGTCCTAGAGGAGGCCTCGGCCATACTCATCCAAGCTATGGCCGACGGGCAGGATGCAGCCAGGTTCATAATCAGATGTGGGCTGGATACAACGGACTCGATAGGCAGAGCGGTTTCTTTGATGGTGGCTTTACTGTGCCACTCCTGACTTTTTAGGGGATGTCCAATTCTCACTTATGGACATACCCTTTGATGACTCTTGTCTCTTTGCATACAAGGTGGACACAGTGCTGGAGCGCTTTAAGGATAGTAGAGCTACAGCCAGGTCCTTGGTCCTTTCCATGACCCCTCACAACCCCCAATCTGCCTTTCCTTCCTTTCATGACAATGGGAGGGGCTTCCGGCTCTGTGCTTACCTGCCCAGCGACCACAGCACGCAAGCTCCCCAGCCTCTGCGTGGCTGAGGATGTGGTACCCTGAGAACCCTGAGGGTTGGGCCAATCCACCACCTCGGCAGCCGCAGCCTCCCAACCTCTTTAGTTTGCCCTCCAATCATTCTTGGCAATAAGTGTGAGACTGGATACTCCATCACCTGTACCACTGGAGGTCGATGACAGACTGCTTGGTGCCTCAGATTGTCCAAAGGGGGTACTCCCTCCCCTTCAGGCCTACCCCTCGACCCATACCACCCACTTGCTACAGGCTGATGTAGGACCATCTCTCCTTACTCCACCAGGAAGTGACAGCTCTCTTGGTCGAGGGAGCCATAGGGATGGTGCAGACACCAAAAGTAGGTTGTGGTTGTTACTCCTGCTACTTTCTGGCGCCCAGAAAGGACAGAGGCTTTTATCCTATCCTAAACTTGTGCCCTCTCAAAATCATCCTCAAAAAGGAGAAATTCAAAATGCTCACTCTCACTCAAGTCTTCCCTGGACCCAGGAGACTAGATGGTGCCATTTGGCTTGCCCAACGCATGTTTTCACATTCTTGTTGTGCCTGCCCATGGACATTACCTGTAATTCATGGTGGGCCACAAGCGCTTTCAGTTCGGCATGCTCCCTTTTGGCCCTACCAGCACTCCTTGGGTGTTCACCAAGGTACTGGTAATGGTTGCAGCTAATTTCTGTAGATCAGGGATATCAGTCTTTCCCTAGCTCGATGGCTGGCTGTTGAAGGAGAGCTCGCCCCAAGTAGTCATCTTCCATCTCCAGACTATTGCAAACCTCCTACACTCGCTAGGGTTCACTATCAATGTGAGAAAGTCACACCTGACTCCATCTTAGACCCTCCCTTTCATCTGATTTCTTCCAGATGCAGTGCAGTTTATGACTTATCCTCCCAAATGGTGAGTCCAGGATATTCAGGGTATGCTACTGATGTTTCAGCCTCTATCCTGGGTTTCAGTGAGATTGACTCTGAGGCTGCTAGGCTTTATGGCCTCCAACATCCTACTTATGACACATTCCTGCTGGCATATGCAGGCTCTGCAGGGCGCCTTGTATTTCCAGTGGGCGCTGCATTAGGGAAATCTCTCTGATGTGGTCCAGATCTTAGAGGGAACTTAAAGAACCACAATTGGATCAGCGGCAGACCTCACTTCCTTCCCCAACTATATCTGACAGTGATAACAGATGCTAAACTCCTGGGATGGGGCAGACATCTGGGACAGGTGGCGATCAAAGGCCTTTTGTCTCTGGCAGAATACGTACTTCACATCAACCTACTGGAGCTCTCGGCAATCTGTCTGTCATGGAAATCATTTATACCCGCCATTATAGAAAGGCTAGTACAGGAGTTCACGGACAATGCCACTGCCATGTGGTGCTGCAACAAATATGGCAGGGTGGGATCGTGGACCATTTGTCAAAAGAGCTCTGCAACTCTGGACATGGCTGGAACATAAGGGTATGTCCTGGTGGTTGAATACCTGGTGGGCTCTCTGAAGACCAGGGCGGATGGACTCAGACGAAGATGCCTAGCAGATCACAAATGCGTCTCTGTCCAGAGGTTGTGCAAGGTCTCTGTCAGCAGTGAGGAGAGGCTTAGTTAGGTCTGTTCACCAATGCCAAGAACACACAATATCAGCAGTTCTGCATGCTTCAGTTTCCAAGGCAGCTCTTACTCAGTGATGATTTTCATCCTGACTGGAGCTCAGGCCTCTGGTATGCTGTCTGCCCATACCACTACTACCCAGAGTTCTCAAGAAGATCAGGGACAACAGGGTCCAGGTCATCCTTTTGGCTCCAAACTGGCATGAAGAGTATGGCCATCAGTCCTCCGATCAGGCAGCCCCTTCTGGAAGATCTTCTGTCACAGCAGCAGTTTAGGGTTTTCTCCCAAACCAGTCAACGCTCTGCCTTCATGCATGGAGATTGAGCAGCCACAGTTGACAGCTTTCGACCTTCCGCCCAAAGTCTGCAATGTTGTCTTACCAGCCAGGTGTTCCCCCAGTAAGACATTTTACGCTTGTGGCTGGGACAGGCTGGTGGCAGGGTTTGCAGAAGTGCAAGTTGACTCTTTCTGCTCTGCTTTCTCAGGTCCTACTGTTTACTCTCTCTCTTTCCCACCAGGCAGTGGTATAACAAAACTTGAGGGGCCTCCCTGCACAGTATATGTAGGGGCCCCTCTCTGGACTCACTCAGGAGCTCTCAGGCCAGGGCACTGTGTTAAGGGGGGCCCCTGGAGTTTCTTAGCATCAAGGCAGCCATCATAGTGGCAATATCATTTGTCCGTAGGGTCAGTGAGCTCCAGAGCCTCCATACATAACCAACTTTTCAGACAAGCTGATTCTTTGCACTACAGCTGCCTTTCTGATGATAGTTTTCACTCCCATTCATGTAGACCAGTTCATCACCTTGGCAACCTTTTATGTTCCACAACATCCCTCTAAGGAAGAGAAGCAACTCGTTTGACTGGATCCAAAAAGAGCGATTCTACATTGACCGCCCAATAGAGTTCTGGGTGGACTAACAATTCTTTGTAGGGTATGTCGGAGCAAACAAAGGAAAGACTGTGCAAAAACAGACCATTTCCCGATGGATTCTGCTCTGCATTAAAATCTGCTTTGTACTGGCCAAGAGGCAACCCTCTGAGGATTTGCATGCTTATTCCACCAAAGCCAAGGTTGCAACCACTGCATTAGCACATAGAGTTCTGGTCCTGGACATCTGCCAGGCAGCAACATGGGCTTCTTTGCACAACTTCACCAAGCACTACTGCCTGGAAAGCCCGGTCCATTAGGATGGGCACTTCGCCCGTTCAGTCCTGCAGGACTTTCTGGTGTGAATCAGCAGATCCTCCTCCGATGACGTATAGCTTGGGTGTCTATTCTAAGGTAAAGAATCTGCAGCCAGAAGTCTCTATCAGATGAACAAGTTGCTGTAGGAAGGTACCATCTTTCTTGGCATGTTACCCCCAATTTCTGCCTGTTTTTCAGTGTGTTTTTACTGTCTCACTGGGATCCTGCTAGTCAGTAGTTTGTGGCCTATATGTCAGTATGTTTTACTGTTTTGTCAGTATGCTTGACTGTGACACTGGAGCTCTGCTAACCAGAACTCCAGTGCTCATGCTCTCTCTGTTTACAAAGGTGTCACTATAGTCTAGTGACTCCATATTCCACTCCAGATTGGCATACTAGAACCCCCTTATAAGTCCCTAGGATATGGTACCTAGGTACCCGGAGCATTGGGGTTCCAGGAGATCCGTATGGGCTGCAACATTTCTTTTGCCACCTATAAGGAGCTCCTACAAACACTCCATCAGGGCTGCCATCGCAGCCTGAGTGAAATAGTGTAAGCACTATTTAACAGCCATTTACACTGCACCAGGTAACCTTTGAGTCACCTATACGTCTAACCTTCAATTCCTGATGGCTACGTGCAAAGTTAATGTGTGTGAGGGCACCCCTGCACTAGCAGAGGTGCCCCCATGTTGTCCAGGACCAGTTTCCCAGAATTTGTGAGTGCAGGGACACCATTATAAGCATGCACTACATTTAGGTCAATACATATATGTAGCTTTACAATGGTAACCCCGAATATGGCCATGTGAGGTGTCTAGGATTGTGAAATTGTACTCTCAATCTGATTCTGGTATCAGGGGGCCAATTCCATGCACCCTGGGGGGCTCCACCATGGACCCACAGTACTGCCAAACCAGCTCTCTGAGGTTTCCACTGCAGCCCCAGCTGCTGCCACCTCACATAGAGGTTTCTGTCCTCCTGGGGATTGAGCAGCTCAATCCCAGGAAGGCAGAACAAAGCATTTCCCTTGGGACAGGGGTGTCACACCCTTGCCCTTTGGAAATAGGTGTTGCAGGCATGGGAGGGGTATCTTCCCAGAGCCTCTGGAAGTGCTTTGAAGGGCACAAACAGTGCCCTCCTTGAATAATCCGGTCTACACTGGTTCAGTGGCCCCCTGTCCCTGCTCTGGCACAAAACTGGACAAAGGAAAGGGGAGTAACCCCGGGGTGGTGCCCAGAGCTCCTTCAGAGTGTCCCTGGGTGCTGCCATCTTGTTTTCAGGATGGTCAGAGAACTCTGGGAACATCTGAGTGGTCAGTGCCAGAAGGTGAGGTCAGAGACCCCTCCTGATAGGTGCTTACCTGGTTAGGTGACCAATCCCTCTCAGGGCTATTAAGGGTCTCTCCTGTAGGTGTTTCCTCAGATTCGGTTTTGCAAGACTCCAGCAGGACTCCTCTGCAACCTCTGCTACACCATCTACCGTCTGATCAACCGCAGAACTGCTCCAGGAACTCTACAACTGCAACAAAGTGTCCAAGAAGGCTAACCTCAGCTCCTGCCAGCAACTGCAACAGTTTCCAGGTTGGCACGCTCTGAGGACTGCCTGTCTTCATCCTGCACCAGAAGGACCGAAGGAATCTCCAGTGGAGTGACGGAGTCACTTCCCTGCTTCAGCAGGCACTTCTCTTCAGCGGCAACTGCTACTCGGGTACTCCACTCCTGTCAACGAATGTGATCCCTGGAACACAGGTGGTGGACTGAAGTGATTCTGACTGTCCAAAGGTCCAGCTGTCCAAATTTGGTGGAGATAAGGGCTTGCCTCCCCGAGTTTTTGCATAATCCTTTACCACGACTCCCAGTGTGTTCTGAGGAAACTTGGTGTACTTTACTCCTGTTTTCCTGGGCTCTGAGTTGGGATACTTTACTTACCTTTGGTGTTTTCTTACACTCAAAGAGCCCCTCTGCACACTACTCTTGCCTAGGTGGGAAACTGACTTTCGCATTCTACTATTTTAGTATATGGTTTGTGTAGCTCCTAGACTCATAATAGTCTATGGTGATTTTCACAGTTTGCCCTATTCTATGACTGTTTACTTACCTGATTTTGGTTACTACTGTATATTTTGTATATAATACTTACCTCCTAAGAGAGTATAGCCTCTAAGATATTTTTGGCCTTGTGTCACTAAAATAAAGTACTTCTATTTTTGGTAACACTGAGTATTGTCTTTCTTATGTGTGAGTACTGTGTTACTACAGTGGTATTGCAAGAGCTTTGCATGTCTCCTAGTTCAGCCTTTGCTGCTCTGCCTACAACTACCTCTAGACAGCCTGACCTCTAGACACTGCCTACATTTTACTAATAAGGGATTACTGGACCTGGTATAAGGTGTAAGTACCTTAGGTACCCACTACAAACCAGGCCAGCCTCCTACACTGGTGGTGCAGCAGTGAGATAAGCACTTGCATTTGCCGTATCACTCTGTCACTAGCGTTTTCCATAGGAAAGTTTACTCTAATACTTAGAGCTATGCTTAAGTGTACCTAGCAGTCTCACTTGCATTCTAAAAGTTCTCAAACTTTTTAAAAGTTAGATGAAGTAGTTATTTTTCTTCTCTAAACTTTATTCTAACTTTTTCTATAACTATGTCTTCTATTGAAGCCACCCCTAGGGTTATCAAGACAACCTATGAGACCCTTTACTGCAAATGTCTGAGGGGATTGAAGCTTAGGGATTGGGAAAAACCCCGATAAGGATTTGCTTTTAAATCTCTTCTTTCAAGATGATCAGGGGCATTCTGATAGTTATGCAGAACCAGAGGGGGAAAGTGAGGGAGATTCCAACCAGGTAGATTCAGGAGATGGTCCTGAAATGCAGGGGAGGGTCCTTCCACAGCTCTTACTCTTAACAAACCTCCTCGTGTAGCTGGTAGTGGGAAGGGTTCACACACAGGTAGCGCACCCTTCACACCTAGAGGCCAGGTTGCTAGAGTTACACACGTTAGGGAAAGATTAATCTCTGCCCACTCCCATGTCACCTCTGTCTCAGAGGTGTCCCACACATCTAACCCTGAGGACAACACCCTAGGTAGGGAACTCAGAAAGCTGAGGTTAGAGGAGGCCAGACTGGGACTACACCAGCAACAGTTGACCTTAGATGACCTTAGATAGGGAAACCCTAGCTGTGGAAAGGGAAAGACAGGGGTTGGGACAGCAGCAATAGCAGTTTTAGAAGCTACAATGTTGGAGAAAACGCATTTGGCTCTAGAAACTTTCATAAAATTGTTCCCCCTTACAAGGAGGGAGATGACATCTACAACTGGTTTGCTGCACTTGAGAGTGTCCCTCAGGTACAGTGGGCTGCTATTCTGTGGTTGTCCTTCTCTGGGAAGGGGAGAGATAGGCTCCTTACTGTCAGAGAAGATGATTCAGATGTTATGAAGACTGCACTCTTGGATGGATGTGGCTTAACCACTGAGCAATACAGAATTAAGTTCAGAGAAACCAGAAAAGAGTCACAGGATTGGACAGAATTTGTGGACTGTTCAGTGAAGGCCTTAGAAGGTTAGTTACATGGCAGCAAGGTGTCTGATTATGAAAGCTTATATATTCTAATCTTGAGGGAGCATATTATTAACAATTATGGGTCTGATTTGTTACAACAGTATCTTGTGGACTAGGATCCGACTCTCCCCATGAATTGGGAAAGAAGGCAGACAAATGGCTCAGAACAAGGGTGAGCAGAAAAGCTGATTTAGGGAGTGACAAGGACAGCAAGAAGAAGGATGGTAGGTCACATGATAAGGGTGGGGACAAAGATAAAATGTCAAAGTCTTCATCAGGCCCACAAAAATCCTCTGGGGGTGGTGGGCCCAAATCCTCTTCTAACCATCAGAAAAAGCCATGGTGTTACCTATGTAAAATCAAAAGCCATTAGGCAAGTGATCCCACTTGTCCCAAGAGGAACACCAAATCAGTCACCACCACAACCCCCACTGCTTCCACTAGTACCCCTAATAATAGCAGTGGTGGTGGGAAAAACTCTACAAATAGCCAATCAAAGAGTGTAGCTGGTCTTACCTTTGGTAATGCAGTAGGGGTTGGTCTAGTTAGGGAGACCACTGAGGCTGTTTTAGTCTCTGATGGTGGCATTGACCTTGCCACCTTAGTTGCTTGTCCCCTAGTACAAGCAACTATCCCTAATAAATGGTGTTCACATTGAGGCCTACAGGGACACAGGTGCCAGTGTCACTATGGTGATGGAGAAACTGGTTGCCCTTGAGCAACACCTACTTGGTCATCAGTACCAAGTTACTGATGCCTATAACAACACTGTTAGCCACCCCGTGGCTGTTGTGAATCTCACCTTGGGGGGAATCGAAGGTTCACTGGTCCTAAAAAAGTTGTAGTATCTACTGGCCTACCTGTAGAGTGTCTATTGGGCAATGATTTGGAGACTTCAGCTTGGGCTGAAGTAGAGTTGAGCGCCCATGCAGCCATACTGGGCATTCCAGGGCACATCTTTGCTCTTACCAGGGCTCAGACCAAGAAGCAAAGAGGACAGGGAAACTTGGATCCTGGAACAATGGGCCAAGTGGTCCCAAAAGCTAGGGGTAGAAAGAGCAAACCCTTGGCCACTATCCCTCCCTCTCCAGAAGATTCTACTTTTGATGAGGAGGAGTCAACTCCTTGTGCAGAACCTGCACCAGAGGAGCTTCAGGCTGACAAAGCTGAGCTCTTGAATGCAGGGGGGCGTGCCATGGAGGAACTAATTGTGGCACAGCAGACCTGTCCCACACTAGAGGGTCTAAGACGGCAATCTGTCAAGCAGCAAAATGGGGATATCAGTGACTCACATAGACTTTATTGGGAGAACAATCTCCTTTATACTGAGGCAAGGGACCCAAGACCTGGTGCTACCAGGAGATTGGTCATTCCCTTGCAGTATAGGGAATTCCTCCTAACTCTTGCACATGATACTCCGCTGGCTGGACATCTGGGGCAAAGTAAGACCTGGGACAGACTTGTCCCTTACTTTCATTGGTCTTACATGTCAGAGGACACAAAGGAGTTTTGTCGCTCTTGTGTCACTTGCCAAGCCAGGGGCAAGACTGGTGGTACTCCAAAGACCCCCTTAATACCACTACCTGTGGTTGGGAAGCCCTTTGAAAGGGTAGGGGCTGATATTGTTGGCCCCCTTGTCCCTCCAACTGCTTCTGGAAACAGATTCATCTTGGTGGTAGTGGACCATACCACAAGATATCCAGAATGCATCCTCTTAAGGACCACTACAGCTCCTGCAGTGGCAAAGGCCCTCCTGAGAATATTTTCCTGAGTGGGCTTTCCTAAAGAGGTAGTATCAGACAGTGGTAGTAACATCATGTCTGCATACTTAAAAGAAATGTGGAAGGAGTGTGGTGTAACCTACAAATTCACCACACCCTATCATCCACAAACAAATAGACTAGTTGAGAGATTGAACAAAACTCTCAAAGGCTTGATCATGGGACTGTCTGAAAAATGCAGAAGGAGATGGGATGTCCTCCTGCCATGCGTCCTTTTTGCCTACCGGGAGGTACCCCAGAAGGGAGTTTGCTACAGCCCCTTTGAACTTCGTTTTCATAACCCTCTCAGGGGTCCACTTGCTCTTGTCACACGGGGGTGGGAGCAACCCTTAAAGCCTCCTAAACAAGACATTGTGGATTATGTGCTTGGCCTAAGATCAAGAATGGCTGAGTACATGAAAAAGGCCACTAAAATATTCATGACAGCCAAGAGCTTAAAAAGCAATGGCATAACCAGAAGACTGTCCTGACTGAGCAACATCCAGGACAGAAGGTGTGGGTATTGGCGCCTGTGGCACCAAGAGCACTCCAAGACGAATGGAGTGGACCACCTCTTATTGTGGAAAAGAAGGGTGAGGTCACCTATTTGGTAGACCATGGCACTCCAAGAAGTCTCCTCAGGGTCCTCCATGTCAACCACCTTAAACCCTACTATTATAGAGCAGATTTGACCCTACTAAAGGCCACAGATGAGCGGCAGGAAGAAGAGATTGACCCTCTCCATGACCTCTTCTCCAACACTGCAGCTGATGGCTCGAGGAGGGAGTTGTCCTTGCAGACTGCCTTACAGCAGATCAGAAGGAGGACTGCAAGAACCTCCTAGGCCAATTCTATGAACTCTTTTAACTTACACCTGGTCAGACGATTTGGTGTGAGAATACCATTGATCCTGGAGACAGTTTGCCTGTCAAAAGTAAGATTTATACGCAGCCTGACTGTAGGAGGCTGGCCTGTTTTTTTTGTGGGTACCCTAGTTACTTACACCTTATACCAGGTCCAGTTATCCCTTATTAGTGAAATGTAGTCAGTGTTCTAGCAGCTTAGGCTGTTAGAGGCAGCTGTAGCAGAGCAGCCAAGGTTGAACTAGGAGACATGCAAAGCTCCTGCAATACCACTATAGTTACACAGTACGTATACACAATAAAAGACAATACTTTATTTTAGTGACACAAGGCCAAAAGTATCTTAGAGGCAACATTCCTTCTGGAGGTAAGTATTATACACAATATATACACTAGAGACCAAAAATCAGGTAAGTAGATAGTCACAGAGTAGTGCAAACTGTAGAAAATACAATAGGATGAAATAGGCCCAGGGGTAACACAAACAATATAATAAGAAAGTGGAATGCGAATCACGAATTCCCCCCTAGGCAAGTGTAGTGTGTAGAGGGGTGCTGGGAGTGGAAGAAAACCACAAAGGTGAGTAAGATACCCCATCCCAGAGCCCAGGAAAGTAAGAGTAAAGTACTGCAAGTTTCCTCAGGACACACTACAAGTCATGATAAGAGTTATTGCAAGAACCAAGCAGGGCTGCAAGCAAAACGTTGTGGATTCCTGGACCTGAAGACCTGTGAAGAGAGGAGACCAAGTCCAGAAGTCGCAGAAGATTCCAGGAATGACAGGAGCCCCTGCCAACCTAGAAGATGGTGCAAAGTTGGATTCTCCGGTTAGAAGAAGTCTGCAGAAGAGCACCAAAGAAGATGGCTGCAGGTTCCTGCGTGATGCAAGAGATGTTCCACGTCGAGATGGACCTGGGGGCCTCAACCCAGACTGTGGAGGCAGAGGGAGCTCCCAACACTGGAGAGAACCCTCTGATGACCAGGCAGCACCCACGGGAGTCCCAGGACACGGGGATGAAGAAGGTGCAAATTGCAGTTGCTGCAGCACTTCAAAAGAAGGTCCCTCGCCGCCTGAGAACAACTCAGCGAGTTGTGCATCGCAAGATGGAGTGCTGGGGACCTAGACGAGGCTGTGCATGAAGGATTCTTGCAAATAGTGCAAAGAGGCCTCAGGAGCTAGAGATGACGCGGTGCACAGTGGTACTGTCGCAAACCAGGAAGTCAAGCTCTTACCTCTGCCAAATTTGGACAGCTGGACCTTAAGACAGTCTGGGTCGAAGGGGTCCACCACCTGTGTTGCTCGTCACCAGGAGAGGAGTCCCAGAGAACCGGTTGTTGTCTTGGAAGGTTCCTTTTGGAGCAGGGAAGTGAATCTCTCACTCCACTGGTGATTCCTTCAGTTCTTCTGGTGCAGGGTGAAGACAGGGAGTCCTCAGAGCATGCACAGCTTGGAAACTGTTGCAGTTTCTGGCTGGAGCTGAAGTTGCAGGGTCACAGTAGCCTTCTGGATACTTTGTTGCAGTTACAGCAGTTCCTGGAGCAGTCTGCACTTGATCCGACTGTCAGAAGCTGAAGCAGAGGTTGCAGAGGATTCCTGGAGAAAACTTTCAAGCTGAATCTGAAGAGGAACCCACAGGAGAGACCCTAAATATCTCTGAGAGGGGGATTGGCTACCTAACCAGGTATGCACCTATCAGGAGGGGTCTCTGACGTCACCTGCCGGCCCTGGCCACTCAGAGATCTCCAGAGTGTCCCCATACCATGAAAAACAAGATGGCTGATGCCAGGGACACACTGGAGCAGCTCTGGGCACCACCCTGGGGTGGTGATGGACAGGGGAGTGGTCACTCCCCTTTTCTTTGTCCAGTTTCGTGCCACAGCAGGGACTGGGGGTCTCTGAACCCGTGTACACTGGCTTATGCAAGGAGGGCACCATCTGTGCCCTTCAAAGCATTTCCAGAAGCTCTGGGAGGCTACCCCTCCCAAGCCAGAAACACCTATTTCCAAAGGGGGAGGGTGTAACACCCTCCTCCCAGAGGAAATGCTTTGTTCTGCCTTCCTGGGACTGAGCTGCTCAGACCCCAGGAGGGCAGAACCCTGTCTGTGAGGTGACAGCAGCTATAACTGCAGTGCAAGCCTCAAAGAGCTTGTGACTTATAAGTTACTTAAGTGCAGTGAAAATGGCTGTGAACTAGTGTGTGCACTATTTCACGCAGGCTGCAGTGGCAGTCCTGTGGAAGGGTTTGTCTGAGCTTCTTATGTGTCACAAAAGAAATGCTGCAGCCCATAAGGATCTCCTGGAACCCCAATGCCCTGGGTACCTAGGTACCATATACTAGGGTCTTATAAGACACTACACTCCATGCTTGTAGTGAGAGGAGCAGAAGCTTGCACTCAATATTTTGCTTTGTTGTTGTCAGAAAGGAAGACAGATCTGTCTGGGTCATATACAGATGAATAGAGAAAAGTCTGGTACATGAGGAGAGCGCCAGTTAGCCGATCTCTTTGGACGGAGCAGCAGATTAATGAGGTTATTAATGTATGACACTGGAAAAAAATCAGATATATTTGGACGAACCAGCAACATTTTGAAAATGTGTTTTCTCTAAGTAGAGGATAGGAGGGAAGAAAGTTTCCCATTTATTGAGTCCAGTATCCAGGGGCGGTCTCCCTGTGACAAGTATCCTATTGAGCAATAAGATATATCCTTATTTGTCTCACTGGATAGAGAATCATTCATAAACGGTTGTGGTCCTGATGAAGGCGGTGTGAATTGAGTAATTCCACCAAAATGTGTGTTGAGAATTTTAACCCCAGTTTGATGACACCACAACAGGAGGCAAAGGAAGGACAGGCTGCTTGGTGGGGGTGTACAATTTACTTCTGAACTGGGGGCGTGTAGAGTGTATGGGATGTGGTGGAATGGAATGATAGGTATGAGTGTGAGAGAGGAGGGGCTAATGGGGATGAGGTATTTTAAAAGATGATTGAAATCATGCTTTTATATTTGTTTGAAATTATGCTTTTTTATTTGTTTGATATATATTTTTTGTAAGTTATTTTATGTTTATGTTTGGCAATACATAAACTATGAAAATGCTCAAATACAGATTAGTTTTATTGAAATGGTAAATGAAAAATAAAATAAATAAACATTATTTGTGCTTGTGGTCTTCATGAAGGTGGTACGAATTAAGTAATTCCACCAAAATGTGTGCTGACAATTTTAAACCCAGTTTGATGACACCACAATGGGAGGCGAAAGAAGAACAGATTGCTTTAGGAGGGTGTACAGTTTACTTCTGAACTGGGGGGGTGTAGAGTGTACGAGATGTGCAATGAATGGAATAGTAGGTTTGAGTCAGAGAGAGGAAGGACGAATTGGGGTACGGTACTTTAAAAGATGATTGAAATTATGCTTTTGCATTTGTTTGAAATTATGCTTTTGTAATGATTTGATATATATTTTTTGTACGCTATTTGCATGTTTATGTTTGGCAATGCATAAACTATGAACATGTTCAAATAGAGATTAGTTTTATGGAAATGGTAAATGAAAAATAAAATAAATGAAATTATTTTTTTCTATGAAGTGACTACTGACCACCATGGCCACAGTGGCGGTTTCACCAACAGGCTGGCGGTGAAGACAGCCACATTATGAGTGTGGCAGGTCGGACCAAGGTTTCCAGGGAGGTAGCACAGCCATGAAAACTCTGGCGGAAAGGCTGCTGGCGACAGGGAATTTATTCCCTGTCACCAGCAGACGACTGCCCTTCCACCCCGCAAGCACACATACGACTTACCTTGTCCGGCGACGGTTCTTCCACCTCCGGCAGTGCCCCGCCAGAATTATTACACTTAATACGGTGGGCGGAGTCCTTCTGGCATGGCTGGGATAGTGGTGCAACTGCCCAAGCGCTTCCTCCCGCCAACACAACTACTGTTGGATACTGTTGCCAATATGTGGCAGAAATCCAGAAGCACCTGTAATATAGTGGGCGGAATACGCCCAGCACAGGCGGTCTTCTGGCGCCCGCGGCTTTGGCGGTCTTTGTAAAAGACCACCAAAGTCATAATGACCACCATGGTATTATTGGGGTCCTTCTATCTAGGATTAATTTCCACTGAAAGGTTTAAATAGGGCAAGTGGAATCTTCTGTTATTTCTCATAAATAAAGCTGACCCTTGCCTCCTGAAATTGCTGGGCCTCTAAGTTGACCATTCCACCCACATGTGCACCCTTGGGTCTTGACTTGGATTCACCAGCAATATCCTTCACTGGTTCTCCTCCTACCTTTCCAATCAGCACTAATTTTTTAATAGGGGCACCTCCAGGTCACAAAAGATTCCAATCACCTGTAGAGTCCCACAGGGTTCCATTCTGTTTCCTGTCATCTTTAAGTAAAGCGCCACTTGGTGCTCTACTCACAGATAGCATCCTGGTACACCAATATGCTGATGATACAGAACTCTAGTTCAGACATTCATCATCTTAAACACTGCTTGCACATCATCCAGTCCTGGATGTCCAGTGCCCATAAGGTACTCTCTGTTAGAAATGTGTTCTCTGGTTGGCAGTCTGTTTGCACTCTGTCCAAGCAGGGACCCTCACACTAATCAGGGCAATGAAGTTACACACTCAAGATAACTCCTCTCACTCCCTTGGTAGCTTGGCACAAACAGTCAGGCTTATCTCAGTATACCCAAGTCAAGATATGAAATTTCCATAGAAAACGTTGATTTCACACAAAGTATCTGATTTGCATCAAAAACAGCCCAATTGTCAGTCTGACCCAGACAGGAAATCCACAAACAGGCAGAGTCACAGAATGGTTTAAGCAAGAAACTGTCCACTTTCTGAAAGTGACATTTTCAAACTAACAATCTAAAAACCAACTTCACTAAAATATGTATTTGTATAGTGAGTTCTGAGACCCTAAACTCCAAATTTATATCTGCTCTCAAAGGGAAACTTCACTTTAAAGTTATTTAAAGGCAGCCCCATGTTAAATAATGAGAGAGATAGGCCTTGCAACAGTGAAAACCATATTTGGCAGTATTTCAGTATTAGGACATTTAAAACACATTAGTACATGTCCCAACTTTAACATGCACTGCAACCTGCCAATGGGGCTACCTAGGGCCTCAGGGGTGCCTTACATTTATGAAAAGGGAAGGCTTGGGTCTGGCAAGTGGGTACACTTGCCAGGTCAAATTGGCAGTTTAAAACTGCACGCACAGACACTGTAGTGGCAGTTCTAAGCCATGTTTACAGGGCTATTCATGTGGGTGGCACAACATGTGCTACAGACCCAATAGTAGCATTTGGTTTACAGGCCCTGGGCACCTATAGTGCACTTTACTAGGGACTTACTAATAAATCAAATATGGCAATTATGAAAAAGCCAATTACACATACATTTTACACAGGGAGCACTTGCACTTTAGCACTGGTCAGCAGTGGTAAAGTGCCCAGAGAAAAAAAAATAACAAAAACTAAGTTTAGCACACAGCAACAACCTGGGAAACTGAATAAAAAAGTTAGGGGAGACCACGCCAAGGATGCCAAGTCTAACACATACCCTCCCTGCTGAAAGTGGGGAGAACAACTCAAATTCATGGGAGTTCTCTTCACTAAGGCGGAAGAATCTGGACAAACCATCAGCACTGGCATGCTCTGTTCCAGGGCGGTGTTCCACTGTGAATACCATCCCCTGTAGGGAAATGGACCACCTCAACAGTTTTGGATTCTCACCCCTCAGATGCATTAACCATCTGAGGGGCCTGTGGTCTGTCTGAACCCGGACGTGAGTTCCGAACAAGTAGGGTATTAGCTTCTTCAGCCCCCAGACCACAACAAAAGTTTCATGCTCAATCGCACTCCACCTACATTCCCTGGGAAGTAACCTCCTACTAACGAAGGCTACAGGTTGATCTAGGCCCTCTTCATTTGGCTGTGATAACACTACTCCTACACCATGCTCTGAAGCATCAACGTGCATGAAAAATTCTTTAGAGAATTCAGGTACCTTCAGCACGGGTGCCATGCACATGGTTGCTTTCAGGGCATTAACAGCTGTCTGGCAAGACTCAGTCCAGATCACCTCCTTTGGCTGCTTCTTAGAAGTTAACTCAGTCAGGGGAACAACGATAGTGCCATACCCCTTGACAAACCTCCTATAGCAGCCTGTAAGACCTAAAAAGGCTCTCACCTCATTTTGGGTCTTGGGGGGCTCTCAAGCAGGAATAGTATCAATCTTTGGCTTTAGGGGTGCTACCTGGCCACGCCTCACCTTGTGTCCCAAGTACACCACAGAATCCTACCCTCTCTGGCACTTGCTTGCCTTAATAGTGAGGTCTGCCTTCCGCAGGGCCTCCAACACTTTGCAGAGGTGCTGCAAGTGTTCCTCCCAAGTGGAGCTGGACACAGCAATGTCATTCAGGTAGGCTGCACTGAAATCATTCAGTCCAGCCAACACCTAGTTAACCAACCTCTGAAAGGTGGCAGGGGCATTCGTCACCCCAAAGTGCAACACCCTAAACTGGTAGCGCCCATCTGAGGTAGAAAATGCAGACCTCTCCCTAGCCCCCTCAGTCAGAGCAATCTGCCAATAACCAGAGGTCAGATCAAAGGTACTAAGTTGTTGGGCAGCCCTAACCGGTCAATGAGCTCATCAGCTCGGGGGATGGGGTGCGCGTCGGACTTAGTGACCGCATTGAGTCCCCGGTAGTCTACACAGAACCTGAGTTCTGGAGTGACACCAGGAGCAGCAGCTTTTGGGACCAAGACTACAGGGCTGGCCCAGAGGCTACTGGACAACTTAAAAACCCCTAATGCTAACATCTTGGATATCTCATCTAACCTTGGTAGTCACGCTGTAAACCTTATGTTTCACAGGAGGACTGTCCCCAGTGTCTACATCATGTGTACACAAATGAGTGACCCCTGGGATCAAAGAAAATAGAGAGGCAAACTGTCCCAACACTTGGCAACAGTCCCTCTGTTGCTCTGAGGTCAGTGAGGGGGAGAGGTTCACCCTCCTTAGCAGAGAGGTGGTCAGGAAGAAGCTCACTCTTTTCCTCCACCCCATCATCTGTTGCTAGAATCATTGTCAACACTGTCCTCTCAAAATGAGGCTTGAGGCGGGTCACATGTAGGAACCTCAAAGGGTTCCTGGGAGTCTGCAAGTTCACCAGATTGGTGACATGACTCTTGAGCTCCACTATCTCAAATGGCGAAGTCCACTTATCCTTGAGAGCCCTAGGATCCACTAAGGCCATCACCCACACTTTTTGGCCAGGCTGAAACTCCCCCAGAGTAGCAGTCTGGTCATACCAGCGCTTCATATCTTCCCTGGCTTGCTTCTAGGTTCTCTTGGGTGAGCTTCCTCAAGCGGACTGTCTGGTTCCTAAACCCCAGAATGTAACTGAATACATCCTGGGGGTGGCTTACTGGAGGCTTTCTCCAGGCCTTCCCTAACCAGACTCAAAGGTTCACTGGCAGGGTGGCCATACAGTAACTCAAAAGGGCAAAGACTCTTTTGAGGCACCTCCAGGTAGGCAAACAGAAGGCATGGTAAGAGGATGTCCCATTTGTGCTTCAATGGCACTGACAAGCCCATGATCATGCCCTTCTAGGTGTGTTTGAATCTCTCAACCGGACCATTACTTTGGGGGTGATAAGGAGTGGTGAACGTATATGTCACCCCACACTCCTTCCACAGAGACTTCATATATGTTGATATGAAGTTGGCACCCCTATCAGATACCACCTCCTGGGGGAACACCACGCAGGTAAAAACTCCCATCAATGCACGTTCCACCACAGGGGAGGTGATTGACCTCATATGAACGGCTTCTGGGTACCGCGAGGCATTGTCCACCAAGACCAGGATAAACCTGTTGCCAATGGTTGTCTTGGGATCCAGAGGCCATACAATGTCAATACCAACCCTTTCAAAGTGGGTCCTGATCACAGGAAAATGTTGGAGGGGAGCCTTACATTTCCCCCCACTCTTGCCACTTGCCTGACAAGTTTGGAAAGACCTACAGTGTGCATCTGAGTGCCTGTGCATTTGGAGCCAGTAAAAGTAGGTGACAAGCCATTCAAAAGTCCTGCCCTGCCCCAAATGGCCAGCTAAAGGCACATCATGAGCCAAACCCAATAAGAAGGCCCTGAAGCACTGGGGGACAACCAGCACACGGGCTGACCCAGGCTCAGCAACCTTAGGCTCACTATATAGGAGGCCATCCTCCCAGTAGATCAAGTGTGATCTTGGCTCTTTGACCGACACCTGGTCTGCAGCCTGCTGCTACAAACCCTGCAGAGTAAGGCATGTCTTCTGTGCCTCACAGAATGCTTCCCTGGTGGATCCCCTTCTGCTGCCACTGAGTCAGCTCAGAGACCTCCCCCAGCTCAGCCATCTGGTCCCCTGTAGGCTCTGGTGTATCCCCCTTAGGTTCGTCCTCCTCCCGGACCGTGGGAACGTCTGGGGCCAGTTTCCTGTGTCCCTTGTCCTTTCTCCTTCTGTCACACACCTGGGCCACTCTTTCAGCCTCCAGGGTCTCTTGATCACCATGATGAGCTGCCATTAACCGGGTGGACATGGCAGACTCAACATCTCCAAGTGAGACCTGTGTTCCACCTCCTTCCAAGGGTAATCCTCCAGGTCATTGCCAAACAGACAATCTACCGGCATGGTTGGACTCACAGCTACTCTCAGGGCACCTGAGACTCCTCCCATTCAAATGGAACCTGCGCCACTCTGCACAGGCACTCTGAGATGTCCACCACAACTATTTGGTGAAGTACATGGTGATCTATCTGCTCTTCAGGCACCAGGTGACTTCTCACAGTAGTCACACTGGCTCCTGTGTCTCTGAGAGCCTCCACCCTCTGTCCATTGATGGTCACTCACTGCCTGTACTTTTTTATGTTTTCAGGCACAAGGGTTCTCTGGAGCATCTCACTGTCCCCTTGTGAGGCAAGGGTCATCTCAGCTGGCTCCCACCCACCTGGGACCAACTCCTCCCACCGGTGGGTGCCTGTGTCCACATGAGACATTGGGGGTCACCCTCATATGACCCACCTGGTCACATGCATAACACTTGTGGGGACCCCCCTCTGCAGGTTTCCCTTTAGAAACCCATGGGTTCTTTTCAACTGGGGGCTGGGAATCCTTACTCTGGGAACTAGGTTAGGTCCATTTAGAGAACTTCCCCTGTTTGCCCTTACCCCTTTATATGTTTGAGAGTGACTCTGCCAGCCTTTGCCATGGTCTCCCCCAAACCTCCTTTGGACCCTGGTGCTCTCACACCTGTCCATTTCCTGCGCAAGCTTCCTGGGATCAATCAGCTTGCTGTCAATCAGGTGCTGGCGCAGCTCTGGATAACGAAGACTGTACAAGTGCTCCCAAGTAATTAAGTTGTAAAGTCCCTCATACGTTGTTACCTCACTGCCCTTCACCCAACCATCCAGTGACCTGCAGAAAGAGTCAACACATTCTAGCCAAGTTTGGGATTTTTTCTTTTTTATAGGACCTAAACTTGTCCTTGTACGGCTCAACGGTGAGACTACACCTTGTGAGTAGGGCGTCCTTCATGATAGAGTATATGAGTCCCTGAGGATCCCCTAAGTATATCAGAGTATCCCTCCCCTCTACCTCAAAGTGCTTCCACAGACCCCCCCCCCCAATGTGCTTCATGGACCATGTTCATGTGGAGAGCAGACTCATACACCTTGAACAATAGATATATATAATTCACCCTCTTGTAATCCTTTACTAAGGTGGTCATTACAACCCTGGCGGTCGGTGTTAAAGCGGCAGTAAGACCGCCAACAGGCCGGCGGTAAAAAAAATTGGAATTACGACTGTGGCGGAAACTGCCAACAAAGACAGCCACTTTAACACTCTGACCGCCACGGCGGTACAGACAAACAGCTTGGCGGTCACCGCCAACAGACAGGCGGAAGACAAAGTACCGCCCACAGTATCACAACCTACCAATCCGCCACCTTTTCCGGGGCGGATTCACCGCAGATAAAAACACGGCGGAAACAGGACTTCGAAGGGAAAACGCTCACCTCTACACACCCCATGTGGAATCCAGATGCCATGGAACCAGAGCTGCACATCCTGCCAGCCTTCATCTTCTTTCTCCTCTACCAGGAGCACGAACGCCAGCAGCGAAGACAACGGTGAGTACTGCACCTACGACACAGGAGAGGGGGAAGGGAAAAAACAGGGACACACACAAGCAACACCCCCACCCTCACCCACTACAACACACACGCTAATACATTATGATACATCACAGTTACACCCCCCAATCCCCCCCGGAAGAATGCAAAGACCAAAGAAAATGAGTGTAACCATTGTAATATATTAAAATCAAGTACGCAAAAATATATATATACAACATAAACAAAATATACACCAAGCTTAGTAGTCCAGGTAGTGCTCCAATGAGTCAGTGGCGAGGCCCACACAAAATCCTCGACCATGACGGAGAGAACACTGCAGGGGCAACAGAGAGCAAGAAAACAGGCACCACAGGGGGAGGGAAAGGGGGGGCACCTCAGCCGGTTGAGTGCACAATGCCAAATCCACGAGAGGGCTACATGCCCACTGTTCAATCCTGGGGAGTGCAAAGCCACAGTCTCTCAAGTCTCTACAGTGGGTGGGTTGCCCACTGTTCCATCCTGGGGAGTGCAAAGCCACAGTCTCTCAAGTCTCTACAGTGGGTGGGTTGCCCACTGTTCAATCCTGGGGAGTGCAAAGCCACAGTCTCTCAAGTCTCTACAGTGGGTGGGTTGCCCACTGTTCCATCCTGGGGAGTGCAAAGCCACAGTCTCACAAGTGGATGACAGTCTCCACTGGTTCTGGAGGGGGCATGGTGCCCAGAGTGCTTCATCCTGCTAAGGAGAGAGGTAGTGGATGACAGTCTCCACTGGTTCTGGAGGGGGCATGATGCCCAGAGTGCTTCATCCTGCTAAGGACAGAGGTAGTGGATGTATCTCTCCACTGGTTCTGGAGGGGGCATGGTGCCCAGAGTGCTTTATCCTGCTTGTGACGGACTGAGTAGAATCAGTGCCCTTGGCGCTCATGAGCCAGCGGTGCTTGGAGCAGCGGTGCCCTGTTCAGCAGTGCTTGAGGCGGCGGGGCCCTGTTCAGCGGTGCTTGAGGCGGCGGTGCCCTGTTCAGCGGTGCTTGGAGCAACGGTGCCCTGTTCAGCGGTGCTTGGAGCGGTGGTGCCCTGTACAGCGGTGCTTGGAGCGGCGGTGCCCTGTCCAGCGGTGCTTGGAGCGGCAGTGCCCTGTTCAGAGGTGCTTGAGGTGGCAAGGCCCTGTTCAGCGGTGCTTGAGGCGGCGGTGCCCTGTTCAGCAGTGCTTGGAGCAGCGGTGCCCTGTTCAGCGGGGCTTGAGGCGGCGGGGCCCTGTTCAGCGGTGCTTGAGGCGGCGGTGCCCTGTTCAGCGGTGTTTGGAGCGGCGGTGCCCTGTTCAGTGACTCAGCTGCTGGCGGTCCTCTCTGTCCCAGCGGGGCTTGTGCTGGCGGTCCTCTCTGTCCCAGCGGGGCTTGTGCTGGCGGTCCTCTCTAGCCCAGCGGGGCTTGTGCTGGCAGTCCTCTCTAGCCCAGCGGGGATTATGCTGGCAGTCCTCTCTGTCCCAGCAGGGCTTGTGCTGACGGTCCTCTCAGTCCCAGCGGGGCTTGTGCTGGCGGTCCTCTCCGTCCCAGCGGGGATGATGGCGGTGGCCTCCTGGCCAGCGGTGATGATGGCTGTGGCCTCCTGGCCAGCGGGGATGATGGCAGTCGCCTCCTGGGCAGCGGGGAGGATGGCGGTCGCCGTGCTGCTCTTCCCAGACTTTTCTGGTTCTTGTGGCCCTTCCCCACCTTGGAAGGTGTCGCAGCTGACTCCACACTCCCACCGGGACCCCTGGAGCAGCTTTGGTGGCTGGACTCTTCCCCCTCTCCCGCCGGGCACTGGCCAACTTTTGATGCTTGACAGGTGGGGGTCTGTCCGTGCTGTGGCTCCATGCCACACTGGCTGCCCTGGTGGCCGGTGCACTCCAGATTCCGGTGATTACAGGCACCACTGGTTCCGGAGATGTTGTGGCTGAGGTGCTAGTTCGGGACCTAGGAGACAGATGGGGTGGGGGAGGTGTGGGAAAGAGGTCAAGGTTGGACAGGAAAAGTTTTTGGGAGACACTGGGACGGGTAGCTGGAGGGGGTTTGGGAGTGGAGGAAGAGGTTGTGGTTGTAGGAGGTGTTCGTTTGCTGACTTTGGGTGAAGGTGCATTGGCTGGAGGCTGTCGTCAGGTGGATGGCTGTTGGGTGGGTGTGTGCCTGCGTGTGATGCTTGCGTGAGTGCCTGTGGGATGTGTGGTGCTTATGTTTGCCAGAGCTTCCCTTGTGTGTTGACGTGTGTGCATGTTGGTCTGAAGGTGTGCTTGTGATAGGCTGGGGTGCAGGGGATTGGGTCTGGGTGGAGGAAGTTGGAGGGGGGAGGCTAGACATAGGGACAATGGCTGCCATCAGTGCTGAGGCCAGAGTCTGAAAAGCACGCTAAACGGCCACCTGAACAGAATGGATGCCCTCCAGGAATGCATTTGTTTGTTGCAACTGCCTTTCGACACCCTGGATGGCATTCAAAATGGTAGACTGCCCAACAGTGAGGGACCTGAGGAGGTCAATGGCCTCCTCACTGAGGGCAGCAGGGGTGACTGGGGCAGGGCCTGAGGTGCCTGGGGCGAAGGTGATGCCCACCCTCATGGGTGAGCGGGCACGGGGCAAAGGCTGAGGGGCTGCTGGGAGGGCGGTGCTGGTAGGAGGGGTGGCGGCTGTACCTGTAGATGCAGGGGGCTGTCAGAGTCACCAGATCCTCAGGGTCTGTGCACGTTCCCAACACTTCCACCACAAGACAGCTCCAATACTCTGATTAGATTTATCACAGAGTCTAAGAGAGTCCAAGTGGGGAAAAGGGGATTAGGACGGGAACAGATGGGAAGGAGACCTGTAGGAAGCAAAAGGTTAAAACACAACATCAAAATTATATCTCATGAAATCAGTACCATGCTACAACTCTAAGCTTCGTCTTTTCCAAAAAAACATGAACAACCCTAAAATAGTCCTAAAACTGACTAGGCTTTAGATGACCGAATGCCTGAGGAGGAAACAGGAAAAGTTAAATAGGACTTTCAGATTTGAGTACTTTCTTTAGCATGAGAATCAGGAAACACTCTGAGCAATTTCTAAACAACCATATGAATCTCCTTTTAAGAATATATATCAGGAACACACAGCATTACATCTAGAACTCTGGTATTGTTGTGTTCATCTCAGAAAAAACATTGGGAAGTGAATTGCGCACATTGCAGATTTTTATATGAGTATTAAACACCATAAAGGATAGTGCACCATGAAATCACACAACGTAGATTCAAGGAATAAATCACGCAACGTGTCAACTTGAAATGCTACCAAGAAAATGTCTTAGAATAGTAGCGCACAGTAATTTACATTATTTATACACGAGGAAAGAATTGCGCGTCTTGCCGATTCAAATGCCACCATGCAAATGCCAAGAAATGGTAGCGCACAATGAACAACATGAAAAGCACTCAGGGAAAGAATTGCGCGTCTTGTCGATTCAAATGCCACCATGCAAATGCCAAGAAATGGTAGCGCACAATGAATAACATGAAAAAACACTCAAGGAAAGAATTGCGCGTGTTGCCGATTCGAATGCCACCATGTAAATGCCAGAAAACGGTAGAGCACAATGAACAGCATGAATTACACACAAGAAGTGAATCGCGCGTTTCGCCGATTCGAATGCCACCATGTAAATGTCAAGAAAAGGTAGCGCGCAATGAACAACAAAGTTAAATGCTCATGAAACGAGTTGCACGTCTTGCCAACTCGTAAAACATCATGTAAATGTCAAGAAATATCAGCGCGCAATGAACAACAATGTAATAACAAACTCAAATCTTTATTGAATAAATTGCGCGTCCGCCCTATTTGCAAACCACCATACAAATGTCAAAAAATGGCAGCACACAAGTAATCTGTTATTCATTTAAGAATTAAAATCAAGAATATGAAAATTCTCAATTACGGTGTTGGGAAATGTCCAAACACCGTCTTACCGCCTGGAAACAGTGATCACCAATGAGAGATGAGTGCAGAAGACTGGAAAATCCAAATAGGCCGCCGGGACAGGAGCTCAGGAAGAAGCTGCTGCTCTGCACCGGGACCTCTGAATAGTGAGCACTGGAAGTTGGGCTGACTCTCTTTTATAGAGTCTTGGCCAAGCCTAGAACCCAGCCCAGGCATGTTGCAGGGAAAGTCTCTAGAAGGCCCTGGAAAGGGACCACACCCTAACACACTCTGAATGTCTGCAGCAATACATTGCAAATGTACAGTATTTATAAGCACCTTAAAAATGAATCTTTTGGATGGAATTCTGCAATGCAAAAGGTTAAACAATAACATATCATCACAATGCATAAATTACATTATCTTGCGAGTGGTGGGTTTTTGCATTCTAGATGCCCGTAGAGCACACACTGTCCTGGTGTTGACAGGGGCACAGATGTTGCCGCCACCACAAGGGAGCTCCCATCAGAGGACGAGTCGGTGTCGCTGGTCTCAGCTCCTGTCCCTGGCGTGGAGCTCCCCTCGCCCTCTGTCCCACTGGTGAATTCAGACTCCGTAGTGTAGCCCTCCAGGGCCATGTGGGATGCAGCTCCCTTGTGCTCCGGCGCCACTGCTCCTCCGCCTGATAATGCTAATGTACACAAGAACAGGGAGACCACAAAAAGGGGGGGACAACAGAAGAAAGACATGTTCAGTGCATGCATTACCGCTACCGTTGGCGGACACGACAGACACAGAAGCCCCCTGCACTACCCCGCGCTCCTGGGCTCCACTGTTCAATCCCTGGGAAATGTCCTACTAGGATATGGACGACATCTGCACACATGGATGAATCAGGGGGATGACTAGGTGTACTTGGCACTCTACAGAGGTGGGGTGGGGTGCCACATGGTCTGCCTTACGGAGGGACTGTGCCTACTAAACTCGCCCTGGCCTAGGGAAACCCACATCCCACCTCCCCCACCCAGACACCTCCACTGCGTGAAAATCAGCAGGATGAGAGTGTACTCACCTCCTTGTGGCTGCTGTGATACCCTCAAGCGCCCATCCAACTCTGGGTACGCCACCGCCAGGATCCTGAACATCAGGGGGGTCATGGTCACCCCTCCCACGTTGGGAGGCCATCCCCAGCTGAGCCTCCGCCGTCTTCTTGCTCCAGCGGCGAATGTCCTCCCATCTTTTCCGGCAGTGGGTGCTCCGTCTGTAGTAGACCCCCAGGGTCCGGACGTCCTTGGCGATGGCACACCAAATATATTTTTTCTGAATGAATTGTACATGGGGAAAAGAAAAGTTATTAACAACTGCACCGTCACAGTCATTGGCCCCCATCCCTACCCTTGCCATGTGGCACATGCACTCACCGTCATCGGTGTACATCGTCATTGGCTCCTGGGACCCATAGGGTCCAATGTTAACCAAGGCAGCATTGGGCCGCGGTTTCTCGACCGCCTACCGCGACATTGTACAACGCCAGCGCAGTTACCTCACATCCCATTGTCCCACTTTAGAGGTCAGGGAGCCGCCATTTCAGGGGCCCACATGGCTTCATTTTTAAGTGCGTCACACATACCTAGGCCTAGACTCAACACACATACAGGCCACTTTTCGGATTAGGATTTGTGTTCTGTGTAAACTGTGGGTACGTACCTCTGAGTTGTTTGACTCTGTGCTCGCTGTTGTCCTTCATAGGCACCGTCCGCTGGGACATGTGAGGAGATGGCGGCATCCTCCGGTGTACAGACCACTGGTGGACCTGTCGACAATGGAGGAAAGACATGTGATCATCACATACAGGCTTGACCGTGCCACAATCCAGGAACTGTGTACCCAGCTAGAGCCAGACCTGATGTCAGCTATCCGCCATCCCACAGGAATCCCCCATCAAGTGCAGGGGCTGTCAGTGCTCCATTTCCTTGCAAGTGGGTCATTTCAAACAACAGTGGCCATAGCATTAGGGATGTCCCAGCCTATGTTTTCCAACGTGTTGTCCAGAGTGTTGTCTGCCCTGCTGAAACACATGTGGAGCTACATCGTTTTCCCTCAGGTGGAGGATTTGCCTACAGTGAAAGGTGATTTCTATGCCCTGGGACATATCCCTAACATCATAGGTGCCATTGATGATACCCATGTGGCTTTGGTCCCCCCCGCAGGAGTGAACAGGTGTATAGAAACCGTAAGAGTTATCATTCCATGAATGTGCAGATGGTGTGTTTGGCAGACCAGTACATCCCCCTTGTGAATGCCCAGTTCCCTGGCTCATGTCATGATGCCTACATCCTGCGGAATAGCAGCATCCCTTATGTGATGGGTCAACTCCAGAGGCACTGTGTGTGGCTATTAGGTGAGCACCTGGAAGCAAGACAGTGGGAATGGTTGTCTGGGTCTGGGGTTATCCCTCCAGGTTAGTGTGTGTCTAAAAGTTGTCCCTCGCCATTTGCAGGTGACTCTGGTTACCCCAACCTGTCATGGTTACTGACCCCAGTGAGGAATCCCAGGACAAGGGTAGAGGAACGCTACAATGAGGCCCATGGGCAAACACAGCAGATAATCGAGCGGACCTTCGGCCTCCTGAAGGCCAGGTTCAGGTGCCTCCATATGACAGGTGGATCTCTATTCTACTCACCAAAGAAGGTGTGCCAGATCATCGTGGCCTGCTGTATACTTCACAACTTGGCTTTGCAACGACAGGTGCCTTTTCTGCAGGAGGATGGTCCAGATGGCTGTGTTGTTGCAGCTGTGGAGCCTGTGGACAGTGAAGACGAGGAAGCAGAAGAAGAGGACATGGACAACAGGGACTCGGTGATCCACCAATGCTTCTAGTGAGACACAGGTAAGAATACAAACCTGCCTACTACATGTACTTTAACACTATTACCTCTCTACTGTCTGTCATTTTCACCCAGTGTATGTTCACTGAGTTGTCACTTTCCCTTACGATTTCACAGATGTGGGTCCCACTGTGTGACATCTGCTTTGATTCCTCATGGACTAGAGCTGTGTGACATAGGTATGTTGACATTACAATTGAAAGATCTTTTAGCCACAGTAATTGCTGATACACTATTCCGAAATCACAGACTGACTCCAGATTGTTTTGTGATTCAAGGGTGTTTATTTATGTGTAAAGTAATGGGCGGGGTTGCAAAATGGTGAGGGTTGGTGGTGGAGGAATGTCCATGGCAGAGTCCAGTCTATTAGTCTCACAGGTGCATTGCCCAAATGGGCATAGGAAGTGGAGCTGAGGCAGTTTAAGGATGGACAGAGTGACAGTGTGGGACAGTAGGATGACAATCAGGGCGGTCTCATTTCTTGGCGGGGGTCTTGGCATGGTTCTCTGTCTTTGTCCTGGTTCTCAGGGACCGTTTGTGGGGTGGTTCTCCCTCTGCAGGGGATTGTGGGGTGCTGGTGTGGTGGTCCTGTGGCGGTGCCTTCTGTCCACTAGCGCCGGCGGAGTTGGTGGGCAGTTCATCGTCCATGCTAGTGTCAGGGGCCCCTTGTTGTGCCACAGTGTCCCTCCTGGTGTTGAGTAGTTCCTTCTGCACCCCTACGATGGTGCCCAGGGTGGAATTGATGGATCTGAGTTCCTCCCTGAAGCCCAAATACTGTTCCTCCTGCAGGTGCTGGGTCTCCTGAAACTTGACCAGTACCGTTGCCATTGTCTCCTGGGAGTGGTGGTAGGCTCCCATGATGGAGGAGAGGGCCTCACAGAGAGTGAGTTCCCTTGGCCTGTCCTCCCCCTGTCGCACAGCAGCCCTCCCAGTTCCCCTGTGTACCTGGGCCTCCGTCCCCTGGACCGTGTGCCCACTGCCACTGCCCCCAGGTCCCTGTTGTTGTTGGGGTGGTGGGTTAGCCTGGGTTCCCTGTAGTGGTGGACACACTGCTGATTGACGTGTCCTGGGGACAGCGGTATGGGCCCGCTGGGTGGGTGCTGTGCTGGTGTTTCTGTGGTGGCCTGTGACTGTGTGAGGGGAACCGACTGTCCTGAGGTCCCCGATGGGCTGGGCTGGTCATCTAGATCCAGTTGGACAGAGCTGCTGTCATCACTGTGGGCCTCTTCTGTTGGTGGTGTGGACATGTGTGGACACTCCTGTCCGGTGACGTTGGGTAAGGGTCCTGCAGGGGTATAAAAGCATGTTTATTACATCTGTGTGTGGCATGGTGTGCAATGGGTGGGTGACCGTGTACCCCAGTGCTTGCATTCCTGTGTGGGACCTTGTGTGATGGTGGTTTAGGGGGGTGTATGGGTTTGTGCAGTGGGCATGCTTTAGTGATGGGTGTCCATGCTTTGGTGTTGCATGCATGCATGGCTTGGTGTTGGGATGGGTGGGTTGTGATGTTGGGACATTTGTGAGGAGTTGGGGTGATGGGGGTGGGGGTATGTAATGGCATGCAGGTAGCGTGGGGGATGAAATAGTTAAGATTTGACTTACCAGAGTCCATTCCGCCATCTTCAATTTTCAAAAGAATAAGAGTCTTACTTCATAGAAAACAATGGAAACATGAATTTTACAGAAAGTACCTGGTTTGTGACAAAAATAAAGCTGCGCCGGAAAAGTCAGCAATGCGTTGATTCCTTACTCACAAGTGAGGCCGTGCATCATTTCTTCTCCGGTCGAGTAGGTGATGCATCATTTTTCTGCTTCGCAAAAGAGCAATGCAGCGATTTCTGGACAGGGCACCTGGGATCCGCACAGGTTCTCAATGAATTTGAAGCCCAGCGACGTTGAATGTGAAATCCAGTCGGACGGTGTTGAAAAGCACGCATTGTTATCAGTAGCCGCAAGCAGGTGCTGTGTAGTTATTCCAGCCACAATGCATCAATCTCCCAGCCGGGGTGCAGGTGGAGTGTCGATTACAGCCGTGCAGTGGGTGGCACGTCGATAATCAGCCACGTTGCAGATGGTGCGTCGAAAATTCCCCGCACAGTGTTCTGGTCGTGGATTTCAGTCCTTGTTCTGCCAACTTCACCCTTCAAGGGCCCAGGGACTGGATGGGGCACCACTTGGCAGGGCAGGAGTCTCAGCAGAGATTCCAGGTACTGGCAGAGGAAGTCTTTGATAGCCCTGAGACTTCAAAATAGGAGGCATGCTCAGTCCAAGCCCTTGGAGATTCTTCTCAAGCAGTACACAACAAAGTCCAGTCTTTGTCCCCTTTCACAGGCAGAAGCAGCAACTACAGGATAGCTCAACAAAGCACAGTCATGTGCAGGGGCAGCACTTCTCATCAGCTCTTCAGCTCTTCTCCTTGGCAGAGATTCCTCTTGAATCCAGAAGTGATCTAAAGTCTGGGGTTTTGGGTCCACTACTTCTACCCTTTTCTGCCTTTGAAGTAGGCAAACTTCAAAGAAAAGTATCTTTTGTTCACCAGATCCTGCATTGCCCAGGCCAGGTCCCAGACACACACCAGGGGTTTGGAGACTGTATTTTGTGAGGGCAGGCACAGTACATTCAGTTGTAAGTGACCACTCCTCCCTCCACTCTAGCTCTGATGGCTCATCAGGATATGCAGGCTACACCCCAGCTCCTTTTGTGTCACTGTCTAGAGGAGATTCACAAACAGCCCAACTGTCAGTCTGATCCAGACAGGTAATCCACGAACAAGCAGAGTCACAGACTGGTTTAAGCAAGAAAATGCCCACTTTCTAAAAGTGGCATTTTCAAACTTGCAATCTGTTATACCTGACAGCCTTAGGGTGGTCACCCCTAACTTTTTGCCTGCCTCCCTCCACTTTTTGGACACTATTTCTGCTTGTTTTTAGACATCTGTGTGTGGCATGGTGTGCAATGGGTGGGTGACCGTGTACCCCAGTGCTTGCATTCCTGTGTGGGACCTTGTGTGATGGTGGTTTAGGGGGGTGTATGGGTTTGTGCAGTGGGCATGCTTTAGTGATGGGTGTCCATGCTTTGGTGTTGCATTCATGGCTTGGTGTTGGGATGGGTGGGTTGTGATGTTGGGACATTTGTGAGGAGTTGGGGTGATGGGGGTGAGGGTGGGGGTATGTAATGGCATGCAGGTAGGGTGGGGGTTGCAATAGTTAAGATTTGACTTACCAGAGTCCATTCCGCCATCTTCTCCTGCGAGGCCCTCAGAAAGCAGAATCGCCAAGACTTTCTCCTCCCATGTTGTTAGCTGTGGGGAAGGAGGTGGGGGTCCACCGCCAGTCCGCTGAACCGCAAGGTGGTGTCTTGAGACCACAGAACGCGCCTTCCCCCGTAGGTCATTCCACCTCTTCCTGATGTCATCCTGATTTCTTGGGTGCTGTCCCACTGCGTTGACCCTGTCCACTATTCTTCGCCATAGCTCCATCTTCCTTGCAATGGAGGTGTGCTGCAACTTTGATCCGAATAGCTGTGGCTCTACCCAGACGATTTCCTCCACCAGGACCCTGAGCTCCTCCTCCGAGAACCTGGGGTGTCTTTGCCGTGCCATGGGGTGGTGTGGGTGATGTGTGGGGTCGTGTATGTGGTGATAAGTGTGCTGATATGTAGTGGGGTGCTGTGTGAGGTGCGTGGAAGTTAAGGGGGTGATGGTGTTGTGTGCCTGTGGATGCTTGTATTGTTGATGGTGGTGTCTCTCTCTGTGCTTCTTTCTCAGTTGTTGTCGTAGGGGTTTGTGGGTGATGTGGGTGTGTGTTTTATATTGTAATGGGTGTGTGGGAGTGGGGTGTGTATGTGTATCAGGTGTGTGTGTGTTTCGAATTGTCCAATGTGGTGGTGTTTTGTAAGAGTGTGTGTATTTGGAACGTCGGCCGTGTGTCCCTAATGGAATACCGCGGTTGAAAGACCGCCGCGTGGATTCGTGTGTCGTGATAGTGTGGGCATATTTCTGTTGGCTTGACGGTGGAGGTTTTGTTTTCACCAGTTTATCACTGACCTTTGGTGTGGTGGACTTGTGTGGGTGTCTGAATTTTGACGGATTCCGTGCTGTGGGTCATAATAGCTGTGGCAGATTTCCGCGGGCGCGGCAGTGTGTTGGTGGTTTTCTGCACGGCGGTAATCGGCTTTTACCGCCAATGTTGTAATGACCGCCTAAGTCCTTTGGAATGTGTACCCTCCTCTCAGGCTGCCCTGAGGTACTGCTGCCAGCATCTCTACTAGACTGGCTCCTCTTTTCTAATTTCCTTAAACTAAGCTCATGAGCCAGCGGTATCTTCTTCTCTTCAATGGCCAGTCTCCTCTCGTCCATCTCCCTTTGCATCCCAAACTTCTCTTACTCCAACTGGTAAGCCCTCTCTGCCTGTCTTTGCAGCAACTCTTCAGGAGTCAGACCTTTGGATGACACATATCTACCTGCCCTGGAGACCCTCCCCCAGGCATAACAGGTACATCCACTACCACATTATGAATATTCTGCACCTCCTCATCCTCATCCTCCTCCGCTGTATGTCCACCAGCCCCCTTGGCTGTCACTCAGGCCCCCAGTGCCTTCTGCACCTCTTCCTTCCTGGTGGAGCTCTTAATGGACAGGCAAGTTCCTTATAGAACTGTTTCAATTGGGCAACTGTGTAACTTTCCAACTTCCCTAACTCAGAAACAGCTCCAGCTGGTGCATCTCCAGGATTGGGACATGATGGCAAGTTAAAAGTGCAAAGTTCCAAGGCAGAACAAAAGAGTTCCCAATGAGAAGTTCAAAAATCACAAAAAATGGAAGCAGATAAAGTCCAAATAAAGAAAAAGCTAAATCACAAAAAAGTGGTATGTGGTCATGTAATGGTCTGCATTGAAAACAGTAGTGTCCACTTAATCCCTGGATATGAAGTACAAATACAAGTCCAATCCTCACCGCTGATCACCATTGTTAGAAATGGGGTTTCTGGTTGGCGGTCAGTTTGCACTCTGTCCAAGCAGGGACCCTCACTCTAGTCAAGGCAATGAAGTTACACACTCAAGATAACCCATGCTCATCCCCTTGGTAGCTTGCCACAAGTAGTCAGGCTTATCTCAAAGGCAATGTGTAAAGTATTTGTACCAACATACACCGTAATACAGAGAAAACACTACAAAATGGACACCACACCAGTTTAGAAAAATAGGTAATATTTATCTAAATCATACAAGACCAAAACAACAAAAAATCCAGCATACACAAATCAAGATATGAATTTTCAAAAGAATAAGTCTTACTTCATTGAAAACAATGGAAACATGAATTTTACAGAAAGTACCTGGTTTGTGACAAAAATAAAGCTGCGCCGGAAAAGTCAGCAATGCGTTGATTCCTTACTCACAAGTGAGGCCGTGCATCATTTCTTCTCCGGTCGAGTAGGTGATGCATCATTTTTCTGCTTCGCAAAAGAACAATGCAGCGATTTCCGGACAGGGCACCTGGGATCCGCACAGGTTCTCAATGAATTTGAAGCCCAGCGACGTTGAATGCGAAATCCAGTCGGACGGTGTTGAAAAGCACGCATTGTTATCAGTAGCCGCAAGCAGGTGCTGTGTAGTTTCTCCAGCCACAATGCATCAATCTCCCAGCCGGGGTGCAGGTGGAGTGTCGATTACAGCCGTGCAGTGGGTGGCACGTCGATAATCAGCCACGTTGCAGATGGTGCGTCGAAAATTCCCCGCACAGTGTTCTGGTCGTGGATTTCAGTCCTTGTTCTGCCAACTTCACCCTTCAAGGGCCCAGGGACTGGGTGGGGCACCACGTGGCAGGGCAGGAGTCTCAGAAGAGATTTCAGGTACTGGCAGAGGAAGTCTTTGATAGCCCTGAGACTTCAAAATAGGAGGCATGCTAAGTCCAAGCCCTTGGAGATTCTTCTCAAGCAGTGCACAACAAAGTCCAGTCTTTGTCCCCTTTCACAGGCAGAAGCAGCAACTACAGGATAGCTCAACAAAGCACAGTCATGTGCAGGGGCAGCACTTCTCATCAGCTCTTCAGCTCTTCTCCTTGGCAGAGATTCCTCTTGAATCCAGAAGTGATCTAAAGTCTGGGGTTTTGGGTCCACTACTTCTACCCTTTTCTGCCTTTGAAGTAGGCAAACTTCAAAGAAAAGTATCTTTTGTTCACCAGATCCTGCATTGCCCAGGCCAGGTCCCAGACACACACCAGGGGTTTGGAGACTGTATTTTGTGAGGGCAGGCACAGTACATTCAGTTGTAAGTGACCACTCCTCCCTCCACTCTAGCTCTGATGGCTCATCAGGATATGCAGGCTACACCCCAGCTCCTTTGGTGTCACTGTCTAGAGGAGATTCACAAACAGCCCAACTGTCAGTCTGATCCAGACAGGTAATCCACAAACAAGCAGAGTCACAGAATGGTTTAAGCAAGAAAATGCCCACTTTCTAAAAGTGGCATTTTCAAACTTGCAATCTGTTATACCTGACAGCCTTAGGGTGGTCACCCCTAACTTTTTGCCTGCCTCCCTCCACTTTTTGGACACTATTTCTGCTGGTTTTTAGACGCTTCACACTTTACCAATGCTAACCAGTGCTAAAGTGCATATGCTCTCTACCTTTAAACATGGTAACATTGGATCATACCCAATTGGACTATTTAATTGACTTACAAGTCCATAGTACTGTGCACTATATGTGCCCAGGGCCTGTAGATTAAATGCTACTAGTGGGCCTGCAGCACTGGTTGTGCCACCCACTTAAGTAGCCCCTTAACCTTGTCTCAGGCCTGCCATTGAAGGCCTGTGTGTGCAGCTTCACTGCCAATTCGACTTGGCATTTAAAAGTACTTGCCAAGCCTAAAACTACCCTTTCTCTACATTTAAGACGCCCCTAAGGTATGCCCTAGGTATCCCATAGGCAGGGTGCTGTGTAGGCAAAAGGCAGGACATGTACCTATGTAGTTTACATGTCCTGGTAGTGTAAAACTCCCAAATTCGGTTTTACACTGCTGTAAGGCCTGCGCCCTTCATAGGCTAACATTGAGGCTGTCCTCACATATTTTTTGAGTGGTAGCTGCTGATCTGAAAGGAATAGGAAGGTCATATTTAGTATGGCCAGAATGGTGATATAAAATCCTGCTGACTGGTGAAGTTGGATTTAATATTACTATTTTAGAAATGTCACTTTTTGAAAGTGAGCATTTCTCTGCACTTAAATCTTTCTGTGCCTTACAATCCATGTCTGGCTGGGTTTAGTTGACAGCTCCTTGTGCATTCACTCAGACACACCCGAAACACAGGATACTCAGCCTCACTTGCATACATCTGCATTTTGAATGGGTCTTCCTGGGCTGGGCGGGTTGAGGGCCTGCTTTCACACAAAGGACTGCCCCACACCCACTACTCGGACCCTGGCAGACAGGATTGAACTAAAAGGAGACCTGGTGCACTTCTAAGCCTCTCTTTGAAGTCTCCCCCAATTCAAAGGCACATTTGGGTATATAAACAGGGCCTCTGCCCATTCCAAATCAGGCAATTTCTGGAGACTTTCTGGAGTGGAAACTTGTAACCGGAACCTGCATCCTGCCAAGGAGAACAGCTTTCAGTGAAGGACTGCTGCCTTGCTGTTGCCCTGCTGCCTTGCTGCTCCCTGGCTGTGGTGAAGAAGTGCTCTCCAAGGGCTTGGATGGAGCTTGCCTCCTGTTCTCTGAAGTCGCAGGACCAAAAAGACTTCTCTCTTGCAACTGGACTCCTTGTGCGTCGAAAATTAGACGCACAGCTTGGTAAAAATGACGCACAGCCTGCCCTGCGGTGAAAAATTCACTGCACGCCAAACAGGAACGACGCAGCGCTTGTGACTTCACTCCACAAGCCCAGGATTCCACGCACAGACCCCGGGGCATCAGAAAACCCCGCAACCCGAAGAGGATCCACGACGAGTGCCGGAAATCGACGCACAGCCGTCCCCGCGCGAAAAAACTAAACGACACATCACCGTGTGCTGCCCGAGAAATAGACGCACACCTCCTTTGTTTCCACGCTTCTGCTCCTCTGCAGCCCATTGTGGAGATTTTTCACGTGAACCAGGTACTTTGTGCTAAAAGAGACTTTGTTTGCTTTAAAAAAGACTTAAGACACTTTGGGGGTGATTCTGACCCCGGCGGTCTTAGACCGCCGGGGCCAGGGTCGGCGGGAGCACCGCCGACAGGCCGGCGGTGCCCTGCAGGGCATTCTGACCGCGGCGCTTTGGCCGCGGTCAGTGCAGGAAAACCGGCGGTCTCCCGCCGGTTTTCCGCTGCCCCTAAGAATCCTCCAAGGAGGCGCAGCTCGCTGCGCCGCCGAGGGGATTCTGACCCCCCCTACCGCCATCCTGTTCATGGCGGGAAAGCCGCCATGAACAGGATGGCGGTAGGGGGGGTCGCGGGGCCCCTGCAGTGCCCATGCCAATGGCATGGGCACGGCAGGGGCCCCCGTAAGAGGGCCCCGCAAAGTATTTCAGTGTCTGCCTTGCAGACACTGAAATACGCGACGGGTGCCACTGCACCCGTCGCACCTTCCCACTCCGCCGGCTCGATTACGAGCCGGCATCCTCGTGGGAAGGGAGTTTTTCCCTGGGCTGGCGGGCGGTCTTTTGGAGACCACCCGCCAGCCCAGGGAAAAACTCATAATACCCTCCGCGGTCTTCTGACCGCGGAGCGGTATAATGGAGGGCGGAATTCTGGCGGGCGGCCTCCGCCGCCCGCCAGAATCAGAATCACCCCCTTTATATCACTTTTCAGTGATATCTCTACATTTACTTATTACATCTTTGATCGTTTTGACCTGCAAATATCCAGATAAATATTATATATTTTTCTAAACACTGTGTGGTGTATTTTTGTCGTGCTATATAGTGTTATTGTATGATTTATTGCACAAATATTTTAAGATTGCCTTCTACGTTAAGCCTGACTGCTCAGTGCCAAGCTACCAGAGGGTGGGCACAGGATAATTTGGACTGTGTGTGACTTACCCTGACTAGAGTGAGGGTCCTTACCTGGACAGGGGGCAACCTGACTGCCAACCAAAGACCCCATTTCTAACACAATCTAAAAACCAACTTCACTAAAATACGTATTTTTACATTGTGAGTTCAGAGACCCCAAACTCCATATTTCTATCTGCTTTCACAGGGAAACTGCACTTTAAAGTTATTTAAAGGCAGCCCCCATGTTAACCTATGAGAGTGATAGGCATTGCAACAGTGAAAAACGAATTTGGTAGTATTTCACTGTTAGGACATGTGAAACACATCAGTACATGTCCTACCTTTAACATACACTGTACCCTGCCCATGGGACTACCTAGGTCCTGCCTTAGGGGTGCCTTACATGTATGAAAAGGGAAGGTTTGAGCATGGCAAGTGGGTACAGTTGCCAGGTTGAATTGGCAGTTTAAAACTGCAGTGGAAGGTCTGAGCCATGTTTACAGGGTTATTTATGTGGGTGGCACAACCAGTGCTGCAGGCCCACTAGTAGCATTTGATTTACAGGCTCTGGGCACCTCTAGTACACTTTACTAGGGACTTACTAGTAAATCAAATATGGCAATTATGAAAAAGCCAATTACACATACATTTTACACAGGGAGCACTTACACTTTGGCACTGGTCAGCAGTGGTAAAGCGCCCAGAGCAACAGAAACAGCAAAAACAGAGTCCAGCACACAGCAACAACCTGGGAAGCAGAGGCAAAAAGTTAGGACACCATACCAAGGATGCCAGGTCTAACCTTCACCACAAACAATACAACATTTCTGTTATATGAAAAGAACAACTAACAAGATATAGCACAAACCTGGCTCAATAACATGAAATTTGATGGGTTTGAACCCCCAATTTTAACCAAAAGTCAGGTCACTTAAATTCACCCTGGTAAGCAACTTTACACTCAAAGAGCACAATGCAAAAGAAACAAAGACAGTGTGCTTCCAGCTCTTAAAAAGCAAGTCAAAATGTGTCTTCTTAAAGAGAGTGATTTCAAAACATCTGTTCAAGTCATCATACTCTTGCATTTGGTTGGTAGTAATGCCCCACTCACTGGCCTTCCATAGTCCACAATGGCACTCATTAGTCACACCCTCCACACCACAGCATGTCACATACAAGGTTCTGCATAAATGATCACATCATTCCCATCCCGGTGGAACTCTATTGGGTCCACTTACTGGCCTATACCATTTTTGAAGCCGGCTACATTTACAAAGTCATCCTGATCAACACCCCCGCTTACCCTGCAAACAAGCTCTCCATCTCTGGTGGACCTCAGCACAGCTGGAGCCAGGAAACCATCAGACTGCAGACCGAGAAGAAAACATAAAAAAACTGACCGTACACCTTTTCCATCTCTGTACCCAAGATCAGGAACAACATCCTCATATCTATCAGGACCAACCCAAATACTGCTCCAATTTAGGAAAGAGTTGTAGGTGCACTTCTTTTAAGGTAACTATATCACAATGCACTAACACCCATTGGTATTTTATCACGTTTTACATATTGAGGGTATAATTGTTTCTCCAATTTATAGAAGATGTATCTATTGATTAGTCTGCAGGACAGCACTCCAATCTTCAGCCTATCCCCTTTTACTGAAAGATTCAATGTGTCAATGTGGGTATCTATACCAGGCAGAGAACATGAACTTTACCTAATATTATACAGACTCTTGTTTGACACTCCTGAATCTGTTCCAAGTTTAAGCCAGTGTTACTTGATCATCACTGCATTTGTTCAATATTGTGCGCTTACAACTTGCATACATAGGGGCAGATTTATCAATGGGTTGTGTCTCCCTTGTGCCACAAAAGGGAGTGCAAGGGTGACACAAATATTAAGTTAGATTTATCAGCCATGGAGAGCCTCCATGCATGGCCCTGGGTGGCTTGATAAATCTAGAGTAACGAAACGCATCACAAATTGTGGCGTTGTGTTTCTCTTCCCCACGTAGGCGTTCCAAGTGTGGAGCACTGGTGTTACCACATATCCACGCATGGATTTTGGCGCATCCCCAGATTTACCATTATTGGTAGACCTAGGAATGAGTTAGAATGCTATGCCTCCCCAGGTGAGGCGTAACAAAAAGAAATACCTTAATTTCTCCTCGTTTTTTCCTTTTTCTATGTGTACTGTATTCTGCAGCACACATGGAAAGAGGACAATGCCTCAAAGAATGGTTTTTGTGCAGGAAGTGCCCCTTCCTGCACTAAAACAATTCTGTCTGCATTGTAGGCACGCTTGCACAGTGCCGCAAGGGTGCCTACGCGGAAGCTAGGCAACTCAAGGAAAGGCTGGAATTCGCCATATAATGTGAAATATGGCGCATTCCTGCCATTTCCCTTTCGCACAGTGCAGCAAGATGGCTTGATGCACTGCATGAAAGGTTGATAAATATTTCCCTTAATACTGATGGAATTTTCCACTAACATTTCCTGTTGACATACATTACTCTGGCAACAACAATCTGCATTAGCAGTCAAGTCGAAAAATATTCAAGGAATGATCAATGTAAAAAAAAACATTTTGTTCCCGTCCTTATCCAAACGTCAGACGTTTACTCCTTTAGTAAAGTGCACCAACAATAACCATTTACATTCGCTGACACTGTGGTTTACCTTCCAGGGTATTGAGCCTGAATATCACCATCTAATTCTGGAGGAATACATAGGAGATACAGATGACCCTATAGAAGTAAGAAACCGCTTTGTGGAAAGCGTTTCAGATATGTTATTTGTTGCCCCATCAGTGAAAACTGCTAAACTCTACAGAGGTAAGATGCAAAGTCCTGCTTTTTTAGCACTGTGCCCTTTGGCAAGTAACATTGGCTCGGGTCTAGAGGCACTCCTTAAAACTTTCTCATGTGTTTGTCACTTGCAGCGCTGTTTGAGTTACTTTACACTGTAACCGTAGCACTAAAGTTTCCTCCACAGAACTTTCATCTTTGTTTGGTTCCTCTATGTTTTTTCCTTGTGGCCAAGATTCAGCACTAATGCAGTTTACAAATGCATGTTTGAACATATTTTTGATGTTCAGTGTTAGTCACAGTGATATTTTTAATTTGGTAGTCATAGCATATTGTTTTTTTCAAAATCTTACTATACTGAAACCGTTGCCTTGGATAAATACGTTGGTTGTATCATGTAAAGAGATCGCTGGCAGCAATAAATTAATAGTCTCTGCTGCGATTTTGCTCTGACTTGTGTCATAGGCAGGTAAATTGCTGGAGCAGCACTAATTTACCACTTTAGTCACTGGTAAATGGTTGCTTGTTAAAGGAACTTTCTAGGACTGTGCTGCTTTTGACTGGAAATATAGCAATAGTCTTTGCCATGCCTGAAGTAAACAACAGAACAGAGGAGGAACACTTGACCCCACATTTAACACAGAACACATCACAGCAGAACAATAACTTCATTATAACAGAACCAAATCATGTTGAACTATTGTTGCACAAAAACACGCCGAAAAAACAGCGAGCCCTAATAACAACGATTAACCATGTACTCCAAAAATTGATTCTCCACATTTAATAGTGAATCGTAGACACTAATGAATTTCAACCAACAATAAAGAACACAGTGTAGTGAGGTGGACAAACCTGCACACACGGAATACACATGTGTTATATACAGAAATATATGTGTATCACAATTTCCATAAAGTTGTGTCCCATATAGTACAAATTCATTATTATACACCGAGTCTTCCTTAATAGTCAAGGACTGCATTGCAACAACAAGAGTCCAAGAGGTAACTACACAGGAATGGATGAAGGGGTGGGGTGGAACAGTACAAAAAGGGGAAACATAAAACATGGATTGCATTATTCACAGGCACATTATATACAGTATATTACAATACCGTACAGTTACTTACTTGAGAATGATGGTATTTGAGGTTTCTATATAGGAGACGCCAATATGAGGTTCTAAGATTCAGAAATCAAACCATAGTTTGTGTGCATGCGCTTGTCCATTAATCCAGGGATAAAAGGGAAAACAATTGTCTAACCCAGAAAGTTAAATTATACCTGGTATGATCTAGTGCCTGTGGGTTGTGGGGCTGGTTGGACATCTGGGTGGTTAGAGTGTGGATACAGTCAAAATAAATATATTTTGTAAGGGACACAGTGGAATACCATGAAATCGGCAATCCAAATGGGAAAATGCAGTATGTAAAAGGAATGGAAGCTTACTGTAAGCCAATAAGGGGAGCACGTCCTCAGACTAAGGGAACACATACTGGCAGTCACTAAAAGTTGATATGAGATAATTATGCCCCTGAAATGGTCGGAAGATTAGGCATACCAAAAGTGGGGATGGGGGAAGGAATCAATCCCATCCATTTGAGTGTGTTTGTATATGGGCACTCGATGTCCAAAGTCACGAACAGGGAAATATTTGATTAAAATGTGTTTTTTCCACCACTTTAATAAAATCCATGCTATTCCTAATATTGGTATTTGTGGGTGAAACAAAACCTTAAAATTCAGGTATTGTCTGATTGTTTATCATATGGAGTCACACCGGGAAACTATTCGCCTTTCTGTGAGGGATTCGCTATTTTTATGGATCTTTGGTAGTGCATATTGCATGGGTGCGACGATTCTCAATCTTAAAATGAAGAAACTCGTTGTTGCCTACATATCCAGACACCTTCCTTTCCCTTCTATAGTTGTTCTCATAATTTCCTTGTGAATCTCCCTAGTGAGGTCTTTAGGGAGTTTCATGTAGCGTTTCATGTTCGATAAATGGCGTGATATCTCTGTAGTACAGTTATCCATATCCTGTACAACTATGCCACTCCCTTTGTCAGCGGTGCTTGATAATGAGCATAGAGTTGTTTTTCAAAAGGTTCGATGCCATTATCTCTTGTAAAGAGATATTGTATGGAGTAAAGACATGTTCCTTCAGCAGTGTTGTAATATCTTTCAACACCAATTTCTCAGATGTGACTACTGCAACAGGAACCAATTCGATTGGTGGTGAAACACGGGGATGGAGCTCTAAGGCTAGTAATTCTGATCCTCCATTTTCGGGTGATTAACAAAACAAATCTGTTATCTGATGGTACGAAAAAATCTTAATAGTTCTGTCTGTAATTCTAAGAAATTAGGTTGTTTAGTAGGGACAAATGATATACCTTTGTTACAGAGACACCTCAGCCAATGACAGTCCTATGTGATTCACGAGTTAATACTTAGCAAGATAACAGTACTCTGCTCCTTAGAAGAAACTGTGGCCATGGGATTGCAGAGGACAGGATCCGACTATAAACAGAGACAATGAGAGTAAGGAGAAAAGATAAAAAGCTTTGGTCAAAGCAAGGGATGTACTGATATTCACAAAGGGGGTTCCTGGTTGCTTGAAGTTAGGCCTTCAGATTGATTCCAGCAGATTGCTCTTATCAAAAGTCATACAAAAGTCATAGGGCCTCATTACGAGGTTGGCGGACCAAGGACCACCAATCTTGCATTGATGGTCAGACTGCCGCAACCGTGGCGGTCCGACAGACAAATTACAACCCTGGCAGACGGACCGCCAGTGAACCGCCGCCCTCGCCAGAAACATGGTTCCAGATGGTCAGATGGTGGTCTGAGTTTTACTCTGACCCATTGGCGCTGAGTTTAGCCCCGCCTGGCTGATTACAACTCTACTTACCAACATCCTTTCCATGGCAGTCCGACCAACATGGAAAGACTGTCCGTAAGCCAGTGCTGGGCGCCACAGGGAGGCCCCTACACAGTGATGGTTCTGGACCCCTGCCCAGGACCATCATAATGCGCACTGCCTGCTTTGCAGCAGTGCGCATTCCCAGGGTTCTATGGGCCCTCCCCCGTGCAATGGCATTGGTCTCAGCTCCATGTGGAGCCGGGACCAATGCCGTTGCACAGTTTCCACTAGCCTTGGTTTCTGTCAGTCAGCCCATTGGAAACCTTGTAATAGCACTGGTGGGGAGACAACCAGCTCTGCAGCAGTCTACTCACCGCAAGTCTGGCGCTCAGCTTTTCTGACCACCAGACTCATAATCAGGCCCATAGTTTGGACTTGCTGTTACAGAGAGTGTTGTACATGCTCGAAAAGGTGGATTGAAACCGACAACAAACTGAAACACATAATACTCCAAAAGATCTGAGCAATAACTGAAGTCTTTCACTTGCTTGACCAGAGCGGAGACCTGCTGGGAGGTCACACTGAAAATGTATATGTGGGGCTGCAACAGACAGGTGGCGCTTTTGGAATATACCAGAAAACTAGAGTGGAAAAAATAGCCAGACTACAGGAGAGATAAGGACCAAGAGCAGAATCCGGATTTTAGCAATGGAATAACAGGCAGAGATTTAGGCCACGTACTACACTAGCATAAGCTCAATAAGTATCTGATATGCAGGAAAAAAGTCAAGGTAAGGAATAAAGAACACAGCTACAAAAATCATAAACAGGAATTCTGAGATCAAGAGCAGAGTGTACCTAACAGGCAATGGAACAAGTAATGCCTGAACAATGATTTAGACCAAGGAACTCAAAGATGTACCTGGCAGGCACTGGGACAAGTAATGTTCGACTGGTGCATAGAAACTGCCACAGGAATTCAGAACAAGGATACCAAAATAAAAGTACCTCTGCCAACTTAGCAAATATGTGGCCAGAAGCCAAAAATGGGAAAATATAGAAATGCAGGATATTAGGGCAGAACAGAAAGGTAGAAACATGGTGAATCAAGGAAGGAAGAAATAAAGCAGCCTGCTGTAGAATGCAGCCACAAGAAAGAAGATGGGATTCTGCAGAATGCGGTAGCAGAAACCAGCATTTTTCCTAGAGTCACAAAGAAACACTCACCAATGAAGGCAACTGGAACAGAATGCAGAACTTCTCAGTAACAGCAGTTAAAAGCTCAAATTCTGAAGAAAATCATCTGTCTTTAAGCCCTCCTTCTGGTTCACACTAACCCAGGGTGGTACTTCAACAAAGAACAGGTGTCAATTAACTGTAGCACAATTCATGTGAGAGAAGTTAAAGTCACTCCACCAGCTCTCTATCTGAAGGACTGCCTGGAGATTCACAGAACATGGATCCTGTTGCAGAACATGACAGATGAGCATGCAAAGGAGCACAGGGGCATGCTTGGAGTGATTACACAGTGTTCAAAGTGTAATTAAATCCAAGAAAAGATCTCCTCATCAGCTCTCTGCCTCAAAGGAAGACATACAAGTACCATGATGTAACAATACTTGGGTAGCAAATCTTCACAGCATCTTATTCCAAGAGCACTGGAAAATCTTTTGAAAGAAAACTGGAGTGCAGCAAAGGGTCCAAACTAGTGTTCATGATGAAAGCAAGGCCATAGAAGGGCTTTAGGTAGCACTGCCCGATGGCAGAAACTAAGGATTCTGACAGCATTCATTTTCCTCAGTCTTATATTCTGAAATGGGGATGATCTCCATCTTTTTGATTTTGATGGTTTCTTGCAACCTTGAGAGCACTAACCCTCTTTTCTGAATGGACCAGTTCAGGTGATTTGTCTAGCTGCTGTAAAGATTGTTTGGTCATTTGTGCAGATTGTCACTACAATGGTACAAACACAATACATCCCTGTTTCTCACTAAGGTTGAGAAACTAGAACTAATCAATTGCCATAGGGGAATTATGAAAGAAAACTAGTAGAGATAAACAGGCAGGAACGGGTTGGCCTTGAAGGAACCAGTCATCATGATGAGGGGAAACCTAAAAAACAGAAGTGGACATAAGTATACGAAATCAGGGTTTCGTTTTTACATTTCATTATTGAGAAAAATTGGAACAGAAAATACAAAATGATACAGAGTGAGGTAGCTTACGTAACTAAATAATAAAACACAAAAGAAACAGTCAATCAAATGCCCTAAAAACTGCATTTGGCCCACAACATTACTGCCTAATGCTATACCATAATTCAGGAATTACTATTACAATATATGCAACATGGTACTCATCTTGCCCAAGTTCCCATCAAATCATAACCCCATAGTGATTCCCTTCCCTTTTTCTAAATTTGGAATCAGGATTCCATTCAAGCTACCCAGTAGGTCACGGACATCCAAATCATAGTTCCCCACTTCTGCCCCGTCTTCTTTGGTGAAAAGTAGGCGGTTCCAGATTCAGCCAGCCACAGAGAAACAGATACCAGCAACTGCCATAACTACAAAAATCATTAGGCTTTCCACTTATTATTAGCAAAATCTTTGAATACCCACTTTAAAAATGTTATTGCAGAAACTAAAAAAGCCACAAGTGGTAGTCCATCTGCCCCTAAAGATACCAAGACACAGAAATACCTGAACATTTAACAATGACACATAATGAGGAACTTTCTTTTTATATGGCAATCGAAGCAATTTAAACAACAGATTATAATCCTGGTGGTTTCACCACCAGGAAACCGCTGCCTCCGAGGAGATCCGAGGAGATCAGGGATTTCAATGGGTTGGCAGTGGTCAAAGTCATGGTCAGCCACGGCGGTGCCGAGTTTGGCACCACCATGCTGATCAAGAACTCATTTTCTGGCAGCCTCTCCATGGTGGTTGCATCGCCATTAAAAGTCTAGCAGAAAAGCAGTGTGGGGCCCCAAGGCATGCCCCTGCACTGCCCAGGATCAAGTCGTGGGCAGCGCTAGGGCCCTTTGCCAGCACCCTTGGAATGCCCACTGTCTGCTATGCATACAGTGCGCATTCCAAGGGTGCCTATGTGCAACGGCATTGTCCTCGACTCCCTCAGGGAGCCAATGCCAGTGCACTGTTTCCACAACGCTGACTAGTAGAAATGTTGTAATATGATTTTTCCACTGTTAAGCAATGGAAAGGCTTGCAGAAAGGCGGTGCTGGGGGCCACAGGGACACCCCTGCACTGCCCAAGACCAGGACCACGACCCTAAGGGAGCCGAGGCCAATACCGCCACACTGTTTCCACCGGGCTGAGCAGCAGAAATGTCGTAATAAGACTTTTCCACTGGTGAGCCCGGTGGAAACATCGTACTACAACTGGGATGATGCCACCATCTTGATGGCAGTCTCACCCCTGCCATATTGGCAGTCTCAGTGCTGCCAAAATCATAATCAGCCTCTAAGCCACTTTGAAACCTGGATGATGAATGGGACCTTCAAAATGTGTGCCAAACTATTCACTCAGATATACTTAATACGTGGCAAATATCAAAACACAAATGTCCCTTTTACTTACTATGACCAATTAAACATAAAACAAATAACTACCAGCCACAAAAAAATAATCATAGACTTTGTGCAAGCCATGATTCAAACCATTTTAAACATTTTCACCCATACAGCCATGCAAAGCACAAAAGCATATGGACACCCCCCCAACAATATGCACTAAGTGTTGGATATGCTACAATAGCCAATTTGCCTTTGATATAAAAAAAGATAGCACTAGCCTACGTTCCTGTAGTTAACTACTGCCATTTACTAATAGAAGCCCTTTCTACCAACAAAATTAAGACAAACTAAGCTCCCCAATGGATTATTTTCTAAGACACTTGGGTTGGCAGACTGCATTGCTCCAGACACAAACGGCAGCCCAAATTCCAAAAATACCATGGTGGAATGTCTATGACAGCACCTTGAAACAGGAATCCAAAACAAATACTGCAGTATAAGGATGGCACACAGCCTTCCAATCCAGACTAGGCAGAACTGAATCTACACTCTATAAGTTTATAGAACCATTACAAAAAGAGCAACAACTATGTATGGAACAATCTACTAGCCAAATGTCACCTAACAACATGCTTCAAATCAAGATCAAACTCTTCATAAGCAATAAAGGAGTAGATTACTAAAATACAATAGCCAAAAGCATATCATAAAATAAATAATAACCTACAGAAGTCCCAAGAAACTGCCACAAAATCTAAACCAACATGACAAATCATTTCAGTATAAATATTAAACATACTATTTTATTACAGTAGTCTGAACATTAAATAAAATGTCAATGTTAAATACATCTGAGATAATAAAATAAAACACAAACCACACATTTCCAGATAACAATCACACAATATTTACACAAAAAATAATATATAACATTGCCCACCCAAAATAAATAAAATAAATGTGACCTGTTGATCTGAATCTGCAAATCTTTGTATGTATTGACATAGTGAAAAATAATAAACTACCAAAAATGGAAAAAAAAAATCCAAAAAGCCCCAAAAAATACAAAAGTAAAACAAAGGAAGAAGACATCCTTCAGAACAATTCAAAGTATCTAGGAACCATTAAAAAAACCCGAAAATGCATGTAAAAAAATAAACGCATCTAGAAACCTACAAATTAAAAATGAAATCAAAGTTAAAAACATTGGTTTGTTTCTAAACCATAAGTGATTTCCTCAAAAAAATTGTAACTCCCAAAGCCTATAGAAAAGTTTGTTGACAGAGATTTGTAAAGTAAACAAAAAAAAAAACACCTGCAAAACACATTGCATTCCCCAAAATACACAGACATTATGCTTAGGGCCTGATTAGTAGTTTGGCGGTTTTACTACGGGACCGCCCAACTCATAAGAAGGGCGCCACTGTCGTGGCAATGACGTTGCCCCATGCATATTACAATGTTCCCACCAGGTTGACTGGCAGGAATATTGTAAAATGTGTTCCTGCCATGCTGCCTGGTGGTCACAATGTTAGAATTTTGGCCTCATTTCCCTTAAGAGAGCTGAGGCCAATACCCTAACAGTTCCAGTACCCTCAGAATGTGCACAGTCTGCAGTCCAGACAGTGCGCATTCCAAGAGTGGTGGGCATTGGGTCTCTGCACTGCCTGTGCCATGGGCCTTGCAATGAGGATGTTAATCATCAAAAAATAAGCAACATCACACAATGTAACATAACATGGAGATACATTACTAAACAGTGTATGGAAAACCCAACTTCCACACTAGTGAAAAGCACTTGTATTAATAAAAATCAAATATTCAAAATAACGACAAACAACACTATAGCCAACCTCTAGACCCCCAGACCACTCTTAACATCAAAATCCTTAACAAAACCTTTAAAAATGACATACCTGTTCTGACGAACAGCAGTACCTTACAGGGACCTAGATCCTGGAAAACAGACTAAAAATTTCACAAATGGGCTACAAAAAGAAGGTACAAGGACAAAATGTAAAAAAGTTGACTAACTGTATTAAAAATATAAAAAAATATTAAAAAAGTAAAACATGTCAAAAAATGTTGTAAAAATGTTTAACACTTGTAAAGTATACAATATATTCAAGTATTTAATATATACTGAAAAAGCATATGTTAAAATAATGTTTAAAATATGTATGTAAAATAATTTAAGAAATGTTAAGACAATGTAAAACAATTGAAAATATAATGGAAAATGTACAACCTTCAATACTAAGGGCCTCATTTCGAGTTCGTGTGGTCTTGACACCATCAAACTCGGTGTGGAGGTCAGGCTTCTGCACTGCTGGTGCTCCGACTACCAGATTATGATCCAGCTGATCAGACTGCCAGGAAACCAATGCCTCCACTGGGATCAGAGATCCAGACAGGTTGGTGGCAGTCACAATCATGGTCAGCCACAGTGGTGCTGAGTTCAGCACCGCCATTTTGATCATGACTTCCCCTTCTACCAGCCTTTTCATAGTGTGTTCCCCGCCATGAAAAGGATGGTAGAAAGGCAGTGTTGTGGGCCACAGGAGGACCATGTTGTGGGCAGTGCAGGGGCCCCCCTAACAGCACCCTTGGAATGCACACCAGGCTGACCAGCAGAAATATCAGAATAATGCAATTTCTGCCAGTCATCCCGGTGGAAACATCATAAAATGGCAAAGGCGAGGCTGCCGACTTGATGGCCACCTCACCACCAGTATATTGAGTTGCGGTAGGTCAACCTACCGACTCATCATGAGGTTTTAAATTTTTATTGTTGGGTTGAAATTTATATGTTTAAAAAGTAAAAATACACATTAAATAAACTTTGAAAACATAAATAAAATGATATGTTATATCTCTTCATTCTAAAAAAATAATAATTAATAATGATACTTTTTAAAAACATACTACTATTTTTTATTTCAATTCTAAACTCTAACAGTAATAATTAAATAACAAACTATTTCTACAACATACAAATACAATTTATCCAGAAGATTTCACACTAAAATTCTAAAATGTAATAATCATATTCCACCATAAAACATTTTAAAGATAGCGTGGGACACTAAAGGGATGACATTTACGATTTCCACTCCAATTTGAACCAATTTGGAGAAGGTGTTGGACACTAAAGGGGTGACATTTACTATTAAAACTCCAATCTACATACTAAGTTACAGAAGGTGTTGAACTCCTAAAGGATGACATTTACTAATCCACCTCCAATCTATACCAAGTTGGAGAAGGTGTTGAACGCTAAAAGGGTGTCATTTACTATTCCCACTTCAATCTGAAATAATTTGGCCAGTGTGTTGTACATTAAAAGGGTGACATTTACTATTCCCACTCTAATCTATACAAATTTGGAGAAGGTGTTGGACACTAAAAGGGTGACATTTGGAGAAGGTGTTTGTGACATTTACTAATCCCACTTCAATTTAAACCAATTTGGGGGAAGGTGTTTGACACTGAAGGGATGACATTTACTATTCCCACTCTCACTCCAATATATACCAACTTGGAGAAGGTGCTGGGCACTAAAGGGGTGAAATTTGCTATTCCCACTCCAATGTAAGCCAGTTTGGAAAAGGTGTTGGACACCAAAGGGGTGAAAAGTACTATATCTATTACAATCTAAAACATGTTATACAGGGTACTACATAATAAATAAATATTCATTTCTCCATGATCACACATAATTCTGGATCTATAAAATGGACTAAAATTTACTTAGAAACACACAAACCAAAACTACCTATATATTCATGTTTAAACATTAACATATGAAAGAATATTTGTATCAATATTAATAATTATTATATGTTTCAAAATATTTACTACCATTGCTGAACTTTGAAACATAAAATAAAAAATAAAATCACCCAAATTAACCATCGTAAAATACAAAAAAAAGCAATCTTTAAACAAAAAAAAAAAAAAACATGTGAATGACATAGTTTTCAACATCAAAAATAAAAATAGTTTAATTCATTTTACATTAAAATGTAAAATATTTTGTTATTACAATTTCAAAATTGACTTTATATAATTGCATATGTAAAAAATAAATTGTAATTTAAATATTTATTTTATTATTTCCAATCAAATAACATTTATTATAATGAATTTATATTTTGATTAATTATAAATTATTATTTCCAAAACTTATCTTTGTACAAAAATACATGTAGACATTTTGGAATATTAATTTGCATATCACTGAAATACACTTACATTAAACTATGCACTTTTTAAAAATCTCCCCACCCTTATCTCCTCAAACCCCATTTTCCTGCTGCTAAAATCCATCCAAAATAAATCCATTATTTGTATACATTAATATAACTAAAAACACAAATTTCAACAATTTTGATAATTGATAAATAAAAACACAACAGAAATTAAGAAACGTATAATCAAACACACTACAACAAATTACATACAAAATAACACAAACAATATCATATACAATATTTTCTAAATCAATATTTTTGTAATGATATTGAAAACAACATTTGAAATTATATTTTTATCTTTGATAGTCCTGTTGACAATATTTTTGAAATCCTGATATTCCTGGTGCAATATTTATGTATTACATTATTTTTTGTTCAATATTTTGTCCAAACAGATCACGCAGGGCACCACCACAAAGGGGTGACAATTTTAGCCAAAAGAATGTTTGTGTTGTAAAGCGGAGTGCCTCAGATACGTTCGAGAGTTGGGTTTTGGTGGAATATCAGATAGCTGGGTCATGCTTTACTGTCTCCTTTATATACGGGTCCAATAAGGATGAAGCAGCCCTAATTGAGTATTTCGTCATGGAACTGGCCTCATGACCAATTCCTCTTATTGTGTGTGGGGATCTAAATTTAAAGGTGGATGTTACACAGACTTCATCAGAGGCAAAGATGTATGTGAGCCGGAAGCCAAAAGTGTATAGGGCACTACACCAGCTTATGCGAAACCATGGGTTTATTAATGCCTGTGCTAGGCTAATTACCTTGGTCCGGGTCACCAATTTTTTTCTTATCCTCAAAGAAAATATGTCATCTAGGATTATTTTTTGGTCTCATCCAGTCTTTTGAGGGAGGCACAAATAGAGAAACTCTCAAGGGTCCTTTCAGATCACAATCCTTTAATTCTAGAGTGTCAGATGACTGTCACGGTTAGGCCGCATCGAGCATGAACATTTTATAGGGCGCTACTCCTCAATCCAGGACATCGGGGAGTCAGTGCACAAGGGAAATGGATTATCATTAGACACCAGACTATCATTAATTGCAAGACTCATCCAACCTCTAGAACGAAACTGCTTGACAAGACGTCCAACGATCATTTGACTTACAGAACTGGTAGAGCAGGAATAAAAAGTTCCCAAATAACAGGCTATTCAGTCAGGAAATCTGAGGGCAAAGTCACACTAAAACATACCATGCTAAAAAGGAGTAACACAACATTCTTGAGTGGAGGACAGATGTGAAGTGCACAAATGAGAAAAGACCATGCAACTTAAATGTTGCTGAGGGACAAATGGAAGGTTAAGTTCTTATACTGACTCTCTCTGCTGAATTCTGGAGCAAACATTGTCCATTGTAAATTGCATATCTTTTTGGTGGCGTCATTTTGGTTGAAGATCAGTGATGGTCTAAGAATTAATCTGGATTGTAGTTTATTCACCACTGGATGGCTATCATAACCCGCCAGCCAACCCCTGTTCTCCCCTGTAGTGATTCTTGTGAAACCAGAGCACAGAACATCTTTATGTCCATGAACAACTCTATGCACAAACAAATCTGAAGTTGGTTAAACTGCTTTCAGCTGAAAAAACGACTTATCTCACCAGTGAATCCTTGCACTGTTGCAAAATAAAATGTTTTCATGTCTTGATATTTCCTTGTTTCTTACTGATTCTCAAACCAAAGGTGTTGACCCCTCTCTTCATTTCTTCATTTACTGATGGTCCATGAAAAGCCTCATTCCTATTATTCCCCCATCTAGGTGTCAGATTGAGGCTGAGCAGATGGAACATTTGTTTTTAATGCCTCTGGTATTTCTTCTTCCTTAAATGTATTACTATTTCTGCTTTTTCTTCAGGTACTACAGCAGCACTGCTACATTTTCCCCTGGTATAAAGAAACCTACCATCCTACCTATCATGCACTTGCTATGATGTCCACTTACTGTTTTCTATTTCTTCCCTTTCTCTTAACCCCTATGATCATTCATGCAAGACTATTTTTTAGACCTGTTTTTCTTGCAACAGAACAGTTGCAGAAACTTTCCTAGCTACGCCTCTTGTGCTCCAGGTGCCACCCCCATGATATTCAGCAAGACAAATACCCAAAATATTTCTTCTGGTCTGATAAATAAAATTCTTCCTGTTATAGATTTTCACCTCCACAGTACGTAATAGTATTTACTTTGGGGAATCTTTTGATATCCTCTTTTTCCCAAACCTGTGTTTAACACATGACAGTTCTAATCCAGGAGATTTTATGGGTTAAGTATGCAGTTAGCACCCCCCAAATTCACCTCCATGTTGCTGTTGGGCCTGATTACAAATTTGGCAGTTGGACCACCAGACCCCCATGGTGGCATTCCCAAGAAGACCGCTGCGCCGGCGGTCTCCAAGCCGCTGTATTATGATGTATTCAGGTTGAACTGCCAACAGTGTAGACATTTTGCTGCTGCCAGTGGTGCGGCTGGCTGCAATGTTGCGGGTGCCTAGGCTATTACAAAAACACAGTTGAAATGGTGGCCCTCTTGCGATGGTTAGCTGGCAGTGGTCACCTGTTGTGGTATGCTCACAGCAAAGCAACGGAAGAGTAACTATTGGGTGGATTTAAAAACAACACAGCTGACATCGAAGCCAAGTGGACACACCTGCAAATCACACTATAAAAAACTCCCCATCCCAGACCATGATACTTTGCCTCTCTACTGCAGTACAGCAAGACAGACACAACACTAATTTTTGTAATTTGTGTCGCATAAGGCAGCCCTTTTTTAACTATCCCATTTCATACCTTTCACTCACTTATTCTAATTTTTCAATTTTTGTCCTAAATATTGCTTGCTCTGTTTCATTTGTCACTGTCACCCACTTTATTATCAGTCATATCATGCCCCAAAAAATCCACGCTTTTCACAGGATGAGTTGAGAGTCATGATGGATGAAATCATAAGAGTAGAGCCACAATTGTTTGGAGCCCAAGTCCAACATACTCCCTTCAGTAGGAAAATGGAAATGTGGCAAAAGATAGTAAACAGAGTGAATGCTATAGGACCACTGTGTGCACAAAGGAGGATATTAGGAAGAGGTGGCACAACCTCAGGAAGAAAGTGCATTCCCTGGCCTCCAGCCAACGACTGGAGTCCCTGAAGACTGGTGGTGGTCCTCCCAGTGCCCCATTACAACTCTTTCCCTGGAAGGAGAAGGTCTTGTCCATCCTGTATCCTGAGGGCTTGACAGGAACAGCTGGGGGAGCGGAGTCTGGTAAGTCACACCACAAAAACTGTCACAAAACGTCAATGTCCTGTATGGTCACATCTCAGTTTTTGCCATTGTGTTAATCATCTACTTTCATAATCTGCAATATCCAAAGTATCAGAGACGGTAGAGTATCAATGGGTATTGTCGCACATAAGATCACATGTATCAATCCCCATCACATGCCATATGTTGGAATAGGGTCGGTATGTGTTTTATTGTCAAAAGATCATCCAGGACCCATAGTTGGGGCAATATATAAATATATGATCCAACCTAACTGCATTGTGGCAACAGGTATGTCAGACCAAACATTTCTCAAGTTTTGGGAAGAAGAGTGAGTGGCATGACTACAACTACCATGAGGCCCTCTTTCTGTAACTCAAAACGAGAGGTCATTGTGCACTTGCCCAAGGACACTTGTTGGCCATATCACAACTGATGTTCACTCATCATGGAATTCACCATTTGTCTAGGGTTGGGAGTCTAAAAGTGACATGACTACAACTCCCATTAGGCCCTCTTCCTGTAACTTAAAACAAGAGGCCATTGTGCACTTGTCCAAAGAAGATTGTTAACCATGTCACAAATGATGTTAACTCTTCTTGGACTGAGCAATCTACATATCATACTTAACTCTGAGCTGTGTATCCCTACCTAGTTTGATGTTGTACTGGTAGCACCAAATGATACTACTGATGTCATGAATGACACCCTACCAACTGTGTACATCATATAGTTGTAAGGCATTAAGCTGTTCAGCCAATTGAAGTGCCAGGTAACCCATTGACTCTGCACTGCTCACATGATGTCTACTGCTACATATACTACCACGTTGTGTGTTTGTCTGTATCTTATACAATTAAGCCTTGAAATAGAAATTCTCCACTGTGTTGCCTTAACTGGCCGTTAGATGTCATGTCACTCTTTAATCCAAAATGCAAGTTGTCAGCACATCTAATTAGCTGCTGAATCCTAATCATTTTTGCAACCTCCACACATGTCTTGTCAATAACCTCAATATCATGGAAAGTTATTACAATACGATACCTATTAAACCTTTTCTTGGTCTCTGCTTACTGTGAGAATAAACATTTGAATTTAAATTCCACACACCCACCAAAACAATGTTCTCTATTTCTCAACAGGTCGAACTGGCACTGCATCTGGGCAGACATGGCCCACTGAACAGACTCCTAACCCACGCCCGCATGAAGCCCTCAGGGTTGACAACAGTCCTGGACATGTGGACGTGGATGACAGACCTGGCACATCTGGTCAGCCTGGTCAGACAGCAACAGTGAATTTCACTGTGCCCACATCAACACCTCCCACCCCAGTTTATACAACAACTCAGCCAGCAACATGCCCCCCAACCTGTGTACCTAGCACAGTCAGTACAATCGTGTGCCCCTAGTCCTAGATCCTGAAGTGCTAATCACCGCCCCTGATACAGAGGGACCAGGACACAGTTGGTGAGGGCTCCCTGGGCCAAGGGCACAGGCGTGTGAGGGCAGGGTCTGTGGGAGGGCTGCTGTGGGCCAGCAGAGCGAGATGAGACCACCTGGGCTACTGACAACAAGGACACCATCTGCCAAGTCGTGGGAGTCTATCAGGTGTTCCAAGCAAGATGGGCCAGGTAGTAACGGAACTCCGGGAAATCAAGCAGCTGAAGAGGGACATGTACCAACAGATGGAGGCCCAGAGTTTCAACATGATCACCCTAACAGGGGTGCTGATGGCAGGGCTTTTCCCACCATCTACCCCTTCCTGTGGTGCAAGTACATCAAGGCCATGTACATCTGCAGCAGACTCAGGAAGGGAGGCTGTACTAGAGGAAGAAACACTATCAGACACCCCTGCCTCTGCAGCAGCTGAACCCCCCCACCCTCGCAAGTGGTGACATCCATGCAAGTATCCAGAAGGTACGGATGGCAAGACGCCCACCACTGCCAGAAAGAAACATCAACCTTAATGTTCTCCTTTGTGTGTCACACATTCACTCTGTGAACTAATTCTGGACATTTTCCATTCCTGATGGGAGGAGTAATTTGAACATTGGAATCCAGATGATTTGTATCTAAGTCTACAGTTTCATTCACCATGGCTGACTCCTTCAGACTTTATTTCTGTTTGTTTTTGCACCAATATGTCTTCACCTTTAACACTTTAATGAATTCACATGTCACAAACTCATTGTCTGCTGTAACAAATTTAATATTTAGAAATATAGATATGTAAGACCATGTGAACTATACAATGACAAAACAAGCTGCTTGTGTAAGCATGGCTATGTTGTATGTACACAATATTTAGCTCAGGATCACAACCATGCCACACCAACACATACATACAAGTGTCTTGTCTTAGAATATTTTTATTACAGTGCTCAAATCATAGGCTGGAAAGATGCCAGATACATGGAAAATCAAACAATTTAATTATACTTTGTAAGTGATCAAATTACAGGTACAGATCTCCAGAACATGGAAGGAAGGGATATATCAGATACTGTCCGGTAGAACAGGCAAAAATTAATTTGGTAGATGTCATCAGCTGGAGCCATATCGCCTACCTCACAAAAGGAATCCAACATCACATATTTCAACATTCAGACAGATGGCAGTACAACAGTTCCTGATCACATGGTTGTTACAATCCAGTGCTTCTGCATCTGGTGGTATGATACAAACAAATGTCAGTGATGTACCACAGGTACTGTGGCCTAAAATGATGAAACACATCACCAGCTACATACAGTTTGAACAAAAAGAGTGTTTAGCCGATGTGAAGTAAAACTAATATGGATTTGGCCTACAACTACATAAGTACTGACCGCATGATGACACATATAATGCATCATGGTCACCACACGACAAGAAACAAGTCCAATGGAGTTCCTTTAACTTCTATCCTATCACTGTGTAAGCTATCTTGGCATGGGTCTTGTACACTCAAAGTCTGTTACAAACATTCCAGAAACAATCTATGTCGACTTCGTATGTCCCAACAGCATCAAATACCTGCCATGGTCATAACTCTGAAATGTCAAAATGAAGATGCCATGGTGAAGGTACCTAAACAAACACAAAAATAAAGAGTATAGTTATGAAACCATACAAATGACATACTTCACATAGCAAAGGTCTGGAGAACAGTCTATGACAAAAATCTGACATAAACAAAGCAACATTTACTAAATGTGAATGTGATAAAAGCTTCATCACCAAACATGTTTTGCCAGATTTTTCCAGAGCTTAAACCTCCAAACACTTTTAAAAAAACATACTCCTCACATCATCACAATAAGAGTTCATTGTACACTCAAAGTCATGACATCTCATAACATACTTACACTCATAAGAAGAAGCTGTTGATGAGGTCTTGTCACAAGTCAGCTCCTTTCTCTTCACCATCATCATCATAATTTGGCATTTCAGGATCTTCACCTGGTGGCACCTCGGCATTTCGGCATCTGGCCTACAGGAGCTCAAAAGCCCACTCAACTGGCCACTGTGTTCTTGCATGGGGCTCATTGAAGTGGACTTCCCCTGACGTAGTTAGATTCCTCAGCGGTGTTAACTACCAAGGATGGTTTGGATATGCTGAGTCTCCTATTTTGTAGTGAGACATAAGAGCTACAATGAGTCACAAACTTTCTGATCATAGAATCTGACATTTCACACACAAAGTTAGGACATATGTGACTTGCTAACAAGAAAGGCCCTATCTGGTTGCAGTTGTGACATCAGCTTGGGTATGGTGCTGTTCTGTATTACTAAGGAATCATGGGCTGAACCTGGGAACTGGGCACAGATGCTTGAAAAATATAGATCTGGCGAGCAGACAACTTGCACATTGATAGAATGGAAGTGCTTCCTGTTTCAATAGACTTTCATGAGGCGGCACTAATGCAATATGGATGCCATCAATGGCTGCCACCACATGTGGAATGCAACCAAACCCATAGAAGCCAACCTTCACATTGGCTAATCCTCACTTCTGGGGAACCTACTAAAACTGGCAATGTGTTTCATCCTTGCTGACAGCACATCTTTTTAAAACACTACTGAACATAGGTTATGAGATACCATCAGTTCTGGCCACAGTATACTGAAAGGATCCTATGGCAAGGAAGTGTAATACTGCCAGGAGTCTCATACATGTTGGCTTAATACTTTGAGGCAGGAGATATGGCTCCTGCTGATGACACATATCTTGCATAGTTTGCCTAATCAGATGAAACTGTTTTATAACATCCCTTTCTTCCATGGTCTGAAGGTCTGGAAATGGACAGTCCACTGGAGGATGTCGTCTCCTCCCTCTCCCAGGGTACCTGTGTGTGTAATCAAATAAACAGGTGCATCAGTCATAGTGTCCAGAGCTACATATTTGATGAGTAAGACAAACGTGATGTGACAAAACATTACTGTCTGAAAAACCATTACACACATTTCACATTTCAATTGTCTACTCCCAAGATCCTGCTATAATTTCCATTGTTGTCTGCACATGTATATGTGTGTCTACAACATATATATGTGCACATCATACACCTATACGGTCTTCATGTGCACCTTCTCATGATAAAATGATTCTCCTCCCAAAATACCGTCACCGGTGGTGTACATTGCACTGCAGTTATATTGCATTTATGACCACTGATAATTGTGGACTAGAAATCACACATCAATGGAGAATCACATATATGTACATGTTACAACACATTTGTAGTGGTAGTGATGCATTTACCGGTCAGCCATACTGTAGTTCCAACCACTAAAATGGCGGTTGCCTGACCTGGTATATTGGACTTTTAGAAGCTGCCGCCGCCAGCAAAAGTTGACCCCGCAGTGGGCTGCTTCATCCACAGTGGTTCCGGCAATAGCCTAACATTGTTGACTGTGACGGTTGCGGACAAATTGCTGTGCCCATCTACAGTGATGACCGTGTACATGGCGTACATGTACACCATGGTTTAAAAAACAACTCACTTGCCTCCTGACACTACCGCCATCAACACCTCCGCCACTTTAGCTGCTGCGTGCCGCCTCTGGGAGCAATCATGCCAGGCCGACCAGGTGTAAGGGCCCCTGCCTTCTCTCCAGAGGAGCTGGAGAAACGTGTTAATGAGGCCCTTCCCCTGTGTGGTCAGCTCTATGGCTTACCAGGGGAACAGGTAACTATGTCACATACATATTTGACTATGATCCACATCATCCTTTCCTTCCCATAGGCTAAAATATTCCTCTGAGTCTCAGATATTTTTTTGGATGACTAGTTACATTTTGTGGTCCATATATAGGATGCACATGTCATGGATGGTGAAGCCCTTTTCTTTGTGTATTTCAAATGCCTATTGTGTTATGTGATAAGTCGTAGATCCTCCTTCTTTTGCATTCACATGTCTATGCAAGTAAACTTTTCAGAGTAACAATGATACATATGATGATCAGATGATGATAAATGAGAAAATAAACGTATTTGCATTACAGAATGAGCTGTTTATGTATGCTGTTAGAAGCAATTGAAGCGGACGTTAGCAATGTGTACAGTCCTACATATCACCCAGCTAAGATCATACCTTGGCAAACTGCTGTCTGAGCACTAGCCAAATCTCAATGACCCCTTCAGAGTGCCACATAACCTTGAGTTCATATATAGGATGGCCACAAGTTGTACTGTTATGCATTGAAGTGATAGAAATGTGATGTTCATGTTGGTTCAGTATGCAAAGTCTGCAGAAAGCAAGGCCCATCAAAACTTTTCCCATTAGAGGCCATAGCCCTGGATGGGGCAGAGTTACTATGGCAATGCAACTGATGCAGAGGGTAAACTCCCTGTAGACCGGCAGATCCTTGGATACTCCCAAAATGAGTCTTCAGAACCAATAGTAGGCCTGAATGCTTTTACACTACCTACATTTGGAATAGTGACTGAGGTAAGTCCTTGACCTGCTACATCTTTCCACTGACCCACACTGTCAATGTATGACATTTAGTACAGACATGCCCCTTATTGCCACTTCTCCCTAAGTCATGTTTGCACTGTATTGACCTCTTGCACAAGTGGCAAACATGCAGTGCAGATAGTTGGTTAGTTCTGGAGAGATAATTACATGTGAATCACTAGCTTTGTTAGATTGAAACAATCAGGCTAAACAAACCTTGGTATGTTAAATGTCATCTCTGAAAGAGTGTCACATATGGTAAAAGGTGTGTCCTTTGACACAAGTGCATACCACACAAACTCAGTCAGATGTAGCATTGGATTCTATTATATAGTCCACATGTCCACACATCCACAGAGAGCAAAATCTCAGTGACACCCATGCCAGCCTCTTTGTTCTGACTTAAATCTTAGGGTGTAGTCTTCACTATGGTGGTAGCCTGTATAAACCATATGCAACAAGTCAATGTGCCTAGATGTAGAGATGTCTGTACAGTCATGCACAAGTAGTTTACCCTTCAGTAGGTCACCATGGCGTGTTGTATTTCATAGTGGTAGTGGCATGGTTTAGTTAGTGTGGGTCATGTCCAGGGTTGTGGATAGTCAGCAGATGACTACAGAAATGTATATGTATGTCCTGTACTTAGCAGCATGTGCAATTTCCACATGTAGTGTGTTAAAAAATCAGAAATGCTTGTGCTAGGTGTCTACAAAATGGGTGCTAACCAAACAGATTTCCTAAATGATGCAATTATGATCTATTCATTCATCTATTGCATCCATACAGGTCAACACCCGTCAGAAGCAAGCCATTTGGAAAGCCATCGCCCGGAAGGTGCGGACCCTTGTGGTCTATCGTCGATGCAGTGTCCATTGTGGGAAAAGATGGGATGACGTGAGATGCTGGGCCAAGAAGATCACAGATCAGAGGTCCAACTAAGGATGTCCTCCCATAGTTGATGTGGCGCATGCCAGACCCTGACCCCTCCTAGTAGCTTGCATACTGGTGGTAGCCTACCCTGTGCTTACACAGCACAGCAGCTACAGGGGAGTGAGTCCTGGACAGATTCATATGTTACATTGTTATCTTTATATATTAGAAGCAGTCATCTCCCCCTGAATATTGAATGAGGCCCACGGGTGACGTACAAGAAGAGTTGTTGTTTGTGTAGGTCTTGTAGTAGGTGCATGCCTGTGTGCCTTGCCTATTGTCCAAATTACCACATACACAACAGAGTCCAGCCCACTACCAATATGCTCTATTAAGCAGACAAATGTCTGAGTACAGTGATCAATCAAATCATTGTTTTATGTTATGGACGACATTTGTACCAAACAGGCCACTTGCCTTTAGTGTGTCATGAGTGTTGGTACCGCACTACTGTGTTGCATGTGATTTTGGCCCTCATTTATATGACATGACATACAGTGCACTTTGTGTGCAGTCATTGAGTAATAATTTCCCTTAGTAAGTGAGAAACGTACATTTACATGAGTTGTCTAACATCACAGTTGCCAACAGAATGTGTGTCTACATGTTGCCATGTGTGCTTTTCACTTTAGTAGTATCATTTACACTACTGTTTCCCACATGATCAACTGGTCTTCAAGGGATGCTGTCTGATTCCATCACATATGTGTGCAGTAAAGAATTAATTGGAAAATAGTTGTATGTGCAGGGTATACAGTCCATGTTACCACAAACAGGAGTGTGTCAACATTGGTTTGTGGGTCACACACACCCTAATCCATTACTCTATGTAATTTGTCATGTCCAATTTCTGAAGCAATGAAGGACAAGACAGGTAGACCTACAGTACGTATTCACAATGTGCATTTCCATGCCATTGATGTGGCATTATTAAGCTTAGTGATTTCCACAGGTTTATTGGTGAAGGATCATTGACTAACTGTTGACATGCATCGTGGAGTGACATGCAGAAATTAATGAATTAAAAAGTGAGTGTGTACACTCAGTAATACATTGGAATTTCTGATTGCATGACAATTAGGTACAGAGATGTGCCTTTCCATTGTGAAACAGATTAAACCACCTCTTCAAGTAAGGGAGTTTCTCTGACCCTCAACAACATTCAATGAACTATTGGCTTATAGTTATGCAATGTCACAATGGAGTTCTAACCAGTACCACTCACAACTGGTGATTTGCCTATGCCTAGGTGATTCACTGTGATGTGGATATTTGTAGGCAAATCTCCCAGATATTTTGAGCAGATTGTGTCCAGTGTATTTTGTGGTGTGACATGTGTTATGTTGCGAAGCTACATTAGTCCTTCATTCATGACACCATTTTGACAGACTACAAAGACATACAAATGCCCACGCTCACCACATAACAGACAACTACAAAACACAAACATCATACATCAGACATACAAACATCAGCTCCAACAACACACACACAAAACTTACACTTTCACTTTTCCAACCTTTTAAGTCCTGATCCATCCTGGACACCCTACCCATTTCTTTAAAGAAAGTCTAATGTTACCCCTGTCAAAACCACCAGTGTCCAAAGCCAAAGGGAACTTGTCCACACCCAAACCCATCCCTTCCACATCCAAGTCCTTCCCTGTGACACCTGGTCACCCCCCACTGAACCCAGTCATACCCCTAAGAAACCCCCAAAAAGGATCCCATACCAAACCCAGGCCAACCCCTCAAAAAAACAAACCTCCTTCCCAAAGGACATCATCGAGGTGCCCGTACTGCCCACTAGATGCCCCCTACTGGTAAGGTTCCCATGGCAGTATTCTGAGAAGCAAGTTAAGTGCTACAACAGGGTGCTGGACCACCTAAGTCCTGTTGGACTGGTCATTGGCCTTATATACATGTGTTTATTTGTTTAAAATAAGAGGTTTTTGGTTTTCTTACACATTAGCCCTGCCATTACCTTTCTACCATTTCGATGTTCATGGATACTTTGGGATGTATGACTACAGCTGGGTATGTTTCACCCTGATTGATGATCCATTTGATGTTGTTGATATGAACTGACATTGGAACCAGTGCTGGAGTCACCCAGAATGAAGGGAAATATACAATGGATGGATATCTGGGATGTAATCTTACTGGGTCTGACATTGCATTAGGTGGTATTTCGTATGGTAAGTATTTCATCTTGGCTTGGCCAATATCTGCATCAATTGGGTTCGCTTTTTCCCTGTGATGTAGGTCGGACATTTGTTTAATGTGTGCAAGATGAAGATTTGTTTGTCCACACAGGGAGGGTGCTCAATTGTCATGCCTTTGTATACATTTTAATGGACATGTGTCCATTTTCATGTGTACACCTTACACCTACTTTAACTAAATGTGTGACCCATGCTGTTAGTGCAGTATTTGCTTTCATGGCTTGCACTTACACATTTCTCACATATGCATGGCACTTGGTTATAATTTGGTTGTCCATGATATACATCAAGCCATAGTTCCTGTGCAGATAGTGGTTATGAGGAATGTGCAAAGTGGTTTGTGGCCCAGGGCCCCCCGGTAGAGGCATTCTATTTCTGCAGGGATTCTTTTCATTGTGACCTTTGAATGCTTCTCACACTCGTTATTTTGCAACCCATTCATCTTGCATTATCTTGAAATGAGGGTGATATGTGGAAGTCCATAACAGAGATTTAGCAGAGAAGGTGGGATTCATTTTAATGACACATCCATACAAATGTATCTTTTATATCACAGCAGGGGATGGCATGTGAACAATATGAGGGTGTCATCCAGATTTGTAGGTGGGATATCGATGATGAGTTGCTGTTGTGTGACACAATTTAATGAACACATCACTTTCCTAGAATATTGGTTGTGCACACGTTTAAAATTTAGAAGAGTGTGCCTGTGCAGTGTCAGTGACATGGCCGAAGGGCTGTGATTGTGTCATACGTTGAGTACAACTGCAACCAGGGGCGCACAAAATATGCTTGGGACACAGACCACGTACCCTATGCCAGGTCCATGGCGGGGAATCGATTTGCTGTGGAGTTGTTGCTAACAGGTAAGTGTTTGGCTTACGACCGGTTCCAATCACAATGGTGTCGGTTTTGGGAATCATCTAGCAGCAAAAGCAGAGGATGTGCATGTACAATCGGCTCCATGGCAGCACCGGATATGTGAAGCGGAGTAGAGGTGAGTTCCAGCCTTATATGTCTCCCTTTCCACCTGCTCAGAAGTGGTGGTTGGACTGCCACAGTCACATCAGCCGAATGCCAGATCACAATTGGACCAGCAGTTGCAATGGCAGTCAGCCCACAGACACATTGGTCTACCTCACCAATGCTGCAGTCTAGATTTGCTGGTGGTGTTGGTGGGACAGTCTTTCGTCTATGTAACCGCATGCATCGTAATACTGTGGTCCGACCGCCAACACTCCGGTGGGGTGACCACTACTGCTGCCATGGCGTTCAAGGACCACCAAAGTCATAATCAGGCCCTTTGTTTTTCTTATAGCTTTGTGATTTATTAGTTAAGTATTTTTCCATTCTGACATTTTTTTCTCAAATGGTAGTACCTAAGTCATAATCATATTGGTTCTCATTTGCCTGGCCCTCATATGGCACCACATAACACAAGTCAGCAATGTTGTTTTTGCCTCACTTGCTCTGAAATGCTGATATTTCTGTTTCAGCTTCATTGCTCTTGCTGCAACTGTCCCATACAAACATGCATTCTAAGGCTGTTGTAGTGTCCAAAGTCACCTTGCAGCAAAGTTGAATGAAGTGTCTGGTCTGCGCTGTTTCCTACTACTGCTGTTACTTCTCCCTGCAGAAATAAAAGACAGAGATCCATTGTTGCTCTATATCTTTATACTGGTTTCCCTCTGTATTTCTTTTCTTGGACAAGTACTCAGGTCACTTTCACTCAGGGTTTAATTGTTTAATTAAAATGCAGTGCAGCTAATTTTGCAGTTGACAGAAGCTGTTGGGGTCAACTTATTATTCATCAGCCCTGCTACATTGACCCTGCTTGCTATGAGCTACTTATCTCAGGTTCTTTTATAGGCTACTTAAGCAGATAGTGTGGCGGCAGCACTACTTGCAACTGCATTTTCACATGGTCTTGTGGTGCTTTAGGATGGTGATTGGGGGAACAGGCTTGCTAGCTCTGACTTCAAGTAGCACCTCATTATCTCCGCAGTGTCCTGACAAACGCTACTGTGCATATACAGCATCTGCAGAGGAATCCCTGCAAATTCTCTGAACCCATAGGTAGACAGTTATTTTGGCATGTGACCCAAATTAACACAGTAACCAGCATGAGGTTCTGGCTCACAGCTACACGTGGACAGCAGTGCAAGGGAACCCGGAAATTCCTCAGGGCTGTGAGATATAGTGCAGGTATGGGTGATGCCTGGCACCCAGTTGGGCCTTGTGCAACTGTACAAGGCACTGTACATTCCTGCCAGGGCGCGGACACCCTTTTAACAAGGGAATTACACTGCTGGCAGACGGGAGAAATTGGCTAAGTGATGACTGGAAAAAGATCCTGGGAATGTAGGAGCCTCAATACCTGCCTAAATAAGGATCCTGGTGTGGAGTTCAGGTGCACTGTGTTCTCCACCAACATAATACAAGTCTATACAGAAAAGAGATAACACTGTATGATTTATGACAGCATTACCAATGGTACATAGTGGTAAATATGTTTGCAGTATATCTTCAATGATGTGCCAGTTTTAGCAGCAAATATTACTGTGTAAAAAGGCATTCCATCGTTGTGTTTTTAAATTGGCCTTTTAATGCAATTGTGTTTTTCTACAAATGTGTTTTTTTTTAATTTTAGAGTCTGGATATCCCATTTACATGTATGAGTTTCAGCATCGACCAAGTATCTATAAGGATACTAGACCATACTTTGTCAAATCAGATCACGGGGATGAAGTTGGATTTGTCTTTGGCGCACCTTTCTTGAATAATGATGTTCGCATTATTGGTAAGGCATAAACTACCACACTTTGGCACCCAATACCATGAAGTACTGATATGTATCACACCTAACAAAAACAGACTGTAGTTCTGCAAGTGCACTTAGGTTTTATCTACCTGCAAGTGGCTAGAAATATTTAGAAAATTGCATCTTACTCTGCAAATGGAATCAAGATACCAAGGGTGAAGAGACCCAAATAGGCTGAAGCCAGTCTTGTGTTGCTTGCATTGCTACTCAGAGGGAGCCTGGCTGGCATCTCAAGCTGAACTGTTCCTATTGGAGCAGGATGAAGTCTGATTTGGGTATGGATGGTTCCTGTCTGTGGTGGCTTGGTGGGCAAAAGCAAGGTGGGCAGGAAAGTGACCATGGGTAATTACTGGTGATTGAGATTAACTCAAGCATCCCACCCATTAGTCTTTTGTGTATTTTAAAGGAAGGAATGCAGACAGTTTTTTAAAACAAACCACTCCTTCAGTGAGTATGAACAGAAGGTAGACCTTGAACAGGTATAATTCTGTGTTCAGTACCTATCTCTATTCCTGGCATGGCTTAATTTGAGCCTGTGGTTTCCGGTCCTTGGCTCTGGCACTTAAATGTCAACACTGGAACATATGACAGTCTGCCACATGGAGATGCCATGTATCTAACTTAGAGATGAACACAACAATAGTTGTATATTATTACTTCAATGCACAATGACTAATACCTGCAACCCAAGCCATTCTCATAGCTTTGGGGGCCTAGAATAGTCTGAATTGTCACACTTGTAGAAGTGTGATGGTTAGTAGTTGGTACTGTTATTGGCAGCGCTGTCAGGGGCAATGGATAGCGCGAGGTGCATTCGCCACCTGAGGAGGGGCCTGGCACTTACATTTTTACAACTTAAGCGCTGATTCTCAATCTCTGTTAGAGAATGATTTGATCCATGATGTAGCACTCAGAAAAGTCTAAAGGACTGGGGCTCCACCTTGGACCTGGTAGTGAGCAGCATGAATAAGGTTATGGGTAACTATTACCTAATGTTAAATACATGTTTGACAGTTAGGGCCAGATGTATCAAAGACCCGTTTAGCATTTCTTAAATAGCTAATTTTAAGACAATCGCTATTTGAGAAATGCAAAATGGGATGTACGAAATTAGCGAATCCCTAATAGCGATTTCTTAAAATTCGCAATCGCTATTAGGGAATCGCTGTTAGGGGATGGGATTCCATTCATCCCTATGGGCCTGAAGGCCCATAGGCGAATGGTTTTGCATTTCCTAATTTGCGAATGCCTGTTAGGAATTTGCAACTTAGGTAATGCAAATCCAAGGGTGCTAGCGGCCTAAGGCCCCCTTTGATGCACCCCCCAAAGAAACTGTACACATGTAAAGCACACACATGCTGTAGGGGCATGTGTGCACTACATGGCACTTTTAAAAATACATTATTAATGCATTTTTTAAAATTGCACATGGTTACCACCAAATTTGAATTTGTAGTAACTGCATTTCCTAAATGCCCAGTTCGCATTTAGGAAATGCATGATACATGTGCATAAGTAATCGCAAGTGGGTATTCCCTATTTGCGATTACCTATTTAGGTAGAGACCTATGTATAGTGCACGCGTGAAATGGTGTCCTCGCACTCACAAAGTCCGGGGAGTTTGCCCTGAACAATGTGGGGGCACCTTGGCTAGTGCCAGGGTGCCCACACACTAAGTAACTTTGCACCTAACCTTCACCAGGTGAAGGTTAGACACATAGGTGACTTATAAGTTACTTAAGTGCAGTGGTAAATGGCTGTGAAATAACGTGGACGTTATTTCACTCAGGCTGCAGTGGCAGGCCTGTGTAAGATTTGTCAGATCTCCCTATGGGTGGCAAAAGAAATGCTGTAGCCCATAGGGATCTCCTGGAACCCCAATACCCTGGGTACCTCAGTACCATATACTAGGGAATTATAAGGGTGTTCCAGTATGCCAATGTGAATTGGTGAAATTGGTCACTAGCCTGTTAGTGACAATTTGGAAAGCAGAGAGAGCATAACCACTGAGGTTCTGGTTAGCAGAGCCTCAGTGAGACAGTTAGTCATCACACAGGGAACACATACAGGGCACACTTATGAGCACTGGGGCCCTGGCTGGCATGGTCCCAGTGACACATACACTAAAACAATATATATACAGTGAAATATGGGGGTAACATGCCAGGCAAGATGGTACTTTCCTACACAACCCCCACCAAACGAAGGACAATAAGACTAGCCATGACCTGATGAGTCTTCATTGTCTAAGTGGAAATATCTGGAGAGTCCATCTGCATTGAAGTGGGTACTCCCAGGTCTATGTTCCACTGTATAGTCCATTCCCTGTAGAGATATGGACCACCTCAACAATTTAGGGTTTTCACCTTTCATTTGTTTTAGCCAAAGTAGAGGTTTGTGGTATGTCTGAACAATGAAGTGAGTGCCAAACAGGTGTGGCCTCAACTTCTTCAGTGCCCAGACCACAGCAAAGGCCTCCCTCTCTATGGCAGACCAACACTTTTCTCTAGGGGTCAACATGGCCTGTTTGAGCTCCTCAAAAGCTTTCTGACAGCTAGCTGTCCACAATACCTTTTTAGGCATCTTCTTGGAAGTGAGGTCATTAAGTGGGGCTGAAATGGAGCCATAGTTTTTAATGAATCTCCTGTAATACCCAGTGAGGCCTAGGAAGGCTCTCACCTGGGTCTGTGTTGTAGGGGGAACCCAATCCATGATTGTCTGGATTTTCCCCTGAAGTGGTGCAATCTGTTCTCCACCTATCAGGTGTCCCAGATAAACCACTTTCCCCTGCCCTATCTGGCACTTTGAAGCCTTGATAGTGAGGCCTGCCTTTTGCAGGGCCTCTAAAACTTTCCACAGGTGGACCAGGTGATCATCCCAGGTGGAGCTAAAGACAGCTATATCGTCTAGATATGCTGCACTAAAAGCCTCCAACCCTTGCAGGACTGTATTCACCAACCTCTGAACAGAGGCAGGTGCATTTTTTAAACCAAAGGGTATTACTGTGAATTGGTAGTGCCCTCCAATAGTTGAAAATGCAGTTTTTGCTTTAGCATCCTCTGATAACTTGATCTGCCAATACCCTGCAGTCAAATCAAAGGTGCTTAGATACTTGGCAGATGCCAATGTATCTATGAGCTCATCTGCCCTGGGTATCGGGTGAGCATCAGTTTTTGTTACCTGGTTGAGACCTCTGTAATCTACTCAAAACCTAATCTCCCTTTTTCCTTCTTTTAAGTGAGGCTATGGTACAAGCACCACAGGAGAGGCCCATGGGCTTTCAGAATGTTCAACCACTCCTAGTTCAAGCATTTTCTGAACTTCTTGTTTTATGCAGTCCCTGACATGGTCAGGCTGCCTATATATTTTACTTTTGACAGGCATGCTGTCTCCAGTATCAATTGTGTGTTCACACCAAGGTGTGGTGCCTGGCACAGTTGAAAAGAGTTCAGAAAACTGACCTAGGAGATTTATTCAGTTGTCTTTCTGCTCAGCAGTACGACAGTCTGCCAAAACTACACCTTCCACTAGAGCATCCTCTTCTGTGGAAGAGAAGAGATCAGGGAGAGGGCCACTCTCTTCTTCCTGTCCCTCATCTGTTGCCATGAGCAGGGTGAGATCAGCCCTGTCATAGTAGGGTTTTAGGCGATTGACATGGAGCACCTTAAGGGGACTCCTGGAAGTGCCCAGGTCAACCAAGTAGGTGACCTTGCCCTTCTTTTCAACAATGAGTTGGGGTCGACTCCATTTGTCTTGGAGTGCTCTTGGGGCCACAGGCTCCAATACCCACACCTTCTGTCCTGGTTGGTATTGAATCAGAACAGCCTTCTGGTCATGCCATTGCTTTTGGAGCTCTTGGCTGGCCTGAATGTTTTTACTGGCCTTTTTCTTGTACTCCGCCATTCTGGATCTTAGGCCAAGTACATAGTCCACTATATCCTGCTTAGGAGCTTTTAAAGGTTGTTCCCAACCCTCCTTCACAAGTGTTAGAGGACCTCTTACAGGGTGCCCAAATAGGAGTTAAAAGGGGCTGAAGCCCACTCCTTTCTGGGGTACCTCCCTGTAAGCAAAAAGGAGGCAAGGTAACAGGACATCCCATCTCCTCCTGAGTTTTTCAGGGGGTCCCATTATCATTCCTTTGAGAGTTTTATTAAACCTCTCTACCAGTCCTTTTGTGTGTGGATGATAAGGTGTGGTGAATTTGTATGTTACACCAAATTCCTTCCACATAGCCTTCAAATATGCAGACATAAAGTTGCTACCCCTGTCTGATACAACCTCTTTTGGGAAACCCACCCTGGAAAAGATTCCCAGGAGGGCTTTTGCCACTGCAGGTGCTGTAGTGGTCCTTAGAGGAATAGCTTCAGGATATCTTGTGGCATGGTCCACTACCACCAAGATAAACCTATTGCCTGAAGCAGTAGGAGGGTCAAGGGGGCCAACTATGTCATCCCCTACCCTTTCAAAGGGAACCCCAACCACAGGTAGTGGAATAAGGGAAGCCTTTGGAGTGCCACCAGTCTTGCCACTGGCTTGGCAGGTCACGCAAGACTTACAAAAATCTTTTGTGTCCTCTGACATCCTAGGGCAGTGAAACAGGGGGACAAGCCTTTCCCATGTTTTAATCTGACCCAAATGTCCAGCCAAAGGAATGTCATGTGCCAGAGTTAGGAGGAACTCTCTGTACTGCAGGGGAATGACCAATCTCCTGGCTGCTCCAGATTTTGGGTCCCTTGCCTCTGTGTACAAGAGGTTGTCCTCCCAGTAAACTCTATGTGAGTCACTGACATCCCCATGTTGCTGTTTGACAGCTTGCTGTCTGAGACCTGCTAATTTGGGACATGATTGCTGTGCCACACTCAGCTCCTCCCTGGCAGGCCCCCCTCCACCCAAAAGCTCAGCAGTGTCTGCTGCTAGCTCCTCTTGTGAAGGTTCTGCACAGGGTGGAAATTATTCTTCCTCAGAAGTTGAATCATCTGTAGAGGGAGGGATAGTGGGTAGGGATTTACCCTTGCTACCCCTAGCTTTAGGGAGCACTTGGTGCATTGTTCCAGGATCCAAGTCACCCTGTCCTTTTTGCCCTGAGCCCTTGTCAAAGCAAAAATATGCCCAGGAATGCCCAGCATTGCTGCATGAGCCTCCAACTCCACTTCTGCCCAAGCTGATGTCTCTAAATCATTTCCTAGTAGACAGTCTACAGGTAGATCTGAAGCAACCACAACTTTTTTTGGACCAGTACCCCCCCAGTTGAGATGCACAACAGCCATGGGGTGGCTAAGAGTGTTGTTATGAGCGTCTGTCACTTGGTAGTGGTGACCAAGTAGGTGTTGTTCAAGGTGTACCAGTTTCTCTATAACCATGGTAACACTGGCACCTGTGTCCCTGTAGGCCTAAACCTCAACACCATTGATTAGGGGAAGTTGCTTGTACTTATCCATATTAAGGGGACAAGCAACCAAGGTGGCCAAATCAATGGCACCTTCAGAGACTAACACAACCTCTGTGGTCTCCCTAACAAGACCAACCCCAACTAAATTACCAAAAGTGAGCCCAGCTTCTCCCTTGGATTGGCTATTAGAAGTTTTGCTCCACCACCACTGCTATTACTAGGGGCACTAGAGGTTGCAGTAGGGGTTGTGGTAGTGGGAGGTTTGGTGTTTTTCTTTGGAGAACTGGCATCAGTTGTCCAATGGCCTTTTACTTTACATAAATAACACCAAGGCTTTTTAACTTGATTAGAAGAGGATTTGGACCCACCCCCCCACCAGAGTGTTTTTGTGGGCCTGATTAAGACTCATTTTTAGATTTGTCCCCACCCTTGTCAGAAGACTTACCATCCTTCTTCTTGCCATCCTTGTCACCACCTGTATGAACCTTTCTGTTCACTCTTGTTTTGACCCATTTGTCTGCTTTCTTTCCCAATTCTTGGGGAGAGGTCAGATCTGAGTCCACTAGATATTGGTGTAACAAGTCAGACACACAGTTATTCAGAATATGCTCTCTCAGGATTAGATTGTACAGGCTTTCATAGTCAGAAACTTTACTGCCATGTAACCACCCCTCCAAGGCCTTCACTGAATAGTCAACAAAGTCTACCCAGTCTTGGGAGGACTCTTTTCTGGTTTCTCTGAACTTAATCCTGTATTGTTCAGTGGTTAAGCCAAATCCATCCAAGAGTGCATCCTTCAAAACTGCTAAATTATTGGCATCACTTTCTCTAACAGTAAGGAGCCTATCCCTACCCTTCCCATTGAAAGATAGCCATAGGATAGCAGCCCACTGCCTTTGAGGGACCCCCTGTACCATACAGGCCCTCTCAAGTGCAGCAAACCACTTGCTAATGTCATCCCCCTCCTTGTAAGGGGGAACTATCTTGTGCAGATTCCTGGAATCATGCTCTCTCACAGGATTGCTATCAGGAATACCGCTGCTGCCACCATGAGGTCCAAACCCCAACCTCTGTCTCTCCTTCTCCAGGTCCTGGGATTCCCTGTCTAGAGCCAGCTGTTGCTGTTTAAGCTTCAGTCTGGTCTCTTCCACTCTCAACTTGTTGAGTTCCCTTTCTAACAATTTGTCTTCAGGGTGGGTGGGTTGGGAATGCTTGGACACAGAAGATATATTGGAATCAACATAGGGAGACCTGCCCCTAACAGCTTGCACTCTAACAACCTGGCCTTCAGGAACAAAAACATCCCTGCTATGATGAGAGCTTCTATTAATACCAGCATTGCTATGTGGTCTGCTAGGGGGCAGATTTGGAAGAGTACCCTGTACACCTCCCTCAAGGGGCTCCCCTGAGTCAGAGTATGAGCTATCTCCTAACTTCTCAATTGAAGTGCCACTCTGGGCCTTATCATTCTCAATGAGCATGTTAGACAGAAATTCTCTAGAAGGATTCTTTCCTACCACTAAACCTCTATCAATGCAGAGACTCCTTAGGCTCTTAAAGTTAAGATTGTCATATGTTGTATTGACCATTTTAAGAGAAGTTCCTACATCAGACACAATAGAAGAAGGTTTAGAGACAGTGAGTAGAGAGAAAAAGTTTCAGGCCTTTTTAAAGAATAGGAAAAAAAAACTTTTTCAAACTTTTTGAAACTTTTAGAAAGTTTAGGAGTACTTTTCAGCACTTAGCAGAAAGTGTAAGAGAAGAAAAGCAAAACGTTTTGGTTAGGTGTACATACACTGAACTTGTTTTGTATATTTTTCTCTTTTGAAAAGTACAATATGACAAAGTGGTAAGTAGTTACAAGTACTTATCCCACCGCTGCACAACCAATGTAGGAGGCTGGCCTGGCTTGTAGTGGGTACCAAGGGGTACTTACACTTTGTACCAGGTCCAGTTATCCCTTATTAGTGTAGAAGAGGTGTTTCTAGCAGCTTAGGCTGATAGAAGGTAGCTATAGCAGAGCAGCTTAGGCTGAACTAGGAGACATGCAAAGCACTGGTGTCATATGCACAATATCATAAGAAAACACAATACACAGATATACTAAAAATAAAGGAGGTACTTTATTTTTATGACAATATGCCAAAAGTATCTCAGTGAGTACCCTCAGTATGAGGATGCCAAATATACACAAGATATATGTACACAATACCAAAAATATGCAGTAATAGCAAAAGGAAGTAATGCAAGCAGTGTAAAGTTACAATAGATTGCAATAGGAGCACATAGGTATAGGGGCAACACAAATCATATACTCCAAAAGTGGAATGCGAACCACAAATGGACCCCAAACCTATGTGAGCTTGTAGAGGGTCGCTGGGACTGTAAGAAAACAGTGAGGGTTAGAAAAATAGCCCACCCCAAGACCCTGTAAGGAAGGTGTAAAGTGCACCTACAACCACCAGAGAGCACAGAAGTCATGATAGGGGGATTCTGCAAGGAAAACCAACACCAGCAAAGCAACAACAGTGGATTTCCGGACCTGAGTACCTGTAAGACAAGGGGACCAAGTCCAAGAGTCGTGACAGTGTCGAGAGTGGGCAGATGCCCAGGAAATGCCAGCTGAGGGTGCAAAGGAGCTGCCACTGGATGGAAGAAGCTTGGTGTTTTGCAAGAACGAAGAGGACTAGGAACTTCCCCTTTGGAGGATGGATGTCCCACGTTGTGAAGAAGCTTGCAGAGGTGTTCCCATGCAGAAAGACCGCAAACAAGCCTTGCTAGCTGCAAGGGTCACGGTAAGGGTTTTTGGATGCTGCTGTGGCCCAGGAGGGACCAGGATGTCGCCACTTGGAAGATGAGACAGAGGGGGCACCCAGCAAGTCAGGGAGTCCTCACAGAAGCAGGCAGCACCCGCAGAAGTACCAGAACAGGCACTTAGAAGAGGAGTGAACTGGAGTCCACTCGAAGTCACAGAAGGGAGTCCCACGATGCCGGAGGACAACTCAGAAGGATGTGCACTGCAGGTTAGAGTGTCGGGGACCCAGGCTTGGCTGTGCACGAAGGAAATCCTGGAAGAGTACACAGGAGCCAGAGCAGCTGCAAATCACGCGGTACCCAGCAATGCAGTCTAGAGTGGGGAGGCAAGGACTTACCTCCACCAAACTTGGACTGAAAAGTCACTGGACTGTGGGAGTCACTTGGACAGAGTTGCTGAGTTCCAGGGACCATGCTCGTCGTGCTGAGAGGGGACCCAGAGGACCGGTGATGCAGTCTTTTGTTGACTGCGGTGCAGGGGGAAGATTCCGTCGATCCACGGAGATTTCTTCAGAGCTCCTGGTGCAAGAAGAAGGCAGGCTACCCCCAGAGCATGCACCACCAGGAAACAGACGAGAAAGCCGGCAGGATGAAGCGATACAAGGTTGCAGTAATCGTCTTTGCTACTTTGTTGCAGTTTTGCAGGCGTCCTGAGCAGTCAGCGGTCAATCCTTTGGCAGAAGGTGATGAGGGAGATGCAGAGGAACTCTGGTGAGCTCTTGCATTCGGTATCTGAAGAATTCCCCAAAGCAGAGACCCTAAATAGCCAGAAAAGGAGGTTTGGCTACCTAGGAAGGAGGATAGGCGAGTAAGAAAGGTAAGAGCCTATCAGAAGGAGTCTCTGACGTCACCTGCTGGCTCTGGCCACTCAGAGCAGTCCAGTGTGCCAGAACACCTCTGAATCCAATATGGCAGAGGTCTGGGGCATGCTGGAGGAGCTCTGGGCACCTCCCCTGGGAGGTGCAGGTCAGGGGAGTGGTCACTCCCCTTTCCTTTGTCCAGTTTCGCGCCAGAGCAGGCCTGGGGGATCCCTGAACTGTTGTAGACTGGCTTATGCAGAGATGGGCACCATCTCTGCCCATCAAAGCATTTCCAGAGGCTGGGGGAGGCTACTCCTCCCCAGCCCTGACACCTTTTTCCAAAGGGAGAGGGTGTAACACCCTCTCTCTGAGGAAGTCCTTTGTTCTGCCTTCCTGGGCCAGGCCTGGCTGGACCCCAGGAGGGCAGAAACCTGTCTGGGGGGTTGGCAGCAGCAGTAGCTGCAGTGAAACCCCGGGAAAGGCAGTTTGGCAGTACCCGGGTTCTGTGCTAGAGACCCGGGGGATCATGGAATTGTCTCCCCAATGTCAGAAAGGCATTGTGGTGACAATTCCATGATCTTAGACATGTTACATGGCCATGTTCGGAGTGACCATTGTGACGCTATACATAGGTAGTGACCTATGTATAGTGCACGTGTGAAAGGGTGTCCCCGTACTCACAAAGTCCAGGGAATTTGCCCTGAACGATGTGGGGGCACCTTGGCTAGTGCCAGGGTGCCCACACACTAAGTAACTTTGCACCCAACCTTCACCAGGTGAGGGTTAGACATATAGGTGACTTATAAGTTACTTAGGTGCAGTGGTAAATGGCTGTGAAATAACGTGGACGTTATTTCACTCAGGCTGCAGTGGCAGGCCGGTGTAGGATTTGCCAGATCTCCCTATGGGTGGCAAAAGAAATGCTGTAGCCCATAGGGATCTCCTGGAACCCCAATACCCTGGGTACCTCAGTACCATATACTAGGGAATTATAAGGGTGTTCCAGTATGTCAATGTGAATTGGTGAAATTGGTCACTAGCCTGTTAGTGACAATTCGGAGAGCAGAGAGAGCATAACCACTGAGGTTCTGGTTAGCAGAGCCTCAGTGAGACAGTTAGTCATCACACAGGGAACACATACAGGGCACACTTATGAGCACTGGTGCCCTGGCTGGCAGGGTCCCAGTGGCACATATACTAAAACAACATATATACAGTGAAATATGGGGGTAACATGCCAGGCAAGAGGGTACTTTCCTACAGTACCTTGGGCACTTACACCTTATACCAGGTCCAGTTATCCCTTATTAGTGAAGTAGTAGTGTTCTAGCACTGATAGAGGTAGCTATAGCAGAGCAGCTTAGGCTGAACTAGGAGACATGCAATACCACTTATAGTTGCACAGTACTTATACACAAGTAAAGACACTACTCAGTGTGACCAAAAATAAAGGTATTTATTTGGGTGACACAATATCAAAAATATCTTAGAGACAATACTCCTTCTCGAGGTAAGTATTATACACAATATATACACTAGACACCAAAACTGGACAAGTAAATAGTCATAGAACAATGCAAACAGTAGTTAATACTAAAGAATGCAATGGGAGAAAATCGGTCTAGGGGCAACACAAACCATGGACTAAAAAAGTGGAAGGTGAATCACAAATTCCCCCCTAGACAAGTGTAGTGTGTGCAGAATCACTGGGAGATTAAGAATACAGTAAAGGTAAGTAAAGTACGGCAACCCAGATATCAGAAAAGCAGGAGTCAAGTACTGCAAGTTTCCTAAGGACACACTACACCTCGTTTTTGGGATTTTGCAGCAGCCAACCAAGTCTGCAAAGAAAAACTGCTGGATTATTGGACCTGAAGATCTGCAAAGGAAGGGGACCAAGTCCAGAAGTCGAAAGAAGTTCCAGGAAGGACAGAAGCCCCTGCCAACCCAAAAGAGGGTGCAAAAGAAGAGTCCCTGGTTAGTTGAAGACTACAGAAATGCACCCTAGGAAGATGCCAGTGGGTCCCTGCATGATGCAAAAGATGTCCTACGGCGTGAACATCATTGCAGATGAGATTTCATGTTGGAAGCGCCAACAAGCCTTGGCTATGGCAAAAGTGTGTTTTTCATCAAAATGGCACTGGATGGACTCAGGGGGGACCTGCGGGCCTCAACTATGTGTGAGGAGGAAGAAGGGGATCTCAGCCCTTTAGAGAACCCTGAGGATGCCAGCCAGCACCCCCAGAAGCCACAGGATCTGGGTTCAAAGGAGGTGCAAAATGCAGTTAATGCAGCACAACAAAAGAAGTTCCCACGCCACCGGAGAACAACTCAGCAAGTTGAGCGTCACAGGGTGGAGTGCTGGAGACCTGGGCCAGGCTGTGCTTGAAGGAATTTTGCAAAGAGTGCACAGAGGCTTCAGGAGACGAAGACGACACAAAACACATGGGTACCGTTGTCCTGGGGGAAGGCAAGGTCTTACCTCCTCCCAAATTGCGTCAGCAGGACCTCAAGACAGTCTTTGTCGATGATGTCTACCCTCTGTGTCCTTAGGAGCAGGCTCGCCGCCGTGAGAGGAGTCCCAGGGTACCGGTCGTCACCTTGGAAGGTGCCTGCTTGGAGCAGGGAAGTGACTCTGTCACTTCACAGGAGATTTCTTTGGTCCCTCTGGTGCAGGATGAAGACAGGGAGCCCCTAGAGCATGCACACCATGGAAACTGTTGCAGTTGCTGACTTGGAGCTGAGGTTGCTGAAGAAAAGCGTCTCTTGTAGACACTTTGTTGCAGTTACAGCGTTTCTTGGAGCAGGCTACAGTTGATCCGAGGTCAGTGGATGCTGAAGTTGTTGCAGAGGATTCCTGAAGGAAACTTGCAAGCAGAATCTGAAGAGAACCCACAAGAGAGACCCTAAATAGCCCTGAGAGGGGGATTGGCTACCTTATCAAGTATGGACCTATCAGGAGGGGTCTCTGACATCACCTGCTGGCACTGGTCACTCAGAGCCCTCCAGAGTGCCCCACACATTGCAAAGCAAGATGGCTGAAGTCTAGGACACACTGGAGGAGCTCTGGGCACCACCCCTGGGGTGGTGATGGACAGGGGAGTGGTCACTCCCCTTTCCTTTGTCCAGTTTCCCGCCAGAGCAGGGGGCAAGGGGTCCCTGAACCGGTGTAGACTGGTTTAGGCAAGGAGGGCACCATCTGTGCCATTCAAAGCATTTCCAGAGGCTGGGGGAAACTACCCCTCCCCAGCCTGTAACACCTATTGCCAAAGGGAGAGGGTGTAACTCCCTGCTTTCAGAGGAAATGCTTTGTTCTGCCTTCCTGGGGCTGGGCTGCCCAGACCCCAGGAGGGCAGAACCCTGTATGTGAGGTGGCAGCAGCTGTAGCTGCAGTGCAAGCCTCAGAGACCTGGTTTGGCAGTACTGGGGGTCAATGGTGGAGCCCCCACGATGCATGGAATTGACTCCCCAATACCAGATTTGGAATGGGGGGACAATTCCATGATATTAGACATGTTACATGGCCATATTCGGAGTCACCATTGTGAAGCTACATATAGGTATAGACCTATATGTAGTGCACACGTGTAATGGGGTGCCCGCGCTCACAAAGTCCGGGGAAATGGCCCTGAACTATGTGGGGGCACCTTTGCTAGTGCAAGGGGGCCCTCACACTTAGTAATTTTGCATCTAACCTTCAAGAACTGAAGGTTAAACATATAGGTGACTTATAAGTTACTTAAGTGCAGTGAAAATGGCTGTGAAATAGTGTGTGCACTTTTTCACGCAGGCTGCAATGGCAGTCCTGTGTAAGGGTTTGTCTGAGCTCCCTGAGGGTGGCAAAAGAAATGCTGCAGCCCATATGGATCTCCTGGAATCCCCATGTCCTGGGTACCTAGGTACCATATACTAGGGACTTATAAGGGGGTCCAGTGTGCCAATTGAGATTGGTAAATGAAGTCACTGGCCTACAGTGACAAATTTAAAAGCAGAGAGAGTATAAGCACTGAGGTTCTGATTAGTAGAGCCTCAGTGACACAGTTAGGCACTACACAGGCATACACATTAGGCCACAAACTATGAGAAATTGGGTCCTGGCTAGCAGGATCCCAGTGCGACAGGCAAAAGACACTGCCATATAGGTTTTTATCTATGAGCACTGGGGTCCTGGCTAGCAGGATCCCAGTGACAAAGTAAAAACACACTGACACACACTCACAAACAGGCCAAAAGTGGGGGTAACCATGCTAGAGAGAGGCTACTTTCCTACAGGCTATTAGAGCAAAAGTAACAAGACTCCTGAAAAACTGCTTTGGAACACATTGTGGTATTTAGAGCGCACATACAAACACAAAAAAATATATGAGACGCAGTACTGTACGTTCGTAAATATAATGACCTATTGGACTTAAAACCCATGGTGTCTTTTAAATCTCATTTCACTTCTGAGGAGCATACCTCATTTAGAATACGTGGGTATACCTTTCATTCATCACAAGGCTCTAGTATTTGAAAATCTCTACTTCTGCAATTGTTCTTATAATATTCAATAGATTCATAATCTCAGGTTCATTCTAAGGTACATTTCCCAGAGTAAATGGCTACTCGAACCATTTCATTACCTGAGATTGTCTAAACAGCTGTTTCTCCCATGAACTACATGGAATTCAAAGAAAATACAAAAGGTCCACGTTTTAAGTGTCGGTCATAGTGTGAAAATAAGACAAAACACGATTAGCTATTTAGAAAAGACCATAAAGGGACAGGTGCTCTTTCAGAAATTGATAATCAACCAGTTCACACAGTTCTTGGGGACTTTTTAGGGAGATGCAAGACAGCTGACGTTCCTTGGCTCAAATTATGAAACCAAGTACAACCTCTAACCACCTTACCCTCAGGGTAGCAAAGTTGAACAGTTAACATTGTGGGACTGAGGGTGGCAGTGTGGGGGTTAGAGACTCAGGACTCCTAAAAAATAGCCATTGTCGATCAACAGATCAATGCCCAGCCAATGCTTTTACTTATAAAATTAAAAACAAAATCTTTAATACTAACACACTGTACAATACTGTACATAATCATAAGAGGACACTTCAGTTGGTCTACTAAAATATCAGGTAAACGTTATTGTGGTTTGAGAGATAGCTAGGCTACTGCTTAAATACAAGTGTCAAGTGTCAGTCCAGAACAAGTCAGGCATTAGTCCTCCTAAGGGATCTTAAAGGTAATATTTGTGGGGTGCTGTAGCCCTGGTTGGCCGATACCCAACAGCTATGTTTACTTAGTCCACAAAAACACCATTGCAGAGTACCTTTCTGTCCTTTGGGCTTTGGTGGTGCTGTGGTGCAGACTAGGTCTGCAAATGTTGCCAGGTGATGGTGGCAAAGCTGCTCTTGGTGGTGTCCGTCCTTACATAGCTCACCAAGTGGTGATCTTCCTTGTCTTTGACCACCCTCACCCAACATTGCAGCAGTTCAGATCTAGTGCATATGTGCCCACCTGGTATAGTCAGAGCACAAGTACCTATCAGAAAGCAGCCATGCTTGTGACACACTGCTCATGGCTAGAGAAGCTCTCTTTATTGGATATTCCTTGGCTCCAGACACAAGTTAACCACCAAAATAAAGCCAGGATCCTACACTGATTTCAAGCCGTGGTTGTGAGGTTTCAATTGATACCCCTTGCAAATGTGGCAGAAGCTTTTTTTTCCCAGGGTAATACCTCCATCGACACACTGGTTTGTTTGGCTGGGATGCCGATTGCAGTTATGGTTCTTTAGTGCACAACAATTATAGGCACTTAGACCCATATTTATACTTTTTTAGCTCCGCATTTGCGTCATTTTTTACACAAAAGCAGAACAAACTTACAAAATATAATTGTATTTTGTAAGTTTGTTCCTCTTTTGCATCAAAAAGTTACGCAAATGCAGCGCTAAAAAAGTAGAAATATGGGCCTTGGCTTCTTTTGCAGGAAACCCACAAAGCACATAGTTGGTTTCCATATGCACTCAATAATCAAGAAAGCTCCTGCTTCACCACATGCCCCAACAATACCTAGAACTTTCAGGCTCACTCTCCGGCTGAGCTTTATACGTTCTTCCCCGAGTTGCACAAGGCAGCTTAATCTCATTCTGCCTCAGATTCTCTAAAAAGTCCCCTGACTTCCAGGGAGTATCTTCCTTGTGCATGCCCCCTTCTAAGCTGTGTATCAGCTCATTCCTTCAAGGTAGGCTCAGGGTAGTTTTCTCCTGACAAGCTGTAACCTTCCCAAAACCGGCAAGGGGAGTAGGCGGTCATTACTCCAACCCTGGAGCATAGAAGGGATTCTCAAGTTCCAAAAGGTGTGGGAGTCTAAATACTGGTAGACAAATCCTGTGTCAAGATTTGCCAACCAGTATCTAGAGTAGTTTCTGCCCTGTGCTTAAACTAATTTTGCAGACAGTGTTTATATGGTCCATGGTACAGCTCTGGGACAGATGTTTGGCAGTTTCCGTCCCTTTATGCTAATTCTCTTCCTAAAGCTGTTACTAGCCCTAACTCCTTTATCTGCTAGTAAACTGATATTCTCTTTTACTGAGGCTATCAGCTCTTTCTCCAGTTCTCTGAATCTCCATTTCTCTTGCCTTTCCTCGTTCTTCGTATTCCCTTTCTATGAAGATTCATTCAGTCTATCCCATTACCTTTCCTTTAGGACTAGCCTGAGTGTCTACCTCTCAAACCCTCTACTGATGCATTGGTCTTCTTCTAGTGTGTATTCACATTTCTGAAAAGGTGAGCAGAGCAGTTATCAGTACCGGTCATGAAAAGGTCATGCTCAAGTCACACTGCTTGAGGTGCAGTGGATCTTTCTTTGTTGTACCTGCCTTGAACCCAAACACAATCCCATTGCCCAAACAAAGATAAGGGTACACCCACTAGGCCCCAATGAGCAATGCAGGACCTTTCCATATTTTCAGCAAGCAGCTTCAGTTCCCCTTGCCTCAGTTCCATTTACCAGTGCCCCCTCTTCTAGGTAGCATCTTCTTTATGCAAGGGCACCTCCGGCTGACACAAAATAGCTTTCTAATGGCAGGCTGTTGAATTCTCCAGGATACTGGTCCCAAACCTGGCATGGCGAGTTGTTGGCAAATAACCAAACCTGGAGCACAGAAGAGTTTCCTAGTCACCTCTGCAGTGGCACCCTGGATTCCGTTAGATAAATCTTGGCAAATTGGATGGTAGTTTCAGTAGCATATTTAAATTTGCGCTGCTTTTTAACACAAAAGCGGGGCAAACTTACAAAATACAATAGTATTTGCTGGGTCTAAAATAGTATAAATATGGGCCTAAGATCGCAGACAGTGTTTGCGTGTGTGTTCTATAGATCCACCTCTGAGACTGGTTTCAGGCAGTTCTTTCCCTATGTGAGGAATACACAATGTCTTTGTCTTACAGTGTCATCAGGATGATGGGGCAGAGTTAGTAGCCTCCTGTCAGTCTCCTGTCAGTGGAGCCCCAAAACAAATGTAAAAAAGAGGGATAAACTCTCCCACCTAACACTCACTCGGCCTGGTATGATAGGACGCTGGGAAAAAACTCAGCGGGAAGGGGTGTTCCCTGCACTAAAAAAAGAACCTTTGGTAAATCTTTTCCACACCTTCATGTCTGTCCGATATCAAAGGGTTTCAGAAGAACTGGGGAGAGGCTGTGTAATCTATACTTCTGCCTGGGACACCCTCCAACCCTTCTTCTTAAATTCCTCTAAAGCGCAAGTAAATCTAAATCGATTCTTGAATGGCCACATGCACACTCCAGTCTCCTATACGAACATGATTTACAACATGTTATCCATGTCTCATATGGATGGAGTGAAAGAACCTGTTGCCAGGGGCTTCAGAAAGAGGCCAGTAGGCAACTCTCTCTGACAGGTGACAGGTAAAAAGGCCTGTCTTGACACTGTCATCTGTTGGTACAACTACTTTCAGTTCCCTACTGCCTGATGATCTCAAGGTTATCATGTTCAGTTAGGAGGCTGCAAATGGTGTGCTCCACCAGGCTACAAAGTGTCACTCTCTGGGTCACATTACCCTCTGCGTGCCTGCATAATTGTAAGTTGAAGTGAGGTGAAAAGCCAAAGAACGTCAGAATCATGAAGGTGATATTTTCTGTCCCAACACGGCCCATAACTATTAACCATGATTTAGTGTCCTTTAGACAGAAGCAAGCCCTTCTCTTTTAAATTAAAACATATAGACGCAGATGTTCAAGGTATTTGTGTGGACGCAAACCCTCCAGTTCGGCGTTTGTGACAACAAAAATGCTTTGCGATTCAGTAACAGGTTACAGACTCTCAAAATGGGTATAGTAGGGATAATTAATTTCTATTTGGATAGGGTGTGTTTACGTTGACCCTTTCAAATAATGATTTGTCATGTAATGTTAAACAGTCAAAAACTGTTGCCTTTTTCTAACTCCAAAAATTAGGCGGTAACCCATTCACAAAAGGGAGGGTGCCTCTTTTGCATGCCTTCTCCTTTGTGAATAGAAAACAACAGTTTGTTAAGGAGTAGGCAGTGGCCCTGGGGACCATTGTCTAAACTCACTCAAACTTGCAAAATGTTTAAACTTATTTTTAAACACAGCCCTTTTTACTTTAAGGAAAACGGACTTCATATTAAAAAAGCTAAATATTTTATTTAAAAAACCATGACAGAGATTGCAGTCTGCTAACCTCAGTAGGCCACCATGCATGTGACTGGCACCAATCATAGTAAATATTGATAAGGTAGGCCATATTGTGACTCACTATGATTCAGAATTATGTGAAACGACCTATTTTTTCACAGGTCAGTTCACAAAACTCCACACTGGTTACAAAAATACTGGTCAGAATTTATAAACAGTATTTTGCAACTAGTGTTTTTTACATCTGGGCCCAGATTTACTAAGCCTTTGCATTGTCCTTGCGATGCGCAAGGCGACACAGGGAAACTCACAGGCCTATTCAGAATTTTCAAAGCTACACAAGGCCTGATTTACTTAGGCGTGGTTTTGTAACAAAATGAGAGGCATGGCAGCTGCTTGAGCGAAATTATATTACATTTCTAAGTGGTAGGTGTTCCATCAGTGGAGAATTGGCTGTCCCTGTGTATCCACCCATGGATTTCATGCAATTGCAGATTTACTAAGTTATACAAAGCTGGAAGTGTGTATAATCACTACACCGACCTCAAAGAGGCATAACCAGGAGATATATGTTTATTTCTCCTCGTTGCTTCCTCTTTCTATGTGTGTACCTCTTTGGATTGTTTCTGTGCAAGAAGGTATCCTTTCCTGCACAAAAACAATCCTGCTGATACCACACCATGTTGCAATGGTTCCTGCACTGGTGCTAGGCAGCCACAAGTACGCCAGCACAGGACGAGAGCTGAAGAGCGCCATTTCTTAGCAGCTTTAGCACTTTTCAGCTCTTTCCCATTCCCATTCACACAACGTACCACAGCAACCTTGCTTGCAGCCTTGTATTGAGTGAACATTTGATAAAATATCCCCTATGACTGATATTTCCTTCAGAAACCCCAGACATAAACGTAACAGTTGACATTCAGCCACTCCTATTTGCATATGTGGTGTGAAACCACACAGAATATCGAAGGCGGTTGTGATGTAATCAAGGACTATGATGGTGTGTACAGTGTACTTACTAAACGAATACCTAAAAATACCTAAAAACCCTTCCAGGTGGAAGTATAAAATCTGGTCGAAATTAGACGCTTACATGTCCCTAAAAATAAAATAGTTTTAATCTATTTAAAATAAGTTTAATAATTAACTTCTTCTACCCCACCTTCCCTCCTCCACTCACCCAAGATCCATCTCTTTCCCTCCACTTTCCTCCTCACTGCTCTCCATTCTAGTACTCTTTCTCACTCTCTTCCTCTCTCTATACTATTTGTTGGGCTGTTATACTCCCTAACCCTTTTTTTCAACTCACCACTTCACACTTCTCATCTCCTCCTGTTTTGATAAACCTAGAACTCCTTGTCTTAGACACAACCAAACGCAATACAAGTACACGTCCCAAATCAATACAATCAGTGAATATAACTCTGTACTTCCTTACGCTATCGCAATATGGACAACCCACTTTTTATGCTTCTTTATTTATGTTCCATAAATATATATAAATATATATATATATATATATATATATATATATATGTATATATATATATATATATATATAGAGAGAGAGAGAGAGAGAGAGAGAGTTTGCTATCTATCTGTATAAAACCTCAATAAAAACTTTTTGGGAAATAAAAAAGGAGTCTGATGGTGGGCAATATTCATTCAAATAACAAATAATATCAATGATTGATGTGACATAATGTTGCTTCCAGCAGGTTTATTTCAAGTCTTTTTTTCCCTTCATAATCCGCACTGCCTAGAGTAGTCTAATTTAATGTAGCCATCTAGCACTGTCATATTTTAAATTGGTTAAAACTTTACAGCAAGGCTCAACACTTAACTCTTTCACTTCATTAACACTTTCCGTCTAGGTGATGTTACAGTTGAAGAGGAACATCTTAGCAGAACAGTAATGAAGTATTGGGCCAACTTTGCACGAAACGGGTAAACCATATGTTTTAAGAATTTTTTTCTTCCCAAATCTTGCTGTGATTAATTGAGAAGCTAATAGCGTCTCAATTCTGCTTTCTCAGAAATCCCAACGGCCATGGTTTACCTGAATGGCGTGTCTATGACCACGATGAACAATACCTGGAGATAAGCCTGCAACTGAAAATGGGAAAACAATTCAAAGATCGTAAAATGAAATTCTGGACCGCGACTTTCCAAGAAAAAATTAATGCAATAATTGCAGAAAAGCAGGACCACACCGAGCTGTAACTTACAATACGTAAAATGTTTAAAAGGGTGGTACAAGTGAATTTAAAGAAAGGGATATGTTCTCCTCTTATTGGGAATATTTTAGCTTTATTATACAGAACAAAGCTGAAACCTTTTTAAATGTTCATTCAAATTAAATATGTTTATTCGTCATTGTTTTATTTCTAGTTTCCTTACTTGACCAGAAACTGCGCAAAGATACGCACATCTGCCTGTACGTCCTTCTGGCTGTGTAAAGATCAGTTGTACCTTACGTTGCCACACTGTCCCAATCACATGTTCCACCCTGATCCCTGTGATTTCTTGGTTTCTAAGATTTGTATGCTAAACTGTGCAGTACCTTGTGATCAAGATGTCACTGACACAATAAAACAAGGTTTCTTTCAAAAACACTGTACTGTTCCTTGAAGCTAGATCCGTGTTATGTAAAAAAATAATAATAATAATTCTATCTCCTTTTTGGTTTACTGTGTTCATCACAAATTAGTGTGTGCAGGTGGGGGGGGGGACCGCAACTATCCATCAAATAACGTCACTGCAAAAGTGACCAGTTCAATTCTGGCAGATGTTCCACCCCTTCTGTAACCCACAACCCCACTCTTACCACTGTCTGCGCTTCTTTGCTAGTCATCTAATTTCAGTGGGCACCGCCATTTTTGGAAATCTCCTCACTTGGGGTGACATTATGAGTGAGTCTGAATCAAACTCAGAGGCTACCATTTTGAACGCTTCATACCCTGCTGACAACTTGAGGGAGTTTGTACCCCATCACACCTAAGCCATTTTGGTGGAGACTGAATCTGGTTGTGATAACGTCTAAATAGCTGATAAAGTACAGGATCAGTCACCACAAATCTTTAGATTCACAGAGGACTACTTTACAAGTGACCTGCTGTTTCAGGATGTGCACTTCAAAACCATGCATTACCACACCCTCTACATACTTAATAGAAATTAACTCAGCAGGATCTTGGAAACAGAAGGAACAGTGATCCTGGAGCATGGAGCATGACATTTCAGAATCATCTCTAGTGTGGCGCTCAATGGGTCTTGGTCAGAGACATCCAACAGTGCATTATGGAATATGTCCTATTTATGCTCCAGACTTTAGAGAGCATGGAGAGTTGCAGGTGGAGAGGGGGGTCACATTTTAGCACATATTTAATCACCATAGTATTAAGAAAGCAAGGCCATGGAGCTTAGTTCTAGGGTTCTTTCCCAAAAAGCAGTTTAACAAAAGCACAGTGCAAACTCCTCTAAATTGGCTAAGTTGGGTTAAGGCGCAAGTCAACAAGAAGGTAGTTTCATGGGGCAGTCACCCACCATGCCAGCGTATAAGTGAAAGAGGCTTCTCTGTGGTTCTTCTTTTCTGCAACCTTTATATATTGATTTATTGAAATGTAGCCATTCTAGCAAAGAAAGAAAAACTAAACAATACTAATATACCTAAGGTACATCAGGCACCATCAAAGGGTTCAACCATGGCAACTCTCAATTTAATCAACTGACATAACTTAATGAATTGTTATATGTTTTATTCAACTTTCAATATTCAATAAACGGTATCCTGTCCAGGATGGTGATGAGGAGGTAAAAGCTATGGCGTATCGGAGAGGGAGGGAGGAAAAGGTAGTACAGGTGGGAGAGAAGGGGCACTGCCATGATATAAGAGAAGAGGCTCTAGGAAAGACCAATATCAATTTCTTGAGACTAAGCTAAGACAAAATGGTGCCAGACAATAAAAACAGAGTGGCAATGTGACAATTAATCAAGCAGGAGCAAACCATAAAATAAAATATGTTTTTATATGATACAATTCAATAGCCCCACCCTATGGTTCTCAAGTGGGGATGACATCTGGACAATTAAGGAAGGAGAATGATGGTCACTCACCAAGAAGGACCACCAAGCTGCCTCAAAGATGTTTAATATATCAGTATGTTTATATGTGACACATTTGTGACTATCAATTCCGAGGATTTCGACCAACAACTCATTGACCCGTAGGTGTCATGGGCAGGTGTTAGAGGTGATGTATGCATACTTTAGCCACCACCAGTGAGGTTGCTAGACGTTGGCGCTCATGGACTGTTAAGTCTGGAAAGTCAGTAATGTCATGTAGAATGGCTAATCTAGGGTAGATGTGATAGGGAAGGAGCTGCATCGCCAGATGTAATTCCAGACCATTGTCCAATAACCATCTAGTGCTGGACATGGCCAGAGGATATCCTAGAGGTTTCAGCCATCACCATCTCATTTCCAGTAACAGTCATATAGGAGAAGCTTGGCCCTTTTGAGTCTCCATGGCAACCAGTACCAGTCATTTGAATTTTTGCAGGATAAGAGTGCTAGTCTAGATTCCCTGATGACCCTATCGCAATCCATAAGTAGATTTGTCCAATCATCCTTCGTGTACTCCCTCCTCAAGTATGCCAGCCAGAGAAGTCTATTGAAGTGAGGGAGGCATTCCACTAGGGCCATACCGCTAGCAGCATGCAAACAGCATATTAATTACAGGTAGCACCAATGATCCATCATCATGAGACCAAATTCCAATTGCAGCACTGAGAACATTTGAATCTGACCCACAGCAAACATCTGGTTCACTCGGTGTAGAGCCGTTTCATGCTACATCAGAAACCCTGTTTCCCTCCTACGCATAGTGCTAGAGCTATGATTTAAGATATTGCCACAGAGAGATGCCCACAAGCTTGTGGGCTTCACTGAAAGCTCTGACAATCATCAGTAAACTTGAGGTTGAGGCTACAGTGCAGACCATAGCAGTTATGGTAAGCAGGTAAGGGGCTAATTTGGGCAACTGAGAATACAGCATTAAAGGCATACTCACAACAGTGCTTCTTATATGGGGTCTAAATATGCCACCAGTTGTGATAAGTGAAAGCCCAAATTATACGACTTTGTATGATGCAGTATTAAGCCTCCTGCCATGGTTAGGATGCTCAAAAACTGAGTTTGCACTCTCTCCAGATACATGACCCCATTTCCAATTCTTTGCAGCCAGTATCTATCAGGGGACCGAAAGAACCAACATGACAAAGATATAATAAAATCGAGATGCTATCGAAATTTTCACCATTTGTAGTTTCCCCCATAAGGACAGGTTGAGAATCAATTTTAAAAAATCCTGCTTGATGCGTTCTAGCAGGAGAAGAAAGTTGTCTTCATCCATGAAGACAAGACCCCTATTGATGTGAACACCCAAATAGCAAAATGCCTCCGATACCCATTGCAGATCACAGCATATACGAAGGTATTAGTAGTGGTCTTTGACTTAGGCAGCACCTCATACTTTATCCAATGATTTTGTAGCCTGCCAGGTGGTAGAAGTCTTCGATGATGGACACTGCCCCCACAATTGATGTGCATGGATGGGACAGAAGGAGCAGGAAATCGTTTGTGTATAGAAGGGCTTTTACATCCTGACTCCAGTATAGATACCTTCCATGAAAGTCGACTAAAAACAAAACGAGGTCCATTTTGAACCCACAAGTGCATCTCAGTTGGTCTGACTGGTAACAGGCTTCACCTCAAGCTCCTCCTCTGTAAATACATACTACTAGGGCGTGTCCTCCTTGGCTTGACAGCCCCCGGATACAGAGGTGCCATAGCACAAGACATGTTGAGGGTCCCTGCGGAACAAGAGTCACGGGTGTTAGACCTGACATGCCTTAGGGTGGTCACCCCTAACTTTTTGCTTGCCTCCCTCAACCTTTTGGACTCTGTTTTGCTGGCTTTTAGACTCTGCACACTTTACCACTGCTAACCAGTGCTAAAGTGCATATGCTCTCTCCCTTTTAACCATGGTAACCTTGGATCATACCTGATTGGACTATTTAATTTACTTATAAGTCCCTAGTAATGTGCACTATATGTGCCTAGGGCCTGTAGATTAAATGCTACTAGTGGTCCTGCAGCACTGGTTGTGCCACCCATTTAGGTAGCCCCTTTACCTTGTCCCAGGCCTGCCATTGCAAGGCCTGTGTGTGCAGTTTCACTGTCACCTCGACTTGGCATTTAAAAGTACTTGCCAAGCCTAAACCTCCCCTTTCTCCACATGTAAGTCACCTCTAATGTGTGCCCTGGGTAACCCCTAGAGCAGGGTGCTATGTGGGTGAAAGGTGTAGTTTACATGCCCTGGTAGTGTAAAACTCCTAAATTTGTTTTTGCACTACTGTGAGGCCTGCTCCCTTCATAGGCTAACATTTGGGGTGCCCTCATACAGTATTGAAGTGGTAGCTGCTGATCTGAAAGGAGTAGGAAGGTCATATTTAGTATGACCAAAATGGCAATACCAAACCCTGCTGACTGGTGAAGTTGGATTTGATATTACTGTTCTAGAAATGCCACTTTTAGAAAGTGAGCATTTCTTTGCACTTAAATCTTTCTGTGCCTTACAATCCACGTCTGGCTGGGCTTGGTTGACAGCTTCTTGTGCATTCACTCAGACACACCCCAAAAACAGGGTACTCAGCCTCTCTTGCCTACATCTGCATTTTGAATGGGTCTTCCTGGGCTGGGAGGGTGAAGGGCCTGCTCTCACACAAAGGACTGCCACACCCCCTACTGGGACCCTGGAAAACAGGATTGAACTGAAAGGGGACCTGGTGCACTTCTTAGCCACTCTTTGAAGTCTCCCCCACTTCAAAGGCACATTTGGGTATAAAACAGGGCCTCTGCCCTACCTCATCAGACACTTGCTGGAGAAGAAACCAGAATCAGAACCTGCATCCTGCCAAGAAGAACTGCCTGGCTGCCCAAAGGACTCACCTGACTGCTTTCTACAAAGGACTGCTGCCTTGCTGTTGCCCTGCTGCCTTGCTGAACTCTTGTCTGGCTGTAAAAGTGCTCTCCAAGGGCTTGGATAGACCTTGCCTCCTGTTCCCTGAAGTCTCAGGACCAAAAAGACTTCTCTTTTTCATTTGTACTCTTCGTGCGGGGAAAATTTCGACACACAGCTTGCTCTGCAGCGAGTAAAACGCCGCACACCGACACTGATCGACGCGACGCCTTCGGGACGACCGGAACTTCGGCGCACGGCCTCGCAAGGACAACGCCGCCCAACTTCCAGAGGAGAAAGTGACACGACGCCTGCCGTGAGATCGAAACTTCGACGGCAGCCCCGCGGAACGACGCGCAGCTGCAAAACAAGCAGGAGAATCCCCGCACAGACGTCGGGACATCTGGAAAACAAGCAGGAGAATCCCCGCAAAGACCCCGGGACATCTGGTAATCCCGCGACCCACAGAAAGAGACTGTCCGCGCGCCGGAAAACGACGCACGACTTCCCCGCGTGAAAAATAACAGCGCAAGTCCTTGTGTGCAGGGGAGAAATCGTCGCATACACCATTTTTCCACGTATCTCTTCTTCTGCGGCCCTTTGCGGAGATTTTCCACTTTAAACCAGGTACTTTGTGCTTGAAAGAGACTTTGTTTGCTTTTTAAAGACTTAAGACACTTTGGGGGTGATTCCGAGCTTGGCGGGCAGCTCCGGAACCGGCAAAATACTGTTGCGCGGTCAAAAGACCGCCGCGGTTATTCTGAGTTTCCCGCTGGGCGGGCGGGCGACCGCCAGAAGGCCGCCCGCCGGCCCAGCGGGAAACCCCTTCCCATGAGGATGCCGGCTCCGAATGGAGCCGGCGGAGTGGGAAGGGTGCGACGGGTGCAGTTGCACCCGTCGCGATTTTCAGTGTCTGCTATGCAGACACTGAAAATCTTGGTGGGGCCCTGTTAGGGGGCCCCTGCAGTGCCCATGCCATTGGCATGGGCACTGCAGGGGCCCCCAGGGGCCCCACGACATCCGTTACCGTCAGCCAGGTTCTGGCGGTCAAAACCGCCAGAACCAGGCTGGCGGTAAGGGGGTCGGAATGCAGCGCCGCCATGGAGGATTCCTCAGGGCAGCGGGAAACCGGCGGGACACCGCCGGTTTTCCGTTTCTGACCGCGGCTGTACCGCCGCGGTCAGAATGCCCAGGGATGCACCGCCAGCCTGTTGGCGGTGCATCCGCGGTCGTTGGCCCTGGCGGTAGTCTACCGCCAGGGTCAGAATCACCCCCTTTATATCACTTTTCAGTGATATCTCTACAATTTCACATTGCATCTTTATTCGTTTTGACCTACAATTATCCAGATAAATATTATATATTTTTCTAAACACTGTGGCGGTCATTCTGACCTTGGCGGACGGCGGAGGCCGTCCGCCAAGGTACCGCCGTCAGAACACCGCACCGCGGTCGAAAGACCGCGGCGGTGATTCTGACATTTGCCCTGGGTCCATCTCCCCCCAAGCGCTACACTAGTCAACCCAGGGGTCTGTCCAGTAGTGGACGGTGCCCTCTTGGAGCACTGTGGATCACCTTTATAGTGACCATACTAGTAGCACTCTAAGCATTTGGGGTTGGATCTCCCTGATTTCTCATAAGTCCCTGGCTTTTTCCCAAATCTGGAAAAGGAATGGTTGCCACCCCCTCCTTAGGGATTCTTTTGGGGGCCTTTGGAGAGTTCCTTATCTGTAAGTTTATCTCCCCCCTCTTTCTTCTGTTGGGAACCCTGACCACCTTTGTGGGTGTCCCCCCCAGGTACCTTTTTGGACACTCTGGTGCTAACCCAGAGGTCTGCCTCCTCAGCAAGCTTCCTAGGATCAGTCAGCTTACTATCTACCAAGTGCTGGCGCAACTCTGTATAAGTAGTATTGAGCATATGCTCTCTCAGAATCAAGTAATAAAACCCTTTATAATTATCTACTTTGTTGCCCGCACCCATCCATTCAGTGCCTTACTGGAAAAGTCAAAGAAATCTACCCATGTTTGTGTGGTTTGTTTGGTGCTGTCCCTGAACCTCTGATGGTATCCCTCAGGGGTCAGCCCAAACTTGGCAAGTTTGACCGTATATGTATTCAACAGGGCAAGGTCAAAGTCTCCTACTTGAGACCCAGTCAGAGACATGTTGGGTGAGGATTTAGTTGTTGAAAATTGTCAGGAAACGAATTTGCAAAATAAGAGATAAAAATCAAGTTGACCTTCAACTGCGGGTAGGTAGTGAAATACTTAACTACTGTATGTCACTGCACAAACACAAGTCCTATCCTCACCGCTAATCACCAATGTTAGAAATTCAGTTTTTGGTTGGCAGTCAGGTTACCCTCTGTCCAAGCAAGAACCCTCACTCTAGTCAGGGTAAGTCACACACAATCCAAAATTATCCTGTGCTCACCCTCTGGTAGCTTGGCACGAGCAGTCAGGCTTAACTTAGAAGGCAATGTGTAAAGTATTTGTGCAATAAATCATATAATAACACCATATAGCACCACAAAAATACACCACACAGTGTTTAGAAAAATATATAATATTTATCTGGATAATTGTAGGTCAAAACGAATAAAGATGCAATGTGAAATTGTAGAGATATCACTGAAAAGTGATATAAAGTGTCTTAAGTCTTTAAAAAGGAAACAAAGTCTCTTTCAAGCACAAAGTACCTGGTTTAAAGTGGAAAATCTCCGCAAAGGGCCGCAGAAGAAGAGATACGTGGAAAAATGGTGTGTGCGTGGATTTCTCCCCTGCACACATGGACTTGCATCGTTATTTTTCACGCGGGGAAGTCGTGCGTCGTTTTCCGGCGCACGGACAGTCTCTTTCTGTGGGTCGCGGGATTACCAGATGTCCCGGGGTCTGTGCGTGGATTCTCCTGCTTGTTTTCCGGCTGCGTGTCGTTCCGCGGGGCTGCGCGCCGAAGTTTCGATCTCACGGCAGGCGTCGCGTGGCTTTCTCCTCTGGAAGTCGGGCCGCATTGTCCTTGCGAGGCCGTGCGTCGAAGTTCCGGTCGTCCCGAAGGCGTCACGTCGATCAGAGTCGGAGTGCAGCATTTTTCTCGCCGCGGAGCAAGCTGTGCGTCGAAATTTTCGCCGCACGAAGAGTCCAAATGAAAAAGAGAAGTCTTTTTGGTCCTGAGACTTCCGGGAACAGGAGGCAAGATCTATCCAAGCCCTTGGAGAGCACTTTTACAGCCAGACAAGATTAAAGCAATGCAGCAGAGCAACAGCAAGGCAGCAGTCCTTTGTAGAAAGCAGTCAGGTGAGTCCTTTGGGCAGCCAGGCAGTTCTTCTTGGCAGGATGCAGGTTCTGGTTCAGGTTTCTTCTCCAGCAAGTGTCTGATGAGGTAGGGCAGAGGCCCTGTTTTATACCCAAATGTGCCTTTGAAGAGGGGGAGACTTCAAAGAGTGGCTAAGGTGTGCACCAGGTCCCCTTTCAGTTCAATCCTGTCTGCCGGGGTCCCAGTAGGGGGTGTGGCAGTCCTTTGTGTGAGAGCAGGCCCTCCACCCTTTTTGGGGCCCTCTTACGGGGGCCCCTGCCGTGCCCATGCCATTGGCATGGGCACGGCAGGGGCCCCCAGGGGCCCCGCGGCACCCCCTACCGCCATCCTGTTCATGGCAGGAGAGCCGCCATGAACAGAATGGCGGTAGGGGGTGTCTGAATCCCCAGACACCCAGCGGGCAGCGGAAAGTCGGCGGTAGCCCGCCGGCTTTCCGCTTCTGGCCGCGGCTGTACCGCTGCGGTCATAATGCCCGGCGGAGCACCGCCAGCCTGTTGGCGGTGCTACCGCCGACCTCCGCCCCGGCGGTAATTACCGCCAGGGTGAGAATGAGGCCCTGTGTGTTTTTTTTTGTGGTGCTATATGGTGTTATTGTATGATTTATTGCACAAATACTTCACACATTGCCTTCTAAGTTAAGCCTGACTGCTCGTGCCAAGCTACCAGAGGGTGTGCACAGGATAATTTTGGATTGTGTGTGACTTACCCTGACTAGAGTGAGGGTTCTTGCTTGGACAGAGGGTAACCTGACTGCCAACCAAAAACCCCATTTCTAACAACAGGATTATCCCTTGGTGTCATGAATCCATGCATCAGACAGATTAAGACCAAAACCGGTGTAGTAAAATGCTTCATGCAGGTTAATTTGAAAGAAGCACGGAAAAACTGAGGTCGTTTGAGTGGCGGCGGAGCTGACAGTGGACGTAGATGCTGAGGCTGGAGCTGACGGGTGAGGGGCGGGGATTACGGTGCTGCAGCAGCAGCTTGTCAATGTTCTGCTTTGTGCCCCGGGCCCTGTAACACTCGGGTACCGGGCCGTGTACCGGGCCGAGTTTGTTGAGCCTGCTGGAACAATTAGCAGAATATCAGCGCGCATATCGGCACAAGCACAGTGGGGTGCAGGGAGCACCTGTAATTGCAGAACATGCGCGGGCGGGCCTGACAACACTGACAAACGCCCGATAACGCTGCAGCACAGCCTACATGCTAGGAGTGCTGTGGGTCCCAGGAACTGGAACTGGGAAGAAACCAGGAGGAAAACCAGGAGTGCCAGGAGAACTAGGTGAGAGTGGATGGTGTAGGTGAAGTAGGGGAGTGATGTTATACCATCCCCTCTCCGACCTGTGAGGCCCGACCTACGAGGTCCGACAGACTTAAAGGCTGGAGCACCTATGAGAGGCGTGGTGCTAATCCACTAAAGGCATAGTAAGGGCCACAGCACTCCTCACCTCCCCCCTACGGTGAATAGGCGGAAAGTGGGAGTAGGCGAGAGGCAGAATATCGCAACCTGTGCCACTCGGATCTGCCTAACAGGATTGCATAGTGAGGATTTAAAAGAGGCACTGTGGCCTGAAAGCTGAGACGAACAGTGGCCAATGCAATAGGTTAGGACAGGCTGGTGTGGCTGGTGTGGTGCGTGTGGCTGAGGCATTAGAGCCGGGGCCTTAGGATTGAGCTGGAGAGGTGCGGAAGCGGGCAGACTAGGTTTTAGTGCAGTTTTCTCCACTCTTTGTGCTCTTCCCCCCGTCCCGACCTTGTCCCATTGCTTGTCTGTGACTGTGCTTGACAATCCAGTTGGCCATTGGATACTGGACACCAGCAGTGGTTAGAGTACAGCTGGGAAAATGACATTAAAAAACAGACGAACCACGAGTGCTAGACAAACAGTACAAAGGTGCTCAATGAGAGCATTCAGTAGATTAATCATGGGACAACTTAAAGCAAAGGGTTCCAGTTGGAAGTAATATGAGACTACTGCCCTTCCTTGTGGATCAATGCCTAAAGGATCTGATCTTACTCCTGCCCCACCCCTGCTAGCTGGTGATTATAGAGAGGCTGATCTCGATCTTTCCAACAGGTTAATAACTAGCTTCTACCACAAGGTGGGCCAAAAGGTCGACAAGGCATTTTCTCTGCAGCAGACCACTGAGCAGATTACTGAGCAGAACAGCGAGCAGACCAATAGGCAAATAGAGCCAGAGTTGCAATTCGAGAAACAGGATACTGCTCTGGCTCAGGGACCGGAGCCGGAGCCAGCTTTGATAGCCCTGAGGATGGAGGATGTTGGTGGAGAATCCTACGGAAGACCCTCAGAGAGAGGTAGCGAGATAAGAACTGCTGAGAGTGTCAAAATTGATTTGGATGGGTCATCCATGGTAGTGCAGGGAGACAGGCATGCTCATAGGAAGCCCTGCCACACGTTGAAAGAGCAGCAAAGTGCTTCGGAGAGCCCGAGGAAGGTGAGTGAAACTAGAGGGCAACAGGGAAGGGAGGGTCAAGAATCTCTGTTGGAACTCTTATGAGTGACTTAGTGGTTAACATTTGACAGCAAATAATGAACTAGGGGACCTAGGGATCCCGGTCAACGGTACACCCAAGGGGAACAGTGATTACCTTAGTGACAGCTCCCTGAGGTTTTTGGACTACATGCTGCCAGATGTACCCTGTAGCCTAAAAGCTAAATCTAGACATTTTGGGCCATCTAAGGTTTTGCGGGCTGCTGAAGATAATCCTGAGGCCTTGGTGGGGGCCGTGTTTGGCCTCAAATCCACAATTAACAACTCTTCCCCCAGTGGAAGAGGGTTCTGTTCGACTGACACTATCGATCAGCATAATTGTGCTCGCCAGTCTGCATCCTGCACCCACGGAGACCTGGCAAGGTTTGATAATCTCCGAGGCTATGACTGCATTAAATAATGTCCTAGTCTCGATCCTTGCACTTATGGAGAAATTTCTCGGGGGGACAGAGCTCATTGAATCATTACTAACCTTGATACTACAGGCCCTAGTCCTGTGTGAGCAAACAGCCAGGGGAAATCGGGCTCCACCTTCACAGATCCCCTGGCATGCTTGTCATAACCGGTTTAATCCCTCAAATGTTACAAGAAGTGCTACGCAGGTGCAAACAGCAGATTCCATCTTTGCTCAAATTGGGAGTATTTAACAGATTAATAAAAGTATGGCTCCTCATAGTGGTGAAGGCGCCCATGCACATAGAGAAGGAGCCGGGCAGTAGAGGGGGTCAACTCCCCTAAAGACGAGTACAAGCCGAGTCCCAGGGAAAAAACTGCAATTGCTGAATTAAAGGAGCTACCAGCTAGCGCCATGGAATGCATAAGGAGAGACTCTGGATCCCAGAATGAAGCCCAGGTTGATATAGGGACAACTTCAAACAACAAGAAGGGACATGCCAAAGAAAAGGGGAAGCGGGCTACACCATTTCCAGTTTATTCTCTTAAATGGTTATTCTCCAGCAACAAGAACAGCACAGACAGCATAGACAGGGAGCTAGCTTCAGCTCCCAGCCATAAAGTCACACTAAGTGAAGAGAATATGGGTACTAGAAATCCAGCTGCCCTCCCGTACGATAACATATCTGGGCCAGGTGCCAATTTGAAGGGATTAGTGGAACCCTTACAACCTACTCAAACCCATCTTTGCGAGGATATCCACAATGGGGGGTGCAGCGGAAAGAGAAGTTCACCAAAAAAACAGCAAAGGGAAGGAAGCACAGGAACAAGAAGAAAGACTCTACAAAGGGAAAAAAGAGTGGCAAGGAAGGTTTCAAGGAAGGCAGCTAAGATTGGCAGTGCTCCACCCTGCCCCCACGAGATGGTGATAGCCCAAGTCGAACAACCTGAACAGGAGGCACTATGCATCCCAGGAACATCGAGGGACTTCCAGAAGCTGAACCCAGATGCTCTGCTACTTATGACATCTTCAGGATTTAATCATAGAGATAGTCCAGATGCCGGTGACTTATAGTGCAATAAAATTGATGGCCCTAGTGATGTCGCGCCAGGGAGATGATACAGCAGGCAAAGCTTGGAATTAGTTGATCTCTTCCCTGACGTTGGCTTAAGCCACCCCTTAAATGGGTCTAGACTATTAAGCCTCTTCTATGCTGTTTCTGAGCTAAGAGTTATTTCTTCCAGTGATGTGAAATTGAGCTGGGATCAAAGCAGCAGCGGCTTGATTATAGCAGGAGGTGCACCGACCCTATTCATTTTCAAGGTGATTCTCCTATTTCCTGCCCCTTGGCCCTGGTTGAATTTGCTTTGCCAGGTATAGCTAGACTAATTCTCTATCATGCGGAGCATGAGGGGTGTGGGAGCAGGGCAGATACGTTAAGGGAGGATAGCCCTAAATAGGCATGGTCTTGCACCATGGCGAAATAAGAAGAGCTCTGTAGCTGAGGGTAGCGGAGTGTGAGAACCACTGACCATTACCACCTACAAAAATAGCAGATAAATCTGGATTCCAAGCCATGATGTGGTGGATAAAGGGCCCAAATGTGACAATTGGTCTTGGGTAGCGGCTGTGCTTGCTGGCAATGCAGGAGCATACCTTAGAGCAAGAACTGACTGATTACCAAAGGAACCCTCTTTTTATTCAGCCACTCTGCATGTCCCCCTCAACATCGTATATTTACAATAATATGGATAGGGGCTGCTTGCGATTACTGTCCTGAAATATAGCAGGTTTGGCTAGGAGACTGGAAGACAATGACTGGACACAATATGTCAGTTTGCATGATATTTGCTGCTTCCAAGAAACGTGGGCTGTTGAAGGACTATGTATTGATGGGTTTCTGGGTTATGATATACTGGCCAGTTGGGCAGGGAAGGGTCGCCCCTCGGGATCTCTCAATATGGATGTCATGCAAGCTAGAGTGTAAAGTAGAGAAAGTTGATGTACCACTCCAGAGGGCCTCCGCTAATATCCAGCACTTCAGACAGGTCAAATTTTAATAATGGGGCAGTAATGGATATCTTTAATGTATATATTCCGGCAGGGTGGTCTTTGGGGGTCCAGGCACACTGGGGAGAGTACTCCATATATATCGAAAAAGTTAAAAGAAGTATGGTGGATGGCAAAGATATCCGGGGCTGTGTAGGTAGTAGGAGTGTGATACTGTTTTGTGGTGACTTTAACACATCAGTCTGTGATGTTAATAATAGCTGCGAGATCTTGTTGGAAGATCGTAGTATGGGGATCCCAGAGACAGCTATGAGTCGCTTTAAGTCTACAAAAAAAGCTAAGGCTTTTACTGATCTTTTACTGAACAACGGTCTCCATTTTGGCAATGGGTGCTCAAAGTCACAAACAGTTAGGAGCGCACCTGCCTGACATGGGTGCTCAAAGTCAGATGGCGCTGCCAAAGCAACTTTTAATAATGGCAAATCTACTTCAATCATTGATTATGTTATTATTAACATGGAAGCATGGTCATCCATTTTAGACATGGCCGTGGCCAACAGAGTAGAAAGCAATCGTAATCCACTTGTCCTCATTATGAGGGCGGACACTCTGGGGCTAGGGATTACAACGGGACTGGCCCTGGGCCTGCACAGGAGGGAGATCGTTTTGTCCAATTGCAGAAGAACAATTCAATGGGATGGTGAGAAGTATTGACAGGGCCTCCCGCAGTTAGAACCCCTAATAACCTGCCATGGACAATCCATCACAGACCCCCGACCAACGACAGTCCTCTTAAACTGGCTGTCTATAACCAAATGACAAAGAAGCTGGGGGCCTTGTGGTCTAAACCAGTATAGACTAAGCCGGTTGGTATTACTAGAAAAGGGCAACTAGGATTTGAAGGATGGTTTGACAAGGAGTGCGCAAAGGCAAAAAGAGAAGTCTTGGTTGCACTAACACAGTGCCACAACAGCTTGGCTATCGAAGGGAAATTTAAAGAATACAGAACAAATTATAAGTGTTTGCTAGCAACAAAGAAATGGCTGTACCAAAACACAATGTGGGCTGGACTTAGAGCAAGCATTGTTGACCACAATACCACCAAATTCTGGGCTTGTAGCGAGACTGGGGAAGGGGACAGCAAATGTTGTTGAAACCCATATAGGTCCAGCTGCCTGGGCTAATCATTTTAGACCAGCTAACATTAATGAACACAACTTGATAGCCTCATATATATGGGACGCTTGGCCCTGGCTGAGAGAGTTACCAATTAAATTAGGGCTGATTGGACCAATATATCTATTTGATCCACAACATCTATAGGGTTATAGTTGCTGCTGTGAGACACATGTTTTTTTGTTACATAAATGAGATATATTTACTATTTTTTCAATATATAATACTTTTAACATTAAAATGTATCAAAACCAATGCCGCTAATATTAACCATCATAAGTACTTGCACTTTACTCTTCCTGAGGCCCTTTGCATAGGATGCTATGACCCACTTCACCTTGTCTTGTAAAAAACTTGTTGTAGCAAGCCGTATTTGGCTACTCCACCTTTTTAAGTCTTTTTAAATGAGTAAATTGCACTAAAACTGCACTTGCATAAGGCTGGCTAATATTAACGAATATGGCTTGGTATAAAAATTATTGCTGTTAATATTTTTCATTGTGAGCATTCGCATTCCATTCTTCGAGGCTCTTTTGTGTAGGATGCTATCGCCTGGAAATTTTCCACCCCCAGATTTAATAGGGGTGGGAACTGTAAATGATTTACTTGCATGTGTGTATGTGGGTTTTTCACGGGGATAAGGTAGGCCTAGATGAAGCTGATCCCTGTTTTTAAGTTTTAAGTTTTTAAAGAATGAACAATGATTTCATGTAATGATGATTTTTATTTTTATATGTACTATGTTTCTTATATATATTGTAAGGCATGAAGCTGAAACAATTAAAAATTAACTTGGACACCTTCCATGTCCTAGATGAAGTGGAGCGCTCCAGGACAAAAAAAAATAGAAGTGATAAAAGGGACTTTCTCTGTCAGGTACTTTAGCCGATCTTAATTGTCTCTGAGACCTCCACAAGTAACCTCTGCTTCAGGGGCTTCCTATAAGAGGTAGACATTACATTTAAAATCCGCACACAGACCCATATAAGACATGTACTAAAAAACATACCTCCACTATACACGATGAAAAGTTTCCTAAGCATCTAATGGAATCACTAATGTCTCCTCCGGGTTATCCCTCATTTGCCAAAGGTGTGCCAATGTCTGCATATGGTTGCTAGAGCAACAGCCAGCATACCCAACTAAGAATTATGACCGAAGGGGGGAATCACCTTGCTCAGGCGCAACACCTTAGCCATGATCTTCAGACCCACATTAAGTAAAGAGAATGGGCAATAGTTGGCACAATCTAACACATCTTTGTTGTCCTTAAATAGGAGCATGAAAGTCGCTTTATTAGATACTGTCCCTACAGAACCAGGTGACTATGCCACTTGAAAGGCTGAAATTAAATGCAGCACCAAGAGGTCCTTCCCTGTCTTTAATAACTCTCTCTGGAAACCATTCTCTCTGGGGCATTTACACATTAGAAGTGCTGCTTTAGCTGCAGCCACATCCTCTTCAGTGAATTCACCTTCCAGCAGGGTGCAACTGTCTACCAACAGGACTGGTAAATGCAGTGGTGTCAGAAAGCCCTCTACCTGAGAGTGTACCGCTTGATTCCAATGTGTAAAGAGATATGTAATAGGAAGTTAAGTGGTTCACCATGTCCCAGCAATGTGTTAGAAGGTTACCCTGTGCATTGTAACTACCGGAATGGCTAAGTGGAATTTCCGCTTTGAAGTTGTGCGGGCAGCAGTCTCCCTGCTTTTCCCCCTGGTTGCTTCTTTGCCACTGAAGTTTAATTCAGGCTTTGTCTGCCACTGTTGAGAATATTTTGGTAAACTCCAGCTGCATTTGTGAAGCAGGAGTGGGGTCGCAGTGTGCTGATCTGTCAATGTGCAAACACTTGCTGCTAGAAGATAGATATCTGCCTTACAATTCACCAATTCCGAGTCCCACATTAACCTCCCTCTCAAGGTGGCCTTACCCACTACCTACAAGGTGGCCTTACCCACTGGCATTTCTTTATCTAGGAAATATGAATGAATGTATGGAATTATTCCACACTACCTGCAGCTTAGGCAAATGCCATCATTTGTCACCAAACCGGGGCTGGGGATACCATTCCCAGATTCTGCCTCAGGGGTACTGGGTTCCCTGGGGTTCAAGCTAAGGCGTTAAGTGTACAAGAGGTACCCAGGGCATGTAAATCGAATGGTAGTAGTGCCCTGCATCACTGATTGTACCACCCACAAGAGTAGCCCTGTAAACATGTCTCAGACTTGCCATTGCAGAGTCTGTGTGTGCCGTCTTGCACTGTGAATTCAGCCTAGCAAGTGTACCCTCTTACCAGGCACAGACTTTCCCTTTTACTACATGCAGGTCACCCCTAAAGTAGGCCCAAGGCAGCCCCATGGGAAGGGTGCAGTATATTTAGAAAGTAGGATATGTACTGATGTGTTTAACATGCCCTGATAGAAAAATACTGGCAGATTTGTTTTTCACTATTGCAAGGCCTATGTCTTCCAGAGGTTAACATGGGAATTGCCTTGAAATATAATTTAAGTGCAGGTTCTCTTTGGGAGCAGTTAGAGATGTGGAACCTTGGGGTCTCTGAACTCACAATTTAAAAATACATCTTTTGGTAAAGCTGGTTTTTAGATTGTATGTTTGAAAATGCCACTTTTAGAAAGTGGGCATTTTCTTGCTTAAGCATTCTGTGCTTCTGCTTGGCTGCTGAATCCACGCCTGGGTCAGACCGACAGACATCTGTTTGTGAATTCACTCTAGACAGCGACACAAAGGTAGTTGAGTTGTGTCCTGACTATCCTGATGAGTCTTCCTGGGCTAGAGTGGGAAGGAGGAGCTGTCATCTGCACTTGAAGGGGTTGTGTCTGTCCCCTCACAATACAGTCTCCAACTCCTTTTAGTGTGGCCCTGTAAACATGTCTCAGACCTGCCATTGCGGAGTCTGTATGTGCAGTCTTGCACTGTTAATTCAGCCTAGCAAGTGTACCCTTTTACGACGCTCAGACCTTCCCTTTTACTACATGCAGGTCATCCCTAAAGTAAGCCCAATGCAGCTCCATGGGCAGGGTCCAGTATATTTAGAAAGTAGGATATGTACTGATGTGTTTTACATGCCCTGATAGTAAAATACTGGCAGATTTGCTTTTCACTATTGCAAGGCCTATGTCTTCAATAGGTTAACATGGGGATTGCCTTGAAATATAATTTAAGTGCAGTCTCCCTTTGGGAGCAGATAGAGATGTGGAATTTGGGGTCTCTGAACTCACAATTAAACAATACATATTTTGGTAAAGCTGGTTTTTAGACTGTATGTTTGAAAATGCCACTTTTAGAAAGTGGGCATTTTCTTGCTTAGCCATTCTGTGCTTCTGCTTGGCTGCTGAATCCACGCCTGGGTCAGACTGACATTTGGGCTGTTTGTGAATTCACTCTAGACAGTGACACAAAGGGAGCTGAGGTGTGTCCTGCGTATCCTGATGAGTATTCCTGGGGTAGAGTGGGAGGGAGGAGCTGTCATCTGCACTTGAAAGGGTTGTGTCTGTCCCCTCACAATACAGTCTCCAACCCCTTATAGTGGGGCTGGCGCAAGGCCAGAAAGAGGCAAGGTTTTGTGCACTACAAAGACTTTCCTTTGAAGTTTGCCTTCTTCAAAGGCAGAAATTATTATAAGTAAAGGACCCAAAACTCCAGACTTTTAGGACACTTCTGGATCAAGAGGAACCTCTGCCAAGGAGAAGAACTGAAGAGGTGTGGGAAGGAGTACTGCCCCTTTTCTGTGTGTGTTTTGCTGGGTTTGCCTACAGTTGCTTCTTCTGCCTTAGAGAGGACAAAGACTGGAATTTGCTGTGTGTCCTGCTTGTGAAGTTTCTTCAAGGGCTTAGATTGAGCTTGCCTCCTGCTAAGAAGTCTCAGGGACATCAAAGGTCTCACCTGCCAGCACCTGGGCTCACTTGCTGAGACCCCTGACTTGCCAATTGGTGCCACATATTCTCCCTAGGCCTCTGGAAGGAGACGCTGGTAGAACCTGAATGAAAACCCATGCACCAGAGCCGAGCAGCCGAAAAATCAATGCAGCACCCACACAGTGGCCTTAAAATCGACGCAGAACCTGCCTCGCAGCTGCAGAAATCAAAGCATCACCATCTCAACAACGTCATCGTTACATTGCGTCCAGATTTTCTACACATCATCCCTGGGATGCCAAATCTTCAACATCATTGCAGGGACCTGAAGCTTCCTTGCCGGAATCCAATGCATACCTTCCCTGCGAGGAAAGAGTCAACATATTGCTTACCTGGCAAGGAATGAATGTCACATGGCCTAACTTGCGAGTAAAGAATCACTGCATTGCTTGCTTTTTTGATGCACCCTCGCCCCTGCAGCTTTATCTTTGACACATACCAGGTACTTTGTGCTAAAACAACGTATCCATTAATTCTTATGGACTAAGACTCTTTTTTAAATTTAAAAAAGTGATATTTTTTCTTGTGTATGTTGGATTTTTGCCATTTTGGTCTTGCTTGATGTAGATTAATATTGGCTATTTTTCTAAAGTAGTGAGGAGTCCTCTTGTGGCATTTTCACTGTGTTACTGTATGTGTTTGGGCAAATACTTTTCCCATTGCCTCTGAGATAAGCCTGACTGCTTGTGCCAAGCTACCAAGGGTGTGAGCAGGGGTAATCTGAGCTGGTTATCTCCCTTACCCTGACTAGAGAGGGACCCTACTTGGTCAGGGTGTAAACTGACTACCAACTAGAGACCCCAGTTTTAACAGATACTTTCAAACAAACCTGAATTTTTTAATTGTGGTACCTTTTGTGTTGAGCTTTCTAAGCCCAATACTTTTTTACAGTGGTAAAAGTTATGAATGCAAAGTGTTATCACTAAAAGCGAGGACTGGCTAAAGTTTCCATGTGGGACCTGGGAACACTTGTCATTTATATAACAATTCTGAGTACAGAAAAATGATCTTACATTTTGTATAAAGACATTAAGCTACAATTGAATTCTTTTATTTCTGTACTTTCACTTTCACATACAATAATCATAAGTGTACTGATTTTTTTCCATGGATATCTTAGTGCATTTCCTAACCCCAAACACTGTTCACCACAAAGGGATTTTTTTGGGATATTTTTACATGCACACATTAAAATCTAGACCGATTTGCATCCTTTTTTTGATGTTACCAATTTGATCGCAATGATACCTGCGTTTTCTTTTTTTCTATTAATCGTGTTTTGAAAATAAATGACAGTATTGCTTTTCACAAAATCTTAGTGTTAGGTGAGACATACTTGGTGTGGTATTCCCCACAGAAATCTTGCCTTCAGTACTATGTTTTTGCTGAACCCATTTTTGTTGCCATTTGAATTCTGTGCTTTTGCCCTCTCCCTTAAACATGGTGATATTGGTATACACCTAGCTGACACATTGATTGTATTTATAGGTCCCTAGTAAGTGGTGCTATTTGTACCGAGCACCTGTAAATTAAATGTTCCTTTATTTTACTGCTAAATCACTCCTTAGGTAGGCCCTACAGGCTCATAGAGCAGGGTGCATGATAATTAAAAAGGCAGACATGTGGGTTCTAATTTGACAATGCCCTAGCAGTGAAAAACTCCCAAAGTAATAGTTTACTGTAGCAACACTACCTCTCCTATAGATCAGCACTGGGTCACTTTATTACACTTCATTAGTGATAAATTCATTTTGGGATCAGAAAGAGAAATACTTCTTCATTCATTTGAAATGCAATTTAAAATCCCCCTTAATGATGAAGACAGATTTTAAGTTACTATTCTGAAAATGCCACTTTTAGAAAGTTGGCATCTTTCTGACTAAACCAAATGTGCCCTTCTGCAAGCAAGTGTCCATGGTCACAGGACTATGAATGGCTCTCCTGTGGTGGGATGGATATTCCTTCTGGACATGGGGAGAATAAGACTGTGGGTGCAGTACAGGGTGCTCCTGTCCTGAGCAGGATAGCCTTGGGGCTTATACTCAGCCCTTCTTGAGCTTCAAACAGTAGGCTGGGGTTGTGCCTATCCCCTTCCTGACTTCTGAAGCTACCTACTCTGCCACTGGCAAATACAGCTCACACATAGGCCTGTCTACTATTTGTCCCCCTAGACAGATTGTAACCAAACCGAAGGATGGGGAAGCAGGGGGTATAAAAGTGGCACCCACATAGTTTCTCGACAGAACGCTCCTTGACCTGTAGAAGATTCAGAAGAAGCTGCCCTGCTTTCTGAAGAAGGATGACTGGACCTGCTTGCCTGAATCCTGGATTCCCAAACGTGACTCCAGGGGCCAGTTGGCTGACATCCTGTTTGAGGTAAAGGGACACAACAAGCTTCAAGAAGCCTTGCTTACAACCGCTCAGCTCATCAGCCCCTGCAGGATTTTCCCTAGACCTTACTGCTGGCCTCTGATGGAGCGATCTCCTAGAAGTAAGCTACCATTTGCAGGACCCTTGGCTGGTATCAGAGTATACTCTTCTTGCTTCAAAACTCCAAAGACTGAACTATATGTGAAAATTCAGGTATCAGGCTTTTTGCGACTGCACACACAGTCTTCTAGTCAGCAACAACTGCCCACATCTCTCACCAACAAGAACCTCCAGCTGCGACCTTCTCTCCATGTCGACAACTAAAAATTCACAACTCTGGTTCTACTTTTTGGATTTTTGTTATTTAATTTACTTATTTACTTTATTTATAAAAAATACTTCATTTTTCTAAATTGGTTTGAGATTTTACTTGTGTTGTGTTTCTATCACTGATTGAGTGCTACAAAAACACTTTACACATTGCCTGTAAGTTAAGTCTAGACTGCTTTTGTACCAATCTATCAGAGAGTTATGCACAGATTTACCTAGTTACTTTTTGTGGTTGACACTGACAAGGACTGTATTTTTCACTTGAGTAGGGCAACTCATCCATCTGAACTAATAACCCAATTTCTTACACTTGGGAAAAGGCATACTATTATAATATTGTGTGAAAAATCTTGTATTTTGCACATGTCGAGCAGGAAATGGCACACTATTCTTTTTTGTATCAGATGACTTATTGTTCATTGTACCCACCTTTGTACGTGCTTACACTACCACACACATTTCAGGTGAAGGGCTAGAAATGAAGGTAATGTCAAAATGTCATGGTCAGTCTGGGAATCAAAAGCTGTCCTGGAACATATGTTCAAACCAGCCCGCTTTGTTTGTAAACCCTATTTTTTCCATCTCTTTTCCAGTCTCCCTCTTGCTCTGTCTCTCTATCTCTTCTCTCTTACTTGGACTGCTGTACCCACTGCTGTATCACCTGGGGAGCTGGAGACAAAGGAAGCTGATGGGGTAAATGGTCAGTTTGTCTCTTCTAAGAAGCAGTGGTTACATTTATACTTGGCATTACTTCCTGGTTTAGAAAACTGTGAACGAAATAGGGAATAACCTACTTGTATACTGTTAGCCCTCCGTTTTTGCACACTATTCTCCCGCATTAATCACAGATTATTGCACAGTTTATGCAGTTTAACTCTGTGATGTGGTAAATATACCTCCATTTTTATCACTTCCACTCAGAGCCCTAACACAAACCCCTGCAGTTTCTGCCATACATTAGGGGCCACAATCCTTCAGGGGACCCCAATTCACTTGAATCCACAGTGCTATGCTCTCCATTTGTGACAAGTTACTAAACAATCGAATGCACTGCAGTGGTGGTGCCGGTGTCTGATTTTCTCACACCTGACTGAGCTTAAGTAGCATGAGTAAGTGCTACATTGACTCACAAAGGATATGCAGACTGAATGCGTAATACAGGGGTCTCCAACCTCTTCTGTAACAAGAGCTACTCATGCTCAATGAAAATCATCTTGAGCTACTAATGTTCGTGTTATAGGAGTGCCCACACTATCCAAGATTGTCAGCAGTGATTACATCAGTGCATTAGATGGGATTGCCAGCAATAAAGTAAAAAAGTATTATCAGTTTGGGATGTTTCTAAATGGAATGAAATACCAAACAGAGATAACTCAATGCTCCTGACACCAAGGCAATAATGTGAGTAATAAACCTCTCCAACTAAAATAATAGTTTGAAATACATTTTGAGTATTCAACCACTTTTCGCCAAACAACACCTTATGAATACTGACAATACATACATTTATATTTAAAAATTATGCTTTTTAATTTTTTTATACACAAAATACTTCAACAAAGCAAAAGCTTCTATAGTAGTAGCCTGGGCTGCACACAGGGGAGCTACTTACACCGCATTGGAGACCTACCGGTAGCTCACAAGCTAAACATTGGCACATTGGAGACGCCTGGTGTGATAAATATTAACAGATTAACTCTCAGTGTGCCTCCACTTAATACTTCATGCATCTTGAATCATGAATTTCCCCTACCAATCCTTTTCGCTAAATAGTATAACTTTGCCCAAAACAAATTAGGTTGGTATACGAATTCCATAACTTATGCAAATATAAGAAATATTAAAATAATAATTGGAATGCACTTTAGATGCTTAAAGTCTGTCTCCATCTTGGATTCCTATAAACTAGGAATAGGGGGGCGTGGCCAAGATGGCGGCGTGAGCGGACGTGTCTGCCCGAGCTCTGCCGCCCGGGCCCCAGAAAGCAGCCTTGCGACTCTGACGAGTGGGGCTACGGTGATCCCTGAAGCAGCGGTAGGCCCCGTGAGGCAAGAGGCGACCTGCGGAGACCGAAGGCGCCGGAATCAGCCCTGGGAGGAGGTGCAGTGCCGCGCGGCCTGTACCCGCGCCAGAAGCTGGTGAGAGCGGCGCTAGAGGTCGGGCCGCGTGGAGGGCCCGGGTTCGGTGGCCCGCGACTGCAAGAGCAGAAGTGGCAGATACCCCAGGCAAGGCTGGGGCAGCACGGCGCAGTGTGTTGCGTCGGGGGCCCGGAGAGGAGAAGGGCGCTGACAGCCACCGGGATTGGGCGGCCTGCTGGGCTTGGGCCTCCGGTTTGACGGGGATCCCAGACGAGGCAGCGGACAGGCAGGATGCCCCTTGGGGACCCAGGCGCTAGAGAAAGGTGACCAGAGAGGCGAGAGGGTGCTGGGCTGCAGTTCGACGGTGCGATTGGCCCGTAGCAACCCCAACAGGTGCCCCCAACCGGACTGCCAATTTGGAGCCCGGAAGCGACAGGACGGCACTGGCTGGTGAAGCACAAGGTCTGATGAGGCCGGGCCCCTGGGAGACATCTTGAGGAGTCCTGGCTGGGTGATAGTGCGGGCTCAGCAGGGAAACAGGAGTGATGGCAGCATCTAAGTCAAAGCGGGAGAGATCAGTCAGGGAAATGCTGGCTGGAACACGACCAGTGCCAGGGGGTGCTGCTAAAGGCCCTTCAGCGACAAAGTCCCCGGAGGCATGTGGCGAGATGGTGGAGGAAGAGGAGGCCCCCATTACGAAGGGCTTTCTCACCTTCCTGTTCGATTCACTCCGGAGTGATATACAGGAACTCCGCAGAGATATCTCTAAGGAGGTGAAGGAGCTGCCAGGGGAGGTCACGTCCCTGGGAGAGCAGGTGGCACAGATGGAGGATGGTGAGATATCCCGCGGCGAGGGAGTGGCGGGCCTGCAACAAGAGGTTGTCCGACTTAGTGAACAGCAGGACCTTCTACAAATGGCGGTGGAGGACTTGGAGAATCGCTCAAGAAGGCATAATATCCGCATTAGAGGAGTGCCGACTGGGGCGGAGAATATTGGTGACTTTGTGGGGGCGCTGTTCCGCTCGATACTTGGTCTGGAGGAGACCAGGGAGATCATGCTAGATAGAGTCCATCGGGCAGGCTGGGCTGGTAGTGCCAGTGAACGTCCGCCGGACATATTAGCCTGTGTACACAATTACGGACTTAAAGAGAGCATATTGCAAAGGGCGCGCAATCTCCTGCAGGTACACTTCAGGGGGTATGCGCTCCAACTGTTCCAGGATCTCTCGGTACGGACTCTGCAGCGAAGGCGAGAATTTAAGCCCATCACTGAGCATCTGAGAGCACATGATGTGTCTTACTCTTGGGGCCATCCATTCCGCCTTGTCTTCCGATGGGAGGATCAGCTCAAACAGGTGAAATCACTATCGGAGGCATACCGGATCCTGCACCTGGAGGGAGACAGTCAAGAGCTGGGAGGAGATCGTGACCTGGCTGACAAAGACTGCCCGCGGTGGCGGCAGAGGGAGAGATGGTGGAAGCAACACCGACCTACGGCTGTGGAACAGATGTCGGAACGGCAATCAGCGTTGTGCTCTGTGGCTGCTGGGACCAGTGCGTAACAGAGTTGTGGCCGAGGAGAGCTGAACTGATATGGGTCGTGTTGCGTAAGGCTCTGTGGAAGTCGAAGAGGGGCCTGGGCGGCGGAGGCGATGGACTTGGCTCGATGAACTTGGGAGATTCTGCTTCACTTGCTAGATAAAACGGATCGTTCTCGCCGGGAGGCACTCTTCCTTTCTACTGACGCGGAGAAGGCGTTCGACAGGGTTCATTGACCGTATCTCTTTAAAGTATTGGAGCGGTTTGGACTGGGTCCCGGCTTTATGGCGTGGATTCGTTGTATCTACCAGTCCCCCAGAGCCGCGGTCCGAGCCAATGGTATGCTTTCCCTGCCGTTCCCAATGAGGCGAGGGACGAGACAGGGGTGCCCTCTTTCTCCTATCCTGTTTGCGCTATATATGGAGCCCTTGGCGCAGCGCCTGCGAGATAGCTCTTCAGTCTCTGGCATAAAGTTTGGTGGCGAACATCACCTCATCACCTTATATGCAGATGATGTGATCCTTACCCTGGCAGAGCCCGCAACATCACTGCCGGTACTTATGGGGATACTTGATGAATTTGGTCGGGTCTCCGGGTTCCGGGTGAATATGCAGAAGTCCCAGGTCCTTGGTCGTTTCCTAGGCCCGGAGAAAGAGGAAGTGTTGAGGGCCCGTTACCCCTTTCTTTGGTCGTCCTCACAGCTTTCTTACTTGGGGATTGACCTAGCGCCTACTGCTGTAAAGACGGCGAGCCTCAACTACGCGAAGTTAGTTCGGGAAGTAAAGCGGGACCTAGAGACCTGAGGGAGACTAAAATTGTCCTGGCTGGGCAGAGTGGCGGCGGTAAAGATGACGGTACTGCCGCATGTCCTGTATGTGTTCCAGGCGCTCCCGCTGACCCCACCTCCCCAGACGATAGCGACTCTTCAAGCAGCGATTATGAGATTTATTTGGGAGGGTCGTCCAGTGCGACTCCCGCGGCGAGTCCTGTGTCGCTCTAAGGGAGAGGGGGGCTTGCAGTTCCCTGCCTCCTGCGATATTATCAGGCGACACAGCTG